>NC_090649.1:168885758-171285758 GCF_040937935.1 Hyperolius riggenbachi | reverse complement strand
TTAGTAGCAGACTCTGTCGGTGGGGCTGCTGCTTCAATCACATTATCATGCTGTTCAGACTGCCATGGAGTGATACATTATCTGAGAAGATTGCAACCTATAGCAATACACAGCCTTGGAGGAAGCACCGTGCAGTGCAAAATGGCTGTCAGGCTCAGTTTAGTGCCCACATCTACTGTTTGACTCTCTTTGGAGCATGGTATGCTCATCCCTTTAATATGCTCTGCAAGAACTTGTATATGCAAAATTTTAATAAACACACTCCTTTTTGCAACAGAGCCAGGTGCCTTTAGTCTGAACAGCAATCTACTATTTTCACCTTGGTATCTATAGACATCTAGAGCACGTTGGATCATAAACAGACCGTGCAGTATCTTTTGCCCTGTAATCAGTACCAGTATTGTAGTACCGACTCCACTGCTCCTCATTTTGCAACAATAGCAATGCAATTCTGTGATGCAATAAGTGGACAGTGTCTGGGCTCCTGGATTCAGATCGAGTGCTTTAAAAGGGATTTAGCTTACATGAACTAACAAAAGCAAGCTCTGTCCCTCTATGCTTACACAGTACTAGGAAAACCTTAAAAATAGACATGGCCTGAACTGTTTGCCAGCAGACAATTCCCGGTGAAAAACACGTGTTTGCATTCACGACGGCAGGCTAAAACATGGTGTGTTCGACCCACCCCCTATACACCATCATGGAGCCAAACTTTGCCCACTTACCTCACAGTCGGCAGACACATGGCAGCCAATCAGCATACCCTCCCTCCCGGACTTCCTCACCCCCTATAAAAATGCTACCAAGGCAGCCATTTTAGGCTCATTCTGAGGCTGCTGTGTGAGTGAGAGCAGGGAGACAGCTGCTGGAGTTAGGGAAAGCATTAGAAAGGCCTGTGTTCTTGGTCCTCACTGACTTACTTGCTGTGAAAGCACCCCAAATAGCACTTTTGAGGGCTGGTACATTGGTCTCCTGTTTTTTGGGGGGGTTGTGTGTGAACAGCCCACAGCCCACTGACATCCAGAGCTGTGGACACTACTGCTATTGTTGCCACATTAATTTGCAGGTACAGTACCTGTTCTGTTTCGATTTCTGCTTTATGTGTGAGGCACACTCCAGAAGACCCAATCTGTATAGGAATATGACTCCACACTGATTCAGAAACCTCCATAGGCAGTTTAACTCGATGAAATAAAACTAAAAAAAAAAAAGACAACCATTGGGACAGGATGATGGGCCAGGGAGCAGGGCGGATGGGTACGCACGGCGGGCGGGTGCGCGCGCACTGAATGGCGGTGGCGTGAAGAGACCTAGAGCCTGTTTTTAAATGGGCTTAGGTCAACTAGTAACTGAATGATCTAGAAAGTGTCTGCTGAGCAGGGAGAGACAGTTGAGATATCCTAACTAGCTAAATCTAGCAGGGAAACTGGAACATACTAATACAAAAATATAAACAATGTTAAATAACAAATAAAAGAGAGGCTGTTGTGACAGCACAGTACCCCTCCAGTGCATTATTTTCACTGTATTCTGATAGTACAATTGAATTTCTCTGTGTGTGGCAAAATAATACTTTTTTTTATGGTCATCTCAGGTGATCAATAAAGCCTACTAGACCAACACGTGGCCCACACTGCAGAATCAGTGCTTTCTGGGTCACTGAACTACCGCAGCCGGAGGGGCTGCAAAATCACCATTGTCTGCACTCTCGCGAACGTGCAAATTCTAGAGACTTTCCAGCTAGTTCAAGTACCAAGAAAGTGGCTCAGCCTTGCTGACTTGTGGATCCTGTAGACAGTTGCCACCAAAAAGAAGGGCCGTAACTCTTACATTTTAGAATGATGTATTTATACTTCAACAGAATATTGTTGAACTTTTTTTATAACATGACTATTTTATTTATGATATTATAGTCTTTTATAATGTCATTATATTTATATTTCTCAGTATTTAATGTATTATTTGTAATGTTTTGTAGTCAATGTAAAATGTGTACGTAAACTTTTTTTTTTTATTCATCTGTATGTATTGTGTGCAAACATGTGTAAACTATAAGAATATCATTGTGAACATTTATATTTTTTTTTTTTTTTACAATATTGTTTTAACATTTGAAGCTTTTTTAATTTAATGTAATGCTGTTAGTGTTTTATGATTTGTTTTGATATTGTTATGTTTTCTTAAAAGTAGAAAGATAGCAGAGTGACAGAGGTCTTGTGGATAGACCTAGGGGTGGGTCACAGTTATTCCCACGTACCTCTGCTGACAGATGATGGCGTGATACAGCTGTTACATGATTCATACTGTCTTAAAACAGCATATGTGTTATGTATAATACATGTGATAGTATATTGCTGATTTTATGTATTTTTTGCAGGTCAATTGGTTTACATAGTAACTTTAAATATGAACCTTTTGGGCAAAAATTCAAAGAAACACCAGAAAAGGTTTAATAGGATATTCAATGTACACCTGTAACTTAAATAATTGTGAGATCTACCTCACTTCCATTTTTTTTCTTTTCAGATGAACAAGAAAAAAAATGTATTTTTCATTGGAGATCAGAATGTACAAAATGTTCCAAGGTCAAACTGGTATAAAGTAATTATGAAACCTTCGTGCCAGAAGACACATATGTAACGTCATAAAACTGGAATGTCCTATTTCCACATGATTGTGATAAAGTTAAATTATATATATATATATATATATATATATATATATATATATATATATATATATATGTAGAGAGAGAGAGAGAGAGAGAGAGAGAGAGAGAGAGAGAGAGAGAGAGAGAGAGAGAAAGAGAGAGAGAGAGATGATTTAAAAAAAAATTCTGAGAACTACAAAGTAAGTGGGCATTGACTGCACAGAACTCATAAAATACAAGCAATCTGCAAGATTTGGTTGAGTACACAATGGAACATCATTCAGAACAAGATTGTGGACTTCTGAAATGAAGCAGGTAACTACCATAACTGTGACAAGTTCAAGCTCACTTAACCTCCTTGCCGGTCTAATTCCCCCGGCAAGGAGGCAGCGCAGCACTTTTTAATTTTTTTTTTTTTTACATCATGTAGCGAGCCCAGGCCTCGCTACATGATAGCCCCTGAGCAGCGGCAGCTCTGCAACCACTCCGATCGCTTCCGCCGATCGGAGTAAGCAGGAAATCCCGTTGAGAATGGGATTTCCTGCTGGGCTTCCCCAGTCGCCATGGGACGGGGCGGGATGACGTCACCGACATCATGGACGTCGGGACATCAGAGGGAATCCCGATCCGCCCCTCAGCGCTGCCTGGCACTGATTGGCCAGGCTGCGCAGGGGTCTGGGGCAGGGGGCGGCTTGGTGCGGCGGGTAGCGGCGAATCGGCGGCGAGCGGTGGCGATCAGCTAGCAAAGTGCTAGCTGCGTGTAGGAAAAAAAATTATGCAAATCGGCCCAGCGGGGCCTGAGAAATCCTCCTGCGCAGGTTACCCCAAGCTGAGCTCGGGATAACTGGCAAGGAGGTTAAAGCACATCTGTCGTGAAAATATTGAAATTCAAAATACATGTAAACATATACAAATAGGAAGTATGTTTCTGCCAGAGTAAAATTAGCCATTCATTACTTTTCTCCAATATTGTTGTCACTTACAGTAAGTAGTAGAAAACTGACACAACCAACAGGCTGGGCTGGGCACAAAGGAGCAAATTACAAAACCATTTTGGAACAGGTGACCCCATTGAGGAGAGGTGGAGAGGAGGCCTATTGGATTAAAAGGCTGGACACAATGGAGCCGAGGGGACTCAACAGAGAACTTGATCTGTTGCCCTTCTTGTAATTTGCTCCTTTGTGCCCAGCCTATCCAATATTTAATACCAATATTTTAATATTAATACATTGATGCATCAATACATGTGGATGCATATCTGGGCCAATATTTTCGAATATGTGGACGATGCATGACATCCAGGTTACTGTGGCTACTGTGATATCTGGGTGTCTACCCTTGGTCTACACATTTTCTTTCTTTTTAATTTTTATTTTTTATTGATAACTGTTTGTACTTATTTTTATTATTATATTTTGTATTTTATTTTGTGCTATTTTTTAAGAATTATTTCTAGTTTATTGTTATTTTCAGTTCCCTTTTGTCCACTTTTTCCTTGTTCTGTTCTCTGCCCCCTTTTGGTGTCCTCTTTAAATATAGATGGCCGCATAGGAATGCATCACTGTTAGTTTATATATGTAGATCAGCCATGTGTCTCCCCATATGATTGGGTAGATAGTGCAATTACGCACGTTTTATGCGACTCTGAGGCCGCATACGTAGGGGTGTGCCCTGATTGGCCGGCGGCCCGGGCCTCCTAGATTTCACCTAGGTGACGTCAGTCGGCGCTTTGCCGATGACGTCCCCGTAGTTTCCGCCCCTGCACGCCGCCCATGGCGTGACGACATGCAGGGCTTCCATCAGGTCCGCTATATGCGGAGTAGGTGGCGCCCTTGCATTGGGAGGCGGACAAAGGAGGTCTTGGGCCGGTGGCCAGGAGGGGCACACTAGATGGGAGGTTCCCAGACTCAGCATCCTATCAGGTTAGCAGCATCAAAGTTCCCTATCAGGTCCGCAATTCTAGGACCATTATGATTGGTACGAGCATATTTGAATCTTATTGGCTGCTGCTATCCATGACTAGTATAAATACATGGTATGTTTGTTATGCAAGTGTTATTTCCAGCTTAGCTTGATAAAGAGGCGTGTAGCCTTGAAACGTTGCACTACTTTTGCTGGAACATGTTCATGCTTTAATGCAATAAAAGAGCGGAAGAAATAGATGGTGCCGGCTTCTTACTTCCTGTGTTGCTGATTGATCCAAAGTGCTGTTGGATCGCTGGCCAGGCACATCGATTTGAAAGCCTTACAGAGTGTGCAGTCACACAATTGCAACTATGTCTTTTTGTAAAGCAGCATATGTATAGAGTATTATATATATATGCATTACAAAGTTTGTATAATGCTTAGCAACATACATATTTAATTCCTTTCAAACAATTACTGGTTGAACTCGATGGACGTATGTCTTTTTTCAACCAAAATAACTTTTTTCAACCAATGTAACTATGTAATGCCAAACACAGTACAAAAGTTAATGGAATCAAGGCCTTTATGTATTCCTTCTGGTCTGCAGAGATTAGTTCTGGTTTGTAGCATGGATCTGTTTTTTATGAGACCTTCTTAAAGGACACCTGAAGTGAGGGGGGTATGGAGGCTGCCATATTTATTTCCTTTTAAACAATGTAAATTGCCTGGCTGTCCTGCTAATCTTTTAGTCATAGACCCTGAACAAAGATGCAGATCAGGTGCGCTGACTCAAGTTTGTCCAGATTAGTTCCATGCTTGTTTCAGGTGTGTGACTCAGACACTGCTGCAGCAAAATATATCATCAGGACTGCCAGGCAACTGGCATGGTTTAAAATGAAATAAATATGTTAGTCTCCATATCTCTCACAGTTCAGATTCGCTTTAAAATTGCCAGTGGGGGAATGGTCCATTTGCCTCCCTAATAGCAGAAAGGCATGTTGAGGACGCAGTGGAAGGCTGTGCTTTGTTCTATGTAAAACATCATGTGGAAGACCAGATGAAAGATTTCTTCATGCTGATAAAAAGTAAAATAATCATATCAATTATTGTTGTGTAGTAATATCAAATGCATCACCATTTATCATTTTGATTTTACAACAATTTTTACTGCAATTTATATGCAAGTCATTGGGAGCAGTTTTTTTTGAAACAAACACAGCACTGATGTGCTTTGCTGTGCATTTCAGGCCTAATACAAATTTATAAAAAGCAATGAGACCTCTAAAATTCACTGCTACACCACTATTACGCCTAAAGCCAGTGCAACATTTAAAGTAAGCAGATAAGTCTGCAGGAAGGAAATATAATTGTGGTAGCGAATTAACATATTATATGGCTTGGAGGAGGGCAACATCCCAAGCATGCAAATCCTTCAAATTACAGCTTTGAGAGGTCCTTCAATGCCGCACACAAATTTACCAAATCACTATGGGATATGTCTAGAACTCTTAAAAATAAACACCACCGCACTGCACATTGACAGCACTTACAGTGGTTCAACTCATATGAAAACATTTTTAACAGTTTTGTTTGGATGTCAAATCAACATTAAAGGGCTTTGCACGAGCCATTGATATTATCTTTAAGCAAATCATATTGTGCAACATTATCCGTGGACAAAAGTTTATTTTCTTAACAGTTTTACATCAGATACAGTACATTTCTCAGTAGTTGAAAATGAAGCCCTTGAGGTTTGCTTAAAATATACAATGGCAGTCAGAGAAAATTCTGCCATCTTGCAAGCTGCTCATTCTCCACCACTTTGCCGTAATTGACATAATATTCACTGTCTCCCATCATGCTCATCTTCATTGTGCTCCCCAGTCCCATAATGCTTATTCTTCCAGTCACTGTTCACACATTTTCTCCCTACTGACAGTGCCTCCCTATTTTGATTGTTCTCCCTTCCAGCATTTTACTTCAATCACTGTACCACTTACCCAGTTACGCTAATCCTCCCCAATCATTATGTATCAGTTTCCTAACCTCTCTTTAGCTGCCAATTTCCATTTGATTCTCTCTTTACTGCAGTCATTGTACCCCCTATTTTGCCCCAGTTGCCATGCTCCTTTCTATCTTTTCATCCACAGTACAGTCGTGGTGTTCTCCATCTTGCTTATCACTAAGTCTTTGTGCTCTACATTTTCCTCGTCCTCCAGTCCCTGTGTTCTCATCTTGCTCACACCACTGAACCATTCTGCCACCATGTAACTCATCTCTCACATTTTGCAATCCTTACACTTAGTCACAACGCTCTTCATATTGCCCAACTTTCCAAATCCCCCTTACTTCCATGTTCATGTCCACATTTTCATGGAAGCCTTGCTTCATTTTAAAGAAGCGTTGGACTCCCTATCCCATCACTTTGATCTCTAGAGCCTCAGCTCTTTGTGGCCACAGCTGGATAAAGATACAAAGGTATTCCAAACTCATCTAACTCCCAGGGAGTGAATAAGTATATGCAGCAAATCAAGAATACATGCTTCACATTCACTTGCCATACACCTTTTCATCCAGAGCCACATTACAGCAATTATTCCTGATTATTTCTGTGGACAGTAAAGCTATGCCTGAGGTTCCTTACTGTAAATCCAAGGTTTTTTTTAGATGTAGCAGTTGGTCCCTTTCTTTCCTCTTCTCCTCCAACTACTGGCCCCAACATGCAGATGTGGAGTGTGACCAGAGATGGGCTATCCTGCGAGTGGAAAATCTAGATGCAATTGGGCAATCACCCCATGTGAGTAGTATTGAATTCAAGTGCTCTAAGAAGGTTCTTATAAATATGACTACACTTAGAAGGCTCCTACCCCCTCCCCATTTTCCTCTTTGTTGTTCCCCAAGAATTTCTGCTAGGTGTTCAATCCTGATCAATGTGTAGATACTTTGCTTTGCTCATGGCTGAGCAGTGTGATCTATTCTATGGAGAGCAGAAATAAGTGGAGAAGCAGAAGGTGCCCCCTGCCGTGTCTTAACCCCTTGCCGACCACTCTATGCCAATTGGCGTAAACACAACGGCAGTCCCAGGACCACTCAACGCCAATTTTGGTGAAGTCCTGGGGCGGGGTTTTGCAGGAGATTGTGCGCGCTGCTGCGCACGTATCTACGCTTGAATGACGGAGTTCTGCTGAGAGGCACAGAAGCGATCGGCTGTCATAAGCTGATGCCTATGACAGCCTATCGCCATCATTGGTTGGTGGGGGGAGGGGGGGGCATAATTAAATAAATAAAAAAAATGGCAACATTTATTAAAAAAAAATAACATATAAATTAAAATAAAAAAAAACAACAACAAACATCCCTGCAGCGATCAGAGCCCACCAACAGAAATCTCTGTTGGTGGGCAGAAAAGGGTGGTGGGGGGGAGTATCACTTGAGCCCTTTGCAGTGGCCTGAATTGCAAAAAATAGCCTGGTCACTAGGGGGGTGTAAGCCTACTGTCTTTCAGTGGTTAAATAGTGCCAACCAATGACTTCCCACTTTGGGCTTGATTCACAAAGCGGTGCTAACCTACTTAGCACGTCTAAAGTCTTTAGACGTGCTAACCAGGGTGCTAAGTAGGTTAGCACCGGATTTCTCAATTGATTAACCTACTTAGCACCCTGGTTAGCACGTCTAAAGACTTTAGACGTGCTAAGTAGGTTAGCTCCACTTTGTGAATCAAGCCCTTTGACTGTTCACTGAAAAGGTTGGCACTGATACCTGATTACACCTCTACATACTTGTTTTTACCTGAAATGATCATTTGGGGGATTCAAATCTAAGGTGTGCATGCAGCTTTCAATCTGGTAATTTGTTCTCCCACTTGAACAGTTAAACTTTTTTTTTTAACATAGGTACTGCGCTATAAAACTGAAGCTGTACTTTAGTTCTTTATGATTATATCCTTCAATGTGGTGTGGGTGTTTACAAGATTTTTTATTGCTTTTTGATTTATCATCTAGGAAAATTAATACAATATATAAAAGTAAACCACTCTTGGCATTCATTTTGCAGTGATTACACTGCTGTACAGCATCATTTCTTTTTGTAATATTAGCAGTCAGCACAGTAGTTGTTTGGTTTTCATTAGGTATGCTTTGTGTGTATTGCTGTAATTTGTTTTTTAATGTTAGTGTATCAAACCCGCCATGTACTTTTTATGACTTTTATGATACTTGTCAGATGTTTGTGCAGCCCTAGACTATCAGGTGAATTATTCCTTTAGGTAGAGATATCTCAGCCTAACCCGTTGGACAATGAGCCAGGTAATCTTTATACAGTGGTTTAAATCTCAGCACTTTTTATTTATTTATTTGGAATTTCAGATTCTGTGTTTGCTTGGCATGTATTTTGCAATTAATTCTCATCGTAAACATCAGAGTTTAATGGCCGTTGCACTCTCTCCACAGGTTTATAGCACTGGAGATTATTGAAATGTCATCCACTTTTACTCCTTACCAGGTAACCATTTATTTCAAGTGAATGGAAAGTAAATACAAAGTGACATTTTACATTACCTGGTGCAGGAGCCAACGTCTTTGCTGTCCTTTTGATCATATGGATGTGTCAAATAAAATACTGCAATTGTTTAATTAAATTGTCACCTCAAAGAGCTTGGAAAAAGAGCAATTTTCTTATTATAAATACTGCAACTGAGCGACAAAGAATTTTAACTTTTCTAGTAAGGATGTTAGTTAACCTTTCTTAGCACCTGCCAGTCCAGATCAAATCTAGCAATGTACTGTGCCAGCCCTATTGGGGATATGTTCTTAGCAGATCATGAAAATGTTGCTGCTATTATTATGTTTTTTATGAACGACATGGGGGTTAAGTGGATAGCACTCTAAGCATTAGGGATGAGTGAAAATGTAACTAGTGTGCTTGCAAATGTTTGTCAAACTTCTGACCCTTCCACAAATGTTCGTGGATCTGATTTGCAAACTTGCATTGAATACAATGGCATCAGGCCGCTTAATAATTTAAAGCCCCCATACATGGCTAATTTCCTTATACAATGAAGGTTATCATTAGGCTCCATCCCTTCTTCAGCATCTTCAAGCGAGCCCTCAAAACACACGTCTGTTGACCTGCCCTCCCTCCCTCATCAATGCACTAACCCCCACTGTTAAGCTTCTACACATCACCTCCCACCTAGTGTCTCTCTATCCCCTCATTAGATGGTAAGCCTTTGAGCAAGGTCCTCTCCCCTTGTGTTTCCTACTCGATAATACATCTATCCCATTGAATTACTAAAGCACATGGACTACTTGATCACCACACCATTGACTTCATGGACCTAACCTCACACCTTAACATTCTCCAGGGATGTGTGATAATGTATTAATGTATTTGGGTGTTCTATGTTATTTAATGTCCAGTGTAATAAATTGGCACTTTATAAATAAAATAAATAAATGATAATAATGACACTGGAACAATTAAAATCTAGAGTCTATTTATAGCTTTAATAGCAACTGTTTTTAAGTGAATCTCTTTCATCCTGTTGAGTTTTATAACTACAAGTAAACTTGTTTAATAAAATATACAATTCAATACAATAACATTTGTAAAGCACTTTTCTCCCATAGGACAAAATATCGGAAAGTAAAATCCATTAAACACACACCAATTTTTGTATGCCTTCCATTCACAACATTAAGACACTTGTCCTAAACAAGATATTCAGAGCGGAAGTTTGAACATTAATACATTTAAACCTGAGAGCCAAACCATTGCTTGGCTGGACTATTTATATGCAAAGGAAAGTGTTTTCCTAGCAACATGGAGATTGTTCACAAACACTGAAAGGCTCCTTGAAAGCATTAGCAAGACCATCGATCAACGATAACTGCTAAACTTCCTTCTCATGACACAATAATACTGGATTGACAAGAATTCACTGCCGTAGATGAAATAAGAAATTCCTGCCAAAGGTCTTGAAATATCTTAATAGCCTTAGGGTGGAACTAGTGAGTTTAGCTTTTTTTATATTATGAAATGTGTAACAAGATTCCCCATTTCCAATCATGGATGTGAAGACATGGATGACTGGATCATGACAATCACTCAAAATCAATCAAAGACGTGATTGGGAAATAACCTGGATAAATTAGTTATGGTTCAATACAAACTACAGGTTTGTGAGGGGATTTGTAAAATCTTATGATATATCCTTTTGTTTAGAAACACAAAGGGTTAAATACAGCAGTGTGCATTAGAAAAGAATTGTAAGCTCAGCACAAAAATGTAACACAAGCCATTCCATGTATACTCGGGGTGCAGGTGTAAGATCTACTGTTTCTCAATATATAATCACTGAAAGAAAACACAAATTCTCAAGACCGACAATTAGTATTGTACAGAGTGTGCATGTTTACCGCTCTGTGGAGAAACTGCTGAGGCAATCACATTTTCTACTTCAAGGAACAAGCCATCATGTAAATGTTCTAATACAAGTAACAAGATCTGATCATTATGTGTTTGTAAATTGCAGCTCATCATACTGAATATTATTTCATCTCCTGGAATGCCTGGAATGGCTTAGATACAGTTTTTTTATTTACAAACCATGGCTTGTAATAATAAGCAGGTCAGTCACTTAAGTTTAAAGATTTTTTTTTTACTTATTATAGGAAACTGTTGTTCTGTTTAGTAAATATCCTGTCCAGGACACAGTAAAGTATACTACAGGGTGGGCCACTTATATGGATACACCATAATAATATGGGAATGGCTGGTGATATTAACTTCCTGTTTGTGGCACATTAGTATATGTCAGGGGGGAAACTCTTCAAGATGGGTGGTGAGTGACCATGGTGGCAATTTTGAAGTCGGTCATTCTCAATCCAACTTTTGTTTTTTTCAATAGGAAGAGGGTCATGTGACACATCAAACTTATTGGGAATTTCACAAAAAAAACAATGGTGTGCTTGGTTTTAACGTAACTTTATTCTTTCATAAGTTATTTACAAGTTTCTGTCCACTTATAAAATGTGTTCAATGTGTTGCCCATTGTGTTGGATTGTCAATGCAACCCTCTTCTCTCACTCTTCACACACTGATAGCAACACCCCAGGAGAAATGCTAGCACAGGCTTCCGGTATCCGTAGTTTTAAGTGCTGCACATCTCGTATTTTCACAGCATAGACAATTGTCTTCAGATGACCCCAAAGATAAAAGTCTGAGGGGTCAGATTGGGAGACCTTGGAGGCCATTAAACTGACCCACGACGACCAATCCACTTTTCAGTAAACTGTTCATCTAGGAATGCTTGGACCTTACACCTATAATATGGTGTACCACCACATTATGGGTGTCAGGTCTGAGACAGAGATACCAAAGTTTGCCACCCCCCTTGAACTATGCGTGCCCCTGCATATGTAGCAAATGTGCATCCAGCTTTACAACCCCCCACCTGTATAGGTAGCCTTATGTCTTCCCCAGTTTATGAAGCAAGATCATCCTCCACACCAGAATAGGTAGCCTTATGCACCCCTCCCCCAGTATAGGTAGCCAGATTCCCACCAGAATAGGTCCCCTCCTTTTCCCATCCCAATGTGCTTACAGTAAACCTTTTAAGGGTACATTGTGTGATGCAGGTCTGAGTGCAAGGTCCATTTCAGGTACTGCAACCTTGTGGGCACTTTTTGGCATGGTGCACATATAACGTGGCTGAAGGTAGCCTTGACGCATGTTCTAGCATGTTTAATGCATATACATTTTGTCATTGCCCCAGATTTTATTTAACCTAATAATTTCCCAGAGTGCTTTCTTCATTCATAGCTAAGATAATACGTGGTCCGTGAATACAGAAGGTGGCTGAATGGGGAAACTTGTGCTGTATACGAATAGTGTTAAAAAATTTGATAAAACTTCTAACGTTTTCATAGGCTCTAAAACATGTAATCACATGCCACTATATTGTATTTGAGATCCTAAAACTAACTAGCGGTTAAACTAGGAGTAAATATTTAGGTTAACTGGAGACATAAACACTTACCAGAGAAGGGATGATGAGTCCATTCCCTGGTCTACTGGACCTTTCACTTTTGTTCACTCCCTTCACCCCAGCTAAACTCAGATCCCGTGACTAGTTGCACTAGGTTTAGGGTTATAAACCAAGATGGAGGCAGCTGGGCTAATTGGTGGACAGGGCCACCTTCTGCTCGCCATTTGAGCGCACTTATCATCTGACCAGCGGTTTGAAAACTTGATCCCTGCATGGCTATGGCTCCCCACTGACACTCTGTGGCTGGGTTGAGCGGAGAGCTGTAGGCAGGAGGCTGCACTGGATGATCCATAGAGGCTGGAGGAGCTAGTGGCCTGAAAGCAAAAATGCCAGATTGATGAGATACCAGCTGGTCCTCTGCCAGCCTGAAAGCTATCTTTAAATGGCACAGTAATGTTTTCCTACTGCCGTTTGCAGCTATACACCATCTGTACACCCTAGCATTATCTGTCTTCCCACTCTGAAGACAAACCGGAGAGTGATGGTACTGGCACCAGTGTGGTTGAGGCACGAGTGACTTTGCTGGGGTATGCATGAGGGGAACTCTGCAGCAGTTTTAATGTGTTTTTAAGGTGAAGCTTGTGTTTATGCAATTTCATTTTGATATTCAATAAAGGTTTTCAGAATTTAGGTATCCCCTGAGCTCTTGCACTATTTTTGTATTTACATTGAGCTGGGCTATTGGCATGGGGAGGGCATCTGCTGTTCCAGAGATCATCGTTTTACATGCACTCATTCAGGGCTGTAGTAGGTTGGTAGCTTTTTAAGACGAACAGCTCACATGAAATCTGATACCAATTATGTGGAGAAATAATATCATATAACATCTCATGGCATGGACAGTTGTTCCTATGTGTGGTCCTTTTAACTGCTCCCTGAGTGTGAGTCACTATTTATTGTATATTACAGTTGAATTGAGCAATCCCAGTAACAATACCATTTGCAAATAAAACACAAAGAAAAAAAATTGGAAGAAAAAAAGGATGAAAAATGACTGCAGGGACAGCTTGCCAGTTTCTTTGAAAGACGGAATCGAGAGTAATTCTCACCTCTTCAGAATGGAGTGTCCAATTCAGTAAAAAGCTGGTAACTCTCAAGGTAAATTAGAGCTCTTCTGGACTGAGTATGCAAATTTGGACGCTGTCCCAGCTTTTCCTTTTAATGAGAATCATGGGAAGGAAAACATCATTGATCATCAGGTGATATAATGCAATAAAACACTGTTCTTTATTTAACCTGCTAATAAATGTGGACGTTTCAGTTGTGCCCAGTAAAACACTGCATCAGCGTACAATAGCAGCTGCCTCTGTGTTACTGAGTTTAAATACACCTGGCTAATGCACAATGCATTGTATATTTTACAAACCTTGTGAACTAGCGGCTCATTAGCAGGACGTGTGCTGAAATATTTAATAGCTATTTTTATTGAGTTCGTATCTACTGTTCATATGACCATTGTGCTCTAATTAAGTTGTGCTGCAGAATCTATGCAAGTACTTACGCTTAAAATTTTGGCCTCAGATTCCAGTATAATAAAACTGTCTTTCTGCCTTCGTTTTAAAGTGTTCTCATCAGCAGATGCTAGATATTTGATTAAGTGGCATACTTTGTCTTTGCTATTGGTATTTTTCATTGAGGCAATATGAATATAAAACATGCATAAACAAAGTAAGCTATTGCAGTGTTTATTGAAAGGGCTTGTTTTTATGTGCAGTCTTGCATTTGGTTCAGAAAAACACAGAAAGGCAAAATGTGTTAATTGCATAGATGCTTGTTCTCAGCAGTTCATCCATTTTTATGACATCTCTGAGTGCATGGTTGAAAGTCACAGAAGAAGCGAGAAGGTACCATTGTTCATCCAGAGGAATTACACACTCTGGCAACCTTGTAATTTGGGTTGTTGGTAGCCGTTAAGCCTCACCTTGTTGTTGTTTTTTACTACAGTATATCTATAGTAAAACTGGTTGGTAGGAACCCAACCAAGCCCAAAACAAAACAAAACAAACCAAACCTAGGTTTATTGGAAAAAACGTATTTTGTATAACAGATGAGAAATAAGAGAGAAGATATAATTCATGAGATGTCCAATAAGGGTAAGTCTGCATTCTGTGGAGCTTTGCCACCTGTTTGCTTAGATGAATGGGTATATAGAGAGTGATCAAGGCTGGGTATGAAGTCTGTAAGTGAGAACAAGGCATGCAATCACATTTACAACCGTAGCTACAGTATGTCTCCTGCCCACCTACTTGATACATCAGCCTCTACATTGGAGGACTAATGTGGCAACCCCCAACAAAGCCTCATCCTCACCTTCCCACTTATGTACACATATATGATGTATTAGGTCACATTCCTGCCTGGTCATATATACACATATATGATGTATTAGGTCATTTCCTGCCTGGTCATCTGCCTGGTCATCTGATTGATTGAATTACAGGCAGCAAGTAGAAAATGACCCCTGAGGGAATGGTGGTTATGATTATTGTAATCAGCTAATTATGATTACGTGCAATTTTGCGTACATTTTTACAATTATGCCTGTAGGTAATTATAATTTGTAAGTTCAAGTGATTTCGTATACACATTCATAATTTTGCATACATTTTTGTGTGATTTTTGCATAATTTTGTGCAGACTTTAGCAGTGAATAGCAAAGCCCCCAGACATGCTACTGACACCAAAATTGCTACATAAGTTAAGGAGAATACTGGGAACAAATCAAAAAAATACTTATTCAACAATCCTTTGATAAAATTGATTTTAAAAATGCAAGGAAAAATGATTTTTAAACTTTAAAAAAATGACAATTTCAAAACCATGTTTCCTTTGCATTTTTAAAATCTATTTTCTCAAAAACTACAAGGTCTTTTTAAAAACTCTTTTTGACTTGTTCCCAGTATTCCCCTTAACCTACGTAGCAATTTTGGTGATGATAGCATGCATGGGGCTTTGCTATTAACCGTCAGCAAATACAAAATTACGCACAATTTTACAAAATTATAGATGGATTACGTTTACATGCAAAATCTATTAGAAATTTGCGAAATTTGCGAAATTTGTGCTCATCACTAGGCAGCATAGAGGTGAAGTAGAAGTAGGGGCAGCATGGTGGCATAGTGGTCAGCGCTCTTGCCTTGCAAGCCCTGGGTCCCCGGTTTGAATCCCAGCCGGGTCAACATCTGCAAGGAGTTTGTATGTTCTCCCCGTGTCTGCGTGGGTTTCCTCTGGATACTCCGGTTTCCTCCCACATCCCCAAAAACATATAGATAGGTTAATTGGCTTCCCCCAAAATTGGCCCTAGACAACGATACATACACTACACTAGAAATATGACTATGTGTTGGGTATACTGCTCTCTGTCCTCAGGAGTGCCCCAGGATGAATTAATTTGCAGTAATAGCTGCAAAACCTTTAACTAGTACTAGACTAGCTAGTAAAAGTGTCAGGCACCCCCGGATCCCCCCTGATCCCCCTGTTTATACATTACCCTGCCTGGATCCAGCGATCGCGCAGCCTCCCCGCACAGCTCCGGTCTCTCCATGGGGAGGATCGGGTTTGTGGATGATGTCATGATGTCAGCGACGTGAAGACGTCAAGTGCGATCCTCCCCATAGTGAAGACCCGAGCTGTCCATGGAGGCTGCGCCGAATGATAAAGCCAGGCTGGGTAATGTATAAACTGGCTGGATCGGGGGATCGGAGGGTGCCGGACACTTTTACTAGCTAGCCTAGTGCTAGCTATATGTTTTGCAGCTATTACAGCAAAGCAACATAACCTCCTGAGCGGCGTAACGTTCAGGAGGTTAAATGGAAATTACCATAAAAATTATATTTTTATTGTTTATATGAAGTCGATGCCATTGGTGATTGATTAAACATTTTTCTTACAGTAGGAATTAACCCACTTTTTGTTCTCCTGGACTGCAAGCCTGTATAGTAAGGGCCTTACTGTTTCTGTTGCCCAAATCCCATTCCTTACAAAGACCTTTTCCTCTGTCCCCTTATCAAGGCTTCTGTGATGCAAAGTGAGCATGCACACATGCCAAACCACTCCCCTGTGCACTCATGGGGAAGAGCCAAGTCTGCTGACTCTTTCAAACTTTCACCCTACCTTCTGCTCCAATGTAGTGGTGGCATAGATCACATAGCGGGGAGTGTCCAAGACAACAGTATTATTGTGAAATTGGGAAGTAGTAGGGGATTAGATCACACACTTCCTGTGCCCCTTAAGTTAGCCATACTTCTAGCAATTCTGATTCAATCGACAAAGCAATCAACTTTATTAAGGAATCAACTTCAGTATGGTTGATTGATAGTCGATTGACTAGTGACCCACACACTACAAATGATACCCTATGCGATTCACCTTCACATTTGATCTGACCGATGTTGTGTCTCCATGCTTTGAAAGCAAAAATTGATTCAAAGTCAATTGAATCAAGAGAGATGGAACAGCACCTCGGCAATCCTCTGTGGGTGTGCAGGAACCGACCCTTGTACCAACAGGGTGAAGATCCGTCTTGTTTAGAGATAATGGTCCGCACCACATCCAAGTATAAATCAACTTTATTCAAGAGCTAATTCAGAGTCAATTGAATGACATGTGAACAGTAGCCGATTCCTGTGTTATCGATATTTTTCATCCTGCTTGATCGACTAAGCTGGTCGATTCGACATGAAATCAGCCACTTTTCATCATTTGGGAATTCTGGAACACACTTTATTCTCTCTTGATTCTATAAAATGATCGAATTGAATAGTCGATGGTACAGTCAAATCGCTAGGGGCTACCTTTAGAAAGAAAAAGGAGTGGGGCCTAGAAGAAAACAAGATTTACTATAGTAAATATGCATGTTTTACTATTCACATTTAATACCTCTTTAATTATTTCCAACCTATTTTTATGCACTTCACACTCCCGTAAAGTTACATTTTATGGGAAGTGAGTTAAGAAATAATCAGAGCTGTCACTTTTTTATCCAAACTTTATTCAGTGTCAGTAAAAAGTGGAGCTTTGAGAGATGACTGAGAGCACGTTAACACATTTTCTTCTTTAGATATTTTACTCAAGCCCCACTTGTTAGCTAAATGAATGGTTTTGATTCACTCTTGTCTTGCTCAGGCATTTCAACACAAATTAAATTCAATATATTCAGACAATGCATAAGAACTTGCTGTATTAAGCATTCCCAATTAAAATAATTACAGGGCACCTGAATATAAAATGCTTTTGTCATCCCTGGTAATTACCCTGGCGCATATATTAAAAGTCTGTGTACTGCTAAGAAGATGAATGTCAATTTTGTTGTAATTTTAGAGCTTGCTTGTAACCTTTTACAGAATAGTTTAAGAACTGAAGAGGCATGCATTCAATATATTCTACAATACCCAGCTTACGCATATATTTTGTTTCCGAACTGTGACATTAGCAGAGGTTTGTAAAGCAATAAATATTTAATAAAGCAGCTGAATGCAAAACTGCTTAAATAAAAAGTAAATTCAGCCTTTCATTAATCTTGCATTTAGCTGACCAAGATAGCAAAAAAACAAACAAAAACAAAATAGCAGTAATGATGGGCAGTTGTCTTTTCATTGTCTGTTCTGCTAGATATGGCAAGCTGGAACTTTCCAAATGCTGTTTAATACAACTTACTAATAACCACATAACAAAATGTGGAATAATAAAGTAAGGTTCCCTGACGACGACGGAAGGCCAAAACCGGTCGGAACTGGAGACTTGGCATTTGTCTAATATCGAGACTGTACTTTTTTGTATTATATGCATTTAATTTACTAAGGTTCCCTGTCAAAAGGGCCCCGGAAGTGATGGTCACTATGATATGCCATTGTTGAGCACTGTAGTTACACTGCAGATGTCTAACCGACCACCAAGCACTGTGGACTTGCCGTTATATTTGTGATACTGATTCTGGATGTGGTTTTTCTGAGCAGCTCGTGGAATTTATGTTCATGAGTTGAGGCTGGATCAGCGCCTGTATCTACTGTAACCGTGAATAATAAAGTAAAACAGAGGAAGAAACAATAAAACACACCATAAAAGGCATTTCATTTTACCTTAATGGCATACACAGTTTTGGGGTTCAGGAGGACCATTGGAGGTGGGAATGCTAGGCAAGAGAGATGACAGGATAGTAGGAAACTATTTGGTGGGAAGGGGGTAATGGGGTTGATAAAAATAATGAAAGCTGAATAGTACTCAGTCTCGGGGATTTTGGATGATGGGTGGGTCAAAATTTTGGATTTTGCCTGCAATAGCAACCTACAATAAGTCATTTAAACAGTAATCCTAAGATCCTAATTGCATGCACTTAAATAGTTTTAATTGTATAGTGGTTCTTTAAATGGAAGTCACGCTAAAAAGTTATTCTGAAAATACTCCAAGCTTGCAAAGTCTTCCAGTAGAACAAAAACATACAGTGCTGTAGTTCAGCACACACCCTGGGCCTGATTTACTGAGGCACATCCTAGCTTTTCCTGATTACTGAAGATATCTCCAGTTATTCATCATTGATTCAAGAAGCTGTGAACTTTGTGTGGGTTGGAGTGGGGGAGGTTTCTTTACCCATTACTCTGCTAAAGTATCAGTCAAGAGAGAGAAGATGGATGCAAGTTTTACCCTCATATTTCTGCATCTTCTCATCCTCAGCACAAGAAGTGTTGATTATCTGTAAAAAGAATATTCATTTTAGCTCATATCATATCTGGGATGGGTGGGAGGAGGTACCCCAAATAATTAATTGTATTATCAAGCAGATTATATAAGTAATCAATTTTACCTAATAGGCGCTCAACGTCCATGGTGTTCTACACAAAAGCACTGTGACCTTGACCTGAAGAAGAGGGGAAGACCTGCAAAAATGTCTTCTTGTCAACTTTTTGATTCCCTGCTCCTCATTCGAGGTAAGATGAATTTATACAGTCTACTCATTTATACAATCTACGTGATAATACAACTACTTTTTTTTTGATGGGGAGCTACTCTCACCCACCCCTCCCAGACCATAAAAATAGTCTCCCACTGATTTCAATGTAACTTGATATTCAGATTCAATTAATATTTGTGGATTAAAGCAACACTATGATGCATAATTTGTTTTTGCCAGTCGGCATAATTTCTAAGCTATATGCAGTGATTTTTCTAAAAGTGCAGAGTGATGTCGTGTGTTGCTTTCCACAGGCAACGTTCAGCATAATGATGTCTATAGTTGAGCAGTGAACAGTAAAAATGTCATATTATCCCGTAACATATTTGTAGGCATAGAGTCTGCCCTATTTGACAGCACTGTACACAATGTTTTACATGCAGGCAAGCACAGGCTGTTCTGGATGTAGCAAAAAAAGCAATAACATGCCATGTTCCATGCTAGAGTCTCTTAAAAATATCTACAGAGCAGCACTTTTACTCGGCTTGTAGAGCAAATGAAAAATGGTGCTTGTATTCTAAATATGCATTTATCTATTTATAATGCAATTTAAACAAATGATTGCCCATTAAATGTGACACAAATTATACTATCCATGTAATGAATACAGTACAAATGAAAGATTATCTGTACTTCTAATGTCTGCTCCAGGTAGTAGTTTGGAGGAGTGGTTGTACATCTACACTGTCTTCCTTCTGAAGATACTGTACAGGCAAATATGAATGGGAGAAATATTAATAAATCAATGACTACAAATCAATGACTACAGTGAAGTAATTAGTTGTCCTGGATTATACTTCATGAGCTCATTTGTTATTGTGATTTACAATCTGGAGGCTGTCTACTTCTGTTCATGAACAGGAAATGTTCTAATGAGCAGAGAGGCCACTGATGGGCCAGCAGTACTAAATTACTGCTGACGTAAGATTACAAAAATCACTCTCAGGGAGGGGTTAAGTGTTTACATGCTGTTAAACCTTTAAGGAAATCCAAACAAAGAGGAATATAAACATTTCCACTTGCTTGTCTCTAGTGATGGATTCTTGGCACTAACCTAGGACAAGGACGGCAATTATGTGTTCTGACTCTGGTCGCTGTATGCTTATTGCTGGTGTGTCACTCAGGTGCTACCGAATCTAAACAGGGTCAACGCATAGGTAAGAGGCCATTTCCTTGGGCAGCGGTGGGGAAGAAAAATGTAAATGTAAACCAAATGTGGCCTTAATACATTTTCATTCAATTCAACAGGCTGTATTCACTAACTGTTGGTAAAGTTGCTGTGTGCGTGGAGTGCACAACAATTTTACCATTACTTACACTGAGTAGATTGCATGTGTTGCACTATTAGTGTGACCCAGGTTACCTAGTTAGCAAAAACCTGACCAGTATAACACCCATTATGCTACTTGCATATGCACATTGCCCTAATAATGCTCGCATTACCTAGGTAACATGGCTCGAGTTGTAGTGTAAGGGTAAAATTGCTGTGTGCTCTTTATTGTAAGTAAGTGATTATGGATAAAGTTTTTAACAAATCTAACATATAATCTATGAATTAATGTCTATTGGTTTTGATCGTAATCAGCAAATTATGATTACGCAAAATTTCACATACATTTTCACAATTACGCCCATACGGAATTATGATTTGTAAATTAAATTGATTTCATGTAATTTTTTTTTACTTGTACCCAGTATTCGCCTTAACAGATATAGCAATTTTGGTGACAATAGCATGTATGAGGGCTTTGCTATAAACCACTAAAGTCGGCAGGAAATGATGCAACAATGATGCAAAAATGCAAAATTATGTTTTCTGATTACAACTACAGATGAAATTAATTACGATTTCTCCCAAAATATTGCAATACGATTTTGCACCACAATTGTGTATTTCAATGTGAATTTATGACTGCAAAATTTGTCAAATCATGAATTAAGGTATATATAGTTTAAAAGGCCACTGGTTCAAATCCTACATTGTATGTAAAGAGCACCAACCCAGCAGCACAGGTAGAGGGGAAAGGAGCAGTCTGGCATCTCTGCCTTGGTTCAGGAAGAGCTTGTTCCAGCCCTGAATCCAGAAGATCAGCATAACAGGCAGCTAGCCACTGATTATCAAAAGGAAATAAAGATGGCAGTATCCATAGTTTCCTCAGCTCAGTGTACATTGAATGAATAGCCACACAACACTCTACTGAAAATGTGTATCAAAAATACGTTAGCAATAATAGGGGCCCCTGTTCTATGAGCATGAATAATAACAACAATTACAAGATTATTATTATTATTATTATTATTATTATTACTACCACTATTATAACCATCCTTTATCCTGACACCATAGAATCACCCTAGTTTTGAACTTGTTTAAGATTAACATTTGATGACAAATAGTACATAAAAGCCTTCTTTTGAAGTTTAAGAAGCAGAAGAATTTCACAAGATGCACAGTGACAGACGTTAAAGAGATGTTAAAGTAGTCACTGTTATTTTCTGAGAGTTTTAAAGGGGATTTTATAAAGCATATGCTGATTTTAACAATGTGTGAACTTCAGAACCTTGCATTGTTTCCAGACACGGCAATATTTTCAGAATCTCTTCAAAATACTTAAGGTTTTTTTTTATCAAAGTGTCCAAAAGTATAAATGTTATTTGTTTTCTTAAAAAAAGGGCAAAAAGTAAAACACTAAGTGACCTATCTTTAAAATGCCAGCAGTTCCAGGCAGATATGCAGTTTGTATCTCCCAGAATGAGATGCAGTAAAGCTGTTATTTTTCTGTTTGGCACTTCTGTTATTTTGGCTTTCTAGTATTATTAAGTGCTTCAGTTTTTGACATCTACTTTTAGCGCCACCATGCCACGTTTATAACCTATGATACGAGGGGGGTGCTGAAAAGTTCCTGGCTTTGACCCATTCCAGATGAAATTGAAAAATAAGTTTTAAGGCAAATGAGAGCCTATTACCGTAGTATGTAACAATGTGCAAATATCTGGTGCTTGCCAATCTTAACACTTTTAGTGAGCTGTGATGGGAGAGGCACAAGCAAGTTTCATGTTGTTGGTGTTACGGGCCATCATAAAGTATTTTTCTCCAGGAAGAGCAAAGGACATTCATACTGAGATTTTACACATACTGGTGGAGATGTGTCCTTCCTACAGCACTGTCAAAATGTAGATATCTTCTTTCAAGACTGGGCATTTCACCGATGAAGATGAGCCCTGCCCCCAACCTCAACTAACTCAGCAACCTACAATGCTGTCCATCAGATAATTATTTAGGACAGGCACAATAGAAGATACTGGACATTTCACAGGAGCATGTTGGGTTTGTTATCATCACTATTCTAGATATGGGCAAGCATGTTCCAAATGTTTGAACAGTGATCAGACGAAGAAACCAGTTGTTGAAGCATCCATCCTTTTTGGCTAGGTTAGTGAATGAGAATGAAACTTGTTTTCCCCTCTATGATCCTCAAACCAAGGAACCAAGAAATGGTGCCACAGTGGGTCTTCTCTCAGAAATCAGGCAAAAAAGTCATGGCATCCATTTTATGGGACCAAGATGGTATTCTGTTGGTGGACTACTTACCTCTGGGCTAACCTCCCTGACCAGATGAAGGAGGATATTAAGACATAATGTCATGGAAAGAAATCCTATTTTTTTTTTTTTGCAGGACAATACACATGTGCACATAGCCAATGTTGTGGAAGCCAAATTGTTGACCATGCCAACTACTCACCTGAGTTGACCTCTTCGGACCATTATCTGTTCCTGAAATAGAATAAACTCCTGAAGGGGCAATGTTTTGAAGAGATTTTTGATGTCAAACATGCTTCTGAGAGCTGGTTTTAGGCCCAACCAAATTATTTTTATTTAAAAGGCCCAGAAAAGCTGCAACTACGCTGTACCAAGTTCCAGGGAGGAATGTGATGAATACATATCTTATTTCATAACTCTGGCTCTCTTCTTTTTGGGTAAAGACAGGGAGCTTATCATCACCCCTTGGAATGTTTTTTGTGTTTTGTGTTTTTTTTTTTACTTATATCCATTGAGGTTTTTAATATACAATGTATTGTAGCTACCTTACATTGGTTGTTTTTGAGTAGCTTTCTCTTTAAGAGAAGTAACACCCATTTGAGTGGGTACATTCACCTGTATCACTTGATGTGTTCTACCTGTTTGTCAGCTATGACTAAGGAGCCATGTTGTTACTCCGATACACGTGAGCTGTTGTACTGTGTTGTCCACTAATGCTGCAATAAAAATTGGACTTTTATCTTGCCATCGGTGCAGCGGGACTTTTTCCTTTTTTCCTATCGTTGTGTGGCTTGCTGATCCCCTGCTCCCGAGGGTATGTAAGTGGGGTGGTTGTAGCGACCCAAGTTCCTTTATATACAAAATGTATTACATACATTTATTTTAATATGAAAATCCTTTATTTTAGTACAAAAGAATTGTGAGAAATGTGAAAAGTCCCAAACATGTTACAAAAATTATTTTCAATGGCGTTTTCGCTTGAAAGTCAAATTTTACATTATTTTCACAAAAGTTAATGCAAAAATAATAACAACATTTTTGCTCATCAGTACTCATCAGTAGCCACAGGGCTGGGGTTGCCTCTAAGATCCCACATGCACTAGTTGACATTAGGGGAGATGTAGAGGAGGAGTGTAAATTAAGCACTGATTGAAATTTTGATTGCATGCTGATGATGTTGTTTGTCATTGATTGAATATTTGACAAAAACAACAACAAATAAACCCTGTGAGAAAAAAGCTGATGTACGGTATGTTTTTTTTTTGTCTCTAGTTTCTTTTCAGTAACGTAGGTCAACTTTATAAATGCACTTGTGAGAAAAAGAAACTACACCCACATTAAACTCTAATGTTTTATGTATCAGGGCATAATACAAAATCATCTGGTCCTTAGCAGGTTCTAAAATTATTTAAATCTAGCCTCAGGCATAAAATGTAACATAAGAGGGTTGAACTCCACCTCATGCATCTCAGAAGCCACACGGTTGAAAAGTCAATATTAATAATAGGAAGAGGAGTGAAGATGGCCCAGATCCAATAAAGTTTGCTCATTGGTTATCAAATCTTATCTTTTTCTAGTTATTCAACACCTTTTCAACATATCCAGCTAGCAAAAAAAAAAAAAAAGTAAGAAAGGTACCATATACATTATTACTCTAAATAAAGCACTATACAGAAATGATAAGAAAGCATAAAAAGTGATACCTTGTGAGAAAAGTTTAGTGCATCAGGAGGACCGGCAGTGAATGATGAAAGCCATTTCAGCAAAGGCTCTGCATTAAGTGGAACTTAAAGAACTCTGATAATTTTAAATAAAATTTTTACTATTCTGCTCTGTCTGTATCGTCTTCTTTAGAACATGTCATAAAAATTTTAAAACACTCTAGGATAAAAGCTCCCTTGAGTATTCATTATCGGTAAAGAAGTGTTCCATTATAGGTGTTTTTTTATTGATATAGTGGGTTTTTGGTAGGATTAACCTAATTCAGGCATTGTTGAGCATATTAAAGTCTAGTGCAGTTAGTCTCATGTACGTAGTGCTGCACAAATATAGACTATAGATTTACTTTCATTTTTTCCAGGCAGCTAAGAAAACCTCATACTGAAGTCCTGGTTTGGTGTGTAACGTCCATTCTTAAATCTTACAGGAAAACTGTAGTGAGAGATATGTGGAGGCTACCATGTTTATTTCCTTTTAAGCAATACCAGTTGCCTGGCTATCCTGCTAATTCTCTGCCTCAGTACTTTCAGCCATAGACCCTGAACAAGAATATGCAGATCAGATGTTTCTGGCATTATTGTCAGATTTGACAAGATTGGCTGCATTCTTGTTTCTGGTGTGATTAGACACTACTGCAGCCAAATAGATCAGCAGGGCTGCCAGGCAACTGGTATTGTTTAAAAGGACATGAATGTGGTAGCCTTCATAATCTTATCACTTCAGTTGTCCTTTAAGCATTTCATTTGGACTTTCATTATGATGGGCAGTGTTTCTAACCAAATGCAGAATTCAAGGTGGGAAGGCACCAAACACAAATTTTAGAGGAAAGCTACTATTGGCACATTAGAATGCACTATAAAATAAAGCTGAATGTGTTCATGGAGAGCAGCTAGATAAGTTTAGATCCCTAGATTAAGTAACTTTTTTGTGAAATGAAACAGAGAAATGCAGTTACACTTTAAAGACAATTTTTGGGGGGAAATTCCTAAGATAGAACCATATGTCACAACTAGAGGCATACCTAAGTTTTTCAGCGCCAGCAAGGTTAGTTTTCATGCCCCTCCTGTCCCCCTCATCATGACAAGGAGTAAGCCATAAGGGGGTTGGTCATGTGTTCCCGAAAATGTTTGAGTTTTAGAACACAGTGCTAGTAAGTGTTTGTGCTATGAGGGCAGCTGAACTGTGGCAAGCGGAATTCCTCTTTAGTACCACCAGTAGTACCGGTAGCGCATGCTGCCACCTACCGCTCATACGGCTATTCCCATCACACATCAAACATAGCAGCAGGGAAAGGTGTACAAGAAAACTGCCACAAAGTGATATTTAAAAAACCTGCAATCCAAATTTTATGTGAAGAATAAAAAAAAAAATCTAAATTCTGAGTCTGTGAATTATTTCACTTTGCAGAGGGAACTGCTGGAGATCACAGACCACTGAGATTAGAGCAATGGTCAAAGCTTGTATGAAAGGAATCCTGTGTATGTTACATTGTTTTCTACAGGCTACATATAGAGAGTAGATCACATGTCCGCATAAGGTTAGGTATGTGCCTTTACAGCACACATACCTGCTGTCCCGTCTGTGCCATCCTCCGCTCAGCTGCCTTCCAGGCCCACCAGTCTAACAAAAAAAATCAACAATATTGTTACATTTGGAGGAGCAGGAAGGAACAGAACTTCTCCTCTTCTCCTTCCCGCTCTCCACCCACTTGCTTGATGGGGAGAGAAGGTCTTTAAAGAGGTGGGGAGTAGGCAGTGAGCAGAAGGGAGCAGAGGACAAGTAGATCTGTCCATTCCTGCTTCTTTCACAAGTGCTGCAGGGACCAGGAGGCAGCAAAGAATGGTACAGTTCAGACCAGGGTAGCGGGTATGTGTGCCATAAAGGCACATACCAAACCTGCAAAGTGCCTGAAGCCAGAACAGTGTGCTTTAAGTATGTAAAAGCACTCCCAGATGCTGCATCCGGTGATTTCTCCTCCCCCAGCTACATCACTGGTTACAACTTCAAGAAAAATCTTTAGGCTATAGAAAGAACTACTGTGTAGCACAAAAGATAATATCTGAGGAGCAGCATGGTCTGCTCTGGGTAGATGTGAAACTACCCTCATATTATTTAGGAGATTCAAACATTCAAGAGACAAGAGACCTAATTCAGTGGGCTTGGTCTGAACTTCTTAAAATTGTCTACTAATTGGTTCAAGTCCGCAATCATTACTTGAGACATAATAGGCAGAGGAAGGCTAGTTAGTTAAAGGACTGCAGTGCATATATGTACAGTATCTGTACCAAAAACATCTTCAAATTAATTCATAGCCACCTGAATATATTAAAGACATCTTACTGAACTATAGGTGTGTGTGTGTATATATATATATATATATATATATATATATATATATATATATATATATATATACAGTGGGTTGCAAAAGTATTCGGCCCCCTTGACGGTTTCCACATTTTGTCACATTACTGCCACGAACATGCATCAATTTTATTGAAATTCCACGTGAAAGACCAATACAAAGTGGTGTACATGTGAGAAGTGGATCGAAAATCATACATCATTCCAAACATTTTTTACAAATCAATAACTGCAAAGTGGGGTGTGTGTAATTATTCGCCCCCCTGAGTTAATACTTTGTAGAACCACCTTTTGCTGCAATTACAGCTGCCAGTCTTTTAGGGTATGTCTCTACCAGCTTTGCACATCTAGAGACTGAAATCCTTGCCCATTCTTCTTTGCAAAACAGCTCCAGCTCAGTCAGATTAGATGGACAGCGTTTGTGAACAGCAGTTTTCAGATCTTGCCACAGATTCTCGATTGGATTTAGATCTGGACTTTGACTGGCCCATTCTAACACATGGTTATGTTTTGTTTTAAACCATTCCATTCTTGCCCTGGCTTTATGTTTAGGGTCATTGTCCTACTGGAAGGTGAACCTCCGCCCCAGTCTCAAGTCTTTTGCAGTCTCCAAGAGGTTTTCTTCCAAGTTATCCCTGTATTTGGCTCCAGCCATCTTCCCATCAACTCTGACCAGCTTCTTTGTCCCTGCTGAAGTGATGCACCCCCTGAGCATGATGCTGCCACCACCATATTTGACAGTGGGGATGGTGTGTTCAGAGTGATGTGCAGTGTTAATTTTCTGCCACACATAGCGTTTTGCATTTTGGCCAAAAAGTTCAATTTTGGTCTCATCTGACCAGAGCACCTTCTTCCACATGTTTGCTGTGTCCCCCACATGGCTTGTGGCAAACTGCAAACGGGACTTCTTATGCTTTCTGTTAACAATGGCTTTCTTCTTGCCACTCTTCCATAATGGCCAACTTTGTACAGTGCATGACTAATAGTTGTCCTATGGACAGAGTCTCCCACCTGAGCTGTAGATCTCTGCAGCTCGTCCAGAGTCACCATGGGCCTCTTGACTGCATTTCTGATCAGCGCTCTCCTTGTTCAGCCTGTGAGTTTAAGTGGATGGCCTTGTCTTGGTAGGTGTACAGTTGTGCCATACTCCTTCCATTTCTGAATGATAACTTGAACAGTGCTCTGTGGGATGGTAAAGGCTTTGGAAATCTTTTTGTAGCCTAAGCCTGTTCTAAATTTCTCAATAACATCATCCCTGACCTGTCTTGTGTGTTCTTTGGACTTCACGGTGTTGTTGCTCCCAATATTCTCTTAGACAACCTCTGAGGCCCTCACAGAGCAGCTGTATTTGTACTGACATAAGATTACACACAGGTGCACTCTATTTAGTCATTAGCACTCATCAGGCAATGTCTATAGGCAACTGACTGCACTCAGATCAAAGGGGGCCGAATAATTATGCACACACCACTTTGCAGTTATTTATTTGTAAAAAATGTTTGGAATCATGCATGATTTTCGTTCCACTTCTCATGTGTACACCACTTTGTGTTGGTCTTTCATGTGGAATTCCAATAAAATTGATTCATGTTTGTGGCAGTAATATGACAAAATGTGGAAAACTTCAAGGGGGCCGAATACTTTTGCAACCCACTGTATATATCCATTCACAGTACTGCTAAATCACTAACATTTCAGACAACTCTTACTGATCACCCAGGCAATGGTTGCAAACATTTGTCATGTAACAGAAAATTATTTTTTCCAGTCCAGTCTTTCCAGCTCTCTTATGTTCTCCAAAGACCTTTGATGATTTCTAGCTGAGAAAATTCTATATAAATTGTCACCAGTATTACTAATAGAGATGGTCAATGAGATGTACTGTAAATAAACTTGGCTTGTTTAACCATGTCACCGCCCGGGTACAGTATATCTATGCTCCTTTGGACTTCAGTTCCCCACTCGGAGCATAGATATACACACCCCCTGCCGCTACCGCCGCTGCCGCCACTGTCCACGCTCCCGCTCGCACGTGCGCACGCTCCTGCTCTCGTGTACGCCGCCACCCGCTCGCCGGGAGATCAATGAATGGGAAAAACCATTCCCGTTCTTGAAATCTGCCCCCCAGCAATGAACAGCTGCTTCTATGAGCCAGCCTCCCTGAACTTCCTGCAAGCGTACTTCCTACGCTTGTAGGACGCATTTACAAAAAATTACTGTGGCTAAAAAGTAAAAATACGTCCAAACACATTTTTCACATACAAATATATTATCTTACAATATAAAATTAACTCATTAACTCCCACACTCCCCCATTGTTACCATTTTTTATTTTGTAATAAAAAAATAAATAAATAAAAATTACAATAAAAAAACATAAATAGTTATCTTAGGGACGGAAATCTTTAAATATTTATATCAAGAGGGTATAACACGGTTACTTTATAAATTATGGGCTTCTAATTAGGGATGGACGCAAAACTGAAAAAAATGCACCTTTATTTGCAAATAAAATATTGGCGCCAAACATTGTGATAGGGACATAATTTAAATGGTGTAATAACTGGGACAAATGGGAAAATAAGTTACATGGATTTTAATTACAGTAGCATGAATAGCAACTATAATGGCCGAAAACTGAAAAATAATGATTATTTTTCCAAATGTTTTCCTGTTTTCCCATTAAAACACATTTAGAATAAAATAATTATTGGCATACTGCCCCACCTAAAGAAAGCCTAATTGGTGACGAAAAAAACAAGATATAGTTCATTTCATTGCGATAAGTAATGATAGAGTTATAGGCAAATTAATGTAAGGAGCGCTGAAAGGAGAAAATTGCTCGGATGCTAAAGGGGTAAAACCCCTCAGTTGTGAAGTGGTTAAAATGTAAATGCAAGTTGTATGGATCTGCATTCAATTTCCATTACCTTCCTTTGCATGCAAGTTAGAATTCTTTTGCATCTCATTGACCATCAGTAATCATCATCATATGGGTAGGAGAAAGAGTGAAATGACCCTAGTGAATGGAGGAGTAGCATAGAATGTTATGTGCTTAACTTTCAGACATAACAAAGCAGCTGTCTCTTTTCACAAAACTGGGATTTTATACTTAAGTAATTTGCAGATTTATCACTTTATGGGATTCTGAATTATTTTTTTTTATGACCGTTAGGAACTGGCATAACTGCAAAAAAAAAAATCGTTATCAGTTTCATTTTTAATTCTTTACATAAGTCAAGAAGTTTTGTTGTACACTTATGCATCATATTACCTAATGTTTATAAAACTTAAGGAACAATGTGATACGTTGAAATATTGAATATAATTACCTGTAATACATTTTACGACTTGTTTTGCTCCCTCTTGCCACTTCATCACTTAGCACAAAAATGACTCAGGTTACCCAGATGCCTTATATATCTTTTGCTAGGTCACAGAAAAGAACAATGGACCCAAGGTAGCTGTATTATCCGTTTCAATCCAGAGACATGCTACAATGTGTAATCTTTCCTTCCACATATACGCTAGCAACTGTTATTTGTCTTTTTTTAATACATAAAGGCATGCATATGTTGGGTTATGACTTTTTTTTTTTAACTTCAATTTTTTTTATTCTACTGTTTATATAGTACACAGTATTATATACTGGTTGAACTCGATGGACGTGTGTCTTTTTTTCAACCAAAATAACCATGTAAAAATTATATGCATGATTTTTACATAGCTTTATGACATGGCTGTAAATGTCTTAAAGTGTGAAGTCCTGAAGTGTTAATGAAAGCTATGGTAGAGTAAGAGTCAACTCAAAACATATCTACTTATTTAAGAAACATTCACGCTATGGGATTTGCATTATCACATGTGCATAACACTGTGCACAGTCTTCAGGTTAAGATCTTTTCAACAATTGCTATGTAACCTCCATGTTTTTGCATATGTTATCATGAAACATATTGAATAAAATGCATTGGTATAACATAGTACCTTTAAAAATCTGAGATTTGACCATGCCTAAACAATCGGGCAGCGAGTTTTTGTGTGGCAACACATCCAGTAGCTCTGGTTTTAATTGAAAACAGAGAAATTAAATAATTACATTACTAATTAAGTGCTGTTTGATCAACTCTCCTTGATCACCACCTCAAGCCTCTACAACAAGAGCCATGTGAGCAATGCACTGGAATTGGTCATATGGTCAAAAGTCAAAGGACATCCCAACTTTTGTTTTCTCCAGGAAGAGTTATTGTATGCTTCGTGAAATGGATCATAAGTGTTGCTGAAAGTTAGGGTAATATACCACAACTACAATGCATCTATATAAAAAATTATTTCTGCATAATGCAGTGAGTGCTTAAAATGGTAGTCACAGTGCAAATAATCAAAGCCATATCAAAGTGCCATTGCATCTCTTAAATAGTGAAACACACAAATGTTACAAGAAATTTGCAGGAAACTCTATCAACCTATTAGCCGATTCAATAGAGTTATCCCGTTTGAGATACAGTAAGTACACTGCTTTTGACCTTAGTCAGCAGACCTTGTTGTGCTGTAAATTATTGGAATGCTTTAATGTCTAAAATATTGAAACTAAAAGCAGAAGTCCTCTGTTATTATCTCGCACTGCCACCTAGTGACAAGTGCTCATAAGTACACATTACAGCAGTACTAATTAGAAGCAAGGACATGTAACAAATAAGAAATTTTAAAAAATGTGCTAAAATAAATTGGCCTGGAGCAGTTGGAAGGCTCAAAATAAATTGACTGCTAAAGAGTTAAATCGTCTTGATTCAAAACAATTGTAAGTGATCATTTTGGGTGAGAGTTTAGAATGAGAACTGGTGAGAAAATCCACTTCATTTATGGCAATCCAGCGTGTTCTTTTCTACAGAGAGGAGAGTGGAGGCTGAGCAATTACATCCTACTGTAGGAACTTCAGAGGAGGTTCCAGCAGGAACAACTGTATTTGGGGGTAACAGTCTATCCTGCTGAATTGCTGAAGGGGAGGCCAGTGACATTGAAGGACACCTAAACACAGGAATAATCAATATAGCTGATGAAAATAGGAAATGTACAGTATGCACAGCTTACCTGTCATTAAGTTAGGTGAAAGCTGTCTCTTCTTCTGCCTATACACAGGCTCAGACTGCGATCAGCAGTGCTCTCTCACAGTCAATGCTGCTGTTTCAGTCACAACCACTGCACTCTGCAGCACACCTTCAACACAGCAAGGGCAATCTGCACGAAGCAGAGGAAGGCAAATATATATATATATATATATATATATATATATATATATATATATATATATATATATATATACTTTTAATTAGTTGGGTTGAACTTAAATCTGACTGTTCTTACATTTCTTAATAGGTACAGTTAATGTATAGCAAGTTTTTTCTTTAATATTTCAATATATACAGCATATATATAGATTGCACACATTAGCTTAATGCTGAACAGCCAAGCTGCATGTGTATTTGTCTGTTAGAAAATAAAATGATCCAGTAACTGCACCTACAAGCAGGACCACATTGTTCTCCATTGCTAGCTGCCATTAAGCTAAATTACAGTATAGAGACATGTCATTAAACTGTGTAGGCTTAGGACAAATTGCATAGCTTTGGATTATTGCAAGACCTCAGAAACTATCATCAATAGTGACGTAATGTCGGTTAATTAGGCTTTTAGAAGGAAGGTTTTGCACATAAAATCATAACACCTGAGAGATTTCTGAAGGAAGGTTTCCACATAAAAGTTGATTTTCTAAGTTTCTAATTATGCTGGAATTTCCAAATTGAATGATGCATACACAACTTAATTAGATCAGCAACACTTGAGGCACCAGATAATTATAAGTGGTAAACAGTATATGAAAGTCTCACTGACTACAGGGTACTAGAATATAGTGTGCTTAATCCACCTTAATTAGCCTTGAGGATGAACGGAGATGCCAGAGGAGTGAAATATTCCAATTAATGACTACTGCTAAAAGCAAACATTTTCTAGCCCCTGTATTACGTGCTTTGCTGTGTATTACATGGGCTTTAACTGGAAAGATGCACTTATTGCATTTCTAAATATTATAATCACGAAAACATTTGTCACCAGAAAAAGTTTTACCCAGGGTTGGTTATCTGCACAGGCCAATCCAAAGTAGTTAATTTGGCCTCACGGCCCAACCATTAAATTAGGCGCCGCCATAGACTGCAACGTAAATTTGCAGCTATGGTGATGGCAACTGAGTTAATTAAGAAACGGAATTCTATTATAGTATAGCCAAATTCCAGCTACTGGCAAAGCAGGCTGTGGGGTGAGTAACTTTTGCTGGGGTTCAGCTATTATATAACCAGACTCCAGATATTGGCAATCACTTCTTTAACAAGTGCTGGAGTTTGGCTATAATATAGCAGAACACCAGATTACTGTGATTGGCTACAATGAAGCATTTTTGGCTGTGGCGTCCAGCTACACAGGTAGGTGTTAGGTGTAGGTAGGGGGTTAGTGGCATAGGTGGGTGGGGAAAGAGTTAGGTGTAGGTTGGGGGTTAGTGTTAGGCATTGGTAAGGAGGTTTAATGTTCGGTATACATAGAAGGAGTTAGTGTTAGGCGGATGTAGAGGAGTTAGTGTGAGGTGTAGGTCCTGGCGGAAGCCGATAGTAGAACATAGTAATGTTACATTACCGATAATTAAACTATCAAAAACAGCAAGCGCCCAAATTAACAGGCATTACAATTAATTGTACTTGGCCAAACAGGCTTCATTCTAACACATAGGATAGAAAGGTGTCCCATTGGAATTCTGCACATGGAAGAGAGGACTGTACAAAAGATGGAAAGGCTTTTCATTGGAGTTCTACACATGGAATTGGAGTCTGCCACAAAATATAAAGATATCACATTGGAGAGGGATGCCCCATGGAAGACGGAGTTAAACATGGGAGTTCTGCAAACAGAAAAAAAAGGCTGCACTTGGAATAGGAAATTCTGTACATTAAAGGAGGGAAAGCATATGAAATAGACGTTCTACATACAAAAGAGGGGGTTGAACATTGAGTAGCAAGGTTTTTCAGGTCTCTCAGGAAGAAAAACTCTCAGGGCCCATTCACACTAGAGCGTTTTGCCGCAATTTCAGCAAAACACTCCAACACTAGTGCTTTTAAAAAGCCCTGGTGTAATAAAACCCTATGGGCCCGTTTTTACTTGGGCGATTTGCGCTAATCGCCGCAAATCGCCCAAAATCGCGAAATGCAAATGCGTCGCCTGCACCATTTTCAGTCGATTTCCCGGTGATCGAGTTTCAGTGCTATAGAAGCGCTAAACGCGATGGCGAGAAAATCGCCGCAGTGTCCAGTGATTTTTTCCACGTGAAATTGCAGAAAAATCACTCCCGCAAAACGCCGGCAAAAATCGCCCGCGTTTTGCGCTTTTTAAGTGTGAATGGGGCCTCACAAAAGTTTTCTCATGTGAAAAGTCAGTATTAACTTTTCATTAATCAAGATCCTAGACCAGGCTTTCTCAACCAGGGTTACCTGGAACCCCAGGGTTCCTTGAGGACTCTGCAGGGGTTCCTTGGCATTTTCCCCCATCGTGAGGGAAGTATAATAGAGCACACTATAATAGTTAGTACTGTAACAAGAAGCACTAAATTGGGGCATCAGGAGATGGTATGAGTGGCAGTGTAATGGGGTAGTGAAATAAACAGACACACATACTTTTAAAGACCATGCCTCCTGCAAAATAAATGCAGGGGTTCCTCAAGACCCAAAAATGGTTTGTAGGGGTTCCTTGAGATCCAAAAGTTATTTGCAGGGTTCCTCTATGGTAGAAAGCTTGAGAAAGGCTGCCTTAGACGTTATGAATGCATTAGATGGTAGTCCATGGTGTTAAGCTTAGTGTAACCAATTCATGGAATGTATTCCCATATACTGGCAAGTCCTTCAGTGAAGAAAGAAAAAGTTGAACTAACCAAACTGGTTAATTTGTATCAAATTTTCTTTAAAACTTTTTCAAAGATGAATAACTTATTTTGCAAGATAACAGTATTAAACGTACCTTTGCATTTAAGTCTGCAAGTTGTGACTGAAGACATAGTAGATAATTCAAAGTTTACCTCATTGCAAATAGGGTAATAGTGTATAGGAATTTAAAAGATTTTATTTCTCAACTAGTATGATTTAAAAATACCACTTTTTTACATTTAGTATTTTATTTAAATGGTTAGGGACTGTGTATCCATCAGATCTTTGGAAGTTAAACTTCAGTTTTAGAATGCCTGAACTTTTTCATAGAAGCTTCCGTTTACCACTGTTCAGCAGCTGAGAAAAATCGCTATGCATCTGTGTGTATGTGTGTCAGAAGAATGAAATACAAAAGAGGTTGTCTAAATCCTATACCATGCATACAGTTGAGATGGAAAGAATAGGTTTTTTTTTCCCCAAAAGCTTTGCTACTCTTAACAATAACATTTTTGGACCTAAGCAGAGCAACTGGAGCTTACATCTTTGCTGTGGGTGATTTCACTCTTTTCTTCCCATTTAAAAGTTGATTCTGTAAGAATTTGCTTTTAATTAAGCTAACTTGGTTGGAAAGGATTCTTGATGAAGATCTGAACAACGTTAATAGGTTTTTTTTTTATAGTTTATGTTTTACATGTTTCATTTTAATATTTTTAAAAGGGAAGCTTAAAGGGACTTCGAGCTCATCTTAAAAATGAAAATTGTACTCACCCGGGGCTTTCTCCAGCCCAGTGCTGGTCGGGAGGTCCCACGACGGCGTCCTGGCTCCTCTTCTAGTCCCCGCTCCGGAATGGCTGACCGGCGGCAGCCCGGGCGACACTCGGCCGAATGTCGGCCTTCTTCTTCCGCGTATGACGCGGCTGATGTCACACGCCGGCCACCTCGCGTCATCACGGCGACTGGCATGAAAGTACTGCGCATGCACGATTAAAGCGCGCATGCGCCGTACTGCCACGACGGCCGCCGCGACGACGCGAGGCGGCCGGCGTGTGATGTCGGCCGCGTCATACGCGGAAGAAAAAGCCTGACACTCGGCCGAGTGTCGCCCGGGCTGCCGCCGGTCAGCCATTCCGGAGCGGGTAACTAGGAGAGGAGCCAAGACGCCGTCGTGGGACCTCCTGACCAGCACTGGGCTGGAGAAAGCCCCAGATGAGTACAATTTTGCATTTTTTGTTGAGCTCGGAGTCCCTTTAAGTGACCTGTGACAGGATGAGATAGACGTGTATGTACAGTGCCAAGCACACAAATAGATATGTTTGGATGGTTTTCTTCTTTCTCTGCCTGAAAGAGTTAATATTCAGCTATGAAGTTGACAGTTTTTCTCCAATCAGGACCAAGTTGGACTATAGAGTCTCTTACTGATATGGAATTATAACTATTAAATGCTTTGCTCTCAGAAGCCCAGCTCTCTGCCTTGAGAGGATAGATAACAAAGGTCAATAGTTCATATATTTTTTAAACATAACATAAAACTGTGGGTTATTAAAACTTAATTTTTTTTAAATAAGGAGGATAAATACAATTGTTTATCTCATCACGTTGTTTTTACTTGAGTCTACTGTGATGATTTGCTCAGCTGCCTGTGCAGGCAGGCAGCTTTTTGACCATTGTGTAGGTTTGCATGCTGCAGGACTCTGGAAAGAAGAGCTTCTGTCAGTTTTGCAGCTTGTGCTTGCTGAGGAATTTGCATACGTTGTCATGCAAATTGCCTGGCCACATTCATTGGAGGCGTGTACTATAAGTACTATGTGTGTAAGGCTTGGTGGTGTATTCTCCACAGTCAGCATGCAACGCATGAGCTGACGTGGAGGAGGTACACACACTAGCACCAGGAAACAGGCTATCCCTAGTATAGTGGAGGGGAGGACTGACTCCAATAGGAGATTGTGGCGCACAGAGCCGGTGCAGATCTGACAGCCACAAACAATGCTTTCGTATAACGTCTCAGTGCAAAGTAGCGCTGAGCGCATAAACCGGAACTGAGGAGATCAGGACAGGTAGACAGAATGAACGCTTGCTAGCTAGCGGCTACTTAGCGACAGCAAGCGTCCAAAACCAGACAGACTGGAATGAGGCAGCCAATGCGATGCGGCGATGGCGTGCCTCACAAAGACAGGACAGGACAGTCAGAAAATAGCAGGATTAAGATAGATGAACGTAACACAGATAAATATACAATAAGTATGTTTTCCTAGCGTATTACAATTACAGCTATCAATGAAACTATTTGTAACGTCTGACTAACATATGTATATATCGGCAATGAACCGATATATGACATAAGCAGGAACGCTGACTAGGACTGGAGTAATACAGGGAACAGGACTCAGAAGGATTCGCTATCTCTTCGCAGAGATGAACGCAATCCACAAACGGTAACAGAACAGGATTCAGAAGGATTCGTTATCTCTTCGCAGAGATGAACGCAATCCACAAACAGAACCAGAAGCAGGGTAACTACCTCAGCACGGGTGGTCACGGTACGCACAACCTACCAAAACGTGCTGGAAAGCTGACTAACTGCACACAGGATATAAACAGTTCGTGTACGTATACACCAGCGACACTGATGTATTAACGTAACACAAATACAAGGAAAATAATAAACGTGCTGGTATGCATATATATTGGCAATGAACCAATATATGATGCAAAGACCAGCAAAGTATCTTTATAACAAGAAACACGATCGGGGGCTAAAGCGACAGCAAGGCAGGCTTAAGCTGAAGCTATGAAAACCCAAGGAAACCCTGCAGGAAGCAGATCTTTATACTGAGGTCATCCAATGGGAGCAGACATGCAGATTCCCACACAGGTGAATGATAATCAGTCACAAGCTGACAGCAGGGAAAGACAGACAAAGCTATGCAGTTTGCATGGAAATAGATCAGAACTGCCTGAGCTGCAGCACTACTACTTCCAGTAATAGCTGCTGCAGCAGCGATCATTACAGTACCCCCGCCTTTAAAAGCGGATTCCAGACGCTTTTCAAAACTGAAATTCCCAACAAAACAGTCTGACTGATAATTCATGATGACCGGGACAGCCCGGCAAGACCGAATTCCAGAATCAGTCCCCACAAGACTGGACCCATCAGAACCAGAACCTACAGAACCATGCCCATCAGTACTACAAGCCCCAGTGTGACACCCATCAGAACCATGATTTCCAGAAGAAAGCCCTCCGAAACTCCCTGAGCGATACCCACCGCCTTCCAGGAACCGTTCAGAAACGCCAAAGCCTTTGCAATGCCCACCGGTACTGTCTTTACCAACACAAAACCCACTGTTGAACCAGTCCAAGGCACCAGGACAAGTTTTCTCAGAGACCTCCCAGAACACCTTGAAGCTCCAAAGAGATCCCCATAGGTCAGAACGCCCCTTAGGCTCACATGGAGAACCATCAAGAACCCCTATGGAACCTAGGGCAATTCCCGAGTCAGGGCCACAAGGACAAACATCAATATCAGGGCTTTCAGGGACCAGAACCATCTCTGGGCATGCAGGCAGACTGGCAATATCAGAACGTGTTCCCACTAAGGAAGCATCAGAGCACGCTAACACCTTAGACACACTTGGGCATTCTGGCACACAAAGAACATCTGGGCACACCGGCACAAGAGAAACCTCTGGGCATGTCAAGGAACTGTGAGCCTCAAGGTCAGCCAAGACAGGACCAAAACCAGGACTGGCCAAAAAAAATCATCATGACTAAACTTCGCAACTACTGGACTTTTACACGAGAATGCTGGATCAGACTTAGATGTCGCTGATTCCAGCAAAGTCAGTAACAAATCAGATTCAGGGGCACTAACAAGACAGGACAAATCTTCTGATGTATGCACTGAACCAAACAGGGACTCCACAACTACCTCTGGACTGGACAGAGACTCATTTAATACACTGGATTGGAGCTCATGAGGCGCTGCAGAACAAGTCAGTATTGCAGCAGCCCCCACTGGACTAGGCAAAACTGAGGAATTCCCTGGACAGGAAGGGGACTCTGGAACCTCTGCCACAGCGGCCAGAGAACCAGAATCTTTCAGGATACAGGGCTGGGTTTCAGGAACACTCATCAGACCGGACTGAAATTCTGAGATTTCTATTATTTTGACCAGAGAATCAGAATTATCCATGTTACAGGGCAAGACTTCTGAAACATTCAGAGGACAGGGCTGGAGTTCCTCGGCTGTTACAACACTGGAGAGGGACTCAACAACATTGGTTAAATCAGACTGTGTACAGGACAAGGTATCTGACACACTTGCTGACGAGGACAATATTTCAATGGCTTCTGCTTTGCTGGGCAGAAATTCATCAAGTTTTATTAGAGCCGACTGTAATTCCAAAACAGCTGCTAGACAAGTGAATATTACTGCAACACCAACTGAGGTAAGCAGTGCTTCAGCCTCCTCTGCTAGAGGGTTTAAAGTATCCAAAGTACTGGGTGAAGCATAAGACTCTGCGACCACAGCTTCACTGGACAGGATCACTGAACAGTCCATATTGCAGGGCAAAACCATGGAAGCACCTGCTGGACAGCATAATGATTCTGTGACCTGAGTTTCATTGGAGAGATCTACTGCACAATTCATGGTACAGGGCAAATTTATTGGAAAATTTTCTGAACAAGGTAATAATTCTGCGATTTCAGGTTCACATAGCAGATGCTCTGAGCTATTCACGAAACTAGAGCGAGGTGTAGAAACAGGAAGATCAAGACACAATGTTTGCGCATCTGAATCACCATTCATTTGTAAAATTGGAAAATTCAGATGCTGGGGTTCTGAGTTTACTAGACAGGATTGCTGGGACTCGGAAACTGATGTAGTGCATCTATTGGCATCTGCTGGATCAGACAGGAGTTGAACTTTATTAACACAGGTAATTTCTGCAGAAGTGTTTGCAGAGACAGGCAAGATTTTTCTGGTGTCTGTTTCACTAAACAAAGAGTCATGAGTACTGGCTAGGCTGGACTCGGAAGTCAGCAGGACATCTGGATTCTCTGCTGAGAAATTTGCGCAGGGCAAGGTTAAGAATGTATCAGTGGCTTCTGTTTTACTGGGAAGTAACACTGAGTTATCCATGGTACAGGGTGGAATTGCAGGAACTTCAATTTCACACAAAAAGAGCTCCGAATCACCTGCTGAATCAGCCAAAGGTGCTGAAGCAGGCGGGTCAGAACGCCAAATTTGCGAATTCGGAGTCACATAAAAATCATCCAAAATCAGTTCCCACACATCAATCAAGGGAGCCACACAGTCATACCTACACACACCAGCCTCTATTAGGTTATAGGCTGACTTAATGCATGCGTTCAATACCATTTCACTTTTTGCACTGTAAAATTGACAAAATGAACTTGAATCATTCTTCCATTCACAGACCAGGGCTTCCATCTCTCCCCTCTCGAATGGAGGATCCCATGCATACTTAACAGCGAAACATTTAGGCTGATCACAGTCTGCAGATATGATTGTGGCAGGCACATGTATAGGGTTAATTAGCAGGTGATTGGCAGATTCCTTATTCTTAAGAATCTCCAATACCTGTAGCAAATGTTGAACTGTAGTGTATGCAAACTTCCCTTGGTTCACAAATAAGTTGATTTGTTCAATACTCTGTAATATCTCATCATAATCATGCTCAGATAATTCTTTTAAACAAAAATCTTTATTTTCCCTAGCCAGGGAGGAAAGTTCATTAGTAGTTTCATAAGTCCATTTAACTCCCCTGAAAGACAATTGCATTTCATTATCTGTTAATGGCAGAATTTCATTATAGGTCTCAGTCGCTAAGGATAACGATTCTGCAGATTGGACACGTTTCTTAGAACGTTTGCGTTTTGCCTTTGACCTTGCGGTTTTTGGTGATTTATTCAAAGCTGCAGGAAAATTATCAGTAACACTTTCTGCTTGCTGCTCATTCTTGCAAGCAATTGAAGGAGCAGCTGATTGGCCTGCTGCCAGGAGTTCATTAAGAGGAAAAGGCAATGGATCTATGCGCAACCAGTTATGGATCACAAACGCTAGAAATTCCAGCGGTCTATCTTTCAAATCGGAATGATTGAGAACATCAAATGCCCACTGGAATAATTCCCCTTTAAACAAAATATAACTTAGTTGGAGTGCCCAGGTTGAAACAGGAGTCGCTTGGAGATCAGGATTGGTCAGAAACCTGGCACATTCAGAGAAAAACTCATTTTCTGTTTCAGAGCTAAGTTCTTCAAATTTCTTAAAGGAACAGGAACCATAATTAACAGTGTCATACTTTCTGGGAATCCCCCCCACAATGGGGATTGGTAATGGGGTTTTCATAATGTAAGGCTTGGTGGTGTATTCTCCACAGTCAGCATGCAACGCATGAGCTGACGTGGAGGAGGTACACACACTAGCACCAGGAAACAGGCTATCCCTAGTATAGTGGAGGGGAGGACTGACTCCAATAGGAGATTGTGGCGCACAGAGCCGGTGCAGATCTGACAGCCACAAACAATGCTTTCGTATAACGTCTCAGCGCAAAGTAGCGCTGAGCGCATAAACCGGAACTGAGGAGATCAGGACAGGTAGACAGAATGAACGCTTGCTAGCTAGCGGCTACTTAGCGACAGCAAGCGTCCAAAACCAGACAGACTGGAATGAGGCAGCCAATGCGATGCGGTGATGGCGTGCCTCACAAAGACAGGACAGGACAGTCAGAAAATAGCAGGATTAAGATAGATGAACGTAACACAGATAAATATACAATAAGTATGTTTTCCTAGCGTATTACAATTACAGCTATCAATGAAACTATTTGTAACGTCTGACTAACATATGTATATATCGGCAATGAACCGATATATGACATAAGCAGGAACGCTGACTAGGACTGGAGTAATACAGGGAACAGGACTCAGAAGGATTCGCTATCTCTTCGCAGAGATGAACGCAATCCACAAACGGTAACAGAACAGGATTCAGAAGGATTTGTTATCTCTTTGCAGAGATGAACGCAATCCACAAACAGAACCAGAAGCAGGGTAACTACCTCAGCACGGGTGGTCACGGTACGCGCAACCTACCAAAACGTGCTGGAAAGCTGACTAACTGCACACAGGATATAAACAGTTCGTGTACGTATACATCAGCGACACTGATGTATTAACGTAACACAAATACAAGGAAAATAATAAACGTGCTGGTATGCATATATATTGGCAATGAACCAATATATGATGCAAAGACCAGCAAAGTATCTTTATAACAAGAAACACGATCGGGGGCTAAAGCGACAGCAAGGCAGGCTTAAGCTGAAGCTATGAAAACCCAAGGAAACCCTGCAGGAAGCAGATCTTTATACTGAGGTCATCCAATGGGAGCAGACATGCAGATTCCCACACAGGTGAATGATAATCAGTCACAAGCTGACAGCAGGGAAAGACAGACAAAGCTATGCAGTTTGCATGGAAATAGATCAGAACTGCCTGAGCTGCAGCACTACTACTTCCAGTAATAGCTGCTGCAGCAGCGATCATTACAATGTGTTTCCCACAATGCTTCGCTGTTCATAAGGATTTTGTCCTATGTAACACTCCTGGTGGGGTGTCAGCCTTACTCTCTGTTTGAAGATCAGCTTAAAGTAATTCCTGGAAACTGTGCTAGGCAGATTTCTCTAGTGCAGTTAGGATTGTTTATCTGTTTTGTTTGTCTGTTGCGATTTTCCTGTCCCAGTGGTGGTCGATAGGAGGTCGTTCTGATCTTTGTTCTTGGAGCATATCTGGTGCAGCGGTTGCTACCAGCTATCTCTTCTGTTCTGCCTCTCTGGATCGCGCTAGCCACTTTTCACTAGCGCTGTGGATCCTTCTGTTCTGTCTCCTGGGATCGCGCTAGCCACTTTTCGCTAGCGCTGTGGATCCTTCTGTTCTGTCTCCTGGGATCGCGCTAGCCACTTTCCGCTAGTGCTGTGGATCCTATCTCTCGCTTGTCCCTGTTTTCGTGTGTCTGTCTTGTCTGCTACGCTTGCTGGAGGCTCGGTGAGGTAACTGTTAAGCAAGCGCTCGCGTCCTCTGTTTCATGTTTGTCTGTTAATGGTTAGTTAGGCGTTCTTGTCTCTATTGTGCTTATCACGTGGAGACCATGCATAACCGCGTGCACTGTTGCGAATGAGTGCGGTGTTCGCGGTTAGCTAGCGTTTGTTATTTTCCGTATCTCCTCATTGTATTATTTGCTGTGCCTTTGCTAACCTCGTATTCTATTCTGATCTGCCTTGTGTCACGTCTGGCGATCGCACCTCTCGCGATCGCGTTCCTATTTTATATCTGCTGTTGTGTGTGCGTGGTCGCGGGGTGGCGACTGGATTGGCGCACACGTATACAACCTGTCCCTTTGCTCGTTCTCATTCGCAATCGCCTCTCTTGCGATTGCGTTCTGCGCTTCGTACAATTCCTGTCTGGCATTTGTGGAGGTACAGAGGATTGGTTCCTCTGCACTCCCCAGCGCCATCTGCCGACAGGAATTTCCCTCTATAGGTGCGTAGCACCTTTTGCTGGGTGCCTGCAATTACACGCTTGTGGAGGATTTCCGCCGTGTCAGCGCACGCGTTGTGCGCTAATCACGGAGAAAGTTCCACAATCGTTACATCTACCTTAAGGTCTGCCTGAACAAGTTTAAAGTGGGGCAAACCTGATAAGAGGAGGGGATTCCAAAGAAAAGGGGCTGATCTGGAGTTCTGGAGCCCAAAACAGATTATTTTGGCGTGCGGCGCTGAGCTTGCAACAACTCGGAGGCGGAATAGTATTTAATACCGCCAGGGAGTTTAGCGGCAGCAGGGAGAGCCATCATTCGCCCAAATCAGATGTATTCCTGGAGCCTAGCGAGTGAGAACTGATAGCTCTTTTTTCCCGTCCCCTGCTAGAACTGATGAAGCCTCTTTCTGAGTCCCCAGTAAATGGGGGCAGAGGTGTTTCATTGAATAACCAAAATAGGTCTCAAGATCCCCCTCGTTTTTCTTTAAAAAGTGTGTCTTGCTTCCTTCATAAACTTCAAAGTATTTTGCTTTCTGAAAAAAAACCCTCTACAAAAACTTTTCTGCTGTTCCAAAAACAGCGGCAAAGCAAAACACACTTTTTTATGTCTCTCTAGTTGGTAGCAATGTTCATTAGGCAACAGTACAGAAGTGTATTATTTATTTTCTTTTCAGGTATTAGAGATGGGAAATAAATGACAGCCAGTAAGTTAATTCATACTGGCACCGATCTTATCTTATAGGCAGCTAGCAGATTGTAAATCTAGGTCACCTGGCCAGGCCCTCACTTCAATGAGCAGCTACATTAAGTCTCCAAACAATCATATGTATTCTGTCACAGAATCTACAAAACATGCTGTTCCTTGGGGAAATCGGACAGAATAGGAAGAAAAGGGATTCATTAGAGGGGTTATTGGATTATCGTGCTCTAAGGCTAGAGATGCATATTTGCTTATCTGTCCTTTATAGATTAGCTTCTTCTTATGTTTGAGTTTTTCAATACATAAATCTTAACTCTGGATTAGATGCCTATTTGTCTTAGTTGAAGGAAAATAGTAAAAAAAAATCACTTCTGACATAAATCATACTAATTTACTGCAAGTATTTACTGTTTTAAATTAGATCTGGCATGAACCGTGACTCCCTAATGCCAACGCTTAAACACAACGAATTTCTAAATTGGATCTGACAGAAGCCATGACTATTAAGTATTAGTATTTATAATGATGCCATTGAGGCCTGAAAACACAAATACAAATGAATATTTTAAGCATGGCTTAGCAACATCAATTCTTGTTATGTTCCCTTCTTGTTCATCCATGCAAGTGGCAAGCAATGTAGTAAAATCTTGGCATTCTGGTGCAGAACTCCCCGGGGATAAGATCCAGACACAACCATAACCTTAAACTAAAGGAAATGATATATTTCCATTCGTGTTGTCTGCACAACATGCATGTTTGTTGACAGATGTCTATGGCTATTTCCACACGACTCTCCTGCATACACTATGTGCAAAGCAAGCAAGGAACTTAATGCTTTAAAGAAGACCTGAACTCAGAATTCCTATCTGCTCTAAAAGACAAGCAACAGCATAATAGCATCAAGAAAAAAATGTCTTTGTTACAGCTGATACAAATCCCCCAATAAATCTGAAATATGTCTACTTCCTGTTTTCCTGGAAGCAGACATAGGGTTAACATCCTGTGTTTAACAATTAGCACTCTGCCGTGGCAGAGGAAATTCCTGATCTGACACAACAGAGGGATTAAATTACAATTTGTGCTTAGTCACAGATGAGGAGGAATTAGACAGTCTAAACTCTCTAAATACATACAGGGTGCATTTCTATATGTTTGCCTTCTGTCCTGTGCAAGAGTTCAGGTCCACTGTAAATAACAGACAATCAATGTCTATTATTGGAAAACTGGCCTATAGCATTCCTTATAAACTTAAAGTGGATCTGAGATTAAAAACTAACTATAACAAGTAACTTGTCTATAATACTTATCTAAAGTTTAGATAGTTTACACAGCATATCTAGCTTCAAACAGATTCAACAGTTTATGATTATTTATTCCTGTGATACGATGGCAGCCATGCTCTGTTTGTCACATTGTCACAGGCTGAGAGCTGGAGATGCTATCACCTTGCCTGTGTGTAAATTCAGTCCCCTTCCCTCCTCCCCTCTGTCTCTGAAATCTCTGACTAGTAACCTCCTCTTCCTCCTGCCCAGACTGATCCCCCATAAAAATCTGTGGGCGAGGCTTGTTTAGTTTATAGGGAATTAAAGTATTAAAACAAAACAAAAAAAGTATTTGGCTTGAGGAATGCCCTATAAACTATATGAAAGGAACACAATTATGCAATAAGTAAAAGTTTATCTTGGATCCACTTTAAAAGTAGTTGATGTGGAAAATGCAGAAGCATAGAAGAAATCACTAGCTACACTCTCATCTATGTCTCAGTGGGCTATCTAATTACATAATGCAAAGACCAGTGATAAAACAAATCGCAGAGCAATTAAGCAATCAACTGAGACCATCTATCTGCATCCTAGTAGCTTTGTACCAGCGAATGCTAAATTTTAATTGCTATCAGTAGTGCATGTATTGTATTTGAGCACCTTAGAACCGTACATGTATCAAAATCTTTTGTGGTAATTAGTAAAGCTGAGTAGTGAACAATGATTTAAGAGTCTGCTCAGAACATATTTTTAGTACACTTTCTGACATTTCTTTTAACAAAATCTTTACTTAAACATTACTGAATATAACTTACGGTAAATAATAAATTTGTTTTTTTTATACAAATATTTCTTTATTAATTATTTAGTCATTGTATAATCTTTCTTTACCCTGATTTACATTGTTACATTTATCGCAAATGGTGGAATCTTGCTGCTAGCAAGGAGCATCACTGTGGACTGCTTGCTTTTTGAAAAATGACCAGAAACAACACCTGGTTTCCCAGAGGCTTTGAGGCAGAAGGCTGTGACATCATAGCCTAGTCTAAATACCATTAGGAGGGAGGGGTTACATACCAATATACAACAATACAGTATATAGATGCAGGAAATGTTTCTGGCACAGAAACCAGGATAATTACCATAACATTGGGTATCATGAATAATGTATTACATTTTACTTTATGTCATTAAGGTTCCTCTTAAACTCAAAATGTGACATTATCTGCATCCTTAAAAGGCTGTCATTCATTATTAGATATTTTTAGTTGATTCAATGTTAGATATTACACCAATGTATTAAAACTATTAAAATCCATTTAAAATGAAGGCCCTTATGAATAGTTTTCAAGTGATATTTAAATATAATAAAAACAAACTGTGTCTGCGTTAATACCCTCTTTCCTTGAAATTAATACATCCCCTGAAAGTAAGCCCTAGCAGGAATTTCCAGCATGCTCAAAATATAAGCCCTATCCCAAAAGCAAGCCCTAGCTGCAGTAAGGGGAAAAGTATTGCAAATTGTGTTTCTATGAGAGCCAAGGGTCTCACAGACAGGACCAAGGCTCCGTCATTGGACCAATCACTGCACTCACTGCTACTCAGCAAGTGCAGTGATCATCCCAATAACAGGGCCAGAGATCAAAAGGGGATCTGGCCTAAGGTAGAGCATATGCTTGATGGAAAAGGTGAGTTTTGAACCACTTACTGACCGCCTAACGCCGATAGGCGGCGGCAGGTCGTAAGTGGAATTACATGGAAACGTCCGTTCCATGTCAGTTCACGGAGGGTGTCTCTGTGAACAGCCTGCGAGCCTTCGATCGCGGCTCGCAGGCTAAATGTAAACACGTGGGGAAGAAATCCCCGGTGTTTACGTCGCACGGCACTGCTGTACAGCAGCGCCGTAAAGGAAATCGGCGATCCCAGGCCTCTGATTGGCCGGGGATCGCCGGCATCTGATAGACTGAGGCGGTGCAGGATGGATCGCCATCCTGTGCCACCCATGGGAGGGAGGGGAGGGAGGGAAAGAGAGGGAGGCGGAAAATCGCTGCGGAGGGGGGCTTTGAGAAGCCCCCCCATTAACCAGCTGAGCGGTCTGGACGAGCTCAGCTCGTCCATCACCGCCGGAGGCTGCCGCTCAGGCCCTGCTGGGCCGATTTTCATCAAATAAAAAGCAGCACACGCAGCCGGCACTTTGCCAGCCGCGTGTGCTGCCTGATCGCCGCCGCAGCGCGGCGATCCGCCGCGTGCAGCGACGATCCGCCGCGTGCAGCAGCGAAAGAGGGTCCCCCCAGCCGCCTGAGCCCAGCGTAGCCGGAACAAAAAGTTCGGGCCAGCGCTAAGGGCTGGATCGGAGGCGGCTGACGTCAGGACGTCGGCTGACGTCCATGACGTCACTCCGCTCGTCGCCATGGCGACGGGGTAAGCGAAACACGGAAGGCTGCTCATTGCGGCCTTCCGTGTTACTTCTGGCCGCCGGAGGCGATCAGAAGAACGCATCCGGAGCGCCCTCTAGTGGGCTTTCATGCAGCCAACTTTCAGTTGGCTGCATGAAATAGTTTTTTTTTTATTGAAAAAAAACCCTCCCGCAGCCGCCCTGGCGATCTTAATAGAACGCCAGGGTGGTTAAAGCAAAATAGCCGGCGGTGATCAGACCCCCCCCCCAGCAGGACATCCCCCTAGTGGGGTAAAAAGGGGGGAAGTCTGGTCGCCCTGGCTCAATCCTGATTTGTCCTGCAGGCTGGAGAGCCCACGCAGCACAATCAATCAATAATCCCCTGGTCCTTATTAAGGGTATTAAAGGTTGGAGAGTGACGGATATGATGTGGCAGGTGAATGTGAGGAGGTGATTCTAGAGGAGGACAAAAGAAGGTCATGTGCAGATCTGAGATTGAGGTTGGGTTGGTATCTGGAAACTAGTGAGGAGATGTACACAGTAGGCAGCAATAGTCTGACAGATCTGATAGGTTTTGGATGTCTTTCTCCTCATGTTTTTTTTTTTTAATATTTCCTTTATTCCTTATAAAAGCCAAACACCATCCCTGGAAAGAATCTATACAATAACGCCAGCATCCCTACTTGCTTGTACACTATTTTGGTATTTGGACTGAGCAACTGCTATTCAGGACGGGCTTTTGAAAATAAAAAAGACCCTGATAATCCCCTATTGGGGTCCTAATGCTTTACAGATGTATTGCTCTGCTGTTGCCTAGCGATGCATCTGTACACTATGGCCCCTGAACTGTCGCCCTAGCGAACGCATCTGATTGCTACAGACGCGCAGGCTAGGGATAATGCTCTGCCACATGCTCTGCTAGTAATACAATATGGCATATGGGGTATCATTTCAACTGGGAAGAGACAAATAATTCATGTTTATGCGCTTTATAACTGTAGGATGTGTTATGTGAAAATGTATGGTGAAAAATTTAAAAATGTATATTTTCTGCATTTAAGCCTAATTTTTCACCATAAAATAAAATAGTTTTGGGAATAAATATTATCAAAAGAAATCTTAGATTGTGCTGAAAACACTATATCGCTAAGATGGTATAAATAGATGGTATAAATAATTAGAAAGTTAATGCTGTATCAAAGTGACACAGCTAAAGTGTCAAAAATGTCAGGTACTGTACATCTAATATGCAGGCTTGTTTAGCGTTTATGGCTACAAGTTTTCGAGGCAAAGAATCAACAATACTGCCAGACACCTGGTATTGCTTAAAAGGAAATAAATATGGGAGCCTCCATATACCTCTCACTTCAGGTTACCTTTAAACACAAAATTTAATTTGCCAACAGAAACAGACACTTTTTTTGTTTGCTGCTTTTGAGGATTTTTCATAGGGCAACCTACAAACTCTCCAGGAGCCCCACTAATTAATTGTAACCAAATAAATAATAATAATCGTTGTTGCTGTTGTTAGGGATGGTTCGAAAATGTCAATTTCCGATTCTGCAGAAATTCCGATTTCCGCCAATGCCGATTACCGATTTCATGGGCTCCAATCGGTTTCCGATTTCTGAGTTCAGATTTAGTGGTATTTTGAGTCATTTTTTTGCATTCTCTGAGTTGTGGTTGTGCAGCATTTCCACAAAAATCCGATTTCCGAGTTCGGATTTCCGATTTCCGAGTAGTGTTTTTTTTTTGTCATTTTTTTGCATTCCCTGATTGGCCAAATACTTCCAAACAATTCGGAAATTCAGAAATTTCAATTCCGCGAAATCCAAATGAGCATCCCCAGCCATTGTCATCCTCCTCCTCATCATCATCGTCTTCATCATCATCATTTATTTTAAATAGGTAATAATCATTGTTATTCATTTTGTTACAAGAATGACAGTGCCACTGCTAATTAACTTTGAAATGTTTGGTAAGTTTGTTTTCACTTCTACTGAAAGTTTTATTGTGAAAGCTTGTTACATTGGTGAGAGATTTCTTTCTGCAGATATTGGATAAAATGGTAAGTTACAAATAACTGGAGAAGCAGATAAATTGTTGTTAAACTGTCATAGCAATCACACTTTCAAACTAAAGCCCAGCCTTGGAACAAACTGTACCCAGATGCAGTCTGACACATCTTTCCGTGTTCCACAGTAAGCGCATGTAGTAAATCAATTTGCCGCAGCTCAATGAACGTGTTGCGGCAGCTTTCTAGTGTGTTCATAGGTCAAAGGGTGTTGGATTGTGTCAATTTGCCATCATGAGAAGAAGAAAATGAATTACAGTACGTCTCCATTTCACTTGGAACAATGTGAATTGAGAGAGGGGATTCAGTTTCAAATGGATGAATAGATGGTAAACTACACAAAGTAGCGTTTGAAGAATTGGTGCTAATGTATTCTGCTGGTTTAAAGATTTCACTGCTGCAACACAGAATCCCAGTTCAAAGAAAAAAAAACAGCTCTTGATGAAACACATCACAACACAGGGGATAGCATAACAGAGAGAATAGCAGGTGTAAAATAAACATATGTGCCTTAGAAGTGAAAACATTCATTCTAATAATCCAGTTCTTGCACTTTAAGAAAAGGCTTTTTTTATGTTTCTGTTATTTGTGTGCAAAAAAAGTAATGGTGGGGGAAAGAAAACATATTGTTTCATTTCAGTGTTGCTCAAATACCCCTTTTCAAAATTCGAGTTAGGTCGAATTCGAATAGTAAATTATTCGAGGTCAGTCGAATATTCGAGTCGAATAATTTTTACTATTCGATTCGACCTCGGAATTCGAGCTCACTATTCGAGTCGGTATTCGAGCTCATTATTCGAGCTGACTATTCGAAATGGCCTTCAATAGCTTCCAACACTTGTTTTGAGGGTGAATAATGCAAGAAACCTCTTTTTTTCCAAGTAACAACAGCAAGTGATTATGTGGGGATGTTCCTTTAAAAAAAAAAAGTTGAAAAGAGAAGTTGTGTCCAGAAATTTGTTCAGTACTGTATATACTTCTTCTTCTTCTTCTTTATCTTCTATATCTTCTTCTTCTTCTTCTTCTATATCTTCTTCTTCTATATCTTCTTCTTCTATATCTTCTTCTATATCTTCTTCTTCTTTTATATTGTCTTCTTCTTCTTCTTCATCTTCTTCATCTTCTTCATCATCATCTTCTTCTTCTTCATCTTCTTCATCTTCATCTTCTTCATCTTCTTCATCTTCTTCTTCATCTTCTTCATCTTCTTCATCTTCTTCTTCTTCATCTTCTTCATCTTCTTCATCTTCATCTTCTTCATCTTCTTCATCTTCTTCTTCATCTTCTTCTTCTTCATCTTCTTCATCTTCTTCTTCATCTTCTTCATCTTCTTCATCTTCTTCTTCATCTTCTTCATCTTCTTCATCTTCTTCTTCATCTTCATCTTCTTCTTCTTCTTCTTCTTCATCTTCTTCTTCTTCTTCATCATCTTCTTCTTCTTCATCTTCTTCATCTTCTTCTTCATCTTCTTCATCTTCTTCTTCTTCATCATCTTCATCTTCTTCTTCTTCATCTTCTTCATCTTCTTCATCTTCTTCTCCTTCATCTTCTCCTTCTTCTCCTTCTCCTTCTTCTTCTTCTTCTTCTTCTTCTTCTTCTTCTTCTTCATCTTCTTCTTCTTCAATATCGTCTTCTTCTTCACTTATTTCTCTTTTCAATTTTTTTTTTTTAAAGAAATGCAGCTATTTTTGAGCGTAACAAATAGCTGGTGGCGCACGCATGTTGGAAGCGCCATTGTATGTGCTCCCTGGCAGTGGAAACACACAGACAGCAGGAGGTAAATTCAGCAGCAGGAGGAGGAGGATGAGTGTGTGGCAGCAGGCAGTCAATGAGGCAGGCAGCGTGACATAATAGCCCTGGTACCTAGCGGTGATACCAGGGCTGTAAATAAACACAGCAGGCAGGAGGTCCCAGACAGCGGTCGTGCAGCCCACATTGTGTCCAATACACAACTGGGACAACACAGTTTTCAACCCGGGCACCTCAGAAAAATTAAACCTTTTTTTTTTTTTGGTTTTTTTTGTTTTGTTTTTACAACCAATTACACAGATATAGCTATTTTTTGACGTAATAGCTGGTGGCAGAGTGGCAGCAGAAGGTAAATCTGTGTACCCTGGCAGTGGGAAACACAGACAGACAGACTGCAGCAGCAGCAGGAGGAATGGAGGAGTAATTATGTGTGCAGCTATTGTTTGACGTAATAGCTGGTGGCAGACTGGCAGCAGAAGGTAATTCTGTGTACCCTGGCAGTGGGAAACACAGACAGACAGCAGCAGCAGGAGGAATGGAGGAGTAGTGTGAGTGTGGCAGCAGGCAGGCAGCGTGACATAATAGCCCTGGTACCTAGCGGTGATACCAGGCCGTAAATGAACACAACAGGAGGTCCCAGACAGCGGTCGTGCAGCCCACATCGTGTCCAATACACAACTGGGACAACACAGTTTTCAACCCGGGCACCTCAGAAAAATTAAACCTTTTTTTTTTTTAATGGTTTTTTGGTTTTGTTTGTAAAACAAATTACACAGATATATAGCTATTGTTTGACGTAATAGCTGGTGGCAGAGTGGCAGCAGAAGGTAAATCTGTGTACCCTGGCAGTGGGAAACACAGACAGACAGACAGCAGCAGCAGCAGGAGGAATGGAGGAGTAATTATGTGTGCAGCTATTGTTTGACGTAATAGCCGGTGGCAGACTGGCAGCAGAAGGTAATTCTGTGTACCCTGGCAGTGGGAAACACAGACAGACAGCAGCAGCAGGAGGAATGGAGGAGTAGTGTGAGTGTGGCAGCAGGCAGGCAGCGTGACATAATAGCCCTGGTACCTAGCGGTGATACCAGGCCGTAAATGAACACAACAGGAGGTCCCAGACAGCGGTCGTGCAGCCCACATCGTGTCCAATACACAACTGGGACAACACAGTTTTCAACCCGGGCACCTCAGAAAAATTAAACCTTTTTGTTTTTTTTTGTTTTGTTTTTACAACCAATTACACAGATATAGCTATTTTTTGACGTAATAGCTGGTGGCAGAGTGGCAGCAGAAGGTAAATCTGTGTACCCTGGCAGTGGGAAACACAGACAGACAGCAGAAGGGCAGTACACAGCAGCCCACTGTAGGTGTAAAATGTGTGGCTGCAGGCGACGTAATAGTCAAAGACAGTGAACCAGGCTGGCTTAGTGAGCAGGAGCCAGGAGGTGGTAAAGGGTGGTAAGGCACATTAACGATGGTTCTTAGCCAGTTCATGTCCCCCTCTCACCGACAACAGGGGCCAGGAACTCGCCTTCCACCCACGCCTGGTTCATCTTGAGAAACGTCAGTCTGTCCACAGACTTGTGAGACAGACGTGAGCGTTTCTCGGTGACCACACCACCAGCTGCACTGAAGCAGCGCTCGGACAGCACGCTGGAAGGGGGGCAGGACAGCACTTCCAGGGCGTACTGCGCCAGCTCGCTCCAGATCTCCAGGCGCTTGACCCAATACTCCATGGGATAAACAGGGGCATCGCTGTCAAGCCCGCTGTAGGACCCCATGTAGTCAGCCACCATGCGGGTCAGGCGCTGGCTGTGACCGGTGGAGGATGCTGCTGCATGCACCTCCTCTCTAGTCACTGCTGCCGGAGCCTCTACAGTCCTGTAGAGCTCGTGGCTGAGAGACAGCAGGTCTGTGGGGCGCTTGCTGCTGGATGCAGGCACCTGCTGCTGCCTCTGTGCTGGCTGCTGGACAGTGGGGGTGGAAGGCTGGGGGAAGGCTTCCTCCAAGCGCTCAACAAGGGCCTGCTGCAAGCTCCTTATTTGTTGCGCTGGGTCTCCTCCTGCAGGCGGCAGGAACTGGCTCAACTTCCCCTTGAGGCGTGGGTCCAACATCATGCTGATCCAGATGTCCTCCCTCTGCTTCATCTGGATCACCCTGGGGTCTCTGCGCAGGCACGTCAGCATGTGCGCTGCCATTGGGAAGAGGCGGGCCACGTCTGCTGGCACATCGACGGCAGTGCTGCTGTCCTCATCCTCCTCCTCTGCCTCGTCAGCCTCATCCTCTCTCCACCCCCGCACCAACTCAGCTGCACTGTGCTGCTCCCCCTCATCACCAGCAAGGTCAGGGACCTCCACCAAGTTCTCCTCCTCCTCCCCCTCAGAGGTGGACTGTGCAGCTGCTTGCCGCTCCTGCTGGTCCAAGGCTGCCGCTCCCTGTTCCAGCAAAGCATCGAGGGCCCTGTTCAGCAGACAAACCAGGGGCACCCACTCGCAGACCATAGCATGGTCCCTGCTCACCATGTTAGTGGCCTGCAGAAAGGGAGCCAGCACTAAGCACACCTGCTGCATGTGCCTCCAGTCATCATCGGGGACGATGGACGGGATGTTGCTGGTCTTGTCCCTTCTCTGAGCGGCGGAAACAGTGGCCAGGGCAAGGTACTGGTTGACAGCGTGCTTCTGTTCAACCAGACGCTCCAACATCGCCAGGGTGGAGTTCCAGCGAGTCGGAACGTCAAGGATCAGCCGATGGTGTGGCAGATCCAGCTCCTTTTGCACGTCTTCCAGGCTCGCACAGGCTGCAGCCGAGCGCCGGAAGTGACGCACAACGTTCCTTGCCGTTTCCAGCAGTTCGCCCATCCCCTGGTAGGTGCGCAAGAACTTCTGCACTACCAGGTTCAGCACGTGGGCAAGACAGGGGATGTGGGTCAGGTTTCCCCTGTCTATTGCGGCAACCAGATTGGCCCCATTGTCGGCCACCACCTCTCCGACTCTGAGGCCTCTGGGGGTCAGCCAAATCCTCTCCTGCTCCTGGAGTTTGGCCAACACATGGGTTGCCGTCAGCTTGGTCTTCCCAAGGCTGACCAAGTGCAGCAGCGCTTGGCAGTGGCGGGCCTTCACGCTGCTGCTGAGGCAGGGGGTTTGGCCAGGTGTGCCGGAGGATGGCAGAGGATCGGAGGAACCTGCTGCAGTTCCCCTGACCCTGCGGGGTGGCACCACCCACTGTGTTGCTGCTGCTGCTGTGCCCGCTGCTGCTCTCCCATCCTCACCCCCTTCCACCAAGCTGACCCAGTGGACAGTGAAGGACAGGTAGCGGCCTGTCCTGAAGCGGCTGCTCCAGGAGTCCATGGTGACGTGGACCCTTTCACCAACCGCGTGCTCCAGCCCTCGCTCCACATTGGCCATCACAAAGCGGTGCAGTGCAGGAATGGCCTTGCGGGAGAAAAAGTGTCTGCTGGGGAGCTGCCAGTCTGGGGCTGCGCAAGCAAGCAGCGCACGAATGTCGCTCCCCTCCTGCACGAGCGTGTACGGCAGGAGTTGGGAGCACATGGCCCGTGCCAGCAAGCCGTTCAGCTGCCGCACGCAACGGCTGCTGGGAGGCAGAGCCCTAACCACCCCCTGGAAGGACTCGCTCAAAAGGCTCTGGCGTGGCCTTTTGCTGGCACGGGAATCAGCAGACACAGCGGAGGAGGCCACTGAGGACTGGCTGCCAGAACAGGCCTCAGTGTCGGCGGCAGGAGTTGCAGAGGGGGGAGGAGCAGTGCGTTTCCGCACTCCTGCTGGTGCTGCTGGAGGAGCAGGAGGGCGGGTGGCTGCTGTTGCTGCTGCTGCTGAAGGCTGTGCAGTGATGGGTGTGGTGCCACTGCCAGCACCAGATGCCTTCAGCCTCTGGAACTCCTGATGCTGGTGGAAATGTTTCGCAGCAAGGTGGTTGATGAGCGAGCTGGTGCAGAACTTTAAGGGGTCTGCACCTCTGCTCAACTTCCGCTGACAGTGGTTGCAAGTGGCGTACTTGCTGTACACTGTGGGCATGGTGAAAAAGCGCCAGATTGGTGACAGAAACATCCCCCTACGGCATGGAAGCGCTGCTGCCTGTCTCCCTGTGGTGGTTGGGGGTGGGGCTTGGGAGGCTTGGGTGCGGCTGGTGGTGGTACTGGCAGATGCTGCTGCTGCTGCTGCTGCTGAGCCTGAGACACCAGCAGGCTGTGGGACCTGCCTACTGCTGCTGCCAATGCTTGCAATGATGCGCCTCCTTGCAAGGCCCACAAGAGCATCCTCCTCCTCCTCCTCAGAGCTGCTGAGGACGACATCCCCTGGAGGTGGTGGCACCCAGTCTCTGTCTGTCACCGGGTCATCAACATCCTCCCCCTCCTGAAACATGTCCTGCTGGGATGAGGACCCCCCAAACTCCTCTCCTGATGCATGGATGGGCTGCTTGACTGTCGCCACAGTCTTGCTGTCCAATCCCTCATCCCCCAAAGTGCCCATCAGCATCTCCTCCTCAAGATCGCCAACAACAGCAGACAATACCCTGATGGTGCCTGGGGTAAAAATACTGCTGAGTGACAGGTCGCCAACTTGTGACGGTGAACTGGCCTCCTCCCCAGACCCTGCTGGGCGGCTGCGAACAGGGGTGGTGGTGGTGGTGGTGGTGAGGGTGGAGGCCTCGGATGCAGAGCTGATGGCGGGCTGCTCATCCTCCGTCATGAGTTGCACCACAGTGTCTGCATGCTTTTCCTCAATGGGACGTTTCCGACCCGGCTGGAGGAAAATCGGAGCAGGTGCTACACGCTGCTGCTGCTGTGTCTCTGCAGCGTGAGTTGCAGATGCTCCTGCTGGGCGGCGCCCAAGGCGTCCACGGCCAGTGGCTATGGGAGGAATGTTAGCCACTGACGCTGCTGCTGCTGCTGCGGAACTGTGCATGGTGGCGCGGCCGCGGCCTGCCACAATGCTGCTCCCTCTCCTCCTGATTCCCTTGCTGCCCTTCCCCTTGCCCAAACCGCGCTGGCTGCCACTTCCAGACATCTTCGATGTTTTGGGCGTATAGACAAAAGTTTTTTAAAAGGGCGGGTGAAAAGTGGGGTACTTTAATGGAGTGGGTTGGTGGGTGAGGTGACTGAGTGAGTGTCCCTAGTACAGTAAGTAAGTAGTAACAGTCAGGAAGTACAACTAGCAGTTACAATAATCAGTAGTAATCACAAGTAAATTTAGTGTGTGTACACTACAGACAGTGAGTGCACGCACGCGCAAACACGCGCAGGAGCTAGCCTATGAACAGTAACTGAGTGAGTGTCCCTAGTACAGTAAGTAAGTAAGTAGTAACAGTCAGTAAGTACAACTAACTAATTACAATAATCAATCAGTAATCAGAAGGAAATAGAGTGTGTGTAGTGTGTGTACACAGACAGTGAGTGCACACACGCAGGAGCTAGTAGCCTATGAACAGTGACTGAGTGTCCTAGACTCCTAGTACAGTAAGAGTAAGTAGTAACAGTAAGTACAACTAACTAATTACAATAATCAATCAGTTATCAGAAGGAAATAGAGTGTGTGACTGTGTGTAGTGTGTGTACACAGACAGTGAGAGCACACACGCAGGAGCTAGTAGCCTATGAACAGTGACTGAGTGTCCTAGACTCCTAGTACAGTAAGAGTAAGTGGTAACAGTAAGTACAACTAACTAATTACAATAAGCAATCAGTTATCAGAAGGAAATAGAGTGTGTGTAGTGTGTGTACACAGACAGTGAGTGCACACACGCAGGAGCTAGTAGCCTATGAACAGTGACTGAGTGTCCTAGACTCCTAGTACAGTAAGAGTAAGTAGTAACAGTAAGTACAACTAACTAATTACAATAAGCAATCAGTTATCAGAAGGAAATAGAGTGTGTGTAGTGTGTGTACACAGACAGTGAGTGCACACACGCAGGAGCTAGTAGCCTATGAACAGTGACTGAGTGTCCTAGACTCCTAGTACAGTAAGTAGTAACAGTAAGTACAACTAACTAATTACAATAATCAATTACAATAATCAATCAGTTATCAGAAGGAAATAGAGTGTGTGTAGTGTGTACACAGAAAGTGAGTGCACACACGCAGGAGCTAGTAGCCTATGAACAGTGACTGAGTGTCCTAGACTCCTAGTACAGTAAGAGTAAGTAGTAACAGTAAGTACAAACAACTAACTAATTACAATAATCAATCAGTAATCAGAAGGAAATAGAGTGTGTGTAGTGTGTGTACACAGACAGTGAGTGCACACACGCAGGAGCTAGTAGCCTATGAACAGTGACTGAGTGTCCTAGACTCCTAGTACAGTAAGAGTAAGTAGTAACAGTAAGTACAACTAACTAATTACAATAAGCAATCAGTTATCAGAAGGAAATAGAGTGTGTGTAGTGTGTGTACACAGACAGTGAGTGCACACACGCAGGAGCTAGTAGCCTATGAACAGTGACAGTGAGTGTCCTAGACTCCTAGTACAGTAAGTAGTAACAGTAAGTACAACTAACTAATTACAATAATCAATTACAATAATCAATCAGTTATCAGAAGGAAATAGAGTGTGTGTAGTGTGTACACAGAAAGTGAGTGCACACACGCAGGAGCTAGTAGCCTATGAACAGTGACTGAGTGTCCTAGACTCCTAGTACAGTAAGAGTAAGTAGTAACAGTAAGTACAAACAACTAACTAATTACAATAATCAATCAGTTATCAGAAGGAAATAGAGTGTGTGTAGTGTGTGTACACAGACAGTGAGTGCACACACGCAGGAGCTAGTAGACTATGAACAGTGACTGAGTGTCCTAGACTCCTAGTACAGTAAGAGTAAGTAGTAACAGTAAGTACAACTAACTAATTACAATAAGCAATCAGTTATCAGAAGGAAATAGAGTGTGTGTAGTGTGTGTACACAGACAGTGAGTGCACACACGCAGGAGCTAGTAGCCTATGAACAGTGACTGAGTGTCCTAGACTCCTAGTACAGTAAGAGTAAGTAGTAACAGTAAGTACAAACAACTAACTAATTACAATAATCAATCAATTATCAGAAGGAAATAGAGTGTGTGTAGTGTGTACACAGACAGTGAGTGCACACACGCAGGAGCTAGTAGCCTATGAACAGTGACTGAGTGTCCTAGACTCCTAGTACAGTAAGTAGTAACAGTAAGTACAACTAACTAATTACAATAATCAATTACAATAATCAATCAGTTATCAGAAGGAAATAGAGTGTGTGTAGTGTGTACACAGAAAGTGAGTGCACACACGCAGGAGCAGCTAGTAGCCTATGAACAGTGACAGTGAGTGTCCTAGTACAGTTACAGTATATAACTACAATACTAATACAATCAGTAGTAAAGGACAGCAGAAATACTGGTATAGAATAGAGAGAAATAAACAGAGGACAGGAGGACAGCTGCCCACACAGGCAAGGCCCTGAGGCCTAAAGCTGTAAGCCTGCAGCAGCTGGCCTGTCTCTATGTAACACAAAAGCTACTAACTAAAATACAATGTCTAACTAACTAACAACAATATAGGTGTGTATAGGAGGTGTATGTGAGCAAAAACGCTAGGTAAATGACCACAATAGAGCTCTTGCTAAGCCAAAGCACAAAGGAGCAACTCTCTCTCTGTACAAGTCTCAGGCAAGCACGGAGAAACGGAACATGGCGGCCGCTATTTATAGGGTAGGGGCTGGCCAGGGTCCCCCTCTGTGATTGGCTGCCGTCAGAGGGCCTGGGAGCCCTCTGATTGGCTCTAAGGACATCAATCTGGGCTATGACGCTATTCGAGCTCGGCACCGAGCTCGAATAGAGCCGTTTGCTCGAATAGTGAATGGGCTATTCGAGTGTACTCGAATAGCCCATTCGAATAGCTACAGCTATTCGGAGCTCGAATACCGAGCTCGAATAGCTGGAAAAGAGCTCGAATATTCGAGCTACTCGAATATTCAAGCTCTGCTGAGCACCACTGTTTCATTTTACTACTTCTTCCTAAATAAAACATGTATTTACTACAGGCTTGCAACCAAAGGGAATATTGTTTTTATTCCCAAAAAAATATGATTTTTTTTTAAAGGTAGCAATACATGTCATTGTTTTGTTTACTCATTCAGGTTTACAAAATGCTGTCATAAACAAGAACATCCATCCAACACGTCTCTTATATGTTTTGACAAAAGAACAGCTTATGATAGACAGTGTGCTGGCTTGCTTGCAATAGTTAGAAGAGTATAGCAGAACTACAAGTCCCAGCAACTAACTGTGGCCTGTATGCAGTGTAAGAGTAACCCACACAGATATCAATAACAGATACAGTTGCAAGCTAAGCACAGCTTATGATAGACAGTGTGCTGGCTTTCTTGCAATAGTTAGAAGAGTATAGTAGAACTACAAGGGCCAGCAACTGACTGTGGCCTGTATGCAGTGTAAGTGTAACCCACACAGACAGATATCAATAACAGATACAGTACCAAGCTAAGCACAGCTTATGATAGCAGTGTGCTGTCTTGCTTGCAATATAGACAGAAGAGTATAGTAGAGCTACACAGCCCACCAATTACTGTGGCCTGTATGCAGTGTGACCAGTGTCACACACACACACACACACACCCACACACACACACACACACACACACACACACACACACACACACACACACACACACACACACACACACACACACACACACACACTCTAACTAACTGTCCCTGTCTCTGCAGCAATGTCTCTCTGTTCCACCCACTACAGCAGCAGCACCAGACGGAGAACATGACCGGCACTACTGCGTTTTTATAGGGGGGGGGGGTGCAGGGGTCCGTGGGTGAGTGCAGCCTGATTGGCTGCCATGTGTCTGCTGACTGTGATGTAGGGAGTCAAAGTTTAGCCCAATGATGAGGTACGGGGGGACAGATCACAGCGCCCTATCTGTTCGCTACCCGCCGCGAACTTCAACAGCTGTTGTTCGCCGGGAACTGTCCGCCGGCAAACCGTTAGGGCCATCTCTATTATTTGCACAGTTAAATTTTTGATTTGAAGAGTACAATTTTTCAGAAAAAAACACCTTCAGCAGTCACAATGATTTCACAGGGACTGGACAAACACTCGGACGTCAGGTAGCATCCTAACGGACTACCTCAGATGTATGATTTGAAATGCTGCAGCAAGCGTCACGTTACCTGATGTTCACAGGAGTTCAACTCTGCCCCTTTGCCTTTGTACTCTTCCCTAGCAGCTATGCCACACTGTCTGCGTTGGTTATCACCGGTTACAAATATTCCACTGAAAGTGAAACCAAGTATTGTGCCTCAGTGATTAACTGAAAGGAGATGGCACAGTTGTGTACCCTGGAGAGAGATGGACACGTGAGTTTTTACAGACACAGATGCAGTGTCAGTAATGAGTACGTGTTATATTAAGTAAGAGGCATATCTGAGTGGCACACGGGGAGGCCAGAAGTTGCCAATCTATGTGGATGACTGTGGATTACATTGTTGTGAATACAATTGAGCCTGAAGATACATATGTGTGTACACATATCGGTAAACCTCTTAATTGGCGTGCATTTACCTATCTTATGAAGCACATCTTATGAAGCTCATCTATAGCATGGATGGCTCTGAGTTTGTAGGTTCAAGGACAACTGACAAACAATTTCATGAGTCAGAGAGCTGAATAAACAAGGCTATCCATCTGCAAATCAGTACTCAGAAGATTTCAGCGCTTTTCTTTATTTACACAATAGTATTTCTTCTGGTCGTCAATGGGACTTCATTCGGACACACATAGACATAAGTAGAAATTGCTCCTTTCAAATAATACTTCTAAAGTACAAATCAAAGTTTTTGCTGGGAGATGGTAGAATGTTTCTGCTAAGAAAACAATATTACACCATTAAAAGCTTAAGCGATGAAAAGGTTGAATATAAGCAACAGTAAAAGAAATGAATGTGACTTTTTTGCAGTGCAAAGAAGTTTGCACAAGGACAAGGTTTTTTATTCATACAACAGCATAAAGAGCAACTATGACGAACTCAATGCAGCGACATAAAGCAAACAAAAATAATACATTTTTCTGAATAAAAGAGTAATTATTTTGCCTTCTTTAGCCCTAAAGAAGGAGAGTACAGCAACACTGCCTAAAGAGTATATCAACGTAGCTCCATTAACCCTCAAAAAGGCAAATCCCTGGGACCTGTAAAGCAGCAACCTCAGCGCAACTCCTTCAATCAAATTAAGGGCATTTCTTTTAGTTAAAGTCGACCCAAATTAAAAATACAAGATTTCAGAAATAAAATCTATTTTCTAAATTATAATAATAAATAGCAGCCTTTTTTCAGCTGCATGATGACAAATATAAAATATTTCACATTTATTGGAGGAACGCCTCCCTTCCTTTCATATTGCCGGGACAGAATCCAGCAAACTGGTGGACTAGAAGGTGTCCGGCAAAGGAGGAATTGCTAATGGCTGCCACCTGTATAACCCTAGTAATGAAAAGAGAAGGGTGAAAAGCATTAATTGAAATGCTCATAGGCTTGAAGGAGTGTTTATTTATCTTTGTATGTGTCAGAGTGGTGCAACTAAATATTTTGAATTAAAACATTTTTTGGTTTGGGTCCGCTTTAACAACAGTTCAGTAACAGAGAAGCAGGTTACCAGAATGTATAACCAGTACTGGTCTTCAAGTAAGCTTCTATGAGAATACATCTTCACAATCTACATCTCAATGCTTTTTCAAATTCAAAATATATTTACAGCTCTGTTTTACTATTTACAGCCACACACAAGGTATATAGAATTTTTGATCTACTTTAAAAGAAAAGGATGCAGTTCTTTTAAATTTTAGATAGTAAAGCATACATTTCCTTTTAAACCATGCAAATTTCATGGCAGTCCTGCTGAGCTTCTGTCTCTAATACTCTTAGCCACAGACCCTGAACAAGCATGCAGATTAGATACTCTGACTTAAAGAGAACCCGAGGTGGGTTAGAAAAATCCTATTAGGACACAGAGGCAAGTGCTGTATAGAATGAGCAGCCTCTGTGTCCTTACACACTGTCCCCAGGTCCCTCCCCCCCCCGGGCTCTGCTGTCCCCCATAAAAAAAAACGCCAGGCTAGTGAGTCATGACACACAGATGGTCTCTAGCTAGCTGTTTACCTGAAGGCTGTCAGTCCCCGCCGCTCCCCTGCCTCCTCTATAGCACTCCCTGCCTGTGTCCCTCCCCGCCTCCGTAAGCTTCCTCCAATCGGCTTACGGTCAGCCTTCAGTTAAACAGCCAGCTAGCGACAATCTGCATGTCGCCAGCCTGGTGTTTTTTTTTATGGGGGAAAGCAGGGCCCGGGGGGAGCCTGGAGACAGTGTGTAAGGACACAGAGGCTGCTCACTGCATACAGCACTTGCCTCTGTGTCCTAATAGGATTTTTCAAACCCACCTTCGGGTGCTAAATCTTACTGGATTAGCACAATGCTTGTTTCCGGTATGTTATTCAGACACTACTGCAACCTAAGAGATCAGCTGGACTGCCAGGCAACTGGTATTGTTCCAAAGGAAATCAATATGGCAGCCACCACATCCCTCTCAGCTCATATTTATACCATAACATTGTTCCACATGTCCTAAATCCATCAATTTTCAATGCATTCATAAACAGCATCAAGTGCCTCAGTAGAAAAGTACAAAAAGCTATATACAATAATTGGTGTTTTATCCACTCACCATATTTTTTTGCATATAAGATGCTCCAGACTATAAGATACACCTAGGTTTAGAGGGCAAAAAACAGGGAAAAAATGTACTAAACCTGGTGCATCCATGGTCTAGAACAGGCATGGGCAAACTTGGCCCTCTAGCTGTTACAGAACTACAAGTCCCACAATGCATTGCAGGAGTCTGACAGCCACAGTCATGACTTATAAAGGCAAATGCATTGTGGGACTTGTAGTTCCATAACAGCTGGAGGGCCAAGTTTGCCGAAGCCTGGTCTAGGAGCAACTTGTAGATGTACCCCCCAATTATTGTGTTACCCTTGTACCTCACATGTCTCCCATGCATCCTCCTGTGTCCCCACATGTCCTCCTGTCCTCCCAAGTGGACACATGTCCACCATGTGCCCCCTTCTGTTTCCCCATGTGTCCCCTTCTGTCTCTCCATGTATCCCCTTTCTGTTCCCCGTGTGTTCCCTTCTGTCCCCCCCCATGTCCCCTCTGTCTCCCATGTGTCCCCTTCTGTCCCCTGTGTCCTCCGCTCCCACTTTGTGTCCTCCTCCGTTCCCCCTGAATAATGTAAAGCAGCACGGCTCAGTGTGCTCAGCTAATCCATCAGCTTCAGCGGCGATCAGAAACCTCTCTTCTCCCTCACAGCTACCCTAGTGCCGGCTTCTGCTGATCGCATCATCAGCAGAAGCTGGCACTAGGGGAGCTGTGAGGGAGAAGAGAGGTCTCTGATCGCCGTTGGATTATGTGAGCACACTGGGCTGTGCTGCTTCTGCTGCTTTATATTATTCAGGGGAAGCAGAGGAGGACACGGGGGCAGGGGGGAGGAGGACACATTACAGGTAATTTGCAGAAAGACTTTTTAGAGTTGGATCCCAACAAGATAATGGTTTTAGATCTGAGTGCATTGTGGCAGTTTGGTAACTACATGTACTACAATACAGGGAGTCCCCGTCATCGTGGCAGGTTGGCAGTTTGTATTGGTGGTCATTCATAAGTTGGGCACTTCCTTGGCATATAAGATGCAGTGACTTTTTCTCCCCATTTTTGGGGCAGGAAAAGTATGTCTCATATGCCAAAAAATATGGTTATCCCTTGTCTGTTATTACAGTATTTTTTGGACTATAACACACACTTTTTCTCCCCCAAAAGTGGGGGGAAAAAGTGGGTGCGCCTTATAGCCTGAATACTAAATTTTCACTGGTGATGTTCCCATTCTCTGTCCTCCTGTCCCCTCCAATGTGCTGTCCCCCACCCCCCTGCTCCCTCCGATGTGCTGTGCCCCATCCCCTCTGATGTGCTGTCCCCCACCCCCTGCCCCCTCGGAGTCCTCTGCCCCTTCAACATACCCTACATATACATATGCTGCATGCCACAGGTTATGGAAGTAAGGTATCCTAAACAGCAGCACAGCTTGGGAGTGCATTTGCGAATCAGGCGTGGCCTTCTCCTTACAGGATGCGCTGGTCCCGAGGGCGGGACCATTGGAGCCAATCACTGCACTCCCTCAGTAGCGGGGAGTGCAGTTATTGGCCCCAAATGAGGGCTCCAGTAAGAAAAGGGAGCTGTGGACTGCCATGATTGGTGGGATGAGGCGGCGCCCCCCCACCTGATTTGCAGATACATTCCCAAGCTGTGCCACGCTCGTGTTCTGCCCGCCCATCACCGGCTTTTCCGTCGTTTTGATCTGCAGCTGTCCTCGTGTTCCGACCGCCCTCTATTCATCGCCAGGCTCTCCAGTGGTTTGGCCCACGGCCATGCTTGTCTTCCCCCACCCTCTGCCCATCACAGGCCTCTCCAGCGGTTTGGCCCATGGCAATGCTCGGGTTTCACCCACTCTCTTCCCATCACCAGCTTTCCAGTGGCAACGCTCGTGATTTGGTCATCCGGTGCCTCTTCCTATGCCATATGGAGTGATAGAGCTTCTCTCTTTTGATCCACACACTCCAAACATCTTGACCTGAGGGCTGCTGTCTTCATTAGGTGCTTCCATGTAACAGTTAATTTTTGCCCCTTGGTGTGTCCGTTCTCATTTTTCTATGCATTATACCCCCATTTATGAGGCAGGCATCTCTAGATGTGGTTTGCTAGGGATTACCGTTCATAGGATTTATGTCATTAGTACATTTTTTACAGACACAACTATTAATTTTGCGACTGTAGGGAAACGTAGCACATCATCACTTTTTTTGCACAGATTTATTGCACTATAGCACTTTGTATTATCCCTAGGGATCTATGAACTGTGGTATTGTATGTCCTGTATTTATAATTATCATTTGCACCATGTTTTTATTGTAAAATGCATTTGCATTACTTTTTTGCACATGAACCCTTGTACCTTGTCACCCAGCAGTGACTTAAGTTAGCTAGACATTGAACAATTTCTCCTGACAGAGGATGCAGTATGACACAGGGACAGAGGACTCAGGGGCAAAAAGGACACAGAACACAGGGGGATGGAGGACACAGCATGAAACCGGGCACAAAGGGGACAATAATTGGGTGGGAAGGTCCACAAGTCACTCCTGGAATATGGACGCGCCAGGTTAAGTATACATTTTTTCCCTTGTTTTTTTGTCCTCTAAACATAGGTGCGTCGTATAGTCCGAAGCATCTTATAGTCTAAAAAATAAGGTAATTCAAGTATAACACATGCTGGCAACCTACTTGTCACATCCTCAGAGACTTTATTATGAGTCATGTAAAATTGCCTGGGGAGGCTTAATTAAAACAATGAGAATCTTTAAGCAAACTTATTTGAGACTAAGAACATTGTAGAGGTGCCATTCTGCAAAAAAATAGGAAGAATCAGTGGATCAAATGGGATGCTGGAGAACAATTCCTATCAACTTACGCCTGGCACACACCATGTAATATCTTATCAGTTGGGTGGGTTAAATAGATCATTTCTGACATGTCCGATCTGATTTCCATTCATTTTTCTGATTGATTTTTCAATCACTAATATGCAAATTTAAAAAGAAAAAAAATTGGAAATCAGATCGGATCTGTCAGAAATTATCCATTCGACTCATCTATCTGATGGGAAATTGTATGGTGTGTACCAGGCATAACAGATGAAACAAATTACCACGTCCATGTGATATATTTTACTACAAATTTAAACTACTGGAAAATGGATAAGCGGTCTGCTTGAAAATCTCTTTACTCATTTGCTAAGCGAGGGGAACTTATCTGTTTGCTTTATCATTACAAAGCTTGGATATAACCTCCTTGTCACCAGTTGTCACACTCAAGATTTCCCATGCCAACTAGCATTGAGTCCAGTGCTTTGAGTGCAATTTTTTACCCGCTTACAGGCACACTGAGCTGGTAGCTAGAGTTGAGGTTTGCCCATATGCTTTCTTGATCTCTTTCTACTTTACAATGATCTAAAACCAAGGATCAGGGACCAGTTTAGAAAGCCTCTGGTGAGGAACTTCCAAATGGTATTTGTCATTTAAAAACTGTAAACACGAGTAAGAATAAACAGATCAAAGCAAAATAGATACTTATTTTACATGAAAGTACCACAGTTTAATTGTGTGTTGTAAGTAAGAGCCCGCCTCTTTCAGGTCTTAAGGTCGCATGGCAGTCACGCATGAGAGGCATCTGAGGTCATGAATAATTTGGAAATGTCAGATGAGTTAATTTATTAGTGTGATTTTGCACATAGATGGCATTTTATGGACATAAATCATGCACAAATCATACACAAAATTAATGCAGAAGCTTTCTCGTGAATGCCTATAGTTAGTAAATCATGAGTGAAGTAAAAAAAAAAAGTTAAAATGTGATATAAAACAGAAACTAAAAGCACTAAGGAAGTTTAACCACTTGAGGACCGCCCCCAGCCGATGGGCGGCGGCAAAGTCCGGGCCCAAACGACCGCAATACGCCCATCGGCGGGGGCGGCTGCGTGGGTGGCTATGCGGCGATCGCGTCATTCGTGACGCGATCAGCCGCTGGGGACTGGCTCCGCCCACCGCTCGTAGTAACCCGCCGGCCGTTCGGAAGCGCCGGCGGGTTACTAGCACCCAGATCGCCGCATGGAAATAATATAATAGGCTTTGTAATGTATACAAAGCCTATTATACTGGCTGCCTCCTGCCCTGGTGGTCCCAGTGTCCGAGGGACCACCAGGGCAGGCTGCAGCCACCCTAGTCTGCACCCAAGCACACTGATTTCCCCCCCCCTGCCCCCTGATCGCCCACAGCACCCCTCAGACCCCCCCCTGCCCACCCCCCAGACCACTGTTTGCACCCAGTCACCCCCCTAATCACCCATCAATCACTCCCTGTCACTATCTGTCAACGCTATTTTTTTTTATCCCCCCCCCTGCCCACTGCCCCCTCCTGATCACCCCCCCACCCCTCAGATTCTCCCCAGACCCCCCCCCAGACCCCTCCCCCCGTGTACTGTATGCATCTATCCCCCCTGATCACCTGTCAATCACCTGTCAATCACCCGTCAATCACCCGTCAATCACCAGTCAATCACCCCCTGTCTCTGCTACCCATCAATCAGCCCCTAACCTGCCCCTTGCGGGCAATCTGATCACCCACCCACACCAATAGATCGCCCGCAGATCCGACATCAGATCACCTCCCAAATCCATTGTTTACATCTATTCTCTCCTCTAAACACCCACTAATTACCCATCAATCACCTATCAATCACCCCCTATCACCACCTGTCACTGTTACCCATCAGATTAGACCCTAATCTACCCCTTGCGGGCACCCAATCACCCGCCCACACGCTCAGATTGCCCTCAGACCCCCCTTTATCAATTCGCCAGTGCAATATTTACATCTGTTATTCCCTGTAATAACCCACTGATCTCCTGTCAATCACCTATCAATCACCCCCTGTCACTGCCACCCATCAATCACCCCCTGTCACTGCCACCCATCAATCAGCCCCTAACCTGCCCCTTGCGGGCAATCTGATCACCCACCGACACCAATAGATCGCCCGCAGATCCGACATCAGATCACCTCCCAAATCCATTGTTTACATCTATTCTCTCCTCTAAACACCCACTAATTACCCATCAATCACCTATCAATTACCCCCTATCACCACCTGTCACTGTTACCCATCAGATTAGACCCTAATCTACCCCTTGCGGGCACCCAATCACCCGCCCACACGCTCAGATTGCCCTCAGACCCCCCTTTATCAATTCGCCAGTGCAATATTTACATCTGTTATTCCCTGTAATAACCCACTGATCACCTGTCAATCACCTATCAATCACCCCCTGTCACTGCCACCCATCAATCACCCCCTGTCACTGCCACCCATCAATCAGCCCCTAACCTGCCCCTTGCGGGCAATCTGATCACCCACCCACACCAATAGATCGCCCGCAGATCCGACATCAGATCACCTCCCAAATCCATTGTTTACATCTATTCTCTCCTCTAAACACCCACTAATTACCCATCAATCACCTATCAATCACCACCTGTCACTGTTACCCATCATATTAGACCCTAATCTACCCCTTGCGGGCACCCAATCACCCGCCCACACGCTCAGATTGCCCTCAGACCCCCCTTTATCAATTCGCCAGTGCAATATTTACATCTGTTATTCCCTGTAATAACCCACTGATCTCCTGTCAATCACCTATCAATCACCCCCTGTCACTGCCACCCATCAATCACCCCCTGTCACTGCCACCCATCAATCAGCCCCTAACCTGCCCCTTGCGGGCAATCTGATCACCCACCGACACCAATAGATCGCCCGCAGATCCGACATCAGATCACCTCCCAAATCCATTGTTTACATCTATTCTCTCCTCTAAACACCCACTAATTACCCATCAATCACCTATCAATTACCCCCTATCACCACCTGTCACTGTTACCCATCAGATTAGACCCTAATCTACCCCTTGCGGGCACCCAATCACCCGCCCACACGCTCAGATTGCCCTCAGACCCCCCTTTATCAATTCGCCAGTGCAATATTTACATCTGTTATTCCCTGTAATAACCCACTGATCACCTGTCAATCACCTATCAATCACCCCCTGTCACTGCCACCCATCAATCACCCCCTGTCACTGCCACCCATCAATCAGCCCCTAACCTGCCCCTTGCGGGCAATCTGATCACCCACCCACACCAATAGATCGCCCGCAGATCCGACATCAGATCACCTCCCAAGTGCAGTGTTTACATCTCTTCTCTCCTCTAAACACCCACTAATTACCCATCAATCACCCCCTATCACCACCTGTCACGGTTACCCATCAGATTAGACCCTAATCTGCCCCTTGCGGGCACCCAATCACCCGCCCACACCTCAGAACGTCCTCAGACCCCAGCCCTGATCACCTCGCTAGTGCATTGCTTGCATCTATTTCCCCCCTCTAATCACACCTTGAGACACCCATCAATCACCTCCTGTCACCCCCTAGCACACCTACCCATCAGATCAGGCCCTAATTTGCCCCGTGTGGGCTCCTGATCACTCGGCCAAACCCTCAGGTCCCCCTCAGACCCCCTTCCGATCACCTCCCCAGTGCATTGATTGCATCTATTTTCCCCTCTAACCGCCCCCTGAGACACCCATCAATCACCTCCTGTCACCCCCTAGCACTCCTATCCATCAGATCAGGCCCAAAACATCCTGTCATCTAAGAGGCCACCCTGCTTATGACCGGTTCCACAAAATTTGCCCCCTCATAGACCACCTGTCATCAAAATTTGCAGATGCTTATACCCCTGATCAGTCATTTTGAGAAATTTGGTTTCCAGACTACTCACAGTTTTGGGCCCGTAAAATGCCAGGGCAGTATAGGTTCCCCACAAGTGACCCCATTTTAGAAAAAAGACACCCCAAGGTATTCTGTTAGGTGTATGATGAGTTCATAGAAGATTTTATTTTTTGTCACAAGTTAGCGGAAATTGATATGTATTGTTTTTTTTTCACAAAGTGTCATTTTCCGCTAACTTGTGACAAAAAAAAAATCTTCTATGAACTCACCATACTCCTAACAGAATACCTTGGGGTGTCTTCTTTCTAAAATGGGGTCACTTGTGGGGTTCCTATACTGCCCTGGCATTTAAGGGGCCCTAAACCGTGAGCAGTAGTCTAGAATCCAAAGGCCTCAAAATGACCTGTGAATAGGACGTTAGGCCCCTTAGCGCACCTAGGTTGCAAAAAAGTGTCACACATGTGGTATCGCCGTACTCAGAAGAAGTAGTATATTGTGTTTAGGGGTGTATTTTTACACATACCCATGCTGGGTGGGAGAAATCTCTCTGTAAAAGGACAATTGTGTGTAAAAAAAAATCAAACAATTGTCATTTACAGAGATATTTCTCCCACCCAGCATGGGTATGTGTAAAAATACACCCCAAAACACATTATACTACTTCTCCTGAGTACGGCGGTACCACATGTGTGGCACTTTTTTGCACCCTAAGTGCGCTAAGAGGCCCAAAGTCCAATGAGTACCTTTAGGATTTCACAGGTCATTTTGCGACATTTGGTTTCAAGACTACTCCTCACGGTTTAGGGCCCCTAAAATGCCAGGGCAGTATAGGAACCCCACAAATGACCCCATTTTAGAAAGAAGACACCCCAAGGTATTCCGTTAGGAGTATGGTGAGTTCATAGAAGATTTTATTTTTTGTCATAAGTTAGCGGAAAATGACACTTTGTGAAAAAAAACAATTAAAATCAATTTCCGCTAACTTGTGACAAAAAAAAAAATCTTCTATGAACTCACCATCCTCCTAACGGAATACCTTGGGGTGTCTTCTTTCTAAAATGGGGTAATTTGTGGGGTTCCTATACTGTCCTGGCATTTTAGGGGCCCTAAACCGCGAGGAGTAGTCTTGAAACGAAATTTCTCAAAATGACCTGTGAAATCCTAAAGGTACTCATTGAACTTTGGGCCCCTTAGCGCAGTTAGGGTGCAAAAAAGTGCCACACATGTGGTATCGCCGTACTCAGGAGAAGTAGTATAATGTGTTTTGGGGTGTATTTTTCCACATACCCATGCTGAGTGGCAGAAATATCTCTATAAATAGACAATTGTGTGTAAAAAAAATAAAACAATTGTCATTTATGGAGATATTTCTCCCACCCAGCATGGGTATGTGTAAAAATACACCCCAAAACACATTATACTACTTCTCCTGAGTACGGCAATACCACATGTGTGGCACTTTTTTGCAGCCTAACTGCGCTAAGGGGCCAAAAGTCCAATGAGCATCTTTAGGCTTTACAGGGGTGCTTACAATTAGGCACCCCCCAAAATGCCAGGACAGTGAACACACCCCACAAATGACCCCATTTTGGAAAGTAGACACTTCAAGGTATTCAGAGAGGAGCATAGTGAGTCCGTGGCAGATTTCATTTTTTTTTGTTGCAAGTTAGAAGAAATGGAAACTTTTTTTTTCTTTTTTTTGTCAGAAAGTGTCATTTTCCGCTAACTTGTGACAAAAAATAAAATCTTCTATGAACTCACCATGCCTCTCACTGAATACTTTGGGATGTCTTCTTTCCAAAATGGGGTCATTTGGGGGGTATTTGTACTATCCTGGAATTTTAGCCCCTCATGAAACCTGACAGGTGCGCAGAAAAGTCAGAGATGCTTGAAAATGGGAAAATTCACTTTTGGCACCATAGTTTGTAAACGCTATAACTTTTACCCAAACCAATAAATATACACTGAATGGGTTTTTTTTTATCAAAAACATGTTTGTCCACATTTTTCGCGCTGCATGTATACAGAAATTTTACTTTATTTGAAAAATGTCAGCACAGAAAGTTAAAAAAATCATTTTTTTGCCAAAATTCATGTCTTTTTTGATGAATATAATAAAAAGTAAAACTCGCAGGAGCAATCAAATAGCATCAAAAGAAAGCTGTATTAGTGACAAGAAAAGGAGGTAAAATTCATTTAGGTGGTAGGTTGTATGACCGAGCATTAAACCGTGAAAGCTGCAGTGGTCTGAATGGAGAAAAAGGCTCTGGTCCTTAAGGGGCGAAAAGACTGTGGTCCTGAAGTGGTTAATGAATCTTCAATTAGTCTTCAAACAATGAACTTTGCCAGCCCAACTTTGTAAAAAAAAAAAAAAAAAAAAAACTGGCTGTGAAAGGTGGGACATTTTCAAGGACAAAATAATAATAATAATAATAATAATAATAATAATAATAATAATAATAATAATAATAATATCATGCTATGATGAAGGCGAGGACTGACTTTCATATCACATCAGTCTTTGCTTCTCATCGTTTGGTAATAATATTGATAACTCATGACATATGTGATGGACTTGTTACACAGATAGTATCGTCATCAAGTAACGGACTTGAAATAAGAACCTTGATATGCTGCAATTGCAATCAATGCCTAAGCTCCCATGTATGACCTGTAAAAGCCAATATGATCATCAAGAAAGAACCAGTGCAAGCCCAGAAGTGACCTGCATTGTTGTCACATACAACAGTGAGCTTTCAGGTAGAGCAATTATAGTAAAAGGAACCTATATATGGACAGGCTAGAGGAAATATTGGTTATATATGGGGCCTTACCCTCTTTACTTAGCCCATAGCAGTGGCAGAAGCAGTATTAGTGAGGGCAGCAGGCTGATCTTTATATTGTTATTAAAGCTTAATTCCCAAGTATAACATATAGTTATATAAAAGTTTGTTTTTTGAGTGTGTTGAGACAGGTAAAGAGAGGACATAGATGCAACCTGGTATTTAGGACAGAGAAATGGCACATAACCTAATCTAGCTCATATTTAGCATATGAGAAGCACTTGAGAAAAGGTGTTAAACACAAAAAAAGTCAGTGTAAGCTAGTTGTTGTGACAATAGAAGTGGGGGTTTGTAAATTGGGTGAAGCATTCCAGTTTTGTGCATTTACCACCATGCAGCAATGATACGGTTTTTCAATACTTGGGCTATGCAGATAAGCAAGGTGCTCAGATAACTGTAATCCAGAGGGAGATCCCTTGTATCACACAGTATGCAAAATAGTCCATGCCAACTATTTTGCATACTGTTTGTGCCTAGATTAGTCATTACTGATCATGACTGCTGCACTGAAAGGACCTCATTTGTATACTTTGCCAGCTCAGACCACAAGTCCCACTTGCTAACTCAGTAGTCTTTAGGCAGTGGCAGTGGCAATAGGGGGTGCAGAGGTTGCGACCGCATCAGGGCCCTTGGGCCAGAGGGGCCCAGAGTGGCCCCCCTCAACCACAGTATTAGCTTTTTATTGGTCCCGTGCTTACAATATTCACTTATATAGATGATTTGAATAGTAGTAATCATTAACACACTGTTTCCCACCCCCTTCTTACACCTCTGACAGTGTGGTTGTCCTTGACTGGTTTTGGTGCACCGTATCAATTGTCATGTATAAAGTGCTTGGGGGGCCTCAATGCAAAACTTGTACCGGGGCCCAAAGCTCCATAGCTATGCCACTGTCTTTAGGGTTTACATCTTCAATTCACATGTGATATGCAATAATCTTAGAGTTCAAATAATCCATCACCATTCAGTGTGTCAGTCAGCGTGAGCACACATTTACCAGTTTTTGCACCTTGGCTTCACACTCTAATGCTGGAAGGAGGTGTCACCTCTACTCTTGATGCCCTGTCTTCATTTAGGCATGTCTTTAACCCATTCAGGTTCCGTCGTTTTCACGTGAGAAATGTTCACCTCCCATTCATTAGCCTATAACTTTATCAGTACTTATCACAATGAACTGATCTATATCTTGTTTTTTCCGCCACCAATTAGGCTTTCTTTGGGGGTACATTTTGCTAAGAGCCACTTTACTGTAAATGCATTTTAACAGGAAGAATAAGAAAACAACGGAAAAAAACATTATTTCTCAGGTTTCAGCCATTATAGTTTTAAAATAATACATGCCTCCATAATTAAAACTCATGTATTGTATTTGCCCATATGTCCCGGTTATTACATTGTTAAAATGATGAAAAATCATTATTTCTCAGGTTTCAGCCATTATAGTTTTAAAATAATACATGCCTCCATAATTAAAACTCATGTATTGTATTTGCCCATATGTCCCGGTTATTACATCGTTAAAATGATGATGTCCCTATCACAATGTATGGCGACAATATTTTATTTGGAAATAAAGGTGCATTTTTTCCGTTTTGCATCTATCACTGTTTACAAGTTTAAAATAAAAAAAAATTATAGAAATATTTAATCTTTACATTGATACTTAAAAAGTTTAGACCCTTAGGTAAATATTTACATGTTTTTTTTTCTATTGTGATGTTTTTTTTTATATTAAACATTTTATTTGGGTATTTTTGGGAGGGTGGGATGTAAAGTATAGTTTTCTAATGTAATTGTGTGTTGTTTTCATTTTTTTTTAATTTTAGTTGTAGTTTTACTTTTTGGCCACAAGATGGCGGCCATGAGTTTGTTTACATGATGTCATTCTAAGCGTAACACATGCTTAGAGTGACGCATCGGGGAGGGAACGGCCAGAAAAAGCACAGCTTCCGAGAGAAGCTGTCGCTTTTTCAGCGGGGGAGAGGAATCAGTGATCGGGCACCATAGCCCGATACATTGATTCCGTGGCTACCGAATCCGCGGTCGGGAGTGCGCGTGCATGCGCGCGATCGGCCGCGGGAGCGCGCGGTAGCGCGCATGGTTCCTGGACGTAGTTTCTACGTCCAGGAACCAAAGTAGGTTAAAAACCATGTTATCCATAACCTGCCCTTAAGCATCTAAATTCTTGCCAAGACTTCTGCATCTGTACAGTTTCTGGGAAGGCATATACATTTGCTAGCTGTGATACCTTGATTAGAGATAGGGAATTAGAGGTACATGTTGCTGCTAGTTTTTGACCATGGAAGCTGAAGTAACTAACCTTCCATGGTCAAGAACTATATTTAAATCCAAGAATGGCATGCTTGTTGTGTTTTTTTTTCACTACAACTGACTATGTTGCCTTTTATTTTATTAAGTGATACTCTGTAGTAATACTCTGTTGCCCCCCTGAGGAAGCCGGCGAACCTGTAGGGAGCCAATCTCCCTCATGGGACACCACACTGCACTACTACTACAGCATGGCACTGGGATGTGAAAAGGCTACTGGACCAACCTACACCTGGCATGCCGCTTGGGAAGTAAGTCCCAAGCCACTACTGCAATTCCCCATGTCCCTGGCTCCACAAGCAGGGTCCACCTGTTGCACCTGAGCCACATGGGTTTCCAGACGACAACTATGGTATCACAGTGCTTCACCTGCCAATATCATTAGGGACTTGCATGATTTGAACTTACAGGCTGCTTACATGTCTGAACTAAGTTGTGTCATTGCTGCAGAGGGTTGTGCTTGACTGCTGTTTAAGGCTGATGCTGTTGTCTCTGATGACCTATACTACTGCTAATGCTGCAACGCATTGCAACTAATGACCTGTGCTTTTGCTGACATTGGGCTTCATTCACTAAGACAAATAGCACGCCTTATCAAAGTTAGCATGCCTTATCAAAGTGAACACGCCTTATCAGAGTAGCATAGCAAGCGCTAAGAACCCGCAGGGGCTCAGGGCAGGACGAGTGGAGCTCTCCTAATTGCCAACCAGCAGGCACAAGTTTTCTGTGCTACTCTGATAAGGCAGGTTAACTGATAAGGCATGTTAACTTTGACAAGGCGTGCTATTTGTCTTAGTGAATCAAGCCCATTGTGGCTTATTGCAACTAAATGTGCAATGATAATCTAATATAAAGCCCTGGTTATCGCCATATCTTGAACAGCATTTTTCTATCATCATGGATACTCCCTATTGTTAATAGTGAACCCTAGTGTTGCTAGTATGGTGCACCTGCATGTGGTGTGTCTGCTGTTTGTATGGTGGGGTGGCCATTCCATGCGTTTTTAATTAGTTTGCTGTACTTTGTATCCCTAAATAATGATATTTTGTATTAGTAAATCAGCTGCAGTGTATTGATATTAGTAAATGACACATATGTTAACCATTTTTTGATCCACTTCAGCCACTTTGCGATATATAGAAGTTCTTGGACTATTGTTTCTAGGGGCTTAATTCACTAAAGCGTGCTAACTGTTAGCACGCCAGTGAAAAGCCACTTTGCACATGCTAAGAGTGCTAGGGCTTGATTCACAAAGCGGTGCTAACAGTTAGCATGCTGGTGAAAAGCCCTTTATCACGCCTAGACTCAGTTTAGGCGTGATAAGTTTAGGTGTGATAAGTTTAGGTGTGATAAGTTTAGGCGTGATAACTATAGCACCAACTGGGTTAGCACCGCAGTGCACACCTGATCAAAAGTTTTGCGCTAGCAAAGTCTGGAGCACTTCGCATACAGTTTAATGGCGCTGCTTTGCATGCGGGACTTTGCGCGCAATCTAAACTTATCTAAACTTATCACGCCTAAACTTATCACGCCTAAACTGGCTTTTCACCAGCGTGGTGCAATGGTTATCACGCCTAAAGTCTCTAACTGGGTTAGCACCGCTTTGTGAATCAAGCCCCTAGAGTGCTAAGTAGTTTGCATGTGCTAACTACTTAGCACTGTAGTTAGCACGTGCTAACTACTTACCACCCTAGTTAGCATGTGCAAACTACTTACCACTGTAGTTTGCATGTACTAACTAGGGTGCTAACATGCTTTGCACATGCTAACTACAGTGCTAAGTAGTTTGCATGCGCTACTACGGTGCTAAGTAGTTTTCACGTGCTAACTACTTAGCACCCTAGTTTGCACGTGCAAAGCTTTTAGGCGTGCTAACTGTGTTAGCCCGCTTTAGTGAATCAAGCCCTATGCGTGTTAACTTTCATCATTTTTTTTCAGACAGGAAGTTGTGAAGAGTCAAATCAATTATAACACATACAATAGTTTTGTAAATTATGGAAAAGTTCAATCTTTGACTATATGACATGTGGAGATGAGATGGAAAGATGTGGAGATGAGAGTAAAAAAAAAAGTGAGTAAAAATTCTCCAAGTGGGGAATGAGACACACAGCTGTAAAAACACCCTCAATATCCTAGTCCATTTCCACACTGTTCAATATCAAAACTAAAATAATAAAACAATATTATAATACTGCTCTTGTTACCAATTCTTTGTATATTTATCCTATCCATAAAATGGAAAGATTTTTATGATTGCTCAATGCAGGCATGATTTTTGACTTCTAAATTAAGAACCTAAAAATGATCATAATAAGCTTATCTTCAAGTGTGATAACATCCAGCCTTACATTTCCCTATTCCTTACTATTTAAAGGGACACTGACCTCAGGCTAAAAATGGACTGAGGTCAGTCCCCTCCATAGCCTGTGAGGTCAACTGGCGTCCACCTGGCTCCTCTCCCGGTTCCACTGATGGCTCCATTAATTGGAAATTTCGGCCTGAAAACGGCCATGCACACCCCCGCTGTGCATGCTATCGTTCATCACGCCGGCTGGCGTGAGAGTTCTGCGCATGCGCAGTTCAGTCATAGAGACCCACGCATGCGCATGACTCTCACGCCGGTCAGAATGATAACGCATAGCCGGAGTGCGCACGGCTGCCAGTGAGACCTGGAAAGGAGCCAGGAGGATGTTGGAGAACTTCGTGGGCTACGGGGATGGAGGAAGCCCCAGATAAGTCCAAATTTTGGTTTTAGCCTGAGCTCAGGTCCCTTTAATGTCAAGCATGGTTGTCTTCAACCATTGTCAGTTACATTAATTGGTAAGACAGATGACATTGTGGTTTTGTTTCCATCTTCTACTATAACTGTAATGTCCTGCAAAGATAAAAAAAATATCCAGTGAAGTGGAAAAAAAATCTAATAAATAGATTAAATTGGTAATTGTATATTTTTAATACAATACTGTGGCACTTTTAGAGACTAGCATGTCTTTCTTGAGACTAAACTGGGCAATACAATTTTCTTTAATAATCTAGGAATTCTGTACTTCATAAAGTATTGTCACCTAGCGAATGATTAGATCAGTATCAAGCACAACATGCAATGATTATCCCTATCAAATTGTCATATAGTGGTGTAAAAATACACTTACATGAAGGCAGCAGCAATTTGACAGTGTAAAAGTTAGACAGATAATAAATGCAATGCGTAGAAAAATTCTTTAGGTGTCATAAAAATAATTTCTGTAATTTCTGTTTGCAGTAGATTGCAAAACTGTCTTCTGTAAGTATGGAAAGCTGCTCCTTTATGAGATTTCCATGCAATTATGTATTTCAAGCTTTTTCTTTCTTTATTTTTTTGTTATTTTTAACTAGAGAGAAATGTTAAAAAGACATTTATATGCCACATATTAACACATTATAGATTTAATTAAAAAAAAAAACTGGCATAACATTTAACAGGATTTTCTTATCAACAGCTTTCCAGATGCTACAACTGTCAGTTATGCCATGCTAGTAACTGGTACGATGCCAACTTAATACGACTTGGTTCCACTTGCCACCCTTTCAATTTCCCAGCTGGCCTCAATTTTCTAGGGCATATTAGCATTATCAGAGTAATCTTTAAGATATGTTTTGCTTCCTGTTAAATCAGCTTTAATGTATCAAAGAAATACATAATCAAATAGGAAGCAGATTAAAATAAAACAAAATACTTGGTCTTTTCAACTAATTGTGCACAATTTTCCAACCATTGTTCCAGCAAAATTAATTCTTCTGCACAATGCTGATTACTACTATTAGTACTTCATAGTGTTTCTCTTTAATAAAGGTTTTAATGAAGAGAGAGGGTGCGGTGATGCTTGGAAAGGCAAATAAGCAACATACAACATAGACAATAATGGGATAACTTCTCACCTAATGCGTCTTTTTCTTTTGGCACAGTACCTTGAAAAAGTATTATATTTAAGTTTGCACTCGTAGTTTGACAAGTCATTGTGCCCATAAAAGGTCTTACACTGGTTTTTAGTTCTGTGACAATGAAGGTTATCATTTGTTCAGGTCATGCTGAACTCAAAGTAAAATAAGGCAGTTTCAACTGAAGTCTTTTTCTCTTTTTAAAAAATTCCACCACTTTCTAAGCAGTTTCATTGATTCAAATTAGGTGAAGGTATACTCAGACATTTATACCACAATGGATAATATTTACATGAGGCAAAATAAAGTGTTGTACAAATGTACAAGGCATGTTGCCCAGGGGATCAGAACTAGAAGAGGACGAGTCGAGTATCCAGCATGTGTACAGCGTCCTACGACAACTATAAGCCACTCTGCCAGTGATCAGTATGCGGATTGGTTCAGCCAAGAGAACTGTTCTCCTCATTCAACCCACTCCTGCGTGGTATCACACTTGCGTCACTCCACTGCCTTTTGCTCCCCACCCCATTATAGCAACAAACACGACTCTAGTCTGCAGGCTACCAACACATCTTTATTTACAGTGTTGGCCCAGCAATGTTGCCCAAGGGATCGGGTCCTGATTCCCCCTGGGCAACATGCCTCAAACGTGTACAAGAGGCTTCAGTAAGGTTTGAAACCTCTATATATAAGAGAAGAATAGATAAAGTTAGGAGTAATTGGTATTAGTTCTGGCCTGTCTGGAGAGAATAATCTCATATGTTTCTCTGTTATATAACTAGCAGACATGAGAGCAAGAGTATGTAATATGGGATCTGACCATCTTCAGAAGAGAGTGTGTTTCTCCGAAGAAGCTCCTCCCTTCTCTTTTGTTAGCAATCACCTACATAATTAAAATGTCAAGGAGACCTCACTAGCGGTGTAAATGAAAGCAAAACATTACTTTTACACACCTGACAGTTATTTAAGTGGAAGCTGTTTTATATTTATGCCACAACTATAAGCTGGAAATGTGCAAAAAATAAGGGCTCTGGTTAAAAAGGATGCTAGGTAAAAAAAATTAAAATTATTATTTAGTAAAATGGGCAGCAGGATATAACATAAAATATAGTTTCTAATACTGATATTATACTATTCCCCACTGTAACCTCTATTTTTATGCCTACTGAAATGAGGGCCAGTAAAAGTGATAGAATATTGTTTAATATACCAGTATTATACTACTTCATTCTTATATTAAAATATCTTTAATACTCATTAATATTTTACTATGAACTAACCCCTTTCTACTTTCACACAGAACCCTACCCTGGTGGTGCCTAACCCTAAGACCCCGTTAGTGTCTAACCCAAAGACCCTCCTGGTGGTGCGTAACCTTAAGATCCCCATAGTAGTGCCTAACCTTAAGACCCCCTCGGTGATGTCTAACCCTAAGACATAGAATGAAAAACCCTTTTTTTAATATATACATTTAAGTCAGTTTCTTGAAAAACAATAATTTGCAACATGAAATAGTAAGAGCTACTCGCTGTAGTACAAAAAGTTGAAATGTAAACAATTTTTTTCTGAGAAAGCACAGGAAGCAGTTTTTGGAAACAATTGTAACGTACAATTGTACAGATTATTTGTTTAATAATGGGTTGGAATAGGTATGGAAATAAAAGTTAAAGATAAAAAGCGAATTATAAACAAAATAATAATTTTATTAACACAGCGCCTTTTTTATACAGTTATCGCCCAAAAAAAACAGCAAAAAAAACAAAATAACGTTGATGTCTATGGGGTGCCCTGGCTTGAAACCCTCATTTGTAGTTACAATGTGAACTTTATAGGTAATTTTGTTATGCGTCAATAAGGACAGAACAAAAATAATAAGTTTACCTAAAAGGATTGCACAATTGCTGCAAAGTTAATTTCTTGGGAAAGTGACTCATTTTTAAAGTAGAGGTCCAGTTTAAATTTTTTATAACATAAAACAAGGCCACATTTAAAATTAATAATGATCTGGAGTCTTAGAGTACTGTATCATAATACAGACATGTCTACAACAGCAATCTATTTTTCCCCCTATATACTAATTTTGCCTTTTATCAACCTCAAGTGAATTATGGGGACCCAGTGACTTTTAAAGGTGATGTAGTAATTAGAGATGGCCCGAACCATTCCCGGCAAACTTCCGGGGTTCACGTTTGCGGAGATGCGCGCATTTTTCCGGAAGTTCGGTTCGCCCCCATAGTGCATCATGGGGGTCAACTTTGACCCTCTACATTACAGTCAGCAGGCACATTGTAGCCAATCAGGCTACACTCCCTCCTGGAGCCCCAACCCCCCTTATAAAAGGCAGGCAGCGTCAGGCTTTTCACTCACTCGTGTGCCTGCAGTAATTAGTGAAGGGATGGCTGCTGCAGACTCTCATAGGGAAAGATTAGTTAGTGTAACAATCGGTGTAGCAACACAGATGTCTGATTATGTGTGATCTGCAGAATCACCAATAATTCAGACGCTATACCTGATTATGTGGTGATCTGCAGAATCACCAATAATGCAAGTATAGCTAACAGGATAATGCAATAGTGTATAGTACTTGGTGCAACAGTAATATAATAGTATAACTAGGCCTCACCAGAGGAGCTGGTGGGCCCTATAAGAACACAGTAACTGACTAGTTTGGCAGAACCTCACCAGAGGAGCTGGTGGGTACTATTATAACACAGTAACTGACTAGTTTGGCAGAACCTCACCAGAGGATCTGGTGGGTACTATTATAGCAGAGTAACTGATTAGTTTGCCAGAACCTCAACAGAGGAGCTGGTGGGTACTATTATAACACAGTAACTGATTAGTTTGGCAGAACCTCACCAGAGGAGCTGGTGGGTACTATTATAACACAGTAACTGACTAGTTTGGCAGAACCTCACCAGAGGAGCTGGTGGGTACTATTATAAGAAGAACACCTCACCGGTGGCAAGGGCCCACTGGTGATTAGAGAGGTCTGACAGGCTTAGTTCTCTTAGTGAGAGTCAGATACAGCACAGAATCAGTAGGCAAGAGAGTAGTAAGTATTCAGGCAGAAGTTCAGCAACTAGATCAGATGAGCAGAGGCACAGAATCAGTAAGCAAGAGCGGAGTCAGAGATTAGCCAGAGTCATACACAGAATATCAAATATACAGTAATACAATAATCCTAGTCTTGTGTGAAATCCCTGGTTTCCTCCCAGATCAAAGCACACCAGATACTAGTCTAAGGTCTAAACGCTAACACATATGTATTCGCAACCGCAGACAGGTTGCGAGTGAACAGAGAAGGCTTAAGAAGCAGAGGAGACCTCATAGCTGCGCCCACCACAATCAGCCAATCCAGAGCGACGTGAGTCCCCTCTGACGTCAGCCGACCAGCGCGTCAGTTGACGCGCCTCCTCCCAGCATAAAGGTCCTGTCTACGCGAAACAGCAACCCTATGTGTCAATGACAATTCCGTCCTCGGCGTGCTAGATGCCGACGGAACGGAAAAAAACTCCGAGCAGGAAACCAAGGCGGCTGCGGAGACTCCCGGCGTGCCCGCAGCCGCAGATGTTACAGTTAGGTTCTTGTAGGCTTGTTAGCTTGCTCCTTGCTGATTCTTATTGCTAAAAAAGCACCCCACAACAGCTCTTTTGAGAGCTAATCTTGTGATCTATTTTTTTTTCTGTGTGTCCCACTGACACTTGTGTTGCATAGACAGCCTTGCTAATTCCTACTGTGTGTGCCACTGCCAGGCCCAGCACATTCAGTGACTACTTTATTATTATTATTTTTATTATTATTATTTAGTATTTATATAGCGCCGACATCTTCCATAGCACTGTACAGAGTATATTGTCTCGTCACTAACTGTCCCTCAGAGGAGCTCACAATCTAGTCCCTACCATAACCATATGTCTATGTGTGTATTGTGTAGTGTTTGTATCTTAGTCTAGGGCCAATTTAGAGGAAAGCCAATTAACTTATCTGTATGTTTTTGGGATGTGGGAGGAAATCGGGGTGCCCAGAGGAAACCCACGCAGACACGGGGAGAACATACAAACTCCTTGCAGATGTTGACCTGGCTGGGATCTGAACCAGGAACCCAGCGCTGCAAGGCGAGAGCGCTAACCACTACGCCACTGTGCTGCCCCTATTACCTGTGTGTGTGACAGGTGCATGTAATACCCACTGCATATACCTACCTGTTGTTCACTGTGCACCCTCCCACCTATGTGAGCACACGCAGTGTCACTGTGCCTGTCCAGTACCTGTCTGTGTGTGAGAGGTGCACATTGTAATACCCACTGCATATACCTACCTGTTATTCATTGTGCACCCACCCAACTACGTGAGCGCACGCAGTGTCACTGTGCCTGTCCGGTACCTGTCTGTGTGTGACAGGTGCACATCGTAATACCCACTGCATATACCTACCCGTTGTTCACTGTGCACCCACCCACCTATGTGAGCGCACGCAGTGTCACTGTGCCTGTCCGGTACCGGTACCTGTCTGTGTGTGACAGGTGCAAATTGTAATACCCACTGCATATACCTACCTGTTGTTCACTGTGCACCCACCCACCTACGTGAGTGCACGCAGTGTCACTGTGCCTGTCCGATATCTGTCTGTGTGTGAGAGGTGCACATTGTAATACCCACTGCATATACTGTACCTACCTGTTGTTCACTGTGCACCCACCCACCTATGTGAGCGCACGCAGTGTCACTGTGCCTGTCCGGTACCGGTACCTGTCTGTGTGTGACAGGTGAAAATTGTAATACCCACTGCATATACCTACCTGTTTTTCACTGTGCACCCACCCACCTATGTGAGTGCAAAAAGTGCCACTGTGCCTGTCCGGTACCTGTCTGTGTGTGACAGGTGCACATTGTAATACCCATCACTGCATATACCTATTACTACCTGTTGTGGCTGAACATTGTTTCACTCAAGTCAGTGCATACCTCTTACTTCTAACCCCCCCCCCCCCCCCGATAGGGACAAAATGGACAAAACAGGTAGAGGCAGACCCAGAGGAAGGCCACCCGGCAGGTCTGTGCGAGGTCATGGTGATGTGATTTTGTGCGGCCCTGGACCAAAGTATAGTGCTCAGAAGAAGGCACGTCCCATCAACTTCCAAGATTGTCAGGACGTGGTTGACTATTTAACACAGAACACCTCATCTTCCGCAGCCACCAGCGCTACTCCAAGTACCACATCCACTACATTTGACAGTTCGCAGGAGTTATTTGGTGGGGAAATCACTGATGCACAGCCATTATTGTTACAACCAGATGAAGGCGCTAAGCAAGTTACACCTCCTCATATGTCTGAGTTAGGCGACACTATGTGCGTAACGTGTGCGGAGGGGGATGATGAAGTACCTGCTGTTGGTGCAGTTTTGAAGGTGTCTGAGGCAAGCAAAGCTGGGCAGGATGATTATGATGATGACGATGATACGGATCCCACGTATGTTCCCAATAGAGGAGATGAACAGGGGGACAGTTCAGAGGGGGTGTCAGAGAGGAGTAGGAGGATACGAGTTCCTGAAAGAAGCAGGGGGAGCTCGTTGTCAGAAATAGCTGGTGGCAGTGCCCGGCACCATCTATCGCCACCTATGGACAGCCAGCCAACATGCTCTTCAAGTCAGCTGCTGATGCCACCATAGTGCCATCACCCCAGGGGGGCTCAGCGGTTTGGAAATTTTTTAATGTGTCTGCCTCAGATCGGAGCAATGCCATCTGTTCTCTCTGCCTCCAAAAACTGAGCCGTGGAGAGGCCAACACCCATGTAGGGACAAGTGCCTTACGAAGGCACATGGAGAAAAGGCACAAACTGCAATGGGAAGAGCACCTAGCAAAAGCAGCACACAAAAGCAAAGCCACCCTCCTTCTACTCTTTCTCCTTCAGGTGCATCATCTTCAGCCGCTTTCTCCCTTGCACCTTCACAGTCACCCTCCTCCACTCCGCCTCTGACCTTGAGTGGTTCCTGCTCCTCTGCCCACAGCAGCCAGGTGTCTTTGAAGGAAATCTTTGAGCGTAAGAAGCCAATTTCTGCCAGTCACCCTCTTGCCCGGCGTCTAACAGCTGGCTTGGCGGAACTGTTAGATCGCCAGCTGTTACCATACCAGCTTGTGGACTCTGAGGCCTTCCGTAAATTTGTGGCCATTGGGACACCGCAGAGGAAAATGCCAGGCCACAATTATTTCTCTAAAAAGGCGATACCCAAACTGTACCATGAAGCTGAGAGGCAAGTGGTGTCATCTCTGGCACACAGCGTTGGGTCAAGGGTCCACCTGACCACGGATGCCTGGTCTGCCAAGCACGGTCAGGGCAGGTACATAACTTACACAGCCCATTGGGTCAACCTGGTGACCATTGGCAAGCAGGGAGTACGTGGCTGTGCAGCGGACCAAATTGTGACACCTCCACGGCTTGCAGGCAGTTCTCCTGCCACCTCCTCTCCTCCTGCTACAACCTCTTCACTGTCATCATCCTCCTCCTCCTTGGCTGAGTGGCAGTTCTACTCTACTGGTGCTGCGACCTCCTCTCCAGCAACACAGGCCCAGCTACTCAGGGCCTATGCTGCATGCCAGGTACGATGGTGTCACGCCATCTTAGACATGTCTTGCCTCAAAGCGGAGAGTCACACTGGACCAGCTCTCCTAGCTGCTCTTAACAAACAGGTGGATCAGTGGTTGACCCCGCACCAGCTGGAGATCGGCAACGTGGTGTGTGACAATCTCATTTCCGCTTTGAATTTGGGAAAGCTGACACATGTACCCTGCATGGCACATGTGCTAAATCTAGTCATTCAAAGATTTGTGTCAAAGTACCCAGGCTTAGAGGACGTCCTGAAGCAGGCCAAAAAGTTGTGTGGGCATTTCAGGCGGTCATACACGGCCATGGCACACTTTTCCGAGATTCAGCGGAGAAACAAGTGGCAAGTGAGATGCCTGATTTGCGATAGCCAACTCGCTGGTATTCGACCCTCCTTATGTTCTCTCATCTGCTAGAACAGGAGAAAGCCGTCACCCAGTACCTCTACAACTACAGTAGAAGGACACAGTCTGTGGAGATGGGGATGTTCTGGCCAAAAACTGGACACTCATGCGAAATGCATGCAGGCTCATGTGGCCGCTTGAGGAGGTGACCAACCTGGTGAGTTGCAGTGAAGGCACCATCAGTGACTTGATCCCATACGCTTACTTCCTGGAGCGTGCCGTGCGTAGAGTGGTGGATCAAGCTGTGGAGGAGCGTGAAGAGGAACAGTTACGGGAGGAACAGTTGTGGGAGTAATTTTCAGCAGAACCAGATATTTCACCAACACCTGCGGCAGCAAAAAGGGGGGAGAAGGAAGAAGAGTCGTGTGGGGAAGAGGAGTCAGACTCGGATGATGAGGAAGATGTTTCTTTGGTAGAGGAGGCGGCGGGATAAGAACAACCACAGCATCCGTCGCAGGGAGCTTGTGCTGCTCAACGTTCCTGTGTTATTGTTCGTGCCTGGGGGGAGGAGGAGTACTTACCTGACGTCACTGAGAAAGAGCAAGAGAAGATGGATAGTACGTCTGCATCCAACTTTTTGCAGATGGCGTCTTTCTTGCTGTCCAGCCTGTTGAGGGACCCCTGTTGGGTGGCCACGCTACTAGACGCTCGGTAGAGGCACAAAGTGGTGGATATGTTACCAACTCACCTGAAGGCAGAAAGGATGCAGCACTTGCAGAACAAGCTGGCAACTATGCTTTGCAGTGCGTTTAAGGGTCACAGCACAACGGAATAAAGGTACCACTGCCAGTAATCCTTCTCCCATGTCCACGCAGGCAAGGACAGGACGCTCCAGCAATCTCATGGTGATGCCGGACATGCGGACATTCTTTAGTCCAACACCTCACCTTAGCGCTTCCGGATCCACCCTCCACCAACGCCTGGACCGGCAGGTAGCCGACTACCTGGCCTTAAGTGTGGATGTAGACACTGTGAGCAGCGATGAACCCTTGGACTACTGGGTGCTTGACCTGTGGCCAGAGCTGTCCCAATTTGCCATCCAACTTCTGTCTTGCCCTGCTTCAAGCGTCCCATCAGAAAGGACCTTCAGCGCAGCTGGAGGCATTGTCACTGAGAAGAGAAGTCGCTTAAGTCACAAAAGTGTTCAGTACCTGACCTTTATCAAAATAAATGAGGCATGCATCCCAGAGGCCTACTGCCCGCCCCAAAACTAAGTCAGTCCCCACACACAGCATCTCTGCCTGCAGGCCACTTGACTGCCTTCTACGCCACCACCAAAAGGGTCCAGGACTCCTGGTTGATTCCTGATTTTTTAAGCCTGCTGCTAGCAGTGGCCGCTATGCTACTTTTTCAGGTGTGTGTACATGCCTGCCTAATTTTTCTGGCTGCACTGCAGCTGCAACAACAACAAAACAAAAGGCATGTACATTTGCCAATTTCCCTTTGTGATCATTACCTTGCCGTGGTGAAGGGGCTTGCGTATCACAATGAAGCAATGACCGCCGGATATGAGTGTCTCGGGGGGGGGGTTTACACCTAAGATAATAAGGTCGTTGTTTCATTGTGGGCAGACCAGATTTGATCAGCTGGACAGTCACTGTTCTGTCATTCAGCTGCCTCAGCCCGGCGACCACATGGGCTGGAAAACCGCCACAGCCTGCACTCTGGCCACGGTGCGCACCGGTCCAGCATGGCCGTCACTACACAAACAGCTGTTTGCGGTGCGTTACACAGTGAGTTTGGTGTTTCAGTGTGAAGCAGTACTCTAATTACACTCCCTGATCGATGTACAGGTAGTCCCCAGTTAACGAACGAGATAGGGACTGTCTTAACCCGAATCCGTTCTTAAGTCGGGACATACACAGTTTTCTATTAAATATTAGGGACATGTAGTCCCTCTGTAGTGGCAGTAAAAGTAGCACAACAAAGTTCATCAATACCAAAAAGCAGACAGTAATATTTACAGGGTATATTTAAATGCAAAGATCTGAAAACATTACACAGGTTAATCACTAGATTTCTCTACTAGCTTTCCTGCTCCTGGTCCTGCTTGGGTGCTTGTCTGATCTGTCAGACGGTTTGCTCTGCACTGGACAATCACTCTCCAGTGTCCCAGCCTGTGTCCCTGCATTTCCTTGAAAAGCTATGCATTATAGGGCAGACTGAGGGGAAGGGGGGCTGCGGGCATGTGAGACTGAACTAACATCTAGCACAGTTCAGCCTGTCAAACTGCGGTGATAGGAATTTACGTCTACAGTACTTCTGAAAGCAGACACTGAGCAGCGCGGCATTAGCTTTTCAACAAGGAAGTGTGATAACCAGCATAGCCACATTACTAGCAGCCAGGAACAGATTTACGTCACATCCCCCCTCCCCTCCGGACCTTTTCCTCCTCCTCTCTGCACACGCTGTTCCGTTGTTACAGGGAGTCCCCGACTTGCTAGAAGAGGTGAGGGCACACAAAGATCAGAATCAGAATCAGAATCAGAATCGTTTATTTCGCCAAGCATGACTGGGTCATGCCCGGAATTATTCTTGGCACAATACATATAGCCCAGGGAGAGACATAGGTGGAAAGAGACATAAATAGATAGCAGCGACAGCAAAGGCATCAAGTATACATTACATTACAACATTCCAATATAACAAAATATAACAAGATATGCATCACAGTCCCCAGTGCGACCTGAGGTGTCTGGCAGTTAGTCTTATGGGCCAGTTGGTCCGGTCAGCTGATCAGCCGTCGCGTGGCCGGCCCCGCAGTCCGTTGGGGCCTGAATTGACGGTAGTATGTGGAGAGAATTTAGGAGGTTGACCGCTGAGGGGAAGAAGGAATTCCTATGTCTCGCGGTTTTTGTGTAGATGGCCCGTAGCCTCCGGCCCAGTGGCAGCCGGCTGAAGTAGCAGTGGCCTGGGTGTGAGGGATCGTTGGCAATCCTCAGCGCCCTGGATTTCAGCCTTTTGTTGTGTAATAGGGCAAGTGAGGGGAGGGGGCACCCAATGATCCTCTCCGCCGACCTGATGACCCGCTGTAGTATGTCCTTGTCGCTGGTGTTGGCGCCGGCATACCAGACCAGGATGGAAGAGCAGAGGATCGACTCGATGGTGGCGGAGTAAAAGCTGGTTAGAATTACTTGAGTCATGCCGAACTTCCTCAGCTGACGGAGGAAATAAAGTCTCTGCTGGGCTTTCCGTTGGGTGGCAGTGATGTTGGGCTTCCAGCTTAGGTCACTGGAGATGGTAGTACCCAGGAGCCAGGCAAAGGGCACCCTGGCTACCTCAGTGCCGTCAATATAAATTGGAGGTGGGGTGTGAGCAGACTTCCTGAAGTCAATAATTAGTTCAACTGTTTTTGCGGTGTTAAGCACCAGCCTGTTCTCCTTGCTCCAGTTGCAGATTCTCTCCACCTGCTGACGATACTCCTGGACATTATCCTTGGTGACAAGGCCAATGATGGTGGTGTCATCAGCAAACTTGATGACCTTGACAGAGTCTGCCTCAGATCTGCAGCTGTTCGTGTAGAGGGAGAACAGCAGTGGTGACAGGACGCAGCCCTGAGGAGCACCTGTGTTCGTGGTTGCAGCTTGGGAGTAGATATCGCCAAGTCTGACGACTTGGGACCTGTTGGTGAGAAAGTCCGTGATCCAGAGTTCTAGGCTTGGGTGGACTTCAAGTGCAGCCAGGTCCCGTTGGAGAATGCGTGGGCAGATGGTATTGAAGGCCGAGCTGAAGTCCAGGAGTAGTATCCTAGCGTACGTGTCTGGCCTGTCAAGGTGGTCGTTGATGAGTTCCAGACAGATGTTGATTGCATCATCAGTGGACCTGTTCGCCCTGTAGGCAAACTGGTAGGGGTCTAGGTGAGGCGATGTGGAAAGCTTAAGGTGGGCTAGGACCGCCCGCTCCATGGTTTTCATGATGACGGACGTCAGGGCCACGGGCCTAAAGTTGTTCAGTTCAGAGACCCCTTGTTTCTTGGGGACAGGTATGATGGTGGACCTCTTGAAGCATGCGGGGACCTTGCCTACCTCTAGGGACTTGGTGAATATGGCAGAGAGGATGGGAGCAAGTTGCCGACAGCAGGTTTTTAGGCAGGCTGGAGATACTCCATCGGGGCCGGAGGCTTTCCTGGCATTTAGTGTTGATAGGAGGCGCATGACCTCAGCCTCACTCACCACCGAGGGAGAGGGCAGGCTACGGATGTTTGCAGGGCACAGAGGAGGGGGAGCCGGTGCCAGGTTTCCCACCGGTGTTTCCTGGTTCTCGAACCTGCAGTAGAATCTGCTGAGTTCTTCCGCTAGTGTCAGGCTGGGTGTTGCATTCTGGGGTTGGGGCTTGTAGTTAGTGGCGGCCTTCAGTCCCTTCCATACAGCTCGTGAGTTGTTTGAGCATAGGTTGATTCTTACTCTCTCAGCGTACTCTTTTTTGGCAGCTCTCAGCTCCCGATTAAGGTCGTTTCTTGCCCTTCTGTAGTCCTCCTGGTTCCCGGACTTGTGTGCAGCCTCCTTGCATCTCCGCAGTTGGCGTAGCTTGTTGGTGAACCACGGCTTGTTATTCGGATACACCTTGAAGGATTTTGTTGGTACACACGAGTCCTCGCAGAAACTGATGTATGAGGCAATGTTATCCGCCCATTCGTCCAGGTTTGGCATTTCCAGGGACTTCCAGTCGGTGCATTCAAAACAGGCTTGAAGTTTCAGTTTGGCCTCGTCTGACCACACCTTGGTGGTCTTGACGATCGGTTTAGCTGATTCTAGGCGCCTCCTGTAGGTAGGGATAAGATGGATGAGACAGTGATCGGAGGAGCCAAGGGCTGCCCGTGGGACTGCTTTGTATGCCTTCTTCAATGCCGTGTAGCAGTGGTCGAGGGTACTTCGGCCCCTGGTGGGACAGGCTACATGCTGATGGTAGGTTGGCCTTGTTAAAGTCGCCCGCTACGATGAACAGTGAGTCTGGAAGGGATATCTCCCAGTGCGAGATAGACTCGCTTAGGACCAGTAGTGCAGATTTGACGTCGGCATCGGGTGGTATGTACACTCCAGCAAGGACGTAAGAGGAAAACTCCCGTGGTGAGTATGGCGGCCTGCAGTTGATTAGTAGTAGCTCCAAGTCCGGAGAACACTTCCTATCGAGTATCGTGGGGGTAGGGCACCATGAGGAGCTGATGTAAAAGCAGATGCCACCCCCTCTTTTTTTCCCTGAGAGGACAGGGTCCCTGTCTGCTCGGATGATGCTGAAGCCTGGGAGAAGGAGGGCGTTCTCGGGGATGTCCTCATGTAGCCATGTCTCCGTGAAGCAGAGGGCCGGAGTGTTACTGCTGAGGTCTCTCCTGTCGCAGAGGAGGCGCAGCTCGTCCATTTTGTTAGGAAGGGATTGGACATTTACCAGGAGGACTGAGGGGATGGCTGAACGTAGGCCTTTCTTCCATAGCCTCACCCGGGCTCCAGCCCGGCATCCTCTTCGCCGCTGACCAAACCGGAGTCTCAGGGCTGGATCCAGAACTTGCTGAATGTGGTCCCAGACTAGACTAGTCAGAAGCCTGGCTTCAGGGGGTGGGGGGCCACATGGTTCCCACCCTAGAAGCTGTTCCCTGGTATAGGTGGTACAAGTGGCAGTGAGCGGCATGGGCAGGCTATGGCTGCCGGCGCGAGGGACGGAAGGGGGCCAGCGGGGGGTGGAGGAGGATGGCATTCTCGTGCCTTCAATTCGCTTCGGCAGGGGTGCATACAGACTAGTCGCCAGTTCGCAGCAGCACCCCGAAAGTCCAGCATGGCACTCGCACAGAGGTCGTGGGGCAGGCTTGGCCTAGGGATTGGCAGGGCTGGGCCCTGGACTGCCCGGTCGGAAGGGGCAGAAGAGCAGGGCCGCTGTGGATCAGCAGGAGTGGGCAGCGGGATAGGCCCAGGGACTGGCAGGATAGGCCCAGGGACTGGCAGGGTTGGAGGGCAGAGGAGCAGGACCACTGTGGGTCAGCAGGAGTGCACGCAAGCTAGGCACAGGCAGGATTGGCCCAGCAGGGTTGGAGGGCAGAGAAGCAGCAAAGCAGGACAGGGCAGAGAACAGCGAAGCAGGGCAGCTGTGGGTCAGCAGGCAGGCTCACAGACAGGCAGGGTAGGAGGCATCAAAGGGAGAGGTCTTACCCCTGTTGAGTGCAGTCTGAAGATCTGGTGCCATGTGGGTTCGACTGATTCTTTGTCCTGCCGCAGCTGCTCCGGGGTTCCAAGAGTTGGCAGGCTTGCAGAAGTAGCAGCCTTGAGGTTGGCTGTAGCGTGCTGCAGGCCACGTGGAGGGGCCTAGCCGTCCAGAGTGGTCTCGGGCAGCGGCCCGCAGTAGCGAAGTATGGCTGCCCGCTGTGGAATTTTTCCCATGGCTGCCAGCTGTGGATGCTTCAGATGTGGCCACAGGATGGTCCCGGTCCCTGGTGATGCTGTCCTTGTGGGGGAGGAGGACCTGGCAAGGATCGGTAGGTGCCGGCTCCCTAGAGCTGCCGGCGGCCTCCCCACGTGCACTGGTACCGGAAGCCTGGAGGCTGCAGGAGAGAGGATCTGCCCCGCAGGTCAGTTCTAGGGCTGCCGGCGACCTCCTCACGTGCGGACTGGTACCGGGGAGCTGGAGGATGGAGGCTCCGGGAAAGAGGATCCGTCCCGCTGGTCTGTCCGGGCCTGTCTGCGGCTGGCCGGGGATGTGCCTGACTGCGGCAGGCTGTGGGTGGCCGGAGATGTCTGACGGCGTCGGGCTGTGGGTGGCCGGAGATGTTTCTGACGGCGGCGGGCTACGGGCACCAGGAGGGGAGTCCTACGCCCAGCATCCGGGGATGATCTTGCTGGCGGCCACAGCACGTGCCCTCGATTCCGGGAGCCGCAGGATGGAGGCTCCGGGAGAGAGGATCCTTCTCGTAGGTCTGTCTGTCCAGGCTTGTCTGTGGGTGGCCGGAGGAGTGACTACGGGCGGGCTGCAGTTGCCAGGAGAGGAGTCCAGCGTCCAGGGGATGCTCTTCTCTTCGGCAGGATCCGAGCAAGAGCTTGTGGTAAGCGGGGTCCACCCGGGGCAGAGCCTAGCGGCACTTGTACTCCAAAAACCGTGGCAGTTACAGTATAACACACTAACTAGTCTAAAACGAACACACTAACTAGTCTAAAAACGAAAGTAAACTAAAAAGTAAAAAAAGTAAAAACTAAGCTAAAGTAGCAGAAAAATTGTAGAGCTATGCGCCGTGGCAGCTGATCCAGCGCCATCTTGTTGCAGAGCTGTGTGCTATGATGTCATAGAGGCAGAGCGACGGGATCGGCGACTGTTCGTATCGGCGGGTTGTTCGTAAGTCGGGCGTTCGTAAGTCGGGGACTACCTGTATACACATGCAAGATGTTTTAAAGCACTGGGCTTGAAAACTGCCATGGCCTGCACTCTGGCCATGGTCCGCACCAGTTCAGCACAGTCGTCACTACACAAACAGCTGTTTGTGGTGCGTTACACTGTGAGTTTGGCGTGTCAGTGTGAAGCAGTACTATAATTACACTCCCTGATTGATGTATATGTTACGGCCAGAACCCGAAGTTTGGCCACTTCTAGTTCTGGCCAGCCACTTCGGGTTCTGGCCGGCCAATGTGCGAAGTGGCCGCTGCGCCGCGGCCAATGTTAGAAACGGATTGATTCCTGCGACATGAATGTATCTTCTGGCCGCAGCGCAGCGGCCAAACGTATAACCACTTAGTTAATTTGTTGCAATTAAGCCGGCGGCAATGTAACAATTCAAGCCGCCGGATTTTCTCTGCCTCTCTCTCTCCTCTTATGGGCAGCCGGCGGGGGACACGCGTGTCCCCAAGAGTCGTTCGTCGCAGCAGGGGCAGCAGAGCGGGGAGGCTGCAGACATTGCTTCTGCCAGCACCCGCTCTGCAAGAACGGCAGGCTTCCCTGCCGCAATGAACGACTCTGGGGGGGACACTCGTGTCCCCGCCGGCTGCCCATAGGAGAGCGAGAGAGGGGGGAAGGAGAGAGAGGCAGAGAAAAAGCCGGCGGCTTGAATTGTTACATTTCCGCCGGCTTAATTGCAACAAATTAACTAAGTGGTTATACGTTTGGCCGCTGCGCTGCGGCCAGAAGATACATTCATGTCGCAGGAATCAATCAGTTTCTAACATTGGCCGCGGCGCAGTGGCCACTTCGCACATTGGCCGGCCAGACCCCGAAGTGGCCGGCCAGAACTAGAAGTGGCTAAACTTCAGGTTCTGGCCGTAACATATACACATGCAAGATGTTTTAAAGCACTTTAGGCCTGCAATTTAGCATTTAATGTGATTTCGGCTCTTAAAACGCTGCTTTGCGTCAAATCCAGATTTTTCCCCGGGACTTTTGGCGTTTATCTCACTCCGCCATGCCCCCCTCCAGGTGTTAGACCCCTTGAAACATTTTTTCCACCACTTTTGTGGTCAGCATAAGTGTTTCTAGTTTTCAAAGTTCGCCTCTCCATTGAAGTCTATTGCGGTTCGCGAAAGTTCGCGTGAACCGAACTTTTGCGGAAGTTCACTAACCCGGTTCGCGAACCGAAAATCTTAGGTTCGGGCCATCTCTAGTAGTAATACCTGTCATGCTATAGGTAGTGACAATCTAGGACTCTGGACAAGAACAGCCTGCCTTTAGTTCCACTTTAGGCTGTAGTTGTCGTTGTGTGGTCAATCAGTCTGAGACTGCTACCGAAAATGAGGATGTGATTAGGCAGCCAACTAACCACCAAATAAAGTAGGAGAGGCTCATCACACCACCTCCAGGCATTAAGCCTACTATCCTGTATTACAGTCATTGTCATGGCATCATAATTAGAAACCTATTGAAAACATGCAATGCTCCTTGGAGCTTGGTATTTCTTCATAATCCATAATACCTCTCCTAATACCCTTAATTATTTTGCTAATGATCTCTATGTATAGCTTTAGGTTGCCTGTATTCCAGCTGTACAGCTGCTGTAGGCTCTGGCATGCCACACTTGGCCACATTACAATAGCACACAGTACTTACAAACACAGTAATAACATTAGTGCCATCTAACAACCAGTTTACCAAATAAGGCCAAAAACATTAAAGATTTTTTTAGGAAATACGCTACATTTTTATTTTGTTTCCAGATAAATTAGAATTGCATATTTCATAATAATAGCCTAAGCTCTTATAATTAATAAAAATAAGTAGCGATTAGAACCCAATCCGTAAGCCTTCTTCTTACATTATAAGGAGAGAATGTTTAATTAAAAAAATGCTTGCCTGTGCAATTTTCCTATCCTATCTGTGGGTTTTGGCCAAAGACCAGCCCAGACATTACTCGAATAAGTTATGCAAAGAAAAACTCTATTTTTTTATCCTGGGAACATCAAAATTAACTTTGGAAAAACCATCCTCACAGCCTCATCAAGTAGCTTGCAAGTGTTCCCACCAAAAACACACAATCCATTATTCATCATTTCATTTACAAGTAATTATTAGAACAAAGTAACAACATTTACATTTCATTAGTTGAATACTTGATAATGTTTGCAATTATTTAGTAAATGACAAGATTCTTCATTCTGCTTATCTTGTGAAAGCAAGCAGATGTAAGGGAATCTAAGTTGAGGGTAAAAGCAGAGTGGGGGTTAGTATACTGTTTTGATGGAAACAGTGCAGAGATATGAACAGCAATATGTTCACATATGAGGCTTTACGTAACGGTGGGTGGCATTAGTAAATCAGGACACATGTCATTTTGAAGAAGAATAGCAAGTTAGCATATACTTAAAAAGGGTGTCAAGAAATGTGGCTTCGGATAAAGATGCTAGTAGAATATTGGCAATTACTTCATCTAACCTACCTGTCCCACTAGCTTGCTTACTCCTAACACTAACCCCCTACCTTTGCCTAACACTGACTCTCCCCCTACCTACACCCCTCTACCTACACCTAACACTCCCCCTACCTGTGACTAACACTAACCCTCCCCACCTGCTCCATTATTACCTTTTCATTCTCACTTCTGCTGCTAGTTCAGCTATGTCTGGCTCCCAAATTATACACTGGGTGTCACCATAGCCGCGAATAACATATCGGTCTATGGCAGTTTGCAAAATCCCAGGCAGCCTCAGGCACCCAAAATACCTGCCTCGAGCATCTGTTAATCGCAAGTGTGGTTGTACGTCACTTTCCAGATTGCTATTAGATTTCTTAAAGTGGAGATTTTGAAAGTTGTTATTGATGAAGTCATATAAAAAATGCCGATAGCCTACCTGTCATGCTGATTGTTTAATTCAATACTACAGACACATTTACATGATACATGATTCAAACCTATCCCCTGCACTTCTTTATATACCAAGTAGTCACGTCTACAATAACCTCAATTCTGGTAGGTTATCAAACAAATTACCTCATGTGAGGTAATTTACCTCATGAGATAATGACATTTAGCAATTCTGGCAGATTTTAGTCCTGTTTTACCTCATGAGGTAAATTATGAGGTCATTTGCATTAATTTTACCAAAAATAGCTATTCTCATGGAACTTAGGGGGCATGTTAGCACATCATTTACCATTCAGTTTAGGACTTGCCTGTACCTGGAGGTAAAGTCAATTTATATGCATTTTGCAGTTCCTATTGCTGTTTTAGTGTCGTTCCTATTCAGGCTGTGTAATAGAAAACAATAGTAGAAATAAAACTCCATATAGCAACTGGATTTTTTTTTATAAGGAATGCTTATAAATATACTTTTCATAGATTGCTATATAATCAAATACACCTTCCCCCGTAGAAAAAAAACATCTTCCAAAGACTATCCTAACTTATGGAAGACAATTAAAGTCTACTATTATTTATTTACTGCATGCTTACCCCTGAAATACCTCTTGTTTTACCTCACTTAATGCATTTGCCTCATGTTTTACCTCATGTTTTGAAATGGAGAAAAACATTTCAGAATTGCTAAAAAAGAGAAAAATACCTCATGAGGTATTTTACCTACAAAAAAATATTTACCTCGCATAGCTACCAGAATTGAAGCCAATGTCTCTCACCCTGTATCTACCCACAATGTCTGCCATGACAAGTGTACTGTTACCTCCTGTAGCTACCTGGTGTCAGTTCTTGATTCATTCCTACTTGCACCCAGTGTTCCTCTATAACTACTCCCTTAAACCCAGGGCAGCTCATATCTGCAGATATTCTGATCTCCCCATAATTATATTTATAGTGCTCAAACCAAAACGCCCCCATTCCTGTTCAAAAGTAGTAAGTTAGTGTTTTTCTATTCCCTCCTGAAATAGCTGCTCCTCTTTTTTTTTTGTGTGTGACGTTTTTACGTGACGTTTAAGCGAAATTACAAATGAATTTCACAAAATCAATTGAATTTCCAAATAGTAATGAACTGTATATATGGTCGTAATTGCGAAAAATGATGCGAAATGTTGCGTCATCGTAATTAGCAGATCACAAGCATCGCTATTGCAAACCCTAGCACAAGTCACTGCAAACTCTATCTGCAAACCCTAGCAAATAAACCATTATGGCTACCTTCAAATTTATAATGTAAACATTTTATTTTTGGATTTGCAAGAGCTCATCAAAAGTTATTTTATGGACGATTAGCAATGCATTTACCGGAGTCTTTTTAACCAATGTGATTTTCAAGGTAAGTAAGAAATAAAGCTCTATTTATTTGGTTGCTATTGGTGGCAATATGCTAATATGGCATCTTGCCATGAAATTAGCTTCCCCTGGTAGGTGTTGAGAAGGTAATTATACTTTGCACTTTTGACTTTGAAACCGATGGCTCAATGGTTGGAATCTGTTAATGCCATGTTGTATGTATATTTTTAGACTTTGCACGCAGTTGTCACACATTTCATGGAAGTGTTTGTATATTCCTGTGCCAACAATCTTACTGGGATAGGTATTGATGGAAAATAACGTTTTGGCTTGGAAACAAAGTATGTTTCATCTGAAAGAATCATAACTTAGGGGTCATTGTGAATATTTTTTGTAATTCATTATACACAAATTCAGCATATTGAGCCATCTGCTTCATATGCTGTCCAAAACATTTGCAAACACATTTATTGTACAAGGACAAAATAAATCACATTGAATGGAAAAATGGCTTTACTGTGTTTTTTGTTTTTTTTCACAATATGTGTGTTAATATTTTGCAAATAAATACTATATATTTGTAACATGTATTAAAAAAAAAACTAAACTTTATGTGTTTTATTCTCCTTTTTGGCATTTTATTATGAGCATATCATTGCTTTTTAAAAACAGGACATAATTGCGAATGATTAATTTTTCTTGTCCAAATCTCAGCACACATAATGTATCACTTCCGGACAAGCGAGCAAAGTCATGTAAATCATTCCATTCACTGCCACTGTGAGCCAGCCTTGCAGCTAGAATTTGATGACACTTTTGGATACATTTTACCAAAATCTACAGGTGGGTGGATAGCAATACAATTTAGTAATTATTTTTCTGGTCTTCTCTGCTTACTTTTTTTGGCAATTCAAGATCTCTATGTTCTGAATGAATACATTTAAAAGTGCACTAAGGGGCAGTACTTTTTGTATATAGTTAAGTAAACCTAAACTCTGGATATCAACAAAAAGTTAGCTACTGTATGTGTTATCATAACAGGATTATGCATGTATTTTTTGTTTAAAGGACACCTGAATTGAGAGGGTAATGAGAGGCCATATTTGTTTGCTTTGAAAAAATACCAGTTGCCTGGCGCACTGCTCTCTATGGCTGCAGTAGTACCTGGATCACACACCTGAAACAAACGTACTGCTAATTCAGTCAGACTTCAGTCAGAAACATCTGATCTGGTATTTTATTATTGAGAACATTTTTACACTGAGAACTTTCCTTTGCTTATAGTCACACTGAATCCTAAAGACCCACAGTCTGTAAACCTTTTTTGGTTACTATCTAGCAAATAATTGTTTATTTATAAAAGCAAAATGTGAAAAGTAAAATACAAAACCATAAAGTGGTATGAAACACAGCATTTCTTCTTTGCTCTAAAAGATTCTTTACAGCAAAAAAAGGCACTACCAGAACAGTTAAAGGCCTCTTGCACACTGCAAGCAATTCCGATTCAGATTCCGCTTTTTAATCTGTTTTTACATCCGATTCAGATTCCGATTTGCAGTGTGCAGGGAGCAAACTGCAAATCTGAATCTGAATCGGATGTAAAAACTGATTAAAAAGCGGAATCTGAATCGGAATCGCGTGCAGTGTGCAAGAGGCCAAACACAGCATTTTCTTCTTCAGTGGAAAGCTTAGCACCATTGCCAAAGTTGAGGAAATTATTACAATAGTAGCTGATAAGAAAAAGAAACAAGATAACACTGCTAGCTGAATACAAATCAACAGTGTTCACAGAAGACACATTCTCACTAAATACATTGCAATATATAAATATAGCAGCTATGCAATTAATAACAATGGCAGCTTTTAGTGCAGATAAACTGTACTGTGGAAGTTTGTAATTTGATAACAGACAATAATACTTGTGCACAAAAGCAAATATGATAACTGTATGGATAATAAAAAATAAGAAAACATGTTTGTGACGGTAGAGTGCCACAACTCAGACGTCTGATTATTGGTGATCTGCAGAATCACCAACAATGCAGACGCTATACTCGATTATGTGTGATCCGCAGACTCACCGATAATACCAGTATAGCAAGACCAAGATCAGAGTGTGTAGTGTTTTTGGTGCAACCGTAACTTCAATGATTTTACAGGACCTTACCAAAGGAGTTGGTAAGGAACAATCTAGATACAAACAAGGCGGATAGACAATAGGCTCCCCAGTGAGGCTGGGAAGGATACAGACAGAGAATACGGTTATAGTTTAGCTAGTCTCTGCCAGGGGTGCCGGCGAGAGACAAGAACCAATCAGACAGATAGTCACAGACATACACCAGATCGTAATTTAGTCCTATCAGCGGAGCTAGCTTAACTGGCAGCAAGAAGCTACCCTTGGCCTTTCCAGTGGAACTGGAAAGGTGACACAAATGACTCAGACCGCTTAGTTTAAACCTTCCAGGGGAGCTGAGAAGGTACCAAAATCACTAAGCTATACCTCACCAGTGCAGCAGGTGAGGATAGTAACATAACAGGTGTTCATCAGTGGAGCTGATGAGCCTCAAACCACGCAGAATAGGCCCCTACAGAGAAACAGGCTGGCACTAGCTGAACCTAATAAAGGCTAGACCTCTACAGAGGTGCTGGTGAGGTACTAAAGATACACAGGCCGTTCGTATAATAAAGTACAAACCCCAGCAAGCTGGGGATACTGAAACTGGAATAGAATCTCCCGAGGAGCGGGTGATTCAGACAATACTGCAGGCTAGTGATAACCTGAGACACAAACAGAACTACACTAAAGAACAACTTCACCAGCAGAGCTGGTGAAGCTAGCACCTCACCAGTGGCGAGGGCCCACTGGTGAGTAGAGTAGTCTGACAGGCAAGGCTCGGCAACAGAGAGGTAAGTATCAGTACAGAATCGTGAGACAAGAGAGTTATCGGTAATCAAGCTGAGGTTCAGCAACTAGAAGACAGACAGGCGGAAGCACAAGATCAGAAAGCAGGATCAGAGTCAGAGTAGTTAGCTAAGAGTCATACACAGAAATCCATACAATACAATCTCCTAGTCTAGGTGTGAAGTCCTTGGCATCAACACCCGGGAACTAGTCTAACAGATAACAGAAGCAATAATGCAATATCCTAGTCTAGGTGTGAAATCCTTAGCATCACACCTGGGATCTAGTCTAACAGATAACAGAAGCAATAAAGCAATATCCTAGTCTAGGTGTAAAATCCTTAGCATCACACCTGGGATCTAGTCTAACAGACAAGACAGTAATGACACAGTAATCCTAAGCTTGGGTGTGAGGTCCTTGGTCTCAACACCCTGGAACTGGTCTAAAGTATAACACAGCAATGACACAGTAATCCTAAGCTTGGGTGTGAGGTCCCTGGTCTCAACACCCTAGAACTGGTCTAAAGTATAACACAGCAATGACACAGTAATCCTAAGCTTGGGTGTGAGGTCCCTGGTCTCAACACCCTGGAACTGGTCTAAAGTATAACACAGCAATGACACAGTAACCTTAAGCTTGGTCTGAGCACTGAGTCTGACACACAAGCGTTCACGACAACAGACAGCGCCAGACTAAAAGCCGAAGGCTTCAGAAGCAGAGGAGACCTCACTGGCACGCCCCCTGCTGCAGTCGATCCGGGCCGCCGTGAGTCTCCTCCGCTGTCAGCTGACCAGCCGGTCAGCTGACAAGCGCTCTCCCAGGATAAAGGTCCTGTCTATGCGCACGCCCGAGCGAGACAGCGACCTTACAGGAAGAAGGTAGTTCCGTCCCTGGCGTCCTAGACACCGGAGGGACGGACAGGGGTCCAGAGTCAGCCGCGGTGGCAATGCAGTTCGACACGGCTGCGCTCATTACAATGTTCTTACTGAATGCAATGTCAAAGTTTAAGAGGCTCCAACAGGATGTTTTAATGCAGTGGGTTGTCAGACAGTGCTTAATTCTTATTTAAGTAATAATTCCCAGTATTTGTATACAGTTTTTCTCCTGTTGGACTCAAAGCACTTGTGAGGCAGCCAATGGAGTACACTCAGTGGGCAATTCAGTTTTAGGTATTCTTGCCCAAGAACTCCTTACTGAAGAGGTGTTGGCTTACTGAATTAGGAAGAGCCAAGATTCAAACCCTGGTCCCCTGTGTCAGAGATGGAGCCCTTAATCAGTACACTATCCAACCACTAAATCATACATGGATATATACATTGATAAACAAAACAAAATGGCAAATTGATAAGCTTTGTTTTTCAACTTATAAACTACTGAATTCTGTGTTTTGCATAGTGTTTAACTGTAAAATAGCGAGAATTTAAAAATGAACACGCATTTGTTGGTTAAGTTAAAAAATCCCTACCTTTGTATTGCACCAGTATACTAAGAAAAAGCATTGACCAATGACATGAAATATGCACAAATGAAGCTATTAGCGATGGATATTGTTAGGTCATGACATTATGCATTATATTCGTTGAGCAATTTATAAATATTCATACATAAATGAATGGCATTTTCTTGTTAACAATGCAGTGAGAATTTGACTTCTTTAATATGGCGAAGGTCTAAGCCGTATGACATTGTATAACTTTAAATGATTATAAACCCTGCACAAGTTTTCAGCTCAATCATGCAATGTCTCAAAACACAAGCGCACAGCTTGCTGCCACTGGTAGCCCACTGATTAAGGCCATTAGTAATGTAGCCTTGCCAAATCAACATAATGATGTGTGCTGACCTCACATAAGTAAGCAATTGTAAGAAAAACAATTAGGTAAAATGAGGCACTCCATGGAAATGATCTCCACTAATAATGCATGCTCTGCTAAAAGTAGCATTTTTCTGGGCATATATATGTTAGCATATCTGATATAAAGCATCTGTGGCAAACATATAACCATACTGTTGATATAATGAAGGCTTTCTTTGAACTGTCTTGTATGGATTAGTGGTGAGCAAAAAAGTAAAAAAAAATGTCTGACTCTTTTGCAGTGGGTTTTCAATACTGCATATTATCCCCCCCCACCCTCCCAAAATAAATAAATAAATACATAAATTCAAGTTTTGCAGGGGCTGGATTTTTTCCCCTAAGGTAATGGAAAATGAAATATGGTAGCAAAGTCTACTTTCTGCAGAGTATCATTCATTCCTTTATTTATTCATTAATTATTTATTCACTATTTCCATATCATGTTTAGAGATGGCCCGAACGGTTTGACTGCAAACCGTTTCGCGCAAACTTCGGTGGTTCGCGTTCGCGGTGAATCGCGAACTTTATGCGAGTTCGACCTGCCCCCTATACTACATCATTAGGCTCAACTTTGACCCTCTACATCACAGTCAGCAGACACATGGTAGCCAATCAGGCTACACTCCCTCCTGGAGCCCCCCCCCCCCCCCTTTATAAAAGGCAGGTAGCATCAGTCATTTACCTCACTCGTGTGGCTGCAGTAATTAGAGAAGGGAGAGGAACCTGCTGTAGACATAGGGAAAGCATAGTTAGGTTTGTTAGCTTGCTCCTTGCTGATACTTATTGCTAAAAAGCACCCCTCAACAGCTCTTTTGAGAGCTAATGTTGTTCTTGTGATCTATTTTTTTTTTGTGTGTCCTACTGACACTTGCATATACAGCCCGGTCAGTAAGTCGCTGCTGGCCCTTGGCCCCTTGCTAATTCCTACTGTGCCACCGCCAGGCCCAGCGCATTCAGTGCCTACCTTTTCACTGCATGTGTGTGACAGGCAGCTGCACATTTGTAATACCAATCACTGCATACCTGTTCATGTTTACTGAACCTGCATGACAGAAGCACACAGCGTTATATACCAGTCACTGCACCTGTTCACGATACCTGTGTGTGTGACAGTTGCATATTTGTAATACCAATCACTGCATACCTGTTCATGTTTACTGCACCTGCGTGACAGAAGCACGCAGTGTTATATACCAGTAGAGATGGCTCAAACCTCAGATTTTCGGTTCGCATCCCTCGAACACGAACCTCCACAAAAAGTTTGGTTCACGCGAACTTTCACAAACCGCAATAGACTTCAATGGGGAGGTGAACTTCGAAGATTAGAAACATTAATTCTGCCCACAAAAGTGATGGAGAAGATGTTTCAAGGGGTCTAACATCTGAGATTTTGCATGGGGGAGTGGGATACATGCCAAAAGTCCCGGGGAAAATTCTGGATTTGACGCACAGCAGCATTTTAAGGGGAGAAATCACATTGCATGCTAAATTGGAGGCATAAAGTGCTTTAAAACATCTTGCATGTGTATACATCAATCAGGTAGTGTAAGTAGTGTACTGCTGCACACTGACAGACCAAACTCACTGTGTAACGCACCACAAACAGCTGTTTGTGTAGCGACGGCCATGCTGGACTGGTGTACACCATGACGAGAGTGCAGGGGATGGCAGCTTTCCAGCCCACATGGTCGCCGGGCTGAGGTAGCTCAATGACAGAACAGTGACTGTCCAGCTGATTGAATTTGATCTGTCCACAATGAAGCAATGACCTTATTATCTTGGGTGTGCCCCCCCTCGAGACACTCATATAACCATCGGTCATTGCTTCATTGTGATATGCAAGCCCCTTCACTACGGCAAGGTAACGATCATGAAGTGGAATTGACACATTTACATGCCTTTTGTTTTGTTGTTGCAGCTGCAGTGCAGCCAGAAATATTAGGCAGACATGTACACGCATCAGGAAAATTATTATTATAACGGCCCCTGCTAGCAGCGTCCTTAACAATTCAGGAATCCGCCGGGAGTCCTGGACCCTGTTGGTGGTGGCAGAGAAGGCAGTCAAGCGGCCTGCAGGCAGAGATGCTGTGTGGGGAGCGACTTAGTCTTGGGGCAGGCAGTCACACGGCGTGCAGGCAGAGATGCTGTGTGTGAGGACTGACTTAGTCTTCGGGCAGGCCTGACCGCGCTTTGCAGACCATGTGGTCAGATGGACCCTTCACCCAACACTGTGTGTGCCAGAGATGACATCACTTGCCTTTCAACATCACGGTACAGTTTGGGTATCACGTTTTTTGAGAAATAATTGCGGCCTGGTATCTACCACTGCGGTGTGTGGCTTTGCTTTTGTGTGCTGCTTTTCCTCAGGTGGTCATTCCATTGCAGTGTGTGCTTTGTCATCATGTAATAATAATAATAATAATCTGAACATTTGTATAGCGCTTTTCCCCTGTCGGACTCAAAGCGCTCAAGAGCTGCAGCCACTGGGACGCGCTCAAGAGGCCACCCTGCAGTGTTAGGGAGTCTTGCCTTGAACTCCTTACTGAATAGATACTTGACCTAGCCAGGATTTGAACCCTGGTCTCCCATGTCAAAGGCAGAGCCCTTAACCAGTACACTATCCAGCCACTGGATCATGTGCCTTCGTAAGGAAGTCCCTACGCGGGTCTTGGTCTTTCCATGGTTACATTTTTGGTGGCAGAGAGTACAGATGGCATTGCTCTCATCTGAGGCAGACACACAAAAAAATTTCCACACCGCTGAGCCCTATGTGATGGCACTTTGGTGGTGGCGGCTGACTGAGTGTTAAGAGGGGTGCCAGAATCAGAGCAGGAGGAGGAAGATATGTCACGCTTCCGTGAGGAAGCTGAGAAAGATGAGGTGTTCTGTGTTAAATAGTCAACTACATCCTGACAATCTTGGGGGTTGATGGCACGCACCTTCTGAACACTGTACTTTGGTCTAGGGCCGCACGAAATCACAACAGCATGACCTTGAACAAACCAGCCGGGTGGCCTGCCTTTGCCTGTTTTGCCCATATTGGGGGTATAAAGTGAAAGGTATGCACTGACTTGACTAATACAATGTGCAGTCACACAGGTGCAGTGAACAGGTATGCAGTGACTGGTATCAATACAATGTGCAGCTGTCACACACACAGGTACCATGACAGTAGAGATGTAGCGAACAGTTCGCTGGCAAATGGTTCCAGGCGAACTTTGGGGGTTCGCGTTCGCCTGGACCAAGTGAACTTTTACGGAATTTCGATTCGCCCCATAATGCACTATGAGGGTCAACTTTGACCCTCTGCATCACAGTCAGCAGGCACATTGTAGCCATTCAGGCTACACTAAGCCCTGGAGCCCCACCTCCCCCTTATATAAGGCAGGCTGCAGCGGCCATTAGCCTCACTCGTGTGCCTGCTAGAGACAGACTAGGGACAGCTGCTGCAGATTGTTCTTCTAGGGACAGATTAGTTAGGTTTTTGGATGCTTAGCTTGCTCCTGGCTGATTATTATTGCTTTTATAGCACCCCTCAACAGCTCTTTTCAGAGCTCATCCTGTACTTTTTTTTTCTGTGTCAAACTGACACTTTTGTTGCATGCACAGCCTTGCTAATTGATAGTGTGTGTGCCACTGCCAGCAGCCCAGCACATTCAGTGACTACCTGTGTATGTGACAGGGAGCTGCACATTGTACTACCCAGTACTGCATATACCCAGTACCTGTTGTGTTTACTTAACCCACCTCATCACTGCATATACCTAGCTTTGTGTTGAGTGAACCCAGCTCACTGCATTTAACTACCTGTTGTGTTCTGTGAACCCACCTCACTGCATATACCTAGCTGTTGTGTTGAGTGAACCCACCCCACTGCATATAACTACCTGTAATGTTCAGTGAACCCACCTCACTGCATCTAACTACCTGTTGTATTGAGTGAACCCAGCTCACTGCATTTAACTGCCTGTTGTATTCTGTGAACCCACCTCACTGCATATACCTAGCTGTTGTGTTGAGTGAACCCACCTCACTGCATATAACTACCTGTTGTGTTGAGTGAACCCAGCTCACTGCATCTAAGTACCTTTACTGTTCAGTGAACCCAGCTCACTGCATCTAACTTCCTGTTGTGTTGAGTGAACCCACCTCACTGCATCTAAGTACCTTTACTGTTCAGTGAACCCACCTCACTGCATCTAACTACCTGTTGTGTTGAGTAAACCCACCTCACTGCATCTAAGTACCTTTACTGTTCAGTGAACCCACCTCACTGCATCTAAGTACCTTTACTGTTCAGTGAACCCAGCTCACTGCATCTAACTACCTGTTGTGTTGAGTGAACCCACCTCACTGCATCTAAGTACCTTTACTGTTCAGTGAACCCACCTCACTGCATCTAACTACCTGTTGTGTTGAGTGAACCCACCTCACTGCATCTAAGTACCTTTACTGTTCAGTGAACCCACCTCACTGCATCTAAGTACCTTTACTGTTCAGTGAACCCAGCTCACTGCATCTTACTACCTGTTGTGTTGAGTGTGAACCCACCTCACTGCATATAACTACCTTTACTGTTGAGTGAACCCACCTCACTGCATCTAACTACCTGTTGTGTTGAGTAAACCCACCTCACTGCATCTAAGTACCTTTACTGTTCAGTGAACCCACCTCACTGCATCTAAGTACCTTTACTGTTCACTGAACCCAGCTCACTGCATCTTACTACCTGTTGTGTTGAGTGAACCCACCTCACTGCATATAACTACCTTTACTGTTGAGTGAACCCACCTCACTGCATCTAACTACCTGTTGTGTTGAGTAAACCCACCTCACTGCATCTAACTACCTTTACTGTTCCGTGAACCCACCTCACTGCATATAACTACCTGTTGTGTTGAGTGAACCCAGCTCACTGCATATACTTAGCATCCCCCCAAGATGGACAAAATGGACAAACCAGGTAGAGAAAGAGGTAGAGGCAGACCCAGAGGAAGGCCACCAGGCACTGGCAGGTCTGTGCGAGGTGGTGTTGCTGTGATTTCGTGCGGACCTGGCCCAAAATACAGTGCTCAGAAGAAGGCACGTGCCATCACTTCCCAAGATCAGGACGTGCTTGACTATTTAACACAGAACACCTCATCTCCCACAGCCACCAGCGCTACAACAAGCACCACATCCGCTGCATTTGACACTTCGCAGGAGTTATTTGGTGGTGGTGAAATCACTGATTCCCAGCCACTACTGCAACAACAAGAAGAAGGCGCAGGTACACCACCTCATATGTCTGAGTTAGGTGGCGATAGTATGAACGTAACGTGTGAGGAGGGGGATGATGAACCACCTGAAGTTGGTGCAGTTGAGGAGGTGTCTGAGGAAAGCGAAGCTGGGCAGGAGGATTATGATGACGATTATACGGATGCCATGTATGTTCCTGGTAGAGGAGATGACCAGGGGGATAGTTCAGAGGGGGAGTCAGAGAGGAGTAGGAGGAGACGACTCCATGATAGAAGCAGATGGATGTTCCTCAGAAACAGCTGGGGGCAGTGTCCGGTGCCATGTATCACCAGCTATGGACAGCCAGCCAACATGCCCTTCATCATCAGCTGCTGATGCCACCGTAGCGCCATCACCCCAGGGGGGCTCAGCGGTTTGGAAATATTTTACGGTGTGTGCCTCAGATAGGAGCAAAGCCATTTGTTGTCTCTGCCAGCAAAAGTTGAGCCGTGGAAAGGCCAACTCTCACGTAGGGACAAAGGCACCTGGAGAGAAGTCACAAACAGCTATGGCAAGAAAACCTGAGGAAAAGCAGGACACAAAAGACAAGCCACCCTCCTTCTCCTCTTCCTACTTCAGGTGCATCGTCTTCATCCGCTTTCTCCCTTGCACCTTCACAGCCACCCTCCTCCACACCGCTTCTTCCTTTCAGCAGTTCCTTCTCCTCTGCCCACAGCAGTACCCAGCTGTCCGTGAAGGAAGTATTTGAGCGTAAGAAGCAAATGTCTGCCAGTCACCCTCTTGCCCGGCGTCTGACAGCTGGCGTGGCGGAACTATTAGCTCGCCAGCTATTACCATACAAGCTGGTGGAGTCGGAGGCTTTCCGTAAGTTTGTGGCCATTGGTACACCGCAGTGGAAGATACCAGGCCGCAATTATTTTTCACAAAAGGCCATACCCAAACTGTACCGTGCAGTTGAGAGGCAAGTGGTGTCATCTATTGCGAAGAGCGTTGGGTCAAGGGTCCACCGGACCACAGATGCCTGGTCTGCCAAGCACAGGCAGGGCCACTAAATTACATACACAGCCCATTGGGTCAACCTGGTGACTGATGGCTGCAAGCAGGGAGTACGTGGCTGCGCAGCGGACCGACTTGTCACACCTCCACGGCTTGCAGGCAGGCCTCCAGCCACCTCCTCTCCACCTGCTACCACCTCTTCGCTGTCGTCATCCTCCTCCTCCTCCCCCTTGGCTGGTGCCGCGATCTTCTCTCCAGCTACACAGCCCCAGCATCCCAGGGCCTATGCTGCATGCCAGGTACGACGGTGTCATGCAGTGTTAGACATGTCTTGCCTGAAAGCGGAGAGTCACACTTGAGCAGCTCTCCTGGCTGCTCTTAACAAACAGGTGGAGCAATGGCTGACCCCGCACAAGCTTGAAATCGGCAACGTGGTGTGTGACAACGGCAGCAATCTCATTTCTGCAGATTATAAGTATAGCGCTCTGTACATCAGCCAGACAGGGTCATAACATAATACAATCAAAAACTCCTAATACATCAATACAGTCCACTATCAAGTCCATCAATAAAGATCTCCATCCCAATGGTACATATCACGCTCACCAGAAACGTTGGCTGATTGATTATGATCAGCATAAATAGCATGTAGTAGATAGCAGATGATGATCCTCTCAGTACTTTTCCGTGTATACCTCAGGGAGAAAACGCTGACATAGCGTGATACTGTTTTACATCAGACGGACAGATATCCCTCCACCAACATTGCTGGTCACCACCAGTGCTAAGTTAACAGACACCACTAGTGTTGGGCGAACAGTGTTCGCCACTGTTCGGGTTCTGCAGAACATCACCCTGTTTGGGTGATGTTCGAGTTCGGCCGAACACCTGATGGTGTTCGGCCAAACTGTTCGGCCACATGGCCGAACTAAGAGCGCATGGCCGAACGTTCCCCGAACGTTCGGCTAGCGCTGTGATTGGCCGAACGGGTCACATGTAGTGTTGGGCAAACATCTAGATGTTCGGGTTCGGGCCGAACATGGCCGCGATGTTCGGGTGTTCGAGCCGAACTCCGAACATAATGGAAGTCAATGGGGACCCGAACTTTTGTGCTTTGTAAAGCCTCCTTACATGCTACATACCCCAAATTTACAGGGTATGTGCACCTTGGGAGTGGGTACAAGAGGAAATTTTTTTTTAGCAAAAAGAGCTTATAGTTTTTGAGAAAATCGATTTTAAAGTTTCAAAGGGAAAACTGTCTTTTAAATGCGGGAAATGTCTGTTTTCTTTGCACAGGTAACATGCTTTTTGTCGGCATGCAGTCATAAATGTAATACATATAAGGGGTTCCAGGAAAAGGGACCGGTAACACTAACCCAGCAGCAGCACACGTGATGGAACAGGAGGAGGGTGGCGCAGGAGGAGAAGGCCACGCTTTGAGACACAACAACCCAGACCTTGCATGAGGACAAGAAGCGTGCGGATAGCAATTTGCATTTTGTCGCCATGCAGTCATAAATGTAATACAGATGAGAGGTTCAATAAACAGGGACCGGAAACGCTAACCCATCACAGATGTTCATTGTTCATGTTACTTGGTTGGGGTCCGGGAGTGTTGTGTAGTCGTTTGCAATCCAGGATTGATTCATTTTAATTTGAGTCAGACGGTCTGCATTTTCTGTGGAGAGGCGAAAACGCCGCCGATCTGTGACGATGCCTCTGGCAGCACTGAAACAGCGTTCCGACATAACGCTGGCTGCCGGGCAAGCCAGCACCTCTATTGCGTACATTGCCAGTTTGTGCCAGGTGTCTAGCTTCGATACCCAATAGTTGAAGGGTGCAGATGGATTGTTCAACACAGCTACGCCATCTGACATGTAGTCCTTGACCATCTTCTCCAGGCGATCGGTGTTGGAGGTGGATCTGCACGCTTGCTGCTCTGTGTGCTGCTGCATGGGTGTCAGAAAATTTTCCCACTCCAAGGACACTGCCGATACCATTCCCTTTTGGGCACTAGCTGCGGCTTGTGTTGTTTGCTGCCCTCCTGGTCGTCCTGGGTTTGCGGAAGTCAGTCTGTCGGCAAACAACTGGCTAGAGGAGGGGGAGGATGTCAATCTCCTCTTTAAAGTCTCCACAAGGGCCTGCTGGTATTCTTACATTTTGACCTGTCGGACTCTTTCTTCAAGCAGTTTTGGAACATTGTGTTTGTACCGTGGATCCAGAAGGGTATACACCCAGTAATTGGTGTTGTCCAGAATGCGCACAATGCGTGGGTCGCATTCAATGCAGTCCTAGGCCGAAGAGGTCATAGCCTAGGGTCACAAAAACCTGTTTATTTGGGCTATTTCAATGGTAGTGATGGTGACGTACATAAATCTCAGCCATGGCCGTTAGCAACGTCTGAATTTCACGAAATGTCTCATGCAGGTAGAAGACATATTGTTAGACTTGGATTCCAAATATGGGGTCCCTACATCTCTGCAAACCAGAGTTACAGGGGTCCAAAATTGGTAAAATCCCCCATAGGCTTTCATTGGGCCTCCTATTTACAGTTCCAAAATCTCACATCTTTTCAAAGGGCAATTGATCAGCAGTGGCAAATTTTCTAGCATTGTAGGGACCCTTAGGGGGAACATGACTGGTGAGTTTCGGGCCCCTAGGCCGAAGAGGTCATAGCCTAGGGTCACAAAAACCTGTTTATTTGGGTTATTTCAATGGTAGTGATGGTGACGTACATAAATCTCAGCCATGGCCGTTAGCAACGTCTGAATTTCACGAAATGTCTCATGCAGGTAGAAGACATATTGTTAGACTTGGATTACAAAGATGGGGTCCCTACATCTCTGCAAACCAGAGTTACAGGGGTCCAAAATTGGTAAAATCCCCCATAGACTTTCATTGCCTCCCTATTTCACTTTCCAAAATCTCACATCTTTTCAAAGGGCAATGGCTCAGCAGTACCAAATTTTCTAGCATTGTAGGGGGATCATGACTGGTGAGTTTTGCCACTGCTGAGCCATTGCCCTTTGAAATGGTGTGAGATTTTGGAACGGTAAATAGTAGGCCCAATGAAAGCCTATGGGGGATTTTACCAATTTTGGACCCCTGTAACTCTGGTTTGCAGAGATGTAGGGACCCCATCTTTGGAATCCAAGTCTAACAATATGTCTTCTACCTGCATGAGACATTTCGTGAAATTCAGACGTTGCTAACGGCCACGGCTGTGATTTATGTACGTCACCATCACTACCATTGAAATAGCCCAAATAAACAGGTTTTTGTGACCCTAGGCTAAGACCTCTTCGGCCTAGGGGCCCGAAACTCACCAGTCATGTTCCCCCTAAGGGTCCCTACAATGCTAGAAAATTTGGTACTGCTGAGCCATTGCCCTTTGAAAAGATGTGAGATTTTGGAAAGTGAAATAGGGAGGCAATGAAAGTCTATGGGGGATTTTACCAATTTTGGACCCCTGTAACTCTGGTTTGCAGAGATGTAGGGACCCCATCTTTGGAATCCAAGTCTAACAATATGTCTTCTACCTGCATGAGACATTTCGTGAAATTCAGACGTTGCTAACGGCCATAGCTGAGATTTATGTACGTCACCATCACTACCATTGAAAAAGCCCAAATAAACAGGTTTTTGTGACCCTAGGCTATGACCTCTTCGGCCTAGGGGCCCGAAACTCACCAGTCATGTTCCCCCTAAGGGTCCCTACAATGCTAGAAAATTTGGTACTGCTGAGCCATTGCCCTTTGAAAAGATGTGAGATTTTGGAAAGTGAAATAGGGAGGCAATGAAAGTCTATGGGGGATTTTACCAATTTTGGACCCCTGTAACTCTGGTTTGCAGAGATGTAGGGACCCCATCTTTGGAATCCAAGTCTAACAATATGTCTTCTACCTGCATGAGACATTTCGTGAAATTCAGACGTTGCTAACGGCCATGGCTGAGATTTATGTACGTCACCATCACTACCATTGAAATATCCCAAATAAACAGGTTTTTGTGACCCTAGGCTATGACCTCTTCGGCCTAGGACTGCATTGAACGCAACCCACGCATTGTGCGCATTCTGGACAACACCAATTACTGGGTTTATACCCTTCTGGATCCACGGTACAAACACAATGTTCCAAAACTGCTTGAAGAAAGAGTCCGACAGGTCAAAATGGAAGAATACCAGCAGGCCCTTGTGGAGACTTTAAAGAGGAGATTGACATCCTCCCCCTCCTCTAGCCAGTTGTACGCCGACAGACTGACTTCCGCAAACCCAGGACGACCAGGAGGGCAGCAAACAACACAAGCCGCGGCTAGTGCCCAAAAGGGAATGGTATCGGCAGTGTCCTTGGAATGGGAAAATTTTCTGACACCCATGCAGCAGCACACAGAACAGCAAGCGTGCAGATCCACCTCCAACACCAATCGCCTGGAGAAGATTGTCAAGGACTACATGTCAGATGGCATAGCTGTGTTGAACAATCCATCTGCACCCTTCAACTATTGGGTATCGAAGCTAGACACCTGGCACAAACTGGCAATGTACGCAATAGAGGTGCTGGCTTGCCCGGCAGCCAGCGTTATGTCGGAACGCTGTTTTAGTGCTGCTGGAGGCATCGTCACAGATCGGCGTATCCGCCTCTCCGCAGAAAATGCAGACCGTCTGACTCAAATTAAAATGAATCAATCCTGGATTGGAAACGACTACGCAACACTCCCGGACCCCAACCAAGTAACATGAACAATGAACATCTGTGATGGGTTAGCGTTTCCGGTCCCTGTTTATTGAACCTCTCATCTGTATTAAATTTATAAAAGCATGGCGACAAAACGCAAATTGCTATCCGCAAGCTTCTTGTCCTCATGCAAGGCCTGGGTTGTTGTGTCTCAAAGCGTGGCCTTCTCCTCCTGCGCCACCCTCCTCCTGTTCCATCACGTGTGCTGCTGCTGGGTGAGCGTTACCGGTCCCTTTTCCTAGAACCTCTTATATGTATTACATTTATGACTGCATGCCGACAAAAAGCATGTTACCTGTGCAAAGAAAACAGACATTTCCCGCATTTAAAAGACAGTTTTCCCTTTGAAACTTTAAAATCGATTTTCTCAAAAATTATAAGCTCTTTTTGCTAATTTTTTTTTCCTCTTGTACCCACTCCCAAGGTGCACATACCCTGCAAATTTGGGGTATGTAGCATGTAAGGAAGCTTTACAAAGCACAAAAGTTCGGGTCCCCATTGACTTCCATTATGTTCGGAGTTCGGGTCGAACACCCGAACATCGCGGCGATGATCGGCGAACGTTCGCGAACCCGAACATCTAGGTGTTCGCCCAACACTAGACACCACACACCCAGTGTGTACAACTGATAGATTAAAGGCTCACCAGATCTAATGGCTGACCGTATGACAGACCAGCTCACAGCGCTTCTAATACACCTTCCTTGTCCCAGCAGAGTCTTTCTCCTTAAAACTCAAAGCGGAATCGCAATAGTGTATTACCATTTATTAAAACAACTTAAAAGCAAGTAGTGCACTCACATTTCGCCATAAAATATGCGCATATCATAAACCTCATACGGACGTCCTCCTCATTGTCACGCTCGCGTCTTCACACAGCAATCCGAGGCCACGCCCTACCGGTTTCGTCATATGACTCATCAGGGGCTGGCCATCGTAGCTGCGTGAAGACGCTTTAACCTCAGTCATATGCAAATCATTTCCTCTTTCCTAGCGGACATTACGGCAGCTCAGAATGACGGGTGCTGCGCTATCTGATAACAGGTGGCGCTCCGCAAACCCATACTATCCTCATAGCCTAAGACATATTATACTCTAACATTAATAATATCAAAACATTGTCAATTAAAACATAAACAGCGCTGTTGTACTAAAACCCTACTTTGTATTACTATCACGGGCAAGTCTTCTTCACATATTTTAGCCAGTCCATATTTGCCCCACAGGTTCTTAAAGCGCCAGGCTCACAATGAACTCAGAACCCCCTCCCCAGAAATTTGAAACATTTCTCATATATTACCATGTGAACAAAGGACACCCTAATGTGACACATGTTGTTATGTCCCCCACCCTACTATAACGAATCCTGTTAATACCCAATTGCTGGTCACCAGCAATTGGTCTACTTCTAAATTACCTTGAGTGAATAATAGTCCCATATGAATCTTAGTATCATACCATGTGTGACATTTTAGGTGTCCGAATTATCATTAGCCGTAACAAAACAATCACATTCATATCTCTCTATAGGAGAAACATCTGTACATCCCCCTCTCTACAAATATAGGTCCCCCCAGAACCAGAACCTTCCCCCAGGTGCCAACAACTTTACTAGGCACAGGCTTACCTACCCTACATCTCCCTTCCCCATGTGAATTCAATAGATAGTGATCCCACTATGTGTGCCACTATTCTTATGTTATACAAATTATATATATACAGAGACCCTACTTAGCTACAAGTGTCATCACCCTATCCCTAATCATCTGCAATAAAACAGTTTAGGTCCAAATCCACATTCAGCCCCCCCGGCCTCATTGTTTTCATCAGGTAGATCCATTTTGTTTCCATCCTTGAAATTTCACGGATCTTATGGCACCCCCTCCACTTTGTAGTTAATTTCTGGAGTGCAGAAAAATGCATCAAGGAGGCATTGCAGTTATGTTTTTCTGCAAAGTGCCTAGACAGGCTATGGCTGCGGAAGCCTTTCTGGATATTATTAACATGCTCATTTATCCTTGACTTCAGCATTCTTTTAGTGCGCCCAATATACTGGAGTCCACACGGGCACCAGATTATGTACACTACATGTGTACTGGTGCACGTAATGAACTCCTTCCGTAGCCATAGCCTGTCTAGGCACTTTGCAGAAAAACATAACTGCAATGCCTCCTTGATGCAGTTTTCTGCAGTCCAGAAATTAACTACAAAGTGGAGGGGGTGCCATAAGATCCGTGAAATTTCAAGGATGGAAACAAAATGGATCTACCTGATGAAAACAATGAGGCCGGGGGGGCTGAATGTGGATTTGGACCTAAACTGTTTTATTGCAGATGATTAGGGATAGGGTGATGACACTTGTAGCTAAGTAGGGTCTCTGTATATATATAATTTGTATAACATAAGAATAGTGGCACACATAGTGGGATCACTATCTATTGAATTCACATGGGGAAGGGAGATGTAGGGTAGGTAAGCCTGTGCCTAGTAAAGTTGTTGGCACCTGGGGGAAGGTTCTGGTTCTGGGGGGACCTATATTTGTAGAGAGGGGGATGTACAGATGTTTCTCCTATAGAGAGATATGAATGTGATTGTTTTGTTACGGCTAATGATAATTCGGACACCTAAAATGTCACACATGGTATGATACTAAGATTCATATGGGACTATTATTCACTCAAGGTAATTTAGAAGTAGACCAATTGTTGGTGTTGGGTATTAACAGGATTCGTTATAGTAGGGTGGGGGACATAACAACATGTGTCACATTAGGGTGTCCTTTGTTCACATGGTAATATATGAGAAATGTTTCAAATTTCTGGGGAGGGGGTTCTGAGTTCATTGTGAGCCTGGCACTTTAAGAACCTGCGGGGCAAATATGGACTGGCTAAAATATGTGAAGAAGACTTGCCCGTGATAGTAATACAAAGTAGGGTTTTAGTACAACAGCGCTGTTTATGTTTTAATTGACAATGTTTTGATATTATTAATGTTAAAGTATAATATGTCTTAAGCTATGAGGATAGTATGGGTTTGCGGAGCGCCACCTGTTATCAGATAGCGCAGCACCCGTCATTCTGAGCTGCCGTAATGTCCGCTAGGAAAGAGGAAATGATTTGCATATGACTTCACGCAGCTACGATGGCCAGCCCCTGATGAGTCATATGACGAAACCGGTAGGGCGTGGCCTCGGATTGCTGTGTGAAGACGCGAGCGTGACAATGAGGAGGACGTCCGTATGAGGTTTATGATATGCGCATATTTTATGGCGAAATGTGAGTGCACTACTTGCTTTTAAGTTGTTTTAATAAATGGTAATACACTATTGCGATTCCGCTTTGAGTTTTAAGGAGAAAGACTCTGCTGGGACAAGGAAGGTGTATTAGAAGCGCTGTGAGCTGGTCTGTCATACGGTCAGCCATTAGATCTGGTGAGCCTTTAATCTATCAGTTGTACACACTGGGTGTGTGGTGTCTGTTAACTTAGCACTGGTGACCAGCAATGTTGGTGGAGGGATATCTGTCCGTCTGATGTAAAACAGTATCACGCTATGTCAGCGTTTTCTCCCTGAGGTATACACGGAAAAGTACTGAGAGGATCATCATCTGCTATCTAAACATGCTATTTATGCTGATCATAATCAATCAGCCAACGTTTCTGGTGAGCGTGATATGTACCATTGGGATGGAGATCTTTATTGATGGACTTGATAGTGGACTGTATTGATGTATTAGGAGTTTTTGATTGTAATATGTTATGACCCTGTCTGGCTGATGTACAGAGCGCTATACTTATAATCTACAATTTTTTAGGGTGTGAATACTCACCCATTTGTACAGCGATCCATTCAGCCAGTGTGAAGTGATTAGTGTTTGACACTTAAGTATATGTACCCTGTATTGTATTTGCTAGAGTCTTGAGAAGAGGAGCGCACATACCACTTTTTCTCTACATATAATCTCATTTCTGCGTTGAATTTGGGAAAGCTGACACACATACCCTGCATGGCACATGTGCTGAATCTGGTCGTGCAAAGATTTGTGTCCAAGTACCCAGGCTTAGAGGATGTCCTGAAGCAGGCCAGGAAGTTGTGTGGGCATTTCAGGCGCTCTTACAAGGCCATGGCACGCTTTGCGGACATTCAGCACAGAAACAACTTGCCGGTGAGACGCCTGATTTGCGATAGCCCGACACGCTGGAATTCCACCCTGCTGATGTTCTCTTGCCTGCTAGACCAGGAGAAGCCCATCACCCAGTACTTGTATAATTACAGTACAAGGACACAATCTGGGAGAATGGGGATGTTGTGGCCAAACAACTGGACACTGATGCAAAATGCATGCAGGGTCATGGAGCCCTTTGAGGAGGTGACCAAACTGGTGAGTCGCGCTGAGGGCACCATCAGGGACTTGATCCCCTACGCCTACTTCCTGGAGCGTGCCGTGCGTAGAGTGGTGGATACAGCTGTGGAGGAGCGTGAACGAGAACAGTTACGGCAGCAGGAATCGTGGGAGCGATTTACATCCGAACCCGATGTTTCCACAACACCTGCGGTAGGACAGAGTGGGAGGAGGAGGAAGAAGAGGAGTCGTGTAGGGAAGGAGAGGAGTCAGACTCTGATGATGGTGATGAGGAAGGTGTTTCTGTGGAGGAGGAAGAGGCGGCGGAAGAAGAACAACCGCGGCAGCTGTCACAGGGGGCTTCTGCTGGTCCACGTTCCCGTAATATTGTTTGTGGCTGGGGGGAGGAAGAGGAGTTGCGTCCCGTCACTGAGGAAGAGCAAGAGGAGATGGAGAGTATGTCTGCATCCAGCTTTGTGCAGATGTCCTCTTTCATGTTGTCTAGCCTGTTGAGGGACTCCCGTATCAAAAAGCTCAAGGCAAATGACCTGTACTGGGTGGCCACGCTACTAGACCCTCGGTACAGGCACAAAGTGGCGGACCTGTTACCAACTCAACAGAAAAATATGTAAAAAAGAGAGGAGCGCTCTGAGATTTCCAGCAATGATAGATCAATTAACACTAGGAAAGGTCTCACCTAGTATTAGTGTGGCCGGTACAGCGTACTCAGCCGCGATTCGCATGCGTCCCTCTTAGGCAGCCGGGGACCGGGCTCTCCGTGGCAGCAAGGCAGAGACAGGGCGGAGGCGACGTCACCAGCTCCAGACCTCCTTGCGATGGTAGCGAGGACGTCTGTTCAAACACACGCTGGAAGGCGTGGTGAGCAGCGTCCAATTGTCCGTGAATGGTGAAAATAGAGGCAGGGGAATAGACTGGCCACAGTGTTACAATATGGCACAAAATACATATGGGACTATAAAATAAAGGTTTATTAAAATGACAACGCGTTTCCCGGAGGAACATCCTCCGCTTTCTCAAGTCTTACATTTACAATTGACAAGCACAATCCTTTATACAGCATACATCCTACATGATAGCCAATCAGCTTAGCCTGGGAAATGACCTCAAGGGATCCTAATGATCCTAATAGATCCGAAACTACCTTAGTATCCTTAGTAGCTTAGATAGACCCAATTGGTTGTCATTCAGGTATTCCACGTATCTCATTAATTCCTCCTCTGAACCCTCCCATACACATAGAATATCGTCTATGAAACGGCGATGTAGGACAAGGCCCGCCCGGAACGGGTTGTCAGTGGACCACACGAGTTGGTCCTCCAACCAACCCATATATAGATTTGCAAAGGCCGGAGCGAACCTCGTCCCCATCGCCGTTCCTCGCAACTGTAAATAGAAACAATCCAGGTAGGTAAAGTAGTTAGTCTTCAATATAAACTCGATAGAATCAAGTATGAATTGTTTTTGGGCGTCCGGCATAAGCGGATCGCCCTCCAAATAGTAACCAATGGCCCTGAGGCCCAAATCATGTGGTATATTAGTATATAGTGCACAGACGTCAAGGGTCACCCATCTGTGTAGGGGAATGGACAACTATGCACTGGGTGACTGATTACCTGCCTTACTATCTTAGTGCATGCATAGTAACTAATAGACTTTCCTTTCCTTTCTACTAAGGGTACTAAGGTAGTTTCGGATCTATTAGGATCATTAGGATCCCTTGAGGTCATTTCCCAGGCTAAGCTGATTGGCTATCATGTAGGATGTATGCTGTATAAAGGATTGTGCTTGTCAATTGTAAATGTAAGACTTGAGAAAGCGGAGGATGTTCCTCCGGGAAACGCGTTGTCATTTTAATAAACCTTTATTTTATAGTCCCATATGTATTTTGTGCCATATTGTAACACTGTGGCCAGTCTATTCCCCTGCCTCTATTTTCACCATTCACGGACAATTGGACGCTGCTCACCACGCCTTCCAGCGTGTGTTTGAACAGACGTCCTCGCTACCATCGCAAGGAGGTCTGGAGCTGGTGACGTCGCCTCCGCCCTGTCTCTGCCTTGCTGCCACGGAGAGCCCGGTCCCCGGCTGCCTAAGAGGGACGCATGCGAATCGCGGCTGAGTACGCTGTACCGGCCACACTAATACTAGGTGAGACCTTTCCTAGTGTTAATTGATCTATCATTGCTGGAAATCTCAGAGCGCTCCTCTCTTTTTTACATATTCCTCTAGTGATTAACATGGGAGCAGCCGAGTGATTGTCGGGTGGCCAGATCGCACCTTGAGGGGCTCACTACCCCAGAACTTTTTACTTCAACTCAACAGAAGGCAGAAAGGATGCAGCACTTGCAGAACGAGCTGTCGATGATGCTTTACAATGCGTTGAAGGGTGATGTGGCTGCACAACGCAATCAAGGTACCACTGGCAGTAATCCTCCTCCTCCCAAGTCCACGCAGGCAAGGACAGGACGCTCCAGCGATCTCAGCGTGATGTCAGACATGCGGACATTCTTTAGTCCAACTCCTCGCCATAGTCCTTCCAGATCCACCCTCCACCAACGCCTGGACTGGCAGGTAGCCGACTACCTGGCCTTGAGTGTGGATGTAGACACTGCGAAAAGTGACAATGAACCCTTGGACTACTGGTTGCGCAGGCTTGACCTGTGGCCAGAGCTGTCCCAATTTGCCATACAACTTATCTCTTGCCCTGCCGCAAGCGTCCTGCCAGAAAGGACCTTCAGTGCAGCTAGAGGCATAGTTACTGAGAAGAGAAGTCGCCTAAGTCACGACAGTGTTCAGTACCTGACCTTTATTAAAATGAATGAGGAATGGATCACGGAGGGCTACTGCACGACCGAAGACTAAGTAAGTCCCCACACACAGCATCTCTGCCTGCAGGCCGCTTTCCTTCTCCGCCACCACCAACAGGGTCCAGGACTCTAGGCAGATTCCTGAATTTTTAAGGCCACTGCTAGCAGCGGCCGCTACACTAATTTTTCTGGTGCGTTTACATGCCTGCCTAATTTTTCTGCCTGCACTGAGGGCGGCTGCAACAAATAAACAAAAGGCATGTACATGTGCCCATCCCCCTTCGTGATCATTACCTTGCCGCGGTCAAGGGGCTTGCGTATCACAATGAAGCAATGACCGCCGGCTATTTGAGTGTCTCGGGTGGGGGTGGCACACAAAAAATAATAAGGTTGTTGCTTCATTGTGGTCAGACCAAATTTGATCAGCTGGACAGTCACTGTTGTTCTATCATTGAGCTACCACAGCCCAGCGACCATATGGGCTTGAAAAAAACGCCACGGCCTACACTCTGGCCACGGTGCACACCAGTCCAGCACGACCGTCACAACGCAAACAGCTGTTTGTGGTGCGTTACACAGTGAGTTTGGTGTGTCAGTGTGAAGCAGAACTCTAATTACACTCCCTGATTGATGTATACCCATGCAAGATGTTTGAAAACACTTTAGGCCTGCAATTTAGCATTCAATGTGATTTCTGCCCTTAAAACGCTGCTTTGCGTCAAATCCAGATTTTTCCCCGGGACTTTTGGCATGTATCCCACTCCGCCATGCCCCCTCCAGGTGTTAGACCCCTTGAAACATCTTTTCCATCACTTTTGTGGCCAGCATAATTTTTTCTATTTTTAAAAGTTCGCATCCCGATTGAAGTCTATTGCGGTTCGCGAACTTTTCGGCGAACCGAACCTTCCGCGAAGGTTCGCGAACGTGGTTCGTGAACCGAAAATCGGAGGTTCGCGACATCTCTAGTGAACAGGTGCAGTGACTGACTGGAATATAACACTGTGTACGCTCACGTAGGTCGGTAGGTGCACTGAACAGGTGGGTATGCAGTGATTGGTATTACCAATGTGCAGTTGTCACACACACAGATACCGTCAACAGATGCAGTGACTGGTGGTATATAATAATGTGTGCGCTCACGTAGGTAGGAAGGTGCACTGAACAGGTGGGTATGCAGTGATTGCTATTACAAATGTTCAGCTGTCACACACACAGGTACCGTCAACAGGTGCAGTGACTGGTGGTATATAACAATGCGTGTGCTCACGTAGGTAGGTAGGTGCACTGAACAGGTGGGTATGCAGTGGTTGGTATTACAAATGTGCAGCTGTCACACACACAGGTAGTCACTGAATGTAATGGGCCTGGCAGTGGCACAGTAGGAATTACCAAGGGGCCACGGTCCAGCAGCAGGGACTGACTGACAGGGCTGTATATGCAACACAAGTGTCTGTGGGACACACACACAAAAAAAAATCACAAGAACAACATTAGCTCTCAAAAGAGCTGTTAAGGATGAGGAGTACTTTTCAGCAAGAAATATCAGCAAGAAGGAGAAACCTAACAAGCCTAACACAAGAGCCTAACTAAGCTTTCCCTATGTCAGCAGGTTCTCTCCCTTCTCTAATTACTGCAGCCACACGAGTGAGTGAAAAGGCTGATGCTGCCTGCGTTTTATAAGGGGGGTGGGCTCCAGGGGGGAGTGTAGCCTGATTGGCTACCCTGTGTCTGCTGACTGTGATGTAAAGGGTCAAAGTTGACCCTAATGATGTAGTATAGGGGGCGGGTCGAACTCACATATAGTTCGCGGTTCACCGCGAATGTGAACCACTGAAGTTCACGCGAATAAATTCGCGTGCGAACCGTTTGGGCCATCTCTATATACCAGTCACTGGACCTGTTCATGGTACCTGTGTGTGTGACAGCTGCACATTTGTAATACCAGTCACTGCATACCTGTTCCTGTTTACTGCACCTGCGTGACAGAAGCATGCAGTGTTATATACCAGTCACTGCACCTGTTCACGGTACCTGTGTGTGTGACAGCTGCATATTTGTAATACCAGTCACTGCATACCTGTTCATGTTTACTGCACCTGCGTGACAGACGCACGCAGTGTTATATACCAGTCACTGCACCAGTTCACGGTACCTGTGTGTGTGACAGCTGCACATTTGTAATACCAGTCACTGCATACCTGTTCACTGCACCTGTGTGACCACACGCTGTGTAATATACCAGTCCATGCATACCTGTTTACTGCATCTGTGTGACAGCTGCACATTGTATTGTAATACCAGTCACTGCACCAGACTACCCGCAGGTCTGTTCGAGGTCGTGCTGACATGATTCATGCGGCCCTGGACCAAAGTAGAAGGCATGTGACATCAACTCCCAAGATTGTCAGGACGTGGTTGACTATTTAACACAGAACACCTCATCTTCCGCAAGCCACTGGTGCTACTCCAGGCACCACATCCACTACATTTGACACTTCGCAGGAGTTATTTGGTGGGGAATTCACTGATTCACAGAAATTATTGTTAAGATGAATGCGCTAAGCAAGTTACACCACCTCTTATGTCTGAGTTAGGCGACGACACTATGGACGTAACGTGTGAGGACGAGGATGATGAAGTACCTGCTGTTGGTGTAGTTTTGGAGGTGTCTGATACAAGCGAGGCTGGGGAGGATGATTATGATGATGATGATACTGCCATGGATGCCACGTGGAATCCTAATAGACAAGATGACCAAGGGGACAGTTCAGAGGGGGAGTCAGAGAGGAGTAGGAGGAGACGAGTTGCTGAAAGAAGCAGGGGGAGCTCGTCATCAGAAACAGCTGGTGGCAGTGTCCGGTGCCATGTATTGCCACCTATGGACAGCCAGCCAACATGCCCTTCACCGTCAGCTGCTGATGCCACCATAGTGCCATCACCCCAGGCCTCAGTGGTGTGGAAATTTTTTTGTGTGTCTGCCTCAGATGAGAGCAATGCCATCTGTTTTCTCTGCCACCAAAAATTGAGCCGTGGAAAGGCCAACACCCACGTAGGGAGTTAGACCACTGCCGTACGAAGGCACATGGAGAAAAAGCGCAAACTGCAATGAGAAGACCACCTGAGGAAAAGCAGCACACAAAAGCAAAGCCACCCTCCTTATCCTCTTCCTCCTTCAGGTGCATCATCTTCAGCCGCTTTCTCCCTTGCACCTTCACAGCCACCCTTCTCCACTCCGCCTCTCACCTTGAGCGGTTCCTGCTCCTCTGCCCACAGCAGCAGCAAGATGTCCGTGAGGAAAATCTTTGAGCGGAAGAAGCCAATGTCTGACAGTCACCCCCTTGCCCGGCATCTGAAAGCTGGCTTGGCGGAACTGTTATCTCGCCAGCTGATACCATACCAGTTGGTGGACTACAATTTGTGGCCATTGGGACACCGCAGTGGAAGTGTGAAGGATTGCGGAGAAGCCGCCGCTTGTGCTGACAGTGAGGCGGCGGTTTCCTCACAGCAACATGCGTCTGGGTTATCTAGACCTAGTAGTGCACACAGATGGAGAGCTACGCGCGCGCGCCGCAGGACAGGCTCTTTATGCCAATAGGAGAAGGGTCAGCTGATCGGGACGGTCAGCTGACCCCAGCTCAGCAGATGATTGGTTGATGGGAGCTGGGCGGTGCTGAGGAGCGCTTCACTATATATATATCTTGCTGTTCAGTTGCTGGTTGTCTGGCGTTGCGAATACCTATGTGTTAGCACTCAGACCTTAGTCAGATCCTTCAGTGTGGTGGAACCAGGAGGACCTGGGAATCCCCACTTAGCCAGTTTACTGTGTATCATCTGTGTTATTCATTAGACCAGTTCCAAGGTGTAGAGTCCACGGACCTCACACCCCAGACTAGGAATACTGTGTATCATCTGTGTTATTCATTAGACCAGTTGCAGGGTGTAGAGACCACGGACCTCACACCCCAGACTAGGAATACTGTGTATCATCTGTGTTATTCATTAGACCAGTTCCAGGGTGTAGAGACCACGGACCTCACACCCCAGACTAGGAATACTGTGTATCATCTGTGTTATTCATTAGACCAGTTCCAGGGTGTAGAGACCACGGACCTCACACCCAGACTAGGGAACTTGTGTTATCATTCTGTTATACTTCAGACTAGTTCCAGGGTGTAGAGACCACGGACCTCACACCCAGACTAGGGAACTTGTGTTATCATTCTGTTATACTTCAGACTAGTTCCAGGGTGTAGAGACTACGGACCTCACACCCAGACTAGGGAACTTGTGTTATCATTCTGTTATACTTCAGACTAGTTCCAGGGTTTAGAGACCACGGACCTCACACCCAGACTAGGGAACTTGTGTTATCATTCTGTTATACTTCAGACTAGTTCCAGGGTGTAGAGACCACGGACCTCACACCCAGACTAGGGAACTTGTGTTATCATTCTGTTATACGTTTGATATCTGTTATGACTTTGCTTTTCTGACTATTCTTCTGATCTCTGATTCGGTACCTTGCACTTCTGATATTCCGTTGCCAAACCCTGCTTGCCTTGGATACTGAATCAGCCTTCTGTCTTTGTACTTTATCTGTCTGTGTGTTGTCGACTCGGCCTGCCTGACCTGTCTGACTGTCACCCACCCCTTGGGTGCTCAGTCCTCCTGCAGGGGTCCCCTGCTTCTCAGAGAGGGCACTGCTGGATACCAGTCAAGGCCTGCTCCCTCCTGGAGTCCCTGACTGCAGTAGAGTCTGTTTCTACTTATTGGACCACCTGCTACCCCGGTGGTTGGATCCATACTGTTACACCAAACACTTACACGCTTCAGGTGCCCAGAGGTTAGCAATATATCTGTATTATTGGTGATTCTGCAGATCATCAATAATCAGGTATATATCTGTATTCTTGGTGATACTGCAGATCACCAATAATCAGATTCTCTCTGCGTGCTGGCACCCATCGTTACAGAACGCCAGACCAAACCAATATGGACGCACTGAGCAGTCGTCTTGACACACTCACCACTTCGGTGGAAAATCTCATCAGAGTGATGGACGGTCAGCAGGCCCAGATCTCTGGCTCTGCTTTATCTGGGTCGCTACAAGTCCTTCAGATGACTGTAAATACAGTGCGATCCCCTCCAGTTTCGGATTTGAGAATGTCCGTACCCGAAAAGTTTTCTGGCCATAGATCTGACTTTCAGAATTTTAAGAATCGTATAATGTCGTATTTTGAACTAAGGTCTAACCTGTCAGGAACTGAAGCACAGAGAATTATCTTTATTACGACGTTACTCTCAGGGGATGCTCAAACCTGAGCGTATAATTTAGAGTCAGGGCATGAAGCACTCAGGTCAGTTGAGGAGTTTTTTAAGTCCATGGCCGTAATTTACGATGATCCAGACATTTCCTCTACCGCTGAGCGGAAGTTAAAGACCTTGCGTCAAGGCAAGGATCCAGTTGAGGTTTATGCAGTTGAGTTCAGGAAATGGTTGGTGTCGGCTAGATGGGGGGCTTTTGCATTGCTAGATTGTTTTCTATCAGGGTTATCAGACGCAGTTTCAGGATTGATGTTGGGATACCCTGAACCTAAAACCATTGAGGAAGCAATCTCTTTGGCAGTACGGGTTGATCGTCGGTTATGATATCAAAAACAAACCCGTGGTAAAGACCGGACCAGATATGTCTCCCATGCCACACCTCCACCTGCCTCACCACCACCTGAGCCAATACAGATTGGTCAGTCCAAATTGACGCGGTCAGAAAGGAATCGCAGGAAAACAGAACAGCTCTGTTTATACTGTGCCGAGGAGGGTCATAGAGTGCAGAATTGCCCCAGGAAGTCAGGAAACGCTGTCGCCTAGGAGTAGTCAGAGGTAATACCCTAGGCGCGCAGTCTTTACCTCTACGTGACAATCGTCTGTTACTTCCCTGTTCTGTCACATGGGAAGGTCAGACTGTTTCCACTGAAGCTTTCATTGATTCCGGTTCCGCGGCTAACTTTATTGACTACGATTTTGCTGAAAGATTGGGAATACCCATGCTCCCCTTAGATCAATCGATCCGGGTCACTGCTGTAGATGACTCTCCTCTGCAGAGTAGAGTAGACATCCGTTATCCCGTACTCCTAGTCTACAACTCAGTGTGGGGGTCCTACATGGGGAGAGTCTGCAATTTCTGGTTTTGCATATGGCAACCTCTACCATCATTCTTGGCAGGCCCTGGTTACAAATTCACTCGCCTCAGATAGACTGGGTTTCAGGTCAGCTAACGAGCTGGTCGTCCCATTGTTATCATCATTGTTTAGCGAAAGTAACCATGGGTAATACCAATATTCAGGTTGAAGGTGTACTAAGACAATACACAGAATTTGCTGACATCTTCTGTCCTAAGTCAGCGGACAAACTTCCCCCCCCATCGTACCTACGATTGTCCCATTGACATCTGAGATCTGGTTGTATGCCGCCCAGGGGTCATCTGTATAATCTATCTGGACCTGAGAAACTAGCCATGCAAGAATACATCAGGGAAAACTTGGCGAAAGGGTTCAACCGTCCCTCTCGTTCACCAGCAGGGGCAGGTTTCTTCTTTGTAAAGAAAAAAGATGGAGGCCTCCGTCCTTGTATTGATTACCAAGGGCTGAATAAGATCACAGTGAAAAACCGCTACCCATTGCCTTTGATTGACGATTTGTTCACGCAGGTGACCAATGTCAAGATTTTTTCCAAGCTACATCTCAGGGGTGCATACAATCTAGTCCGTATCAGGGATGGTGACAAATGGAAGACGGCCTTCAACACACCCGACGGGCAGCATTACGAGTACCTAGTGATGCCCTTCGGGTTGTGCAATGCGCCGGCCGTCTTCCAGGAGCTGATCAATGAGGTGTTCAGGGAAGTGTTGGGGAAGTTTGTGCTTGTTTACTTGGACGATATACTGATCTTTTCGTCCAGTCTCTTTGAACATCGCCAGCATGTCAGATGGGTTTTAAAAAAGTTAAGACAGAATCAACTTTATGCAAAACTAGAGAAATGCCTCTTTGAGGTAGAGTCAGTAGCCTTCTTGGGGTACATTATCTCCACATCTGGTCTCTCGATGGACCCAGGGAAGGTTTCTGCTGTCCTGGATTGGCCTCAGCCTGTGGGGCTGAAGGCACTTCAGAGATTCCTGGGGTTTGCCAATTACTACAGAAGGTTCATTAAGGGGTACTCAACCATCATCACTCCTCTCACCAGTCTCACCAGGAAAGGGGCTGACACTCATCACTGGTCACCAGAGGCTCATGCTGCCTTTTCGAACCTAAAGAAACTGTTTTGTTCTGCCCCAATACTGAGGCATGTTGATGTCGCCTTCCCCTTCATTGTGGAGGTTGATGCCTCAGAAGTGGGGGTGGGAGCTGTGTTATCTCAGAAGTCAGGCTTGCAAGGCAAGTTGCACCCATGTGCCTATTTTTCTCTCAGATTTTTACCCGCTGAGAAAAACTATGACATTGGCAACCGTGAGCTCCTGGCCATCAAATTGGCATTTGAGTAATGGCGACACTGGTTAGAGGGTGCAGAACACATTATTACAGTTTATACAGATCACAAGAATTTGGAGTATATTTAGGGGGCTAAGAGACTTAGCCCTCGCCAGGCCCGGTGGTCCCTGTTTTTTGCAAGATTCAGATTTGTAATCACGTATACTCCCGGAAATAAGAATGTCAAGGCCGATGCTCTCTCCAGGTGTTTTGAGCCCGAGTCAGTGCAGCCTGCAGATCCTGAAACCATCCTACCCCCAAAGGTAGTTTTGGCAGCCACTGAGACATGGAGAGATTGGACAGCCACGTTGAGTCCCTACCAACAGAATGTACCAGAGAGAAAGCCTGAGGGGGTCATGTTTGTGCCGTTGCCTTTCTGCTTGCAAATCCTACAATTCTTTCATTCTCACAAGAATGCTGGTCATCCTGGAGCCACCAGAACTCAGGATCTACTAGCTAGATGTGTCTGGTGGCCTACTCATCCTATAGATTGTAAGGAATTTGTAAGAGAATGTGCTGTATGTGCAAGAAGTAAACCCTCTCGTCAGGCCCCCGTTGGCACTTTACAGTCCTTGCTAGTCCCCAATGAGCCCTGGACTCATATTTCCATGGATTTTGTGGGTGAACTTCCTCGGTCTGAAGGCAAATCAGTCATTTGGGTGGTAGTGGACCGGTTCAGTAAGATGGCACATTTCGTTCCTCTGAAAGGACTCCCTTCAGCCCAGGAATTGGCTGATCTCTTCATCCTGCACATCTTCCGGCTGCATGGCATTCCGAAAAATGTAGTGTCAGACCAGGGAATCCAATTTGTTTCAAAATTTTGGAGGGCCTTTTGCCATCAATTAGACATGGAACTGTCAGGGGCCTGAACGGAGAAACAGGGTTTGACCACAGTTTGCAGTATACAGACACTGGAACCAGGAATTAAGGTGCAAAAATAATGTTTTATTGCAAATGCAATAATGCAAGCATACATACAAGCGTGAATGTAAATACCATACCACATATGCACAGCACACAATATATACACAAATAACCCGGGAAGCAGTGACAAAATATATATATATAACACCTAACTATCTAACTATCTATTTACAAACGGTGTGCACGAGATATATATGTACAAGCAATGATATACAACAACGTGGTATCAAAAGGAGCAGGCAAAGACAGGTCAAAACGGAATAAAGTCAGCAACAGGTAATCAGATACATACAAGGTACAGAGGAGTAAGCATAAGCAGAGTCAGGACAAGCAGAGGTTCAGTAGCAGATAATCAGATCACAGGGCAGGGTACAAGAAACCAGGTATCAGGAACAGGGGTGACCAGAGACTCAGACCTGTAACAAGGAAGTTCTGGCAATGACTTGCAGGAAGAGGCAGACTTATATAGTCCATGTAATAGGAAGCATCTGGTGGTAATTGCTCAGAGACACATTAGAGGCCTCTGCAGGCCATACAAAGAACTGCAAGTCCTTAAATGTAATGATAAGCCACCTGCTGGTGGATAGTGGAAGTCCAGGGCAGTCCAACTCAATACCACCACCAGCAGGCAGGAGATGATACAGTATGAATCGTAACAGGAACTCGCATTTTCATCAGGCTACAACCCACAGACCAACGGTCAGACTGAGAGAGTTAACCAATCGTTAGAGCAATTTCTCAGGTGTTACATTGCTGATGCGCAAACCGAATGGGTAAAGTTTTTGCCGTTTGCAGAGTTTGCGCACAACAACATGAAGAGCTCTTCTTCTGGGTTCTCCCCATTCCAGGTGGTGTCAGGGAGATAACCTAAGTTTGCTCCTTTTTCTGTCGCTTTCACTCCTTTCCCAGCTCTGGAGGATTGGAAAAGGGCGCTGAAAGATATTTGGGCAATGGTTAAGAGGAACCTAGGGAAAGCTTTTCAAACCCAGAAGAAGCAGGCAGATAAACATCAGTCTGTAGAGTGGAGATTCTCTCCAGGAGATTTGGTGTGGGTGTCCACTCGTCACTTGTCCTTAAATCAATTGTCACCCAAGTTGGGCCCTAAATTCATAGGACCTTTTCCAGTGGCAGTGCAGGTGGACTCCTCTCCCCCCCCCTGTTTTGGTGGATGGCCAACCAGAGTATGAGATTGAAAAGATCCTGGATTCTCGCCTGGTACAGAATTCAGTACAATATCTGGTCCACTGGAAGGGATATGGCATAGAGGAGAATTCTTGGGTGCCAGATTGTCGCATGCATGCGGAAGAATTAAAGAAAGAGTTCCATGACTTACATCCTGGGAAGCCTGGTGGAGAGTGTCCGGAGTCCACTCCTCAGGAGGGGGGGTGTGTACTGGGAAGGATTGCGGAGAAGCCGCCGCTTGTGCTGACAGTGAGGCGGCGGTTTCCGCGCACAGAGCGGTGGTTTCCTCACAGCAACATGCGTCTGGATTATCTGGACCTAGTAGTGCACACAGATGGAGAGCTACGCGCGCACCGCAAGGCGGGGTCTTTATGCCAATAGGAGAAGGGTCAGCTGATCAGGACGGTCAGCTGACCCCAGCTCAGCAGTTGATTGGTTGATGGGAGCTGGGCGGCGCTGAAGAGCGCTTCACTATATATATCTCTTGCTGTTCAGTTGCTGGTTGTCTGGCGTTGCGAATACCTATGTGTTAGCACTCAGACCTTAGTCAGATCCTTCAGTGTGGTGGAACCGGGAGGACCTGGGAATCCCCACTTAGCCAGTTTACTGTGTATCATCTGTGTTATTCATTAGACCAGTTCCAGGGTGTAAAGACCACGGACCTCACACCCCAGACTAGGAATACTGTGTATCATCTGTGTTATTCATTAGACCAGTTCCAAGGTGTAGAGACCACGGACCTCACACCTAGGGCGGGCCCTAGACTTTTTGCTGCCTGAGGCAAATTTTGAAAAATTGCCACTGCCGCTGCCCCAACCCCGGGGCGCTCTGGGGGGCCGCCGAGCTGGAGGGGTAGCTGGCAGGATGGGGGTATTGGGCCTAGCGGCGGGGTGGGGGGTCGGAACCCCCCTCCCTCACCTGGGTCCCCCGATCTGCGCTCCCCTCCAGCCTTAAATAGAATCAGCCACTATTTGTAAGAGGCACGGGCGGGGAGGACTCACCTCTTCCCAGCGTGCGCTCCACTGACGTCACTTCCTGCAGCGTTGCAGGAAGTGACGTCAGTGGAGCGCACGCTGGAATGAGGAAGAGGTGAGTCCTCCCCGCCCGTGCCTCTTACAAATAGCGGCTGCTTCTATTTAAGGCTGGAGGGGAGCGCAGATCGGGGGACCCAGGTGAGGGAGGGGGTTCCGACCCCCCTCCCCGCCGCTAGGCCCAATACCCCCGTCCGGCCAGCTACCCCTCCAGCTCGGCGGCCAGCTCCCCGCACCCACGGACGGACGGGTGCCGCCCCTGGAAATTTGCTGCCTGAGGCAAAAGTTTCACCCCGCCTCATGAGCGGGCCGGCCCTGCTCACACCCCAGACTAGGAATACTGTGTATCATCTGTGTTAGTCATTAGACCAGTTCCAGTGTGTAGAGACCATGGACCTCACACCCCAGACTAGGAATACTGTGTATCATCTGTGTTATTCATTAGACCAGTTCCAGGGTGTAGAGACCACGGACCTCACACCCAGACTAGGGAACTTGTGTTATCATTCTGTTATACTTCAGACTAGTTCCAGGGTGTAGAGACCACGGTCCTCACACCCAGACTAGGGAACTTGTGTTATCATTCTGTTAGAGTTCAGACTAGTTCCAGGGTGTAGAGACCACGGACCTCACACCCAGACTAGGGAACTTGTGTTATCATTCTGTTATACTTCAGACTAGTTCCAGGGTGTAGAGACCACGGTCCTCACACCCAGACTAGGGAACTTGTGTTATCATTCTGTTATAGTTCAGACTAGTTCCAGGGTGTAGAGACCACGGACCTCACACCCAGACTAGGGAACTTGTGTTATCATTCTGTTATACTTCAGACTAGTTCCAGGGTGTAGAGACCACGGTCCTCACACCCAGACTAGGGAACTTGTGTTATCATTCTGTTATACTTCAGACTAGTTCCAGGGTGTAGAGACCACAGATCTCACAACCAGACTAGGGAACTTGTGTTATTATTCTGTTATACTTCAGACTAGTTCCAGGGTGTGGAGACCACGGACCTCACACCCAGACTAGGGAACTTGTGTTATCATTCTGTTATATGTCAGACTAGATCCAGGGTGTAGAGACCAGGGACCTCACACCCAGACTAGGCATTGTTTGATATCTGTTATGACTTTGCTTTCCTGACTATTCTTCTGATCTCTGATTCGGTACCTTGCACTTCTGATTTTCCGTTGCCAAACCCTGCTTGCCTTGGATACCAAATCAGACTTCTGTCTTTGTACTTTATCTGTCTGTGTGTTGTTGACTCGGCCTGCCTGACCTGTCTGACTGTCACCCACCCCTTGGGTGCTCAGTCCTCCTGCAGGGGTCCCCTGCTTCTCAGAGGGGGCACTGCTGCATACCAGTCAAGGCCTGCTCCCTCCTGGAGTCCCTGACTGCAGTAGAGTCTGTTTCTACTTATTGGACCACCTGCTACCCCGGTGGTCCAATCCATACTGTTACACCAAACACTTACACGCTTCAGGTGCCCAGAGGTTAGCGATATATCTGTATTATCGGTGATTCTGCAGATCATCAATAATCAGGTATATATCTGTATTCTTGGTGATACTGCAGATCGCCAATAATCAGATTCTCTCTGTGTGCTGTCACCCATCGTTACAGGAAGATACCAGGCCGCAATTATTTCTCAAAAAAGGCGATACCCAAACTGTACCATGAAGTTGAAAGGCTAGTGATGTCAACTCTGGCACACAGTGTTGGGTCAAGGGTCCATCCGACCATGGATGCCTGGTCTGCCAAGCACGGTCAGGGCAGGCAAATTACTTACACAGCTCATTGGGTCAACCTGGTGACCGCTGGCAAGCAGGGAGGACGTGGCTGTGCAGCGGACCTAGTTGTGACACCTCCATGGCTTGCAGGCAGGCCTGCTGCCACCTCCTCTCCTTCTCCTCCTACTCCTCCTGCTACATCCTCTTTGCTGTCATCCTCATCATCTTCCTTGGCTGAGTGGCAGTGCTACTCTACTGGTGCTGCGATCTCCTCTCCAGCTACACAGCCCAAGCTCTCCGGGGCCTATGCTGCATGCCAGGTACGACGGTGTCACACCATCTTAGTCATGTCTTGCCTTAAAGCGGAGAGTCATACTGGAGCAGCTCTCCTGGCTGCTCTTAACAAACAGGTGGATCAGTGGCTGACCCTGCACCAACTGGAGATTGTGGTGTGTAACAACGGTGGCAATCTCATTTCGGCTTTGAATTTAGGAAAGTTGACACATGTACCCTGCATGGCACATGTGCTGAATCTAATAACTCAGAGATTTGTGTGTAAGTACCCAGGCTTGCAGGATGTCCTGAAGCAGTCCAGAAAGATGTGTGGGCATTTCAGGCCAATATTCAGCGGACAAACAACTTGCCCGACTCACTGGAATTCAATGCTCCTGATGTTTAACCGCCTGCTACAACAGGAGAAAGCCGTCAACCAGTATCTCTACAACTACACTAAAAGAACATGCTCTGGGGAGATGGGACTGTTCTGGCTTAAGTACTGGACACTCATGCAACTTGCCTGCAGGCTCATGTGGCTGTTTGAGGAGGTGACAAACATGGTGAGTTGCAGTGAAGGTGCCATCAGCGACTTGATCCCATATGCTTTCTTCCTGGAGAATTCCGTGCGTAGAGTGGTAGATCAAGCTGTAGAGGAGCGTGAACAGGAACAGGAACAGAAAAAAGAGTTGTGGAATCAATTCTCAGCAGAACCAGATGTCTACTTAACACCTGCGGCAGCACAGATTTGGGAGGAGGAGGAGGAGGAGAGTCGTGTGGGGAAGAGGAGTCAGATGATGAGGAAGGTGTTTTTTTTAGGAGGAGGAGTCGGAAGAACAACAGCAGGCGTCGCAGGGGGCTTGTGCTGCTCAACTTTCCTGTGGTATTGTTCGTGGCTATGAGGAGGAGGAGAACTTATCTGACATCACTGAGGAAGAGCAAGATGAGATGGATAGTATGTCTGCATCCAAATTTGTGCAGATGACAGCTTTCATGCTTTCCAGCCTGTTGAGGGACCCCCGTATAAAAAAACTCAAGGGGAATGACCTGTACTGGGGGCCACGCTACTAGAAACTTGGTATAAGCACAAAGTGGCAGAGATGTTACCAACTCACCTGAAGGCAGAAAGGATGCAGCACTTGAGGAACAAGCTGTCAACTATGCTTTACAGTGCGTTTAAGGAAGATGTCACAGCACAACGGAATAAAGGTACCACTGCCAGTAATCCTTCTCCCATGTCCATGCATGCAAGGACAGGAAGCTGCAGTGATCTCATGGTGATGACAGACATGCGGACATTCTTTAGTCCAACGCCTCGCCTTAGCCCTTCCGGATCCACCCTCCACCAACGCCTCAACCGGCAGGTAGCCGACCACCTGGCCTTAAGTGTGGATGTAGACACTGTGAGCAGCGATGAACCACTGGTCTACTGCGTGCGCAGGCTTGACCTGTGGCCAGAGCTGTCACAATTTGCCATCCAACTTCCTGTCAGAAAGGACCTTCAATGCAGCTGGAGGCATTGTCACTGAGAAGAGAAGTCGCCTAAGTCAAAAAAGTGTTCAGTACCTCACCTTTGTCAAAATGAATGAGGCATGGATCCCGGAGGGCTACTGCCTGCCCGAAGACCAAGTCAGTCCCCGCACACAGCATCTCTGCCTGCACACCATGTAACTGCCTGCCCCATGACAAAGTCGGTCCCCACACAGCATCTATGCCTGAAGGCTGCTTGACTGCCTTCTCTGCCACCACCAACAGGGTCCAGGACTCTAGGCTGCTAGCAGCGGCCGCTAACAAAACCGATAACAATTTTTTCTGGTGTGTGTACATGCCTGCCTAATTTTTCTGGCTGCACTGCACCTGCAATTTTATTGCAAAGTGATCACATCAATTCTGGTTACATACCACTGGTGCATACAACTGGTGGTCAGTTTGGTGGTGGTAAGTTGGAGGTGGGGGTGCCGGGCATCAGTTGGGGCTTTCCCCAATAAAATTGAAGACGGAAGGTGCCCGGATGTTCTTTTCTCTCTTTTCTTCCTGGTCACAATAGCAGTTTTTTCTTCATGTTGGTGATCCGATGTGCACACGTCTAAGTATACTACATCAAAGGATACCGGAGGAAGGGTGAGAGAAATATTTATTTGCCAGTCAATTTTCCACTTGCACCTGCAGACTGTATGATAGGGAGTGCCGCTCTCCAAACGCTGTATCTACATGTGAAAACTGTGCACTGCACCTGCAACAACAAAACAAAAGGCATGTACATGTGTCAATTCCCCTTCATGATCGTTACCTTGCCACGGTGAAGGGGCTTGTGTATCACAATGAAGCAATGACCGCCGGCTATATGAGTATCTCGGGGGGCACACCCAAGATAATAAGGTTGTTGCTTCATTGTGGACAGACCAAATTCGATCAGCTGGACAGTCACTTTTGTTCTGTCATTGAGCTACCACAGCCTGGCGACCATATGGGCTTGAAAATCGCTATTGCCTGCACTCTCGCCATGGTGCACACCAGTCCAGCACGGCCGTCACTACACAAACAGCTGTTTACGGTGCGTTTCACAGTGAGTTTGGTCTGTCAGTGTGAATCAGTACACTAATTACACTACCTGATTGATGTATACACATGCAAGATGTTTTAAAGCACTTTGGCCCATATGCAATTCACTTTTTCACCTGAGTTTTCTCCTAGGTGATATTTTTAAATTTGTCAATAAAATGCCTTTTAAGCCACCAGCAAGCAAGAAAATACTCCAAATAATTTCAATAATACTTTTGCACTTACTTCTCAGTACTTTTTCAGTTGAAAAATGCTGGAAAATTATTTAAAATAGAAGATGAAAAATTATCTCCTAGGAGAAAACGTAGGAGAAAACTGGAATTGCATATGAGCCTTTATGCCACCAATTTAGCATGCAATGTGATTTCTTCCCTTAAAATGCTGCTGTGCGTCAAATCCAGAATTTTCCCCCGGGACTTTTGGCATGTATGTTACTCCGCCATGCCCCCTTCCAGGTGTTAGACCCCTTAAAACATATTTTCCATCACTTTTGTGGCCAGCATAAATGTTTGTAATGTTCAAAGTTCACCTCCCCATTGAAGTCTTTTGCGGTTTTACGAAGTCCGCGCAAACCCCGAACTTTTGCGGAAGTTCGCGTTTGAGGTTTGCGGACCTAAAATTGGAGGTTCGAGCCATCTCTAATCATGATTACAAGACAACAAGACATCCAAATGCTAAGTAATACGACAATAAGGCTGAGTTTACACTGTTTCATAACGCAAGCATTGTAATGCGTGTGTAGTGCAATGCACACTGTGGGCCATGTGCCATGCTCCAATATATTATGCACCACTGGACAAGGTTATAAAGGAAAACAGGGTATAAGATGCTTTATCATGCAATTTAACAGAGACCCCACACACACAAACCTCAAGGAAATTGATGAAGAAGTCACATCAAGCATCCTCCTTCACCTCCGTCAAACTACCTGTGACCTAGATCCTGGCCCAACACAGTTCATGTTGAACTGCCCCGACTGACTGTTAACAAACCAACCCTGTCACTGCCACATAACACCAATCCTGCACTCTCTTAAGTTAAGTAAGTTAAGTTCATGTAAATGTTGCTCCACCAATGACCACACCCACATTCTGGTGCATGGACACACCCATTTTTCGAATGCAGTGCCCAAATGTGCCACAAATCTCTTAGGATCCAAGCAGCACCCCTGAAATGGAGGGTCCTATTCAAGATCAGCCTAGTGACATTTAAATCACTACATAATCTGGGCCCTGAATACATGAAAGAAATGTTAAAGCAGCATAGCGATCCCTGCAATCTCAGATCCACAGGTTCTAATAATCTAGTCATACCCAGAGTCCACCTGGAAAAGTTTGGTCCCAGAGCCTTCTGCCATGCTGCTCCTATGTTATGGAACTCCTTACCTCAGCAGATTAGGACAGTGCCATCTCTGGACGTGTTTAAATCCAGACTGAAAAACCACCTCTTCAGTTTGGCATGTGCAGAAATATAATGTTTACTGTGTGAATACTTCATCCTACTACCAATTACTGAATCTGAGAGAGCCTTAGCGCTTTGAGTCCTATGGGAAAAAAGCGCTATAGAAATGTTATTGTTATATCCTATACAAGGTGATAAATAGCGTGCAGATGCAAGCTAGAAGCTACTTATCACCTTGCCATTGTGGGAGGATTGCTGGAAAATCCTATTGCTGGTTTCCTTTGTGTGATGGCTTATCGTTAGGAAGCATTACTCAGACGAAAGCCTGAGTGATGCTCCCATGTTACAGGCAATGGGGAGTGAAGTTGTGCGTTGTAGAGCTGTCCTTCAGCACCATGACCTCGCTCCCCAGAAAAGTGTCTGCGCACCGACGAACATCTGCTACTGCATCAGGGGGTCTCCTTTAATAAGAGGACACCCAGAGCTCCCCGTCGGGTTGCAGCAGATTCCAAAGCCCCACGCAGCTGAGCCTTCACCCCCAAGGAAAATGGTCCAGAAAGTTGACCAATGTGGAGCCCTGGCGGGAGCTTCAAAAAGCTCCGGTAGACAGTAATTACATAGAGAGATACTCTGTGATTACAGCATTGGGACTTGTGGCGAGAGGCGGCGGGTGTTTACGGCGGTAGGTAAATTAATCAGGGTTGACGGTGTGGGAAGGAGGGGGAGTGTCTTCAGGCTACACCAAACTAATTTTGAGCATTTTCTTGTTTGCTTGGGATTTGGAAGTTATTTTCTTGATATGGTGGTGAAACACTTATGGTGGCCACTAATGATCCAATCTTTTTCATCCATTCTTACCATTTCTATGTAATATAAGGGACTGCCTAAATTATCCATTCAACATATTCACTGAATATACCCTTAAAGGGAACCTGAGGTAAGAGCAATATAAAGGCTGCCATATTTATTTCCCAACAATACCAGTTGCCTGGCAGCACTCCTGATCCTGTGTCTCTAATACTTTTAGCCATAGACCCTGAACAAGCATAAAGCAGATCAGGTACTCTAACTGGGCTGACTAAAGTTTTTACTGGATTAGCCATATGCTTGTTCTGGGGTTTTTACTCCGACACTACATATGCCAGAAAATTAAAAGGACTGCAAGGCAACTGGCATTGTTAACAAGGAAATACATATGGCAGAATCCATATTCCTCTCACCTCAGGTGTTCTTGCCAGGCAACTGGCATTGTTAACAAGGAAAAAAAATTGGCAGTTTCCATATCCCTCTCACCTCAAGTGTCCTTTATACTACGTAGATTTGGTAAAATTAGATGAAAAAGATTGGATCATTAGTGGCCACCTTTAAGGTGCCTACTTAGGATACAATCTTTTTTGTCCAATCTTACCACTTCTATGTAATCTCACTAATATTACTGTATAAATGTTTGGATGTTTGTTACTCAATCACGCAACAATGGCTGAACAGATTTGAATGAAATTTGGCACATGTATAATGTACACATAGTACATTACCTGGAATAACACATAGGATACTTTTTATCCCCATAACGAGGGTGGAGACAAATACAAATTTCACTGATAAAATGTAAACTGCAGCCATTCTTACACTGTTAATGGTAATGGCAGGGTTCTCAAACTTTGCACAGTTGGACACTGGGTGACTGGGATTAAAATTCAGTCATAGTCATAGTTTAAAATATGCCATAGTGTAAGGCCAATGCTAGGTGGAGCCAATCAACTTATCAGTCTGTTTTTGTGCTGTTGGAGGAAACCAGAATGCCCGAAGGACACAGGAAAAACATTTTGTATGCACATAATATGCTTGCTGAGATACAATCCTGAAACTCTAGCAAGGTGAGAGTACTATTCACTATGCCCCCATGCAGCCCAATTGGTGAATGCTGACGACATTGTCAATTTTTGGGGACACAGATTAGTAGACCACTCACATATTAAATTCCCAATTAAGATATATGCAATGTTAAATGGACAGGAGGACCACACACAAGCTATTAGAAATAAATGGCAGGTTGACCTACAAAGGGACCTAACAGATCTACAATGGAGGAAAGTACTGATATGGGCACATAAGACATCTATTTCAGCAAGAATACAGGAAATGGGTTTTAAGATATTAACAAGATGGTATTATACACCGGAGAAAATGGGTAAGATGTTTCAGGGAGCCGATAGGAAGTGTTGGAGATGTAGAAAAGATATTGACTCTCTAAGACATATATTCCGGGACTGTAGTGATATTAGACCCTTTTGGGAGGGAGTTAGGGAAGTGATGAAGGAAGTGACGGGGAGTGAGGTGCCAGACGATCCAGGCCTCTTCCTTCTTAACCCTAACAGTTGGAGTATTGGAAGATATAAGAAGTCTTTAATACGGCATCTAATAGACGGTGCTAGAGCACTTATCAGGAGACATTGGAAGTCGGTAAGTCCCCCCTCTGTTGTGGAGTGGCTTGGGGAGGTCTCGCACATATTTAGAATGGAGCAATTCTCCAACTCCATGAAACAGAGGATCATGGAGTGGAGGTTTGGGAAAAATGGGTCGGATTTATGGAAACAGAGATATAGGAAGATCTTGGGAGGTGGAAATTAATACGATTAGGCCGGGGCTGGATGGGACAATCTGAATTAGAGACCCTTGCTGGTCTTGTCTCTCCCCAAACTAACCGGCAGCCCTGGCTCACTGATCAAATCAAACAGATGAAAAGGCGCTCCAGGGTGGCAGAAAGGTGCTGGAGAAAAAGCACTGCTGTAGAGGACTTCAATCACTATAAACAAACTATGCAGGAGCTCAGGGATGCCCTCACCTCTGCTAAGCAGTCTTATTTCTCCTCACTCATCTCCTCACAGTCCCACAGCCCAAAACATATGTTCAACGCCGCTAACTCCCTACTTCGTCCCCCACCTCCTCCCCCTACCACATGTCTGTCAGCCGACAACTTTGCATCATACTTTACAAGCAAGATTGATGCAATACGTAATAGCTTCAACACACAACCATTTTTACTAGCTCAACCGTCACCTATAAATTCCCTCGCCCACCACTAACTGCCTTCCCCCCGCTCCACACGACCACTCTCCCGCTCTAACATCTTTCACCACACTAACTGAACAGTGTCTTTCCTCACTAATCTCCAAAGCGCATCTCACTACCTGTGCCCTGGACCCCATTCACTCTCATCTAATCCCCCAGCTTTCCTCCTCCTTTAATCCCGCTCTAACAACTCTATTCAACCTGTCTATCTCCACTGGCACTTTTCCTTCCTTATTCAAGCAAGCTATCATCACACCACTTATCAAAAAACCCTCTCTTGATCCAACTTCTCTATCCAACTACCGTGCTGTCTCTCTCCTCCCCTTTGCTTCTAAACTGCTGGAACGTCACATTCACTCAGAATTGTCTGCCTTTCTCTCTACCAACTCCTTACTTGACCCCTTTCAATCTGGATTCCGCACACACCATTCCACTGAAACTGTCCTCACGAAAGTTTCTAATGACCTACTGGTAGCTAAATCCAAAGGCCAGTTTTCTATTCTAATACTCCTTGACCTTTCCTCTGCCTTTGACACGGTTGATCATGTTCTGCTTCTGCAGACACTGTCATCTGTAGGAATCAAGGGACAAGCACATTCCTGGATCTCCTCTTATCTCTCTGGACGCTCTTACACTGTCTCCTTCTCTAACACCAATACCTCTCCTCACCCACTGTCTGTTGGTGTACCTCAAGGCTCTGTTCTTGGGCCACTTCTTTTCTCAATCTACACCCGTGGCCTGGGACAACTAATCAACTCTTTTGGCTTCCAGTATCACCTCTATGCGGATGACACCCAAATCTATCCCTCAGCTCCTGACCTGTCCTCACTACTATCCAGAGTCCCCGACTGTCTACGTGCCGTTTCTGCATTCATGTCCTCCCGCTTCCTCAAACTCAACATAACTAAAACGGAAATTGTGATTTTTCCACCATCGCTATCTACACCCCCACCAATTGCAACCATAACGGTAGACAACACACCAATAACCTCAACCACTAAGGCCCGCTGCTTGGGGGTTATACTTGACTCAGAGCTCTCCTTTAAACCTCACATTGCCTCATTAACCACCACCTGCTATTTCCAGCTCAAAAATATATTCCGTATCCGTCCCTTCCTCACACAAGAAGCCACTAAAATGCTTGTTCATGCCTTAATCGTCTCCCGCCTAGACTACTTGTCGAGATTTCCATATGGCGGAATATCGTTTTTCCGATAAACTGAACTATATGTGATCAAATAAAAATAAACCTAATATTTTCCTTCCCTTAAGGTATAGAAGACAAAGACTTTTTAATGTATGGTTATTATAGGTTAATATAGGTGCATTGATTATTAAGACATGTATAGTCTATTTTAATATAGCAATGCTGACTTGTCTGTGTCTCTAAAGTGAGTTAGCTGTGAAAACAGGCAATCAGCTGATGTGCTGTTTGCAATGGATACTCCTATTCACATTGCCTGGACAATGAAATCAGGCTAGTCCTTGTTTCAAAACAAACAATTGCCAAACAAGAGAAGTTGAGTAACAATGAAAGAGACCTCTCAAGAGGCAAGTATATTTGCTGAATAAATGAACCTCTATATACAATCTCTAAGGCTCGTAGCTTTTAGAAATTAGCCATTGTTGCAGACCCAGAAACTTGGTGACGTAGCAAACACAGGCTGGGTTAAATATTACAATTCCCCATCTAGGTTCAGAGTATGCAGACAGCACATATGTGTATTATTGCATAACAATTAAGAATGAATATATAAAATGTTATGGCGTTGTATATGTATTAATATCAACATTCTTTGAATGAATATATATAGGATGGTATGGAAATGCTATATATTTTATCCTTGTTGCATTGTAGACGATTATGTTAATGGTATAAAACTCTGCTAACAAGCACAATGTTTTATATAAGGAGAGATCCATGGTGATTTTTAAAGGGACTCCGAGCAGTGCGTAAACTATGGAAAGATGCACATCATTTTAAAGCTCTCTTTCTCCTCTTTCCAATGATATATAAATCACCACCCTACGCCTTTTAGTTTTTGCTATTTTCGCGGTTGAAATTGCCGCGACCGCGATTTCGATCGCGAAAATAGAGAAAACTAAAAGGCGTAGGGCAACGATTTAAGTGTCGTCAGAAAGAGGAGAAAGAGAGCTTTAAAATGATATCCATCAAGCCATAGTTATATTGTATTACACAGGGCGACTTTTTGTCAAAGTCAGCAGCTGCATTCAGCAGAATGGAGCTTCTGACACTGGGGAAAGTGTCGTCCTGTGTAATACAATATAACTATGGCTTGATGGATATCATTTTAAAGCTCTCTTTCTCCTCTTTCTGACGACACCTACATCGTTTCCCTACGCTTTTTAGTTTTCTCTATTTTCGCGATCGAAATCGCGGTCGCGGCAATTTCAATCGCGAAAATAGCGAAAACTAAAAGACGTAGGGTGGTGGTTTATATATCATTGGAAAGAGGAGAAAGAGAGCTTTAAAATGATGTGCATCTTTCCATAGTTTCTGCACTGCTCGGAGTCCCTTTAAATATGTCACTATGATTTTTGGATCAAATCCAATCTATCTGGAATATGGTAGAAAAGGTCACTGTATACTGAATAATAACCAGTGATCCAATCCAGATCAGCTATCCATAGAGGAATTATATCATTGATTTATTCACTGTGGGCTATAATTAAACATGATCAAAATGTCTTTAGTCTTTCCAAAATATCCCATTAAGAATGTGGTTAGTTAGCCAACAGCACCTACAAAGGGTGAAATCCAGTATTGCACTTGGGTTAAAAATTAGTTCTAGGAAACTCCCACTGATCACTCCCACTGCCTTGTGATAGGCTGAGAGATTTGATCTCCTGGGCAGGACTAGAGGTAGTGATGAGAATAAGAAGAAAGGGCCTTCAATGAGGATCATGATCAGATCACCAGCAGAAGAGGGCTCACAGGGGAATCCATGCAATCTGAATGATCACGCCCAAAGGAACATGCCCTAGACTCCATTTTGGAAACCATCTTGGTAAATATATTAAATGGGATTATATATATTTTTATTATGTACGGTATTGCTATCCGAATATACGATTAATAAAGCGACTTTTATTAGTTGATAGTCATATTCATTGCTGAAGGAGTTGATTCTCACAGAAGTGCACACTGCGAGAACCCCCTACATTTAGCAAGGAATTTACTTACGGAGAACTTGTTTCCCCGATTGATATTAGATATAATCCGATATTCAGTGATAGCATACTATAACATTGTTTAACTCAGTTCTGGAAGTAAGCGCTAGATATTTCAAGCTACCTCCTCTAAGCATTATATTCCGGTACTTTGCCGCAGTATGTGCAGGCCACGCCTAGCAAGGTTTAGGATGACTCAATAGATATTTTATTCCAAAATTATATATATGTTACCCGCTCAATCTGTGTAGTAACACAGGCCGGCGGAGGTTAAAGTGTAGACAGAAGTAAAATTCCTGTCATTTTATAGTTGATTGCATATCAATTGTGGGACAACGCCCAGTCGTTATATCCACTGAGTCATCCTAAATTTGTCATATTGAATGGTATAGCTGACATCAGCCATTTTATTTTGATAGCCGCCATTTTGTTTTCAATAGCGCAATTTTGATTTTAACTGCGCAATTTTGATTTTTGATAGCGCCATTTTGATTTTGATAGCGCCATTTTGATTTTGATAGCCGCCATTTTGTTTTTGATAGCCGCCATCTTGTTTTTTAGTAGCCACCATTTTGTTTTCGATCGATTCAGCCATCTTGTCTCCAGGAATCCTGTTATAAATTGATTGACATGGCCGGTGGCCATATTTGATGAGTCATAGCTCTGCATTGCAATTGGAATTAACTGATAAATGGTTTAAGCCTTTTGTTATTGGTAAATGAGTATAATAACATTTTGATGTTTTACTGAAATTGTATTATCCAGCTCATTGCTCATTATAGGAATAACCTTACGAGTTTTGTTTTAAATCAAAAGTGCAATTTTATACTGTTTTGATATTGTAATATTTATTTGATATTAAATTAATATTTTTACAAATTGGTCTACGTTTACATGTTTAAACCAGTACTTGGAAAAACCTCGAAAAACGAGCTCATACAGTTAGGCGTATGTTTGTATTTTTAGCTCCTCCCATTTTCCCAGGAGCATTACACTTTTGATTTTATATTTATTTATTTTTAACGATTTATACAAACATTGACAAAATGCCCGACATACTGCAACACCCTGCTCTGTGGCCTACCAAAAAACAGGCTAGCACCTCTCCAATCCCTTCTAAATTCAGCGGCCGGCCTCATTCACCTTTCCACACGCTCTTCCGATGCAGCCCCACTGTGCCGTTCTCTCCACTGGTTACCCATTACCCAGAGGATCCAGTTCAAACTCCTGACTCTAACATACAAAGCCCTCCACGAGTTGTCTCCTCCATACATCTCCTCACTAATCTCAAGATATTGTCCCTCTCACAACCTCCGCTCCTCCCAAGAAATTCTCCTGGCCTCTAAGCTGATCACCTCCTCTCATGCTCGCATCCAGGACTTTACACGAGCATCATCCCTTATCTGGAACTCTCTTCCACAGCCTGTACGTCATGCTCCAAACCTGGACATCTTCAAACGCACTCTTAAAACACACCTTTTCAGACAAGCTTATAACATTCTATAGCCCTTACTTACTTCTCTGTCACAATGTAATCAGAGGCAAAGAATCACTGCCTCATCCATCCTCCACCCCCTTACCTAGTGTGTCCCCCACAACCCATTAGATTGTAAGCCCGCAAGGGCAGGGTCATCCTCCTAATGTTTACTGTTCTTGTAACAATATTTGTGCTGCTTGGAACTCTGCTGTACATTTGTTAGTTGTATCTATGTTCCCCTTGTCATCTTATTGTGCTTTGTAAAGCGCTGCGGAATATGTTGGCGCTATATAAATTAAAAAAAAAATAATAATATATATATAAAATTCCCAATTAATGCCAACAGTTTGGTGAACATGTAGTTTTTTATCAGATGCTAGTCAGTTACCAAAAGAAAATCAATCAAACAAAAAAAATCAATCAAGCTAAAAAAATTGGAAGTATATCACTTTAAGGCCCTTACACATACTTGATCACCATTGATAGAAAAAACAAGCAATCCTCAACGATTACAGCGATTGATTAACCCAGGGGTTCTCAAACTGGGTGCTGTGGCACCCTGGTGCGCCTTGAGCACCTGCCAGGGGTGCCTCGGCGTTCATCCCCATCCTTTGGGGGGTGTTGCTGAATAAGGGTCGTAACAGCATTTCAGTAGTTATTTTTGCCGAGGGGTGCCTTGAAAAAAATTTCAGAGCCATCAAGGGTGCCCTCAATCGAAAATGTTTGGGAACCACTGGATTAACCACTTAACAACCAGCTAACGCCGATAGGCGGCGCCTGGTCGTTTGTGGTTTTGCATGGAAACCTTTCCATGCCAGTTCACAGAGACTGTCTCCGTGAACAGGGTGTGAGCCGCCGATCGCGGCTCGCACGCATAATGTAAACACTCGGGGAAGAAATCCCCGCTGTTTACATCAATACGGCGCTGCTGCACAGCAGCGCCGTGACGGAGATCGGTGATCCCCGGCCTCTGATTGGCCGGGGATCGCCGTCATTTGATAGGCTGAAGCCTATCCTGTCCAGCGCAGGATGGATATCCGTCCTGCGCAGCTCATAGGGGAAGAGAGAGGGAGGTAAGGGGAGGGAGCGCGCAATATCGCTACGGAGGGGTGCTTTGAGGAGCCCCCCCCCCGTTAGGCCACACGGAGCGGCGGCGATCAGACACCCCCAGCAGGTCATCCCCCTAGTGGGGTAAAAAGGGGGGAAGTCTGATCGCCCTGCTGTAATGACGATATGTGCTGCGAGCTGGAGAGCCCACGCAGCACATATACTCTGCAGACAGCCCGGAAGCACATTTTAATTCAGCAATGGCACACAAATCATCAGCTGATTGGATTGTTATTAGTGGAAGAGCACATTACATTATGAACAGATCTGTCAGGACTGATCTCTCTACATGGATGATAATTGCTGTCTTTTACCAACAGTGGGACTTTTTTAGGGCTCGTTCACAGTGCGCTCTGCTTGCGTTGGTTTTTTTTTTTTGTCGCAATCTTTTTTGTTATTCCCGGCGCTTCTGTTTTTGTGAAAAGTGCTTTTCTAAGAGCTTTTCCCGAGCGTTTTTTTTAAATCACTCCCTGACGCAAATGAGGAAGTGAACTCTGTGACCCGGAAAATAATAAATACAATGTATTTAACGAAATCGCTGCACAAATTGATTTTGTGATCATTTAGCACTCTTCCTATACCTTCCATTATAGCAAAATAAAAAAAATTATAGCATTATAGCAAAATCACCCCAAAAATGATGCAGGCACTGCTTTGCTGAACGCACAGCGCACGCACCGCGCTGATATGAAACTTCTCATAGACATTCATTGCACAAGCGTTTTGGGGGTGATTTTAAAAATTGCCTGAGCTTGAAAAAAGGCCGAAAACGCCTCTAGTGTGAACAAGCCCTTAAATTGATTCTTGGCAGATCTATCCTTTGTTTTGGGTAACACAAGCTTTAAAAACAAAGATACCATTGCCAGGAAGGGCTATTGCTGTTGAGGAGGAAAAGAAATATAAAGACTTTTAACAGAGTTGGTCCTTCCATTTCACTTTAAGTGCATGGCGATTTGTGGGGAGCTTAGTTTTTTTTTTATCATATGATAAAAGAGACACTTTAAAATAAGCAAGTAAAAACCGCATTGTATTGAGTAACTGGCTTAACAAACTGCACATATGTGAAATCTGGAGATAAAAAAGGCTCAAGATGTGTAGACATATGCCAGGGATTATAAGTGGCATATTACTCACATTTATTCATATGTCACTACTGAAGGTTGCATTATTTGTTTTTATATTTAGTTTAATGCTGGATAATGTAATGCAGTATAATCATAAAAGTGTTGTCTGTCTCCCATCTAAAAATGTTGAATACACAACTATTAGATATATAATGAACTTATGTCATAAGATGAAATGTGACAAACACTAGACTGTATTTCTGACAGCCTGTGTGGTACAATAAAATGTGATGTGAAAGATGATAGTAACATTTTGATACCACATTTTTAAAAAGTATATTAATGATCTGTTAAGGCTTCCCAGGCTGGAGAAGATGTGATCTTGCAAACTGTGGTTTGATTTATTAAAATATGTATGTGGTTACAGGGTCTGCGCTCCCACAGAGGCAAAAGGGGCAATTCCCCCAGGGCCCCAGAGCCGGTAGGGGCCCCCAAGGTGTCCTCCCCCTCCCTCCTCTTCAGCTATGGTGACCCTATTCGTGACTGCAGGGAATAAGGAAGAGATGAAGTCCAGAGAATAGAGCTCTGTGCTGCCTCCTGTGTCCTGCCTGGATTAGATAAGACTCTGGTGTGTGTACACTCTGCATTTGTATGCTAAAAAAAGCAGGGCAATAATGGGGACTCAAACAATGCTTTTGGGGACATATGATGGGCACCTAATGATATTGTGTGACAGGGAGTGGTATGGGACCTTGCAGCACACTCAGGGGCCCCCGGGTGGTAAATTTGCTGTGGGGATGGGGCAGTGCTAGTGGGTTCTCCAAGTTACTTTTGCCCTGCCCTTTGTGGTTAGTATTTGCAGCCACTGATATGGGGCAACAGTAACTACTGCTTAAAAGTTTGGAACCAACTTATTGCAGTCACATGCTTGCACTCAAAGAGAGAAATGTATTTCATAATGTAGACTACCCTGGAATTAAATAGGTAAATTTACCACTCACAGTCCCTTCGTTTCAGGGCTCCTCCGTTCAAATCTCCCTCTGCTGGAGCCAGAGTGCTCCCAAAGATGGGCATCTCTGTACTGCACATTCCTGAGCACACTCACGCATGTGCACTATGGAGCTGCCCCTGTTTGTGAGCACTCAGGCTCCCAAAGACTACCAAAGCCTTCTGCGGCAGAAGTGAGCGGTCTATAACTCATGGCTCGGAGACTGCTAACAGGGGGGGGGGGGGGGGGAGAGCACTGGAATGAGGGGATTGTAGAAGGAACAGGAAGGCTCTGTATGACCAAAACCCTCCCCCCTCCTTAGGTTAGTATCTGCTTCTTTATTTTAATTAGGCTTCAGGTTCACTTTAAGTCTATTGGCAGTGAGGGGTGGTGTACATGGGTTTCGGGGACACTGCGGGTGTATGGAGTGCTGGGGTATCTGTGAGGCTGTGGTTTAGTGGTAGGGTGCTGTGGGTGCCAGCAAGGCCTGCTATGGTTGCCAGTGGGGAGGCAGTAGATTCTGGTGGCAGTATACATGGGACCAGGAGCTTGCTATTTTAAAGTATAGCAAAACATCTTTAAAGATGGCAAAGGAGCTCACCATTGGTTTCTTAACCTCCTTGCTGGTCTAATTCTCGCCGGCAAGGAGGCTGCGCAGAACTTTTTTTAAATTGTTTTCTTTTTAAATCATGTAGCGAGCCCCGGGCTCGCTACATGATAGCCGCTGGGCGGCAGCATCCCACAACCCACTCCGATCGCCTTCGGGGATCAGAGTAAGCAGGAAATCCCGTTCAGAACGGGATTTCCTCCAGGGCTTCCCCGGTCATCATGGACGTCGGGACGTCACAGGGAATCCCGATCCACCCCTCAGCGCTGCCTGGCACTGACTGGCCAGGCTGCGCAGGGGTCTGGGGCGGGGGGGGGTGGCTCGGCGTGGCGGGTATCGGCAAAACGGCGGGTAGCGGTGCCGATTGAATGTTACAAGCAGCTAGTAAAGTGCTAGCTGCATGTAACAAAAAAAAAATTATGCAAATAGCGGGGCCTGAGAAATCCTCCTGCGCAGGTTACCCCGAGCTGAGCTCGGGATAACCGGCAAGGAGGTTAACTGACCAATCGGAATCCTCCTTAGGAAGCACATTTAAAGATACTTCTGATGGGGCTTGCTATAAATTAGTATAGCAACAGTGTGGGGTGTGCTTTGGGAGCTTTGGGGAACAGAGCGAGGCTTTGCTGTTCCTCTCTTACTGTGCCCCCCATATCATGGACAATGTGGGCTGGTATAGCTCAGGTTGCAGAGCTCCACATGGTCCAGGCTAGAATTCTGGCAATACCAGCTTGCATGGCCAAAAAAGTGTTTAAGAAGCTTGGGAAGGAGGGACCCCATGCCATTTTTTTAATTTTTGTTTTGAATGCAAAAAATAGATATCTTTGTTTGTTAGGGATCCTTACACAGCAGTATTAAGGGTGTACAGCAATCCTCGACAAAAGCGTCACAATTTGCCCATTTTTTACCCCTATTAACAGCTTATCTTCATATATCTGTCACACTAGGTTGGGCTCTATTTTTCCACTGTGTCTACAGCCCTTTTTTTTTTTTCTTTAGGTAGAATGAGTATTGGACCTGTTGTTTATTTTGATAGCTGTAGATCTCTCTTAACCTCCTACTCTTTGTGACATTTGCAACCCCAACAGGAAATGAGGCAATATCCTTTAAATTGAGAATGATAGCAATAAAATCTAATAGACATTTCAACTGCCCCCCCCTCAAAAAACAAACAAACAAAAAACAGATGGCCAGTTGTGAGAAGCATATTTCATAGACTCAGACAGCTGTAAGATATAGCTTTGATTTGATCTCCTCTTTTGTTCTAAACTAATACAAAAAGGTTTGGGCTGAATTTCAATTTTAGCTGTACAAGCATTTTTCTTAATTTTTAATTAATTATATTTATCGGTACTATTACATCACTACTTGTAATCTTGCTCACATTGTAAACACCCCCCAACTTTTGGATAGCCCACTAATGTTTATTTTATTAAATACAGCTTATTTTCCTGCTGATGTTTGCCCTGCCGGTGTGAATATTTACACAATATGATAGTGGATTAAGCAAGACAGTCAACACCAGCACTTTTACTTGCTGAATGCTGAACATCTTTTTCAAATTGGTTAATCTCTAAATGACATCCTGATTTAGCAACAGCAATGTAGTGGAGATGACACTTTTTCCAGACTCTGTGAATCTTTGGTGCATATTGTGCCCTAATGACTCCTCCTACACCCTTTGATGTATTATAATAACACTTTAAAATGCTTTAAAGGCCCATACACACGGCGGATTTTTCCGAACGACGAGTCGTTTGAACGTCCCGTCGTTCAGTCGTCCGCACGCCAAAACGGAAAAATCCGACGTGTGTATGGGCCTTTAATCTGGCTAAAGGCACCTGATAAATAAAACAAGGAAAATAGATATGCTTTCAAACAATGTGCACTTTCAACTGAGCAAAAGAAGTCTCTTAATAGATTGCTGTGACAGATCAGGCATTATAAAATTACCTCTTCTGTGTTGTTGCACAAAGATGTATCTCCTTGTTAGTACTTTATATATTAAGTTATTCATTTTAGGGTGATTTATGAGCCAAGCCAATAAGATTTGAGCAAGCAAAATTGCTTTGGACCTTTTATCTATTTTGACCATTCATGGCTGTGCTCAAATGAACTCTAAGCTCCTTCCAATAAAACTTCTGAACATCTCCTCTATTAAACCTGATTCCTAGAGAAACCATTCTGAATACCAATGACTGTTTCTAAAATTTCCTTTTGGTTTCATTTAAAATTGATTGTGCTGTTTTTAGTCCTTAAAGGAAAACTTTATCATTGTAATCTTACTTTTTTAAGATTAAAGATGTTTTAAGATTATGTATATAGATATTATTAGTAATACAAATGCACTATATTGTGTAACGTTATTGAGCTCAAATGAATGGTACTTCAATTAGTTAAAGGGACTCCGAGCTCTAAATAAAAATGAAATTGGTGCTCACCTGGGGCTTTCTGCAGCCCAGTGTAGGTCGGGAGGTCCCACGGCGTCCATCTGGCTCTTCTCCCAGGCCTTCGCTCAGAAATGGCTCCCAGCGACACTGGGCCCGAGTGAGTACCAATTTCATTTTTATTTAGAGCTCGGAGTCCCTTTAAAGAGGAACTCTAGTGAAAATAATGTAATAAAAAAGTGCTTCATTTTTACAATAATTATGTAGAAATGATTTAGGGCTCATTCACATCTAGGGCATTTTGCGTTTTTTTGAGTTCCGGCGATTTTTGAAAACGCCCTGAAATCGCTAGTGCAATAAATCCCTATGGTATAGTTCATATCAGTGCACTGTGTCCACTCTTCGCTCAGCAAAGCACTGCATGTACCATATTCGGGGCAATTTTGCTACAATGGAAGATATAGGAAATGCGCAAAATGCTCACAAATCGCTTTATCCAGCAATTATCCGGCGATTGCGTTTGCGCTGTTATGAATGAATATATTGTATTTATTCATTTCCAGGTGAAAGAGTTCACTGACGTCAGGAAGTGAAAAAACGGAATCGCTCTGCAAAAGAGCTTTGTACAAAATCGTAGCGCACAGTGGAGCGCTGGGAGGGGGGAAAATCATGCAAAAAAACACAAACCGCGACCGGCAGCGATTTCGATTTTAGATGTGAAAAAAGCCTTAGTCACTATTAAGTCACTCCTTAAAAGGGAACATTTGTATTGTAATTCTGTTTTCAAATGGACATGAAGATTTGGAGAGGAACCTACAGTTTTGTAAATCACTTAGAGCCCATTTACTAGCAAAACAATGGCAACAGCAGCAGCAAACGCTGGCTCAGAATGTGACAGTTTTCTACTGTTATGAAAATAATGTTGCTGCCTAACAAAGTCTACTTTTAACATAGACTTCACAGAGAGATTACATTATAAATATTACGTATCTGGTCTCAGAATAGTGAAAAAAGAATCCACCTCCTGTCTGGCAACTATCAATTTACTTCTTATTTCATCATAAATTACATATGCTCTGGATAATGATTGGTCTGTCTTCTGCATTACAAAAAGGGAAAACTATCCATGGTGTTGCTGTGAATTTACAGTAGAGTGAATCACAGTGGTCAAATTACTAGCTTGGCATTCACAGCTGCCTTCCGTGTGTCATCATTGGTGATTAATTAGCCCGCTGCTCTGTTTGTGATCGTACATCACCACCTGAGGAACACATGTGGGGATGCAGCTTATTTGCTATGATTTTCCAGTTGAGGCTGTTCCTGCCTGTGCAGACAAAATAGAACGTAGGTTATTTGAACTATAAACACATGGAAACAAGCATGGCTAAGCATCAAGGTCTGTGTTGTGTTCTTATTCTCAATGATATTGCAACAAAAGCCTTCATTTAGATAATAATGTTCCGAAGGGATTAATACCTGCAAGCTTCACCCTCAGTGACCACCATCAGTGTGTATAAAGCAGTGATGCTCGGATACCCCTTTTCAAAATCCGGATCCGATTCGGCAAATTCGGATATCCGGATAGAAAAATCGGAAGTGGCCTTTAAATTGCTTTAAAAACGTTTTTAGGGTATACGAGGCATGTAGCATCATTATTTTGTAAAGGGGAACACTAATTGATGATGTACGGACTTAAACCCGCCCCCCCCCCCCCCCCCCCCCCAAAATAGCTGTAAATTAACATCAGGCCTAGGTTCCAGACAGCAGTAGTGCAGCCCACATTGTGTCCAAAGTCCAACCGCACAACTGGGACATGACAGTTTTCACCCCAGACACCTCCAAAAAATTATGCAGCAATTGTGTTTTGGGTTAAATATAGGTGGTATCAGTGGCCTGTGGCATCTTGGTGGTGGGAGCTGCACAGGCAGCAGGAGCAGGGCAATGCAGCAGCAGCAGCAGGTGTAACGTGTGCCAGGAGCATGCCGGATGTGGCACGTTCCAAGTGGCAGTCAGACAGCAGAGGAGAAGACACTAGTGCACACTAACTGTCACACTGGCACTGCTCACAGCACAGCAGTTCTGTAGAAAGCTAACACAGTAGTACTACTACTCTAACAACTACTAGCACTGACTGCAGTACTACAGTACTAACTAAACAATAGAAGAATCTAGCTAAACAATAGAACAGGTGTGACTAGATTACAGAGAGCAGATACAGGACAGGTATAGCAGTAAAGCTGGGCCTGCTAACTACAAAATAGTACAATAATCTATCTAACACAGAAGTAGTACAGTAGAGTAGGACAGGTGAGAGCACAGGTAACTAGAGCACAGAGCAGGGCAGGCTGCCTCTGCAGCAGCACCAGTGACAGTCTCCCTCCCTAGTCCCTAATCACACAAACTAAACTGCCTAAAATACAATCTATCTACAATACAAAGCAATACAGGTGAATATCAAGTGTTGGAGTGTAAATACGCTTGGTGTATTGAACGATAAATGCACTTGCACAGACAAAAGCACTGGAGCAATCTCTCAGTACAGTCAGTCAGTAAGTCGCAAGCAGGACGAGTGAGGCAACATGGCGCCTGTTATTTATAGAGGGGGGCTTGGCCAGGCTCCCCCTCTGTGATTGGCTGCAGTCAGGGGGCTGGGAGCCCTCTGATTCGCTTGTGAGGACTCGAGGTGATGTCTGACGTGACGCTATCCGAGCAGGTGACGCTATCCGAGCTCGGATAGCTAGGATATCTCCGGATAGCTGATTGCTATCCGAGTGCGCTCGGATAGCACAGCCCAGATAGCTAATACTATTCGAGCTCGGTATTCGAGCTCGAATAGTGAAAAAAGAACTAGGATATCCGAGTATTTCGGATATCCGAGCTCGGATGAGCATCACTGGTATAAAGTACACCTGAACTGAGAGTGATATGGAGACTAACATATTTATTTCCTTTTAAAGAATACTAGTTACATGGCAGTTGTGCTGATCTCTTTGGCTGCAGTAGTGTCTGAATCATGCACCTATAGATCCGGATTTACATCACAGGAACCTACAGGCACAAATGTCCTGGCATCCTAGACTTCACCCTCCATTAACCTACAAATCCACCCGAACTGCCTCGCAAGTGTGCTGGCTGGCCCAGCTTCCACTGCTCCCTTACTTCCCTTGCTTGTCATAGGTAGCTAAAGGCAGAGCTGGGACAAGGTCCTCCAGCACATAGTTAAAGGCAGAGCTGGGACAAGGTCCTCCAGCACGTAGCTAAAGGCAGAGCTGGGACAAGGTCCTCCAGCACGTAGCTAAAGGCAGAGCTGGGACAAGGTCCTCCAGCATGTAGCTAAAGGCAAAGCTGGGACAAGGTCCTCCAGCACCCAAGGTTGAAACACAAAAGTGTGCCCCTCCATCCCTCCTACCCCAGCTGTCACACACTGATTGCTAATAGACTAAGAGGTGTTCCGGGGCCCTCAACACTAGAGATGTAGCGAACGGTTCGCCGGCGAACGGTTCCAGGCGAACTTTGGTGGTTCGCAGTCGCCTGGACCAGGCAAACTTTTGCGAAAGTTCGATTCGCCCCATAATGCACTATGAGGGTCAACTTTGACCCTCTGCATCACAGTCAGCAGGCACATTGTAGCCATTCAGGATACACTAAACCTTGGAGCCCCCCCCCCCTTATATAGGGCAGGCTCGCTGGCCATGACACTCACTCATGTGCCTGCTGCAAATAGACAGACTAGGGAGTGCTGCTGCAGATTTTTTATCCTAGGGAAAGATTAGTTAGGCTCTTGGCTTGCTCCTGGCTGATTGTTATTGATGAAATAGCACCCCTCAACAGCTATTTTGAGAGCTAATGTTTTCCTGATGTGGTTTTTTTTTGTGTGTGTTGCTCACTGACACTGACATTATACAGCCCTATCTGTTGCAGCTGGACCTTGGTAATTGTTATTACTGTGCCAGCCAGGCCCTGCCTAACTATCTATACTGGGACACCTACCTATGCCTACCTACCTATACTGGGTCTTCTACCTATGCCTAGCTAACTACTGGGACACCTACCTATGCCTACCTACCTATACTGGGTCTTCTACCTATGCCTAGCTAACTACTGAGGCACCTACCTATGCCTACCTACCTATACTGGGACTCCTACCTATGCCTACCTACCTACCTATACTGGGTCTCCTACCTATGCCTAGCTAACTACTGAAGCACCTACCTATGCCTACCTACCTATACTGGGTCTCCTACCTATGCCTAGCTAACTACTAAGGCACCTACCTATGCCTACCTACCTATACTGGGACTCCTACCTATGCCTAGCTAACTACTGGGACACCTACCTATGCCTACCTACCTATACTGGGTCTCCTACCTATGCCTAGCTAACTACTGAGGCACCTACCTATGCCTACCTACCTATACTGGGACTCCTACCTATACCTACCTACATACAAGAAGATAATAAGGTTGTTGCTTCATTGTGAACAGACCAAATTTGATCAGCTGGACAGTCACTGTTGTTCTATCATTGAGCTACCACAGCTCGGCGACCATATGGGCTGGAAAACTGCCACGGCCTGCACTCTGGCCATGTTGCACCAGTCCAGCACCGCCGTCACTACGCAAACAGCTGTTTGCGGTGCGTTACACAGTGAGTTTGGTGTGCCAGTGTGGAGCAGTACTCTAATTACACTCCCTGATTGATGTATACCCATGCAAGATGTTTGAAAGCACTTTAGGCCTGCAATTTAGCATTCAATGTGATTTCTGCCCTTAAAACGCTGATTTGCGTCAAATCCAGATTTTCCCCCGGGACTTTTGGTGTCTATCCCACTTCGCCACCTGGGGGTCCAGGTGTTAGACCCCTTGAAACATGTTTTCCATCACTTTTGTGGCCAGCATAATTTTTTCTATTTTTCAAAGTTCGCCTCCCCATTGAAGTCTATTGCGGTTCGCAAACTTTTACGCGAACTGAATCTTCCGTGGAAGTTCGCGAACCGAAAATCGGAGGTTCGCGACATTACTACTCAAACCTTCTTGCCTTTGCCTCCTGATTTTGTACCGTATCTGTCTGTCTGTTGCCAACTCGATCAGTCTGACCACTCTACTCTCACCAGGGGGCCCTTGTCTCTGGTGAGGGGCTCTGTACTGTTAGTGCCCACCAGCTCCTCTGGTGAGGTACAGCTAAACCTATCAGTACTACTGTTGCACCAAGCACTATACGTTGCTATCACATTAGTTGGCTGGTATACTTGTATTAGTGGTGATTCTGCAGATCACCATATAAACAGGTATATATCTGTATTATAGGTGATACTGCAGATCACCTAATAATCAGAACTCAGTTACTTGCTGACACTTATCGTTACACTTATTTTTTGTATTTATTATAAAAGATGCTGCAAACATCTGTTCACTGTATCATTCCATATCAATCAGGCCTGGTGAATGTAACTTCAGTTTGACTAGTCCCCAGAATGAGATTGGTGAATGAAGAAGCTAAATTTCATATCAATAAATATCTCAAGATATCAGGACAATCCCTGACAAAACTAAACTGCAATGTATTGTAATAGGTTTAATATGGATGATAAAATATAATGTGCAGCAAACACAAATGTAAAACTGCATGCAGAGACAAAGCCGAGCCAAGTGCATAGTTCCAGCATCCCCTGCAGAATGCAGTAGAACATCTGCCAGAACATGTGTTGTATATAAGTGAGCTGCTGTGAGCTTGTCCCTCCCACCAGGCTATCGGGTAGCCGAGTAAAAGTAGAAAGTAAATGAGCAAATGGATGCATACTGGTTGGTTATCTGCCTCACAAGAAAAAAAGCAAAAGCAATATAAAGAGTCACAAAACATCCATAAACTGTGCTGCCCAGATGTGAACTTCACAATGTAAGCTTAAAAAAGTAACAATGCTGGCTATAAGGATACCATGGTAACCATGAAGTAATATGTTCAGAAAATGAGTTATTTGAGAAAATTAAATAGCCAGGAAATAACAATAAGTAAAGCACATGTTGGAGATGTCAGTGGTAGAAATAGAAATAATGGGTGGGGCCTGACAATAGACAATGGCCTCAATTCACTAAGCTTATCTCCAGTCTTTAATAACGTTTCTAAAGCTGTTTCTAGTGTTATCACGATGGTTATAAGGCAAGTATTCACTAAACAATTTACCTCAGACAAACCTACACTTAAAGGTACATACACACGTCGGATTTTTCCAAACGATTGGTTGTTTAAACGTTTGAGCGTCCGATCTTTTGGACGTCAAATCGGGCGTGTGTAGATCGGTCGTTCAGCTGATATGACTGGTTTTGGCGGATCGTTCAAATCCAGTATTATCAGCTGAACAACCGATCGTACACACGTCCGGTTTTGACATCCAAATGTCCGGACATCGAAACGTCCAAACAACCGATCGTTTGGAAAAATCCGACGTTTGTACGAGCCTTAACTCTTCTGTCTTTGAGTTAAGGAGAGGTTTCTAAAGGCAATGTTTCAATCCTTAAAATAACTACAGAATTCTAAAGTTAACCATGTTCACGCGTGCCCCCGTGCTGCCCCCCGTTAGCCCAGAGATCAATGAATGGGAACGTAGGTAGAAAGACCGACGGCTTCTCATCAAAAGCCGCCGTCTTTCTGCCAAAAAAAGTTTCCCTTCTTCCATATGCTTCCTAGAAGCGAGCACTTAAAATTTTTTTACTAGCAGTGACCTTAAAAATTCAGGAATCCGCCTGGAGTTCTGGACCCTGTTGGTGGTGGCGGAGAAGGCAAGCGGCCTGCAGGCAGAGTTGCTGTGTGGGGAGCGACTTAGTCTTGGGGCAGGCAGCCAGTCAAACGGCGTGCAGGTAGAGATGCTGTGTGTGGGGACTGACTTAGTCTTCGGGCGGGCAGTAGCCCTCTGGGATCCATGCCTCATTCATTTTGATAAAGGTGAGGTACTGAACACTTTTGTGAGTTAGGCGACTTCTCTTCTCAGTGACAATGCCTCCAGCTGCGCTGAAGGTCCTTTCTGACTGGATGCTTGAGGCAGGGCAAGACAGAAGTTGGATGGCAAATTGGGACAGCTCTGGCCACAGGTCAAGCCTGCGCACCCAGTAGACCAAGGGTTCATTGCTGCTCACAGTGTCTACATCCACACTTAAGGCCAGGTAGTCGGCTACCTGCCGGTCCAGGCGTTGGTGGAGGGTGGATCCAGAAGGGCTAAGGCGAGGCATTGGACTAAAGAATGTCTGCATGTCCGACATCACCATGAGATCGCTGGAGCGTCCTGTCCTTGCCTGTGTGGACATGGGAGGAGGATTACTGGCAGTGGTACCTTTATTGCGTTGTGCTGTGACATCACTCTTAAATGCATTGTAAAGCATACTTGCCAGCTTGTTCTGCATGTGCTGCATCCTTTCTACCTTCTGGTGAGTTGGTAACATGTCCGCCACTTTGTGCCTATACCGAGGGTCTAGTAGCGTGGCCACCCAGTACAGCTCATTCCCCTTGAGTTTTTTTATACGGGGTCCCTCAACAGGCTGGACAGCATGAAAGACGCCATCTGCACAAAGATGGATCCAAACATACTCTCCATCTCCTCTTGCTCTTCCTCAGTGATGTCAGGTAAGTCCTCCTCCTCCCCCCAGCCACGAACAATACCACGGGAACGTCGAGCAGCACAAGCCCCCTGCGACGCCTGCTGCGGGGTTGTTCTTCTGCCGCCGCCTCCTCCTCCTCCAACAAAACACCTTCCTCATCATCCGAGTCTGACTCCTCTTCCCCACATGACTCTTCCTCCTCCTCCCCCCTCTGTGCTGCCGCAGATGTTGAGGAAACATCTGATTCTGATGTAAATTGCTCCCACAACTGTTCCTGTCGTAACTGTTCCTCTTCATGCTCCTAGACAGCTTGATCCAACCCCTCTACGCACGGCACGCTCCTGGAAGTAAGCGTACGGGATCAAGTCGCTGATGGTACCTTCACTGCGACTCACCAGGTTGGTCACCTCCTCAAACGGCCGCATGAGCCTGCATGCATTTCACATCAGTGTCCAGTTCGGGGGCCAGAACATCCCCATCTCCCCAGATTGTTTCCTTCTACTGAAATTGTAGAGGTACTGGGTGACGGCTTTCTCCTCTTCTAGCAGGCGAGAGAACATGACCAGGGTCAAATTCCAGCGAGTTGGGCTATCAAATATCAAGCGTCTCACCGGCAAGTTGTTTCTCCGCTGAATGTCCACAAAGCGTGCCATGGCCGTGTAAGATCGCCTGAAATGCCCACACAACTTCCTGGCCTGCTTCAGGACGTCCTCTAAGCCTGGGTACTTTGACACAAATCTTTGAATGACTAGATTGAGCACATGTGCCATGCAGGGTACATGTGTCAGCTTTCCCAAATTCAAAGCGGAAATGAGATTGCTGCTGTTGTCACACACCACGTTGCCGACCTCCAGCTGGTGCGGGGTCAGCCACTAATGCACCTGTTTGTTAAGAGCAGACAGGAGAGCTGGTCCAGTGTGACCTTCCGCTTTGAGGCAAGACATGTCTAAGATGGTGTGACACCGTTGTACCTGGCATGCAGCATAGGCCCTGGGGAGATGGGGCTGTGTAGCTGGAGAGGAGATCACAGCACCAGTAGAGTTGAACTGCCATTCAGCCAAGGAGGAGGAGGATGATGACAGCGAAGAGGATGTAGCAGGAGGAGAGGAGGTGGCAGGAGGCCTGCCTGCAAGCCGTGGAGGTGTCACAACAAGTTGGTCCGCTGCACAGACACTTACTCCCTACTTGCCATTGGTCACCAGGTTGACCCAACGGGCTGTGTAAGTAATGTAGCGGCCCTGACCGTGCTTAGCAGACCAGGCATCCGTGGTCAGGTGGACCCTTGACCCAATGCTGTGTGCCAGAGATGACACCACTTGCCTCTCCACTTCACGGTACAGTTTGGGTATCACCTTTTTAGAGAAATAATTGCGGCCTGGCATCTTCCACTGCGGTGTCCCAATGGCCACAAATTTACGAAAGTCCTCAGAGTCCACCAGCTTGTATGGTAACAGCTGGCAAGCTAACAGTTCAGCCACGCCAGCTGTCAGACACCGGGCAAGGGGGTGACTGGCAGAAATTGGCTTCTTCGGCTCAATGATTTCCTTCACGGACACCTGGCTGCTGTGGGTAGAGGAGCAGGAACCGCTCAAGGGCAGAGGTGGAGTGGAGAAGGGTGGTTGTGAAGGTGCAAGGGAGAAAGCGGCTGAAGATGCTGCACCTGAAGGAGGAATAGGAGAAGGAGGGTGGCTTTTCTTTTATGTGCTGCTTTTGCTCAGGTGCTCTTCCCATTGCAGTTTGTGCCTTTTCTCCATGTGCCTTCGTAAGGCACTTGTCCCTACGTGAGTGTTGGCCTTTCCACTGCTCAATTTTTGGAAGCAGAGACAACAGATGGCATTGCTCTGATCTGAGGCAGACACATGAAAAAATGTCCAAACCGCTGAGCCCCCCTGGGGTGATGGCACTATGGTGGCATCAGCAGCTGACGTTGAAGGGCATGTTGGCTGGCTGTCCATAGGTGGCGATACATGGCACCGGACACTGCCACCAGCTGTTTCTGATGATGAGCTCCCCCTGCTTCTTTCAGCAACTTGTCTCCTCCTACTCCTCTCTGACTCCCCCTCTGAACTGTCCCCCTGTTCATCTACTCTATTGGGAACATACGTGCGATACGTATCATCGTCATCATCATAATCATCCTGCCCAGCTTCGCTTGCCTCAGACACCTCATAAACTGCACCAACAGCAGGTACTTCATTATCTTCACACGTTACGTCCATAGTGTCACCGGTTAACTCAGACATATGAGGTGGTGTAACTTGCTTAGCGCCTTCATCTGGTTGTAACAATAATGGCTGTGAATCAGTTAATTCCCCACCAATTAACTTCTGTGAAATGTCAAATGCAATGGATGTGGTGCTTGTAGTAGCGCTGTTGCCTGCAGAATATGAGGTGTTCTGTGTTAAATAGTCAACCATGTCCTGACAATGTTGGGTGTTAATGGGATGTGCCTTCTTCTGAGCACTGTACTTTGGTTTAGGGCCGCACAAAATCACATCAACACGACCTCGCACAGACCTGCCCGGTGGCCTTCCTCTGGGTCTGCCTCTACCTTTGCCTGTTTTGTCTGTTGTGTCCATATCGGGGGGGGGGGATGAAGTGAAATGTATGCACTGACTCGACTAATACAATGTGCAGTCACACAGGTGCCGTTAACAGGTATGCACGGAGTGGTATATCACACTGCGTGCACTCACGTAGGTAGGTGGGTGCACTGAACACAACAGGTAGGTATATGCAATAATGGGTATTACAATGTGCACCTGTCACACTCAGAGAGGTAGCGGACAGGCACAGTGACACTGCATGCGCTCAACTCACGTAGGTAGGTGGGTGCACTGTGAACAACAGGTATGTAGGTAGGTATATGCAGTAATGGGTATTGCAATGTGCACCTGTCACACACAGACAGGTAGCGGACAGGCACAGTGACACTGTGTGCGCTCAACTCACGTAGGTAGGTGGGTGCACTGTGAACAACAGGTAGGTAGGTATATGCAATGATTAGCAGGGCTGCCATCAGAAATTTTGGGGCCCCTCACACATCATCAGGCCTTGGCACCCCCTCCCTGGGCCCACCCACTGGTTACTGTGCCCACTAGCCACCCCACCCCTGTGTCCATGTGTGAAGTGGGCTGCGGCGAAAAATGTGCATGGCTCTGACACTGAGGAAATTGGCATGAACAGCATGATGAGGCAAAAAGTGGGCATGACCATGGCATGTTGTAGGTAGCCTGGTATAGCTGAGGCCCCATTATAGGCCAGCAAGATACAGGTGCCCCAGTATAGGTATTTAATTATAGGTGGTGCCCCGGTATAGGTAGCCTGGTATAGTTTCCCCCAATATAGGTAGCCTGGTATGGGTGGTGCACCAGTATAGGTTAGCCACGTAAAGGTGCCCCCAGTATAGGTATCAAGCTATAGGTGCCCCAGTATAAGTGGCCAACTATAGGTGGTGTCCCAGTATAGGTAACCAGGTACAGGTGGTGCCCTCAGTAAAGGTAGCCAAGTATAGGTGATGCCCCAGATAAGTGGCCAAGTATAGGTGGTGCCTAGTGTTGGGCGAACAGTGTTCGCCACTGTTCGGGTTCTGCAGAACATCACCCTGTTCGGGTGATGTTCGAGTTCGGCCGAACACCTGACGGTGCTCGGCCAAACCGTTCGGCCGCATGGCCGAACTAAGAGCGCATGGCCGAACGTTCCCCGAACGTTCGGCTAGCGCTGTGATTGGCCGAACGGGTCACGTGGTTCGGGCCCGAACGCGCTCTGATTGGCCGAACGGTCACGTGGTTCGGGTAAATAAATACCCGAACCACGTCATATCTCCGCCATTTGTCTGTGGGTTTAGCTTTGGGTAGGCAGGCAGGGTAGTTCGCTCTCCAGCCACGCTAGCCAGGGTCCCCCCCAGTCATTGTGTGTCGCTGCTGGGAACAGTAGTACACCGCTCGCTCAGCCACACTATATATAGCATTGTTTACTGCCACTGTGTACCTCGCTCAGCCACGCTATATATATAGCATTGTGTTTTCTGACACTCTGTGTACACGGCTTAGCCTGACTAATATAGCATTGTGTGTACTGCCACTGTGCACCTCGCTCAGCCACGCTATATATAGCATTGTGTGTACTGCCACTGTGCACCTCGCTCAGCCACGCTATATATAGCATTGTGTGTACTGCCACTGTGCACCTCGCTCAGCCACGCTATATATATAGCATTGTGTTTTCTGACACTCTGTGTACACGGCTTAGCCTGACTAATATAGCATTGTGTGTACTGCCACTGTGCACCTCGCTCAGCCACGCTATATATAGCATTGTGTGTACTGCCACTGTGCACCTCGCTCAGCCACGCTATATATAGCATTGTGTGTACTGCCACTGTGCACCTCGCTCAGCCACGCTATATATAGCATTGTGTGTACTGCCACTGTGCACCTCGCTCAGCCACGCTATATATAGCATTGTGTTTTCTGACACTCTGTGTACACGGCTTAGCCTGACTAATATAGCATTGTGTGTACTGCCACTGTGCACCTTGCTCAGCCACGCTATATATAGCATTGTGTTTTCTGACACTCTGTGTACACGGCTTAGCCTGGCTCTATAGCATTGTGTGTACTGCCACTGTGCACCTCGCTCAGCCACGCTATATATAGCATTGTGTTTACTGCCACTCTGTGTACACCGCTCAGCCAGACTATATACCGTTGTTTACTGACACTCTGTGTACACCGCTCAGCCAGACTATATACCATTGTTTACTGACACTCTGTGTACACGGCTCAGCCTGACTATAAAGCATTGTGTGTACTGCCACTGTGCACCTCGCTCAGCCACGCTATATATAGCATTGTGTTTTCTGACACTCTGTGTACACGGCTTAGCCTGACTATATAGCATTGTGTGTACTGCCACTGTGTACCTCGCTCAGCCACGCTATATATAGCATTGTGTGTACTGCCACTCTGTGTACACGGCTCAGCCAGACTATATAGCATTGTGTGTACTGCCACTCTGTGTACACCGCTCAGCCAGACTATATAGCATTGCGTACTCTGCCAGTCAGTGTGTATATTGCTGGGATCAGTAATACTCCACTCACCGCCAACCACTATATGAGCTCACCATGAGTTCCTCAGAGACCTCCGCTGTGAGCAGCACTCCCAACAACAGCAACAGCCAACGCCCCACGCAAGCTATAACATCCACTACAGCAGCCAGTGGTCAGCAGCAGCCCTCTCCAGAGGAGAATGTTGTGTCCATCGGTCCGTCGCCAGAACGATTAATGAGGGCTGCCATTGAGGAGATGATGGGGCCTAAAGTGGAGGAGGAGGTCGGGCTCAGGCCAGCATCCCAAGTTAATGTTGAGGACGATGAGGGGTCTGTGTCTGGGGATGTTGGGGTGGCAGAGGTGGTGGGTGGGTCAGACTCAGGAGAAGAGTTGTATGATGAGGATGATGATCGGGACCATCTGTATGTGCCTCAGAGTCCGACCCCGGAAAACATGTTGTATCGTGTGTTTAGGTACTAAAATCTGCGTTCCCACTTCCCAGTACTGCCTGCAGTGCCCGGGTCCACGGATCCATATAATTTTTTGGGCAGCACTATCAAACTGTGGTACTATGAGTGAGTTGCCATGGTCCTTCTGTGCTGCCTGTCACACTCACCGTCTGTCTGCAGATGGATTGTTCAACACAGCTACGCCATCTGACATGTAGTCCTGGACCTTGACCATCTTCTCTAGGCGATTGGTGTTGGAGGACGTGGCACTGCCCGATTGCTGTTCTGTGGGCTGCTGCATGGGTGTCAGAAAATGTTCCCACTCCAAGGACACTGCCAATACCATTCCCTTTTGGGCACTAGCAGCAGCTTGTGTTCTTTGCTGCCCTCCTGGTCCTCCTGGGTTTGCTGAAGTCAGTCTGTCGGCGTACAACTGGCTAGAGAAGGAGGAAGATGTCAATCTCCTCTCTAAAGTCTCCATCCTCAAGGGCCTGCTGGAATTGTTCCATTTTTGACCTGTCTGACACTTTCTTCAATCAGTTTTTTAACATTGTGTTTGTATAAACTGGGTATAAACCCAGTAATTGGTGTTGTCCAGATTCCAGAATAATGAATAATAATGAATAGTGAATAATGCGCGGGCCGCGTTCAATGCAGTCTAGCATGAATTGAGCCATGTGTGCCAGAGAGTCCTGCCAGACTCCTCTATCTTCATGTTCTTGTAAGCGTTGTGATTGTTGTGATGCACCATATTCGTCACCAGCATCACTTTCTTCCTCTTCTGCTGTCCTTTCCCGCTAAATTGTGGAAGTCCAACGTGCACCGCTCTGTCCCTCGGCAGTGGGGGCATCCAATTCCTGCTCCAACTCCAGCTGTTCCTCGTCCTGTTCTTTGTCATAGCTGGGACCAGCGTTTCCTGAGGCAGGTTGCCTGATGTTGGTATCATCACGCTGATCGTTTTCATCTTCAGAATCCCCCACTTGCATCATGCCAGCGGTTTCCATCTTCAACATTGATTTCTTCAGTAAACACAGCAGTGGTATTGTAATGCTGACTGTAGAGTTGTCACTGCTCAGTCACGCAACGTGGATTGCTCAAAATTTTGGAGGACTTGGCAGAGATCCAACATGGTGGCCCAATCAGATCCACAGAAGCTTGGTAGCTACTAGCTGCTGGAATGCGCCTCGGCACTGCGCAAAAGCGTGCTAGCATGTGCAGCGTAGAATTCCAGCGCGTAGGCAGGGACATCACCCAGCGAGCGATGGTGCGCTAGATTGAAGCGCTCCTGCATCTCTTGGTGAGTCCTTCAGAAGCGGTACTGGACTTTTAACAATGTTTTTTTTTTTTTCCTTCAACAGAAGATCTGCCACGTTGGAGTGAGGAGGACGCCGCCGACCCCGACACCAAGCTGAACCCCGGCGAACTCCAAGCAGAGGATCTTCAGGAACCCTCAAGGCTTTGAGCAAGCTGAGGAGGATCAGCAGTCCCGACGAGACCTCTCCTCATATGCGACTGAGTGCAGTGGAGCTCCCCAGAACAACCTCTCAGTTGTCACTTTGTCACTGGTCACTTTGTCACTTTGTCACTTTGTCATTTTGTCACTTTGTCAGTTGTCACTTTGTCACTGGTCACTTTGTCACTTGTCACTTTGTCATTTTGTCACTTGTCACTTTGTCACTTGTCACTTCTCACTTTGTCACTTGTCACTTTGTCATTTTGTCACTTGTCACTTTGTCACTTGTCACTTCTCACTTTGTCACTTGTCACTTTGTCATTTTGTCACTTGTCACTTTGTCACTTGTCACTTCTCACTTTGTCACTTGTCACTTTGTCATTTTGTCACTTGTCACTTGTCACTTTGTCATTTTGTCACTTTGTCATTTTGTCACTTTGTCACTTTGTCACTGGTCACTTTGTCACTTGGTCACTTGTCCAGATGATCTCGGTACACCTCCTGAGATTCAAATTCCTGCACACATTGCTCTGGGATTTGGGTGTGATGAATGATGCATCTAACTGGCCACCGGAGGCAATTAAGGCCTTCAAAACATTGAAAGCAGCTTTCTGTTCCGCCCCCATTTTGCGTCATGTTGAGTTGTTGACGTCATGTTCATCCTCGGCCTCGCCTTGCATTTCAGTGCGAGGTGCATTTTCCACAGAAAAAGGTTGTGAATCCGGGCACAACATTTGTGGCTGTTCCATTGACCTTTCACAGGTAGAAGATTGTGGGGGTGGGAATAGCTCCTCCGAATAGCCCATTGTGTCCTGAAAACTACTCATTGCATTGCTTTGCGCACACATTTTTTTGTCCTCATGCAAGGCCTGAGTTGCACCTGAAAGCGTGGCCTTCTCCTCCTGCGCCTCCTCCTGTTCCATCACGTCTGCTGCTGCTGGGTTAGCGTTGACGCCCGGTCCCTGTTTATTGAACCTCTTATCTTTATTACATTTATGACTGCATGGCGGTAAAAAGCATGCTATCCGCACGCTTCTTGTCCTCATGCAAGGCCTGGGTTGTTGTGTCTCAAAAAGCATGGCCTTCTCCTCCTGCGCCTGCTCCTGTTCCATCACGTGTGCTGCTGCTGCTGGGTTACCGTTACCGGTCCCTTTTCCTGGAACCTCTTCTCTGTATTACATTTATGACTGCATGGCGACAAAAAGCATGTTACCTGTGCAAAGAAACATGACATTTTCCACATTTAAAAGACAGTTTTTCCTTTGAAACTTTACAATCAATTTTCTCAAAAACTATAAGCTCTTTTTCAAATATTTTTTTTCCTCTTGTACCCACTCCCAAGGTGCACATACCCTGCTAATTTGGGGTATGTAGCATGTAAGGAAGCTTTACAAAGCACGAAAGTTCGGGTCCCCATTGACTTCCATTATGTTCGAAGTTCGGGTCGAACACCCGAACATCGCGGCCATGTTCGGCCTGTTCGGCCCGAACCCGAACATCTAGATGTTCGCCCAACACTAGTGGTGCCCCAGTATAGGTAGCCAGGTATAGGTGGTGCCACAGTATAGGTAGCTAGGTATTGGTGGTTCCAGCCCAGGTATAGGTAGCCAGGTATAGGTGGTGGCCCAGTATAGAAAGTCCGCTGTAGCCAGATATAGGTGATGGCCCAGTATAGAAAGTTCACTGTAGCGGGCTCCTTCATCTGCTCCCCACGTTCAAGCGTTGATGTCACTCTTCTCTCAGTGCTGGAACGTGGTGTGCTGGTTAGTGATTCACATGCCTGTAGCCAGCACATGCGGCCCTTCCAGTGCTTTGGTGGGGCCCCCAGAAGCCCTGGGCCCCTTACTGCATGTCAGTTGTCCCCCCCTGATGGCTGCCCTGATGATGAGTATTACAATGTGCTCCTGTCACACACAGACAGATACTGGCCAGGAACAGTGACTCTGCGTACACACACGTAGGTAGGTGGGTGCACTGTGAACAACAGGTAGATAGGTATATGCAGTGATGAGTATTACAATGTGCACCTGTCACAAACAGACAGATACCGGATAGGCAGAGTGACTCTGCATGCACACACATAGGTAGGTGGGTGCACTGAACACAACAGGTATGTATATGCAGTGATGAGTATTACAATGTGCACCTGTCACACACAGACAGATACCGGAAAGGCACAGTGACTCTGCGTGCACACACATAGGTAGGTGGGTGCACTATGAACAACAGGTAGATAGGTATATGCAGTGATGAGTATTACAATGTGCACCTGTCACAAACAGACAGATACCGGACAGGCAGAGTGACTCTGCATGCACACACGTAGGTAGGTGGGTGCATTGAAAACACAACAGGTATGTATATGCAATGATGAGTATTACAATGTGCACCTGTCACACACAGACAGATACCGGAAAGGCACAGTGACTCTGCGTGCACACACATAGGTAGGTGGGTGCACTATGAACAGCAGGTAGATAGGTATATGCAGTGATGAGTATTACAATGTGCACCTGTCACACACAGACAGATACCAGACAGGAAGAGTGACTCTGCATGCACACACGTAGGTAGGAGGGTGCACTGAACACAACAGGTAGGTATATGCAGTGATGAGTATTACAATGTGCACCTGTCACATACAGACAGATACCAGACAGGCACAGTGACTCTGCGTGCACATAATACGTAGGTAGGTGGGTGCACTGTGAACTACAGGTAGGTAGGTATATGCAGTGATAAGTATTACAATGTGCACCTGTCACACACAGACAGATACCGGACAGGCACAGTGACTGGCAGTGGCACACACACAGTATGAATTATCAAGGTTGTCTATGCAACACAAGTGTCAGTGGGACACACAGAAAAAAAATAGATCACAAGAACAAGATTAGCTCTCAAAAGAGCTGTTGTGGGGTGCTTTTTTAGCAATAAGAATCAGCAAAGAGCAAGCTAAGAAGCCTACACGAGCCTAACTAATCTTTCCCTATGAGAGAGTCTGTATCAGCTTTTCCTTCTCTCACTATTGCAGGCACACGAGTGATTAAGATGCCTGGTGCTACCTGCCTTTTATAAGGCGGGGAGTGGCTCCAGGAGGGAGTGTAGCCCGATTGGCTACAATGTGCCTGTTGACTGTGATGTAGAGGGTCAAAGTTGATTCTAATGGTGCACTATGGGGGCGAACCGAACTTCCAGAAAAGTTTGCGGTCCTCCGCGATCGCGAACCCCGGAAGTTCACCGAGAACTGTTCCCCGGTGAACCGTTCGGGCCATCTATAAATGTGAGGCAGAGTGCAACCAAGAGATAAAAGATGGTGAATGAAAACGCTGGACAACCAAGAGAAAAAAATAAAATGCAGGACAAAAATAATTACTAAAGGACACACAAAAACTTTTTCAAAGACCATCACCCTGGGATTGTAAGTTTTTTAATGGGCAGCATTCACTGATGTCCAAATCAATGCCTTGGCTAATTTTGGTGCTGTTGTAAAGCCTTTCATGCTGGAAGTGTTTCTTAAATGCACCAGTGTTTACCCCAGATAAGACAGCCAGGTCACATGGGCACTTTAAAAGATAAATGCAGTAATTGGTGTTGCAGTACTAGTTGATTGTGTACTGTATTTCCTCACATTATGTTCATGATGTAAATTGGTGCCCTTCATGAATGGATAAATGAATGGATAAATGGGCATAAATGTTGAGGGTGCCAAAGTCTTCTCCCTACTTTATGCTCTAACTTAGGCCATTTCCCCTTCGACTTCTCATCAAGTTTTACGCCTAACTTGATAACCTAAACATGCACAGTCTGTATGTATACTGCATACTTCCCCACCTCTTGCCTCCCCCCCCCCATTTAGATTGTAAGCACACAAGGGCAGGACTCTTTCACCCTTTTGTGTCTTGGAATTTGTTATTCATTTCATAGCTCACACTCTGTTATACATTTTATTCATCATGTTACATCTGTCTTTGTAATCACCAGTTCTGTATATTGTCCCAGTGTCCATATTTGATGTAAATCGTTGTCTGTATCATTATGTACCCCTTGTTGTTTTCCTACTTTGTACAGCACCAGGCAGTATGTTGGTGCTTTATTAATCAATATTAATAATAACACTTTGCAGAGCACCCTAATCTTTGTTATGAACAAAGTAAGCTTTCAAACTGCCTATGTCCATTGATTAGGTGTGGGAGATATTATGAGAGGGACCTTTAAGTACCATATGCAGATGAAAACATTCAAGCAGTTCTTTAGACCGGTTGCAGACTCCCTAGTAGGAAGTAGAGATGGGCCGAACGGTTCGCCGGCGAATGGTTCCAGGCGAACTTTGGGGGTTCGCGTTCGCCTGCATCAGGCGAACTTTTGCGGAAGTTCGATTCGCCCCATAATGCTGTATTGAGCAAAATTTTTAGCCTCCATTTCACTGTCAGCAGACATGTTATTGTCAAACACACTGCTTGAGAACCCGCCCTTCAAGCTAGGTTCCTTTATACCATTTGACTCAGTTGTCTGGCTACACTAATTAGGTATGGGACAGCTGCTACACACTCTGCTAGGGAGATTTTAATTGGCCTCCCTCCTCCCTCCTACCACCTCCCTCCTTCTACCCTTCTACCCTTCTACCCTTCTACCTATTCCCTCCTCCCTCCTACCAGAGGGAGGAGGGTCTCTTCTGCCAGGGAATTATACTATTTTAAAAACCAGTATACATCATACCATAGCCAGGAATTGAACCCAGATCTCACTGTCTGGTGGGCACGTCACCCTAAGCACTGTACCACTACAGTAGTAAGTGAAGCTAGCCTAAAATGTACCATTTATGCTCAACGCAATAGAACCATTAGGTTGCTTAAGCAACCTAATGGTTCTATTGCATTGAGCATAAATGTTAAATTTTAGGCTAGCTTCACTTACTTCTGTAGTGGTACAGTGCTTAGGGTGACGTGCCCACCACACAGTGAGATCTGGGTTCGATTCCCAGCTATGGTATGATCTGGTGTTTGACATTTTTGTAAGATCTGACAAGATTAGCTGCATGCTTGTTTCTGGTGTGATTCACACTACTGCAGTCAATTAGATCAGCAGGGCTGCCAGGCAACTGGTATAGCTTAAAAGGAAATCAATATGGCAGCCTCCATATACCTCTCACTACAGTTCTCCTTTAAGCAACCTAATGGTTCTATTGCATTGAGCATAAATGTTAAATTTTAGGCTAGCTTCACTTACTTCTGTAGTGGTACAGTGCTTAGGGTGACGTGCCCACCACACAGTGAGATCTGGGTTCGATTCCCAGCTATGGTATGATCTGGTGTTTGACATTTTTGTAAGATCTGACAAGATTAGCTGCATGCTTGTTTCTGGTGTGATTCACACTACTGCAGCCAAATAGATCAGCAGGGCTGCCAGGCAACTGGTATAGCTTAAAAGGAAATCAATATGGCAGCCTCCATATACCTCTCACTACAGTTCTCCTTTAAGCAACCTAATGGTTCTATTGCATTGAGCATAAATGTTAAATTTTAGGCTAGCTTCACTTACTTCTGTAGTGGTACAGTGCTTAGGGTGACGTGCCCACCACACAGTGAGAACTGGGTTCGATTCCCAGCTATGGTATGATGTATACTCATGTATGTATCCCCAGCTATGGTATGATGTATACTGGTTTTTAAAATAGTATAATTCCCTGGCAGAAGAGACCCTCCTCCCTCTGGTAGGAGGGAGGAGGGAATAGGTAGAAGGGTAGAAGGACAGGAGGGGAGGAGGCCAATTAAAATCTCCCTAGCAGAGTGTGTAGCAGCTGTCCCATAACTAATTAGTGTAGGCAGGCAAATGGTATAAAGGACCTTGCTTGGAGGAGGGAGGGTGGGCGGGTCCTCCAGCAGTGATGTGTATTTCACTCAATTAGGTGTGGCTCCAGGTATTAGAGCTTTTGAAACATGTTTTCTATCATTTTTCCAGTTGATAGAATTTTTTTAAACTTTCAAAGTTCGCCTCCCCATTGAAGTCTATTGCGGTTCGCAAACTTTTTCGCGAACCGAACCTTTCGCGGAAGTTCGCGAACAGGGTTCGCGAACCTAAAATCGGAGGTTCGGCCCAACTCTAGTAGGAAGGCATCAACATCTGGTTCCACACCAGTCCCACACAATCTTTCCTCAATGACAAGGAGTGCCATCATCATTCATTCCTTTAAGCATGTAATAATGCATATAAAAATGCATAGTCTTCTAATGCTAGATAAAGCCATATGATACCAACCTATTACAGAGTTTGGGTAATTCAATGTCCTCTTGTTTGTACTCTGTATTACGTTTCTCGCAAAGATACAAATATACTGTGAGACAGTCACCATCAGTGTCGAAGTTGCTTAGCCTACAGTAGATTTTTATTGGCATTCAGACACAAGAAGCTCCCTCCTTGCTTTACACAGTTTACACATATAGAAAATTAAGCTATGACCGGCTGTCAAAGCAAAACACGTCATTGTGGTGCTCCCATCTCAGGCGATGTCAGTGAGTTGAGTGGAAAAATCTTCAAAGAGGATTGTGTTCATTTTTTAAGAACATGGAGGGCATCATTTGTGTTGATGATGTCCCACGGATCCCGTTTCTTCATCATTGTGAATAATTCTGGATACAGCACAATGCAGACAAAATTCCCTTTGAAAGTAATTCGGTGAAGAGGCAAAACCTCTCATGCAAAATCATAGCAGCATACGAGTTAAGCAACAGACACGTACATCCTGGAGTCTAAAAGTAAACCTGAATTCACAATACAAAAAAATAAAATAAAAATTAGATACTTACCTCAGTTGGAAGAAGCCTCTGGATGGTCAGGGCCAGCTGTGAAGGGGTTGTGGCATTGGGGAAGTCTCAGAATTACTGAAGTAGGTATGATGAAACTTTTTTTTTTGTTTCAGGTTTACTTTAAAGGACACAAGAGGTGAATGGTGCAGATAAAGCATCACTTACCTGAGGCTTCTTCCAGCCCCTAGAAGTGAGTGAGTTCCTCACCGCAGGTTTGCCATGCTTCAGTCTTCTGCTGTCCCCCCTTTAATGGTTGTCAACTTCTGCATATGTATGGGACCGAGCGTGCACCTCCCGCGATTGTGCTTCCTTTCTCAGGAGCATTTGGCGCATGCCCAGTACGACTGCACATGGACAGAATGCTCCTGGGAATGGGAGCACAATTATGGGAGGCGTGTGCGTGCTTTTGTGCTTGCACAGAACCTGCAGACCATTAACGATGGAGGGTGAGTGTTCGTGGGGCTGCAGAAGACTAAAGCACAGCGGAACTGCAGCGAGGGAGACACTGCTTCTAGGGGTTGGAAATAGCCCAAGTAAGTATGCTTTATCTGCACCATTCACCTCATGTATCCTTTAAGTAAAGAAGTCATATGCCTTTATACAGCCTCGCAGAGGACTAGAAGGTATCTAATAACAGTAGGTTAACCATACAATGTGATTGACTCTAAGATTGCAGCTGGTGATCTTTGCAAACCCTAAGTGACCATTCTAGTCCTTTCTGCATTCTTTTATTAAAGAACTGAGGCTACTTGCTCACTGTGGTGTTCTGCTGCAGAAGATGGAAAAACAGGACCACAACGCAACAATATAACAGTACAATTGTGTTGCTTTGGCTATGCGATTATATTATCCGTTGCAACACATTCAGATTATTTTCCATTCTTATTACTTATATATACAGTATATAAAAGTAGAAGTCCAGTAACTGAACTACCACTTGATATTTACAAACCTCATCTTCTTCAGGGTCAAAAGGGGATTCTTGTGGCTGTATGAGATCTCAGAACTAATATTCAGCTGTTCTTTAGAAGGCTGCACATTTGAACTCTTACTTTATTATAATTATAATTCAGTGTCTATGAGTGCTTAGGACTTACTTGACAGCTGCTTACCTGCCTTGCTGTTTTACGCAGCCTTTCTAGGTTAGTCACTTGCTAAATTACACCACAGAGGCACGGCTGTAGTTCACTCTAATTTCTGCTTGTTAAGATATGTTGTTTGGCTATAAATAAATAATGAGACTTGCGCTGTGCTACTTTCTCAGCATAACTTATGCAGATGCAAGACATTCTGCCATGCAAACTGCATTCAATTTGTAGTTACCAACAACCGGGTTTAAATAAGTGTTTGTCTATCAAGCAACAGAGTGTCTGAAATGTTTTGCAAAAAGAAAAAAAAGAAGCAATCACTGTGCTATTTGGAGTTCCATGGAACACAACTGTTTTTTTTTTTCTATAACTTAACGTAGAAGTTAGTATACATGCAGCAAGCCATGTGACCCCCATTGTAATCCTTTGCCTACCCTATGCTTGATGGGTATCCCCTAACACTCTGTTCCCACTTTAGTGGAGAACGGACTTATGTTTTCCCATATAGCTTATGGGGTAACGCTACAGCCGGACCACGGCAGACCAACCAGAGCAGATGCTACACTGTCCTCTCCTGCTGGCCACATGTGGTCCGGCTCAGGTGTTGGTAGCTCCTGGGATCTTTGTTAATTTTCCTTCCATTCCCACTCTTGATTCTGTCTTCCTCTCCAAACAATGCAAGTCTTGACTCTTAACCACTTAAGTACCAGTGGTCTCTGTCCCCTTAAGGACCAGAGACTGCTGGTACCAGAAACAGTGAGACAAGGACAAATATCTATGAATCACCACACATACCCACAGCAACCACCATCCACGCTGCACGCCGGGAGCCTCAGCCACCCACTCTTTATGACGGCAGAGTTCCTCTGAGCCAGTCAGGAGCAGCTTTCATTGGTTCCTCACCCTGTCCATCATAGTTGCTTACGTTGATAGACAGGGTAAGGAGCCAATGAAAACAGCTCCAGACCTGCCCACAGGGCTCTGCCGTTATAAAGACAGCAAAGCAAGTGAGCTGTAGCGGGGAGATCGACGGGAGCGATGAAAGCACCGGGAGCACGCGGCCTTAATGAATTTAAATCTATGCTCTGGAAGCCAGATCAGCATCAAAATAGGGCGTAGATTTCAATTAGAGTTGTCCTTAAATGGTTAATCTACTCAATCAGGCCAGGTAGTTCATAGTTATAGCACATTTGCATCTATATAGACCAGCAGCTATCATCTTCCATACATCAAGAGAAATACCACACACAGCTATGGAGTGATGCCAGGAAATATAGATAGCACCTTAAAACACCACCTCTTCATTCCTGGACATACTCTATGCAGGGCCAGCCCTAGACTTTTTGCCGCCTGAGGCCGCCCCCCCCCCCCCCCCCCCCCCCGCACCCACGGACAGGCGGGTGCCGCCCCTAGAAGTTTGCCGCCTGAAGCAAACGTTTCACCCCGCCTCATGAGCGGGCCGGCCCTGACTCTATGGGAGTGCCATCAGAATGTCAGAATAACTATCATGCTAAACAGCAGTGGGGAAAGGAGTTTTCACCCTCTTCTTGCAAGACACACCCCACTACTGACAACCTGCCATAGGGCAGCTGGTAAACAGAGCCAGGGGGACTCCTGTGCACATGGGATCTCTTTCTGCTTCTTACTGGCCCTCAAGTGCTCAAGTGATGAGTTAGTCACTGTTTTTTGTCACCCCATTCTTAATGCTGAACATGTTAAGCAGCTGTTTTATCAGAGTATGAACTGTGAACTAAGCATCTGGTTCATCAAGCTTCCAGTAACCTGCTTGTTACCATATTTTTGTGTCAGTTGCATCATCCATACTGTTTACAGAACTACAGACTATCAAATGTGTACGTATGTAAGCTGTTTGCAGGGTGAGCCGAATAATTGCTCATCATGCTACTACTGCTCAAATCCCTGATGACAGCGCTGTGAACCAAAACCACCTGCTTTGTATCAAACACCAACTGGCAGACTTTTCAGACTGTCATCTTTCCAGCATAGTGATTCATATACCTGCTAAATCTGCCTGTTTGCACAGTGCCAACAGTTTTGGTGGTGGTGGAGGTGTTGTTGACTAATCTGAGGATATCATTCATAGTAGTTTGCACTAGGCAACTTAGTTTCTGTAATCTAAATCTAAATGCTACACTAATAAATAATATTGCATAGCTTTCAACTGTCTACCTACCTTTTTCAGAGGGACAGTCCCTCTTTAGGAACCAAATCCCTCTGTCCTTCTTTCTCCCTCATAAAAATTAGCTAGGTATAGGTGCAGCCAGTATAGGTTAGCTAGGTATAGGTGCCTTCAGTATAGGTAGTTATGTATAGGTGCGGCCAGTATTGGTTAGCTAGGCTAAGTGGCTTCAGTATAGGTAGCTAGGTATAGGTGCCTTCAGTATAGGTAGTTATGTATAGGTGCGGCCAGTATTGGTTAGCTAGGCTAAGTGGCTTCAGTATAGGTAGCTAGGTATAGGTGCCTTCAGTATAGGCAGGGGCCCCAACCGCCCCAATTTTGGCGGGACGGTCCCGATTTTGGGGGGCCGTCCCTCTGTCCCGAGCTGCCCCCCACCCCCTGGTCCCGGCCGCTGGGGAGTGAGGGGAAAAAAAACGATCGAGGCACCAGCCCGGTATGCGGCATAGATGGCCGCTGCCCGCCGCCATTACACTTCTCCTTCCCTCCCTCTTAATATGCCCCCCAGTGTCCCCTTCCTCCCGCAGAGTAAAATGGGCAGCGGAGCGGGCAGTAAGTCTTATCACTGCCTCTCCGCTGCGTACCGGGATCTCCTCTGCTCTTAAGCAGGAAGAGCAGAGGAGTTCTCGGTACGCAGCGGAGAGGCAGTGATAAGACTTACTGCCCGCTCCCACCGCTGCCTATTTTACTCTGCGGGGGGAAGGGGACACTGGGGGGCATATTAGGAGGGAGGGAGGGAGAAGTGTAATGGCGGCGGGCGGCGGCCATCTATGCCGCATACCGGGCTGGTGCCTCGATCTCTCTCTGCCCGCCCACAGCCACCCTCACCCTCCTCCCCACCCACTGGCACCCTCACAGCGCCTCCCCGTTGGGAGTAATTAATAATTGAAAAAAAAAACCTTTTTTGTGGGGTGGGCGTGACTAGGGGGTTGGGGTGTGGCCAGGGGCGTGGCCTAAATGTCCCGTTTTTAAAAATCAAAATGTTGGGAGGTATGAGTATAGGTTGCTAGGTAAAGGTGCTTTCAGTATAGGTAGCTAGGTATAGTTGCAGCCAGTGTATGTTAGCTAGGTATAGGTGTAACCAGTATAGATGATCTAGGTATAGGTGCCCCCCCATAGGTGATGGAGTGGGAGCCTCATCCACACTGAGACTCAGCCGCTTGGAGGGAATCCTGACTTCTCCCTCTCCCCGTGGCCCCCTTCCATGCTCCCCCCTCTTTGCAGAGTAAGCGCAGCTGGAAGCCTCATATACGCAACTCACCTGTTCCAATCCCCGATCACTTGCCAATGATCTCCATCTGCATAGCCGCTGATACACTCTCTACTTCCTCTTTAGCAGGAAGTAGAGTGTGTATCAGCGACTGTGCAGACGGAGATCAGCAGAAAGTGAGCAGTGATTGGAACGGGCAGGAAGATGAGTTGCACATACAAGGCTTCCCGCTGCACTTACTCTGCAAAGAAGAGGGAGCACAGAGGGGGGCCCCAGGGGGAGGGAGAAGTCAGGCTCCCCTCCATGTGGCAGAGTCCCAGTGTGGCTGTGGCTGCCCCCTCCATCATTGAGCCCCCTCCCTCACAGCACTCAGGGTGGTTGCATACCTGGCCCACGAATAGAAACGGGGCTGTATGTAGCTTATCTTATCTTGGCAGTAAAGCACAAAGTGGAAAATGGAGCATTTGCCACTTGGTTCAAAAAGCACATTTTAAGCTGAACTGCTTTGTGCCAAGATATTCATTTGATATACTGGTTCAGTTCTAAGCTAAGAGAAACATTCATGTAAAAAAAAAAAAAAAAGAATAAACTGTGAGTGCCAGTCATGGTCTGTGTCAAACACTAATGTGTACAAGCATGAGGAGCAATAGGAACTAATGCATAAATCTCATCCAACAGTGAAGTATTAAACATTAATTACAATAATTCTAAAAGGATTAGAAAGAATAAAGAAGCAAACAGTAATATTTAGATTAAAGTTTACAGCTTAGCACAACCTTGCAGAGCAACTGACAACCAGATGGAACTAATTTACTAATATGCTTTTGAGTTTGAGAACAGCGGAGAGAATAAGTGATCTGAAAATCCTGGCCTAGATTTATAAAAAAAAAATGATTTGATATCAGATCTGGTAAAAAATTTTCAAACCTTGCCTGGGTCTTATTGATCCATGCTGATAGCTGCTAAATGGTTATTGCATTTGCAGCCACACACAGGCCAGGTTTGTAGGATCTTATGACATTATGATTCCCAATGTTTTCCAGGCTCAGAAGAATTATGTTAGTTATGAATTATGTTGAATTATGTTGATATAATATTATATTGAATATATCAATGCAATTATTTTATAGTGGTACGTTCACATTGGCACGTTAGCAGTGCAGTGCGAGGGAATATTTTAGAATAATGTGAGGTATGTTGAGCAGTACTGTATAATGTGTGCATTTCCTATTTCCGACTTTGGGACAAATTTTGTTGCCAAGTATGTTCGATTCTGGGTCTTCTCCTGGAACATGGCTATTCACTGTTGGATCTCACAAATGTAGTATTTCCACTTGTAAATATTGCCGTGTCCACAGCAGATCCAGACTTGCTGTCTCTGTCTCTAATGGCCGCAGTTCCAAGATTAGACAATTCATTAAAGGATACCCGAAGTGACATGTGACATGATGAGATAGACATGTGTTTGTATATTGCCTAGCTCACAAATAACTGCTGTGTTCCTTTTTTTCTTTCTCTGCCTGAATGAGTTAAATATCAGGTATGTAAGTGCAGGGGCGGCGCTACACTGGGGCTTGCCGGGGCTGAAGCCCCAGCTGACAAACTGTAAGCCTCCCCCAAAGCCCCCCCAGAGCTGAGTGTACTTTAAAAAAAAAAAAACTTTCCCTCATGCTGCTGCTGCTTAAATGTTCTGCCCTCATCAGTGTCGTTGTTAAGCTCAATTTATTTGTAGCACGTGCCGGTATCAGCCCCATTGTGCCCCGAACGGGCTTTTCCACTGTACAAAATAGTCCCGATCGCTGCATATTTACACTAGCTGACTCAAAGGCGTAAGGATACAGGATTTTGCAGCTGCAGGGCGGAAGGATACAGTTTCAGCTGACAGCGAGCGCGGGTGTTTGAAAAGCTTTTAATAGGAAGGAAGAATTGAAGAGAGGAGGAGGAGAAGCTGGAGGCTGGAGGAATGTCTGATGCTGCAGTAGTCAGAAATCAGCGGTGTCTGTGAGTGTTTCTCCCCCACGACTTCACTCACCCCACCAGTGGACTAAAGGGCAGATCATGGATGTCTGATAGCTGACACCACGGAGAGAAGCAGACACGGAGGGATTACTAGTGACTAGTGTGAGTCTATGACGTCAAGGGAAAAGCAGCAGCAGGATAGATACTGTGAAAGCAAGCAGGGATTCTGGGCATACATTAGAATAGATGACAGATCACCAAGTACATTTCTCTTAGCATGCAGGGAACTTGGTTACTCTGCTGTGCAGGGAACGCAGTCACACATCCTCACCATACACTGAAAATAATGCACTTTACCTGACTGCTTAATAGCTAACCTGTTGCCTATTATATGAATGATATGGTGCAAAATCAGGGTGCCTAATTGCTATATGGGAAACGTCTACTTTCAAGTGGTATGTGTCACTAATTGCTGTGTGCTCTGCTACCTTTCTACTTCCTACTATCCATCTGCTACCTTACTACTGTGCAGAGGGTTATGCTGCCTAACTGCCATGCAGGGGTATAAATGGGGGATACATGCAGTCCTATTGCTATGTGATGGATGCCTAATTACTGTACTATGTGGGACATATGCAGCTGTATTACTATGTGGTAGATGTAGTGCCTAACTGCTAAATGGGGGATTTGCTGCCTAAAAATTGCTATGTGTGAGATATTTTGGCTGTTATGTGGGAAGATTCTATAGGAGACTTCGGAGCTAGTCTACTTTAGGAGACCCAGCAGGAAATCTAGCTAACGTGATTGGGTGGACGGCATGCTCTTGAACTTATAGGTTTCAGATAGGTTGTAATAAACTACACCCACGTTGTTCAGCCAATCACAATGCTCTGTGCAGTAAAGGGTGCTGTGATTGGAGAGCTGTTCCCTATGAGGTTTCCTGCTGGGCCCCCTAAAGTAGACTAGCTCTGAGACTTCTAGCCTTATTCTTTTTTATTATGGTGACATATAACCTGTCATTGCCATGCCCACAAACACCACAGCATGTCACATGGTTTCCTTTTATTGGTGCCCAGAAGTGCCCCGAATCTTTTGGGATGCTGGCAACGCACCTGCCCCTTATTCTCCCCTGTGGTGGTGCTGCTGCTGCCACAGCTAACACACCTCAGATCAGTAGATAGGAATCAGCCAGACCAGCGCATAGCAGCCGCACGGTGGACTTTAAATGCTGGACGTGACCGATGATGTCACTTCCTGCATTTGATTTCACCGCGTGGCTGCAATGCGCTGGTCTGGCTGACTCCTATCTCCTGCTCGCTGCCGATCTGAGGTGTGTTAGCGTCAGCAGCAGCACCACCACAGGGGAGAATGAGGGTGGAGGGTATATTTAAGCAGCGATGCAACAGCAGTAGATGGCTTCTTCCTCCTCCACACCCCCAGACGGACCCAGGACCATGGGAGCCACATACTTCTCTCGCTGCCACTCAAGTACCAGCTGCTCTGGGGTCCTGGGCTGAAGGATGGGGTCAGTGCTAGAGGGAAGAATGAGATGTGCTGCTGGGGTTACAGAGGGACAGGGGTGTGATATGCTGGGGGAGGGGGGTGGCTGGAGTGTGATGTTTTTGGGGGGACTGGAGGGGACAGGTGTGTGATGTGCTGGAGGGGACAGTGAAGTGAGGTGCTGGATGGGACTGGGGTGTGATGTGCTGGAGGGGACTGGGGTGTGATGTGCTAAGAGGGACAGTATTGGCATGTTCTGGAGAGGACAGGGGTGTGATTTTCTGGGAGTACAGGGGTTTTGTGCTGGAGGGGACATGGGTGTCGTGCTTGGGAGACAGGGGTGTCATGACACCCCTGTCTCCCCAGCTCACAATACCCCCTGTCCTCCCAGCATGACACCCCTGTCCCTCGATTTCCTCAGCATACATTTACTGGTGAAAAGCTGTCTGTCATAATGTGCATTTACTGGTGAAAAGCTGTCTCTTATGTGCATTTACTGGTGAAACGCTGTCTCTCATTACGTGCATTTACTGGTGAAATGCTGTCTGGGGAAACGCTGTCCCTCCTTACATGCATTTACTGGTGAAAGGCTGTCTGTCATTACGTGCATTTACTGGTGAAACGCTGTCTCTTATTACATGCATTTACTGGAAAAACCCTGTCTGTCATTACGTGCATTTGCTGGGGAAACGCTGTCTGTCATTATGTGCATTTACTTTATATTTTTTTTTATGCAACTACATTAGCTGGTACAAATACATTACAGTTAGCCCCTCCCACATGATGTCATGACCACGCCCACATGGTCGCCGCGGCAAATTCCCCCCATGAGCCCCGCCTGCCATCCATTGTGCCCCTCTTGAGCCCCCCCAAAAATCTGAAGCTGGAGCCGCCACTGTGTAAGTGGCTGACTCAGTCATGACTCAGACAGAAAGTGACTACAGTGTGACCCTCACTGCTAAGAAATTCCTCTTTTTATCTCTTTCTTGCTATCAGAAGCCATTTTATGCTAGGAAAGTGTTTTATAGTTGAAATTTCTTATTAGTGAGGGTCACACTGTAGTCACTTCCTGTCTGAGTCAGGACTGAGTCAGCCACTTACATACCTGATATTTAACTCTTCAGACAGAGGAAGAAAAAAGGAACACAGCATAGTTATTTGTGTGATAGGCACTGTACATACACATGTCTATCTCAACATGTCACATGTCCCTTCGGGTATCCTTTAACTGTGGCACCAGGTATGTCGTGTACCTCATTACCTGTGGGGCATGTTCCCTACAGTATGTGAGTTGCACCACACGACCCCTCAGACAGAGAATAGCAGAACATTATTTGGGAGCTGACTGGCATACTTCCAATATCACCAATGTGGCTAGACATTTCCGTGATGTTCATGGGAACAATATGACAAGTTTTGCCTTCCAAGGAATTGAAAGAATTTCAGATGAGGAAGGATCCGCAGACTCAGTAGGACAGTAAAAGCTGGTATACTTTATTTGGACAAACCACAAAAAATGACACAAAAACAGCCACAGGAAAGACTAACGCGTATCGGGCTCAAAATTCGCCCTTAATCATAGTCATAATATTCCTGGAAAGAGGTGAGAACTTTATAGCCGAGAGGGAGGGGAGGGAGAAAACTCAACACCCATCCCACCAGCAAAGAACAAATCCCTCTTAAAGATACCAATACATCTCATAATAACATAGTTAAACAACAATATGTATACAAAAGATGTAGCAAAATATTCTAAAATCACTCATTCATAAAAAAGTGTGCAAAAATATGCAAATAGAAAAAGGAGGAGATAATAGATATTGCCTGGCAAAAAGCAAAAAAGTAATACAATTTAGAAATCGTATATAAGATTTATATCCCAACGGGTATTTAAACCCGCCGGGAAACGAGTACCCATACGATGGATCCAAAAGGCCTCTCGTTTAAGAAGGAGTCTCTGGAGATCTCCACCCCTAAGTGGACAGACCACTCTTTTCACTCCTTGATATTTAAAAGAGGTCATATTCCCATTGTGACAGTTCTCAAAATGTTTGGATACAGCGGACTTTTAGTGTTCCAGTTAGCCCCACAGTAGTGTTCACCTATTCTTGCCCGAAGATTACAGGTGGTGCACCCCACATACTGAATGCGACAACTGGTGCAAGAAATCCAAAGATTGTATATTTAGTGTCACAATTGATATACTGTACAATGGGAAAAGACCTATTAGCTGAATAGGAAAAAATGGAAGTACATTTTTGATGACATCTACAATAATGACAAGTAGAAAAACCACAGGGGTAAGAGCCCACTATGTTGAGCCATGTTGTGGTGTATCTGGAGGCGGCGGATACAAAGAGGCAAGGAGACAGTCTGGACCCCAAAGTGGGTGCCTTACGGGCCGAAAAACGGCAACCTTTGTCTAGGACCAACTTAAGCTTAGGGTCTGAATATAAAACCGGAAGATACTTTTTAATTGTATTAACAATATTTGAATATTCCAAACTGTATTCTGTTACAAAAGTAACAGCTCCTGTCCCCGTTTGACTACGCCGACTCCTCCCACCTATAAGAAGCTCGCCCCTAGATTTTTTTGCCATTTTTTTTCGACTGGTTCTTAATTGTCTATCTGTATAGCCCCTCTGCCGCAGTCTGGATTCAACCAGACTGCACTCCTTATTAGTATCCTCCAAAGTGGAGCAATTACGCATTGCCCTAATAAATTCACCTGTGGGAATAGCATTAATGGTGTGTTTGGAATGACAAGAATTGGCCAGTAAAATGGAGTTACCCGATGTCGGTTTGCGAAAAGTACGGGTAAAAATAGATTGTGATACGGGATCTCCTATCAGGGTGAGATCTAGGTAATCAATCATAGTAGCATGAGTGTTCATTGTAAAATTTAGATTCAGTTGATTATCATTCAGATAATTCAAAAATGACTCCAAAAGGCTGGGAGGCCCACCCCCCACACCAACAACAAATCATCTATATACCTCCCATACCATTGTATATGGGAGGAAAAAGGGTTATCATCTGCAAAGATGCGGAGCGCCTCCCACCAACCCATATACAGGTTGGCCAGGGAGGGGGAAAACTTTGCCCCAATAGAAGCTCCGCACTTCTGGAGATAAAACAGTGAATCAAAAACAAAAAAGTTGTGTGTGAGAAGGTACTCCACTGCCATGAGCAAAAAGGATTGTAGTGAATTGAAAGAATTGTACCCTCTAAAAGAGGGGGTGACCTATATAAGAGGCCGTTGCGGAGGGAAGCCATGGGTATTTTCCAATTTAACCCCCGAACCCCATATGGTCTGAATACCAGTTGGGATGTGGCTCTTATTACATGATTCTCTCTTGTTCCTCGTTCTCCCTTCCCCGCCCCCTCTTTTATTTTGCTCTCTCTCATCCCCCCCCCCCTTTCCTGGCAGCCCCTCTATCTGCCCGTAAGTATTCTACTTATCTATTGGCTGACTTACTTGAATCAAGTATTCTTGTTCGATCTATTTTTTCATACTCTTTGTTCCTTAGCATTTTAACCTTTAACTTGCAACATTTTATATTTTGTATATTTTATATTTTGTCTTGCATATAGGATGTATGAGCTGGTAGGAAATCAGTGTAGTGTACCTGCCCAGTCGAGATATAGCCACCTCCTTTAAGGTAGGCCTGTGGGCAGATCTTGTACACTGAAATCCCTTCTTATGTGCTCAGACTGCCATTCTAACGCTAGCCATGATTAAGGACTGACATAGTCCGAAACATGTCAGCTAACTGATGCCTAATGGTTTTATTGAACTGGATATGTCCACAAATAAAGACTTTCCCTCTTTCCTCTTTGACATTTGGTCTTACTAATCAGGTCGAGCACTGTTGTGGAAGTTGGTGGGGTGTAGCGGTGTCCACCTGTACTGTTCCTGTTTCAGTAAAGCATACTTTTAATGAACTGTATGCTTCAGTGTATGCTTCACATCATGTGTGTATCGACCAATGCAACTTTCCACCGCCATTGTGATCCTATTTGTACAGGACAGTAAATGGAGTACATGCAGTATGTTCTGGTCATGTGTAATTTGGGTGCAGGGAGAAGATAACTCTCTCTGCACTAGGAAATCTTGGAGTATATTACAAATATATTGTCCTACTACCTCCGTTTTTCTTTTGGCCACATAATTCAGGGTCCAGCTAGCCAGCACCTGAATTACAGTGATTATATTGTAAGTGTGGCACCGTGTCTCATGTTTAATGCAATGTCCCTTTGTGAAGCTAACCTATATGTTTCATATTGGTGGAAAAAAAGTATGCAAAAAACAAACAAGCTAGTAATTTTTTCTTTTATTTACATCAAACTTTGACACTTGGGGCTCTAAATAGAGCTAAAACACTGTTTTGCTGGTCCAAAAAACATCACATTTAACTACTTATTGTCCTGGTGGCAGTATATTTTTGCCCCGCAGTACTTCATCTAAAGTCCCAAAGACGTAGATATTTATCTGTCATTGCAATCGCCTGCTGCATGTGTCCTCATCGCTGCCTGTTGTTAGTAGTACAGTTTCCATTCACTTATCTAAAGTGCCTGTGATCAATGATCACCAACAATCAATGAGATGCCGGTGGTCATTCACAAAAGTGAAAGTAAAATATACACACATTACTTCCTCTGTATACTGTTCAGTACACCGGAGGAATAAACTGAGGGGGGAGGAGGGAGCCGGGGGGGGGGGGGGGGGGAGGGGGCGGAGAGGTCAGGGGCTTGGTCGGCATCTAGTGGCCAAATTACAATCTAACACAGTAAATTCAATAAAAATACATAAATCCCCATTTAGGGCTTGAAATTAGTGACAGATGCAAAATTGAAGAAATATACCTTAATTAACAAATAAAATAAATATTGTCACCATACATTGTACTAGGGATATAATTTAAACATTGAAATAACTGGGACAAATGGGCAAATAAATGTGTGGCTTTTATCCACAGAAGCACGTTTATTTTAAAACTATAATGGACAAAAACTTTTTTTATCACTCCCATTTAAATGCCTTTAGAATAAAATAATTCTTAGCAACATGTACCACCAAAAAAAAGCCTAATTGGTGGTGAAAAAACAAAATATAGATATTCTCGTTGTGATAAGTAGTGATAAAGTTATTGGCGAATGAAAGGGAGGATCACCGAAATGTGAAAATTTGCTCTGGCCTGTAAGGGGAAAAACACGTTCCTGGTTAGGTTAACTAGTTAAAGGACAACTGAAGTGAGAGGGATATGAAGCTGCCATATTTATTTCCATTTAAGCAATACCAGTTGCCTGGCTATCCTGCAGATCCTCTGCCTTGAATACTTTTAGCCATAGACCCTGAACAAGCATGCAGCAGATCCTGCAAAATTAGCTGCATGCTTTTTTATGGTGTTAATAAGATACTAATTCAGCCAAATAGATCAGCAGGGTTGCCAGACAACTGGTATTGTTTAAAAGGAAATAGATATTGCAAGCTATATATACCTCACATGACTATTATCCTTTAATTCTACAAAATTCTTCCGTTTCATACAGATAAAATATTCACGTGCAACTTCACATGCAGCTACCCAAATAATTAACCTCTTGCCGGACCGCTCCACACCAACTGGCATGAAGGCTGCAGGAGCTCCAGGACCACTCCACGCCAATTGGCGTGAATGGCATCCTATGGGGCTGATGACGGAGCTCCGCCTTCAGTCTCCCTGCGGCGATCGCCGCTCGGAGACTGTTAGACAAGGATACCACCATCGAATAAGTATGTACAGCACTGCAATCTAAGGCAGCGCTGTACAGGGGACAGACGTGTGACACGGCTATCCCCCTTGGGGACACAGAAGCTATCCGCTGTGATAGGCTGAAGCCTATCACAGCCAATTGCTGTGATAGGCTTAAGCCTATCACAGCCAATTGCTGTGATAGGCTGACTGGGGAGGGAGGGAACAACAATAAAAAAATAATGAAATGTATTTTAACCTTTTCCAGACCGCCTGCATTAGATTCTACGCCGCACTTGTGGTTGTTCTAGCCTGATGCGGCGTAGAATCTACGCCGGCCCACCGTTTCCACTCCCGACGCGATCGTGCACACCCGGAGGGGGAGATTAAGCTGACATCTCCCCTCAGTGATCAGCAGCCATCTCATATGGCTGCTGATCACGTTATCACTACGATCGCTGGCGGATCATAGTGATCACCTTGACAGCGCGACAGCAGGTGGGGGAAAGAAGAGGATCCACTCACCTCCCTGCCGTTCCAGTGACAATCGGCGCCCCCCTCTGCTCTGGCTGGCATCTCCACTCCTAATGCCGGGGTCCCAGCTTGATGACGTCATCAAGCATTAGGAGAGAGATGCCGGCCAGAGAAGAGGGGGCTACTGCAGCTCATCGCTGGAGCCTGGAAGGTGAGTGATGGACGCTGGCGAAAGGGGGGGGACCTGCCACCATGGGGGGACGCTGCCCAGCCAGCCACAGAGGGGATCTGGTCGCCTGAACCCCCCAAACGCACGAATCTCCCCCCACCGCGAAATGCCTGGTCTTTAATCGGGGGTTAGGCGGCCGGTCCTGAAATGGTTAAAAAAAACAATACACTGGGGGAGTGATCAGACCCCGCCAACAGAAAGCTCTGTTGGTGGGGAGAAAAGGGGGGGGGGTCACTTGTGTACGGACATGAGCGAGGCCTTAAAGCTGCAGTGGCCCATTTAGTAAAAAATGTCCTGGTCATTAGGGGGGTTTAACACCGTGGTCCTTAAGTGGTTAACACATATACAGTCAAAGAGCTGTTTCATAGAAATACAGCTAAATTCATAGAAATTCCAAAATAATGGCCTTTAGTTTGTAAGCAATAAACAATTTTGCGGTTCATTGTACTTTACACATTTTTTTAATGAAAATATTGTCTATTGTTTACTAACGTTAGCAATATTTTGCAGATGGGATTTTTTGCATCTTTTCCCCAACATTCATCATATCATGATATCAAATAATTTTTGCATAGTCTTACCACTGTTGTATAAGCACATTTTTATACATCTCCTCCCCTCCTCCACTGATAGCTAATTTGTCAGAACAGTGTATCACATAGCCAATGTACATGTACATGTACATATATAATTGTTTTAGTATATTCATTTATTTTCATGCATAGTACCATTATGTTTTGTATATTCTACACTACTTTGCACTTGTCCATATTATATGCAACTCATTAAGATCAGTGGCTTTTATGCACACAAAATCCTAGAGTTAACTGCAGCGCTATGCTACTTTACATGCTACCTCACATATGCATTTCGAATAACACCATTACAATCGCACCATCGCTTTACATATGCATTTTGAATAATGCTTCAATCCATTCTATATGCATAACAACACCTTCATTCATACCCACTGACTATATTATTGCCGTTTGTTTTTATGATGCACCCCCATGTACCTGTTACAATTGCACAGTCATTTTATTTATGTGTTATGGATTCTGCTGTAATTTATTATTATATAAGTTATTATGCAATTTATGATTTATGCATAGCCTTACCGCTGTTTGTAAGTCTTTCATGACATTTTTGTAGTTTTGGTGCATCTTCGGGTGCTTGTATCTAGCGTTCCTCTGGCATTCCCCTTTTCTCTTTTGTTTCCCTCCCCAGCTCCCTCCAAAAATTGTTTGCCTGAAGAAGCGGGACTGTTACCCGTGAAACGCGGTGCACTTTTGGAGCTCATAATAAATGTTACTTTAAACCTGAAGCAGTGGCGTAGCTAAGGAGCTGTGGGCCCCGATGCAAGTCTTACAATGGGGCCCCTCAAGCACTCTATACATAACAATTGATACGGCGCACCAAAACCTGCCAATGGTAACTACAGTGTCAGAGGTGCAAGAAGGGGATGGGATGGGAAATAGCTTGTTAATGATTACCACTGTTCAAAGTATCTATAGAAGTGATTACTATGAGCACAGGACCAATAGAGAGCTTATACTGTAGTTGAGGGAGGGCCCTTCGGTAGAGTGACCATATTTTTGTAGGTCCAACCTGGGACGGGGGGGGGGTAGGGCGTGGGGGGGGGGGCGGCGTGCACAGCGCGCCGCGGCGAAAAGTGGGAAGGAGTGAGGAGCACGCAGCGGCGAAGACTGGGGGAGGGGGGCTGCGGCGCGCGCAGCGCGCCGCGCCGAAAAAATGGGCATGGCCATGACATTGTATGGGCGGAGCTAACGTAATGATGTAACAGCGAGGCATAAGAAAGCAGTGTTTACGCCATGATGTGGACAAACGAGACTTTGTATCATGGGTGTGCAGAAACTGTGTGATACTAATAGTATACCGTAACCACAAAGCAGCAAACATAGCCATCTATGACCATTAAATAATAAGTGCAGTAACAGTTACCCCGGACACCAGAAAATAAACGCAATAGGCAACATGTCAGTATAAAATAAATGCAATGCGGGCAAACATGTCAGTACAAAATAAACGCAATGCGGGCAACATGTCAGTACAAAATAAACGCACTGCGGGCAAACATTTCACCAGAAAAGAAACGCACTGCGGCCAAACATTTCACCAGAAAAGAAACGCACTGCGGGCAAACATTTCACCAGAAAAGAAACGCACTGCGGCCAAACATTTCACCAGAAAAGAAACGCAATGCGGGCAAACATTTCGCCAGAAAAGAAACGCACTGCGGGCAAACATTTCGCCAGAAAAGAAACGCAATGCGGGCAAACATTTCGCCAGAAAAGAAACGCACTGCGGGCAAACATTTCGCCAGAAAAGAAACGCAATGCGGGCAAACATTTCGCCAGAAAAGAAACGCACTGCGGGCAAACATTTCGCCAGAAAAGAAACGCTCTGCAGGCAAACATTTCGCCAGAAAAGAAACAATGCGGGCAAACATTTCACCAGAAAAGAAACAATGCGGGCAAACATTTCACCAGAAAAGAAACAATGCGGGCAAACATTTCACCTGGAAAAGAAACAATGCGGGCAAACATTTCACCTGGAAAAGAAACAATGCGGGCAAACATTTCACCAGAAAAGAAACAATGCGGGCAAACATTTCACCAGAAAAGAAACAATGCGGGCAAACATTTCACCTGGAAAAGAAACAATGCGGGCAAACATTTCACCAGAAAAGAAACAATGCGGGCAAACATTTCACCTGGAAAAGAAACAATGCGGGCAAACATTTCACCTGGAAAAGAAACAATGCGGGCAAACATTTCACCTGGAAAAGAAACAATGCGGGCAAACATTTCACCTGGAAAAGAAAGCATTTACTCACCTGGCAGAAGTGTCCGGCCTCTGGCGCGCTGCTCCGTCCCGGGACCGTCTTCCTCCTCCTGCTCTTCTCTCCCGCGCTGACAGGGCTACGGCAAGATGGCGCCCGAAGCCCTGTACTAGTGACACAAATAGGTCTCCAGTACAGGGCTTCGGCAGCCATCTTGCCGTAGCCCTGCTCGCCTGCCGGTGTCGGAAACAGACACCGGAAGAGGAGGCTGGAGCGGGGCTGCGGGCAATGAACTGGCACCGCTGCCAGTTCATTGAGGAGAGAGTGGCCAGAGTCCCGAGGCCGGGACGTCCCGCTGCTGAAAGCGGGACGTTTCCCGGGACCTCATTAAGCCTGGGACAGCGGACCCCGAATCCGGGACGTGTCCCGGGCAATCCGGGACGTCTGGTCACTCTACCTTCGGGGCCCCTCTGGCCCAAGGGCCCCGATGCGGTCGCTACCGCTGCACCCCCTATTGCTACGCCCCTGACCTGAAGTAACCTGCCCGTTGTCTGGCCATTTTTTCAGAAGGGAGGTGAGTCCACCCACTTTCCCCTTTTTAACAATTTTAACTAATTTTACTCTACTTGGCGCCTCTGTTGTTATACCACATAATTTATCATATCATGTTCCCCTTTAAAATGCTGCAGTCTTGCCATGTGTGGTATGCCATCATATCTGAATTGATAACACTCAAAAAATATTGTTATTGTGAGATTAATTTGTCAAGCAGACATACCCTGTGAACCTGTAAGAGCTGTGATTTACACCTCTCAGGAGTATATTTACCACTAATTGAGAGTATATTTACCACTTATCTAAAAAATACCTCACCAAGGAAATACAAAACAATGGAACCTAATATTTCACAGCATGCTTAAAATCACTTTACTATGTATTTCCACATTCCTTCAGAGTCACTTATGGCAAGTGCAGCTATGCAGTCGGATACCCTAAAGCCTGTTATATTTTTCAAGTGTTTTTCTGCCACTAGTTCTAACCTGCAGTGACAATAAATTATTCCTTGGGGATTGTGTACATGAAACACAGCGTGAATGCATCTCGAAGGAGATATGCAAATGCATTGCCTTTATGTCACATCTGTACCCAGTGGCGTAGCTAAGGAGTTGTGGGCCCCGATGCAAGTTTTACAATGGGGCCCCCCAGGCACTCCATACATAGCAATTGATACGGCGCACCAAAACCTGCCAATGGCAACTACAGTGTCAGAGGTGCAAGAAGGGGATGGGGAATAGTTTCTTAATAATTACCACTATTCAAAGTATCTATAGAAGTGATTATTATGAGCACAGGACCAATAGAGAGCTAATACTGTAGTTGATGGAGGGCCCTTCGGGGCCCCTCTGGCCCAAGGGCCCCGATGCGGTCGCTACCTCTGCAACCCCTATTGCTACGCCCCTGTCTGTACCATTTTCATATTACCGGTAGGTTTGCTACTGTAAATACAAATACAAACACAGCAGAATAGAACATGCTACACTTGGAAAACAGCAACACAATGCAAACACAGGTCAAAAGCAGACTAAGGCCTAGTGCACACCGAGCGGTTTTTGGAGCGATCCGCCGTCCGCATCCGCCTGGAAAAACGCTTGGCTAATGTATTGCAATGGGATGGTGCACACCGGCGGTTTGAGGTTTTTGCCAAGCCGCAAACGCGCCTCCTGCTGCGCGTTTGCGGTTTTCGGAAGCGTTTCGTCCTCAATGTAAAATATAGGAAAAACGCAAACCGCTCTGAAAAACGCTACTTCAGAGCGGTTTGCCAGGCATTTTTGTTACAGAAGCTGCAGTAACAGCTTTTACTGTAACAATATGTGTAATCTGCTACACAAAAACGCACCCAAAACCGCTAGGTATGTTTAGAAAACCTCTCTAAACATACCTAGAATCGCTCTGAAATCAGCTCCCAAAACCGCTAGCGTATTGCGGATCTGCTAGCGGTTTTGGTGTGCACTGGGCCTTAGGCCTGGTGCACACCAAAAACCGCTAGCAGATCCGCAAAATGCTAGCAGATATTGAAACGCTTTTTCTTCTTTTTCTGTAGCATTTCAGCTAACGTTTCGCGGTTTTGTGTAGCGGTTTTGGTGTAGTAGATTTCATATATTGTTACAGTAAAGCTGTTACTGAACAGCTTCTGTAACAAAAACGCTGGCAAAACCGCTCTGAACAGGCGTTTTTCAGAGCGGTTTGCGTTTTTCCTATACTTAACATTGAGGCAGAAACGCATCCGAAATCCAAAAAATGCCTCACCCCGGGAGGATTCGTTTCTGCAAAACACCTCCCGCTCTGGTGTGCACCACCCCATTGAAATACATTGACCAAGCGGATCCGCAGCCGCAAGCGGCTGCAGAAATGCTGAAAAAGCCGCTCGGTGTGCACCAGCCCTAAGGCCTAAGGCCCAGTGCACACCGAGCGGTTTTTGGAGCGATCCGCCGGCCGCATCCGCCTGGAAAAATGCTTGGCTAATGTATTGCAATGGGATGGTGCACACCGGCGGTTTGAGGTTTTTGCCAAGCCGCAAACGCGCCTCCTGCTGCGCGTTTGCGGTTTGCTTAAAAACCTCAAACCGCCGGTGTGCACCACACATTGAAATACAATAGCCAAGCGTTTTCACTGGCTGATGCGGCTGGTGGATCGCATACAAAATCCGCTTGGTGTGCACCCGGCCAAATATCTGCTCTCTGCTCCCAAAACCGCTAGCGTTTTGACGATCTGCTAGCGGTTTTGGTGTGCACTGGGCCTTATGCTATGTGTTTTTTTACAAAACCTCATTGCTCCAGTGTGCACAGACACATAGGATAACATTAGCAGCAGATTTAAAAACTCAAAACGCTCAGAAAAACTCCTCGGGTGTGCACCAGGCCTAACTGCCTGTTGTTTACACAAACCCTGTTGCATTTTTGCAATGAGTCTCTTGGAATTTGTTGCCCACCGACTGTGAAAAGCAGAGAGAGAAGAAGAAGAAAAGATAAAAACATTTATATTGTGCTTTTCTCCAGGTGGACTCAAAATGCTTGAGCTGCAGCCACTAGCGCATGCTCAGTAGGCAGTAGCAGTGTAAGGGAACTGGGCCCAAGGACTCCTTATTGAAATAGATGCTTGCTTACTGGACAGGAAGGTCCAAGATTCAAACCCAGGTCTCCAGTGTCAGAGGTAGAGCCCTTAAAGGGGTTCTCCGGTACATAAAATTAAGCTAAAACTGACACTTACCTGGGGCTTCTATCGGCCCCCTGCAGCTGGAATGTCCCGCGCCGTTCTCCTCCGATTCCCTGTTCCCCACTGCTGGCACCGGGCTAATTATTAGTCTAACTAGACGAGAACTGCGGCTGCGCTCCGTGCGTATCAGCGGGAGCTTACTGCGCAGGCGCAGTGCAAGAAAACTTCATACTGTGCCTGTGCAGTAAGCTCCCGCTGATGCGCGCTGGAGCAAGCACACCCTCGCCCACCGCAAGTGCAGCTGCAGCCGCAGTTTTATTCATCTAGTTAGACAAATAATTAACCCGGTGCCAACGGTGGGGAACGGCGCATCGGAGAAGGACGGGGCAGGACAGTCCAGCTGCAGGGGGCTGATAGAAGCCCCAGATAAGTGTCAGTTTTAGCTTATTTTTTTATGTACTGGAGAATCCCTTTAACTGGTGCACCATCCAGCTACAGCTGAATAGTGTAATGGTTACACCCAGTGACGTACCTACCATAAGGCTGCAGGTGCTCACAGCACCGGGTGTAGCCATAGCTAGGGCTGCCACTGTGGTGCTCAGTCACTGTGTTCTTCCACTTGGGGGCTTTTCTCATAGTTTGGGCAACCTTCAGGAAAATAGCAGCAGGCAGTGCAGGGGACTGTATTACTTCCTGCACTAGATCTAGCACCACTCCCCATGGGCAATATGTCTCCCCTAGGCCAAGTGTGTTGTGGCTTCCTGTTCTTGTGCAGCAGTGCCCCTCCCATTCCATGTGTTGCCTCCTCTACAATGTGTATCATCCATGTACTGTAGCCCGTTTCACGAACAGCTCCCTTGATCATCAGTTTCCCTTTTTTCATGTTGTGCACCCCATTTTCAGCCTCCTATTTCATATGTAGCGACCAGTCTTTCTTGTCCAGATGCCCCCTTGGACTGCATCCGCCCAAGGCCCGGGCCTTTGTGGCCTTTCCAGAAATCCGGCCCTGTCAATACTCTTAGCCATAGACCCTGAACAAGCTTGGAGATCAGGTGCTCTGACAGAAGTCTGTCCAGATTAGCTGCTTGCTTCTTTCATGTGTGTGATTCAAACACTAATGCAGCCAGGGATATAACTACAAATCATGGTGCCCCCCAGCAAAACTTTGATGGAGCCCCTCAGTGTTCATGCTCTTTCTCTTTCCTACCCCTGGCAACCCTCACAGTCTAGGGGCCCATCTTGCAAGAGTCATAAAACAAAGTGTGGACATCATAATTGTCATACTGAAAACAAGTGTAGCCATAAAAACACCAGATCTGAAGGATGGACCTCTTTATTGGAGTGAGTTAAGTAGTAGTTGAGGAGTTGGGGCCCCCTTACATCTTTGGGCCCCCTTACATCTCTGGGCGGTCGCAAGTGCTGCTTCCCTGTAGTTACGCCCCTGACTGCAGCCAACGAGATCAGCTGGACTGCCAGACTACTGGTTTTGTCTAAAAGGAAATAAATATAGCAGCCTCCATCTATATCCCACTCAGTTCAGGTGTACATTAAAAGGATTGCCTAATGGCTGGAGAAGATGTGAACATTGCAAAGCCTACGTATTTGCCTGTACAAGGACAAAGGTACAGAGTGGCACACTGTTAAACAGGGTTCATTGGGTGCATAACCAGGGTAGTAAGCCAAACTACCATTCAAGATAAACAATAAGTCCAAAGTAGGTTAGCACACGGTTCTGTGAGAAGTTGCTTTTATTCCATCATTCCATGAATTTCTGGCATCCATGCTTGTGACCATATTTTAAAGGTACTTGTATTGGCCTGAAGAAGGGGGCTGGGACCCATGAAATGTGTTGACTTTTAATTGTGTTGAATAAATAATTTATTATTTTTACATTACCCCTGTGGTTTGGGTTCTTCTATCTGGAGTGGTAGACACCTCCCTCCACCTTATTATTGTTTTTTGTTTCATCACATTACCGATCTTTGGGTGCCTCCACCCCCCAGTACTTTTATTCCATCAGTTAGTCCACACTGTAAAACTGACAATTGTTCCGGGGCCGATCAGGGTTCCCATTTAACACAGCACAGAGAGTTACAGTCAGATATCTATCACCTGACCAAACGGATCACATCCTTCTGCATGAGTTCTCCTACAAATAGCCATCACTAATGGCAATGCAATGGAGGGGAATCATTTCATTGTGTGTTATGGACATGAAGCAATGCATACTATGGAGCATACAGTAAATGAAGAGTATGCTTAGCGGCAATTGAAATTGTGCACATTGTCCAGTAACACAAACATAATGTGAGCATGCCTCACATTATACTGATGGTTTCTGACGCATCTGCACTGCTAATGCGAAGATGTGAATGTTGCATTGCATTCCTGGTTTATTTGTTTTTTTGCACATAAGAAAAAGGTGCGGTGAATTTGTTTTTTTGTTTTTGTCTTTTACAGGGAACACAATGCAGCTCCCAATGTGAACACGGCATAAAGGGTACCTTTCAAGTGACACTATTATACTGAAAATGTAACTTGTAAGGTAAAATAATGTACAGGTATAAAACTGAACAGTTGTTTTTTGTGATCTATAATCTTTTGCATTCATGTTTTAACCTTTTAGGGACCGACATAGTTTGAATCTACGTTCAGCAGGTGGTGCTTAGAGATGGCCCGAACGGTTCACCGGCGAATGGTTCCCGGTGAACTTCCGGGGTTCGCGATCACAGAGAACCGCAATCTTTTCTGGTTGTTCTGTTCTGTTCGCCTCCATAGTGCATCATGAGAGTCAACTTTGACCCTCCACATCACAGTCAGCAGGCACATTGTAGCCATTAAGGGCTACACTCCCTCCTGGAGCCCCCCCCCCCCCCCCCTTATAAAAGGCAGGCAGTGTCAGGCTTTTCACTCACTCGTGTGCCTGCAGTAATTAGTGAAGGGATAGCTGCTGCAGACTCTCATAGGGAAAGCTTAGTTAGGCTCTTGTAGGCTTGTTAGCTTGCTCCTTGCTGATTCTTACTGCTAAAAAAGCACCCCACAACAGCTCTTTTGAGAGCTAATCTTTTTCTTGTGATCTTTTTTTTTTTTTTTTGTGTCCCACAGACACTTGTGTTGCATAGACAGCCTTGGTAATTCCTACTGTGTGTGCCACTGACAGGCCCAGCACATTCAGTGACTACCTGTGTGTGTGACAGGTGCACATTACCAATCACTGCATATACCTACTACTACCTGTTGTTCACTTCAGTGCACCCACCCACCTACATGAGCGCACGCAGTGTCACTGTGCCTGTCTGGTACCTGTCTGTGTGTGACAAGTGCACATTGTAATACCCATCACTGCATATACCTACCTGCTGTTCACTTCAGTGCACCCACGCAGTGTGATATTTAATACCACCAGTCACTCTACGTGTGTGTGACCAGTCACTCACGGTACGTGTGTGTGACAGGTGCACATTTGTAATACCCATCACTGCATATACCTATCTGTTGTATTCAGTGCATCCACCTACCTACGTGAGTGCACGCAGTGTGATATACCACTCCATGCATACTTGTTAACTGCACCTGTGTGACTACACATTGTATTAGTCAAGTCAGTGCATACCTTTCACTTCAACCCCCCCAATATGGACAAAACAAAAGGCAGAGGCAGGCCACCTGGCAGGTCTGTTTGAGGTTGTGCTGTCGTGAGTTTGTGCGGCCCTTGACCAAAGTACAGTGTTCAGAAGAAGGCACGTGCCATCAACCCCCAATACTGTCAGGGCATAGTTGACTAGTTAACACAGAACACCTCATCTTTCTCAGCTTCTGCACGGAAGTGTGACATATCTTCATCCTCCTGCTCTGATTCTGGCACCCCACTTAACACTCAGTCGGCCACCACCACCAAAGTGCCATCACCCCAGGGCTCAGCGGTGTGCAATTTTTTTTTGTGTCTGCCTCAGATGAGAGCAAGGCCATCTGTACTCTCTGCCACCGAAAATTGAGCCATGGAAAGACCAAGACCCGCGTAGGGACAACTACCTTACAAAGGCACATGATGAAAAAGCACAAACTGCAATGGGATGACCACCTGAGGAAAAGCAGCACACAAAAGCAAAGCCACACACCACAGTGGAAGATACCAGGCCGCAATTTTTTCTCAAAAAAGGCAATACCTAAACTGTACCGAGATGTTGAAAGGCAAGTGGTGACATCTCTGGCACACAGTGCTGGGTCAAGGGTCCATCTGACCACGGATGCCTGGTCTGCAAAGCACGCTCAGGCCTGCCCGAACACTAAGTCAGTCCCCACACACAGCATCTCTGCCTGTACGCCGTGTGACTGCCTTACTCAAGACTAAGTCGCTCCCCACACAACATCTCTGCCTGCAGGCCGGTTGACTGCCTTCTCTGCCACCACCAACAGGGTCTAGGACTGCTAGCAGCAGCTGCTATAATAATTTTTCTGGTGCGTGTACATGCACAACAAAACAAAAGGCATGTACATGTGCTAATTCCCCTTCAGGATCATTACCTTGCCGCGGTGAAGAGACTTGCATATCACAATGAAGCAATGACCGCCGGCTATATGAGTGTCTCAGGGGGCACACCCACGATAATAAGGTCGTTGCTTCATTGTGGACAGACTAAATTTGATCAGCTGGACAGTCACTGTTCTGTCATTCAGCTACCTCAGCCCAGCGACCATATGGGCTGGAAAGCAGCCATCACCTGCACTCTCATCATGGTGCACACCAGTCCAGCACGGCCGTCACTACACAAACAGCTGTTTGCAGTCACTGCATACCTTCCACTGCATCTGTGACTGCACATTGTATTATACAATGGCAATACTGGCAATACTGGCAATCAGTTCATGCCTTTCACTTGAATGGATGGCAGACTTGCCCTCTATAACAGATTCTCATTACAGGTAGTAAAGTAGATCAGTGTCATATACAGCAGGGCCTCGAAAGTCCTCCTGTATTGTTATTTTTGGTCACTACCTCGGGGCGTGCATGCCATGCCTGCTGCCTTCCTTGGATGTGTGGTAGCTGTTCCTGCTCCTTTGCCCACAGCGTGCCTGCTGCCTTCCTTGGATGTGTGGTGGTGGTAGCCATTTCTTAGGCTCCCACTCCGGACCAGAATTGAACCCTGACTCCCCCGCCATTGCCCGTGGTCACTCACAATGGCAGACTTGCCCTCCATAACAGAGTCTCATTGCAGGTACTGAAGAGCAAGCAGAACAAGTATTCAAAAAAATAGATGTAAGCTTTAACAATGGTAGAGAAAGAACCATCGAAAGTTGATAAGGCAGTCAGACATTACCTGATATCATTGAGGAAGAGCAATCTCGCCATGGTGTGCACCAGATCAGCAAGCATGGCCATCACAACACAAACAGCTGTTTGTGGTGCGTTTCACAGTGAGTTTGGTGTGTCAGTGTGAAGCAGTACTCTAATTACACTCCCTGATTGATGTATACACATGCAAGATGTTTTAAAGCACTTTAGGTCTGCAATTTAGCATTCAATGTGATTTCTGCCCTTAAAACGCTGCTTTGCATCAAATCCAGATATTTCCCCGGGACTTTTGGCGTGTACCCCACTCCGCCATGCCCCCCTCCAGGTGTTAGACCCCTTGAAACATGTTTTCCATCACTTTTCTGGCCAGCATAAGTGTTTCTAGTGTTCAAAGTTCGCCTCCCCATTGAAGTCTATTGCGGTTCGCGAAAGTTTGCGCAAACCGAACTTTTCAGAAGTTCATAAACAGCCAAGAAACAGTAAGAGGGCCGGCCAGTGCACACCCAAAAACGCTAGCATAATCGCAAGCAACAAGTGTTTTTTGAAGCGATTTTTAAAAGTGATTCTAGGTATGTGCCTAGCAATTTTCTGTTTATGCCTAGTGAGTTTTGGAGCATTTAGTGCAGCGATTTTATACCTCTCATACACTTTGACCTGGAAGTAATCAGCTTTTTAATAAAAAAATACTAGGAATATCTCTCTGTTCAACACTTTTTGGAGTGATTTTCCTTTTCTCCTATACTTAACATTGAGGCTGAATCGCCTTCAAAATGCTGCAGGACCCACATTTGCATTGTGGGGAAAAATCACATCGCTCTGGTGTGATGATCAAGCCCATAGAAAGACATTAGCCAATCGCTTTTTGAAGCGCTAGCGATTTTAAAAGCGCTCAGAAGCGCTCTTGGTGTGCACCAGCCCAGAGACAGCTTGCGATAAGGATTTACTGCAGGAAAATTCAAAGGGTAACTATTTCATTTTTTTGTTTTATAGTTTAAAAAAGAGAGTGTACTTTTAAAATTGCAACTGTCTGATGCAATGGTATAAAAAAGCTATATAACTGAAAATAAAAATAAGAGATTCTCTCCTTTGCTACTAATGGTCTATTACTTATACATACTACACATACAATTGATTATATCATAAGGTTTTGGGGTTTTTTTTAGGCTTGCTTTAAGGATACTATAATATAAGTATGTACACTAATCTTTAAATCCCTAATAGGGACATAAGTATCACTTTAGTTGTTGTACTTTGTTTTTTTCAGTTACATGCTAATGGAATATACAGTACATCTGTAGTAAGCATGTAATTGGACAAATGAGGCAGGAAACCGGCCATAAACAAACAAAGGCTGTGTGTATCAATCATTTTCAGGGCTAAACTACCATCTGTAAAGAAAATAAGTTTTGTTGAGTCAACTAATTGCACATGTAAGAGAGCTGGGAACTCAAAAATAGCATCAAACTCATGACTAATTATGTTGTTAATTGCTCACATTATTTTTCCAAGGCAAGCTGCCTCCTGAAGCAATATTACATGCACTGTATACATTGGGATACCTCGAGCAGAGAGTAGGAGCCATACTGTGGGTAATCATTAGCTGAGTGCTAGAGCATATTCTTTGCCATGTGTTATAATGCTCAGTACCTCTTGCTGTTTAGCTGCCTTTTTGGCCCCCTGCTGCCTCTTCTCCATGGCTGCAGATTTGCTGGGCTGTACATTTTCTATCATTCTAAATCGGATATATTTTTTAAGTGGATTTTTTATTCCCAATGCATTAGTAACCTGCTTTCTCTTACCTTTAGGGATTGACCACCACAGTAAAAATAAGTCTTTGGAAATGTTTGTCCTTGGAAATATACAAGAAATTCGTTTTTAGAACACTATAGTCTCAATCAACTATTCTGTTCTGTGTTACATTTGTTACACTGCATAGTGTGCTATGGTGTGTGTTTAAAACAAGTCTTTATTTTTTTATTTATTTAACTAAGCAAGATGTCACACATTAGGCAGACTGCTCCTAATTGTTACATTTTACAAAGGGTTAATTTGAGGCTGAGGCTGAGGCCTTATAGGACAACTGAAGCGAGAGGGATATGGAGGCTTCCATATTTATTTCCTTTTGATGCAGAGCAAGACTTAGAACTTCCTCTCCGCCAGTGGCATAGCAATAGAGGTTGCAGAGGTCTCGACCGCACTTGGACCCTTGGGCCAGAAGGGCCCTTTTTCAACTGCAGCATTAGCTCTTTATCGGTCCTGTGTTTAATGATCACGTCTATAGATGCTTTGAATAGTAATAATCATTAACAAGCTGATCCCCATCCCCTTCTTGCACCTCTGACAGTGTAGTTGTCCTTGGCAGGTTTTGGTGCGCCATATCAATTGTTATGTATATAGTGCTTGGGGGTAGGCCCCATGTAAAACTTGCACTGGGGTCCATAACTCCTTAGTTAATCCACTGCTCTAAAAAAGAAACAACAGCATAATAACCTTTAGGGCCCTTTCACACCGAGTCTATGCGGTACACCCCACCACCATGCCATGAAAGTCTATGGAGACCTTCATACTGCAATGCTACGTCGCAAAGGACTGAAATGATGTTTTTATTGCATCCCCGACACAGGTCCAAAACTACATTAACGGTGTGGCAATGCAGTGATCTGCATCGGCCTGGAAGTCATGTTAGTCCATGGTGATGTGTAGATTTAAAAAAAATCTCCATCGGGACGTTGTAGGGTGCATGCACGGAAGCATATTTTAACAATACGCTTCCATGCACTTCCGCATACCTGCAGCAGGAAGTGACGGCAATCGCAAGTCAACGTCATGCATGTGTCACTTCCGACTTGGCCGGTGGCCAGACTGGGAACTTTATGGTAAACATTTTGGACCAGCACCATGCATATATTAAGAGATCCTAGATTAGAATGTGCTAGGGGCCAAACTAGCAAAATCAATAAATAGAGAAAATAAGTACCCTTGTAAACAGCACCAAACTAATCATGTAGTATCGGAATATATAAATCTTTATTATTCAAAACCATAAACAATCTTTAAAACAATTAAAAAAGTCCCCACACAGGGGTGATATGCAGTGTCTCTCAAAATACAATTGTCATACAATAATACTGGATAACTATAAATAACATCTGGCCAACTGTAAAACCCACCCTGTGAAAATGAATGATACAATGCCAACTTCAAAATATGCCAACAATGATAAATTGTAGATACTATATAGTTATAGATAACAATCAATATAAAGACCCAAAATGGCTATAGCATTAATAAGTAATATAAGTTTGTGCAACACACAGAGCAATCAATATGAGAGCAATAGACAAAAGTGCATAAGTGATTTGAGGTAGGGGATCAAGAGAGGAACCTAAAATATAGGTATACATTGTGCTGTGAAGGAGATTACAGCAGCCTATGTACAGGGCGCAATGTGCATGAAAGTGAGCAGTAGAAGAGAGCTTACGTGGGAGGAATCCAAAGAACATGAGAGGGGGATCCAGGAGGCCAGGAAGAGAGAGACATGGCGACCAGCCTTAGTGCACCACACAGGCTCGACCTGCTTCAGAAGAGGCCTCCTGTTCTTTGGAATTAGACAGGCTAAACTCACTAAATACATGCAGGGTGCATTGCTCTATGTTTTCCTTTTACACTGTGCAAGAATTCAGGTCCACTTTAAAGAGACTCCGTAACAAAAATTGCATCCTGTTTTTTATCATCCTACAAGTTCCAAAAGCTATTCTAATGTGTTCTGGCTTACTGCAGCACTTTGTACTATCACAGTCTCTGTAATAAATCAATGTATCTTTCCCTTGTCAGACTTGTCGGCCTGTGTCTGGAAGGCTGCCAAGTTCTTCAGTGTTGTGGTTCTGCTATGCACTCCCCCCTCAGGGGGGAAAGAAACACACAAATGATCTCTTGAGATTCAAAAGGAAGGCTGTATACAGCCTGCTTGTGTATGGATGTATTTTCTATGTGTGGACATACTGTACATCAACCTACTTCCTGTTTTGGTGGCCATTTTGTTTGTTGATAAACAACCTTTTTAAAACTGTTTTTAACCACTTTTAATGCGGCGGGGAGCGGCAAAATTGTGACAGAGGGTAATAGGAGATGTCCCCTAACACACTGGTATGTTTACTTTTGTGCGATTTTAACAATACAGATTCTCTTTAAGCAATACCCATTGCCTGCCTGGCTATCGTGCTGCTCCTCTGCCTCTAATACTTTTAGCCATCGACCCTGAACAAGCATGCAGAAGATCAGGTGTTTCTGACATTATTGTCAGATCTGACAAGATTAGCTGCATGCTTGTTTTTGGGGTTATACAGATACTACTGCAGCCAAATAGTTGCTCAGTGAAACATATGTAACGTATCATTAGGAACGGATACATGTGAACGGTTCCATAGGTTAACATCGGATCCGTTCGCATCCGTTCCATTTGTACAATATCCATTTCGTACCATTTGGCTTACGGTTCTCTTTTTAATGCTAATGTGAACCGGGCCTAACATATTAATACAACATTTTTTTTCTTTTATGAAGATGCCCAGGCAATACTAGATAACAGAAAAGGCTACAAGGAATCCTTATGGCATACAGGAAAAAAAAAGCCTGGAAAAAAGGGTGCAGGGGATTGCTGCTAGTAGAATATTTCTTTATCTAGCAATATTCTACCGCTGAATTACGATAGTAAAATGTTGGTAGTGTTTTGCGATATTGTACAATGGCTACACCTAACCCTACTCTCACACAGAACCTCCCTCTGCTGATGCCTAGCCTTAAGACCCCCCCCTGGTTGTGCCTAACCCTAAGACCCCCCCTGGTGGTGCCTAAACCTTACCCCCCCCTGTTGGTGCCTCATCATAAACACCTCCTGCCTAAACCTTAACCTCCTCTGCTACAAAGCTGTGATTTGAGGCAAACAAAGTCAATTTCAGTGAATGAAGGTGTCATTGCAAAGCCACGATTATAGGCAAACAAGCTAAATTTCGGCTGCCAGAGGCAACCAATAGAATCATGTAGGTGACGGGAGCCTGCAGATATGCAAATTGTGCCCACTGTGCAATGCCACAATTTTTATATCTGCTAATGCAATTCTATTGGGCCCCTCAGGGCGCCAAAACGAACCTTGTTTGCTGCATATTGTGGCCATTATAAAAGCTTGATAGCAGATGCCACCATGCGTCCAAATGTCCATTGTTTGCCGCAAGTGGCAGCTTTTATAATAGGCACCTATGACGGCACCATTTTTTCTGTAAGGGCTCCTTAACCCTTTTTTCCTGATTCAATCCTTATGAACTGGAATACTAAATTAAAGTTAAGCAAAGCTTAAGTGGTCAAAAGAGATGCATTTTCAAATCTTGCCATCAATGCTTATGTGCAATAGATGGACATTTTCAGCTTCCCGCCCACACGTACTCTCATTAACTAATTTATGTTATACAAATCGACAAAATCTAAGCAGGATCAAAAGAGCTTGGAAACTATTGTTGACATCCTGTAGGAGATGCTATTTGAAGAGATCATTTGGCGTGCTTTCAAAACCCATTAACCTTAGCCGAGTAGTTTGGGATGTGGAAATGTTTTAGCTAAGCAAAACATACCTTGTAATAAAGGGCTCTGGTTCCCGTAATGGGCGGTTAATGTAAAAATATATCTAAGTGCTTTGCTCCAAAAGTCAGAAAGTTCACGACAACCCCATGTGCTCTGTTTAAAATATCAAATTTGTTTCAGAATTGTGTTGTTGTAAGCAAAATTTGAGACTTGTTTGCATTACAACCTGCATCATAAGACCAGAGGAACATAATGAGGGCAATTTATCATTAAAGTAAGGTGTAGCGATGGCGGACTGTACATGCAAACTGGTGCAGTTTAAACCAAGACTCTAATTCCACATTTTTATTACTAGCTTGAAAATGCAAATTGCTCAAAAGCCCAAGTCATTTATATCATGTTGATGTAAATTTTAATAAAAGCACACCTAAACAACGGGATTAAAGAGGCACTCACATCATGGCATATAGCTTTTTAAGGCCCTTTGTATTGACCAGAGGAAGCAGACCAGCACCCATGAAACACGTTGTCTTATGTGCATGAATAAAACATATACTTACCTTTGTGGTTTGTCCTTAACCATTTCAGATGTTCGGACATGAGCCTCACGTCTGTGGATGCTGCTGCTACAGCCGCAGGGAGGTGAGACTCATGTTGTCTGCGCACTTTGCAGGGCTGCGTGCACAATCACGACGGTCACGGCGTCAGGGGGGATTGGTGGCAGGGGACAGAAGTCCCCTGAGCCAACTTGCGCTTGTGCAGCGAGAATGATCAATGTTTTTGTCCAAAAACAGTGATCATTCTCAGTAGATGTAGGAGCGGTGACGTGCGTGTGTACGATCGGCCACCGCAGGCTTCCACCGCTGATCGTTAGAGGGGAAATGATTGAATAGAAACTCAGTTCCCATTAATTAAAGAGACTCTGAAGCTTCGACATTCCCACGGCTAAGTGTGGCCTTTATCACCCCAAAATCCTGGCGGAAATCTGCGGGGATTGATGCGAATAGAGGCAGAGCTACTGCACAAAATGTAATAAAATAAATGCTACTTACTGGGGGCTTCTTCCAGCCACTAGCTCCCAGCATGTCCCTCACTGCAGCTCTCCCCACAGCCGTTCGCCGCAGCTCATTCCCGGTCCCCGGCAATGACGTCAGGGCGACCGCCAGGTCGGCCTGTACTGCGCCTGCACGAGCGGCGCTGTCAATCACCGCCACGTGGGCTGGAGCGGACTACGCAGGCTCAGAACTAGCGGGAGCTTGGGGCTGGAGGAAGCCCCCAGTAAGCAGCACTTATTTTATTACATTTTCCCTGATGACTCCTTTAAAGCGGAATATAACCCTGCATTTCAACTTTGCTCTAAAATATTATTTACAGCATATTATATGCAAAAAGCATTTTTTTTACTAGACCAGCATTGGAAGGGTTAAACACAGAGGTTTAAAGTTCCATGGAGAGATATGCAGAAGTTCAGATTGTTACATTCTATCTAGTTATATGTATCTATTGATAAATGTTACACACTCTTTGGCTGTCCTCCAAGCTCCTTCTCAGTCAGAGAGATGAGTCACATTCCACACTTAGATACATTTATGTAAACAAAATGTATCTATTTCAGCTTCGGATGCGTCTGCAGAAATCTCCAGGAACTTTAAAGCCCTGTGTAACCCTTCCAATGCTGGTCTAGTAAAAAAAAATGCTGGTTGCATATAATATACTGTAAATAATGTTTTAGAGCAAAGTTGAAATGCAGGGTTATATTCCGCTTTAAGGAACGGTTCCTTCAACACAAAAGTGAAAAATGGGAATGGTTCAACCCGACTTATAGAACATGTAAGGGAAGTTCATAGGGCAAATACAAGTTACTTAACTTTTACAGGTTTGGAAACAGTGGATAGTGACAGAAGGGGTGGTTCTATGGATGAGAGATTGCGAAAAAGGTAGGCTGCCATGATTGCACACACTGATGCATTGAAGAATCTTGGTTTTAATGAAAGAAATGATATCAATGCATTTTTCAGATAAGTGTGTCCTATAATTTTATCTAAATGATTTTTTATTGCTGTCTTTTTCCTCCTTCCCTCCCTCTGGGTAGTGAGTGGGTGGGTACAAATACCTGTATATAGGTGAATAGGTGGGGGATAAGGCAGGCCCCACGTGTCCTGAGGAGGTGTGCTTACACGTGATACAGCTGTAGACAGGGGGCATTTGTTTGTACCTGAGTTCCGTGGCTAAATAAAGAAGAAGTTGATGGAGAGTGCCGGAGTCCGTCTTCTTTTTGCATTTGTACTTATAGTACAATAATATGAATAATATGCCAGGACATCTTGTGGCCAAATAGTAAAATTACACCTACATACATTAGGGAGTGCATTTTTTAATATGTATGTCAAAAGGGTATTTAACTGTTATTTTTTAAAATTTTGTATAAATAAAATATTTTAGCCATACATTTTACTAGGGATATAATTTAAACATTGCAATAACCAGGACAAATGGTCAAATACACTGGCCTCAATTCACTAAACTTATCTCCTGTCTTTAATAACTCTTCTAGAGTTGTTACCATGGTGATAAGGCATGTAGTATTCAGGAAACATTTTACCTCAGGCAAGCCTAAAGTTAACTCTTCTGTCTTTAAATTAACTCTCCAGTCCTTAAAATAACTCCAGAGTTAAAGACAGGCTGTTAATTAGCTGCATGTGAAAAAAACTACAGAGGAGGTAAATTAACTACAGAGGAGGTAAATTAACTACAGGAGAGGTAACTTAAGGAATGAAGAGGTAAGATAACTCTCTCACGTGTGGAGGTAAGTTTTCTCTTGCCTTATTATCTCCAGCATGATCTTAGTGAATTGAGGCCAATGTGTTTTATCCACTGTAGTACATTTTATTTTAAAACTATAGTGATCAAAAACTGAGAAATAATGAATTTTTTACATTTGTTTCTTATTATTACCATTAACCACTTCCCGACCGCCCACTACACAGGGGCGGCGGGGAAGTGGAGCCCTGCAGGACGGCCTCACCCACAGAGGCGGCGGTCCATTTAAGGGCATGGGCGGAGCGATCGCGTCATCCGTGACGCGATCCTCCGCCGGCGCCTGTCACCGCTCGCTCGCCGCAACATCCCGCCGGCTATACGGAAGCGCCGGCGGGATGTTAACCCCGCGATCGCCGCATACAAAGTGTATAATACACTTTGTAATGTTTACAAAGTGTATTATACAGGCTGCCTCCTGCCCTGGTGGTCCCAGTGTCCGAGGGACCACCAGGGCAGGCTGCAGCCACCCTAGTCTGCACCCAAGCACACTGATTTCTCCCCCCCCTGCCCCAGATCGCCCACAGCACCCATCAGACCCCCCCCCTGCCCACCCCCCAGACCCCTGTTTGCACCCAATCACCCCCCTAATCACCCATCAATCACTCCCTGTCACTATCTGTCAACGCTATTTTTTTTTTATCCCCCCCCCTGCTCCCTGCCCCCTCCTGATCACCCCCCACCCCTCAGATTCTCCCCAGACCCCCCCCCCCCAGACCACCCCCCCCTGTTTACTGTATGCATCTATCCCCCTGATCACCTGTCAATCACCTGTCAATCACCTGTCAATCACCCGTCAATCACCCATCAATCACCCGTCAATCACCCCCTGTCACTGCCACCCATCAATCAGCCCCTAACCTGCCCCTTGCGGGCAATCTGATCACCCCCCCACACCAATAGATCGCCCACAGATCCGACATCAGATCACCTCCCAAATCCATTGTTTACATCTATTCTCTCCTCTAAACACCCACTAATTACCCATCAATCACCCATCAATCACCCCCTATCACCACTTGTCACTTTTACCTATCAGATCAGACCCTAATCTGCCCCTTGCGGGCACCCAATCACCCGCCCACACGCTCAGATTGCCCTCTGACCCCCCCTTATCAATTCACCAGTGCATTAATTACATCTGTTCTTCCCTGTAATAACCCACTGATCACCTGTCAATCACCTGCCAATCACCTATCACCCATCAATCACCCCCTGTCACCCCCTGTCACTGCCACCCATCAATCAGCCCCTAACCTGCCCCTTGCGGGCAATCTGATCACCCACCCACACCATTAGATCGCCCGCAAACCCGCCGTCAGATTACCTCCCAAATGTATCGTTTACATCTGTTATCTTCTCTAAACACCCACTAATTACCCATCAATCACCCCCTATCACCACCTGTCACTGTTACCTATCAGATCAGACCCTAATCTGCCCCTTGCGGGCACCCAATCACCCGCCCACACGCTCAGATTGCCCTCAGACCCCCCCCCCCTTATCAATTCGCCAGTGCATTAATTACATCTGTCCTTCCCTGTAATAACCCACTGATCACCTGTCAATCACCTGCCAATCACCTATCACCCATCAATCACCCCCTGTCACTGCCACCCAACAATCAGCCCCTAACCTGCCCCTTGCGGGCAATCTGATCACCCACCCACACCAATAGATCGCCCGCAGATCCGACATCAGATCACCACCCAAGCGCAGTGTTTCCATCTATTCTCTCCTCTAAACACCCACTAATTACCCATCAATCACCCATCAATCACTCCCTATCACCACCTGTCACTGTTACCTATCAGATCAGACCCTAATCTGCCCCTTGCGGGCACCCAATCGACCGCCTACACGCTCAGATTGCCCTCAGACCCCCCCTTATCAATTCGCCAGTGCAATATTTACATCTGTTCTCCCCTGTAATAACCCACTGATTACCTGTCAATCACCTATCAATCACCCATCAATCACCCCCTGTCACTGCCACCCATCAATCACCCCCTGTCACTGCCACCCATCAATCACCCGCTGTCACTGCCACCCATCAATCAGCCCCTAACCTGCCCCTTGCGGGCAAACTGATCACCCACCCACACCAATAGATCGCCCGCAGATCCGACATCAGATCACCACCCAAGCGCAGTGTTTCCATCTATTCTCTACCCTAAACACCCACTAATTACCCATCAATCACCCCCTGTCACTGCTACCTATCAGATTAGACCCCTATCTGCCCCTAGGGCACTCAATCACCCGCCCACACCCTCAGAATGCCCTCAGACCCCAGCCCTGATCACCTCGCCAGTGCATTGCTTGCATCCATTCCCCCCTCTAATCACACCTTGAGACACCCATCAATCACCTCCTGTCACCCCCTAGCACACCTACCCATCAGATCAGGCCCCAATTTGCCCCGTGTGGGCTCCTGATCACTCGGCCAAACCCTCAGACCCCCTTCCGATCACCTCCCCAGTGCATGGATTGCATCTATTTTCCCCTCTAACCACCCCCTGAGACACCCATCAATCACCTCCTGTCACCCCCCTAGCACTCCTATCCATCAGATCAGGCCCAATACAACCTGTCATCTAAAAGGCCACCCTGCTTATGACCGGTTCCACAAAATTCGCCCCCTCATAGACCACCTGTCATCAAAATTTGCAGATGCTTATACCCCTGAACAGTCATTTTGAGACATTTGGTTTCCAGACTACTCACGGTTTTGGGCCTGTAAAATGCCAGGGCGGTATAGGAACCCCACAAGTGACCCCATTTTAGAAAAAAAAGACACCCCAAGGTATTATGTTAGGTGTATGACGAGTTCATAGAAGATTTAATTTTTTGTCAAAAGTTAGCGGAAATTGATTTTAATTGTGTTTTTTCACAAAGTGTCATTTTCCGCTAACTTGTGACAAAAAATAAAATCTTCTATGAACTCGCCATACTACTAACGGAATACCTTGGGGTGTCTTCTTTCTAAAATGGGGTCATTTGTGGGGTTCCTATACTGCCCTGGCATTTTAGGGGCCCTAAACCGTGAGGAGTAGTCTTGAAACGAAATTTCTCAAAATGACCTGTGAAATCCTAAAGGTACTCATTGGACTTTGGGCCCTTTAGCGCAGTTAGGGTGCAAAAAAGTGCCACACATGTGGTATCGCCGTACTCAGGAGAAGTAGTATAATGTGTTTTGTGGTGTATTTTTACACATACCCATGCTGAGTGGGAGAAATATCTCTGTAAATGGACAATTGTGTGTAAAAAAAATTAACAAATTGTCATTTACAGAGATATTTCTCCCACCCAGCATGGGTATGTGTAAAAATACACCCCAAAACACATTATACTACTTCTCCTGAGTACGGCAATACCACATGTGTGGCACTTTTTTGCAGCCTAACTGCGCTAAGGGGTCCAAAGTCCAATGAGCACCTTTAGGCTTTACAGGGGTGCTTACAATTTAGCACCCCCCCAAAATGTCAGGACAGTAAACACACCCCACAAATGATCCCATTTTGGAAAGTAGACCCTTCAAGGTATTCAGAGAGGGGCATGGTGAGTCCGTGGCAGATTTCATTTTTTTTTGTCGCAAGTTAGAAGAAATGGAAACTTTTTTTTTTTTTTTTTTTCTCACAAAGTGTCATTTTCCGCTTACTTGTGACAAAAAATAATATTTTCTATGAACTCACTATGCCTCTCAGTGAATACTTTGGGATGTCTTCTTTCCAAAATGGGGTCATTTGGGGGGTATTTATACTATCCTGGAATTCTAGCCCCTCATGAAACATGACAGGGGGTCAGAAAAGTCAGAGATGCTTGAAAATGGGAAAATTCACTTTTGGCACCATAGTTTGTAAACGCTATAACTTTTACCCAAACCAATAAATATACACTGAATGGGTTTTTTTTTATCAAAAACATGTTTGTCCACATTTTTCGCGCTGCATGTATACAGAAATTTTACTTTATTTGAAAAATGTCAGCACAGAAAGTTAAAAAAATCATTTTTTTGCCAAAATTCATGTCTTTTTTGATGAATATAATAAAAAGTAAAAATCGCAGGAGCAATCAAATAGCATCAAAAGAAAGCTTTATTAGTGACAAGAAAAGGAGCCAAAATTCATTTAGGTGGTAGGTTGTATGAGCGAGCAATAAACCGTGAAAGCTGCAGTGGTCTGAATGGAAAAAAAGTGGCCGGTCCTTAAGGGGTAGAAAGCCCTAGGTCCTCAAGTGGTTAAAATGCATTTAGAGTAAAATAATTATGAGCAAAAAGTACCACAGAAAGAAAGCCTAATTGGTGGCAAAAAAAAACAAGATAGAGATAATTTCATTGTGAGAAGTAGTGATAAAGTTATTGAGGAATGGGAGGCGCACTGAAATGTGAAAATTCCTCTCGTCCATAAGGTGAAAAAGATTTGCAAGCTGAAATGGTTAAAGGGAACCTAAACTGAGAAGGATTTTGATTTTTCTTTTTAAAATAATACCAGTTGCCTGACTCTCCTGCTGATCCAGTGCCTCTAATACTTTTATCCCAGCCCTTCAACAAGCATGCAGATCAGGTGCTCTGACTGAAGTCAGACTGATCAGCTGCATGCTTGTTTCAGGTGTGTGATTCAGCCACTACTGCAGCCAAATAGATCAGCAGGACTGACAAGCAACTGGTATTGTTTAAAAGAAAACATCCATATGCCTTTCAATTAAGGTTCCCTTTAAGGAGGTAAGATCTATACACTCCTAGCTATACTTACCTATATTTAGATACTTAGGGTGTCTCCCTCCAACAGTTTTTTTAAGCTAGCTTAACCCTTTAGGGTCTCATATTGCAAACACCAATGTTTCCAATAAACCTAAGAAGTGCGACCAACCAGAGCCGGCCAAGCGTACCTAAAATACCGAGTGGGACGGTTATTTTCCCGGAAGCCTGAATGGTGGTTGCAGATTTTTGCAACCCATCCTTGGAAGTATAATACTTACATTACTGCATACTCTATCTTTACAAATGATACTGCACCATTCGGATCCCGCTGTCTCTAATCTAGATACTTGGGGGCGATCACAACCACAAAGAATCACACCAGTCCAAGGAACACGAAGCACTAAGGCCTTATTCACATTGCGTTGCACTCGCGCCCACATTGAGCGATTGTTTTCTGAATCGCTCTGCATGTTATAAGCACTTTAGCAGAGCAATTATTTAAATCAACTTCCTGACCTCAGTCAGAATGTGATTACTTTGCCCCCGGAAATGATTAAATACAATGTATTTATTAATTAAAGCACCGGGGAAATCGCTATACAAAGTCCTTTGTCAAGCGCTTTGCAATTTCCCTGTACCTTCCATTAAGGGCAAATTGCCCTGAAAATGGTACATGCAGTGCTTTTGTCATCCGCAAGCAAAGGGAATGCCCCAATGAGAACTATCTCATTGGAAAGCATAGTGTAAGCGCTTTTAGGATGATTTGTACAAAAAATGCCTCTAGTGTGAACAAACCTTAAAGGGTCAGATGGGGTAGCTGAAAATGCAAAAACTCAGATATGTCTGCTGCTGTTTTTGTAGCACTATACTCAGTGATTTTCCAACAGCTGGGTCTGCAGTTTGGAAATATAGAGTTTTATGTCCTATCTCCCAGACAACACATTGCAGCTGTCTCTTAACAAGGAGCGAGTCTGAGCTTCCCATCATTTATTATGAGGAGGATTTTACAGATTTGCAAATCTTTAGTGCAGACACCAAGCTTTCTGTCAAAATCCATCAATAGCACAGTGCCAATTACCAATGATATTACTTGCTGCTGCCATAAATTGAAGTCCTCAAACAATCCTCAGAGGATATTGGCCGTGTCCGTACGGCTTGAGGAATAATAGAAAGGTTTATTGTAAAATTGTTTATAAACCTTAAAGCACAAAAAATGAAGTTGCTTGGGACGTAATCGTTTAATCGATAACTCTTTATTAGTTTTTCATACCAAAAGAAGTAGAAGGGGTGTCGTACATTTTTACCTTGGCACTTGAGGATAATGAATATAAAGTTTGAAAAACAAGTGATAGGGGTATGCCTTAAAGGGAACCTGAAGTGAGAGGGATATGGAGGCTGCCATATTGATTTCCTTTTAAACAATACCAGTTTCCTGGCAGCCCGGCTGATCTATTTGGCTGCAGTAGTGCCTGATTAACACCAAGCATGCAGCTAACTTTGTCAGTGCTGATAAAATTGTCAGAAACACCTGATCAGAATCAGAGGGATAGCCAGGCAACTGGTATTGCTTAAAGGAGTTATCAGGATAAAATTAAGAAAACAAGTGCTACTTACCCGGGGCTTCCTCCAGCCCCAAGCTACCAGCATGTCCCTCGCCGCAGCTCTGCAGTCAGCCATTTGCCGCAGCCCTGTCCCGGTCCCCGGGGATGACTTCAGGCCAACCTTCAGGTCGGCCTGTACTGTGCCTGCGCGAGCTGCACTGTCAATCACCGCCACGTGGACCGGAGCGGACTGCCCAGGAGATATTTGCAGGAGAAATCTTTTGGTAAAGCAGAGAAAATGATCCAGGCAATAGCCATCCTTCAAGGGTCCTCTGCTTTGTTTAAGGCAAATCTGAAGACTCTTGCAGACTGGCACGCTAAGTCACACTGCGTTACTCTACCCCGCTGCATCCCTGCCAGGCTGCCGCAAATGGAGACTTGCACACTTCACACAGTGAGATGCGACGGATGTATCCAAATCACCACAATGCTGACCCAAAGGCTGCCACACGTTACGGCATGATCCGTGCCTACCGCACAGATTATGCAGTAATGCAAGTCAACGGGCAATGAAGTAAGTGCGCACGATGGGAGTATGGAGCAATGCGGCATCCATGGGTGGACTAATGAGAATCCCAGTGACGTATTTCCTGCCATGCAGGGGTATGTCACTAGCTGAGTGGCAGCACTATGCATATGACCCTGTCGTGGCACCGTGACACAGGGTCATAAGAAGGCCAATTTCTTTAATAAGAGAGAGAAAATTCACTTTTACTCTTGAGTTTTCTCCTTGGAGATAATTTTTCATCTTTAATTTAGAATAACTTTTTAGCACTGTGCAATGGAAAAAGTACCAAAAAGTAAGTGAAAAAATACTATCAAAATTATTTTGAGTATTTTTTTGCTCTCTGGTGGTTTAAGGCTCCCTGCACACTGCAAATCCGTTTTCCAATTCCGATTCCGATTCCGTTTCCGTTTCCGATTTTCCTTGAATACATTCAACAGAAAAACGGATCAAAAAACGCAGCATGCAGTTAAGATTAAAAATCTGAATCGGAATCGGATGTAAAAACAGATTAAAAAGCGGAATCGGAATCTGAAATGCATGCAGTGTGCAAGAGGCCTTAAAGACATTTTATCGACAAGTTTGAAAAATTCGCATAGGAGAAAACTCGGTTGAAAAAAGTTAATTGCATATGGGCCCATATGTTGTGTCTTTAAAGAGAACCCGAGGTGGGATTTGATGAACTTAGTGGGGCAGAGAGGCTGGTTGGGCAAACTAACACCAGCCTCTGTTGCCCTATGGTGTGTCCCCAGGACCCCCCTGCGCTCTGCGATCCCCAGCGCCGTGCTGGCGACACACAGCGTGTCGCCAGCAAGCTGTTTACCTGAGACTGTCTGTCAGCACCGTTCCCCCGCCTCTTCTGTATTGGCGCTACCCGCCCGCGTCCCTTCCCTCCCACTGATTGGAGGGAAGGGATGCGGGCAGGTAGCGCCGATACAGAGGAGGCGGGGGAGCGGCGCTGATAGACAGTCTCAGGTAAACAGCCTGTTGGCGACACGCTGTGTGTCGCCAGCACAGCGCTGTGGATCCCAGAGCGCAGGGGGGTCCTGGGGGCACACCATAGGGCAACAGAGGCTGGTGATAGTGTGCACAACCAGCCTCTGTGCCCCACTAAGATCATTAAGTCCCACCTCGGGTTCTATTTAGTCCTACTCCTAAATAGGACTTTTATTGAATCTTATTGTCTAATTTTAAAGAAATCTAATTTTAACATTTTTATTGTCTCAGCTGAATGACACAAGGTTTGTTTTATGTTTTACAACTCTAATATTGAATCTATTTTTTTTTTCTATTTCTCGGTACCATGTTTCTCTGCCATGGAAGAGTTGTAACCCAGTAATTAGTTATTATTGAGAGATGCTACAGTTCAACTCAGGTGGTCTGACTGAAGAGAAAGTGTCATTCACAGCCTTGGATTCCTAACCCTGAGAGACCCTTATGCAATTATTTTACTTTTTCTCCTAGGGTTTCTCCAAAGTGGTATTTCCAAACTAGCCAATGAAATGCCTTTTAACCACTTAAGGACCAGGGGATTTTTGTGTGATCTGTGCTGGGTGGGCTCTTCAGCCCCCAGCACAGATCAGGTGGCAGGCAGGGCGATCAGACTTCCCCCCTTTTTTTCCCACTAGGGGGATGTCCTGCTGGGAGGGTCTGATCGCCGCCGCGCTTTTGTGCCTTGCGGGGGAGGGGGCGCAGACCTATTCCCCCCTCCCTCTCCTTCCATCCCTTCAATCCTCACTATGGGCGGTACAGGACAGCGATCCCTCCTGTACTGCCTCCGATAGGCTTCAGCCTATCAGATGGCGGCGATCCCCGGCCTATCAGAGGCCAGGGATCGCCGATCTCTTTTACGGCGCTGCTGCGACAGTAGTGCCGTACGATGTAAACACCGGGGATTTCTTCCACGGGTGTTTACATTTAGCCTGCGAGCCATGATCGGAGGCTCGCAGGCTGTTCACACAGCCCCCCGCTGGGAACTGACAGGAAACAGCCGCTCCATGGAAATCCACATCCACATTAAATCACCTGCAAGCAAGAAAATATGTAAAATAGTTTGATAGTACTTTTTCACCTACTTTTCGGTACTTTTTCTGTTGAGAAATGCTGAAACAAAATAATTCTAAATAGTGGATGAAAATGTATCTCCTAGGATAAACCTCAGGTGAAAATGTTAAATGCATATGGGCCAGAGTGAGAAGAAAATAAAAAGGAACATGGCCTAGTTCTATGTAGGTCTGAGACTGAAGTTACACGTTTATCTCATGTCACATGTCACTTTAGGTACCCTTTAAACAGTTGTGTAGCTGCGTGCCGATAAAGCAGGTAAGTGGAAACTTCTCTGTGCTGCACCCCTGAGCAGCGCACACCCTCCTGGTGCCCCCATCTGCTCACCTGCCGCCAGCAGCAGAGCAAGTCCCCCACAGTGTGAGGCCCCAAGCCTCGCCTGTATGCTGGCGGCACCCCTGTGGAGGTTACAGGCACGCTATTGGTGCACAGCGCAGCGGAAGCTGTTATTAACAATCCAGGATCCAGTCGACGAGTCCTCCATCTGCTTCTCTATATTAAACTGGCACACACTGATCCCCGTCTTGTTACTTCCTGGTCTGCCGCACTGTCATTGCGTGACCCCAGTGGCTCACATGCAGAAGCAGATGGAGTACTCTTCAGGTGGATCCTGGATCGGTAATAATGGCTCTGCACCTATAGATTGCAGCTGACCTCCAGCCAAGCAGGCTGAATTCCGGCTCTCTCCCTGTCTGTAATGTAACATCTATTCAGATCACATCAACGGCCACAATATCCTGGCATATATGCCACTCTGCACTGCAGCCACATGCGATCAGTGGCTAACAACTCCAGGGCTGCGCTTAGGTGGAGGACAAATGGCTGCACAGACTGCCTCAGCTAAAGCTCACCAGCACCAGGCCTCTGCAAAGTCCAGAGCAAGCTACCTTGGGCTGTGGCCTGGCCATTACCCACTTGCCTTCTTCAGCCACTGCTGCTGGTGCTTTGGATGGGCACTGATCCCACAGCCCACTCCACTGGACCTCTCCCACAGGGGGTTAGTGTAGCTAATAAGGCAGCGGGGTTAGTGTAGGGTAGTAAGTGTAGCTAGTGAGGTAGCAAGGGCTAGTGTAGCTTACATAGGGAGCTTGGGGAGGGGGGAATGTCTGCACCATGGACGCACCTAGGTTTAGTGTATTTTTTTTCCTGATTTGTATCCTCTAAACATAGATGCTTCTTATATTCCGGAGTGTGTTATAATCTGAAAAATACGTATACCGTATGTTGTATGCTTTGCTGATTCTACTGATTGCATGTTGATTGCAGAATGTGGTCTTATTCTAGGCTACTGCAGAAAGGTATATTTTTCACTTCTCAAGTTATACTCTCCTGTAGGCTGTCTATAAATGGCTCAGCAGAAAACAGGGTGTTGAATCTCTGAGAGTGGCTTTCTCTTGTTAATTCTCTCTTATTCTAATCACCATTGTTTCAAGAGATTCCTTTGGTCTTAAGTTGTACAATGCTTTCTAATATACCTAGAAAAAGCGTTTGTTCTATCCTATGTTCTATCCTGTGTGATTCATTCTGTGGTCCCCTGCAGTTTCTTATAATAGCAAGGACATGGTTTCATTCTCTTCATTTTCTTAGGGGATTGACTAATAGCCTACTACATTTGCTTCCGCATACATACAGTCTTTCCAACATAAAAGTATATTTCTAAAAATGTGCTTATCTAAAAATTCTTTAGCCAAACCTATTGCTTTGCAAGTGTTGTGTGGTTTGAAATTACAAGATCATATTTATGCATCTGATCTAGACTATAAAATGCAGTACTGACCTGAAATGTCCTATAGCCTTCCTTTTTTAAAGTAGACCTGTCACACATAGGCATCAAATAGACATTAGTATTAGGCTAAGTTCACACTGGGGAATGATGTTGCACATCCTGCAAAAGCATGATTCCAACACAATGATGGGGAAAAGTCCCATCCTGCATTAAGCATGCATTGCAACACAGTGAACCATACAGTACAAAGAAAAATGTTTTATAGTGAATCCAAGGTGAGAGTGATATGGGACTTTAATTGCTGTTGCTTTACCCTGCATGCAGAAAGGATAACGCAACGCAGCGCAATAAAAGCATTCTAGTGTAAAAGGTACCTCGGGGTGAATAAAGAATTAGATACTTACCAAAAAAAGGCGAAGAGGCTCCACATGTCCCCCTGGCCCCTACCTTTGCCACAAGTGGACCCCCGGAATATATCCTAAGGATTTGTTATTGTGACTGCATGGCATGCCTCTTCATGCATGAGTGTATCTCATCTGCATAGGTACGGCCATGTCTGCACAGTAGGCCAAAGCCACTAATACACGAGTGGCCCCATGCTATTGTGCAGGTGTGCCTATACTTGCCGAGGCGCAGTATGGCCACAATGGTGCATGAAGAAGGCCATGATTGTGATCGTAAGGTCCCCTTCTTTGGTAGGTATCTATTTTTGTTTTTCTTTTCTGCCACATCAGGTTCTCTTTAAACAGCATTAGAAACTGCATTCAGTCTTGAATATCCCACATGTCTATTTTTAGCTTAAGTCTATATGAGGCTTACAGCCAAATGCATGAATATGAAAGAAGGCAAATTTGAAAAGAAAAAATAAGCTCCTAATGTTTCTTTATGAGAATACATCTATTTACTCTCGGCTGATGTGCATATTTTATCAACTGAATAAAGTAAACAGTTTAATGCACAGCATACGTGTGGATTGGGATACATCATAGGAAATCTTCCATCTGAAAGGTACAGAAAAATGATCCTGCCGAAGGGTGATGATTACACTAGAGCCCTGCTGATGTAATTATATTTTTATTTGGAGCCGGCAAATGTTGTTGAATAGCTGTTACTGCCTGCTGAAACACATAGCTTTTTTTTTTTTTCTTTGAATGATGATAAACTGTTTTAAAGGGTCAGGTGCAATGAGAGCAGGCTATGCTTCCAGACTTTTATTTGCCAATTCACTGTTGAAAATTTAAATGAAAACTGTGTTTGAGTTTTTACAGCCACACAGTAAAATATGACATGCTGCGTTCTGTAATTTGCTGTGACAACATTATATATGGTTGACAGCGTTTCCAAAAGCACTTAATTGTTGCAAGCAATACAGTAAAACACGCAGGTCGTATGTTTGGGATTACAATGGGACAATGACAGCTCTAGAAAACGTGTACTGCAATATACATTTTAATGTACCGCTTTGTAAAAAAAATACGCTGAGTTTCATGAAACAAAAAAAACCCAGAGTATTCTTAGCCTTTGTGATGGGTAGTTTTCTTGACATTCGATGCTCAAATGCAATTTTCTTATCTGGCATGATTGGTATCACCTTAATACATACATAAGAGTAGGATGTCAGTAAGAGCAGTCCTTCGGTGAAATAAACCTTCTTTTATTTATGTACTCACAGTGCGTCAAGTGGGAGAATGGCTCCTTCAAGATGCTGCTTGTTATTCAATCTCAAGGAGACTAGCACCCAACAAACTGTAATAAAACCGCAACGACAGAATGTAAACTGTCTCTGTGTTTGAGTAAATGCCGCTCCTGGGATCCATTTATCACAGCCACTGTCACATTTATTAAAGCTTGAAAATTTATATAGTGAAGTAACAGAAATAACCTCCCTTTGAATGTGTTTGATAGCAAAAATAGCGAAAAATTGAAGTGAGAAAGGCATAATGCATGTTTCAATAGCACCAAAAGAGGACAATTGGCAGGTGAGAGCAAGTTCCTAGCAGGAGCCTAAAACTTTCAATTTGTGGCAGTGGTGCAACCTATTTACATTATTGCTCGGTAGGGCAGGGGAGGGAAATGGTAAATAAAACCACTTCTAAAGCCAGATGACATTTCACAACACTGCACACTTGGTTTGCTGTCCTTAACCTTGCCACATCCTTTACTTGTTTTCCCAGGATAACCCTGAGTTTGTCTCAGCTAACATGTGAACAACCTAACTGTTGACTAGAGATGGCTCGAACCTCCAATTTTAGTTTCGCGATCCGCCGGGCGGATCGTTCAGGAACAGCCTTTTCAGTCCGCCAACAGTGCGTACACATGCACTAGTCTGCTGAAAACCCGGCCAGCGGGAGGTGCCGACGGACCAGTCGTTGGCTGCTGTCGTGCGTGTGTACGCACCTTTAGACACAAGCAGAGCGAAGAAGAGCATAAGCAGAAAGACAAAGAATAATTGTAGCAGGTAATACCTCTGTAATGTGTAGTGGGGATAAAGCATTTGAAATTATGTTGCTCAGCTGCAACTGAGACTACCTATACTGATGAAGAATCTGGCTACTGGCTACCTATACTTGGGGAAGGGTGGAAGGGAGTTTGGATCTAAACTGAAGGGAATTATGGCTACCAATACGTTGGGGGGTGGGGGTGTTAATCTGGCTACCTATACTTGGAGAAGGAGGGAAGGGGTCTGGATCTAAACTGAGGGGTATTGTGGTATTGTGGCTACCGATCGTTGGGGCATGTGTGTTGGGAGGATATGGCTACCTATTCCGAGCAGACATCTGGCTACCTATACTTTGGAGGTTCCATCTACTTATTCCTTGGGAGGGATCTGAATACCTATACTTGGGGGGGGGGGGGGGGGTTAAATCTGGCTACTTATACTTGCAGGGGGGAAGGAGTTTGGGGTGGCGTGAAGGTGAATTTAAAGGATATACTGTAAATGACAGTAACAAGGGTAAAAATAGAGAAGTTATAGAAAGTTTATGGCAGGCGCATATGTGGATTGAAGTAAAATGCCTAAATTGTGAATTTCCAGGGTAAGCTATAAGTATAAGAGGAAAAAACTTTTTTCAAAAAGACCTTATAGTTTTGGAGAAAATCAATTTTAAAGTTACAAAAGGAAAAAAAGTATACATTTAAATGACAGATAATGTATTACCCTAACGGTGCTGTAAATTAACATATAACAAAAGAAAGAGCAATGAATTTCATGATGGGGTTTCCAGGGGGTCCGTACTGGTGATGCCGCAAACTTGAAATTTTCAGTTTGCAAATGCGAATTTGCCACAAAATTTAGAGCAGGACTACAAGAAAATGCCTGCCCGATGTCCACAAATGCAGACAATGGTGGCCATTTTCTTGTAGCCCTGCTCTAACTATACTGTACACAGAGCGGAGGCAGAGATGTGGGGAGGAAGAAACCGCTGGAATGCATGGAGAGTGACCCACCGCCACCTCATGCTACTGGGGGCTCCTAATCTTCACTACCTATCCTGAGAGCACCTACACCTCTCTACCTATCCTGAAAGCACCTACACCTCTCTACCTATCCTGTGTACACCTACACCTCGCTACCTATCCTGAAGGCACCTACACCTTGCTACCTATACTGAAAGCACCTTCTCCTGGCTATCTATCCTGAGGGCACCTACACCTTGCTACCTATCCTGAGGACACCTACACCTTGCTACCGATCCTGAAAGCACCTGCTCCTAGCCTTCTATCCTGAGTGCACCTACACCTTGCTACCTATCCTGAAGGCACCTACACCTAACTACCTATCCTGAGGGCTCCTACTCCTAGCTATCTATCCTGAATGCACCTACACCTTGCTACATATCCTGAGGGCACCAAAACCTTGCTACCTATCCTGAAAGCACCTACTCCTGGCTATGTATCCTGAGTGCACCTACACCGCACTGCCTATCCTGAGGGCACCTACACCTCCCTACCTATGCTGAGGGAATCTATTCCTGGCTACCTATCCTGAGGGCACCTACACATGGCTACCTATACTGGGGGCACCTACACCTGGCTACATATACTTATCACACCTTCACCTGCTTACCTATACTGAGGGCACCTATACCTGTCTACCTACCTACCTATACTGAGTCTGAGGGCATTTTATTTAAGGGGGGATGATGTGTCAAGGAGATCTGAGCTTTTGGCGTCATATGTCACGACTATAAAAAGGTTGGGGACCACTGACCTAGAGGGACTTTTTCCGGCCACAAAAGTAATGGAAAAAATGTTTAAAGGGGCCTAACACCTGGACCGTGGCATGCTGGAGGGGGATCCATGGCAAAAGTCCCATCAAAAATTACATAGTTGACCCAAAATTGTGTTTTAATCTCTAAAGAGCAGAAATCCCATTACATTACTAAATTTGTGGAATAAAGTACTTTAACCACATGAGGACCGTAGGCTTTACCCCCCCCCCCCCCCCTTAAGGACCAGTGCCTTTTTTCCATTCAGACCACTGCAGCTTTCACGGTTTATTGCTCGCTCATACAACCTACCACCTAAATGAATTTTGGCTCCTTTTCTTGTCACTAATAAAGCTTTCTTTTGGTGCTATTTGATTGCTGCTGCGATTTTTACTTTTTATTATATTCATCAAAAAAAGACATGAATTTTGTCAAAAAAATGATTTTTTTAACTTTTTGTGCTGACATTTTTTAAATAAAGTAAAATTTCTGTATACATGCAGCACAAAAAATGTGGACAAACATGTTTTTGATTAAAAAAAACCCATTCAGCCTATATTTATTGGTTTGGGTAAAAGTTATAGCGTTTACAAACTATGGTGCAAAAAGTGAATTTTCCCATTTTCAAGCATCTCTGACTTTTCTGACCACCTGTCATGTTTCATGAGGGGCTAGAATTCCAGGATAGTATAAATACCCCCCAAATGACCCCATTTTGGAAAGAAGACATCCCAAAGTATTCACCGAGAGGCATAGTGAGTTCATAGAAGATATTTTTTGTCACAAGTTAGCGGAAAATGACAGTTTGTGACAAGAAAAAAAAAAAAAGTTCCCATTTCTGCTAACTTGTGACAAAAAAAAATGAAATCTGCCACGGACTCACTATGCTCCTCTCTGAATACCTTGAAGTGTCTATTTTCCAAAATGGGGTAATTTGTGGGGTGTGTTTACTTTCCTGGCATTTTGGGTGGTGCCTAATTGTAAGCACTCCTGTAAAACCTAAAGGTGCTCATTGGACTTTGGGCCCCTTAGCGCAGTTAGGCTGCAAAAAAGTGCCACACATGTGGTATTGCCATACTCAGGAGAAGTAGTATAATGTGTTTTGGGGTGTATTTTTACACATACCCATGCTGGGTGGGAGAAATATCTCTGTAAATGACAATTGTTTGATTTTTTTTTTACACACAATTGTCCATTTACAGAGATATTTCTCCCACTCAGCATGGGTATGTGTAAAAATACACCCCAAAACACATTATACTACTTCTCCTGAGTACGGCAATACCACATGTGTGGCACTTTTTTGCACCCTAACCCTAAAGTCCAATGAGTACCTTTAGGATTTCACAGGTCATTTTTGTTTCAAGACTACTCCTCACGGTTTAGGGCCCCTAAAATGCCAGGGCAGTATAGGAACCCCACTAATGACCCCATTTTAGAAAGTATTATGTAGAGGCGACGAGAAAAACACAAACAGATCCGGGAGCCCACTCTGGTGCAATATCGTTAGTGTATATGGATAAGGTTCAATTAAGCAATATATATACTCACAAGTCTGGGTTGCAGCAAAGGCAACCACTTGTGTTCGCAGGTGGAGAAGTACCGTCTCCACTCGGCCTTGCGCTTCCCAGCTGGTCGCTGCTCCTGGTGAAAAATGATTTTTCGTCGGGAAGCTTGACTCAAATCACCCTCGATATAGAGTGTATATGAGGGAAGGAAACTACTTAAGAACGGGATAGGAGGCGCCCGGTCTAGGAAGCGTCACAGTATAAGTTATTACTGTAATGGATGGTTATTCCAATCACTATATCATATGGAATAATAAAATAGTCCTACCTCACAGGTGTATGGCAGGACAAAAGGGCTCGAAAGAGTCACGATTAAACATTCGGGCTTTTTTATTAATTTGACAATTGATGCACTTCGACAACGCGTTTCTCGGCTCAACGCCGCTTCTTCAGGTCAATACAAGTGCCTTTAAAAACAAATGGCGACTCTCAGATAACGTTATCACAGTATACATCTAAATATCATATATCATAAACCATTTAAGTAAAACAGTGTCAAGCCATACTGTCCTGACTGTACAAGAAATAAAATGATTACACTAACGCATACACATAAAATGATAGGTGATATAATAAGTCCATCTGTAGAAAGATATATGACATCAATAGATAAATAGATAAATAAATAAATAAATAAATAAATAAATGAATAAGATCTTATAATACTATGCTCACTCTGGTACATGTGTGTTTCCATGACCAATAGAACTAGCACCCATGCACATATACACACATCTGTATATATATACAAATGTGCGTGTAGGTAAACACACACCCGGATGTTCCCAGACCTCTATCAATTGATGGGGGCATATAGTATAATATATCATGTGTGAGGGATAGGGAGGAATTAGCTCATTTAAATATGTAGCATCAGAGGGGCTTATTCGCTGTATGGCTTGGTGGTAAAGGCCTAGTGGAGGACTTAGGTCCCATTACAGGCCGCTTGCAGCAGGATGCGGCTGAATGGCCGGCTGCATTGCAAAAGAGGCAGTTAGGTCTCTCAGGAGAGAGGAGAAACCGGGAGGTATAAAGGTGGCTGGTTCTGTGTATATAATGCCCCGATATGAGCCTGCGTGCGGGCTGGTATGTGGCATGAAGCTGATGGGTGCAAGGATATGGGAGGCATACCTGTGGAATTCGTGGGTCACGTATCCGGGCGCCTAAGAAGCGCCATGTGCAGAGCGGGGGTTAATGAGGATTCCATCTCTCAAGGTGGGCGTGTGTGCATATGATGACGTCACTCCGCTCCACACGTAGTGATGTTACGGAGGCCTGGATGTCCTAGGGTGCTGTAAGACTACAGCGGCCATCTTTGTGGAGGCTAAATTAGACATAAACGGCGGCCATGTTGGAGGTGGCTGCCTATTGTAGGAATAGTTAGACTAGGGGAAAAGGATTGCGATTTATAGAAAAATTATATTTCTAAACTTTTCTGGTGGGAGTTAGGTACAAGGGTACACTGCTGTATAAAAGTGAAGATGCCTTTTCTTTAGTTATTTTCTAGTTAGTTAATTCTACCCCACGTAGGAGAATCATTCCCAGTAACTATTTGAGGGCCAATGCTGCCCTCTACTGGTGGATACAAATAATGGTGAACCTAAAAACTTTAAAATTCTCTGGCTCAATTCTCTTTTTTCAGGGTGAAGTGTATAGCAACCCATATTGTGTATCTAGATTATTTCTGGGGGTCACCCTCAATTTATCCCTAGTGTGTGCGTCTGTACTGGAGGGGTGCCATCTGTTAAAGGTCTATATGTTAAGGGTATCAGTATATTCATTTCAAAAATGTGTCAGTACAAACAAGATACATATACATAGATACACACTTGTAACATAAAAAAATGAATAAAAATAAATAAAAAAATATATAAGAAGATAAAATTGCGAGTATATAAATATATAGTATAATATATCACATATATAATAATAATACAGGTAATAGCCACGGGATAGTGTTGGGATATTGACATGGAAACCTCCTATAGTTCTACCTCAATGGAGAGTGGAATGGCAGGTAGTCTACTTATAGGGTGACACCCTAAACTCAGGGTATGGCCCAATTTCGGCTTGGGAGGGGGGGGTTGGTGGTGGGGTTTTGGGGAAAAGGGGGGGGGGTTTGGGAAAATGGGGGAGGAAGGGGTATTTGGGGGGGGGGGGGGGAGGGGGGGGGGGCAATGGCGAGGTGGAGGCGGGGGGGGGGGGGGGAGGGGGAAAGTATTATAGGGGAGGGTTGTTTGGAGGAGGGGGATTTTTTGGGGACAGCCGGATTTCCCGGTATCTCATGTCCAATGGTGGTAATTAACATTTACACTGTATAATAAGGTGGAATCCAAGTTATTGGTGAACTCTAGTAAAGGTGCTTTAATATTGTGTGGTGTATCAAAGGTTATGTTCTAGACATATGTTTAGGCCCTCTGGTTGCAGAGTGTTCAGCTGAAATATCCAATACATCTCTCTTGCCTTTAATATACCGTGCCTGTTTGGAATATTTTTCTTTATTTGTTCAATTGGGCAAACTGTAGTGCCATCTATGGACTGATTGTGGACATATTTGTAATGCCGTGAGAGACCGTGTTTCAGGAAACCTCTTTGGATGTTTCTTTTATGTTGTCCCCATCGTGACCTGAGGGATTGGGTAGTTCTGCCTACATATTGGAGTCCACAAGGGCATGTGATTAAATATATAATAAAATCACTAGAACAATCAACTGCGTTCTGGATCGTAAACGTAGTATCGGTTACAGTCGAGGTAAAATTTCTTTGATCTGTTTGGAGTAGCGGGCAACATAGGCACCGTGGTTTCCTGCATGGTTTGCTTCCCCTATCTCTGTCGGTATTGGCTTGAACCATTTTATCGTCCTTTTTTACTCTACTAGGGGCCAATATATTTTTCAGAGTTCTAGCGCGGCGAAACACTTGTTTTGGTTTATTTGTGAGATTTGTTTTCAGAAATGGATCATTCATCAATAGAGGCCAATGTTTGTTCAAGATATTTCTTATTGATTTATGGTTGTTAGAATATCGTGTGATGAAACTTGGTTCCACTCCTTTGTTTACTTCTTTCGTTTTCTGTAGTTTTCGTGGTCCCCTCAGTATTTCCTCTCTGTCTGCTGCCCTCGCTTTTCTTTTTGCCTCATTGACAAGTTTCTTTGGGAAATGTTTTTCTTTGAATTTTTCCGTCAGGGTTTTGGCTTGATCATTGAATGTTGTAATATCTGTGCAATTCTTTCTGATCCTCAGGAACTGACCATATGGGATGTTTGTCTTGATGTTTATGATGGCAACTGTGGAAATCAATATATGAATTAGAGTCCACTGTTTTGAAATGATTTCTTGATTTTATCTTTTCTTCTTCAGGGTATACAACTATGTCAAGGTATTCTAGTTCTTCTTTGTTGTACTTCGAGGTGAACGTAATCCCCCAACTATTCCCATTGAGATAGTCCTTGAATGTATCGATTAATGCGATATCCCCGTCCCAAATAATGAATAAGTCGTCTATGTACCTTCTGTAAAGGATTATATTCTTATTATACGGATTGTCAGGGCCTAGTAGTAGCTTTTCCAGTAGGCCCATTGTTAGGTTAGCATAGCTCGGGGCAAACCCCGCCCCCATCGCCGTTCCTCTGGTCTGCAAGTAAGTAGTGCCCATAAATTCGAAGAAATTATGCGTAAGGATGAATGCTATGGCTTGAATGAGAAAGTACTTTTGTTTCACTGGTAGTATCTCGCTGGTATTGAGATAATGCCAGACTGCCCTAAGCCCAATATGATGGTGAATGTTGGAATAAAGGGAGCATACGTCAAGTGTTACCCATACGTAGGTACTCTTCCATTTGATTTCTTCCAGTTCCGCCAGTAATTGGGTGGAGTCTCTAAGGTAGGATGGTAACTGTTGTACGAATGGTTGTAGGTGTTGGTCTACTAATTCCGACAGATGAGATGTCAATGACTCAATTCCAGCTATAATAGGACGGCCGGGTGGGTTGGTGACTGATTTGTGAATCTTTGGGAGGTGGTAGAAGTGTGCTACCGGTGGGTTTGGTATAATGATGTATTCTTTTTCTGTTTTGCTAATAATTCCTTCTTCCCACGCACGTTTTATCAGAGATTTCAGAGAATAAACTTAGGAAAATCAACCGTGACAGGAATCTTTATAGGAATAACCAACAGAGGGTGCAGAGACCCAGAAGGACCCCTCACCATCAGTTACCATCCGATCCCGAGACCCTACCAGATCCCAACGGAGAGGAGATGGAAACCAACAACATGCCCTCAATACACCCTAAACAGGTCCCCACGTACAGACCACACCCACCCAGACACATCAATCAGAGACCAAACCACCACAAAAAACAAAGGAGAAAGACCTCATACAGGGAGCACATACGTCGGAACCCGACACAACCTGAAGGCCCAATACAATCTAACATAATGGAACCGAATCCTCCACTACACACACTGGAACGTGACGCGCATCCACCGAATCAACAACTAAAGAACCTCAAAATAACCAGCCTTAAATTAGACGGACTACATGATACGAACAACCCACCACAGATACCGGGAGAAAAAACCAACATCAGACCATATCAAGAAGCAGAGGCACAGGGAGAACTGGAAGTTTTCAGCACGCCAATAGGAAAAGGACCTACAACAAAAAAGTTTGAAATCGGTGTCCAAGAAGAAACTTCCGATCAAGAACTGTTGGATTTGAGTATCTATGACTCGCAGATACAAGATGAAACAAACGACAAGGGGGAAACCACTGGAACACGAAGACCCCCACGAGAGTCCCAACCAACCTCTACCTCATCTATGATTGCCACCACCCCGGTACCAATCACTAAGATCCCGAGATATAACAAACAACCTAAAGGCAACCAAATGAATCGATTGCAACCGAAACAGATTACGGACTACTATTCATCGGGACCTAATAGCAGCTCAGAATCCAATCTTACAGAAAAAACAACATCGTCATCTTTTTTAGAGCTACCAACCATCATGGGAGAATCCCCACAACTATGGCCCAGACTACCGAACCCGATCGGACAACCCAGCCCTCTGACAGTATCTTCCCCTATGAGAGCACAAAAGAGGCAAGCCCCCAGCCCAGAAGAAAAAGGAAAAGGGGAAAAAGAGGGGGCAAAAAGACCAAACCGAGAACTAGTAGTTTAAACAAAAATCAAAATGTTCTAGCCAGAAAACCTATTTTTAATCTATCGACATATAAACTTAAAGATGTAGAAGAGCAAGTTTTATGTAAAGGCCTCTCGTTCTGCCCCACAAAACCCTCAAGTCTATATGAACTATTTGTAGATCTTAACTCCTTTACAAGAAAACTCACACTTAAGCGGCACTTTGCAATGAAGAAACTACGTAACGACTCGGAAACCAGAGATAAACCTATTATACCATTGATCATAGATACGGAAGCTGACAACAAAACCCTGTATTTGGATTATAATGAACTAGAAGTGGAGAAATTTATCCACACAGAATTAAAGAGAAAGTCAAACTTCTATCCTACTAATGATCGCGGCCCATATATTGAAAGTTTCTACAAACAAGTCCTGCAGGACTTCAAAGACATGGAGCATCAGGAAGTTCAAGGAAATCTAACGAAAAAAGGAAGAAAGAGCTTTGAAGAACTTAAGATCAAACAAAGACATAGTGATAAAATCGGCTGACAAGGGGGGGGGGGGATAGTCGTAATGAACAAAGGGGACTACATTAGAGAGGCCGACAGAATTCTACAAGATCAAGAATACTATAAGAAACTAAAAGAATCCCCGACCATCGAATACAAAAGAGTGATGGACGCGATGATAAAACGTGCGTGGGAAGAAGGAATTATTAGCAAAACAGAAAAAGAATACATCATTATACCAAACCCACCGGTAGCACACTTCTACCACCTCCCAAAGATTCACAAATCAGTCACCAACCCACCCGGCCGTCCTATTATAGCTGGAATTGAGTCATTGACATCTCATCTGTCGGAATTAGTAGACCAACACCTACAACCATTCGTACAACAGTTACCATCCTACCTTAGAGATTCCACCCAATTACTGGCGGAACTGGAAGAAATCAAATGGAAGAGTACCTACGTATGGGTAACACTTGACGTATGCTCCCTTTATTCCAACATTCACCATCATATTGGGCTTAGGGCAGTCTGGCATTATCTCAATACCAGCGAGATACTACCAGTGAAACAAAAGTACTTTCTCATTCAAGCCATAGCATTCATCCTTACGCATAATTTCTTCGAATTTATGGGCACTACTTACTTGCAGACCAGAGGAACGGCGATGGGGGCGGGGTTTGCCCCGAGCTATGCTAACCTAACAATGGGCCTACTGGAAAGCTACTACTAGGCCCTGACAATCCATATAATAAGAATATAATCCTTTACAGAAGGTACATAGACGACTTATTCATTATTTGGGACGGGGATATCGCATTAATCGATACATTCAAGGACTATCTCAATGGGAATAGTTGGGGGATTACGTTCACCTCGAAGTACAACAAAGAAGAACTAGAATACCTTGACATAGTTGTATACCATGAAGAAGAAAAGATAAAATCAAGAAATCATTTCAAAACAGTGGACTCTAATTCATATATTGATTTCCACAGTTGCCATCATAAACCATGGAAGACAAACATCCCATATGGTCAGTTCCTGAGGATCAGAAAGAATTGCACAGATATTACAACATTCAATGATCAAGCCAAAACCCTGACGGAAAAATTCAAAGAAAAACATTTCCCAAAGAAACTTGTCAATGAGGCAAAAAGAAAAGCGAGGGCAGCAGACAGAGAGGAAATACTGAGGGGACCACGAAAACTACAGAAAACGAAAGAAGTAAACAAAGGAGTGGAACCAAGTTTCATCACACGATATTCTAACAACCATAAATCAATAAGAAATATCTTGAACAAACATTGGCCTCTATTGATGAATGATCCATTTCTGAAAACAAATCTCACAAATAAACCAAAACAAGTGTTTCGCCGCGCTAGAACTCTGAAAAATATATTGGCCCCTAGTAGAGTAAAAAAGGACGATAAAATGGTTCAAGCCAATACCGACAGAGATAGGGGAAGCAAACCATGCAGGAAACCACGGTGCCTATGTTGCCCGCTACTCCAAACAGATCAAAGAAATTTTACCTCGACTGTAACCGATACTACGTTTACGATCCAGAACGCAGTTGATTGTTCTAGTGATTTTATTATATATTTAATCACATGCCCTTGTGGACTCCAATATGTAGGCAGAACTACCCAATCCCTCAGGTCACGATGGGGACAACATAAAAGAAACATCCAAAGAGGTTTTCTGAAACACGGTCTCTCACGGCATTACAAATATGTCCACAATCAGTCCATAGATGGCACTACAGTTTGCCCAATTGAACAAATAAAGAAAAATATTCCAAACAGGCACGGTATATTAAAGGCAAGAGAGATGTATTGGATATTTCAGCTGAACACTCTGCAACCAGAGGGCCTAAACATATGTCTAGAACATAACCTTTGATACACCCACACAATATTAAAGCACCTTTACTAGAGTTCACCAATAACTGGATTCCACCTTATTATACAGTGTAAATGTTAATTACCACCATTGGACATGAGATACCGGGAAATCCGGCTGTCCCCAAAAAATCCCCCCTCCTCCAAACAACCCTCCCCTATAATACTTTCCCCCTCCCCCCCCCCCCCCCCGCCTCCACCTCGCCATTGCCCCCCCCCCCTCCCCCCCCCCCCCCCCCAAATACCCCTTCCTCCCCCATTTTTCCCAAACCCCCCCCCCCTTTTCCCCAAAACCCCACCACCAACCCCCCCCTCCCAAGCCGAAATTGGGCCATACCCTGAGTTTAGGGTGTCACCCTATAAGTAGACTACCTGCCATTCCACTCTCCATTGAGGTAGAACTATAGGAGGTTTCCATGTCAATATCCCAACACTATCCCGTGGCTATTACCTGTATTATTATTATATATGTGATATATTATACTATATATTTATATACTCGCAATTTTATCTTCTTATATATTTTTTTATTTATTTTTATTCATTTTTTTATGTTACAAGTGTGTATCTATGTATATGTATCTTGTTTGTACTGACACATTTTTGAAATGAATATACTGATACCCTTAACATATAGACCTTTAACAGATGGCACCCCTCCAGTACAGACGCACACACTAGGGATAAATTGAGGGTGACCCCCAGAAATAATCTAGATACACAATATGGGTTGCTATACACTTCACCCTGAAAAAAGAGAATTGAGCCAGAGAATTTTAAAGTTTTTAGGTTCACCATTATTTGTATCCACCAGTAGAGGGCAGCATTGGCCCTCAAATAGTTACTGGGAATGATTCTCCTACGTGGGGTAGAATTAACTAACTAGAAAATAACTAAAGAAAAGGCATCTTCACTTTTATACAGCAGTGTACCCTTGTACCTAACTCCCACCAGAAAAGTTTAGAAATATAATTTTTCTATAAATCGCAATCCTTTTCCCCTAGTCTAACTATTCCTACAATAGGCAGCCACCTCCAACATGGCCGCCGTTTATGTCTAATTTAGCCTCCACAAAGATGGCCGCTGTAGTCTTACAGCACCCTAGGACATCCAGGCCTCCGTAACATCACTACGTGTGGAGCGGAGTGACGTCATCATATGCACACACGCCCACCTTGAGAGATGGAATCCTCATTAACCCCCCGCTCTGCACATGGCGCTTCTTAGGCGCCCGGATACGTGACCCACGAATTCCACAGGTATGCCTCCCATATCCTTGCACCCATCAGCTTCATGCCACATACCAGCCCCGCACGCAGGCTCATATCGGGGCATTATATACACAGAACCAGCCACCTTTATACCTCCCGGTTTCTCCTCTCTCCTGAGAGACCTAACTGCCTCTTTTGCAATGCAGCCGGCCATTCAGCCGCATCCTGCTGCAAGCGGCCTGTAATGGGACCTAAGTCCTCCACTAGGCCTTTACCACCAAGCCATACAGCGAATAAGCCCCTCTGATGCTACATATTTTAAATGAGCTAATTCCTCCCTATCCCTCACACATGATATATTATACTATATGCCCCCCATCAATTGATAGAGGTCTGGGAACATCCGGGTGTGTGTTTACCTACACGCACATTTGTATATATATACAGATGTGTGTATATGTGCATGGGTGCTAGTTCTATTGGTCATGGAAACACACATGTACCAGAGTGAGCATAGTATTATAAGATCTTATTCATTTATTTATTTATTTATTTATTTATCTATTTATCTATTGATGTCATATATCTTTCTACAGATGGACTTATTATATCACCTATCATTTTATGTGTATGCGTTAGTGTAATCATTTTATTTCTTGTACAGTCAGGACAGTATGGCTTGACACTGTTTTACTTAAATGGTTTATGATATATGATATTTAGATGTATACTGTGATAACGTTATCTGAGAGTCGCCATTTGTTTTTAAAGGCACTTGTATTGACCTGAAGAAGCGGCGTTGAGCCGAGAAACGCGTTGTCGAAGTGCATCAATTGTCAAATTAATAAAAAAGCCCGAATGTTTAATCGTGACTCCTTCGAGCCCTTTTGTCCTGCCATACACCTGTGAGGTAGGACTATTTTATTATTCCATATGATATAGTGATTGGAATAACCATCCATTACAGTAATAACTTATACTGTGACGCTTCCTAGACCGGGCGCCTCCTATCCCGTTCTTAAGCCATTTTAGAAAGTAGACACCCCAAGGTATTCCGTTAGGAGTATGGTGAGTTCATAGAAGATTTTATTTTTTGTCACAAGTTAGCGGAAATTGATTTTAATTGTTTTTTTTTCACAAAGTGTCATTTTCCGCTAACTTGTGACAAAAAATAAAATCTTCTATGAACTCACCATAGTCCTAACGGAATACCTTTGGGTGTCTTCTTTCTAGAATGGGGCCATTTGTGGGGTTCCTATACTGCCCTGGCATTTTAGGGGCCCTAAACCGTGAGGAGTAGTCTTGAAACCAAATGTCGCAAAATGACCTGTGAATTCCTAAAGGTACTCATTGGACTTTGGGCCCCTTAGCGTACTTGGGGTGTTAAAAAGTGCCATGCATGTGGTACCGCCGTACTCAGGAGAAGTAGTATAATGTGTTTGTGGGGTATTTTTACACATACCCATGCTGGGTGGGAGAAATATCTCTGTAAATGACAATTGTTTGATTTTTTTTACACACAATTGTCCATTTACAGAGAGATTTCTCCCACCTAGCATGGGTATGTGTAAAAATACACCCCAAAACAGATTATACTACTTCTCCTGAGTACGGCGATACCACATGTGTGACACTTTTTTGCAGCCTAGGTGCGCTAAGGGGCCCAAAGTCCTATTCACAGGTCATTTTGAGGCATTTGTTTTCTAGAATACTCCTCACGGTTTAGGGCCCCTAAAATGCCAGGGCAGTATAGGAACCCCACAAGTGACCCCATTTTAGAAAGAAGACACCCCAAGGTATTCTGTTAGGTGTATGGTGAGTTCATAGAAGATTTTATTTTTTGTCACAAGTTAGTGAAAAATGACACTTTGTGGGAAAAAAAAACAATAAAAATCAATTTCCGCTAACTTTTGACAAACAATAAAATCTTCTATGAACTCGTCATACACCTAACAGAATACCTTAAGGTGTATTTTTTCTAAAATGGGGTCACTTGTGGGGTTCCCATACCACCCTGGCATTTTACAGGCCCAAAACCGTGAGTAGTCTGGAAACCAAATGTCTCAAAATGACTGTTCAGGGGTAAGCATCTGCAAATTTTGATGACAGGTGGTCTATGAGGGGGCGAATTTTGTGGAACCGGTCATAAGCAGGGTGGCCTTTTAGATGACAGGTTGTATTGAGCCTGATCTGATGGATAGGAGTGCTAGGGGGGTGACAGGAGGTGATTGATGGGTGTCTCAGGGGGTGGTTAGAGGGGAAAATAGATGCAATCAATGCACTGGGGAGGTGATCGGAAGTGGGTCTGAGGGGGATCTGAGGGTTTGGCCGAGTGATCAGGAGCCCACACAGGGCAAATTAGGGCCTGATCTGATGGGTAGGTGTGCTAGGGGGTGACAGGAGGTGATTGATGGGTGTCTCAAGGTGTGATTAGAGGGGGGAATAGATGCAAGCAATGCACTGGCGAAGTGATCAGGGTTGGGGTCTGAGGGCGTTCTGAGGGTGTGGGCGGGTGATTGAATGCCCTAGGGGCAGATCTGATGGGTAGCCGTGACAGGGGGTGATTGATGGGTAATTAGTGGGTGTTTAGGGTAGAGAACAGATGTAAACAATGCACTTGGGAGGTGATCTGATGTCGGATCTGCAGGTGATCTATTGGTGTGGGTGGGTGATCAGATTGCCCGCAAGGGGAAGGTTAGGGGCTGATTGATGGGTGGCAGTGACAGAGGGTGATTGATGGGTGATTGACAGGTGATTGACAGGTGTTCAGTGGATTATTACAGGGGGGATAGAGGCATACAGTACACAGGGGAGGGGTCTGGGGGGGGGAGAATCTGAGGGGTGGGAGGTGATCAGGAGGGAGCAGGGGGCAGTTTAGGGAATAAAAAAAATAGTGTCGAGAGATAGTGACAGGGAGTGATTGATGGGTGATTAGGGGGGTGATTGGGTGCAAACACGGGTCTGGGGGGTGGGCGGGGGGGGGGGTCTGAGGGGTGCTGTGGGCGATCAGGGGGCATGGGGGGGGAATCAGTGTGCTTGGGTGCAGACTAGGGTGGCTGCAGCCTGCCCTGGTGGTCCCTCGGACACTGGGACCACCAGGGCAGGAGGCAGCCTGTATAATAGGCTTTGTATACATTACAAAGCCTATTATACGCCTGGATTGGCGGAGATTTGTATTCCTCCACCTGCCGGCGCTTCTAAGTGGTCGGCGAACTGGAGGCTAAATCCCCGGCCATCGATCACCGGCGGAGGATCGCGTCACGGATGATGCGATCACTCCACCCATGCCCGTACAAGGACCGCCGCCAATTGTACATGCGGCAATCCTTGCGGGGTCCACTTTCCAGCCACCCCTGTGCAGTGGGCGGTCGGTAAGTGGTTAAAACGTCCAGCGTTGCCAGGGTCTTTATACAGCCATATAGCAACTGTATAGCGATCCCTGGCCAAAACCTCCACTTCCATGTAGTTTCCAGGGGGTTCATATGCAGTTATCAGTAAAACTCTTTGCGGTTGTTAAATGTGGCGTTTCATCTGTCAATGTGAACCCGGGCGTAACCATTACACTACCCGATTGATGAGTAGTACACACACCGGACATTTTAAAGCACTTTATTCCACGGATTTAGGAATGTACTGTGATTTCTGCCCTTTAGGGATTAAAACATGATTCTGCGTCAACTACGTAATTTTTGGTGGGATTTTTGCCATGGATCCCCCTCTGGCATGTCATGGTCCAGGTGTTCAGCCCCTTGAAACAACTTTTCCATCACTTTGTCCCTCTAGGTTTTAGAATTTGCTTGCCCGTTGAAGTCTATGGTTGGTCACACAGTTTGCCGGTTCGCAAACATTTGCAGCAAATTCGCGTTTGCAAACCGAAAATGTCAATTTCAAGTTTGCGACATCACTAGTACAGACCCCCTGGTAGCCTTGACATGAAATTCATTGCTCTTTCTTTTGATATATGTAAATTTACATTACCATTAGGTTGCTACTTTATCTGTCATTTACTGCATTTAAATGTATACTTTTTTCCTATCGTAAATGTAAAATCGATTTTTCTCAAAAATTATAGGGTATTTTTTTTCCTCTTGTACCCACTGTTCACCTTAACATACCCTGCAAATTTGGTGATTCTATCGCATAAGGGGGCTGAGCTATTAACCACGAAAGTTGGCACTTGGCAGCTATTAGGCAAAAAAAAGGGCTAAAATATTTAGGTACATTTTTGCTTGCCTAGGTGAAAATTGTGTTTTCGCGAAAATAAGGTGAAAAGAATATTAAAATTTTCGCTCATCACTGATTTGTTTCTAGTTACGCCCCTGGATGCAGTTATTGTAATGCACTCTTTAGCTTTCTTAAAATATAGAGTTGTTGTTGTACTTTGACAACTACAGCTAAGGTGTTTTCAGCCCAGGACAGGTCCTCTGTGTTGGTGACTCCCAGAAACGTAAAGATGGAAACTCTCTTCACAACCTCTGCATGGATATTTATCAGTTTATGATTGATCTTTTTTGGTGATCCTAAAGTCTAGAAAAAACTTCTTTGGCTTTTTTTTTTAATATTTAACAACTGGTTGTTAATGTCACACCATGCAGTCAGGTTCCTGAATTATTCCTTGTAATCAGCTTCCTCGTTGTCTCATATAAGCCCAATAACAGTCGTATTATCTGCAAATTTAACCCTTATGTTTGATTTATGGATAGTTTGACAGTTATGAGAGAAGTAAAGGAGAGGACTTAATACACAGCCTTGTGGCACACCAGTGCTCAGGTTAAGGATGCCTGTTTTCTAACCTGGTAGCTTGAGGGCAATTAGTAAGAAAGTACACTAACCAGTTACAACTGGAGTTACAAATGGAGGAAGCAAGTCCTAGCACATAAAGTTTGTTGATCATATGGCTAGGTGCACTGGTGCTGCTTTCCTGATGTTGATGTCTGTGAGTGCCTGCCACACCTCATGTGTTTGTAGGACTACAGGATTCAATTCAGCTCAAAGTTGAATGGAGGCTGATCAATATCTTTGTCAAACCTATCAAAGAAGTTATGTTCTTCTGCTAGGTTTCACTCCACTTTTGCTGGAGTCAAAATGTCAATTACTGGCCTGGCCTTGCCACACAGACCCGCCGATCTCGCTGGTCATGCCACTCACCCATTGCTGCAGGCCCCTCGCGTCTGCCTTTGCTATGATGGCAGAGCTCTGTGAGCCGGTCAGGAGCCACTTTCATTGGCTCTTGACCCTGTCATCAATGTTAGTCAATGGGATTGGCTCACAGTGATCACGTGGTCAGGAGCCAATGATATCAGCTCCTGACTGTCTCATATTGACGGCAGAGTAAGTAAGCTGCGGTGGGGGCAGAGAAGCAGGAACGGCGAGAACCCGCACCGGCAATGTTGAAATCTACGTCCTGTCAGAAATAAGTGGCCACAAACAGGACATAGATTTCAACTAGCACAGTCTGGAAAAGGTTAATTTCAGTAGATGGTGAATAGAGAGAGTTCAATCTATTGCTGCTTTTTTATACAAGCTTAAAGCGGAATATAACCCTGCATTTCAACTTTGCTCTAAAACATTATTTACAGCATATTATATGCAAAAAGCATTTTTTTTTTTACTAGACCAGCATTGGAAGGGTTAAACACAGAGGTTTAAAGTTCCGTGGAGAGATATGCAGAAGTTCAGATTGTTACATTCTATTTAGTTATATGTATCTATTGAGAAATGTTACACACTCTTTGGCTTCCTCCAACTCCTTCTCAGTCAGAGAGATGAGTCACATTCAACACTTAGATACATTTATGTAAACAAAATGTATCTATGTCAGCTTTGGATGCGTCTGCAGAAATCTCCAGGAACTTTAAAGCACTGTGTAACCCTTCCAATGCTGGTCTAGTAAAAAAAAATGCTGGTTGCATATAATATACTGTAAATAATGTTTTAGAGCAAAGTTGAAATGCAGGGTTATATTCCGCTTTAAGCAGAAGTTTGTTAACTGCAAGCTTAAGTATTATGTCTACTTTAGATTATGCAAGTGAACATTCAAACATCTTACATGAACTACGGTAATCTTTTTTTGTGTCATCTGTGTATACAGAGACAATGCTTTTTTTCATGACAAACTTGATATAATTTATAGACATTTTAAAATCAGGGTAGCAGATAAGAGTTTCTTCCCATTTTGCAAGCTTGCAATTCTGGTAAAATCCTAGTTTGCTGAGTCGAGCAGATTTATATTTCTTTACATGAAAATACACATCCCAGAACCAAGACTATATTAAAGAACAATTCTGTGGAAAGCTCAAGATCTTTTCAACATTTTTCTTAAAGCGTTGATATTTTACTCTTGGTCTGGAAGGGAAATCAGGATCTCAGTGAAGGGATTTTTTTCTTTTTTTTCAGAAGCTGCTTAAGTAGTTTTGTAATATGCAAAGACTGTATTGGGATAAAGAGAACAATATCATCTAGACGCATCTGCTTATCGGCAAGAAGTGAAACCTAGGAAACCGGGAGAGATAGTCATAAAAATATAATCAACTTCAAGCACAGAGAAGTGCTAATAAGACATAATAATGTAATAAAAGAAAATTGAGATGAGATTTTACAGCTGAATGAAGACTTTTCATATTTTTGTCCTGGCTGGTGAAATATTAAAAATGGCCTTCTTCTTTAGGTCATATGATTGCACACTTTAAATGTTTGCATCGGAAAAGCCACCTCTGGAAAAGGCTGAATAATTTATATATTGACTTTATGGAACACAGTGATGATGGTAATACACTACAGCTATGTAGAAATACCAAATGATTATTGCCCAATCAGAATGTTTATTGTAGGATTTCAAAATAATTGAAAGTTTGTATAGCCTGTCCTGTGGCTAACCCACTTTGAGTGGAAACCGCAATCGCTTTCCTCTGTGATATGTCCATTATGTATCATGTCCTACGTACATTCTTGTCTTTCTTCCTCTGTATTATTATTTATTTATTTATTGTATTTATAAAGCGCCAACATATTACGCAGCGCTGAACATTAATTTAGGTTACAGACAATATTTAGGGGTGACATACAGCAATATGACAATACAGGAATACAAGAAAACCAGATCACACAGCACAGTATTAGTACAAGGTAATGCTTAGTCAGTCACTGGATGGAGCATGGAGATTAGGCAAGTTATGTTCACTCAGATGCATAGCATGGGTGCACTGTAAAGTGGAATACTCACCACAGCAATGCAGGAAGATGCATCCAGCGATGTCCCTCGACGATAAGCATTTCCCAATCTATCTTCCTGCCAGCACGTAATCAAGCAACATTACACGACAAGGGCGAATGGGAAGTCAAGCAATTGCGATACGTCGCATAGAGTCGTCAGGGATCTAAAAGATCTAATCCAAGACACATGTCACTAAATGTCGTTTGCTTGATGGCGCATCGGTACCTATGTCACGAGATCGCAGAAACAATTGCTCGCCACTCAAAAAATTGACAGTCATCAGAAAAATCATTGGGAAAATCGTGTAGTGGGTACGGGCCTTTAGAATGAACCCATCATCTTGCCTGAATTGACTATGAATGTTTATACATTGGCCTTTCTTGGAAAAGATTATTCTGCAGTTGTCATTACAGGAACTTACACACACAGGCAGAGATTGGTGTAGCATGTGCAAGGAATGACTAAAAAGATCAGAGGCTTTAGTGCCTATTTATAAAGGAGGAAACATTATTACTATTATGTTATCAATACATATCACCTTTTTTGTTTTCCACATTTGTAAATGTGCCAATGGAGTTCAAATATCGGGTTTTTTGTGTGTTCTGGCTATTTCTCTATGTATCAATTAAGTATTGCCAGTAATGTGCATATCATCACATTAATAAAGAAGAAAAAAAATAAAATAAAACAAATCTGTATGCCAGAAAGTGGGCATATTTTATGTCAATTTGATAGGGATAACCTCTGTAGAAAAGAGTGGATGTGATGTTTACAACTTTTTTTTTTAATCTTCACTTTTTGATCACGTCAATACAAACTAAGGCTTGAGGCACACTGGGAGCGATTTTGCGGTGATGCCCGATTGGCAAAATGCTACACTAGTAGCAGCCTATGGGGAGAAACTTGCAGTGAAGGAGATATTTCTCCCGGGCGATATTTTTTATTGGTCTGTTTAAAATAAGTTTTCAACACTCTGCATTTGAAAAACTACCAAAATGTAGGTGCAAAATATGTCAAAAATATTTTCAGAATTTTCTTGCTTGCGGGTGGTTTCTAAATAATGTTATTGCTGTGTACTAACAAAGAAAGAAGTTGGGACCTCACATAAGGCTGCACATTCCCCTTCATTACAGTCCTCATTATTATCTGTATTTACTGGGTACTTTAGCACCAAACTGAATATGCTGCAGAGGCCTGTGGATACAGATAGCAATGCTTACAATAAGCTGACTTGTAGTGATATGAGAAGCACTGAGGGAGGTCTGGTTGGATGTTTCTTTCTACCCCGTGCCTTTCTCACCCTCTCTCCCTGGTATATATGTGTATTATCTCAGTATGGCCCTGCAAAATAAATAATAAATAATCTTGGTCAAATATTTCTCACCTCTTTCTCTGTTGCCTCCCATACCCTCTGTCCTGTGCCTCTCTCTCTCCTATTCTGTCCTGTGTGTGTCTCTCTCTCTGTCTCCCCCATTCCTGTCACCCATTGTTCCCCTCTCCTCTGTCTCTTTCCCCTACTCTCTTCTTTCCCACAGACACACTGACACTCACTCATGTCTCTTCCCCTTTTCTTTTCTTTCACTTTCCTCTCTTTACCTTTCCCCCACTCTCTTCTACCTCTTCCTCAAACTCTCCTGTCTCTGTCACACCATTATTCTCCAACCCTCCTCCTAAAAAAAAAGAAAACAACAACATTGCCTCATTCTAAACTACTATTCTGTATTTATATAGCGCTGACATATCTGCAGCACATTACAGAGTACATAATGTCCCTGACTGTCCTCAGAGGAGCTCACAACCTAATCCCTACCATAGTAAAAATTTGCCACTGATAGGTACTGAAAATCAGATTTGACAAGTTTTTGACTAGTCCATCTCCTCATGGGGATTCTCAGATATATCTTTATTTACAAAGGCACTTACAAATTGGCAGATGCTCAATGTGATTGGCAAAATAGTATGCAAGGGATTGGGCAGGCTGGTCAGTATAGGTCCTTTCTGAGAATTGCTTTTGTCAAGAATTGAAAATAATTCTGAGAATCCTTCATCAGGTGATGGACTAATCCAAAATATGCCTGATCTATCTGGAAAAATGTACATTTTATATGTGTGCATTTGAAATTTTACAATGCCACATGCCATATAAAAGGAGACGACAGATGACAAGGTTTTATTCAATCCGTGAAGCTGTATAATTCTCTGAAGTTGAGTTCTTTGCCATCCTGACCCCTTCAATATTCTTTATTGAACTTGGTAGGATATGTCTGTGCTGTTCTTTATTCACAGGCTCACTTACATGTAGGAAAGGGTAGATCAGTCTAAAGCATTCAAGTACTGAATGATCAAAGGAGAACAGCACACAACTGTATTTCATTGAAGTTACCGGACATAAATTCTGATAACTCATTCTTGTGACAAGCACTGAAGCCAGAAACGAAAATGGCACAACATGAATTCATCATTTTGACAGAATTTCAATGAGGATGAAGACAAGGAACACCAAGCACACGTTCATGCATATCTAAGCTATTTGTCTCTGTGTAATTTGCTATTTATTTTCCCTTTACAAAATCCCACATACTTAGTCATTCTTTAATTGCTTTTATAAACTTGGTAATAGCCAGCATTCTACCTCGCTCTAAAGCCAAAGACAGGATGGCTCACATTTTAGCCCTTCCTGATGATCAAGTCTTTAGGGCTGGATTCAATCAAATCTGTCTAGGCTGTGGTAATCAATGGCTCAGTGGATGAGACTGATTCACTTGTGCTCAGGGAGAGATAGGGATAATTTCTGTACCGTGGGGGTTTCTAAGGGGTAGGAATCGATCATCAGTATTTAAGTAATATGCAAGCTGTGAATCTTCAGACTAAATTGGATTTCTGGAGTTGAATAACTGCCCACAGATACACAATATATACACCTTAGCTGTACTCTATATACTTTTTGTTAGTGTTCTAATTTTTTTTCCTGTAGTTGTAGTATTACAAGGTCACTTCTATGTTTCATAACGAACATTGTAAAGCTACTTCATGAAGACTGAATATGTTAAAGCGGTATAAAACCCGGACATAATATTCAATAAAAACATGTTTTCCTACTTTTTATATGCTATACAGTAATCATATTTGCTTTTGTGCATAAGTATTATTATTCATTTACAAATTATACGTTCCAAAAGTACACTTTTTTATTTTTAGAGCTGATTTTGCATTTTATTCATAATTGCTTTATTCATCTTCTAACATAATCAGAAATGCTTTCTGATTGTCTGACTGTCTTCAGGAGAGTCTGCGGTGTCAGAGAATTGTTTATTTACATTCCTCACTTGATACAATTAACCACTTTACCCCCGCCCGTACAAATTTCTCCGTCCCTTTTTCCATCCTTTAACCCCCAGGGACGGAGAAATCCGTACTTTCCGCGCTCCCGCCGCTGCCCGCACTCCCGCTCGCTCTAGTGTGCATTCCCGCGGGTAAACACGCCGCCGGACGCTCGCCCGGAGATCAATGAATGGGAAAATCCATTCCCGTTTGTTGATCTAAGCCCCGTAATGATCCGCTGCTTTTCCGCTAAGCAGCGCGATCATTGTACAAAAAAAAAACGTACCTAGCCTCCTACTACTTCCTCCAAGCGTCCGGAAGGATGCTTGGAGGTCGCATTAAACAAAAAGTTACTGGTGCCATCTTGTGGCCAAATAGTAAAACTACACCCTAAACATTTTTCACATACAAATTAATTAGTTATACACACAAAATTAACTCATTACCTCCCACACTCCCCTTTTTTTTTTTTTTTTTGCAATAAAATAAAAAATAAAAAATGTACAATAAAAAAAAAATACATAAATAGTTACCTTAGGGACTGAACTTTTTAAATATTTATGTCAGGAGGGTACAACACTGTTACTTTATAAACTATGGGCTTGTAATTAGGGATGGATGCAAAACTGAAAAAATGCACCTTTATTTCCAAATAAAATATTGGCACCAAACGTGATAGGGACATAATTTAAATGGTTTTATAACCAGGACAAAAGGGCAAATACATTTCATGGGTTTCAATTACAGTAGCATGCATTATTTAAAAACTATAATGGCCGAAAACTGAAAAATAATTAATTTTTTCCCACATTTTTCCTATTTTCCCATTAAAACACATTTAGAATAAAATAATTCTTGGCATAATGTCCCACCTAAAGAAAACCTAATTGGTGGCGGAAAAAACAAGATATAGTTCATTTAATTGTGATAAGTAATGATAAAGTTATAGACAAATGAATGGAAGGAGTGCTGAAAGGTGAAAATTGCTCTGGTGGTCAGGGGGTAAAACCCCTCAGTGGTGAAGTGGTTAAATACAAGATAACATTATCTCTAGTTCAGATGCGTCCAGCTTTCCTGACAGGGAGTTTATAAGCCCTTTAATCCTAAAATTAAGATTTAATCCTAGTGATCAGATTCCGTATAACATTTCTTTAGTACAGGATGGAAAGTAAGCCAGTGAACTGACAACTAAAATATAATCATACAAATCCTATTCAGATTTTTATTACATTTGTATATATCTGTCCTATGTGTGATTGTATGCACCTGTATACGTTCTTACATACATCCGATCACATTTACCAAACTAAGCAGGATTGTTTCTGGTTTTGGTTTCTATTACAGTAGACATTATTAGTAATGCAACTAAATACAAACAATATACCTGTGCACTTTGTTTTGTTCAACTTTATTAATTATTTAGTGATTTTCTTGATTTTGTTTTTGTTTTAGAAGATGCTTTCAAAAATACATTTAAAAAATAATTTTACAATGAATTAAATAGAATTCTAGATGTAATATCTGTACATTTATATATTTTTTTTCTACAAAACAGTTGCTTTATGCATTGTATACTAACTAGAGATGATCAATAAGATGCAAATATTTCTGAGTTCATGTAGGATTATGTACATTTTATGAAAATATATACAGCTTGAAAACGGACCAATCAATTTAAACCTGGGTGGGACTTTTCAAGCTGCATATATTTGCATAAAAATGTACATACTCCTGCATGAGCTCAGAAACATTTCCATCTCATTGATGATCATCCCTAATACTAACCACTGGGCATTTTTTTTCCTAAGGAGGTTTACTTGGGTTCTGAATTTGATTGACCAATTCAATTTTATAGTCAGAGTGAAAGCAAGTAAATGTTATGTTGTTAAGGTTAATTGTAGGCTTTTGGTATAGGTTAAAGGTCAGTATTAGGCTTGTAGAAGAGTGAAAGCAAGTAAATGTTATGTTGTTAAGGTTAATTGTCAGCTTTTGGTATAGGTTAAAGGTCAGTATTAGGCTTGTAGACGAGTGAAAGCAAGTAAATGTTATGTTGTTAAGGTTAATTGTCGGCTTTAGGTATAGGTTCAAGGTCAGTATTAGGCTTTCAGAAGAGGTTATAGTAAATGTCAAAAGGGTAAGACTAGTATTTAGCTACACTTTGTGAAGCTAATGCTAATTATTTCTGTCACTAACAATAACCTGTTATGATCGCATCTGCAGCATGTGCTGCTGGCTGCAGTTGTACTGCAGCCAAGCAGTTCTGATTTCTTTACATGCATTTCCTCGCATAGTTTTGCTTGCACTCACATTAAGTGTTGATTCCATCTGCAATAGCTCTGCAGTTCATGGCAGCTTGAGATGCTTTTGTAAATTCAAACATTGCCTGTTGCAGCTGAGCTGCAATTCCTTTCATGCAGGTTGCATAGTTTTGTCTGCCTTTTCCTGCTGTCAGCTTTTGACTGATTGCCATTCACCTGTGTGGGAATTTGCATGTCCACTCCCATTTGATGACCTCAGTATAAAGAGTTGCTTCCTGCTGTGCTCCCCGCCCGTTATAGTTTCAGTCTTAGCCTGTCTAAGCTGTTACCCTGGGGCCCCTGTTCTTGGTTTCTGTGTACCCTGTGTGGATTGCACTGACTCCTGCGGAGGAGCAGTGAATCCTTCCAGTCCTGTTCTTGCGAAGTAAGCCATCGCTGCGGTTGCGATTGGTTACTTTGTTCCAGTCTGTCTTGTTTGTGAACGCTTGCTGTCGCTGAGGCAGTGACTCGATTAGCAAGCGTTCATTCTGCCTGTCTTGCCTTGTGGATTGCCCAATCTCCTGCGGATGAGTAGCGAATCCTTCCAGTCCTGTTCCTGGAGATTAGTCATATAGCTGCGGTTGCTGGTGACTATCTCACTCTTGTGTGTTTGTCTACGTATTAACGCTAGCTGTCGCTGAGGCAGTGACTGGATTAGCAAGGGTTCATTCCGTTTGTCTCAGTCCTTGTTTATGTGTGTCCTTCGGGACCGTAGTTAGTTCCTGATACGTGCATATATATTGGTTTGTCAGTATATTCGTATCTCAGTTAGATTTGTTATTTTGCTAGTCTTGTGTCATATATTGGTTCATTGCCAATATATATGCATACTAGCGCGTTTGTTATTTTCCATATTGTGACGTGGATTACTGTATATATTTGTGTATTTCCTTTACTTGTTTCTTGCTCTGCCTTTGTCTTGCCTTGCGGATTGCACCATCTCCTGCGGAGGAGCAGCGAATCCTTCCAGTCCTGTTTTTGCGAGGTAAGCCATCGCTGCGGTCGCGATTGGCTGCCTCGTTCCAGTCTGTCCTGTTTGTGAATGATTGCTGTCACTGAGGAGTGACTAGATTAGCAAGCGTTCATTCTGTCAGCCTCTGTCCACCTAGTCCTGTCCTTGCAGGTAGCCATTGCTGTGGTTGCTATTGGCTACCTCACTCCAGTCTGTCTTGAATCTGCCTGAATGTTTGCTTTCGCAAGAGCAGCGCAACATTGTACTGCGCTGTCATTGCATCTTATCAGAAGCCCAGAGCTGCAGTTGCTCTGGGCAGCCTGTTTAGCCTCTTCCATTATTCAGCGCTCAGCCTTGCTGTGCTGGCTGGTCAGAAAGTATGACCCACCAGCGTGAAATACCCTTCATGTTTGAGTGATGCCAAAATGGTGATGCCCAGAAGCAATGCTCAAACCACAGTGCCCAAAACAAGTGTAATGTCTATTCTGTTTGATGAAAGACCGTATTTATTGCAGATAGTTTTATTCTCCCATGGTTTATTTCCATACCCACTGTGAGCTGGTAATTACCATCCACTGTATTGGACAGTGGAACAAAAGTTGAACTGCTGCCACACCAATCTCCTGGTAATGGCGTAGCTAAGTAGCTAGGGGCCCCAGTGCAAGTTTTACATTGGGCCCCTCTAAAGCAATTGATATGGAACTCCAAAATCTGCCAAAAACAGCAGCAGGGACAATTGTAAGCAGGAGAAGAACAACCGTTTGCTCATGATTATCACTATTCAAAGCACATATAGAGGTGATCATTACCAGCACAGAGCCAATGAAAAGTGTATACAGCAGTTGAGGGAGGGCCCTCAATGGGCCCCTCTGGTCCAGGGGGGGGGCCCAATGGGATCACTACCTCTGCATTCCCTATTGCTACGTCACTTTCTTCTGCAAAACTTTTGACTGTCCTTTGCAGAATTTAAAGTCCTTAATTATAACTAGTGCCTCAACAGAAATGTGAAATAAGATATAAAGCTTTTGTTCCTGACTGTATTGGTAGCATACACATGGAAAAATACAAAAGTGGAGCTACAAAGCACAGGGTCCCATAACAAAACATTAGACCCCTTGTCTCACTAGATACATAAGAAAGGATAGGAGTGGACCAAAGCGAATCAATTTATTCTACAAATGGAACATTTTTCTTGGTTAAAATTCACGGAGAAGCAATCAATTTGGTCAAGTGATTATGTCACACTTTTTCTTGTGTGAGCTAAAACAAAAAGAAGATGTGATCACAACGCTGGCGAAAAGTCACGCCACTCATTAGAAGTGCAAAGTAATGTATTCAGTAGACTGAAAGTATGCTTCACTGCCACTGTAAACATGCATGTTGTTCGGTAAAAGAACAGCATTCTGTGCATTACTCAAACATGAACTCGCTGCACTGCACCTAATGTGAACGCATCATAGAAACATAATTTCAATGCAGTGTGAAAAAACCCTTACTAGCTGCTTAGAGGTAGGATAATTTAACTACTTGCCGACTTCGTCACGCGGATGGGCGTGGCGGGTAAGGTCCTGCAGGCCTGTTTCGCAGGGAATCTGCCCCACCTTCAGTCTCCTGGCCTTGATCATTGCCAGGAGACTGTTACTTTTCACTGCATACATCGCTGCGATCTAAGGCAGTTCTGTAGTGGGAACAGCCGTGGGGCACGGCTGTCCCCTCCAGAAGCTCAGAGGTGATCGGCTGTCATAGGCTGAAGCCTATGATCAGACCCCACCAACAGAAAGCTCTGTTTGTGGGGAGAAAAGGGGGTGGGGGGGAGGAATCACTTGTGTGCTGAGTTGAGTGGCTCTGCAGTGAGGCCTTAAAGCTGCAGTGGGCAATTTAATGAAAAATGGCCTGGTCTTTAGTGGGGTTTAACACTGCGGTCCTCAGGTGGTTAAATAGAATACATTTATCCTTTCAAGAGTTGACAAAGTAACATACAGTGCATACAAATTACAGTGCACAGACATAGTATCCTTATTACTTGTTTACCAGATAAAACTAAAGAATTGATTTTTGATTGTATGCCCGACTGTTACTCTTTAAAGGGGCACTACAGCGAAAAACTGTAACATTTAAAATATGTGCAAACATATACATATAAGAAGAATGTTTCTTCCAGAATAAAATGAGCCATAAATTAATTGTCTCCTATGTTGCTGTCACTTACAGTAGGCAGTAGAAATCTGAAAGAAGTGACAGGTTTTGGACTAGTCCATCTCTTCATAGGGAATTCTCAGCAAGGCTTTTAATCTTTATAAAGATATTCCCTAACAAGGATTTAAACAATGATGCTGGCCAGCTTCCCTGCTCCCTACACCAGTTTTTTGGGCAGTTGGACAGAGCAACTGCCATTCACTAAGTGTTTTTGAAAATAAATAAATCCCTGATAATCCCCTATAAAGAGATGGACTAGTCACTTCTGTCAGATTTCTACAACCTACTGTAAGTGTCAGCAACATAGGAAAAAAGTAATGTATGGCTCATTTTACTCTGAAAAAAAATGTACTTCTTATTTGTATATGTTTGCACATATTTTAAATTTTAAAATTTTTTGCTGTAGTGCCCCTTTAAGTTGTGTTCAGTAAAATTGTTCTTTAAATTTACTTAAGTAGAGTTTTGTTAAGTGGTTTCACTGTTCCATTGTGTGTTGAATCATATGAAGTCTAGACACCAATCTGCTGCATCAAGCCTCTATATTCTCTTGCACACTATTTAAATCTTGTGTAGTGAGCTGTGTGCTGCTGTTTAGCAAGAAAACATTGACTCTGTATCTTGTAGGCAGCCCTCACAATTCACATGTGCTCTTCAGAAATGTCATTTCACTTTGGAGCTCTGTATATCACCGCTGTCCTTTTGCTTTGCTGCTATTTATCATACTTCATACTCTGCTAAATCTGCCAATTTTTATTTTTCTCACTGACAACAGCTGTCAGCACTCAATTTATGTCTTTAAAACTCTTGGTGGCAGCATAATCACCAGTCGCTGGCTTTGAGCGTTCTGTTTTTTTGTGCCACTACCCTACGTTTGAGGCTTGGAATTGGCACAGGCACGTTTGATAATTACTTTTTAAAAGATGCTGCATTACAAATCGCAAACAGTAAACTCATCTAATGTAATGATTGATTATCCGCCTCAACCGTCTGCTTTGTACTTTAAGAGCTGGAAACATTTTTTATTTTATTTAAAAAACTTCCATAATATAATTTATTTGTTTTAATGGAGCTCTTCCTTCAGGCTGGGCAGACTTCTAAGAAGACAGCATCATCTGATATGCTGGGCAATAACTAGTATCATCCTGATTCAAAACGTCCTGATTTCACTGATATCTAACATGGTACAATACTCTATTGCTACTACAATGCTGAAAGACACCACAGTGTACCGCACATTCCTGGAACTAAAGACCTGAAGTATATGGAATTACAGAGGCGCCAAAAGAGTAAAATATTCTAAAAGTATTAAAAGTGCTCGGGTGGCGGTGGTGGCCCAGCAACACCCAAAGACAGACACGATGCTGTTGATTGAAGATATAGCAATTTATTCACATACTCCCATAAAAAATGCAACGCGTTTCACGGGCAACATCCCGCTTCATCAGGCAATCAGAAATTGGAGTATCTCACTGTAATATGACAGAAGCAACAAACATATCAGGATGCTGCGAGGGGGTCGCTGTGTGAAAACATGTATATGGGTAATGGTATCTACTACATAGAGTGATATGGGTAAGAGGGTATTGTACCAGAAAAAAAAAAGGGGTGTTGGAGTGGAGTTTTTAGTGTAAAGCTCAAATTTAGGGACCATGAAGTAAGGGGACTGCAGGACTAGTATATGAAAAATTGGTGAGCTAAGTATGTGCCTGGGAAACTGAATGGCAATAGAAAAGCTGGGTATATAACAAATAAATTAAAGTCGGGGTAACAATAGTCAGGTATGGCATAAAAAGGCGCATATACAAGTATGTTGTAGAGGGTAAAATAGATATGAGAAGACACTTACCAGCGTGGGGTCCAAAACGTGCTTGGCACCTCTGTGCTGTGGTGTGGATAATGGGCTCTTTAAATAGGAAGCTAGATTGGGAGGGAATGGTCAATTAATTATGCTAATGAAGTGCTGTGGGCGAGTGGGGGCGTGAAAGGTATTGTATGTATGTATAGGATCATGCTGGGGGTGGGCATGTTTAGGATGGATAGGAGGGCCTGACCAATGGCAAGATTGAACTGGGGTGGGAGGGTATGACGCCAGAGAGCGGTGTGGTGTAAACGTCATGTCGCATGGAATTCCGCCTGTCCGCGCGTCCATGCGCAGTGCGGGCGGCGCATTGGCTCCCAACGGTACTGTGCATGCGTGCGCCTAGTACGAGTGGAAGTGGAGGGTGGGACAGTGGAAAGGACCTACGTGGCGGCGTGCGCATGCGCATAGATGCGGCCAGTAGGCGGCGGCCATGTTGGTTGTGGGCAGGAAATGCCCAGTTTACAAACGAGTATTGGAAATCTCGGATGGGTGTTTATTAACCTACCACATGGCAGGATATTGTGCAGGCAGTGAGTCAAAAAGTGGTTTGTTGTAAACACCCCCTGAATTCGTGTGTTAAAGGACTTACGAGGCCAAATGCGTTAAATAAGTGAAGTACCTGCAAGATGTCTAAATGCACGGAGGACGCCGTCCGCGCCCTCCGTGCACTTCCGCCGGGTCCCCCTCCTGAAAGCGCCCCCCGTGCCGCTGGCGACCCCACGGGCCGGGTTGGGCTCTCCTGCCGCTCCCAAGATGGCCGCCGGAGCTGGCCGCGGCTGCGCAGTCCGCATTGCCGCGAGTGCGGCTGCGCAGCTCTAGGGCCAACCCCTCCGATCCACGCTACAGTGCGTGGTTCGGAGGGGTTGGCCCTAGAGCTGCGCAGCCGCACTCGCGGCAATGCGGACTGCGCAGCCGCGGCCAGCTCCGGCGGCCATCTTGGGAGTGGCAGGAGAGCCCGAGCCGGCCCGTGGGGTCGCCAGCGGCACGGGGGGGCGCTTTCAGGAGGGGGACCCGGCGGAAGTGCACGGAGGGCGCGGACGGCGTCCTCCGTGCATTTAGACATCTTGCAGGTACTTCACTTATTTAACGCATTTGGCCTCGTAAGTCCTTTAAGATGCCTATTTTCACGTCAGGTCTGTGGTGTTATATTAGCAGAATAACTTACTGCCATCTAGTGGTGAAAGAGGAAATTAAAATCAACTTTAAATAAAAGATTTCTGTGTGAGTTCATTATATAAAAAAAATTAGTGGTAATATATGTGGCGATTGATATCCAGTGTGATGTTCAGTAGGGATATTGCATAAAAGACCGAATAATGCACATCTATATCCACACAATTATAAGACAATCACAATATAATGGTATTAAAAATAGTATTAAAAATAATAAAGTTATTAATACAGACCTAGTGTGCAATATTGTCTAGTGCACGAATAATGTATATATGGTTACGTTATAGGCATCGGAAAATTAGGAGTATGGACATACACATATATAAAAATACATAGAAAAAATATAAGATATAAAAATATTACATTAAAATACTTTATAAAAACCTTACAGATACAAATAATATATAGATATATAAAAGGAGCGACGGCATTAAAAAGAGAAAGTATACTGTAAATGTAGTGGGTTAATGAATTTTTTCGAGTACTTCATTTAGACCGTCTGGGGTTAGGGTCTTGAGGATCTGTATCCAAAACATCTCACGTTTTTTCAAGGAGTCAAAAGAGTCGGGACGGTTATGTGGAATTGATTCGATTAGGGTGATGTGAAAAAGTGCCGGATCGCTGTTGTGATGAGTGGCAAAGTGACGCGAAACACTATGTAAGGGGTATTTGTGGATAATATTTCTTTTGTGCTGTCCTATTCTGCTACGTGCTTTTTAGGTGGTCCTGCCCACATACTGTAGCCGACAGGGGCATGATATAATATAGATTATAAATCTTGATTCACAATTTATAGTATCTCTGATAGGGAATTTAGTTCCGGTGACTTGAGAGGAAAAAGATGAGGTCCTTACGACAAATTGTGAATCAAGATTTATAATCTATATTATATCATGCCCCTGTCGGCTACAGTATGTGGGCAGGACCACCTAAAAAGCACGTAGCAGAATAGGACAGCACAAAAGAAATATTATCCACAAATACCCCTTACATAGTGTTTCGCGTCACTTTGCCACTCATCACAACAGCGATCCGGCACTTTTTCACATCACCCTAATCGAATCAATTCCACATAACCGTCCCGACTCTTTTGACTCCTTGAAAAAACGTGAGATGTTTTGGATACAGATCCTCAAGACCCTAACCCCAGACGGTCTAAATGAAGTACTCGAAAAAATTCATTAACCCACTACATTTACAGTATACTTTCTCTTTTTAATGCCGTCGCTCCTTTTATATATCTATATATTATTTGTATCTGTAAGGTTTTTATAAAGTATTTTAATGTAATATTTTTATATCTTATATTTTTTCTATGTATTTTTATATATGTGTATGTCCATACTCCTAATTTTCCGATGCCTATAACGTAACCATATATACATTATACGTGCACTAGACAATATTGCACACTAGGTCTGTATTAATAACTTTATTATTTTTAATACTATTTTTAATACCATTATATCGTGATTGTCTTATAATTGTGTGGATATAGATGTGCATTATTCGGTCTTTTATGCAATATCCCTACTGAACATCACACTGGATATCAATCGCCACATATATTACCACTAATTTTTTTTATATAATGAACTCACACAGAAATCTTTTATTTAAAGTTGATTTTAATTTCCTCTTTCACCACTAGATGGCAGTAAGTTATTCTGCTAATATAACACCACAGACCTGACGTGAAAATAGGCATCTTAACACACGAATTCAGGGGGTGTTTACAACAAACCACTTTTTGACTCACTGCCTGCACAATATCCTGCCATGTGGTAGGTTAATAAACACCCATCCGAGATTTCCAATACTCGTTTGTAAACTGGGCATTTCCTGCCCACAACCAACATGGCCGCCGCCTACTGGCCGCATCTATGCGCATGCGCACGCCGCCACGTAGGTCCTTTCCACTGTCCCACCCTCCACTTCCACTCGTACTAGGCGCACGCATGCACAGTACCGTTGGGAGCCAATGCGCCGCCCGCACTGCGCATGGACGCGCGGACAGGCGGAATTCCATGCGACATGACGTTTACACCACACCGCTCTCTGGCGTCATACCCTCCCACCCCAGTTCAATCTTGCCATTGGTCAGGCCCTCCTATCCATCCTAAACATGCCCACCCCCAGCATGATCCTATACATACATACAATACCTTTCACGCCCCCACTCGCCCACAGCACTTCATTAGCATAATTAATTGACCATTCCCTCCCAATCTAGCTTCCTATTTAAAGAGCCCATTATCCACACCACAGCACAGAGGTGCCAAGCACGTTTTGGACCCCACGCTGGTAAGTGTCTTCTCATATCTATTTTACCCTCTACAACATACTTGTATATGCGCCTTTTTATGCCATACCTGACTATTGTTACCCCGACTTTAATTTATTTGTTATATACCCAGCTTTTCTATTGCCATTCAGTTTCCCAGTCACATACTTAGCTCACCAATTTTTCATATACTAGTCCTGCAGTCCCCTTACTTCATGGTCCCTAAATTTGAGCTTTACACTAAAAACTCCACTCCAACACCCCTTTTTTTTTTCTGGTACAATACCCTCTTACCCATATCACTCTATGTAGTAGATACCATTACCCATATACATGTTTTCACACAGCGACCCCCTCGCAGCATCCTGATATGTTTGTTGCTTCTGTCATATTACAGTGAGATACTCCAATTTCTGATTGCCTGATGAAGCGGGATGTTGCCCGTGAAACGCGTTGCATTTTTTATGGGAGTATGTGAATAAATTGCTATATCTTCAATCAACAGCATCGTGTCTGTCTTTGGGTGTTGCTGGGCCACCACCGCCACCCGAGCACTTTTAATACTTTTAGAATATTTTACTCTTTTGGCGCCTCTGTAATTCCATATATATCGAGTTATCCACCCTTGGTGGAAGGGTGAAATACCCTCTTCTTCTCCTTCTACAGAGAGCGACGTCTTAGTCCTGAGTGGGGACAGGCCTAATCTCCCCACCTGCGTATTCAGTGGTTGCCTAAAGGGTAACCCAGGTTTGTAAGTATATTACTTACTTGTTCACCATTACCATACTTTCCAAAACATACTACACTATATTGGGCTCTCGGTCTCCATTTGGTTAAAGACCTGAAGAAACGTACACAGCTGAACAACGTCTTTTCTTAGTAAAATTCTAGGGAAAGCAGTCTAGTCCTTGACCTTTTGTCTTTTTCTTATAAGATAAGTTCACAGATTTAACTTAAACACAAAAGAAAATGTATGAGTATTTATAATACAAGGGAGCACGGTGGCGTAGCTCTTAAAGTACAAAGCAGACGGTTTAGGCTGATAATCAATTGTTACATTAGATGAGTTTACTGTTTGCGATTTGTAATGCAGCATCTTTTAAAAACTCTTACCCTGCAGCGGTGGGTCCCCAGTTTGAATCCCAGCCAGGACAGTATCTGCACGGAGTTTGTATGTTCTCCTTGTGTCTGTGTGGGTTCCCCCCAGGCATTCTGGTTTCCTCCAACATCCCAAACATACAGATAAGTTAATTGACTTTCCCCTTAAATTGGCCTTAAACTGTGATACATACGCTACATGATACATACAGTACATAGACACACGATTATGCTAGAGATTAAATTGTGAGCCCCTCTGAGGGACGTTAGCGATAAGACTGTATACTCTGTACAGCTAGTACAGAAAAAAGCTTTAATGAATCCGGCTTACATATCACAACATACTGAGTACATCTTCATTAACTCAAAGGTCCTAGCCAATCTGATGCAGCTGTGGGGTGAAGTGGGAGTGGTGGTATGCCTGATGATTGTTTCGCTGTCCTGAGCGTGCTCTGTGCGCGGCCTGCTTCTGTCTGAACACAGACATGCAGCATGCCTTTATCTCCTTTACTATCGTTATCAGCAGGCTGTCCCCATATCAATTATCTCAGCTGGGAATGCAGGGAGAACCTGAACTGAGTAAACTTATTTAAAATACACACATGATGTGGCTGCAAATTAATATTACATACTAACCTCACCATCAGATCCTCCCAGAAACTCACCATTTTCTTCTTACAGTGAGCCCTTCTAGTTCTGACAATATTTTGTCAGAATTGAAATACACCAGTTTCTGTCAGTTATATACTAGCTTCTGTCAGTTACAACTGAATGTGCAAGGCAATGTCCATGTTTCGCTATGGCTCAAGTGGGCGATATTATAGTTTAACATTGTGCTGACCAGGATGCTGTGATGGGGTAATGGCTATTTTCAAAATAGAGGACAGAGAATTCCATTGACCACAGTGGACAAACAGGATGCAGGAGAGGAGAAAGAGATTGAGGAGTAGACTACACGGGAGATACGATTGACCTGTGTATGGTTATTTTAACTTTTAATGTTCAGGTTCTCTTTAAAAACTATGTGGCAGCAGGCCTGATTTACTGAGCTCTAGCCATCCACGGCTTTAAAGAGAACCCGAGGCGGGGTTCTAACAATGCAATCCACATACAGAGGCTGGGTCTGTCTATACAGCCCAGCCTCTGTTGCTATTTCAATACCCCCTAACTTCCCTCTGCACTCTGCAATCAGCCATGTGTTTACTTCTGTCCTGTCAGTCTGCCGTCCCCCCCCCCCCCCCCCCGCCTCCTGCAGAGCTCCAGTCCCCGCCCGCCTTTCCCTCCAATCAGCCACGAGGGAAGGGACGCGGGCGGGGACCGGAGCTCTGCAGGAGGCCGGGGTAGCGGCAGACTGACAGGACAGATGTAAACACAGCCCGCTCTGACACGCTGCGTGTCAGCAGCGCGGATGTTATTTATGGCTGATTACAGAGTGCAGGGGGAAGTTAGGGGGGATTGAAATAGCAACAGAGGCTGGGCTGTATAGGCAGACCCAGCCTCTGTATGTGGATTGCATTGTTAGAACCCCGCCTCGGGTTCTCTTTAAAGGACACATTTCGTGGGACACAAGGGTGAGTTATGAAAGCATGCCTTCAATGTTTTGAAGCAGCTGTCGCACCCTGGGCATTAAATGGCACTCCAGGCTTGTGCCTGCAATGTCTGTACCTAACAATGACCCTGGGGAAAGTAAGTACCCTTTCTTCTTGCAAGTGACGTAACAATAGCCTCTGCAAATCTGCTGCCACGGGGAAGCCTAGGGACAAAGTGGGCCCACTTCTGTTGGGAGACGCAAAGGGCTAAGGCAAAAGCAGCATACATTACCTGTTTTCAACAGAGCTACACGTCCTCTCCACTCCTCTCTTCAGCTGTGCCGTACACAATATCTCCTTGTGACTCCTTTCTCTGCATGTCATTTGATGTACATCCGGTGCTGCAAAGAGTTAGACCCTGCTAAAGAGAGGAGTGAAGAGGACAGGTAGGTCTGCCATGAACTGGTCATGTATGCTGTCACACTCTGCTATATTGGTGGGGGGAAAGAGTGGGATGCTACTGCTGGAGACCCCGGAGGATGGAGCTTTGGGGGGATGCAGGCATTGCAGGAGGCCTGGCTGCTTCAGATTTGCTGGGATGGGCACCGGGCTTTCAGTATGCCCCTGCATCTTGCTACTGATTACTATTTTTTATTTATAGTTCACCAACATATTGGGCCGGATCCAATTCACTTTTTTTTTGAGTCAAAATTGTTGTTGAGTATTTTCGTGCTAGCTGGAGACTAAAAAGGCATTTTGTTTACGCAGTGTGAAAATATCACCTAGCGGAAAACTTAGGAGAAAAAATAAATTGGGTTGGACCCATTATCTACCACTGGCACTGTACAATATATAGGGGATCCAGATAACAAACTTGCATTCATAACTATCCAAAAAAGAACAAAGGAGGTAAAGAATAACCTACTCAATCAAGCCTTGCAGAGTAGTGGGCTGGTTCCTTCTGACTCTCAGAGGGGCAGGGAAGTGTAAACAGCATCTGGAAATCTTTAGTATTGAGCTTGTAATGCCCAAGAGCTTTACATTTTTAACTATCATTATATAATTTTTATGATTTTATTATATTGACTGTATTATAATTGTAAAGTAGATGGCTCGTAATATATTCATAAAAGGTTTCTAAAACTTGGGCTTTAAACACCTGCATAGCAAGATTCACTGTGTTATTATGTGACAAACCTCCAACGACCTTGTTTACATTCAATACAGGTTACCGTTGTAGCTGCAGAAGATAATATTGTTTAAATAGATATGTTAAATGCTTAGACTTACCATGAAGGAAGCCTGATTGAAATGCCTAACATTCACTGCACAACAGGAGCCAGGTGCTTTGTAGTCAGAGAGATGCTTCTTTTATTGCTTGTGCCCTAGGCTACTGCCTTTGCTTATTTCATGCCTGTAAGTGCAACTGCAACATTTTGTAGAAAATGTAGTTTCGACTCTTTCACTGCCAAGGTCATGCTCTCAGTTTGCATATGTGTGTGTGTGTAGAAAACAGTAAAAAGTAAGAAAAAAAACCCTGTAAAGTGTTGTATCTGAAGTGAGAGGAAAACGGGGGATTCCATCTACAAACAATGCCGGGTGCCTGGCTGTCATGCTGAGCTTTTGGCTGTCTACAGTGGCCGGATAGTGCAATGGTTAACCTCCTTGCCGGTTCAATTCCTTCGGCAAGGAGGCAGCGCAGGAGGTTTTTTTTTTTTTTTAAATCATGTAGCGAGCCTAGGGCTCGCTACATGATAGCCGCTGAGCGGCGGCATCCCCCCACCCACTCCGATCGCCTTCGGCGATCAGAGTAAGCAGGAAATCCCGTTTAGAACGGGATTTCCTGCAGGGCTTCCCCGGTCGCCATGACGACGGGGCGGGATGACGTCACCGATGTCATGGACGTCGGAACGTCATAGGGAATCCCGATCCACCCCTCAACGCTGCCTGGCACTGATTGGCCAGGCAGCGCAGGGGTCTGGGGCGGGGGGGAGCGACTCGGCGCGGTGGATTGCGGCGGATCGGCGGCGAGCGACGGCGATCGGAAGTTACAAGCAGCTAGCAAAGTGCTAGCTGCTTGTAACAAAAAAAATTATGCAAATCGGCCCAGCGGGGCCTGAGAAATCCTCCTGAGCAGGTTACCCCGAACTGAGTTCGGGATAACCGGCAAGGAGGTTAAGGGCTCAGACCCTGACACTGGGGACCAGGGTTTGAATCTTGGCTCTTCCTGTTCAGTAATTTTGCACCTGTTCAATATGGAGACCTTGGGCAAGACTAGCTAACACTGCTACTGCCTGTAGAGTGCACCTTTGAGTCTGTCAGGGAAAAAGCACTATATAAATCTTCTGTGTCTTGTCTAGTTGTTTTTTAGTCTCACACCTGCAACAGCATGCAGCCAGTGGAGTTAAAGGGGAACTGAAGAGAGAGGTATATGGAGGCTGTCATGTTTATTTCCTTTTAGACAATACCTGTTGCCTGGCAGCCCTGCTGATCCTCTGCCTCTAATACTATTAGCCATAGCCCCTGAACAAGCATGCAGCAGATCAGGTGTTTCAGTGGTTCAGACTTATAAGTCTGATCTGACAAGACTAGCTGCATGCTTGTTTCTGGTTTTAATCAGATACTACTGCAGAGAAATAGACCAGCAGGGCTGCCAGGCAACTGGTATTGATTAAAAGGAAATAAACATGACAGCCTCCATATACCTCTCTCTTCAGTTCCCCTTTAAAGCATCTCATCTGTGTGCTCATTCTGGAACAGTCACTTGAAGTATAAGAGGTACAGAAGTCAGACAACTGTCATTATTTGAAAATAAAGATCGAAGCCTTCAAATACCTGACTTGAGGTTCAACTATCAAAGTATGGTGTTTTCCTAGAATGACATTAATAAATAGAAGTGGCTTTGTAATAAATGACTGTTGCTGTAAAAATAAATTATTGGTCTTTTTCTTATGGCTTTACCCTTAAAAACGGTGTCTACCAACAAAAACGTTGACTGTGTTGGATAGCAGAAGAGCCCAGAAGTGGATTGTGCCACACACATCAGTCAATGCTTTTATAGGACACCATTTTAAAAGTAAACCCAAACCCCAAAATGTATTTTTACAGCGACATTACCTCTATTTGAAAGTGGCTTCTGTTTGTTAATGACATTCTGGGAAAACACCATACTTTGGAAATGTCCTATTTAACACCGTTGTAAAATGATGGCTCTAAAATTATTATAAAATATTTTATGTGCATGAGGATATAACTTCTCTGTAGAGTAATAATGTTTATGTGTAAATCCTTACATACTAATGCAAATATATATATATATATATATATATATATATAAATATATGCATATGTATGTATATATATATGTATATATATATATATATATGCATATGTATGTATATATATATGTATATATATATATATATATATATATATATATATATATATATATATATATATATATATATACTCTTTATATCACCGGTTCTGAAGACAATTCACAATGGTTTCATCTTATTGGCTGAGATCAATACCCCAAATTAAAACTTATCTTCTAATGGCCATTAAAAAAATTAACTGTTTGGCTATGTTTGGCTAGCTGTTAGCTATTAAAGTGGCTAGTAACTAATAAGTAAACAGGAAGGGTCCACAGATACGAGAAGGGGTAGGACACCTGCAATTGGCTGTTAAGCTAGGGTAGTCCCTAAACCTGCCTACAAATAAATACTGTACATTTACACTACCCCACAAAAAACGAACATGTTTTGCCTTCCCCAAATGGGGGTCTTCATCCGGGTACATAATGCTAACAGTCCCAGAGTGCAATGAGTGGGTACATCTGGGAGGAGTGAAAATGAGATTGATATAAAACAACCACGTAAACAGATAACATTGGTCTAAAAGTTATGTTTTAAATAAGAGCATTAATCTCCTACAATAGGGTTAAACATGAGTCTCTATGTGGCAGGACGTGCTGGGGACTGACGTTCCCTGCTATTTCTGTAAGTAAACATAAGGTCTCATTCAGATGCCACTACATTGCAGATGTGAACCAGGAGAGATTCCAGAGAGCATGTGCGCAATACAGAGATGAGCACAGTACAGAGATGAGCACATACACATGCTGGTTCATGTCCACCTGCCCTGGTCATCCTGACACTGATCTGGCCATTTGGAGAACAGGGGAGGTGGGTAACAGCAGTCAGCAATTATGAAAGCGAAGTTTCGTTCAGTTTTGCTTTCAAATAACATTATTAGCACAGTAACTAAGGTTAGCAGTCAGAATTCAATCAACAGCATAATCTTATTATGTTAATTCATTTACAAATGACACCAGCACTGTGCTTTGGATTTTCACTTACTCCAATTCCTGCCAAATATGATTTATATGTTTAATATCACATTTTATTAATTGTGTAAAAATGTGTTTAAGTGTAAGCTATTCAATAATGTGATGTTCTGTAGATAACTTTGATTAATAACCTAATCATGTATACACTGTAATTGTCTTCTATTGACATGATTACAAAACATTTTGTCACGCTACATTAATTCATTAGATTGTTGACATATTTAACAATAATCCTTATCATTTTAAAAATGTGAACATGCGTTCTGCAGCTACTGGGAATCAATAGGATCCTTTGTGTATTTCAGCAATGAGGGGTTAGTCTAATGGTCTGCTGTGATGCTTGTTCCATCCCTGGAAGATGACGAAGGGAACTTGGTGGCAAATGCTGTTTGCTTACAGTTACCTCATTAAAATATTTTTTCTTCCCTTATTTTTTTTTACTGGTTGAATCAAGCTCACAAAATGATCAGTAAGTAAAATAAAGAGGACATTAGTAGACGTGGTCACAAATACGTGTGGCCAAGTTATGTCACTTCTGTAGTCTGGTCTTCAAAAAGATGTTTCATAATATATATCTGGGTCTTTCTAAAGGGCAGACACTTGCCCTTTGTTCATATACAATGTACATACCAGTGCTGGTCGTAATGGAAAAATCTATGCTTACGGATCATTCAGCGTAATTTTACGCTATTACGCATTACGCAATTACGGTTACGGCGTAGGAAATTATCTACGGTTCATCACTGTAATTACGCGTTAACTTACGCAGTTACGCGTAAGGATACCGTAATGAAGGCGCTTACGCTACGATGTTACGCGTAGTGCTGTAATACCCATTAATGCGTACTTTTTGACGCATACGGACGATGTGTACGCAATAGCCGTCAATGTGACAGCTATTGCGTACACATCATTCGTATGCGTCAAAACGTACGCTTATATACTGAAGGGCGGGAGAAGATACTATTGGTTGCTTAGGATGTTGACTGATTGGCTACTCTTAGAAAAGGGGAGTTTTTACGTTAGTAATTACGTGTAAAATTATGCGTAAGTCTTTGTCAAATTACGCATACCTAGCAATTACGGTAGACAGCGTAATTACGATACCACTTAACTGCTTACGTGTAAATAATTACGCGTAAGACTGTAAGTTACGCGTATCGCTTAGGCGTAAATTTGCATTGAATTACGATGCGTAAATACGCTCATGCGTAATTTCGGCCCAGCACTGGTACATACAGAGGTGTAACTATAGGGGAACAACCCCCGAGGCCACAGGTGGGCCTAGGTCTGTGTGGGAGATCCAACTACTTACTGTTCATTTTGGATTTTGTAGAATTGAAATTTCCACGCTCGAAAATTGGAAAACAGAACTCGGATTTCTGCTGAAATACTGCATTGCCGCAATTTGGAGATTTTAGCCCAATCACAGAACTCGGAAGCTATGGACCAATCAGTGAATGCAGTCCCCTCCGAAGGATTATAGGAAACATATATTATAATATCTGCATATCTTATGACAAAGAGCGTATTATTATTATTTACATATCACGGACATCTCCTGCAGCACTGTACAGAGTATATTGTCTTGTCACTTGACTGTCCCTCAGAGGGGCTCACTAATCCCTACCAATCATATGTCTGTATCGTGTAGTGTATTTATCTTAGTCTAGGGCCAATTTAAGGGGAAGCTAATTACCGTAACTTATCTATATGTTTTTGGGATGTGGGAGGAAATTGGAGTGCCCCAAGGAAACCCACACAGACTTTGGGGAGTGGAGATTCAGGGCACCACAGCAACAGGTCCCGTTGAGTGCACATAAAAATTCTCTGAACATAGTGCCCTGGCTGGGATTCAAACTGAAGACCCAGCACCGCAAGGCAAGAGACTGCTAACCACTACGCCACTGTGGTGCCCAATTGTAATTGTAAAGAACAAAATAAAGTCCTTATTGGATCTAATACAAGTTCTCAATGGACAACATATATTGACAATATACTGTATTTCTTACAAAACATTCTGCATTGTATCAGACAGTAGTGCTGAAACTGCAAAAGCTTATAACTTTTTTTCATTGACAGAAGATGTGAAAAAAGATTAAACCCTTTTTCTACTAGACGTGATTTGGCTGCTACTGTGACCTACCTCTGATCTGATCTGGTCTAAATCTCCTCTTTGAAGGCAGAAAACGCTTTGCTCAGTGGCAATGTTTTTTGTCCTGATATTTGCCAGCCTCCTTCTTCTTCTCATGACTGTAACTTATTCTTTGATTGTAGGCGATCAGTGACTTTCTGAAATGATTTCACTTACATACCTAAGCTAGGGATAAAGTATTGCCGCACAATGAAAGGATCACAGCTATTTAAGCTGGCTGGGTAGGTGTATCAGCGTAAGATCAATTAACAGGACTTTTTCTGTTATCTCTTTATAAAGACATATGAGAAAATCACAATTTTTTTTTTACAATACACTTTTTAAATCTGACTGTGCATTTAAATCTTGTTTTTACTTTTAGAATGTCATATTCATAGAAAAGACAAACTTATTTGTTATGGTGACAATCAGTATGTTTACCATCAGTGGCGTCGCTAGGGGGGTAGAGCCGGGGCACTCAACGGGACCTGTTGCTGTGGTGCCCTGAATCTCCACTCCCCAAAGTGCCCAAACACCGGCAGCGCTATAGTGTACTTACCGCAGGCACGGACTGGTGGGGGGGGGGGCAGTCCATGTCCCCCATAAGTAAGGCTGCGCTGTGGTGGTGAACCCGACAGAGAATCAGCAGGACAACCATCATAACCTATACACGCAGGCTGTTCACAGCTCTATTCTGCTTCCTGCACTAGACTGCTGCCACGCCCCCTGTCTTCCCAGGCAGACAGCGGTAATTTTAAAGTGTCCCATACAGCCTGGCCTGCACTGCACCCTCATGTGAACTCACCCAGCCAGCAGTGAGTGAATCTGCTGCAGGGTGAGTGGAGACAGAACTGTTGCAGATGGGAGCTCCTCTGGGTAGAAGGGAGAGGCAGGACCTGCGCAGCACTCCATCTGTAAGTTGGGAGTGGGACAATTTAGATAAGCTTGATTGCCAGCAAGTCCTGCTTCTCTTATCTCTTCTAGTTCTACAGTGTGTGTGTCTCTTCCCCCTCCTCCCCTGCTATCTCCTCTCTCCCAAATGCATGTCGCTGCTGAACGGGACATAGGAAGTCAGCAGTCCTGGTGAGATCTCCCTGCAGTTTTTCCTCTCCCCCATGCTGTCTGTCTTGGTTAATCTCTCCCTTCTCATCTTTCTTATGTCCTCCATTTCTCTTTCCCACATTTCTTTCCCTTTTGTTTCATTTCCAGGCTACTCTCTCTCTCTCTCTCTCTCTCTCCCCCACAAAGTTTCCATCATTTGATCTCTCTCCCTCTCTCTCATACACACACACTACAATATACACACACCACATACACACACTCTAAAATATGCACACACTATATATATATATATATATATATATATATATATATATATATATATATATATATATATATATATGCACCCTCTCTCTCTTAGGATATAGGATAGGATGAGACAAAGGCTAGGTCGTTTAACAAGCTGAGGTCATACACGGAATATCAGATGGCTACGGTACAATAGGCTGAGGCAAAAGGCTTGGTTGTTAACAGGCGGGGGTCATACACAAGTGGTCAGATGGCTAAGGTACAAAGGGTTGAGACAGAATCGAGGTCAAGGAGTAGCAAAAGTCATACACAATAATCAAAATACTGGACAAGCTGGAATATATATATATATACATATATATATATATATATATATATATATATCGGCAGTGGCTGCATATATTTATAGCTCAATAAACTAACTAGACTAAGCAACGAGCAATAATATCACAGAGACAGAGTGCCCAACACCAGCGTACTGATTGCTATCACAGGCAGTGAAAGAGAGTGAGGCAGGGGTTTAAATCCTACAAACCTCACCCAGGACCGGCCCAACCCAGAGCAACCAGTTGGAGTGACACTAGCGCACCCACCCAGGGACACAGGGGAGGTGCGCACTCATGTTCATTGCCGCAGGAGTGCCGGGGATGCCGCCGGATGAGGAAGAACGCGGCCGTGCTCCATGGAGGATATGGGTCCATGGTTTATCAGGAATGGGCAGTGGCTGGAGGCTACCTCTGGGAGCAACATGGGGAGTTTTGTTTCGGGCACAGACTGGACAAGACTTGACAAAGGCTTTACAATCCGCCCTCCAGACATGACGGGACAACAGATTTAAAGTTTTATTTTCACCAGGGTGACCTGACAATTTTGATTCATGAAATTGTTGCAGCAATTGTAGGCGAAAGTTAAAAGGAACAAACAGTAAACCTGGTGGTTTCTCTGGAGGAGAATCGTCCTGGAAGGATGACAATTGAGCTGAGAGATCAGGTAATAATTGGGTCTCAGTCAGGGCAGCAACTACACAGTGTTTAGGTACAAAAACTTCTGGAGACACTGGTTGACTGGATTCAGGTTCAAAGCATCGAGACAGAGCATCAGCCTTAATGTTTTTAGACCCTGGTTTATAAGTGATCATGAAATTGAATCAGGAAAAGAACAAGGCCCAGCGAGCTTGTCTGGGATTAAGTCTTTTAGCACTCTCAATGTACTCTAGATTTTTGTGGTCAGTAAAAACCGTAACAGGATGTATAGAACCTTCCAGCCAGTGTCTCCATTCCTCAAATGCCAATTTAATTGCCAAAAGTTCTCTATTGCCAATGTTGTAATTACGTTCTGTAGAGGAGAACTTCTGGGAGAAAAAAGCACAAGGGTGAAGATGCTTGGGGCACCCCGCATACTGTGAGAGGACTGCTCCTACGCCAATTTCGGAAGCATCCCGGGGAGAAAAAGACCTTAGAGTTGCTCAAACAGGTGGTCTGGTGGCCTTCATTAAACAATGATGCTATTGCCTTCATGAAAGCATGTCCTGTTTGTGCCCATAGCAAGTGTCTACGAAAGTCACCGCTGGGTCTCCTCCAACCTTTACCTATTCCTGAGAAACCGTGGTTTTTGTAGTAGATCTACCAGTTTCTCAGGGATTCACTGTGATCTACGTGGTTATTGATAGATTCAGTAAGATGGCCAACCAATTTACTTTCGTGGAATTGCTTCGAGACCTGTAATCTGAGGTGTAAAGGCACAAATAACCGATCTGCGGGTTTAGCTGGAGGGGCCTCATCTTGTGCTTTCAACAACTGACTAGATAAATCAGGAGACAGGCCACAAGTTACAACAGCTGCAGAAATGCATTTCTTGGGAAAAATAAACCCTGGACCTTCAGGATAAGGAACTTGTTTCTCAAAGGCCCGTGATAATGTCACGCTTGGTATAATGTATACACAGAGGATCAGATAATCGTAGTCAATCGTAAGCAAGGGTCATACACGCGAGATCAGAAGGCAGTGATACAATAGGTTGAGACAAAGGCTAACACCTTGAGATATATGATAATTGCTATGTTGCAGGTTGCACAAAGGCATGATATGTGTGGTATGATATTTGTAAACAACTATTTTTTTTATATGATTAATTTTTATTGATACAAAAAGCCAAACAGAACAAATAGATGTGGAAATGACAAAATACAACAATACCCAACACAAAAACAAAAAAACAAAAACAAAAAAACAAAGCATTATCTCTTTAAATTCGTCTGCATTCATAAAATCAATCCATCCCAACCAGTTTGCACAGAAACTCTTCCACCTATCTAACTGCAAAGCAAACTGCTTCTCTGCATCCTTCATCAAATTAACCCTCTTAATCAAATCAGAAAGTGATGGAGGATCCAGGCGGATCCAACATACCCAACATATCAATACTAAACTTTTTGCAGCGATAGGTAACTGAGGCAAAGCTGACCTTTTATATCTAGAAATGGACATAGGGGTACAATGCAACAATACCTCTAAAGGATTACTATAAACAAAAAAGGGAAACTGAGAGCCCACTATAGTGTAGTATGTGCTGTAATTAATGGATAGGTGTAAAGGAGTATGATAAACATACTCCCAAACCAGGGTTACCTCCAAGGCAACCACTGTATAGGCAGGTGAGGAAATTGTCCTGTCCCACTCAGGATTAAGAAGTCACTCTCTGTAGACAGGAGAAGAAGGGGTATCCCCCTCCACCAAGGGTGGATAGTAAATGCTCGTAGAGAAAAACAGAGGTGCCAACAAGGTAAAGCCAACATTAATAAAAAGGTTAAAAATGCTTGGGAGGCAGTGGTGGACTTACCTCCTGTAAGCAGGCACTAGAAACTGTGTATTCAAAATAGAATTACATTTTATTGGCATACTCCAAAACAGGGGGCTGCAACGCGTTTCACAGGTGTACTGTAAACCTGCTTCTTCAGGCAATATAACATAGGAGCATACAACAGTGTAGGGTCCGGGTGACACCTGGCACCTCTGTTTTTCTCTACAAGCATCTAAAGGATTACTACTAATCTGATGAATAACAATCTTATTAATATACAACAAAACATCCTCCCAAAATTGTCTCAATCGAAGACAATCCCAAAATAAATGCAGCTATGTACCCCTCTTATTTTATCTATCATGCACCCCAGGAAACATTGAGGCCAATTTAACAGGAGTCCTATACCAGCTCATCAATATCTTCAAATTATTTTCTTTTGCTCTAGAAAAAAACAGAGGTCACATAAGACAATATACAAATTTATGTCCTCAGCTGAGAATTCATTGAAACACCCAGATCCTCTTCCCACCTCTGAAAATATATAGGAAAATCCATTACTCATATAATTTAACAATAATTTATAGAACAAAGAGATCCTATGACTAGGGATCTCATTAATCACAAAACGTTTTTCAAAACCTGAAAGGCCTCCAGCACATCTACCGTACATACTCGAATACAAGTCGACCTCGTGTATAAGTCGACTCCAATATTCAACCCTCTTAAGCTGGAATTTTTTATTGACTCAAGTATAAGTCTACCCAGCAAAGGTAATGGCTGAACTTAGGGCTCAGAGGGGTTGATGACTGCACTGCATACAGTATTGCAGCCATTAACCCCTCCTGTCCCTTAAGTGCAGCCAATACCTCCTCCAGGCCCCCAAAGGCTGCAATTATTCACTCCCTTTTATGAAGCCCAGTATTTCCCTCCTGCCCCTTTCCTTGTTAATTGTTGCTGCCAGGACTTTAAGACATGTTTTTTTGGCATTTCCTTTCCTCAAAGTGTCACTTACCACTGTGTACATTGCTGCAAATGGGAATGTCACTAATAGTACACACATACCTCAGTGTGTTCAGTGTTGCCTGTGACTCATGTATAAGTCGACCCCTATACTTTTATGAAGTGAATCAGACCTAAATTTGTAGACTTATACTCGAGTAACTTTACTTTTAATCCGCAAAAAAAAAAATGTTCCAACTGCCTATATCTCCAGAAGTCAAACGAGAACTGACTATACTCTTCTCAAAGTGCTACAAGGATTTACAAAACCTCCCCTCTGACACTTGACTCAATCTTAAGCCACCCACTCTATTCCAAGTCTCAAACAAAGTATACTCTAACCCAGGCTCAAAAAAAAAAAAAAAGCAGTCAAAGGGCCCAAAGGAGACTATTCTGTAACCCAGTCTATCTTCTTTATTTATCTGTTCCCACACTTTCAAGGTATTCTGTATCTAATTTGGAGTCATACAAGACAGCCCTCTATATTTCCCCGGAAGCCAGACAGCACTCCCCTATTCTCTTCCAGATGTCTCCCCATCACCAGAGTCTGCTTTATGTCATGTTCAGGATTCTATTGATCTTATCAATTTAGATAGGATGCCTGGGAAAGCCTCCTCAGTAACAGTTAAGGCATCTAATTACATTTATGTTTGCTAAAGAATGTTTCTCCTCTGTATGTCAGTGTATATAAGCTGTGTTTTTCAGTTTTGGTCAGGAACCAGTCCGACGAAGGCTTTTTATAAGTCGAAAGCTCACTGTTTAACCATCTCTAAGTTAGCCAATAAATGGTATCATCCTGATTCAAAACTTCTTGCTTTTACTCATGGCTAACACGGTACAACACTTTACTGATTCTCTTCCAGCTAACATATTTTCCACCCCAACCCATTTTTTTCCTTTATCCCATACATCCCATCTAATAACCTACCCAATATACAGGCTTGATAATAAATCTTAGGATTCTCAGCAGTCCCACTCCCCCCTTCTCTTTTGGCCTCATTAAAATCCCATAAGATACACAGGAAATAAACAACTATTTACAATAATTAGGGCCCGTCTTCACTGTGCTTGGCATGGGTCTTGCATGGGTGATGCAAGATGCACCAAAATCGCTCTAGCCATGCTGTGCATGGCTATAGAGATCTGCATGCACAAGGCGGAAAATGCAGCATGCTGTCCATTTTTCTCCCTGCATGTGAATCAGACAGCAGCCTACTTATTTCCACCTCCAAATTCACATGCGTGGAAATGCTGCAAATTTGCACTAGTGGAAACAGTCCCCAAGGGCTGGTTTACATGGATGGCTTCAGGCAAATTGTTTCGATTCAAACCATTTTGTACTACTGCCCAGAAAGGCATTTGTCATTGTTTGTCATCAGGTTTAGAGCCCTAGGGGAGCTCAATGTAACGTTAGCAAACACAGACAACTCCAAAAAGCTGCATGCAGCAACTGGGGAAACTGGATTGACCTCGCAGCTTGACCAAACAACGGCAATCGACGGTAAAGGTTGTAAGATAAACACTCCCATTCATCTCAGTAATGATGCAGTGCGGACAATCGCCAGCAGCCATCAATCTGAACCAGCCCTTATTTTTATAGAACTGTATCGTGCAGCATGCAAATTTGCATTTATTATGAACAAGTTTACATATATCTTCAGCAAATGATACACTGTTCCTTTTACATTTGTAACATTGCGATAAGAAAAGCATCACGATTTCCATTTGTGTAGGTTGCTCGCATGGTTTGCTGAGCCGTACAAAAGGAAGAGATCAATGGCGAAGTTCATAAATGATAATAGTTTGCCCAACAACTCCAGTGATCCATGGAAAAGATTAAACAAGAACTTCCATTTACTGAAGAAAAAGAATGGGCTACATATTGAAAAAGCTGACCCTTCACCTATGCAGCTGTTTTCAAGGTTATGGAAAGGTACAGAAAAAATGAGATGGTAGTAAAATGCATTACATATGTCTGCACAATCTGATTGTTTTTCCTCCACTGTAGAGGGAAAGTTTATATATCTGTGAATATAACATTGATGGCAGCTCTAACACATCACACTATGGCATACTTAATCTTTTTAAATATATTGCTGAATAATGCAGATATATTGGGGAATATTTCAACACATTAGTCACTTATATGTGATCTGCTGTTCCCAATGTATCATTTTTCTTGTTTGTTTAGAAAATTAATACAATCTGCTTTCCAATGCTGTTAGGCAGTGTGACCCAGAGGCTTTCTGCAATATTATGAGTTAAAATCAAGGTTTTAATTTAAAGGAACACAACTGTGAATAATTGCAACATTTTAAAAAAACTCGTGTACATATACACATAAGATATACAGTACATTTGTCCCTGAGTAAAATCCTATATAATAAAAGGCAAGTGTCGCTGCGTCCGTCCGCAGAGACACTGCCGAGAGCCGGGGGAGGATGGCTCTCGGCGTGTGTGTGCGCGGCATGCATGCGGGCGGCATGCGCGCGTCATGTGTGCGCGCGTGGCAGGCGGCGAAGTAAAGACAGACCTAGCCCGTTTTTAAATGGCTAAGGTCACTAGTACACTATAAATTACTTTCCCCCCCTACAGTGCCCAATATTAAAGCGGTTTAAAACCCTGACATAATATTTAATAAAAACATGTTTTCCTACTTTTTATATGCCATACAGTTATCATATTTGCATTTGTGCATAGGTATTATTATCCATTTAGAAAGTATAGGTTCCCAAAAGTACAGTTTTTTGCTTTGTGAGCTGACTTTGCATTTTATTAATAACTGTTTTTATTCATTATGTATTGAAGGCAGACATGCTTTGACTCTCTGTCTGTGTCGAGCTGCTTCTCCACAGTCAGAGAATGTGTCACATTCCTCACTTGATACATTTAAGGAAACACAAGATAACATAATCTACAACTTCGGATGCGTCCACATTTCACTGCACTGAACGTTCAGGCTCTGTGAGTAACCCTTTGAATTAAAATGCATTAATATTTGCTAAACAATCACAGCGCAAGAAAAATAGAACCCCACAATAAAGTGCTGGTGCGAAAAAGATGAAAGATACACTGACAATTAAATATCAAAAATGTAAAGAGGCACTACAATAAACCTAATGCCATTAAGTGATCATTCGATCCAGAAGGATAAAGTGCTAAATGAATGTTTGCAACTGCAGAAATAGAGCCAAGAAACCAACGTGCTATATACCGAGAAGAATGAAAAAAAAAGTGTGATCCAAGAGGGATCCTAGTGAAGAAGGAGAGGCAGTGTGAAGGCTGTGAATGGAAAGAGCTGGAGTAAAGTAACGGCCCGGGGCTTACCTGTAGGTAGTCAGTGCGGGCTGGGGTGGCCTGGTTCCTACTGATTACGCCAAAGCTACATCAGGGGAATTTCTCTAGAATGGTAACATTCTGCATAATCTATTTTCACTTCAAACACATTTTTTGAGAAGATATGGACCCTTGCATTAGAAAAAAATCTCTTATCTTAAACGCATAGTAAAAATGATACATGTGAATCACAATAGACCAGAGATAATAGTACCTTCATTGTGCAGCGAGTGCAGCACTTCAGTGTCTAGCTTAAAGATCATCTCCACCCATACCTTTTTGCTTATTCCTTATACATCCAATTACCCATTGGCTTTTGATATTTCTCTAGGACACCAACACATAGATGTTCCTGCCTGGATTCACACTTTTCCAACGTGTTCTAGCTATAGCTATTTTCACAAAGTAAAATAAACAAAGTGGCATTGTAAAGGGGCAAAGCAGAGTCCAATTACTGAGTATTGAAGGCAATTAGGGAAATATGTTTTTCCGAATTCTGAATTCACATGGAAGGTTGAGGTTGTGCTACAAACGAAAAAAAAAATAGGGAAACTCATTTTTTTAAAAGAATGCTAGAGTTAGAGGAAAGAAGAATTCAGCCAGTGAGGGCAGAATACAGTCAGAGCACCTACTATTCATATTTATTCTGGATTCATGATTCATGACATATTAGAAATGATCAGCAGCATCACAGTAAGTCAAAAATTATTATTTTTTTATTTTCTTTAAATAAAGCATGTTTGCAATGCCACCTTCCATAAGACTCAAATTGTATGTTTCCATTTGTTTCATACTTTTTTCAGAAAGGTTGTAAAGTATTTGCATACCATGATATTGAATACATATATTTTACTGGTTAACAGGGGCGTAACTAGAGAGGAGCAGCCCCTGTACCTGCAGGGGTGCCAAGAGCTGTGAGGGGGCCCCAACTTGAACTACTACTTCACTACCCCCAATAAAGGGGTCCAGTCTTCAGATCAGGTGTTATTGTGGCTACACTTGTTATAGGTGTAAAGGTTATGATGTTCACACTTGTTTTACGGCCCTTGCCAGATGGGCCCTCAGGCTGTGAGGCCCACCAAGGGAAAGGGGGGGGCCCATCAAAGGTTTGGGAGTTTTACCTCCTCCTACTACCAGCCTGGCCCATAAGGCTTTTTACTTGGTATCCACATGGCAAAGGCCTGCCGTCTCCTACCTTTCTGTTACCATCCAAAATTTATTTTAGCAAGAGCCTGGGGTGCTCTAGGCTGTCTTATTGCAGCCCAGGATGATCATGCAGCAGTTCTGGCAAATTATAAAGCACCTTCCAAAGCTGGCTAATTGTGATAAATAGCCATCCATATATGAATAATAGGAGCCCACAGTCCTATGATGCTGTATCTGTGTACAGTAGAAGCAAACAATGGCCTCAATTTACTAAGATCATGCTGGAGATAATAAGGGAAGAGAAAACTTACCACCACACATCAATCTTACCTTGTTAAGGTGTAGAGATAACTTTTCTCAGTGAGAGAGTTATCTTATCTCTTCAGTCCTTAAAGGTGCATACACACACACGACCGCCGTCAACGACTGGTCTGCCGGACTCTCTCGATGGGCTGACATTCAGCCGACAGTAGCACGTGTGTATGCGCTGTCCGCTGACTGATAAGGCTGTTTCTGAATGATCTGCTCAGCGGACTTTAGGTTTGCCTGAGGTAAAATGTTTCCTTATCACCATGGTGATAACTCTATAAACGTTATTAAAGGCAGGAGATAAGCTTAGTGAATTGAGGCCATTGTCTTGTACTCTGTTGCTCATGCACATAATATACATTTATTAAATACAGTACACATTTAATAAGCTTTTATTTTATTTTCAGCCTGTCATCACTGCAATTGGCTCACATTTATCACAGGGTCATCCGACAGCTGAATGTAGTGGGAGTGGAGGCGCGATTGCAGTGAGAGTGCATGAACTCAGAGACGGGATATTGAACTCTACACCTTGGCAGAGATAACAGTCTCCAAAAAGGGTGTAGATTTCAAAAGAGCACTTCCAAAAAAGGTTTCAAAGAAGAGGTGATACAACAAAGCTGTAAACATGGTCTTGTTCAAACTTTGTTGAAACATAATGGTTGGCATCAGACTCAGAATAAGCATAACCTCTCAAATTAATTTCCTATGTTTTTATTTTTTTTCTCCTTCAATAAAAAAAGATTTACACATTGTCACATTTTTTCTGGTAATGGGACTGTATGAAGCTGTGATTATGATGACGATGATGACTATTATATAATGAATTGATGTAGTGCTGATACTTTCTTCACTGCTTCACAGACTGCATAAAACAATTTATGTCACCACTGTTCCTGAGTAGATTTAACAGTATAACCTCCATCATGAATATGATCTAATATATATTTCATAGTTCTAAGTCAATTTTGATGGCAAGGGGAAATTCATACAAACATGGTTAGAACATAAAAGCTCATGAAAATAAGGTCCTAGCCATATTCAAACCAGGGACCCTATTGCTGAAAAGCTTAATACCAGCTTAGTTCCTGTGCTCATTTTCTTCTTCAGATGATGAGTTCTATAAAAAATAAAAACAAAAAAATATCAAATTCTTACATAGTACAATGTACATCAAAGGATAGACATAAATCAAACAGACAGGTATTGACAGGTGGGGGGCAACAGTATAGCAAAGTGAGGTCACAACTCTAGTGAGAGTTCATAAAATTGAGGCGTGAAAATCAAAACTATATGACAGCTGTGCAATTTTTCCATCTGTTATCTGTCATCTTTGAATGGAGTTGTGCATTGCACATAGACAAAAGCTCAAGAATGGAATATGTATTAGTGAACCCAGTTATGGATTACCATAAACACCAGAGTTCCCATAATCACATTTATAGCTGCTATCAATATTGAGGCCACACGGTAGTGCTTCAAATTTTTGAATCAGTTTATGTTTCCATACCATTCTCTGGTTCCGAGAATTGAAATTTCCATAGGACTGGTGACTTTCAGAAATTCTCAACAAGATAATGCTTGGAACTCAGCCAATGAAACACTGTAGCTACTGCTTTTATTTGACGGCATGCAAACTCAAAATATTTAAATCATCACTAGTAACTTTTAAATTATCTCTGTTAAAGTCCACTTTGCAAAACGGAGCTGCACCAGGATTGTATTTTCTGAAGTTATTGATTTCAAATGTGTGTGAGATCATCCATTGGCTTTGTGCCTGTCATGAACATTGCTGTGGTTAGATCTGTAGACCAGCTACTAGATGGGAGAAAAGGCTATTCACTTAGCAGTCTGTTTGGGGGATCATGCACCCCCTCTCTCACAGATTACAGATAGCACAACATTATACATTTCCGGTGCATAACTACAAATCATGGACTCCACTAGCAAAACTTTAATGGTGTCCCCCTTTGTTCACACCATTTCCCTTGCCTACCCCTTGTGACCCTCACAGCCAGGTGGCCTATCTTGCAAGGGTCATAAAACAAGTACCTGATTTGGAGGATGCACCCTTCTATCAGAGGGAGTGAATTAGTAGTTGGGGAACCCCTTCAAGCTCTGGAGCCCCCTACAGTCAGAGGGGCTGCTCCCCTGTAGTTACTCCCCTGATGCATTTATATAGTGCTAACATATTTTCATGTGTAGGCCCTAGGAGCGAAGGATGAGGAGACCATTGCTTTGGCCTTTTGGTGATATATCATGCGCATAGACATTGTAATTTTGCTCTTACTACACTTCGGTAAGCCTACACTTTAATGGGTGTAGTGGAGGTCTTTATATGTATAGCGCTGAAGTTTGACACAAGTTATCAAAGTATATTGAAGAATAATCTGCTGAATAAACTCTGTATTGTACATCTCATCAAGTGCAAGAATAATAATTGACCTCTGAGGGAAGGTTTGACCTTGAGGACAGAACTAATAAACACATAGCAAGGGAAATTTCTGAGGAAGAAAATCTATATATTGAGATGAAGCTATTGATAACTAGTTTTATGCTGCATCTCAAGAATTAACAAGGTCTTAGAAAAATCGGTATACATAATGTAATTGCATCCAACTGTTGTATGTTGTTTTCTTGAATAGTCAGCATGTTTACTTCTATCACTGAAGATGTTTTGTTTTATAAACACTAGTAACAAATGTTTCTTTGCAGAGGAAGGGGACAACAATGAGCTATGGTTTTAGCTTGATAGTGTTAGCGCATCTCTTACGCCTTACCAGGTGTCTCCAATCCACTTGGCTCAAGATTGTAAGCTTACAAGTGCAGAGTCCGTTGTTTAATGTTTTGCAGTTTAGCACAATTTATTGTATCAAATGAACATGTAGGGCCCGATTTCTGGAAAGGCCACAAAGGCCCAGGCCAAGGAGGCACCTGGACATAAAAGAGGAGTTACTAAAAAAAAAAAAAGAGGCGGCTGAAAATGGGGAGCAACACATGGAAAACATGAATCCGATGCCCAAGGGAGCTGTTCATGAAGAGAGGGGCGACAGTAAATGTGTGATACACGTGGAAGAGGGGGCTGCACATGGAATGGCAGGGGCACTGCTGCACATGAACATACTTGGCCTAGGGGCACAAAAAGTATAAATCCGGCTTTGCATGTACATTTCAAAAAATGATGGTGCTTAATAAAATCATCATCATCATCATGGTTCTTAGGACATGGAGAGAGCCTTGGGAATTAAACTCCCATTTACTTTTTCTTTTTTTGTCAGGAATTGATTGTGTTTTTAGCTCATGTTTCCTAGCCACGGACCACGGCCACTCCAACAGGAATGTCGGAATTAAATTGCTCCTAGTACTTGTCCTAATGTGTGCTACAACATACAGCATATCAAAATAAATGCATACATTGATAGTATTCCTTTAAGCGTTTGCAGATCATCTATATATGGAACAAGATCTCAGCCCAATTACCACTCCCACTACTACCTTCATTCACTCGCTTGTCATTTAGACCTTCCCTCGACTATCCTGTCATTTTACTATATGCTACCCTCAGCTATTTAACTGAGGAGGTAGGGAGAGGTGGCAGTGATTTCCAGGACAGGTTGCATCTGAATGATTAGCAGCATAGATGTGCAGAGCCCATTTATAGTTAGGGGTACACAACTTGCATTAAAAAAAAACAACAACAATATTAACATAATGGAGGATGTTAGCTTCAAAAAACAGTTTGTATACAGCTTGTTCCGTACTCTTCCCTTCCACCACGATGAGGTCATCCTTCATGGGAGGGACCCTAACCTCTAATTAACAAACAAACATAGTGGGAGCCTCGGGGCAGCTGGCCATAAAATGGTTTTCTGACTACTTCCACAATGTGCTTACTACATGACTCTTACTTATCATAACTGTGAATACCCCTAATCTACTATCTACTCTACCCAGATCATCTGTGTCCTCCTCCACTCCCTTTTTATCTGTTTAACAATGCACCTCTACCCACCACCACCACTAGTGCTGACCCTACTCACTTGTTCATTTGCGCTTTGCACTCCTTCATAACATCTCCTGTTCACCCTCTATTTGTCCTTCCCAGTTCCCACCAACCCTGATCCTCCGTCCTATCTGTTCCTCACCAAATCCCACCCACTTAATCTGTATTACCAAGCCTCTAACCACTTTGACATTTGCTGTGCCTAATAAATGACATGGTATTTGGGCTGCGCCCAATACATGACATGATATGTCTTTTCATGAAATAATTAAAAGAACAAATGTAGTTTATCACTGATTATCATTCAACTGATTTTTTAATGCAGCAACATTATAACTATGAGCACCACGAATCACGGTAGCACACAAAACATGACCTACATCAATTACACCAGTAGTAATACTGAATAACAGTGAATTATGACCCATTTCATATGAAAACATTCATGAGGACCCTCTAAAATCTCATTGTTGTCATATTTGCACTTAATGATTGATTGGGTAGGCAGGCTGGTCTTTACACAACCAGGATGTCTGTGAAGATGCAAACAGGAGGTGGAATGGTGTCTGTGGTGCTGGCTCTTTGTAGGGCTGTAAAGGTTGTAGGCTGTAGCTTATGTTTTATGGTATTACTTTTAGGAGTGCTGTCACATATGCAGAATGGCAGGTGTTTAAAAGAAATTTCTTGCTGCTAGAAATACAGTGCTAATAACTTACCCAAGTTACTTCCAAGAACATCATTTTTAAACACTTTACCACTTTAATGTACTGTGTTTATAGTGGTGCCGCTTGACTTTTTTCTCAGTTTAGTTTGAGTTGAGTTTGGCTACATTAGTAATAAAGTTTTTTTTCCTCGTGGGATCCAAATATAAACTTCACTGATGCCAATTAAGGAATACATTTAGACTTTTGTTCAGGTCTCTGGAGGGCAAGTACAACAGAAAAGTGTACCAAACAGACATGAAAAACCACAACCTTTTGAGGAAATTTTTATACAAAAAAAGATGAAAACATATGTATAATGCTGTGGTGGGGCCATTTTATGTATGGAAAGGAATCAGAATAATTTAATGCACAGCTTTTGAAGGACCATCTTATCCTGATCAGACTGTTACAGATTCACAAGGTCTCATTCGTGGGTCTCCCAAAAGCAAACCTGCACACACTTTTCTCACACTTATTTTATTAAAATTTAGATGCAACTTCCACATTACTCTCTTAAACTTTTTTAAATAAATGCCAGAAAGGCTTTTTTGAAGTATAAACCCACACAGGTGTGAAAACTATTTGGCAAGGTATCATCGTGCTCTTTTAAAAAAAAATCCTTATTTCAAATTTGGCAGCAAGGAGAATGGCTGTTTTCTTGGAAGTTGTCAGAAGCCTTGCTTATACTGATATGGGGATATTTGGAATATAATTATGCATACACTGTCACACTATGTTAGTCAGTGTTAGTTTGCTCATACGGTCGAATGGCCTATAATTTTGAATTATTATTTAAATTAGTTTTTATGATGTTTTAGTTATAAATAAGACACTAAGAGCTGTGAGTGCCTCCTTTGCTTCATAGGGATGTTATAGACCTGAGGAAGCAGATCGGTTCCACGAAAAGTGTTGTCGTTTGTGATTGAACCAATAAACTACTGCTGCCATTTTTAGTGTTTTGTTGGAAAGTAGGCCAACACCTACTTTATATTTTAGTCTGGTTTTTATTAATTTACAATCCTTTGGGCGCATCTTTTGCTCTCTCCTATGATATTTTAGTGCAATTTGGGTTTATTTTTTTAGCATTTTTGAGGGTGCATGACTGTGAAGAAATATATGTTGAAGCTGCCAGTGACTGTTGAGCACTCAACTTATTATGTTTGCTGAGGATCTAAAGGAGGATGTATATCTGCTGTGGAGAGATCCAGGGATCACATCCTGAACCCTGCTGGAGGACAAACCTTGTATGTGTGTACAAGACTTTATTGTCATACTCCTTGTCTGTATCCTAATTATCCAGAACTTACCCTAACTCTACTATCCCATTGCCTACCACTGCTGGCCCTTCCTTTGGTCTGCTCTTTGTTTAATCACAACCTCGAGGCATGACACTGAAGACAAGTGACACAATGAAGAAAGGAGAACTATTTATAGAACTGTATATTATATAAATTGTGCTACCTCAAATATAAACATACCCAGTACGTTGAGTATTTTTATTTAAAAACAAACAAACAAACAAAAAACAATAATCCCTCAAAGGGGTTAGAGGTGTTAGATTACACTGACCACAACAATTGCCAATGTAGTTATAAGTATTGTTCTGTATTATTATTATTATTATTATTATTATTAATAATAATAATAATAATAATAATAATAATAATAATAATAATATTTGTGACATAACACACTGAGTTTGAAGGCGACCTTAACTGAGCTGGAAAAAAGAGTTTCACTTATCTGGGGCTTCCACCAGCTGGAACAAACTGAACTTTTTGTCACCCGCAGCGAGCAAGTTTATTTTTGGGTGACTGGCCAGTCGGTGGACCACTGCGCCTGCGAAGCTCTGGCTGCACATGTCCTCATTCACACTCCTGTCACCAATCTGCACATGCACAGTACGAGAAATCTAGTTACTGCGCATGTGCAGGATGGCATTGGGAGCATGAACGAGGACCCACGTGGCAGGGCCATGCAGGCACAGTGGCCCTCCCACTGGCCAGTCACCCGAAACAAAACTGGCTCGCTGCTGGGGACCAGAGGATTGGTTTGTCCCGGCGTGGGCACAGGACGTCAGCAGGGGGCTGGTAGAAGCCCCAGTTAAGTAAAACCCTTTTTTTCCAGCTCAGTTAAGGTTCCCTTTAAGTAACAAAGAAATAATATTTTAAGTTTATAGCTATGCAAACGGTTCTACTGTGCTATACTGTACTATATCCACCTTAATGTAAGTCTTCTTCTTCTTCTTCTTATTATTATTATTATTATTATTATTATTATTACTATTTATATAAAGTTGTGTTGTCACAATCAGAAAATTACTCTCTCTTTCTCGAACTGTATTAATTGTGCAACTACAACTATATGTACAGTAAGTTTAATGATACATATGCAGACAGCGCTCCTCTTCTCATATCATAACCTGCAGGATGAAAACCTGTACATAGTGCATTACTGTTATATTTTCACACTGACACCCCAGTGATTTAAAGTGCTCCACACGTGCTCCACACTTGGTGTAATAATTGCCACGACCCCTTCAGAATGCAGGCTCACCAGATATGGTCCACCTCACTTTTCAGGTGGGTCTCTCGCATGAATCAATAAGCCAGCGAACCAACAGCCTCAAATCTTCAAAAGAGTTTAATCCAGATTCCTCTTAAAATCACAATAAAAATAAAACAACAAGGCCAAACATAGCGTAAAACCGTAAAACATTAGTAGCCAATGCCCTGCGCTAAAATGCACTCACGTCATATAGGTGGATAATGCGCATATCAGGCCCAGATAAGCCTTGCGGTGTCACCTCCAATGCGGTTTCGGCGTCCCGTCTCCGCTGCGGCGCTTCCGCTTGTGTATAACTTGTAACCGGCTCGTGCTTCCCAGTATGCTCCCAGTGACGTCAGGCGCTCCAAGCTCCGCCTATGTAAGTTTAATATTATTATTATATTTACCAAGAATTTCATACAGTGTTGAGTAAGAAATAATACCTTTTAATGGCTAACTAATAGAGTTAAAAGATGCAAGCTTTCTGGGATCTAGTCCCCTTCTTCAGGCATATTTCCAGCCTGCTGATCACCTGACACCTAACGGATAAACAGTAACCAACACAACTGTCATCTTCGTGTTTACCATTTATCTGCATCAGTGTTTTACTTCAGCTTACATCTGGAACTATGCCTGAAGAAGGGGACTAGATCCCAGAAATCTTGCATCTTTTAACTCTATTAGTTAGCCATTAAAAGGTATTATTTCTTACAAAATGTTGGTTTTTTTCTACTGTACAGGACCACTTGGACAGGTCCTGGATGGACGGTACATTTCTCCTGCCTGTATTGTTTGGGCTCAGTGAATCCTGTCTGTATCCGGAAATGAGTCCAGGATTTGTGATTAGCAACCAAGGTTGCTATCTTTGATAGCAGTTTCAGGGCTGGACTCAGGAGTGAGAAGGATGGAATGGGTGGGCCGCTCACTCCACCCGGATACAGACCAGATTTTCCTACCTGCCCAGCAGGAAGGCCGGTAATAAGTCAGGTGCAGACCTGTGCACTCTGGCTGAGTGTGTGCAGCAGTGAGCTGCAAGCCTGTGTGTGTGCTGCAAGCCTCTGTGTGTGCAGCAGGACTACACCCCTATCTGGAGTAATATTCACAGCTTTCCGTGAGGAAACAAGGCTGGACTGTGCAGAATTTCTGGACTTTCTTTACCTGTGGACTATATGTTTGCTGTGGACACTTGGATGCTCTCCTGTGGCTGAAGTAAGCCTCTCTTTCTGTGATGTTTCATGCTGATTAATGAAGCCTATTTGTTGAGCATTCAATAAATGAACTGTGTGCTTTGAACTGACCGTCTCCTGCGTGCTGGCTGTGAGTCCCAGTCCCCCTGAATATCACAACTGGTGCTCGGATGCGGGCAGCAGCACTGCAGTGGGGAAACAGTTCACATTTACGTTTAAAAAGTGACATTTAAAGGGCCAGACACTCATTATGGAAGAGTTGGTTCGGCAGCTTGCAGTGACCTCAGTACAGCTGCAGCAAAGCATGCTGGCCCAGCAGCAAGCCACAGAGGCACAGTTAACGGCCCTCAGAGAAGCTACATCCGCCCAAGCCACTGCCTTGCGGGAGTCCACAGAGGCACAGTCTAAAGCACTTGCTGAAGCTATGCAACAGCTTGCTCAAAGCCGAGAACCTGCTGCTGTTGTTCCTAGCAACCAGGCTATAATGAGGGCCAGCCATTTTTTACAAAAACTGACATCTACAGATGATGTGGAAGCTTTCTTGATGACCTTTGAAAGGACTGCAGAGCGGGAAGGTTGGCCAAAAGACAAGTGGGCTGGTCTGATTGCACCTTTTCTGACTGGGGATCCGCAAAAGGCCTACTATGACCTCTCCCCTACAGATGCGCTGAACTATGATCGGCTGAAAGCAGAGATTCTCGCCCGACTGGGAGTAACCACAGCGGTCAGAGCGCAGAGAGTGTACGGATGGAGATATCGTTCCAACCTTCCACCTCGGTCGCAGATGCATGATCTTATACAACTAGCTACGAAGTGGCTGCAGCCTGAGCTACTGACGGGACCCCAGATGGTGGAACGGTTTGTGGTTGACCGGTACTTGCGATCCCTTCCAGTTGAGCTGCAGCGGTGGGTTAGTCATGGAGACCCTAAAACCGCAGACCAACTAATCGAGATGGTTGAGAGATACACAGTCGTGGAGGATCTATTGTCGACAGCTGGCAGTCGGGGTCCAGATGCAAGTCGGAGAGCAAGATCTTCCCTGTCTGAAAGATTCACTTTGCGGAACCCTGGAACCAGCGTTGAAAAGTCAAGTGATGTGTCTTCATTGTCTCCTCGAAAGCCGCAACCAGCAGCAGCTGCCCCGCAAAGGCGAGATCCCCTTCAATGCTGGCGATGTTCTGCCTGGGGCCACACTAGGGCTCAGTGCCCACTACAGGAGGAACCTATGCAGTGTGGAGTAACACGAAGAGTGTCATTCTTTGCCCAGGAGGTCTGCATTGCTTCTCCTGGAAATGTCCAGGAGTGTTTTGAGTGCCTGGTTTATGTGAATGAGGCCCCTGCCAGGGCTTTGCTGGACTCTGGCAGTATGGTAACACTGGTACAAGCTGGGGTAATCGCAGAGGTGGAAACTGCTGGGAAACCTCTCAGAGTGGTTTGCATCCATGGAGATACTAGAGACTACCCTGTTGTGCCAGTTTCCATCACCACCTGCTGCGGAACAATCGCCCACAGCGTCGGAGTGGTAAGAAACCTGGTCTGCCAGGTAATTTTGGGGCGTGACTTTCCAATGTTTTGGGAACTGTGGAAAAGGGTACGGGAGGGATTGTCTTGTGATGTGAAAAATGACAATGTTCCCGAACTCTTACAAGTTGAGGCTGACAGGCAGCCATCTGGTCAGAGTGTCCCTGAAAATTTAAATACAAGTGTTGTAGCTGGAGATGAAAATGTTCCTGATAGTTCATGTTGTCTAGAGATGATGGAATGTTCCCCATTACAGGTCATGCTTGGGGAAGATGATGTGGAAACATTTAATAATACGGTGGATTCTGACCTGGATGTATCAAGGGGAGAATTTAGCACCGCTCAGATGCGGGATCCCACTTTTATGAATGTTAGATCTCAGGTTTCTGTAATTGATGGTGTACCCCAGGAATCCGGAGCTGAGGGCCGGTTTCCCCATTTTTCAATTAATGGAGGCTTATTGTATCGGGTTGTCAAGGTTCGTGAGGAGATTGTGGAACAACTGTTAGTACCCCAACCATTCCGGCGCATGGTGTTAGATCTGGCTCACAATGATGCATTGGGGGGCCATTTGGGGGCTGAGAAAACGGAGGCACGTATAACTGACCGATTTTACTGGCCAGGGCTGAAAGCAGATGTCAAGAGGTATTGTGCTTCCTGTCCCACCTGCCAGTTAACTGCCCCCGTATCACATTTTCGCAGCCCTTTGGTGCCCCTGCCCATTATTAAGGTGCCTTTTGAACGTATTGCCATGGATATAGTGGGACCACTGGTAAAGTCTGCCAGGGGTCATCAATATATCCTGGTAATACTGGACTACGCTACTCGCTACCTGGAAGCGGTTCCCTTGAGAAAAACCTCGTCCAAGGCAATTGCTCGTGAGTTATTTAATATGTTTACCAGGACAGGTTTCCCTAAGGAGATCCTTACAGATCAAGGTACTCCATTTATGTCAAAGGTGATGACCGATCTATGCAGACTGTTTCAGATCAAGCAGTTGAGGACTTCTGTCTACCATCCTCAGACTGACGGTCTGGTAGAGCGGTTCAATAAAACTCTAAAGATGATGTTGAAAAAGGTGGTACAGCAAGATGGAAAGGACTGGGATTGTTTGCTTCCCGCTGTGTTGTTTGCCATTCGGGAAGTCCCACAGGCCTCCACAGGGTTCTCACCATTTGAGTTGGTGTATGGACGGAGACCTCGGGGACTGCTTGATCTGGTGAAGGAGACGTGGGAGAGTGAGACCAGCCCCCACAAAAGTGTTGTTGAGTATGTGACTCAGTTACAGGAACGGATTTCTAAAGTGATGCCTCTGGTTAAAGAACACATCTTGCATGCCCAAGAAGCACAAAGCAGGGTATATAATCGGTCAGCCCGGGTAAGAGATTTCCAGCCTGGGGACAGAGTGGTGGTACTGATACCGACTGTGGAGAGCAAATTCTTGGCCAGATGGCAGGGTCCATATGAAATAGTTGAGAAGATTGGGGATGTAAACTATAAGGTCCACCAACCTGGGAGACGAAAACCATATCAGATTTACCATGTCAATTTGTTAAAACCCTGGAAAGAGAGAGAGTCCATGTCTGCCATGGTGGGCATGAGTATAAAGTCCCAGGTCGATGTAAGTTGTGTAAAAATAGCGCCCACCCTTTCCAGATCACAGACCCAACAAACCAAAGAGTTCCTTCAGAGAAATCGGGAATTGTTTTCTGAGTTGCCTGGCCTCACTAATCTGATAGAGCATGATATTGTCACTGACCCCAGGGTAAAGGTGTTTGTAAAACCCTACCGTATTCCAGAAGCCCGTAGAAAAGCTGTTTCAGAGGAGATAAAAAGGATGTTGGAGTTGGATGTCATTGAGGAATCGCAGAGCAAATGGTCGAGTCCAATTGTATTGGTACCAAAGCCTAACGGGACTCTGCGATTCTGCAATGACTTCCGGAAACTAAATGAAGTCTCTAAATTTGATGGGTATCCTATGCCAAGAGTTGATGAGCTGATCGAAAGGTTAGGCCCTGCCCGGTATATAACCACTCTGGACTTGACAAAAGGGTACTGGCAGATTCCCCTGGCCAGAGCGGCCCGGGAAAAGACTGCATTTTCCACTCCAGAAGGTCAGTTCCAGTATAAACGAATGCCATTTGGATTACAGACTGCTCCAGCCACCTTTCAGAGAGTCATGGACAAACTGTTGCGTCCACACCAAAATTATGCGTCGGTTTATTTAGATGACATAGTTATTTTTAGCATGGATTGGGAGTCTCACCTCCCAAAATTACAGGCAGTGCTGGATTCTTTAAAAAAAGGAGGCTTCACGTTGAATCCAGAGAAGTGTGCGATCGGGATGGAGGAAGCTAAGTATCTTGGATACATCGTTGGTCGAGGGTTGGTAAAACCCCAGGTGAACAAGATAGAGGCAATTCAGAACTGGCCCCGCCCCCTCACGAAAAAACAAGTTCGGGCATTCCTGGGAATTGTGGGTTATTACCGAAGGTTTGTTCCCGATTTTTCCACTATCGCCGCTCCCCTGTCTGACCTAACGAAAGGGCGAAAACCGGTCATGATTGACTGGAATGCAGATGCAGAAAAAGCATTTTTGGAATTAAAATCTGCATTATGTCACCATCCTGTGTTGGTAGCGCCTGATTTTTCTCGGGAGTTTGTCGTTCAGACTGACGCTTCTGATGTTGGGGTTGGAGCAGTTCTGTCACAGGTGATTGAGGGAGAGGAACATCCGGTAGTTTTTCTCAGCCGAAAATTGACAGCTGCTGAGAGAAACTATGCGGTCGTGGAGAGGGAATGTCTGGCCATAAAGTGGGCGCTAGACTCTCTGCAATATTACCTTTTGGGGAGAAAATTTAGGTTGGTCTCAGATCATGCTCCTCTATCGTGGATGAGGAGAAATAAGACCACCAATGCCCGGGTCACACGATGGTTTCTCTCTCTCCAGGAATTCAATTTTGTGGTGGAACACAGGCCAGGCAAGGTACACCAGAATGCAGATGCCCTTTCCAGGGTGCATTGTTTGGGGTCTTATGGTGCCTCCACCCCCATGGGGTTGAGGCAGAGGGGGGGGATATGTACAGGACCACTTGGAAAGGTCCTGTATGGACGGTACATTTCTCCTGCCTGTATTGTTTGGGCTCAGTGAATCCTGTCTGTATCCGGAAATGAGTCCAGGATTTGTGATTAGCAACCAAGGTTGCTATCTTTGATAGCAGTTTCAGGGCTGGACTCAGGAGTGAGAAGGATGGAATGGGTGGGCCGCTCACTCCACCCGGATACAGACCAGATTTTCCTACCTGCCCAGCAGGAAGGCCGGTAATAAGTCAGGTGCAGACCTGTGCACTCTGGCTGAGTGTGTGCAGCAGTGAGCTGCAAGCCTGTGTGTGTGCTGCAAGCCTCTGTGTGTGCAGCAGGACTACACCCCTATCTGGAGTAATATTCACAGCTTTCCGTGAGGAAACAAGGCTGGACTGTGCAGAATTTCTGGACTTTCTTTACCTGTGGACTATATGTTTGCTGTGGACACTTGGATGCTCTCCTGTGGCTGAAGTAAGCCTCTCTTTCTGTGATGTTTCATGCTGATTAATGAAGCCTATTTGTTGAGCATTCAATAAATGAACTGTGTGCTTTGAACTGACCGTCTCCTGCGTGCTGGCTGTGAGTCCCAGTCCCCCTGAATATCACACTACCTATATAATTTGTTTGGCTAACACGGTACAGAAACTTTTTGCTACTATATACAGTGTTGAGGTGACACTGGCAAAAAAAATCACAAAATCAAGACAGAACAATTGCCTTTCAGAACTTACATATATAACCGGTGCTACTACAACTATATGTACAGTAAGTTGAGAACTCTGGGGTGTATTCAGCAAATGTCTCTAAAACTGAGCACACAGCAGTTTTACTGACATTCGCTCAAAACACCACTTTAGCTTTTTTATTGACAAAAGGCACAAAAGGTGGTGCTTTGACAGCCAGTAATAAAGATAAAGGTCAACCTTTCATAGAAGTGAAAAAAGAACTATAAACGATGTAAATACTAATTTCTATCCTACTCAATGCTTAGTGGGGCATGCTGCTGTCTGAAAAAAAAAACAGACTGAAATAAGTAAGTTATAAATATATTTTCCAGCGTATAACGAGATTGGGGATATAAGACAACCCTCAACTCTTCCAGTTAAAATATACATTTTGGGATATACTCTCTGTATAAGACTTTCCCTCTTGACTGTTGGACATTTGTATACTGTACTTTATGTACTGGTGCTATACTGTATAAAAAGGTACAGAGACTGGTGCTGTACTGTATGTGGTATCCAGTAGTGTTGATCGAACACCCAGATATTCGGGCTTGGCCAAAAATGGTCCGGATGTTCAGGATATTCGGGTGAACACCGAGCCTAATTGAAGTCAATGGGGACCCGAGCATTCCTTTTTTATAGGCCTGAAAAAAACTTGGAAAATGAGGGAAACTTCTGCAAAATGGGTTGGAAATAGTGTGTGTGTGTGTGTGTGTGTGTGTGTGGGGGGGGCAATTACACATAGATCTTAGACTCAGAATAAAAGCAGGGACTCATGTTTGCAGAGCAGTGTGCCAATTATTCTTGACGGCCAATAAAACAAAAAAAAACTACCAAAAAAAGGCATACGTGTATGGGGAAAAACTGCACGCTTAACTGTTCCCAGCTGGCACTAAAAGTATTGTTTTTTTAAACAATAAGCAACAGTAACATTCAATAAACTGTGTTTTTTGTGGGCACAACTGTTCCCAGCTGGCACTGAAAGTATTGGGTTTTTTTTTCAACAATAAGCAACAGTAAAATTCAATGAACTGTGTTTTTATGGGCACAACTGTTGCCAACTGGCACTGAAAGTACGTTTTTGTTTTTTCAACAATAAGCAACAGTAAAATTCAATAAACTGTGTTTTTATGGGCACAACTGTTCCCAGCTGGCACTGAAAGTACTGTTTTTTTTCAACAAAAAGCAAAAGTAAGATTCAATAAACTGTGTTTTTGTATGGGCACAACTGTTCCCAGCTGGCACTGAAACTAAGACCAAATATGATGGGCACGGTGGCTGCTGACAGTGCCTTCTGGCAGTGGTGAGGCAGGTGCACTGTGGCTGGCAACAAAAAAGATGGGCACTGTGGCTGCTGGCAGTGCCTGCTGGCAGTGGTGAGGCAGATGCATTGTGGCTGGCCTGGCAACAAAAACAATGGGAACAGTGGCTGCTGGAAGTGCCTGCTGGCAGTGGGCTGGTAGTGCCTGCTGGCAGTGGTGAGGCAGGGGCACTGTGGCTGCTGCCAATGCCTGTCAGTGGTGGTGAGGCAGGGGCTCTGTGGCTGCTGCTGGCAGTGGGTGAGGCTGGGGCTCTGTGGCTGCTGCTGGCAGTGGTGAGGCTGGGGCACTGTGGCTGCTGCTGGCAGTGGTGGTGAGGCTGGGACACTGTGGCTGGCCTGGCTGACAGTGCTGGCACCTAACCGCTAGCTCTGTCTCCTACCTACCCCAAGCTAAGCCCCCATGCGAATGAAGGAGCCAGTGAGCGTTCGGGTATTTATATATCCGAACCACGTGACCCGCTTGGCCAATCACAGCTATGGTCACAGCCAGCTAGGCTGTGTGACCATAGCTGTGGAAAAAGCATCGTCGCCGCTTATTGGCTGCCTGCAAAGGCACCAATAAGCTAGGGGAGGAGACCGAACAGCACGGCCAAGCACCATGCGATGCTCGGCTGTGCTCGTCCGGAACACGCCAATGTTCGGGGAATAACGAACAGTGCCGAGCACTGTTCGATCAACACTAGTACCCAGTATTCAACAACCTGCCAATCAAAGCAAGTGATGTATCTTACCAGCGATTGGTTAGTTGTTGTATACAAAACCTGCTTGGATTGGTCAGATATCCCTGTATCCAAGACTATTAGAGCGGTAACGCAAACATTCCTTTTTCACCCGTCTGGACCACCTTTGTATACTATTACCTCCTTTCTGTGCCTGTTAGATCTCGCACATGCACGCCACTTCACTGCAGTCTTCAGGAGCGAGATCTGAGAGGCAGAGAAGGAGGTATGGTAATAGGATACAAGCGTGGTCCAGACAGGTGAAAGAGGCGTGCTTTTTTCTGGGAACAGCACTGCTCTATCTCTTTTTTCCATAGCCCGGGTGTCCCAGACACCTGCAGCTTGCTCCACACTTCACTTACACCTTCCCAGTGAGGTACCTCGTCACCATGTCATCGGGACCGCGTTACATCACTTCTTTTCCCGAATCCTGGTAAGTGGATTTTCTTCTACCATACTTGTACAGCACTGCCCTTGCTGCTTTCATAAGGTCACCGCATGCTGCAGATGCGGCCGTAGACATTTTTGAGCTTCTCCCACCATATGCGGCAACCGCAGATTCTCCAGTCCGGCTCGGAAGTTTCAGCACCTGCCCTATAAGATGAGACTTGGCTTATAAGACGACCCCCGACTTTTGAGAATATTTTCTTGGGTTAAAAAGTAGTTTTATATACCAGAAAATACCTATATGAAGACACCCATTCCTGCAGGACAGTACTAACCCCCAGGTTAGCATGCTGCTAGTGATAAAAATCAGGGATGAGCAGAAACTACGCCAGTGCAAATTTACGCATCGTAGTTTGCATCTACGCATTGTAGTTTGTAGGTGAAGTTTCAAAACTACGCTTACGAATTTACGCGTAGCGAAGTACCGCTACGCGTAGCTTACGCCCACTATGCGTAGTTAACATGTGTATTGCGTAGTAAACTAAGAATGCGGTACTCGCGGCTAATTTTCCATGTGTAATTGCATGCTTATAAATTTACACATTGGAAAGGGGAATGTACGCATACAAGAGTTCCCAGTATACACAATTAAAGAGGAATTAATGCGTAAAATTTTCTGCTTACGGGCATAAGCATCCACATATACTACACTTCGCACTACGCGTAATTGCGTATTTCAATGCGTAGTCTATGAAATGCATACAAAGCTAATATTTAATTTTGAAGCCGTAGTTTGGCAAAACGTAATTGCATAAAACTACGCATAGTTCCAGCGTAGCGAAGTTGGCTGACTACGACCATCCCTAATAAAAATACCACCACTAACTATACCATACTGACAAGGATCTAATGTATATAGGCCTATACATGGTCAGCAAGCTATACTCCTGATTAAGCCCTGAAAATAACAACAGGGATGATGTTTGGTGCAGCTTGAAACTGGTGTAAAGTAAAATCCGTTTTACGCTGTCACAGCGCTTGCTCATGTGCTAATCCGGGCAATTGGCGGCGCGCTCTGGCCTCCGGCATCAAAGCCAGAGGTCCCGCCCAGCGCGCCCGCCATTGGTCCGCCAGCAGGAGTGAGGCTGAGTGTTTAGTGCAGGGGTGAAAGATCACCGTTATCGGCGATATGTGCATATAACGTGCATAACATTCATATCGAAGGAGCATAAGACTCAAGGACATAATCACATCTGATTGGTGAAAGGTGACAAAAACGTATTACCTAGGTAATGATGGATAGGCTGCATAAACTTGTTCTCCAAATACAGGCAGGCTCAATGGCCTGCTGAGCAGTTGCCCTGGCAACCTATCAGGAATTACTTTTCCTTTCCAACATATATAATAGTGATAATAAAAGCACACTTTATTCAAACATATTAAAACCTTTCTAGCTAGCATAAAATCACCTGGGGGGAGAAAACGCCAATGCTGGGGGAAGGAGTAGTTGGGTGTATTACCTAACCATTATTGCGGAATATATCGCTGGTAATTGATCGAAGTTGTAAATACCAAAACAGGCCAGCATGCAGGGGTAAAGGGGGAGCGTCAGTCAGGAGGATGTCAATCCACGCCCCCACCACGGACCGTGGCTCCCTATATCACCCATACAGGTGGGCACCGGGTATCCACCCCCGGTAGTGCACCCCATTGGTAGGAGATGGGGGCGGGTGGAGGTGCGGGCACCACTCTAGTGGCAAAGCGGCGACACGGATAATGCACAACCGCATCGGGTTCGCCCCCTGTGTGCCCGCGTCACCCCCTAACCCCAAACCCACCAATTCCGTGCGTAACTACGCATGCAACAGTTTGCAACGGCTGAAATAGCACCCTGGAGTGTGGAACGCACCTCTTTGTGGGACACCACCGGCCACCCCGGGCAAGGCCACCGGGCCAAAGGGGAGAGCGTCAGCCCTCTGTAGATGAAGTCCGCGTGAGGCGCGGAAAGCAATCCATGAGAATACGTAGGGGAGAGGGGACTTTGAGGTCATCAAAGGTTGAGGCCGATAGACTGTATTATGGGCACATACTTAGCAGAGGATGCCAACGCCTAGAGGGAACCCCTGGGCTAAAAGAGGAAAGGGGAGGGGGATGGGGGAAAGACAGGGAAGAGAGGGGTGGAGGGAATATGTGGGGGGGGGGGAGAAAATGGGTGGGGAAAATAAGATCAATCCATAATAGGTGGCAAAATGTGGGGCAGGGGTTAGAGGGAATAGCCCTTTCAGCCTCACAAGCACATTTGTGTGGCTAGGGGTCAAGGAAGCATGACAGTTCTAATCTGTGGCCCAAATGCCCCATAGCTTCTGTGCGCAGGATAATGCGTGATTCCTGCCGGGGCAATTCGCGATCGCGATCCCCTCCTCGCATTGACGGAGCGACATGCAGGAGACCTGCATACCTTAGACTTGAGGATCTCCTCCTATGTGCTTCATGAATGTGCTTAATGAGGCATTCCCTGCCACTCTTCACCGATCCAAAATTTTCACCCACCCTCTCCTTGAGTTGTCTGGTTGTTTTCCCCACATAAAAGAATGAGCATGGGCAAAATATGACATATGACACAAAAGTGGTTTCGCACGTTATGAAAGCCTTCACCTCCCAGCTTACTGGGCCCAGCTGATAGCTCATGCCCTCTTGCATGGGGGGGCAGAATTTACAGTGGTCGCAGTGATAATTGCCTCTCGGGCATCTGGCCGAGAGCCAATTTAGGGGTGAAGGTGACCTGTATTCACTCCTAGTTAAATGGTCACCAAGAGTGGGTGCTCTTCTGAAGTCTACACGTGGGGGATTGGGGAAGATCTTTTTGTAGGTCAGGATCTCTGGTGATCATGGACCAATTCTTCCTCACAATTTGTTAAATTTTAGTTGACATTGGCGTATAATCGAAAGTGAAGATGATGGATCTGTCATGTCTCCTTTTTGTGTTTTTTCTCACCAACAGGGACACCCGATCCCTACTCCTAGCTCGCTCTCTAGCTGTGTTCAAGAGGCCCCTCCTGTAATGTCTTGTCTCTAGACGTTGGGTGAGCTCCTCTGACTGAGTATCAAAGGCCTCTAGGGTGGAATTATTTCGCCTTAGACGTAAGTAATGGCCGTATGGCAGGGTTTTCCCTTCACATGCCCAGGATGAAAGCTGCGCATGTGTAGCAAGGAATTGATGGCTGTCTGTTTTCTGTACCCTTCACAGATTAGGCTTGCTCCATTAGGCCTTATTTTAAGATCCAGAAAGTTAATAATTTCCCTGTCACTGAACTCACTGGTAAAGCGCATATTGATCAAGTTGGTGTTCAAATACACCATAAACTCCTGGATGATGCCGGAGGCCAGAGCGCGCTGCCATTCGCCCGGATTAGCACAGGAGCAAGCGCTATGACAGCGCCAAACGGCTGTTGTGCCTTATCCACTCTTCCCCTGGTCACCTCACCTCCTACTGCAACTGCACACATCAAGACAGCTTGGTATCCATGACAAGACGTCTAACAGGTCTGATGTATCTAATGACCCCATTGAATGTTTGTTTGGCTGTGAGTCTTGGCTAATAAATGCAATAACAGGATGGTGTCTGGTCTACTCTCTTGTTTATGCACATTACTCTGGATTTTTCTTCAGTGTTTATCACTGTGAGCACATCTCTGTGCACGCCTGACCCAGCCAGCAGTGTGTGGTACGGACAGTTTGTTTGCTTGGGGCAGCACACAAGCCCTGCAGCTGCTGGGTGCACGGCATACTTTTCTCCTTTTTGTAAAGTAAAATCCACCTGATTAACTGCATAATTATGCCACTCATATTCACCAGACTTCATGGGATGATAGTGGTGTAACTAAGGAGCTTGGGGCCCCAGTGTGAGTTTTACATGGGACCCCAAGCAGTGTATTGATATGAACCCCAAAGCATACTATGGTCAGTTGCTGTGTCCGGGAGGTGTAATCAGAATAAGGAAACACTTTGATAAGGATTACCACTATTCATTGCACATATAGAGGTGGTTACTACCAGCATAGCATCAATGAAAAGCTAACAAGATGGATGAAGGAGGGTCCCTATTGTGTCTGTGTGTGTGTGTGTGTGGGGGGGGGGGGCACTGGTGTGGTTGCAACCTCTGCATCCCCTTTTGCTATGCCACTGCGTCCATAAGTGTCCTGGGCAATATTGGAATAGGTGCAGGAGATCTCTGTTGCAGCAGCTGCTTACTGATGGCCCTATTCACATGTCTAGAATAGACTATGACTGCAGACTATAACTCCTTCACAATGCTGGATGATATCCTGGATGGTATTGGGAAATTACTCACTGTTCACATCAAGGCAAATGAAACACATGCCTGCAGCCAGCCTGAAACCCTGTCCACATAGTTTGCCTGCCTATCCACAGGCTTTCTTACTCTAAACAGTGTTGGCCTAACTGCAAGAAGTTAGCACAGGTTTGCAACCCATTCACACTTTACAATGCTGGCTGTTGATGCAATGTGCCAGGGTGTCAAATGCAGTACTTAGTCAGTAAGGAGCCTTTGGGCAAGACCCCCAACACTGCTATTACCTACTGAGCACACCTTTAGTAGCTGCAGTTCTAAACTGATTTGAATCCAACGGGTGAAAAATTCTATACAAATGTTGTTATTATTATTGTTGCATTTTCAACTAAAGGATTAACAGTCCAAATGAACAGGATACTAAACATGTTTTTCATCATGATCATATACTAATAGGGTAATTTTTTACATTTATAGATCCAATGATTTTCTGACCTTAATATTAGATTTTTCTAACCATCTCTTCATGTAGGGTATTCCAGCTTATAAGTGCCCCGAACAGTTCTGCCACTGGCATCATTACAATAATATTCTGCAAAGTGCAAGACAGAGTTCCTTTTATTCACTTTTCTTAATGTTCCTTATGAGTACCAAGATTCTTTCTTCCAGCTTTGATTACTTTTACTACATAACAATTGTTACCCAGTCCTTTCTTTTCATACCCACCTATTCAAAATTACAGATGATACATGACCTGATGTCATTTTTATTTGACTTATACTGAATACTGCTAAGTGCTTAGTTTTATGTGTGCACCTGAGAGGACCATTCCTTCACCCTCTTCTACAGAGTAAGTGCAGTGGAACATTGTAATATGTCCCCACTCCAGCGTTGCATCAGTTCTCCTCAGTTCTTTCCATCAGCTACTATGCTCTATGCTGTCATCCTCCTTTTCCTAATCATGTGATGTACATTGGGACCCAAAAGATGATAGCATAGAACATTTGGCTGGCTGCCAGGAAGAGGATGAGATCTGACACAGCACTGGAACAGGTAAATATTACACTGCTCTGCTGTGCTTACTCTGCAAGAGGAAGAGGTATGTATGTGTGTATGTTTCTGCCTTGGGAAGGGAAAGGGGACAAGGATGAGCCCTATAACAGCTTTGCTTGGGGCCCCGGGAGGGGGTTATTAACCCCCTGACTACTACAATAGATCCCAGTACCAGCAGAACGCAAGCAAGTAGGTTAGTTTATAATTGCTTTTCAGAACTGCTTTACACTGGAATGGACACAGACCCTTGCTGCCTGTACTAAGGCTACATACACACAGAAGATTTTCCTCTGACAACATTAGATGTGTAGCACTTACCCCCTAAGGAGTGGCTGAAGATAGATTTGGGTTCCCTACCGTACCAGCTGCAACTCCATCTTGCCATGTTCAAATCTATCTAGCAGAAGGAAGGAGTACCAAGTAGCAAACATTCCAGTCAAATTTAACTTTCAAATTCAAACAGAATCCAAAAAGCAACACTAGTAAACTAGAACATTTCACACTTCTTGTAATACGTTGCAGATATGAAAAACCACTTTTCACAAAAGTGAAGTGAGCATCTCTTTATGTTGCATATATATATATATATATACCTAGTTTTGCATGGATACTTAAATAATCCATAGGTATCTCTGTGTACTAAGCTATTAAATCACACTGCCTCATGATCCCTACCTGCAATGAAATTACATTTGCAAAGCTGTCTGCAGAAAATAATGCAGAGAGCTCTAGAATCTATATGAGCTTGCTCATAATGATATCACAAATCACACAATGGCAGTTAAACAATATTTTTTAAAAGTTGTCCTCCGTCGAAATGCTCCTACAATGTGCAAAGTGTTCAACATTTTTGCAAAAAGAAGAAATTTGGCAATGCTGTAACTCCTGCGGGAAATATTATCAAAATAGAAAGCACTAAATACCCATGTTCAGCTTTGTGGTTTATTGCAATAAACATCAGAATAACACATCAGAATAAAAACTGCTAGCAGGAAATAGAACGTTAAAGCACCACCTAATTGTTGCAAAGAAATTGAATATTACTGAGATGGAGAAAGCATGACCCACATGCAAATACAGCTGGAAACAAATCAGATTTTTTTTTCAAATAACACAGTGGCTGAAAGATGGCAACGTCGGGTCACACAACACAAACCGCATCTAAGCATAAAGATACTAAAATTCCTGGAAAAAATATTGTTGTCTACTGACTGTAACAAATTAGCACTGTAAAACGTGCAGAATATAATCAGTTGTCTTGCGTTCAGCTACGGAGATTATATTTTTCATGGTGATGTAATCTTATTAGAACTGAAGGTGTAAATGAATTATAGAATGCTCTGTTGTTATCCATTGAAGTAGAGATTATGTAATCACATCAACAATGGTAAAAGATAGAACTATAACAATATATCATATCACTGGAAAAATGTAAGTTTTACTTGAAGCAATGCATAGGCCGTTTTTGGGGTTCTTAAAATATTTAATATCAGTTTGTTTATCCTTAAGGGTGTTGATGATTTATTTATACTTTATGACTTCCCTAAATGTTTAAAGACACATTCTTTTCATCCAGTTACGTCAATCCAGTGACGGGAAAGATCAACACATACGATGGAATATACTAAGGGCCCTTTTACACTTAATTAGTTTGTATGTGTTAGTGTGTGTTAGTACGCGTTAGTACGTGTTTTTTTCCATAGCAGTGCATTGGGAAGAAGATTTCAGTTAAAACGCGTTAAAGGGGCACTACAGCAAAAAACTGTAAAATGTAAAATATGTGCAAACATATACAAATTAGAGATGGCCCGAACGGTTCCTGGCGAACTTCCAAGGTTCGCGATCGTGGAGAACCGCAGACTTTTCCGGAAGTTCGATTAGCCCCCCTATTACACCATTAGGGTCAACTTTGACCCTCTACATCACAGTCAGCAGGCACATTGTAGGTGGTATAATGGTTAGGATAGCAGCCTACCACGTGGTAGGCCTGGGTTCAATTCCTGGCCAATGCATGGGAGTTGGCTTTTGAAAAGCTACAAATCCCTAAGCAAGCTCATTTTTCTCTTGGATATATCATAATGGTACATGCTAGACTGGCTTCAGCATGTAGTGTTGGTGGTGGTATAGTGGTTAAGAGAGTTGTCTACCAAGCCCTAATACCTGGATTTAATTCCCAGCCAAGGTATGTAAGCTGGCTTTTGAAATCCTACAATTCCCTGGAAGACAAGACCCTCCTCCTCCTCCTCCGGAGGAGGGTGAGGAAGGAGGGAGGAGAAGAAGAAGGGAGGATTACACTTCCTGATGTTGTAAAGTAGTGTAGGCCTGCAATTGAACATTGAATGAGATGTCTGACCTTAAAACACTGCTTTGTGTGAAATCTAGATTTTTTTCAGCCACTTTTGATGTCTATTTCACTCAACCATGTTTTCCTCCAGGTATTGGACCCCATGAAACATCTTTTCCATCAATTTCTGGCCACCATGAGTGTTTCCAGTTTTCAAAGTTCGCCTCCCCATTGAAGTCTATTGCAGTTCGCGAAAGTTCGTGCGAACCGAACCCTCCGCGAAAGTTCGCGAACGGGGTTCGCAAACCGAAAATCGGGTTTGCGACATCTCTACTTGCTCCTTGCTGATTCTTATTGCTAAAAAAGCACCCCTCAACAGCTCTTTTGAGAGCTAATCTTGTTCTTGTGATCTGTTTTTTTTTGTGTGTGGCCCACTTGCATTATATTTATATACAGCCCTGTCAGTCAGTCGCAGCTGGCCTTTGGCCCCTTAATTCCTACTGTGCAACTGCCTGGCCCAGCACATTCAGTGACTACCTGTGTGTTTGACTAGAGATGGCCCGAACGGTTCACCGGCGAACGGTTTCCGGCGCACTCGTGTGCCTGCAGTAATTAGAGAAGGGATAGCTGCTGCAGACTCTAATAGGGAAAGCTTAGTTAGGCTCTTGTAGGCTTGTTAACTTGCTCCTGGCTTATTGTTATTGCTAAAAAGCACCCCTCAACAGCTCTTTTGAGAGCTAATCTTGTTCTTGTGAGATATTTTTTGTTTGTGTGTGTGTCCCACTGACACATGTGTTGCATAGACAGCCTTGGTAATTCCTACTGTGCGTGCCACTGCCAGGCCCAGCACATTCAGTGACTACCTGTCTGTGTGACAGGTGCACATTATAATACCCATCACTGCATATACCTACCTCACAGTCACTGTTGTTCTATCATCGAGCTACCACAGCCTGGCGACCATATGGGCTTGAAACCGGCCACGGCCTGCACTCTGGCCATGGTGTGCAGCTGCGCACCAGTCCAGCACGGCCATCACTACACAAACAATTTGTTGCGGTGCGTTACACAGTGAGTTTGGTGTGTCAGTGTGAAGCAGTACTCTAATTACACTCCCTGATTGATGTATACACATGCAAGATGTTTTAAAGCACTGGGCTTGAAAACCACCATGGCCTGCACTCTGGCCATGGTGCGCACCAGTCCAGCATGGCCGTCACTACACAAACAGCTGTTTGCGGTGCGTTACACAGTGAGTTTGGTGTGTCAGTGTGAAGCAGTACTCTAATTATACTCCCTGATTGATGTATACACATACAAGATGTTTAAAGCACTTTAGGCCTGCAATTTAGCATTCAATGTGATTTCTGCCCTTAAAACGCTGCTTTGCGTCAAATCCAGATCTTTTCCCGGGACATTTGGCATCTATCCCACTCTGCCATGCCCCCCTCCAGGTGTTAGACCCATTGAAACATCTTTTCCATCACTTTTCTGGCCAGCATAAGTGTTTCTAGTTTTCAAAGGTCGCCTCCCTATTGAAGTCTATTGCGGTTCGTGAAAGTTTGCACGAACCAAACTTTTGCGGAAGTTCACGAACCCGGTTTGGGCCATCTCTATGTGTGACAGGCAGCTGCACATTTGTAATCCCAATCACTGCACTGTTCACTGTTTAGTCCACCTACCTACCTACGTGAGCGCACGCATTGTTAATACCACCAGTCATTGCTCCTGTTCACGGTACGTGTGTGTGTGTGACAGGTGCACATTTGTAATACCCAGCAGCACTGCATATACCTACCTACCTGTTGTTCAGTGCACCCACCTACCCACAAGAGTGCACGCAGTGTGATATTTAATACCACCAGTCACTGTACCTGTTCACGGTACATGTGTGTGACAGGTGCACATTTGTAATACCCAGCAGCACTGCATATACCTACCTGTTGTTCAGTGCACCCACCTATCTATGTAAGCACATGCAATGTGCTATTTAATACCAGTTACTGCATACCTGTTCACTGCACCTGTGTAACCGTACATTGTATTAGCCAAGTCAGTGCATACCTTTCACTTCATCCCCCCAATATGGACAAAACAAGAGGTAGAGCCAGAGGCAGGTCACCTGGCAGGTCTGTTCGAGGTCGCGCTGTCGTGATTTCGTGTGGCCCTCGACCAAAGTACAGTGTTCAGAAGAAGGCACGTGCCATCAAGCCACAATATTGTCAGGACGTAGGCAGCAAGCAATGGGCAGTGCTCACAGGCTGCAAGTGAAGTGAAAGCTCCAGAGATATGCCCAGCCCCTTGAGGGTAAATACACACCTTGAATACAAATTAGATGCAAATTTTGTGCTAACACTAATCTAAATTCTAAAATTTGAATGCAAGCTGACACCCGTGGAGGAAGCTAGCCTAATTTATACTTAAGTTTTGTACAGCAGAGGGAAATGGCAGCGCTTCCAAACAGACGCTGCACCTGAATTGACTAATTGCACAAGTATGCAGAGTTTGAATAACGGGCATATTACACACCTTGCATTCAAAACAGGTACAGTAAATGGGGCGTTAATTTCAGCATAAGTTGTACAACTTATGCTGAAGCTAACGCCCCCTTTACTGTACCTGTTTTGAATGCAAGGTGTGTAATCTGCCCGCTATTCGAGCTCTGCATACTTATGCATTTAGTCAATTCAGGTGCAGCGTCTGTTTGGAAGCGCTGCCATTTCCCTTTATTGTCAGGACGTAGTTGACTATTTAATACAAAACGCCTCATCATCCTCAGCTTACGCACGGAAGCGTGACATATCTTCCTCCTCTTGCTCTGATTCTGGCACCCCACTTAACACTCCGTCGACAGCCATCACCAAAGTGCCATCATCCCAGGGCTCAGTGGTGTGGAAATTTTTTTGTGTGTCGGCCTCAGATGAGAGCAATGCCATCTGTACTCTCAGCCACCGAAAATTGAGCCGTTGGAAAGACCAAGACCCGCGTAGGGACAACTACCTTACGAAGACACATGATTACAAAGCACAAACTGCAATGGGATGACCACCTGAGGAAAAGCAGCACACAAAAGCAAAGCCACACACCGCAGTGAAAGATACCAGGCCGCAATTATTTCTCAAAAAAGGCGATACCCAAACTGTACCGTGATGTTGAAAGGCAAGTGGTGACATCTTTGGAACACAGCATTGGGTCAAGGGTCCATCTGACCATGGATACCTGGTCTGCAAAGCACGCTCAGGCCTGCTCGAAGACTAAGTCAGTCCCCACACACAGTATCTCTGCCTGCACGCCGTGTGACTGCCTGCCCCAAGACTAAGTCTGTCCCCACACAGCATCTCTGCCTGCAGGCCACTTGACTGCCTTCTTCGTCACCACCAACAGGGTCCACCAGGACTCCAGGCGGACTCCTGAATTTTTAAGGCCGCTGCTAGCACCGGCCGCTATAATAATTTTTCTGGTGCGTGTACATGCCTGCCTAATTTTTCTGGCTGCACTGCGGCTGCAACAACAAAACAAAAAGGCATGTACATGTGCCAATTCCCCTACATGATTGTTACCTTGCCGCGGTGAAGGGGCTTGCGTATCACTATGAAGCAATGACCGCCGGCTATATGAGTGTCTCAAGGAGGGGGCACATACAAGATAATAAGGCCAGTGCTTAATTGTGGACAGACCAAATTCGATCAGCTTGACAGTCAGATTTCTACTACCCACTGTAAGTGACAGCAACAGGAGAAAATTAATTTATGGCTCATTTTACTCTGGAAAAAAATGTACTTCTTATTTGTATGTGTTTGCACATATTTTACATATTTTTCGCTGTAGTGCCCCTTTAAGTGTGAAAGGTGCCATAGGAAAACATGGGCATTACTTTGAAAATCAGTTTTCTTTCCGTTTTAACTGAGAGCAACTGATTAAGTGTAAAAGGGCCCTTAGGCATACCATTATAAGGCTAATTTCACACTGGTGCATTGTGTGGCACATCCTGTAAAAACAGAATTGCAATTAGACGGAGGGAAAAAGTTGCCTGTCTACAGTCAGCTGAGCATCATAACACAATGCGCAACTGACCTATCACTAGTGTTGGGCGAACACCTAGATGTTCGGGTTCGCGAACGTTCGCCGAACATCGCCGCGATGTTCGGGTGTTCGCGCCGAACTCCGAACATAATGGAAGTCAATGGGGACCCGAACTTTCGTGCTTTGTAAATCTTCCTTACATGCTACATACCCCAAATTAGCAGGGTATGTGCACCTTGGGAGTGGGTACAAGAGGAAAAAAAAATATTTGAAAAAGAGCTTATAGTTTTTGAGAAAATAGATTGTAAAGTTTCAAAGGAAAAACTGTCTTTTAAATGTGGAAAATGTCATGTTTCTTTGCACAGGTAACATGCTTTTTGTCGCCATGCAGTCATAAATGTAATACAGAGAAGAGGTTCCAGGAAAAGGGACCGGTAACGCTAACCCAGCAGCAGCAGCACACGTGATGGAACAGGAGCAGGCGCAGGAGGAGAAGGCCATGCTTTTTGAGACACAACAACCCAGGCCTTGCATGAGGACAAGAAGCGTGCGGATAGCATGCTTTTTACCGCCATGCAGTCATAAATGTAATAAAGATAAGAGGTTCAATAAACAGGGACCGGGCGTCAACGCTAACCCAGCAGCAGCAGACGTGATGGAACAGGAGGAGGCGCAGGAGGAGAAGGCCACGCTTTCAGGTGCAACTCAGGCCTTGCATGAGGACAAAAAAATGTGTGCGCAAAGCAATGCAATGAGTAGTTTTCAGGACACAATGGGCTATTCGGAGGAGCTATTCCCACCCCCACAATCTTCTACCTGTGAAAGGTCAATGGAACAGCCACAAACGTTGTGCCCGGATTCACAACCTTTTTCTGTGGAAAATGCACCTCGCACTGAAATGCAAGGCGAGGCCGAGGATAAACATGACGTCAACAACTCAACATGACGCAAAATGGGGGCGGAACAGAAAGCTGCTTTCAATGTTTTGAAGGCCTTAATTGCCTCCGGTGACCAGTTAGATGCATCATTCATCACACCCAAATCCCAGAGCAATGTGTGCAGGAATTTGAATCGCAGGAGGTGTACCGAGATCATCTGGACAAGTGACCAAGTGACCAAGTGACAAGTGACCAAGTGAAAAGTGACAAAGTGACCAGTGACAAAGTGACAAAGTGACAAAATGACAAAGTGACAAAATGACAAAGTGACAAGTGACAAGTGACAAAGTGACAAGTGACAAAGTGACAAAATGACAAAGTGACAAGTGACAAAGTGACAAGTGACAAAGTGACAAGTGACAAAATGACAAAGTGACAAAGTGACCAGTGACAAAGTGACAACTGAGAGGTTGTTCTGGGGAGCTCCACTGCACTCAGTCGCATATGAGGAGAGGTCTCGTCGGGACTGCTGATCCTCCTCAGCTTGCTCAAAGCCTTGAGGGTTCCTGAAGATCCTCTGCTTGGAGTTCGCCGGGGTTCAGCTTGGTGTCGGGGTCGGCGGCGTCCTCCTCACTCCAATGTGGCAGACCTTCTGTTGAAGGAAACAAAAAAAAAAACATTGTTAAAAGTCCAGTACCGCTTCTGAAGGACTCACCAAGAGATGCAGGAGCGCTTTAATCTAGCGCACCATCGCTCGCTGGGTGATGTCCCTCCCTACGCGCTGGAATTCTACGCTGCACATGCTAGCACGCTTTTGCGCAGTGCCGAGGCGCATTCCAGCAGCTAGCTACCAAGCTTCTGTGGATCTGATTGGGCCACCATGTTGGATCTCTGCCAAGTCCTCCGAAATTTTGAGCAATCCACGTTGCGTGACTGAGCAGTGACAACTCTACAGTCAGCATTACAATACCACTGCTGTGTTTACTGAAGAAATCAATGTTGAAGATGGAAACCGCTGGCATGATGCAAGTGGGGGATTCTGAAGATGAAAACGATCAGCGTGATGATACCAACATCAGGCAACCTGCCTCAGGAATTGCTGGTCCCAGCTATGACAAAGAACAGGACGAGGAACAGCTGGAGTTGGAGCAGGAATTGGATGCCCCCACTGCCGAGGGACAGAGCGGTGCACGTTGGACTTCCACAATTTAGCGGGAATGGACAGCAGAAGAGGAAGAAAGTGATGCTGGTGACGAATATGGTGCATCACAACAATCACAACGCTCACAAGAACATGAAGACAGAGGAGTCTGGCAGGACTCTCTGGCACACATGGCTCAATTCATGCTAGACTGCATTGAACGCGGCCCGCGCATTATTCACTATTCATTATTATTCATTATTCTGGAATCTGGACAACACCAATTACTGGGTTTATACCCAGTTTATACAAATACAATGTTAAAAAACTGATTGAAGAAAGTGTCAGACAGGTCAAAAATGGAACAATTCCAGCAGGCCCTTGAGGATGGAGACTTTAGAGAGGAGATTGACATCCTCCTCCTTCTCTAGCCAGTTGTACGCCGACAGACTGACTTCAGCAAACCCAGGAGGACTAGGAGGGCAGCAAAGAACACAAGCTGCTGCTAGTGCCGAAAAGGGAATGGTATTGGCAGTGTCCTTGGAGTGGGAACATTTTCTGACACCCATGCAGCAGCCCACAGAACAGCAATCGGGCAGTTCCACGTCCTCCAACACCAATCGCCTGGAGAAGATGGTCAAGGTCCAGGACTACATGTCAGATGGCGTAGCTGTGTTGAACAATCCATCTGCAGACAGACGGTGAGTGTGACAGGCAGCACAGAAGGACCATGGCAACTCACTCATAGTACCACAGTTTGATAGTGCTGCCCAAAAAATTATATGGATACGTGGACACGGGCACTGCGGGCAGTATTGGGAAGTGGGAATGCAGATTTTAGTACCTAAACACACGATACAACATGTTTTCCGGGGTCGGACTCTGAGGCACATACAGATGGTCCCGATCATCATCCTCATCATACAACTCTTCTACTGAGTCTGACCCACCCACCACCTCTGCCACCCCAACATCCCCAGACACAGACCCCTCATCGTCCTCAACATTAACTTGGGATGCTGGCCTGAGCCAGACCTCCTCCTCCACATCAGGCCCCACCATCTCCTCAATGGCAGCCCTCATTAATTGCTCTGGCGACGGACCGATGGACACAACGTTCTCCTCCGGGGAGGGCTGCTGCTGACCACTGGCTGCTGGGGTGGATGTTATAGCTTGCGTGGGGCGTTGGCTGTTGCTGTTGTTCACAGCGGAGGTCTCTGAGGAACTCATGGTGAGCTCATATAGTGGTTGGCGGTGAGTGGAGTATTACTGATCCCAGCAATATACACACTGACTGGCAGAGTACGCAATGCTATATAGTCTGGCTGAGCGGTGTACACAGAGTGGCAGTACACACAATGCTATATAGTCTGGCTGAGCGGTGTACACAGAGTGGCAGTTAACAATGCTATATAGTCTGGCTGAGCGGTGTACACAGAGTGGCAGTACACACAATGCTATATAGTCTGGCTGAGCCGTGTACACAGAGTGGCAGTACACACAATGCTATATAGTCTTGCTGAGCGGTGTACACAGAGTGGCAGTACACACAATGCTATATAGTCTGGCTGAGCCGTGTACACAGAGTGGCAGTACACACAATGCTATATAGTCTTGCTGAGCGGTGTACACAGAGTGGCAGTACACACAATGCTATATAGTCTGGCTGAGCCGTGTACACAGAGTGGCAGTAAACACAATGCTATATATAGTGTGGCTGAGCGAGGTACACAGTGGCAGTAAACAATGCTATATATAGTGTGGCTGAGCGAGCGGTGTACTACTGTTCCCAGCAGCGACACACAATGACTGGGGGGGACCCTGGCTAGCGTGGCTGGAGAGCGAACTACCCTGCCTGCCTACCCAAAGCTAAACCCACAGACAAATGGCGGAGATATGACGTGGTTCGGGTATTTATTTACCCGAACCACGTGACCGTTCGGCCAATCAGAGCGCGTTCGGGTCCGAACCACGTGACCTGTTCGGCCAATCACAGCGCTAGCCGAACGTTCGGGGAATGTTCGGCCATGCGCTCTTAGTTCGGCCGTGCGGCCGAACGGTTTGGCCGAACACCTGATGGTGTTCGGCCGAACTCGAACATCACCCGAACAGGGTGATGTTCTGCAGAACCCGAACAGTGGCGAACACTGTTCGCCCAACACTACCTATCACACCCTGAACATGTGGGGTTTATCATCTCCAACAAATTGTAATGCCGGCTATACCTTCCACTTCTATCTACAATTATTCATTGAACCAACCCCATACGTCTTGCTCTTTATGTTAGTATGCATTTAAAAAATAGATACAGTAGACTATAAGCAGTGTTAAACCCAAAGAGAACCCGAGGTGGGCAGATGGGGGAAAAAGGCATGTTCTCTGCCTCATGACATGCCTTTGGGCTCGATTCACAAAGCGGTGCTAACCCAGTTAGAGACTTTAGGCATGATAACCATTGCACCACTCTGGTGAAAAGCCAGTTTAGGTGTGATAAGTTTAGGCATGATAAGTTTAGGTGTGATAAGTTTAGGCATGCTAAGTTTAGATAAGTTTAGATCGCTTGCAAAGTCCCGCACGCAAAGCAGCGCCATTAAACTTTATACGAAGTGCACCAGTCTTTGCTAGCGTAAAACATTTGATCAGCTGTGCACTGCGGTGCTAACGCAGTTGGCGCTTAAACTTATCATGCCTAAACTTATCACACCTAAACTTAGCATGCCTAAACTTATCACACCTAAACTTATCACACCTAAACTTATCATGCCTAAACTGAGTTTAGGCATGATAAATGGCTTTTCACCAGCGTGCTAACTGTTAGCACCGCTTTGTGAATCAGGCCCTTTGTGTCCCCACACCGCCGCGCTATAGTACCCTGAGATTGGTGACATTATTTGTCACCATCTCAGTGGTAAACAGGGGGAGAGGGATTCCCTGTTAAAAACGCTCACCAGAGTCATTCTTACAGGGCTGCTATTGGGCAGCTCTCTCTCCCTGGCCACTCCCCACTGCTGCTCCCCCACCTCCCTGCACGCTGGATAAGAGAATGAATCTCTCATCCCAGCGTCGTGACCTATAGGTCACAAAATGAAAGTTGGCCAGTGCGGCCCAGAGGTGCAGCATTTTTTTCGGCTACCTGATCTGCTCAGCCCCACGGATCAGGTAGCCTACTTTTTTAAACATTTTTTGAGCACACCTCAAGCTTTCTTTAAGACTCCTATAATGTGCAAATTAATCCAAGTATGTTAAGACTTATTCTTTGTTTCGTTTATGGGGTCCAAGACAAAACATGGATATATCTCCTTTCAAGTTAAATAACAGCCCGTCAAGTTCCAATCAACAGTTTTTATTTATTTATTTATGGAAAAATGTATAGAAATTAACAAAAAACACTTATGATAAACATTGTTCAACAAGGAGTTCAAGTATAAAGCTCAGCCCGATATTTACCTACTCACTTACCAAACCTATCATTCTGATTGACATATCTACAGGGCCCATCAAAATTATTATTACAGTTAACATTAATTTTTAGTTATGTCATCTATTTGTGTAAGATGGATTATTTACACTAATTATCCTAAAATGTATCACATGTTTTGGGGGACAGTGCAATATGTTGTAATATGTAGTTTTATATATAAAAAAAAAAAAGTAACACTTGGTTTATCACTTTGATACAATTGTTGACCTCAGGTGAGTCTGAAGAGGCAATTTCTCCTTTGCCATAGAAGAAAAAGTTTCAGAAGAATTAATGAATATATAAAACAAGTATTTGAAGGTCTTGTCTATTACTATAGGTCTTCTTTTTGAGAACCAGATATTTAAATTTAAACTTATTTGAAGGATTATTAGATATTTCTTTGATACTGTTAAATTCCGTGGCAATTCACCCCAATTATACTTTTCACCTTGTCTTCTGCAGCACATATGTAAGTGAAAATACAACATTTATAGAAAAATATATGTTTTCTTTGTAGGGTAGGAAGCTGAAGTGCAAATATTTTTGGACATTATATAGAGTCTTTAAATAACATACAGCATTATACATCAGGAAGAAAGAAGCACATTTGTAAAGTCAGCATTCTACAACAAGAGGATCCAACACAGAAATAATTACCTTCACTAGATACCTCCTGCAGTTAGCACGTAGTTGTGCATACATTTCCCTGCACTAGAGACAGGCAAATAAAACTTTTTGCTACTTGATATTCAACAGAATGTGTATAGTTAGAGTTGACAATAGTCTATTGAAGCCACTTTATCTTTTGACCTTTTTCCTTTCTTACAGCCGATACCGTCATCTTTCAAAGCTGTGGTTATCTTTTTGCCATTCTTTTTTTGTCATATTTGTCTACGAAGTTGACTCATTAAAATACAATAACAGTACTGCATGCTGTGCATTAAATAACACAAGGTACCCAAGAGGACATTCAATTTACTATGGTATCATGAGATTTATTGCATTCATGAGTGGGTGTGAAATAACTTCTGCAATGCTCATTATTTGAAGTGTCATCTGAGATCATTAGCTGAAATATCATAAACAGAAGCTTTCTGTAAGACTCTTACACATGCTTACACATACTAGAGGTTTTCAGCTGAACAAATCTAGTGTGTGTACATGTGTCCCTGAGGTCTGCTGAGGTTGCTTTATGCTCAGACCTGCTGGATTTTTAAGCTAAAATCAGTGGCCAAGTCCATTGTTTCTCTCCATGGAAGCCACTTTCTTTTTCCTGGCACCATCGTTACTGCCACTGTCATCCCTCTTCCTTACTTCATAGACACAGAACTCATCACTCGGGTATGGCCTAGTGATGCCTACAATGTCACAGTCAGGATCAAGTTTCCACCTGGCTTGTTACATAAAGTGAGAGAAACTTGTGCACATGTACACCATTTTAGAGCTGAATGTGCTATCACATTGCTTTTAGTAAAAAAACAAAAAACAAAAAACAAAACAAAAAAACAAAACAAAAAAACAAATTACAACAAAATAGTCCGACACAGGGTCTGGTTACAAGCAGGGAAAACAATCTGCAAGCACTCCCACTCTATCTAAAAAGTGCTGCAATCTTACACAAGCCCTCTTATCTATAATAAAGCAGAGTTCAAAGTTAATGTACGCATCAATACCAAATTTTTATTTTTCAAAAATGTATTAATTCAATTATTCATGGTTAAACATTTTTATTTATTATTCATGTTAATTGAAAACTTCAAGATTTTTCTTTCAACACTTCATCGTGATCTACTGTCTTCACATTTTGATTTCAGAGTAGCCCCCACTCCCTGTTGAGTTGCTTGAAGTCCTCTGGCATCTTGATTGAAGAATCTTGTCGGATTCATTGGAGAAGAGCATGTTCCTGTCTTGTAAACTTGATTGCAGGCCTCTTCTAGGTTTATTAATAAGACATTTCTCCCAGCATCTTAAAGTTCTGGTGCTCGGCTGATGTTATTCTGCAGATATTTTATGGATGTGGTTGGGATGTCCTAGCATACAGTATCTATAGTTTCTTGATTCTTTAATTCAGTGTTTTTCAACCGCTCTTCCGTGGGCCGCGGCACACTAGTGATGTTGCCTGGTGTGCCGTACAGCAGGGGTCCCCAACCACTGGGCCGCGGCAGGTCTGGCCTCTCGCTCCTCCCCTCCTCCGCCGCCTCTCCTGTTACCTCATCATGAGCAGGCGGCCGCTTGTCCGATTAGATTCCCCCGTAGCCGCTCTCCTCAGTGGCATCTCCTATTACAGCAGCGCGCTCGGCGGCTGCTGTGATGAGCAAGAAGCGGTACAGCGGTTCCCATGGTAATGGCATTGCATATCGCCGCTACAGGAAGCCACTGTACCGCTTCCTGCTTATCACAGCAGCCGCTGAGCGCGCTGCTGTAATAGGAGATGCCACTGAGGAGAGCGGCTACGGGGGAATCTAATCGGACAAGCGGCCGCCCGCTCATGATAAGGTAACAGTGGCGGCCGCGGAGGGAGGAGGGGCACTACCTACCCATACTAGGAAGCTATACTGGTCACTATACTAGCTATACTGGGCACTATACTGGCTATACTGGGGTAACTATACTAGCCATACTGGGGCAACAAAACTCCCTATACTGGGGCAACTATGCTAGCTATGCAGCCGCACCCCAGCCCCCCTCCCCTCCATAACCTGTTGCCCAGGACAATGTCCACTAGGTCGCCCAAACACCCGCGCCGCACCCACCCCCCACCCCCGCCGTTCCCCGGAGAAAAATTTGGTCAGAAAGTGGTCCCCGGGCCGGAAAAGGTTGGGAACCACTGCTTTAATTGACCAGCTCTGTGTGTTCCCAAATCTAGAGTCATTTTCATTATTTTTACCTCTGTACTAGTTTGTCCATTAAGATATCTGGCATGAAGTCCCATATTTTTTTAAACAGAGTTCTGACCATGTGTGAGGCCTTGTTCACAGTGCTCAGTTGTGTTGCCAAAAAAATTCTGCATGTCAACTCACTGCCCATACAATTCTATGGGGCTGTTCACAGTACTACATTGTAATTGTGGGTGCAATTCTAACTCACTGCATGCAGACTTTGCATTAAAGTGACATTGAGGTGAAAAAAAACCCACAAACGTATGAAATAATGAATTGTATGTGTGATACAAAAAATTAGTAGTAAATTAGTAGCAAAGAAAATAGTCTCATATTTTTCTTTTCAGTTATATAGCTTTTTTTATAGCATTGTATCATTCTGTCATATTTGCAATTATAACACTCTGCATTTTAAACTATGAAACAGAGCAGAGCTAATGAGCCTTTGAACTCCTCTACAGTAACACCTTATCTGAAGCTGTTTTTCTCTGTTTCTCTGATGTATAGGTTCTTCAGAAAGTAGGGCTGTCTCCGACCCAAGTTGTGCTGGAGAGCTCACAGAAGCTCTTTTGCATAGATAACAAGTGAATTTTTTGTTTAACTCTTCCTGTACTGGAAACAATATGACACTTTTCCTTTGTTACTAATGTTCTATTTCTTAGATCAATAAATAAAACATATGTAGCCTTTGATTTAACCACTTAAGGACCACAGTCTTAAAGTGAACCAGAGACAAAGCACCCTCATGTATTTTACCATAAATATAAGTGGGGACATTACAGAAAACACCTACCCTGCTCTCTGTTTCATTTTTAACTTTTCAGCTTGCTTCTTATCAGCCCTGATAAAATCCCCGACTGAGCATCCAGTCTGGCTTTGCTCAGGAATCATTATAGATGAGTCATTATAGCAGAGTCACAAGGGGGCAGGCTTGGGCTTGAAAAGACATGAGAGAAGATAGACTCAGCTATAATGATTCCTGAGCAAAACCAGACTGAATGCTCTGTCGGGGATTTTATCAGGGCTGATAAGAAGAAAGCTGAACAGTTAAAAATGAAACAGAGAACAGGGTATGTCTTTTCTCTAATGTTCCCACTGATATATATGGCCTCACTGCAGGGCCGCACAACTCAGCACACAAGTGATCCCCCCCCCCCTTTTCTACCCATCAACAGAGCTCTCTGATGGTGGGCAATGATGGCTCCCTGGATGTTTATTTTATTTTTTGTAAATATTTAATTATTTTTGTAATTTTACCTTTTTTATAATTTAAATATCCCTCCCTCCCCCCGCCAGCCAATCAGCGCGATCGGCTGTCAGAGGTCGGATCACTGTCTTGTCTCCTCAGGGGAGAGCCGAATGACACGGCTATCCCCAGTACAGCGCTGCTATAGATCGTAGCGCTGTACACACTCAATAGACAGTGTTTTTGCCATCTAACAGTCTCCTAACAGCAATTGCCACTGGGAGACTGATGGCGGAGTGGAGCTCCGTCACCCAAGCGGAGGTGCGCACACATCCCCCAGGACTGCACGCTGATCAGCATTAGGCGGCCCTGGGGCTGCTGCCACGTCCACACCAATTGGCCTGGAGCGGTCCTTAAAGGGTTAAGGTTCACTAAATGAAATTGCAATTGAGACATCACATTAAAAACTAAATAACAGAATAAAAATAATAAAGTTAACTATATGCTGAGTATATACAGAGCAGATTTTGACAATTCCAACATATATTGTATGTTTGAGGGTAGTTGCAGCAGATGTCCAATCACTCAATGAGGTTTCATACCTTGTATTTAGCATTGCCAGAATCTATGATGCATTAAAGCAGACCTGGACTCAGAGCTTCCTCTCTGCTCTAAAAGATACGCAACAGCATAATAACCTTTAAAGGAAAACATTTCTTTGTTACGGCTGATACAAATCCTACAATAAATCTGCAGTGTTTCTACTTCCTGCTTTCATGGAAGCAGACATATTGTTAACATCCTGTGCTTTCAAATTAGGTTATTTGCCATTGCAGTCAGCTGACATTAGGGAAGAGATCAAATTACAACTTGTGATTAGGCACAGATGAGGGAGATTTAGACAGGCAAAACTCTCTAAATACATACAGGGTGCATTTCTCTATGTTTTCCTTCTGTCCTGTGCAAGAGTTCAGGTCCAACTTAAGGCTGGGTTCACACATAAAAGGTGTCCAGTCCTGTCCTGCAGTTTGTGGCATCAGTTTTGTACGAGTTTTCTATGGCTTGGTAAGTTAATTTATATAGCGCTGACAGGCTCCACAGCACTGTAATGAGTCATTTCTTGTCATAGTTATGTCACTATCTGTCCCTTAGAGGAGAGAAAGACAAAGACAAATTCTTGGGAACCAAGTAACTAATTAGAATGTTTTGTTATGTGAGAAGAAATCGGAGTACCCATGAGAAACCCACACAAACACGGGAAGGACATACACACTCTTTGAAGAGATTTGAACCTGTGCTACAACATTACTAACCATTGCACACTGTACCACCCACACCAATGGACACATACATGCAACATGTTCTAGTTATTGTCAGACATTACCTGGTGGCAAAGTGGTTTTTAGCATTTATCAAGTTATAGTAACCTTTTTTTATCTGCCATGCATGCTGGGAAGGGTCAGGAATAAGGAACAAATATGTGAGGCTCTGCACCTCAATAAGAACTAGTTCACATAACTTTTGACATCGCAGGGGGTCTTGCAAATGAAAATTAACAATCCTTCCAATTGTGTAAATCACCATTTTCCCATTGTTAGTAACTCTTGGGTGATCGAATCCAAACTAAAATGGAGATTCAGAATACACCATACCTATTTACTAAAATGTGAATAATCTGGGAGTCAATAATACACACAAATGTGGGAATATGTTATTCTTTTTAAATGTGATAGATATATTTAGAGTTCTTCTCCAAGACCCTGATTTTGATCACCTGCCAATTTGAATTCAAATTTTATTTCTCTTCTTCTGTCTGGCTAGGAAAATATTGTCAGCCTGCTTGCAGTCACTCATGATTGAAGGAATCATGTCCTAAATATCTCCTCTCATCAAGGTTTTCAGCTACTGTACTGCAACCTGTCTTGCCTCTATTAATATACCAGGATGGAGTAAACACCATAGCTTTGTGGTTGACTCATGTCAGTTCAGTGGCAAAAAAGTTCAAATTAGCTCCTATGACAATTTTGATGACTGATGTTGTCTGGGTGACCTTTTTTTTTCCGAATCACACATTAGCTAAACTTATTCTTACAGGCCCTGTGTGTTTTTGCTTACATTCACCTTACGGGGAAAACATATTCAGAATTTTTCTTTCTCTAATGTGACACCAAATAGTGACATAAATAAATTAAGTCTGCAGAACTGAGGCATTATCTGTTTGAAAAACCAAGATGATTAATCAGACTGAAGAAATGAAAATATGTTACTATGGAAACAAATTATTTACCGTGTGGAATTCCTCAAAAAAATCAAGAAGCTAGGATGAATTTCAAACAAAGGCTCTGTAGATTGAACACTAGCCAAGTTCAAGAAGATTAACCTTTCCTGATGTTTCAGCAGTGTCCAGAGGTCACTCAGGTTCTAAACATGTGCAAATCTAGAAGACATTTTTAACAACACTGACTGTGTCTGAGATTTGTCCTCCTTCCAAAGTGCCCCATTGCAGTTATTTTCAAGGATCCTTTAAAATACACAGAGCAATGTATGCATCAACTATAATTTTGTTTTATACCACAAAAGTAAATGTTTAAAAACTTGCTAATTTTTTAATGGGAAATTCCACTTTCAGTATACACTTTCCATAAACAAAGATCAGTGCCAACATTTCCACAATTTGGCATGAGCTTGATAGTAAGCTGAGTGAACTACTTTGCAAGTACAGTATAATAACAGTACTGATTGCAAATAAACTCTCAACTTGCTGCACAAAAGGCCCATACACTCTGGGGGATCTATGGGGGATCTCTGTCAACTGGCAGGGATCGGTACACAATCTCCTGGGTAACAGAGCACTACAAACGCTGTACAGATGCACCATCAGCCCCCTGGCTAGCAATGCATTTGTTGCTATTGAAGGGGTGGAGAGGGAGAAGGAGCAGCGTGAGATGGAGAGAATTCCCATGGGTAGGGGAGCTGGAATAACAATTCTATTGTGTGGTGCTTGGGTGTTGGGGATCGCTAAAGATCTTGCATGCCGAATCTTCAGCAGATGTCATGCAGCTGCTATACACATGCTGGTCTCACTCCCTATTCTCAGCCATTGTCAATCTTTATCATTCATCATGTACCACCCACCATGCACCATACCCATGTAGCTAAACAAGCTAAACAATTAGCTGTACACTCCAGAAACCATTGTTCATTTTTAACATATGGACTCACTCATTTTCCGACAGCACAGTTAAACATTCTGCTAATTTCTCTGTTAGGTATGATTGGGAAATCCTGTGTCTTATATGTACATACAACAATTAAAGAAAGCGGGAATAACATTTTATATTAATCCTTGCAAAACAAAGTAATAAATTGAGAGGACTGTGGTATATTTTTTAACAAAAGGGGGACATCTGTTTAAAATAAAAATATCTATCATCTCTAGTTTTTGCCTTCTTTTAAATCCAGCAATGCATAGCTTTCATGTTAATAGACTCATTTCAGTCTTAATTATGCAAATGCCAATTTATGGTGGGTCATAACCTAATACGGGTGGAAGTGAGAGAACTGTCTTGCTGAAAACATATGGTATAGTTTACAAAGAAATGTCAAGGTGCTATCACCAAAAAACATCAGTCTCTAATTTGGGGTCTTCCTTCCCAAGCCTCTTTAGCCCCTTGTCACCCATGCAGGCTGGTATAGCCAGAATTCAAAGCCCAGAACGGGTAGGGCTCTGTACCCTGAGCTATACAAGCCAAGCCAGCATGGTCCATGATGTGGGGGGAGGGGGATCTCTTGAAGAGGAGTGCAGTAATGCCATCCTTAAAACCCCTGACCACACCATGGGCAAGGGGCTAATCCCTACCTCTGGTGCCCGGGAAGAGGTGCGAGTGTAGGTCCAGGGTGGAGGGGTGGGGTGTTCATGGTGGCATCTAGGGGTCCCTCTTAACAAAGGGACCAGAAGCCAGTCCCTCCCAGGTGAAATGGATGTAGGGGTGCTATTATACCCCTTATCCATTTGCACAAAGAGTTAAAAAAATAGTAACGTGGCCATGATAAAAGTCCTTTACTGTTCTTAATTAACCATCATCAATACTTACAGTTAATTAATTATCCCATGCCAATATCCTTGGAAATGTCCCACGGACTTTGATTGAAGAACTCTGCGCAACTGCCATGAAAATTCACCAACATTGTTCTGTCCTCTGAGCAAAACTAGTCCACATTGTTTATGACATTGATGGGTAAACTACAAAAGGTCAAGGCTTTTCAAAATATACTAAATATTAGGGACAAGCATCTCCTTCCCATCTAGGTGCTGAGGATGCAAAGGTAACAACATCTACCCCGGCAGTATGCCCTAGGCAGACTTATAGTGAAATCTGGAAGCCTTCAAATGTATCTCAGAGAATAAAGGGAACACATTTTCCATTTATTTCTGAAATGTAGCTGATTCACAGATACAATATACAAACAATTATTATAGCTTACAGGGTAAAATGGTTTACAGGAACCATAAGCACAACATGTTAAGCTCATTCTTTCTTAAGTGCACATTACAAAGAATAAGGAGCATTAAAAGTTGTTCCTATGAACCCTTGTAATCTCTAACATACTGCGTTTGTTTGTGTATTGTGTCTGCAAACCATCTACCTTTCAGTGATAAATGGAATCAGTATTTTTGTATATGGTAGAGCTCCCACATTGGTTTTATGCATTCACAGTCTGAGCGGTGAAAATGTCATTGGTGGTGCTCCCAGATATTTATTTACAAACAAATGGATTTTTCCATGTGTTTTGCATTCTATTCCCCAAATGTTATGGACTATGTGGGCTGGTCTTTTATTAGTAAGAGGATTTTGCTACTTTCCCTTCACCTCTTCTCTTTTCACATTTTATACTCCAAGGTTATGGACCACGTGGGCTAATATTGCTCAGAGAACAAAACCCCAAGTTGTCCGGTTTTGAATTCCATAGAGTATAACAGCCTGCATGGTGTAGAAAGGGTCAATAAGTTTTAGAGGTGGTGGGCAAGCTTTATTTAAAAACATATATTTTTAAAGGCTCATATACACCTGCAACTTCTCCTCCCAACTATCGTCCAAAGTTCCAAACTTGTTTGTTGGATGATAGGTTGGGCATGTGGGAAATGACTAGACAAGTGACTGATAAGAGACGGCTTGCCCGATCCAACCGACTGATCAACTGACCAACTATTGTATAGGTTGACCACATGTGTACAAGTCGTTTGAACGACTTGTTGTTTTTTGGAATGTGGATAAGGTGCACACACAGTATTTAAATGAGGTGGTGGTTTAGTTGGCATGTGTACGTAATGGTTGTGGAAACAACAAGTCGTCATGTTGGGCGGTGGGTCGTGCTTGAAGTTGCACATCTGTACGTACCTTAAAAAGGAACTTCAGCCTAAACAAACATACTGTCATTAAGTTACATTAGTTATGTTAATTATAATAGATAGGTAATATAATCTCTTACCCACCTTGTTTTAAAAGAACAGGCAAATGTTTGATTTCATGAGGGCAGCCATCTTTTTGGTTGAAAGGAGGTGACAGGGAGCATGAGACACAGTTCCAACTGTCCTGTGTCCTGATCACCCCTCCCAGTTGCTAGGCAACATGAACAACAACATAGGAAAAGCCTGGGCAGTTTTCTTTGATGGGGTGGAGCTTAAGCTTTTGTGCAGCTAAAAATAAGGCTTATGTAAGAAAAACAGAGTTCTGATGCTGTGAAACTGTTAAAGAAATACAAAGACTTTTCAGTGCTGCTGAGTAGATTTTTAGTCTGGAAGTCCACTTTAAGTCCTACTTTTGACACATGAGACATATACATTAGCAGACACATGCACAGTGCTGTCAAAAGTAGTATTATTAGCTAACCCACTGCCTGTCCACTGAACATCATTTATTTGGTAAATATGCAAGCCTCATCTGACCAGTGATGTATAAGAAAGGGTGCTCATGTACACATACACTTAAACTATTCATTTCAAAGGGGCAACATGTGGCTGCAATATCTTGTACTTTTAGGCTTCTGCTTCTGCCTAGTGCTCAGGCCATAGCGGCAACTGTAAGCTGAGGAACACTGCCATGTGCAATCACTTGGCTTAAGTTACACTTGTTAAGCTGTAGTAAAGTAAAATGAAGTGACATTAACATACGCTCACTTCAAACATCCAAAATTTTTCTCCCAGCTAGTAGCTATTTAAAGCCACTATTTTTATAGTATTATTTTTGGTCACTCACTGCTGGCACCCGCTATTTGAAGCCTCTATTTCTCTTATACTAGTGTTATTTGTAGCTGCTAATTTACCTGAAACAGCTTTTTTTTGTATTGGCTATTTGTAGCAGCTATTTTTTCTGTAGCAGTATTTGTAGCCACTACTTTTCAGGCACCTCTGGCATCCACAATTTATTTTCCTATTGAAGTCTCTAATTGTGGCTTTCAACATGGACGCCTATGGCAGTGCCCAAACTTCCACGGCGCCTCTGGAGCCTAAATTTGCAGCTTTTGGATTAGGTTAGCTGACTCCACTTTGATTTCACTGTCCATTGTCAGATGTGCCGCTCAAAAAGTACTGGAGCTTAAACATTAAAGTCCAGCAAGCATGGTATTTTTGGTATTTATAATAGGGGTCGTATGACTCGTATCAGCCCCTTCCAGAAAAAAATGAATAAACAAATAAGTAAAAATTAGGTACATTGCAGCCTCACATATCCCAGTTAATCAAAAGGCAAGCAAAAAACCTTTACAAGCCTTGGACCAATCCTTTAAAGGGAAAAAAAATCCTGCCTGACTCCAAGTGGCAGTCAGATAAAATCCCTGCATCAGATTTGCCAGGAATAACCTATAAATGAAGCTGCGGGTGTCCTTCAATGCAAGGAAAGCATCTGAGCCTCCATTACAGGCAAACATAGAATTTATCATAACTACCTCCTGTGATTAAAAATTTCACATTTTAACCACTTTTAGGGCTCTTTCACACTAAGATGTTGCGTTTGATGCGACGTTAAGGTCACACAACGTGCCCCTGACGCAACGCATGTAGTAGTTAAAGGTGAACATTATTGTGCACCGTTGAACACTGCGTTAGAGTGATATGACGTCATTTTTTAAGCGTCTCTGTGTGTGCCGTTTTCGTTGCACACTGATGACTATAAATACACTTTTTTTGGCTTATTATTGTGGGTTGTTTGGTGTTGGAAACATGGATTTGGAGGAAGAGATGGTGCTTGGTGGCATGTGCATGTTATTTTTTATGCGTCTTCTTCATCGCAGGCGTCAAAGGAGGCAGTTCTGGGTCCATCTACTAGTGGACCGTCCTTTAAGAGGGCATTTTTACACCCTCTTTCCTGACCTGTTGCAGGACTCCTCAAAGTTTTTTAAGTACAAGAGGATGTCCATTTCCAGGTAAGATTGCATACTTTTGTTTTATGTTTTAAAGTGTGTCCTACATAAATAATTAGTAATTGCCAAATTGTGTTCCTATTATATAGGATATTTGGCATTCTGTTTGAGCAATTAGTTTCATTATTTTTTATAAGACTACAATTCCTTATAATCTGAACAAGGTCCTTGCACCGCTTTTCACAGTGCCTTGCCATTTACTGACAGTAGAATTTGCTTATGGGAGGTTAGTGTGGGAAGCAGGAGGGTGAGGTTCCTAGCCATTGATTTCAGAGGCAGTGGGGAGGAGGGAGGATGAGAGGGGACTGAATGTACACAAAGGCAAGCTGATAGCATCTCTAGCCCTCAGCCTGTGACAATGTGACAAACAGAACATGGCTTCCCTCATTATATCACAGGAAGAAATAATCATAAACTGACGAAGCTGTTTGCAGCTAGATATGCAGTGTAACCTATCTAATGTGTATTGTTGTAATAAAACCTCTCTCTCTCTCTCTCTCTCTGTCTCTGTCTCTCTCTCTCTCTCTCTCTCTCTCTCTCTCTCTCTCTTTCTCTCTCTCTCTCTCTCCCCCTCTCTCTCTCTCTATATATATATATATATATTCATTCAAACTACTTGTTATGTTTGTTGTGAGATAGTGGTCATGGTCATGTGTTGATGAATGTTTTGTTTCTTGTCTGTATTGTAGTTTTTATGTACTGCTGGATTTGGTGAGATCTGATCTCACCAAGGTTCACACCAACTTTCGACAGAGCATATCTGCGAAGGAGAAGCTGTTGGTGACCTTGAGGTATTGTGATAGTAGTTATTTGATATTCTTCATGTGTATGTCATGTATTATTGGTGCTTACTGTATGATATGGTTTGTAATTTTTTTTCTCTTTTCAGATACCTTACAACAGGCCAGTCATTTTCCTCCCTGCGTTTTTGTTTTCGGCTGGGGGTGTCGACCATCAGCTACATAGTGCGTGACACATGGCGAGCCATCTGGTTGCTGGTGGCACCTAGGCATCTTCGCCCACCGGAGGAAGCAAATTGGCAAGAAATTGCCAATTTGTTTTGGGAGAAGACCAAATTCCCCAACTGTCTAGGTGCCATTGATGGAAAAAACATACCGCTAGTCATGTCTCCGTTCAGTGGCAGCCATTATTTTAATTACAAGAAATATTTTTCTCTTGTTTTGATGGCTATAGCTGATGCCAAGTCAAGGTTTATTTATATTGATGTGGGGACATATGGGAGTTCAAGTGACTCATTCATCTTTCAGCATTCCAATTTTTACCACAACTTGATGAATGATAGCTTGAACTTCCCAGCCCCCACGCCTTGGCCTGGCACATCTGGTCCTCCTCGGCCATTCACTCTCATTGGCGATGAAGCCTTTGGACTGAGCCAACACCTTATGCGCCCTTTTGCTTCTCGGTACTTGTCTGTGGATCGCAGGAATCGTATTTGTGGAATGTGGAATGTGCCTTTGGTGTTTTGGCCAATAAGTGGCGAGTTTTGCACACTTCCATCAATCTGAATGTTTCCAATGCCATCTCTGTTGTGAAAGCAACATGCATGTTGCACAATTTTATTTTGGACCTTGAGGGTGTGTCGCCAGATGTGAGCCATCTGCGCGATGTCCGGGCAAACCCACCACGGGGTACAAGGGATTGCTTGTCACTCCGTTATGATTTGGTTCATTTTTATTGCATGAGGGTCAAGTTGATTGGCAGGACAGTTAGCCTTTTTTTTTTTTCTTCATGCACATGTCTAATTTTTTTGTTTTTTATTACCTTTCACTATATTCACTTAATTTACCCTTATACTACATACACATGGTAAGATTGTCTGCAAAAATGGTACCATCTGTGGCTCCATAGGTATTAGGTAGACAGACCTATCATCAATATTAAGTTACTAGAGGTGCTCCCAGTTATTAGGTAGGTAGAGATGCCCCCGTCTGTAGTGATATATGGTTACTGGAATGCGGAGATCTGGGTGATTAACCTCTCATGTACACTCCTCTTGGGACCCGACATAGGCAAGGTGGAAGGGATAAGGGAGTAACTTGGGGAGGGGAGTGAGCCGCCGTTTTATCATCAGGCGCCTGTAGGCAAGTGCCTACAGTGCCTTATGGTAAATCCGGCCCTGGGCCTCTTTGTACACCAAACCAAAACCAACGTCCCACATTGACATCAACACACCATTTGATTACTACAAACGCCTCACTCACAATCAATATTTCAACCCCCCCCCCGAACAGGCTGCCCCCTCCCTTCTCAAATAGTTAGAATTAAACATCAGCAATCAGCCTCTCTCACCTTACCTTGTTCATGCAAGCATCCTGAGAGAATAGTGTGGTACAGACCCTTGCCCTACAGGATGTTGGCCTCATTAAGGTAAGGTTAGAGAGGCTGTCTGCTGATGTTTATTTGGGTAATTTGTTAACGTTGTGTAAATTATGATGGATGTTATCTGTTTGCTATTGATATAACAAATAATGGGGTGGCCTGTGTACTACTCATAAATGAACCTTGTTTTGTCATGATAATTTGGAACATGATATTTACATAGTATTGTACTTGTGTATGTACAATATTTGATCCCAACATGTGTGTTTCTTTTATGTACACAGCTTCAAGACAGAGGAGGGCACAGAGGGCTGCTCAGGCCCACCCCAGAAACCACCCCAGCAACCACCCCAACGCTGGGAAAGAAATCTCGTAGTAAATTACTCTTCCTCTGAAGAGGACACCAATGAATGAGGACTCTAAATGTTACATTCAATATTGTTATTTGGTTTAAGTATTTGGCTTTTTACATTTTAAGGGGAAAAAAACCCTTTTATAAAGTCTTATTCTAAACTCAAACATGGCTTCATTATTTCAAATGAATATGTAATGGACCTGTACACACATGGAAAATGTGCATACATACCACATACAAACAAAACAATGTTTTGTTGGTTCCTGCACCCTCAATCTCCTGCCACACACAGCCACTCTAAGTTGTAATGTTTGTGTATGTGCAATGGTGGTGGATGTTTGCACAATAACCATCCTTATTGTGTGTAATGTAATTTTAGCCATTATTGTAATTTTTAGCCATTATAAAATTTACATTACAAACATTTGTAGGTATGTTTGTGTTGATAAATAACACATACATAAGATTGTGGGTCATGCAATGGGTTACACATGTGAGTTGTCCTATGTGTTGAGTAGAGTTCTATAACGTTTGTAACAATGGACATCCATTACATGTGATAACCCATTTTTGACTACTCTTGCAGTTCTACTTACATGGTCAATCTATGTTACACACATCCAATGACAATAGTAAATAATTTTCACAGTTTATGTCACTGTTAACACAAACAAATATTATACATTGAATTGACTTCACAAATAATAATATATATATCTATATCTTTATCTATCTATCTATCTATCTATCTATCTATCTATCTATCTATCTATCTATCTATCTATATATATATATATATATATATATATATATATATATATATATATATATATACATTAATTGGTATAGTTGAGAGAGTATGACTACACCCATCAAATATTGCAAGAAAAACAAAATCACATATATTGATTATCATCAACATTTTGAACATATGTGGATGCAACATTGGAGCTACTTTGAGAAGTGCGATATTGATCCAATTGAGCCTCCTCATATAGTTGGTGGTAGGGATATGTCTGATACATATGAGGATGCTGAGTGCTGACTGTCACCATATTACTAAGTGTATGTAAGTGGAGGAATGTTGGTAGGAGGAATAGGTGTTTGGGATATTGGGGGCTGGAAAGTGGTTATGGGTTGTGGATACATGAACATGGGTGGCCGGGATGTTGCCATCTGTGGTGTTTGGGACGGCATTTGGTGCTCCCACACTACAACTCGGTCTTGCCTGAAAAAGGCAACATGCCTGCATTAATGTTGCCCAGTGTGTCATGGGAGCTGCTCAAGCTGGTCTGCTGTGAGCTGCTTACACTTGGCTGTGCCTGGGCCATGGTGTCATGTGAGCTAGACATAGTAGTTTGTGTGGTGGGGTCAACGGAGTGGGTAGGTGCAGGTGCCTGATATTTTATGATGACATCCATTATATCTTTCAACATGTGTGGACGGAGGTGTTCAGGTACTAAATTTATTAATGGTACTAAACCATTTGCCATCTTCTGTGTGTCAGTGAGCTGGGACTAGAGGTGCTGCCATCTCTCTATCAACTATTTAAAAAAGCAGGGATGCTCATGCACTTTTTTACGCGGATCGGATTCGGATTCTTTTAAGAATCCGGATATTTGAACGCATGACACAGATATCCGGGTCCGAATCCGATTTCACAGATAAAAACCCTCCTCCCTCTCCTCCTTCTTGTTCATGGATCTTGTCTTCCAGGGATTTGTAGGATGTCAAAAGCAAGCTCACATACATTGGCCAGGAATCTAACCCAGGTCAACTGCTTGGAAGGCAGCTATGTTCACCACTATGTGAGCTTGCTTTTGACATCCTACAAATCCCAGGAAGACAAGATCCATGAACAAGGAGGAGGAGGGTGGAGGTGTTTTTAATGTTCAAAAACGTTTTTAAAGCATTTTAAAGGGCACTTCCGGTTTGTCTATCCGGATATCCGAATAGGTCGGATATCCACGAATAATGCGTCCGGATATCCGCATTCATGCGGATATCTAAAATGTCAGATTCTGATATCTGAACCGGATCCGGATATCTAGATATCCGGATCAGTTCGGATTTTAAAAAGTACTATCCGAGCACCCCTGTTGAAAAGCAGACATCATGCTCATATCAATTTGGTGACTAGATGGGGCTTTGCACTGGTATCTTTTCCAGACATTTTGTTCACCACTCGTTTGAGAGGTGGCTGGCTGTGCATGAGGAGGCTCCTGCCTCATCTCCATGGCCTTCACATTTTCAAAAACTGGAGTTTGTGAAGTTGTACCTGAACTATCCTCTGTCCTGTTGATAAATTATGCATATAGATATTTATTTTATATTACTAATTTTTTAGTTGAGAAAGCATAATGCACAAAATACTTACTCTTGTCCCTCAAATTATGGTCTTAAGAAATCCAATAGTTCAAAATGGCAATATTTGCCTGTCGCTGAGGAACCCGCACCACTTCGCTCCATCTGTTTCACCTTCTCCAAATCGTGCTTACAGTTATTGCGAAGAGATCTCCAGTGTTCACGAACATCCAAAACTACAATACAAAAACAACAAAACAAAATTTCAACTACAGCCAAAACACCTATTTGACTGGACAAATGTTGCATAGATACCCGTTAGGTAGGCAAACATCAGGCGAATTGGCGGCCAATAGACTATCCAATTTGATTATTATAATCGAATCAGATGAAAATCACTGCCGCAAAGTGTATGGCCGACCAATAATGCCACTAATTTGAGGACAAAAATTGGTTGCATTGTCGATTGCATGTGCTTGAAGATGTTGGGCCGAATTGGTTGATCAAGTGTGTGGCGGGAACGGTGTGCAATTTGTGCACGATTGACAAATGCTTCAAAACCACCGTCACTGTCCCCCCCCCCCCAATGTAAAAATTCCCCCTGGTGCAAGGTATACATTACCTGTCCGCTGCCTCCACTTGTCCCTCCGCTAGCTCCTGGTGCACTCCATTCTCCATATGTAACAATTGGTGTAGCAACACAGACGTCTGATTATTGTGTGATCTGCAGTATCACCAATAATGCAGACACTATACCTGATTATTTGATGATCTGCAGAATCACCAATAATACCAGTATAGCTAACAGATAAACTAAGTGTATAGTGCTTGCTGCAACAGTACTGAATAGTTTTACAAGACCTCACCAGAGGAGCTGGTGGGTACTATCAGAAGCACCTCACCAGTGACAAGGGCTCACTTGTGATTAGAGTGGTCAGACAGGCTAGAATCGGTAACAGGCGGGCATAGACAGTACAAAATCGGCAGGCAAGAGAGTAGTAACATACAGGCAGAGTCAGCAACAGAATCAGATGGGCAGAAGTACAGAATCGATAAGCAGGAGCAGAGGTCAGAGGTGAGCCAGAGTCATACACAGAATATCAAGAAATAACAATAGTACAATAATCCTAGTCTTGTGTGAAATCCCTGGTTTCCTCTCAGATCAAAACACACCGGATACTGTCTAAGGTCTGAGCGCTCACACAGAGTATTCGCAACAGCAGACAAGTTGCGAGTGATTCCCGAAGGTTTAAGAAGCAGAGGAGACCCCACGGCCGTGCCCACTTCAATCAGCCAATCAGGAGCGCTGTGAGTCACACACCATACAATCTTAACAACATCCATGTAGTATAACAGCACTTGGAGATTGATTGTACAGCCACATTGAATGAACATTGTATGGTGTGTGGCCACCTTTAGGAGGCCATACCCCTCTTCGATTTCACAGCAGATTGACTTTGACATAGATACCTCTATGAATGAATCTGAGCAAAGACAGATCTATTGGTTAACCAACAAATGAAGTTAGATTGCCAATACATTTCACCATCAATCTGTTTGAAATCGCTATAGCGCCGCACTCAAGTACTTACGACACTCCCCCATGTTATCTGCCTCCCTGGGCACGTGGTGAGTGTTCCATACTCGCCAGTCATGCAGGCATGATTTCTGGCCTCGTCCTCTATCCTGCATCTTCATGAATGCCACAGCGAACAACTGTACTATGTAACACCAGAGTATGTAGTGACATCAGTGCATGTGGTGGTGACATGTGGTACAGGCACGGTGCCAATCGAGAACAATGCCAGGCACAGGAAGAGGCCACTAATAAAGCCACCATTACAGGTGAACATGCAACACTCAGCAAGGGCCCGGGTGGTTGACGTACACTTGTGGGAAGAGAGGCCAGGGGTTAATAAGACATCAAATGGCGTTCCCACCACACACCTGAATAATAAGCCCTTGTGATCAATATTTCCCATTCTATTCTTATATATAAACAAATAAGCACAACATAATTACAAAGTATCTATACATTTCAAAATTTTACGTCGTTTCACAATGCTACTCACTTTTCTCAGGTTTTTTTCCCTCATTTTCCCAATCCTCATAGAATGAGGCAGTTATCTGCTCCCAAATGATGGCATTGGCAGCAGTGTCCTTATATTTAGGATGCTGCTGGTCATACAGCTGCGGCTTGGCTTGGACCCTAGCCACCAGATCCTGCACGTCAAACAGAAAGCGCTGGCGCTTGCCTTTTCCCTTTCCGTTTTTCTACGGGCACCTCCACGACCACATGCTGCTGCCTTTCCACTACCAACCATGTTGTAGTTGATGAGAACAAATACCATAAAAAAAACATATTTATAGTGGTACTAATTAATGATGTCTGATTGGTGCAACCTGATTATCGCACTTAATTATGCATTCCAGTGTGACCTTTATTATTCATTTCAAATCTTTATAAAATTGTAATATAAATTATGTTTTTACCTATATTTTACTACATACATCACTTCGGCCACACAAAATATGCATTATTATTGCGAATAAATAAGATAAAAACTACTGGACCATGCGCTGTAGCTAATCAAACAAAAAACACATGTATTTGAAGTAGAACGAAAACGGCGCATGCGTCAGATAGCACAAAACCGGCGCATAGTCAGATAGAACGTTAATGGCGCATGCGTCAAATTTTTTTTTTCTTTTTCCAATATTCATTGTTGTCATTACTGAGCATGTGCAAAATCTCCAAAGCTGCAGATTCATTGCTGAACGCACAACATGCAGCACTTTTTCAAAACGCATCACGTTACTAACTAACGCAACGTGTGCGTTGAGAATGTCGCACAGAATTTGCATTACTGTGCATTACTCTGCGTTGTTAACTTCTCTAACGTGTGACGTTAACGTCGCACTGTGACAGAGGCCTTACTGTAGAGAACCTCTTCTTAAATAGATGACAAAATCTTCTTTCCTCATAACGCAGATCATGTCCCCTTGTCTTTTATACAAGCCTAGGGACACAAACGTTTGATAATTTACCCCGTGGTTACAATCTAATTTTGAATTCACTAAGGTGTTAAAGATTTGTTGAACGTTTTATTGATAAAACATTTGATAAATCTATAACACCTTAGTAAATTCAGAATTAGATTTTACCTATGAGGTAAATTATCAAACTTTTGATAAAGTGTTTGATAAAGCTTAGTGAATTGAGGCCAATGTGTTATAACATTGAATGAAACAGATTATCGAAATACTATCCATTTTTTTTTTTTGCTTGTTTGTGCTTTAATAAGTAATGTTCGCTGTGAATAGATTTTTAATGTGTTCAACTAGTCTTGTGATCCTGCTCAAAGTAGTGGAAAATCTCCAAAGAAAGGAGAAAAGGGAGACACGACCTGGAGGCCTGTGTAAATTTGCTGGAGCCACAGAACCAGGTTATTTACCATGAAATGACTGAGCTCAGACAAACAGAAAGAAGAGAAAAAAAAAAAAAAAACAAGCAAACAACCTTGGGTATCAGGAGAAACATATGAGTAGAGATGGCCCAAATGGTTCGCCGGCGAATGGTTCCCGGCGAACTTCGGTGGTTCGCGTTCGCGGAGAACCGCAAACTTTTCCGGAAGTTCGATTCGCCCCCATAGTGCATCATTAGGGTCAACTTTGACCCTCTACATCACAGTCAGCAGGCACATTGTAGCCAATCAGGATACACTCCCTCCTGGAGCCCCACCCCCCCTTATAAAAGGCAGGCAGCGTCAGGCATTGAACTTACTCATGTGCCTGCAGTAATTAGAGAAGGGAGAGCTGCTGTGCAGAGACCTATAGGGAAAGCTTAGTTAGACTCTTGTAGGCTTTTTAGCTTGCTCCTTGCTGATTCTTATTGCTAAAAAAGCACCCCTCAACAGCTCTTTTGAGAGCTAATCTTGTTCTTGTGATCTATTTTTTTTTGTGTGTGGCCCACTTGCATTATACACAGCCCTGTAGCTGGAGGCATTGTCACTGAGAAGAGAAGTTGACTAAGTCACAAAAGTGTTCAGTACCTCACCTTTATCAAAATGAATGAGGCATGGATCCCGGAGGGCTACTGCCTGCCCATAGACTAAGTCAATCCTTACACACAGCATCTCTGCCTGCACACTGTGTGACTGCCTGCCCCAAGACTAAGTCGCTCCCAACACAGCATCTCTGCCTGCAGGCCGCTTGACTGCCTTCTCCGCCATCACCAACAGGGTCCAGGGCGCCAGGTGGATTCCTGAATTTTTAAGGCCGCTATAATAATTTTTCTGGTGCGTGTACATGCCTGTCTAATTTTTCTGGCTGCAACAACAACACAAAAGGCATGTACATGTGCCAATTCCCCTCCGTGATCATTACCTTGCCGTTGTGAAGGGGCTTGCGTATCATAATGAAGCAATGACCGACGGCGATATGAGTGTCTCGGGGGGGGGGGGGGGGGGGGGACTGAGTTAGACCAAGTTGGTCGAATAGCTCAGAGAAGCTCTTTTGCATAGATAAAGTGTCTTACCTCTTCCTGTACTGGAAAATAAAATGAGACTTTTTTTCTGCTACTAATGTTCTATTTATTACCTCTACTACACATACAATTCATTTACTGAAAAGTTTATTTTCACTTCAGATTTGCTTTAAATGGCAGATATTCTCTTATATATAACTAGTAAAATGGCCCACCCATTAAACGGGTGATAGGCCACGGCTAAACCCCGGTAACGTGCATACTGATGTGTCCTGCTCACTAGTATTCCACCACTATACGAAGTATATGCACACAGGGAGATGTTGCTTGTTCTGCAGTTGAAAAAAAGCTGTTATTTCCCACAATGAAATGAGGTTTTCAGGCAGCAAACTGTCAAGTCAAAGCAGGGACACACACACAGGGACAGGACGCAGAGAAACAGGGGTTTTATAATATAGAATAACGGTAGTCCCCATTTAATGAATGAGATAGGGACTGTAGGTTCGTTCTTAACTTGAATCTATTCTTAAGTCAGAACACTGTGCCATCTCTGTCTCCTGTACCTCCTCTATGCTCCCCTGTGCCTCCAGTGCCCCCTCTGTGCCACCTCTGCTTCCCCCCGCTACTGTGTCACCTCTGTCCCCCTGTTCTCTTATTGTGATCCTCTGCACCTCTTTCTCCACTTCGTCCCTCTGCTTCCACTGTGTCCCTCTGCCACCTTGTCCCCCTTTGTGCCTCCTTCGTTCCCCTTTATCCAGTGCTGAATCACAGGTTTTCTTTAAAATGTGTATGCAGAACTTGGAATTCACTATATAGTATTGTGTACCGCTGCAAAATGTAATTTTGCTGAGTTTAAAAAAAAAAAAGCATTTGTAAATTAACTTTCTCAAAAAACGACAACGTCTATTAGAATTGTTTTGACTTGTTACCATTTTCAAGCCATTCGTATCGGCGGATCATTCGTAAGCTGGGTGTTCATAAGTTGGGGACTACCTATATCCTCTAAATTACAAAGTAAAAAATGTATTAATATTTAATATCTATTAGAACAACTATATTTGAGAACACATGGTAGTTCTTACTGGTGAATAGTTCAATTTTGATGACTGAGTCATGATTAATACCAGGATTTAGGCGTTAGTAGTATTGTTCAACTAGAAAGAAAATTATTTCCCTAGTGCATGATTAAATACATTAAAATTCGTTTTTAAAAGAATGATTTCAATCAAAACAGCTATCATCTTTCTCTATGAACTGAAAATGCAATCGCTGAACTGCCAACGACTTAGTTTGGCATTATCTTTGTCGTGATGGTGACTGGGAGCTAGGTGCTTTCCCTTTGATTTTCCCTACACAATTGTTGTCTGGTGTGACAAGGAAACAGGTCACTAAGCATGGCTACAGAAGAGTTGCAGACTGCCAAGCTTTCCCATCTTCTTTGCTGCCTGAGGAATATATAGTTTTAGCATGGACAACCTGTTAAAGAGACACTGAAGCGAAAAAAAAATGATGATATTATGATTTGTATGTGTAGTACAGCTAAGAAAAAAAACATTAAGATCAGATACATCAGTCTAATTGTTTCCAGTACAGGAAGAGTTGAGAAACTCCAGTTATTATCTCTATGCAAAAAAGCTATTAAGCTCTCCGACTAACTTAGTCGTGAAGAGGGCTGTTATCTGACTTTTATTATCTCAACTGTAATTGAACTGTTTACTTTTCCTCTGCTAGAGGAGAGTTCATTACTTCACAGACTGCTCTGAAAGACTCATTTTGAATGCTGAGTGTTGTGTAATCTGCACATATTATAGAGTGATGCAATGTTAGAAAAAACACTATATACCTGAAAATAAAAATATGAGAATATTTTCTTTGCTGCTAATCTTCTAGTAATTATTCATAGTACACAACCAATTCATTATATCATATAATTTTTTTCGCTTCAGTGTCTCTTTAAGTACTGTATTTTTTCGGTTCAAGAGATACACCAGAAAAACGATTCCCGAGAGATCGGCCTTGTGACACTGCATCTGCCACTTCACCATCTCTATCGCTGCCCCCTAATGTTTATGTGCCCCTCTGCCTGGGGATTTAACCACTTCTTCTCCCCCAGGATGAGTAATTACGTCCTTGCAAAATCCCTCTTCTCCTTGCAGGGACGTAGCTACTAAATCCCTTGCTGCCGCACACTCCCGCTCGCCCCCCGCCCCCCCGCCAGTGTGCTCCTGCGTTCGTTATTGATGCCGATCATTGGACAGGAGTTCAATGAATGGGAACACGGTCCCTATACATTGATCTAAGTACCCGTGTGAATGATCGCCGCCATCAATGAGATGACGCCGTCATTCACAAGAACCGATATTTACATGTCCACACATTACTTCCTGTTTGCATAGTAATACTAAGCAATGGAACGTTATGCGCGAGGACATCTTGTGGCCAAATAGTAAAATTACATCTACAAACATTTTTGTCATTAACCGACTTTTTTTTACATTTAAAATTAACCCCTTACGTCCCACACTACCCATTAGTTAACCCCCCAAATTTTTTTTTTGCTAAAAAATAAATAAATATACAATTTAAAAAAAAATATATAAACAGTTACCTCAGGGACTGAACTTTTTTAATATGTATGTCAAAGGGTATATTATTGATACTTTTTAAATTATGGGCTTGTAATTAGTGATGTACGCAAAACTGAAAAAATGCACCTTTATTTCCAAATAAAATATTGGCACTATACATTGTACTAGGGGAAAATGTTACAAGTTGCAATAACCGGGACAAATGTGCAAATAAAATGTGTGGGTTTTAATTATGGTATCATGTATTATTTTAAAACTATAATGGCCAAAAGCAGAGAAATAATGATTACTTCCATTTTTTCTTTTTTTTTGCCATTAAAACACATTTAGAATTAAATAGTTTTTAGCAAAAAGTACTCCCCCCCACCAAAGAAAGCCTTATTGGAGGCGAAAAAACAAGATATAGATTGTTTTGTTGTAATATGTAGTATCCATCTCAATCAAGACCTTCATCGAATATATCAATATATACATATATTAATTATATAACAATTACTCAGTAATTTTAAATGTTTGATGAATTCATTAATGATAAATATAGGTGAGCATTAGACTTATTGAGATGAGCATTAGATTATTTGCTGTTGTTTTTCTAGATAGCTAAAGCTGTGCTGTACACCGTGGTGTCACCTAAAGATTGTTTTTTTTTTATTTTGTAATATCCCTATTATCATTTGTGTAATAGGGACAGCATACATTTCTCCATAAAGGTTGTGTTAAAATAATACCTTCAGTCTCCCGAACATTCATGTATACTACTATGCTTCCATACTAGAAACCTCCAAACATTGGTGGTTTCCTACAAGTCTCAATCTCTGGCTTAACCCAGAGAAAGAACTTGCATCTATTGACCTCAAAATCCTTATTTTTGGCCACTCTACTCAAGGTACCTTGTAACAGCCAACAATTTCCCCCTATGGAAGCCACTATAAAAGCATGAAATTTATACCTCATACCTCCCATCAACAACCAGATTATATTCAACTAAAAATTCTAATCTAGATACTTCAACTAATCATCCCTAACGTCTCAACTAAACCTTGGATACATGCTGGCATCACATATCTAAACGACCTCCTCCTCAATGAGAAAATTAAACCCTTCTCTGCCCTCCAATCTCAATTCAAACTCCCAAAAGAGGATTTCTTAAAGTATGCGCAACTTTCCTATCTCTTCCACAATAAACCAGTAAACATTCCTGCACTACCGAGAGCACTATACACTAAATTAAACTCCACTATTCACCTCAAAAAAGGTATCTCGCTTTGGTAAGACATTCTAATCCAAAACAACTCTACATCTTTACAAAAATTTGCTATTGTCTGGTCAAATCTAACCAAATCTGATATAACCTGATACAAGCCTCATCCAATATTTCCAAAACGTCTTCCAATATACTCCACTGGGAGACTCATCAAAAGTTAACCTTTGACTGGCACCACACACCGACCAAACTCTATAAATTTATTCTCCAACAATCCAACCTATGTTGGAGGAACTGCAATAACCCAGTAACTCTGTACCATATAATTTGGGATTGCCCTCTAATCAAAAACCTATGGTTAAAAATAGAAAAACTAATAAGTGACCTATTGAGATCCACTTTTACACCTTTTACCCCCCCCCCCCCCCCCGACTTGGTCATACTTCATTCTAACCTCAAAAATATTCCCCCACCCTTCCAAAGAGCAGTATCCCACATCCTTTACGCAACAGGACAACTGGTGATTACTTCAATGGAATTCCATATCCATTCTGGAACCTGCACAAGTAATATCTTTAACGGCTCATAACATAACACTAGAACTCATCTCCAACAAAAATACAGAGGTAATAAACTCTCTCCAATTAATCACAACTTAGGACATCATAATATGACTTCTTAAGTTCGCTTACATGCTCAACTGAAACGTAAATGCCATTGCCATTGTATTTGTATTTGTATTTGTTCCTTTTCATCTTATTTGAATAATCTGTGTTTTCCCATTTTACTTTATTACAAGTTTTCAACTTTTTATACACATTACTGTATACTTGTTCTACTTCCCTTGTATACAAGTTACTATCTGGCTCACTATAACTTCCACTCTGATAAATTATATATTACTAGCCGACCCGCGGTGTAGCATATGCCGCATAAGGGGGTAGCGGGCAGGAAGGGTTTTTTTGGACCCCTCCCTCACCTGGGTCCCCCATGTGTGCTCCCCCTTCAGCTTAAGCTCAGCAGGATCCCCCCTCCCTCACCTGGGTCCTCCATGTGTGCTCCCCCTCCAGCATAAGCTCAGCAGGACCCCCCCTCCCTCACCTAGGTCCCCACATGTGCACTCCCCCTCCAGCTTAAGCTCAGCAGGACCCCTCCCCTCACCTGGGTCCCCATGTGTGCTCCCGCTTCAAGTTAAGCTCAGCTGAACCCCCCTCCCTCACCTGGGTCCCCCAAGTGCGCTCCCCCTGCAGCTTAAGCTCAGCAGGACCCCCCCCTCACCTGGGACCACCATGTGCGCTCCCCCTCCAGCTTAAGCTCAGCAGGACCCCCCCTCCCTCACCTGTGTCCCCCATGTGCGCTTCCCCTCCAGCTTAAGCTCAGCAGCAGCCGCTGCTATTAGTAAGAGGCAGCGGCGAGGATGCCTCACCTCTTCCGCGTTCCAGCGTGCGTTCCACTGTCGTCACTTCCTGCAATGCCGCTCACTGTATTGTAAGTGGACGGCATTGCAGGAAGTGATGACAGTGGAACGCACGTTGGAACGCGGAAAAGGTGAGTCATCCCCGCCCACTGCCTTTAATATTATTCTATACAAGGCATTCCGTCCCGGGAAAGTCAAGTTGCAGGCAGATGGCTTTGCCCCTGCAGCTACTATAAAGTTATCTACTATCTTGCAAGCACTACTGGGCCTAGTAATCTGACTAGCCCTTCCCCTTAGTACTTCCCGCAAATGATGGAGCTTAGTTTATCTTCCCAACATTAAGATCACTCCCCAATTTCACCCAAGCTCAAGGTGACCTAGATACGGAGTCTATTCGCTTATCTAAATGCAATTACTCATCTACTCAATTATCTACTCTGTTAACTTTACTACAAAAACCATATCTACAACTGTTAAATGTTCTCTTTTTGAAAATTTCAATAAAGTATATATTGAAAAAAAAATAATGCCTTCAAACACAATTTTTTTCATACGTAACAGCTGATCTCCATTAAAAAGTCAGCTGTTCCCAATGGGATGTTTCCTGCTTTCTTGATCTAACCTAACTTTCATTGGCTGCCTCTCTCACTCTTCCCTTAAGAAACCATTATACATAACCGATACACTCAGTTATGTTATCATTACAAACAATACTAATTAATAATACTTAATATAAATGATTATTACACTCAATAAAGGTATGAATTATTATGAAGGTATGATTAGTTTTCATCTTCAGCGATCTATAATAATTATTAAACAGTATACCCTGGGATGTTAATTATGCCTGTTGTACCTTAGTGTTAAATAATAATGCTGTTCAATTATTCTGTGGCTGGTCTCATTTAGAACCTTCCCACCAAGTGATGCTGTTTTGTAAATGAGTAATTTTGTGCAGTATTCATGCTCTGCCGTGTACTCTTTTATCCTGTGTAATATTTTAGCATATGTGGTCATAGTGTGTTTGGCTGCTTTATAAATTTATAAGGATATCTATTGTTTACAGCTGTGTTGTGTACCTTTTCTATGTATCACTTGGTAATTAAATTCTGCTGTGTTGTGTTCTTTGCTGCTGCCTCTGCCCTCACTTTTTATTGGGTACATGAAAGAAGCAGTGCATTCAGTCCAGATAGCAGTGATGCATCAGCAGTGGTGCATCATCAATAGAGATGGCCCGAACCTCCGATTTTAGGTCCGCGAACTGGGTTCTCAAACTTCCGCAAAAGTTTGGTTCGCGCAAACTTTTGCAAACCGCAATAGACTTCAATGGGGAGGCGAGCTAGAAACACTTATGCTGGCCAGAAAAGTGATGGAAAATATGTTTCAAGGAGTCTAACATCTGAGTTTTTGCATGGATGAGTGGGATAGATGCCAAAAGTCCTGGGGAAAAATCTGGATTTGACGCAAAGCAGCGTTTTAAGGGCAGAAATCACATTGCATGCTAAATTGCAGGCCTAAAGTGCTTTAAAACATCTTGCATGTGTATACATCAATCAGGGAGTGTAATTGGAGTACTGCTTCACACTGACACACCAAACTCGCTGTGTAACGCACCGCAAACAGCTGTTTGTGTAGTGACGGCTGTGCTGGACTGGTGCGCACCATGGCGAGAGTGCAGGCCGTGGCAGTTTTCAAGCCCATATGGTCGCCGGGCTGTGGTAGCTCAATGATAGAACAACAGTGACTGTCCAGCTGATCAAATAAGGTCTGCCCACAATGAGGCAATGACCTTATTATCTTGAGTGTGCCACGCCCCCTGTGACACCTGCTGTGGTTGTTCTTCTGCCACCACCTCCTCCAAAGAAACACTTTCCTCATCATCCGAGTCTGACTCCTCTTCCCCACACAACTCTTCCTCCTCCTCCCCCCTCTTTGCTGCCGCAGGTGTTGAGGAAACATCTGGTTCTGATGAGAATTGATCCCACAACGCTTCCTCTCGTAACTGTTCCTGTTCACGCTCCTTCACAGCTTGATCCACCACTCTATGCACAGCACGCTCCAGGAAGTAAGCGTACGGGATCAAGTCGCTTATGGTGCCTTCACTGCGACTCACCAGGTTGGTCACCTCCTCAAACGGCTGCATGAGCCTGCATGCATTTCGCATGAGTTTCCAGTTGTTGGGCCAGAACATCCCCATCTCCCCAGACTGTGTCCTTCTACTGTAATTGTAGAGGTACTGGGTGACGGCTTTCTCCTGTTCTAGCAGACAAGAGAACATAAGGAGGGTCAAATTCCAGCGAGTCGGGCTATCGCAAATGAGGCATCTCACCGGCAACTTGTTTCTCCACTGAATCTCGGCAAAATGGCCATGTAAGACCGCCTGAAATGCCCACACAACTTCCTGGCCTGCTTCAGGACGTCCTCTAAGCCTGGGTACTTTGACACAAATCTTTGAATTACTAGATTGAGCACATGTGCCACGCAGGATACACGTGTCAGCTTTTCCAAATTCAAAGCGGAAATGAGATTGCTGCCATTGTCACACACCACGTTGCCAATCTCCAGCTGGTGCGGGGTCAGCCACTGATCCACCTGTTTGTTAAGAGCAGCCAGGAGAGCTGCTCCAGTGTGACTCTCTGTTTTGAGTCAAGACATGTCTAAGATGGCGTGACACCGTTGTACTTGGCATGCAGCATAGGCCCTGGGAAGCTGGGTCTGTGTAGTTGGAGAGGAGATCGCAGTACCAGTAGAGTTGAACTGCCACTCAGCCAAGGAGGAGGAGGATGACAACAGCGAAGAGGATGTAGCAAGAAGAGAGGAGGTGGCAGGAGGCCTGCCTGCAAGCCGTGGAGGTGTCACAAGTTGGTCCGCTGCACAGCCACGTACTCCCTGCTTGCCATCGGTCACCAGGTTGACCCAATGGGCTGTGTAAGTAATGTACCTGTCCTGACCGTGCATGGCAGATCAGGCATCCGTGGTCAGGTGGACCCTTGACCCAACGGTGTGTGCCAGAGATGACACCATTTGCCTCTCAACTTCACGGTACATTTTGGGTATCGCCTTTTTAGAGAAATAATTGTGGCCTGGTATCTTACACTGCGGTGTCCCAATGGCCAAAAATGTACGGAAGGCCTCAGAGTCCACCAGCTTGTATGGTAACAGCTGGCAAGCTAACAGTTCCACCACGCCAGCTGTCAGACACCGGGCAAGGGGGTGACTGGCAGAAATCTGCTTCTTCCGCTCAAAGATTTCCTTCACAGACACCTGGCTGCTGTGGGCAGAGGAGCAGGAACCACTCAAGGGCAGAGGCGGAGTGGACGAGGGTGGCTGTGAAGGTGCAAGGGAGAAATCGGCTGTAGATGCTGCACCCTAAGGAGGAAGAGGAGAAGGAGGGTGGATTTTCTTTTATGTGCTGCTTTTGCTCAGGTGGTCTTCCCATTGCAGTTTGTGCCTTTTCTGCATGTGCCTTCGTAAGGCAGTTGTGCCTACGTGGGTGTTGGCCTATATCTGGTTGTAACAATAATGGCTGTGAATCAGTTAATTCCCCATCAATTAACTTCTGCGAAGTTTCAAATGCAGCGGATGTGGTGCTTGTAGTAGCGCTGGTGGCTGCGGAAGATGAGGTGCTCTGTGTTAAATAGTCAATCACGTCCTGACAATCTTGGGAGTTAATGGGACATGCCTTCTTCTGAGCACTGTACTTTGGTCCAGGGCCGCACGAAATCACATCACCACGACCTCGCATAGACCTGCCGGGCGGCCTTCCTCGGGGTTTGCCTCTACCTCTGCATCTACCTGTTTTTTCCGTTTTGTCCATATCAGGGGGGATGAAGTGAAAGGTATTCACTGACTTGAGTAATACAATGTGCAGTCACACAGGTGCAGTTAACAGGCATGCACAGAGTGGTATATCACACTGCGTGCACTCACATAGGTAGGTGGGTGCACTGAACACAACTAGTAGGTATATGCAGTAATGAGGTGGGTGCACTGAACACAACAGGTAGATATATGCAGTGATGAGGTGGATGCACTGAACACAACAGGTAGGTATATGCAGTGATGGGTATTACAATATGCACCTGTCACACACAGACAGGTACCGGACAGGCACAGTGACACTGCGTGTACTCAGCTCATATAAGTAGGTGGGTGCACTGAAGTGAACAACAGGTAGGTAGGTATATGCAGTGATGGGTATTACAATGTGCATCTGTCACACACAGACAGGTGCCGGACAGGCACAGTGACACTGCGTGCACTCAGTTCATGTAGGTAGGTGGGTGCACTGAAGTGAACAACAGGTAGGTAGGTATATGCAGTGATGGGTATTACAATGTGCACCTGTCACACACAGACATGTACCGGACAGGCACAGTGACACTGCGTGCGCTCAGCTCATGTAGGTAGGTGGGTACACTGTGAACAACAGGTAGGTAGGTATATGCAGTGATGGGTATTACAATGTTCACCTGTCACACACAGACAGGTACCACACAGTGACACTGCGTGCACTCACATAGCGTAGGTAGGTGGGTGCACTGTGAATAAGGGGGGGGGGTGCCTTTTATAAGGTGGGGAGTGGCTCCAGGAGGGAGTGTAGCCTTATTGGCTACAATGTGCCTGCTGACTGTGATGTAGAGGGTCAAAGCACTATGGGGGCGAATCGAACTTCCGGTAAAGTTTGCGGTTCTCCGCGATCGCGAACCCCAGACGTTTGCCGGGAACCATTTGCCGGTGAACTGTTTGGGTCATTTCTATTGGGGAGTTTAATTCCACTTTATGTACTTAAAAAATGGCAAGGAAACACTACTCATTCAGTAGTATTTTTGACATTTTACTGCGGTTGGCTGCTGTTGTATCTCTTCAGAGACCAGGTCCAGAATAGGGCACACAATTTTTTTTTCTATTCAATCTTACTTGGTTTCAGGGCCCCTCATATGCAACATTTCTAGATCTATATGATCAAATTCTAACAAAGGGCAAATTAGAGCAACACTTAACGTTAATGCTTAGAGACACTCTATCAAAGGACGTTAAAAGCAGTGGTGCTCATCCGGATTCCGGATATCCGAACTACCCAGATAATTCAAACTTTTTCCACTATCCGAACTTTGAATAGCAATTCGGATATATTTTTTAAAATCCGAATAGCACTATCTGACAAACTCAGATTTCCCATCTGAAATCCGAAATCCGGGTGGATAGTTCGTTCAGATATCCGACCAGAAGCTAAAATCACTTTCAATGGCAAAAATCCCTTTTGAAGGCATGGCCTAGAGAGAGAGAGAGAGAGAGAGAGAGAGAGAGAGAGAGAGAGAGAGAGAGAGAGAGAGAGAGAGAGAGAGAGAGAGAGAGAGAGAGAGAGAGAGAGAGAGAGAGAGAGAGAGAGAGAGAGAGAGAGAGAGAGAGCTAGCTCCGAAAGGGATTTTGACCATTTGAAGAGACTTTGGAAGCATTTTAAGCCATTTTCAGGTTACTTCCGGTCTTTTATCCGGATATCCGAATCCGGCCAGATATTGGGTTCGGATATCCGAGGTTACTCGGATACCAAAAAGTTCGGATTCCGATATCCGATTCGGATCCGGATATCTGCGTATCCGGATCCGGATCAATTCGGATTTTGAAAAGTAGTATCCGAGCACCCCTGGTTAAAAGCCAAAACCAAAAAGAGGACCTTTTAGGGAGAAAAAAGGACTATGAACAGATATTGAAATGGCTATAAAACCGTAAACATTTTATTAATTATTAGCTTAAAATGAAGATGTTTCTAGTTTCTTGGCAAGTTAATTAACATAGATACAAAACCTAACATGAATTCATACAATGCAATACATAATACAAATAAACCATACTCCAACTTCCTGCTTTTACATATTATATATATAGGCATTTTTCTCTGTATTATGCAATTCATTGCATACCTTATTGTCAGGTTTTATACCTGTGGTCTTAACTTGCCAAAACACTAAACTGTCTTTTTTTAAGCTATTAAATATCATACTTATGAGTTTATGACTGTGTAAACATCTGTTTGCCATTATTTTTCCTCCATAAAAACTTCCCCTTAATGGGTTTATCTAAATACATTCAAACAGATGCTTTTTAGGAAGCTGGGGGCCTGAATTATGTACAATATCTATGGTTGTTAACGTTGCCTGTTGTATATTATTAGCCCCGAACCATAAGACCCGTTCATTTTTAGCTTACTAGTCTTATTCCCTTTTCATAACGATTAAAGAGGCACCACAGCAACATAAAGTAGAATGTAATACTATATTCAGGATACACAATTTTATGTTAATTATCCTGGTTTCAGCATCAGTAAATATTGCTGTATATTGATATAAGGCCCACACTCTCCCAGTCATGTTTAACCTAGGCTATTTAGCTCTGTAGCCTTTTGCCCCAGAGCACTGTAGAGATCAGGTATTGTTTCTGCCCACTTCAGAACACACAATATGCAGACATTACACAGTTATGCTCAGTGGCAGTAATAAGGATGTGCAGGGGTGTTGCTGGCCCCAAAGATCAGTGGCACGTGCCCAGGATCTATTCTGGGGTTCCCCCGAATGTCCCCTAGGCAGAGTCAGCTGTGGTGCTTCAATGGCTAGCATGCTGGGTGCTGTGCTGCCTTTATTGGGGCATACAATGAGCTGTGGTTCTTTTATGGGGCATGTTGGGAGTTGTGCTGCCTCAATGGGAGGCCTGTGGGAGCATGGGAGGGGGTTCACTGAAAGGTCAGGGAATGCTATGGGGAAACTGCCAGATAACCTGGGGGCAGGCCAGCCTACCCAGCAGAAAGCCCGACCAGCCAGCACAGAAGCCTGGTAACTCTGCCTAGTTATGTTCATCATTTTTTTCATGTTTTTAATTTTTTTTGTATTAATAGAGGGGACTTCATCCAACATTTTGCTGGGCAGGCCTACTTAGACTGCTGTTAAGTTCATGTAAATTTGGCTTCACCCATAACCACACCCACATTCTGGTGCATGACCACACCCATTTTCTGGCTGGAGTGTCAAAGTGCCCCGGATCTCTTGTGATCCTAGAGACGCCTCTGAGGATGTGGCCACCGGTGGTAAATGTATGAATATAAATCAGGGAGAGGAAATATTTTACAATGGGCCAACACTGACTAAATCATTTATAAGCGAATATTGTAAATGAATGTTTCTCAACATTTCATGGGTATGTACCCCATTTGAAAGCCTGTGCTGGCCAAGTACCCCCTAATATGGTAAAGAGGATCTCAAGTACCCCTTGATACAGATACACTTAATAGTAGTACATGATAATTGTTTCTAAACCGTCTCCACACATTTGCTATTGTTTTTAATTAGCTGAAATACTAGTTTAGATGTTGTTTATATAGGATTTATTATTTTCTGAAACTATGCATTTATTTAACTTACTTAACCACTTGCCGACCGCCCCCAGCCGATGGGCGGCGGCAAAGACTGGGCCCAAACGACCGCAATACGCCCATCGGCGGGGGCGGCTGCGGGAGTGGCTATGCGGCGATCGCGTCATTCGTGACGCGATCAGCCGCCGGGGACTGGCTCCGCCCACCGCTCGTAGTAACCCGCCGGCCGTTCGGAAGCGCCGGCGGGTTACTAGCACTCGGATCGCCGCATTTACATTGTATAATAGGCTTTGTAATGTATACAAAGCCTATTATACTGGCTGCCTCCTGCCCTGGTGGTCCCAGTGTCCGAGGGACCACCAGGGCAGGCTGCAGCCACCCTAGTCTGCACCCAAGCACACTGATTTCCCCCCCCCTGCCCCCTGATCACCCACAGCACCCCTCAGACCCCCCCCTGCCCACCCCCCAGACCACCGTTTGCACCCAGTCACCCCCCTAATCACCCATCAATCACTCCCTGTCACTATCTGTCAACGCTATTTTTTTTTTATCCCCCTCCCCTGCCCACTGCCCCCTCCTGATCACCCCCCACCCCTCAGATTCTCCCCAGCCCCCCTCCCCAGACCCCCCCCCCCCCCCCCCGTGTACTGTATGCATCTATCCCCCCTGATCACCCGTCAATCACCAGTCAATCACCCCCTGTCACTGCTACCCATCAATCAGCCCCTAACCTGCCCCTTGCGGGCAATCTGATCACCCACCCACACCAATAGATCGCCCGCAGATCCGACATCAGATCACCTCCCAAATCCATTGTTTACATCTATTCTCTACTCTAAACACCCACTAATTACCCATCAATCACCTATCAATCACCCCCTATCACCACCTGTCACTGTTACCCATCAGATTAGACCCTAATCTACCCCTTGCGGGCACCCAATCACCCGCCCACATGCTCAGATTGCCCTCAGACCCCCCTTTATCAATTCGCCAGTGGAATATTTACATCTGTTATTCCCTGTAATAACCCACTGATCACCTGTCAATCACCTATCAATCACCCCCTGTCACTGCCACCCATCAATCACCCCCTGTCACTGCCACCCATCAATCAGCCCCTAACCTGCCCCTTGCGGGCAATCTGATCACCCACCCACACCAATAGATCGCCCGCAGATCCGACATCAGATCACCTCCCAAGTGCAGTGTTTACATCTCTTCTCTCCTCTAAACACCCACTAATTACCCATCAATCACCCCCTATCACCACCTGTCACTGTTACCCATCAGATTAGACTCTAATATGCCCCTTGCGGGCACCCAATCACCCGCCCACACACTCAGATTGCCCTCAGACCCCCCCTTATCAATTCGCCAGTGCAATATTTACATCTGTTATTCCCTGTAATAACCCACTGATCACCTGTCAATCACCTATCAATCACCCACTGTCACTGCCACCCATCAATCACCCCCTGTCACTGCCACCCATCAATCAGCCCCTAACTTGCCCCTTGCGGGCAATCTGATCACCCACCCACACCAATAGATCGCCCGCAGATCCGACATCAGATCACCTCCCAATTGCAGTGTTTACATCTCTTCTCTCCTCTAAACACCCACTAATTACCCATCAATCACCCCCTATCACCACCTGTCACGGTTACTCATCAGATTAGACCCTAATCTGCCCCTTGCGGGCACCCAATCACCCGCCCACACCTCAGAACGTCCTCAGACCCCAGCCCTGATCACCTCGCTAGTGCATTGCTTGCATCTATTCCCCCTCTAATCACACCTTGAGACACCCATCAATCACCTCCTGTCACCCCCTAGCACACCTACCCATCAGATCAGGCCCTAATTTGCCCCGTGTGGGCTCCTGATCACTCGGCCAAACCCTCAGGTCCCCCTCAGACCCCCTTCCGATCACCTCCCCAGTGCATTGATTGCATCTATTTTCCCCTCTAACCGCCCCCTGAGACACCCATCAATCACCTCCTGTCACCCCCCTAGCACTCCTATCCATCAGATCAGGCCCAAAACATCCTGTCATCTAAGAGGCCATCCTGCTTATGACCGGTTCCACAAAATTTGCCCCCTCATAGACCACCTGTCATCAAAATTTGCAGATGCTTATACCCCTGATCAGTCATTTTGAGAAATTTGGTTTCCAGACTACTCACAGTTTTGGGCCCGTAAAATGCCAGGGCAGTATAGGAACCCCACAAGTGACCCCATTTTAGAAAGAAGACACCCCAAGGTATTCTGTTAGGTGTATGATGAGTTCATAGAAGATTTTATTTTTTGTCAAAAGTTAGCAGAAATTAGATTTTTATTGTTTTTTTCACAAAGTGTCATTTTTCACTAACTTGTGACAAAAAATAAAATCTTCTATGAACTCACCATACCCCTAACGGAATACCTTGGGGTGTCTTCTTTCTAAAATGGGGTCACTTGTGGGGTTCCTATACTGCCCTGGCATTTTAGGGGCCCTAAACCGTGAGGAGTAGTCTAGAAAACAAATGCCTCAAAATGACCTGTGAATAGGACATTGGGCCCCTTAGCGCACCTAGGCTGCAAAAAAGTGTCACACATGTGGTATCGCCATACTCAGGAGAAGTAGTATAATGTGTTTTGTGGTGTATTTTTACACATACCCATGCTGGGTGGGAGAAATTTCTCTGTAAATGGACAATTGTGTGTAAAAAAAATCAAAAATGTGTCATGTACAGAGATATTTCTCCCACCCAGCATGGTTATATGTAAAAATACACCACAAAACACAATATACTACTTCTTCTGAGTACGGCGATACCACATGTGTGACACTTTTTTGCAGCCTAACTGTGCTAAGGGGCCCAAAGTCCAATGAGTACCTTTAGGATTTCACAGGTCATTTTGAGACATTTGGGTTCAAGACTACTCCTCACGGTTTAGGGCCCCTAAAATGCCAGGGCAGTATAGGAACCCCACAAGTGACCCCATTTTAGAAAGAAGACACCCCAAGGTATTCTGTTAGGTGTATGATGAGTTCATAGAAGATTTTATTTTTTGTCACAAGTTAGCGGAAATTGATATGTATTGGTTTTTTTTTTCACAGAGTGTCATTTTCCGCTAACTTGTGACAAAAAAAAAATCTTCTATGAACTCACCATACTCCTAACAGAATACCTTGGGGTGTCTTCTTTCTAAAATGGGGTCACTTGTGGGGTTCCTATACTGCCCTGGCATTTTAGGGGCCCTAAACCGTGAGCAGTAGTCTAGAATCCAAATGCCTCAAAATGACCTGTGAATAGGACGTTAGGCCCCTTAGCGCACCTAGGTTGCAAAAAAGTGTCACACACGTACTCAGAAGAAGTAGTATATTGTATTTTGGGGTGTATTTTTACACATACCCATGCTGGGTGGGAGAAATATCTCTGTAAAAGGACAATTGTGTGTAAAAAAAATCAAACAATTGTCATTTACAGAGATATTTCTCCCACCCAGCATGGGTATGTGTAAAAATACACCCCAAAACACATTATACTACTTCTCCTGAGTACGGCGGTACCACATGTGTGGCACTTTTTTGCACCCTAAGTGCGCTAAGAGGCCCAAAGTCCAATGAGTACCTTTAGGATTTCACAGGTCATTTTGCGACATTTGGTTTCAAGACTACTCCTCACGGTTTAGGGCCCCTAAAATGCCAGGGCAGTATAGGAACCCCACAAATGACCCCATTTTAGAAAGAATACACCCCAAGGTATTCCGTTAGGAGTATGGTGAGTTCATAGAAGATTTTATTTTTTGTCACAAGTTAGCGGAAAATGACACTTTGTGAAAAAAAAACAATTAAAATCAATTTCCGCTAACTTGTGACAAAAAAAAAAAATCTTCTATGAACTCACCATCCTCCTAACGGAATACCTTGGGGTGTCTTCTTTCTAAAATGGGGTAATTTGTGGGGTTCCTATACTGTCCTGGCATTTTAGGGGCCCTAAACCGTGAGGAGTAGTCTTGAAACCAAATGTCGCAAAATGACCTGTGAAATCCTAAAGGTACTCATTGAACTTTGGGCCCCTTAGCGCAGTTAGGGTGCAAAAAAGTGCCACACATGGCGTGGTATCGCCGTACTCAGGAGAAGTAGTATAATGTGTTTTGGGGTGTATTTTTCCACATACCCATGCTGAGTGGGAGAAATATCTCTATAAATAGACAATTGTGTGTAAAAAAAATAAAACAATTGTCATTTACGGAGATATTTCTCCCACCCAGCATGGGTATGTGTAAAAATACACCCCAAAACACATTATACTACTTCTCCTGAGTACGGCAATACCACATGTGTGGCACTTTTTTGCAGCCTAACTGCGCTAAGGGGCCAAAAGTCCAATGAGCATCTTTAGGCTTTACAGGGGTGCTTACAATTAGGCACCCCCCAAAATGCCAGGACAGTGAACACACCCCACAAATGACCCCATTTTGGAAAGTAGACACTTCAAGGTATTCAGAGAGGAGCATAGTGAGTCCGTGGCAGATTTCATTTTTTTTTGTCGCAAGTTAGAAGAAATGGAAACTTTTTTTTTCTTTTTTTGTCAGAAAGTGTCATTTTCCGCTAACTTGTGACAAAAAATAAAATCTTCTATGAACTCACCATGCCTCTCACTGAATACTTTGGGATGTCTTCTTTCCAAAATGGGGTCATTTGGGGGGTATTTGTACTATCCTGGAATTTTAGCCCCTCATGAAACCTGACAGGTGCGCAGAAAAGTCAGAGATGCTTGAAAATGGGAAAATTCACTTTTTGCACCATAGTTTGTAAACGCTATAACTTTTACCCAATCCAATAAATATACACTGAATGTTTTTTTTTTTATCAAAGACATGTAGCAGAATAACTTTCGCGCTCAAATGTATAGGAAATTTTACTTTATTTGAAAAATGTCAGCACAGCAAGTTAAAAAAGTCATTTTTTTGCCAAAATTCATGTATTTTTTGATGAATATAATAAAAACTAAAACTCGCAGCAGCAATCAAATAGCAGCAAAAGAAAGCTGTATTAGTGACAAGAAAAGGAGGTAAAATTCCTTTAGGTGGTAGGTTGTATGACCGAGCAATAAACCGTGAAAGCTGCAGTGGTCTGAATGGAGAAAAAGGCTCTGGTCCTTAAGGGGCGAAAAGACTGTGGTCCTGAAGTGGTTAAATACATCAAGCCCAAGTACCTCTAGACTCATCAGAAGTACCCCCTGGGGGTATGAGCAATTGTATTCACATTCATTTAAGTTCACCTTTAAATGAAAATCTCTTATTTTATAGAAAATCTCTTATTTTATATTCAGGAGCCTCTTCAGGTGTTCATGGTTGTTGGGGTTTTTTTGTGTGTGTTGTTTTTAACAGTCAAAAGGGAATGACAGTTGACCTTGTATTTTAAAAAATGCTACAAAAGCTACCCACCTGCTACCAGTCTCATAATCTCTATTAATAATGTGATGAATGTTTGCAAAATTACAGTTCGTTAAAAATAATGCAGGCATCAAAATAAAATCCTCCAGAAAATAATTAGCTGTTGTAGAAATGCTGAGCAGCATTTGCACTAATAGACGAGTTCAACTCATTATTGATAATGTGAGGGGGTGGATGCAGACATGTCCCTCTTGTGTTTATGATGACCACCTGAGCAAATTCAAAAGGGCAAGATCCCTCTCTGATATTATTGGCATATGAGTGATCAAAGACATAAGCGTATGGCTATGCATTATTCCACCTAATTAATTGTTTAAATGTAGCGATCCTTATGTAGCCCAAGCATGATAATATATGGCATCACACAACTTCCTTCCACTAAGTAAACATCTTTTCTCTTGGTAAATGTCATAAAGCAGCTACATGAGCAGTGAAATCATTATTTTAAATGCTTTTACAAATTAATAGTAACACAGTCTATTTCTAGTAACAGGTTCCATGGAAATGTGCACAGGGCTGAGTGTTGTATTGTCACTTGGATAACAAGGCTTTAGTATCAAAGGTAAAGACTAACTACAATCAGACTAGTAATAATCCTCATATATAGAAATCTTTGTAAAGTCATGCGCTTTTGTTTGCAGCAATGTATAAAAATTTCATCATAATTCATAAAATGAAACCAACAGTTGCTCATAATGTATAACAGTTGCCTCTTTATTCAAATAAACATTAAGAACTAAAAATAAAAAGAGGTGAGCATATAAAAACATTTAAAGCCACTAAAAGACTTGCATTGAGAGTCTTCTGGTAGTCTAGCAAAACTGTCTTTGAATTTTGGATGGTTCCCTCGAATTATCACCAAAACAGTTTCACAAATTACATACATATGCAAGAGTTTAGTTCCGCTTTAAGTTGGCCACTGAAGGCCAACTTAAAGCGGAACTAAACTCTTGCATATGACACAATGAAAAGTCTTTATTCCACATATAGTTGCTGCATAAGTCTGCTAGTCTGTGTTTCTGTGTTTGTTTACCCATATCAAAGAGTCTAATCAGTTCTGAATAGATTGCAGGAGCAGTCTCCCTCCCCATAGGATAAGCTCTCTCCATATAAGGTAAACACTGAGGCTTAAAGAGATGAAAATAAACTGATGAGATAAACAATTGTATTTATACTCCTCCTCCTTAAAAAATGACTTTTTTTTAAAGATATTGCATGGTTTTGTTTTATATTTACTGTAAACATTTACAAAGTAGATTGAATCTTTAATTGTCTTTTACTCAATGGCAAGCTACTTAATGTTCCAAAGTTAAAATACACGAACTATTGACCCCTTTCTATCTCTCTCCTGCCATCAGAAGCTGTAGTCTGCCAGGAAAACCTTTATGGCTGCAATGTGCTTATCAGTGATGTTTACTATATTCCTGACAGGATAGAAGCTGTCACTTCCACAGAATTTGACTCTTTCAGGTAGCAAAATAAAATAAATAAAACAGCCTGGTTTTTAATATATTTTGCACTTTACATACGCATCTCATCATGTCACATGTCGCCTCAGGTACAATTTAACCCCCTTTTTTTTACTTTCTGCAAAATGAAATGAAGTTCTAAACTTCAATCTTTTCAGAATTTCCATAATTTGTGCTGAAGATTTTTTTCTGTCCATTAGGATTATCATGTCACGGCAGTAGGGTAGGAACACACTAGGCAGAATCGCATATGCATTTTCCATTATGTGTTATAGGGAAAACTCATGCAATTCTGCCTAGAGACATTCTGAGTTAAGTTCCACTAGAGAAAAGCCCTCACACATATTATAATCATCAAATTTGCTAGGTATGTTAAAGGGAACCTGAACTGAGCAAAATTCTTTAAAATAAACACGAGGTAACTTCAAATGAACTTTACATAGTTACCTTGCCATTATTTCCTCTCAGAAGCTCACCATTTACTTCTGACAATGATCCCTTCTAGTTCTGACATCATTTTGTCAGAACTGAAATATATCAGTTGCTGTCAGTTATATATCAGTTGCTGTCAGTTATAGCTGAGAGGACAACTGATGTGCCAGGTAATGTACATGTTTCCCTATGGCTCAAGTGGGCGTTGCTACAGTTTAACTGTGTTCTGACCAGGAAGCTGTTATGGGGTAAAGGCCAATTTCAAAATGGAGGACGGAGAATCCCTTGATCACAGTGGACAAACAGGACGTGGGAGAGGAGAAAGAGTTTGAGGAGTAGACTACACAGTAGGTAAGTATGACTTGTGTATGTTTATTAAGACTTTTAATTTTCAGTTCAGGTTTTCTTTATGAAAATAATGCAATGCTTTTGCTGGAGACCGATGCACATCCATGATGCTGCTGTATAAGAACCCCTATTAGATATACCCACTATTTGCATTTAAAAAAAATAAATAAACAGAGAAAAAGACATGGAGATAAAAAAGCATTTTAACTTGCCATGGGGCTTCATATTGGTCATTGTACTGACCAACAGGAAAACCTGGGAGGAAATACACTGCTGTTTCTGAGGATGTAGCTTAAAGGGGAACTGAAGAGAGAGGTGTATGGAGGCTGTCATGTTTATTTCCTTTTAGACAATACCAGTTGCCTGGCAGCCCTGCTGATCCTCTGCCTCTAATACTATTAGCCATAGCCCCTGAACAAGCATGCAGCAGATCAGGTGTTTCAGTGGTTCAGACTTATAAGTCTGATCAGACAAGACTAGCTGCATGCTTGTTTCTGGTTTTAATCAGATACTACTGCAGAGAAATAGACCAGCAGGGCTGCCAGGCAACTGGTATTGATTAAAAGGAAATACACATGACAGCCTCCATATACCTCTCTCTTCAGTTCCACTTTAAGATTCATACCGATACCTTATCTGTCATTTAACAAGATTTAATCAACATTTTTCCTATCAAAACTTTAAAATGTATTTTCTCAAAAACTGTAGGGTCTTTTTGAACATTTGTGTCACTAATAGTGCACATATTACTCAGTGTGCTCAGTGTTGCCCGTGACTCATGTATAAGTCGGCCCCTATTTAGTTAGTCAGACGCAAATGGCTAGACTTATACTTGAGCATATTCTAGACTTATAGTTAAGCATATACAGCATATACTGTATATGCTGATTCAATATGCATTATGTCAGCAGCAGTTGTGCACCTTTCATAGTTACTATTTAAGGTGTTACAGCACAACTGCTGCTGACATAATGCATAATGAATATTATCTGTAGATACCAACAATGGCAAAGCCACAACTTCCCAAAAAGAACTGGGCTCACGTCCTTCTGTATTAACCTCCTGGGCTGTATGCACGACAGTGTGTCAGGCAAGAAAAATTAGTGTCAGGCATACCGCCTAGGAGGTTTTTATCTGCAGCGTGTGCCCCAGTATAGGTTAGCCAGCTATAGGTGCCCCGATAAAGGTTATCCAGCCATAGGTGCCCCAATATAGTTTTATTGATCCTTTCCAGGGAGAGAACTGGGCTTACTAGAGCAAATTATTTTATGGCTGTAATTCCTTATCAATAGTCCAACTGGATCCCGCCTGATTGGAGGAAAACTGCCAGTTGCATAGTAGAATAATAACCATTTCAGGCAGAGAAATAAGAAAATCCTCACAGCATATTTATTTGTGTGCTATGCACTGTACATACACATGTCTATCTTATCACGTCACATGTCGCTTAAGGTTTCCTTTAAAGTAGCAGGAGGCTTTTGGGGGCAGTAGGATCAGAGCCACATCAAAGAGGCCCATCTGCCAATCCTGGTGAGCACAGTATATATAATATATATATATATATATATATATATATATATATATATATATATATGAGGATCTATATGAAGGGTCACATGCTCTTAGTAATTTTTTTAAAAAGGAAATTGCTAATATCACTAAAAATGTATTAATGAAATAAATGATTAAAGGGGAAATGTCTTAGCTCATCACTAGTGCTATATATTTCTTCTCATCTATATATTCCTCCAAACCTTTTGATATATGCACATATATCCTGTGTGTAATTGTCTCCAAGCAGCATTATACTATCATCCTGTGCAAGCATAATTAAAATTGTCATAATTAAATGCCTGTAAATTGCTTGCCTCTGTTTCAGCATTCGGTAACATAGACATGTATTACTAAAATTTACTTAAATATATCCTGCCTAGTATTTAGCTCTCAAAGAAATGAGCAGTGTGTTCCGTTGGGTATTTTCCTGCCATGCTATTTTAAAACTCACATTATATTTAAAAGCTCTCACGCCAGTGAACAGAAATAGTACACACTGATCTACAATATTCACACAGCTGTAAAAACTTCCTGAATGAACAAGTAGATGGCATTAGATCACTATGTTACACATTATAAATCTTCAGTCTGGTTTAAAAATAGATGCCTTGCTTTTAATAAGCAAATTCAATGATTAAGTCAGTGTTTATTTAATTTATTAGTTACTGTATCTAAAGTAACCTTTCCACGGATTCTAATAATTCAAATAACTGCTGTAAAGGTTAAGGCAATTCTATTTTTTCCTTGTTCAAATTTATGTCATGGGGAAACTAGAGGCTAATGAATAAAAACAAAAGCTTACTGTCATCATGCATTAACAGAGAAATTGTAATAAATAACAGTAATGGATGGAAAATAATTCTGAAACAATGAAATATCCCATTGGGTAATTACCGGTATATTATTCTTATCTTATGGCAAGATTGTTAAACAGAAGTGCATTACACTAATCTTAATATTCATAAGTATTTGTAAGATATATACTTTATATTTACATCTCCAATATACTTTGGATTTTTTATTTTGCACAAATGTAATATTAATATAAAATTGTACCTGTGTATCTGTCTATCTATTTATCCATCTATCCATCCATTAGATCATGCCGCATGAGTCACAAGTGATATTGTTTTAGCTGTTTCTGATGTTACAAATTCTTGGTAATTAATCATTGTCTTTATTGCAGCAACTACTTCCCCTATCTTTCATTTCAGTGAAGTTTAATGTACTTGTGTTTAGGTGTACCATAGTTAAAGCGCCACTATCGTGAAAAATTATAAAATGTAAAATGCATACATATAAAAAGTATGTTACTTCCAGAGTAAAATGCACCATAGATTACTTTTTCCCCATCTTGCTGTCACTCATAGCAGGTAGTAAGACACTGACAGATCTGACAGTTTTTGGACTAGTTGATCTCGTAATGGGGACTCTCAGTTTTAACTTTATTGTTTACAAAATCGCTCCCCAGAAGTGATCTATATAAAGGTGGCAGTCAGTTTCCCTCTTGTTTGCACACTATTTTTGCAGGTGGACGGAGCAACTGCAGATCAGTAATTGCTTTTGTGATAGGTTAAGGGCTCTGCCTCTGACACAGGGGACCAGGGCTCAAATCTCGGCTCTGCCTGTTCAGTAAGCCAGCACCTATTCAGTAGGAGACCTTGGGCAAGTCTCCCTAACACTGCTACTGCCTATAGAGCGTGTCCTAGTGGCTGCAGTTCTGGCGCTTTGAGTCCGCCAGGAGAAAAGCGCTATATAAGTCTTTGCCTTTTGAATAGAGTTGAGAATACCCCTGAGGAGAAAGATTAGTCTGAAACCTGACAGATCTGTCAGACAGACAGATCAGACAGATTATTTGCCGATGAATGATAGTTAACCCATCCATCTGGCCGAAACTGAAAGCATCATTTGCGCTGTTGTAAACAAACAATTGTGCAAACCATCATTTACACAATCAAAGCAAGCAAAGTCAGCGAGGATTGGCACAAACCACCACAATTAAATCCAACATGGCGCTCTTTCAAAAACGAACAATTGCCGTGGGTGGCCTGTGGCGTGAAACATTGTTAAAACATTTTAATTAAATAATGTTGCGTGATATTATGGAATTGTCAAGTAAATTGTTCTGAAATATTGCATTGTGGGTATGGGCCTTAAGCGACAGCGACATAGGTTAAAAGTAATTTATACTAAATTCTACATTTATATGTATGTATTTTACATTTTCCAATTTTTTTTTTGAAATAGTTGTCCTTAAAGATAATTATATTTTTAAAAAGATTCAATAAATAAAATAATGTAGTTCCTTATTTACTTTAGCCATGTTTTAATCTACAAGTATGCCACTATTTTATAGTTTGCAGTTAAAGGACACCTAAACTGAAAAGTGATTGATTTCCTTTCAAAAATACCAATTGTCTGGCTGTCCTGCTGCTTATCTGCCTCTAATGTTTTTAGCCACCGTGAACAAACAAACATATCAGGTGCTCTGACTTAAGTCTGATTGGATCACTAACATGCTTGTTTCAGGTGTGTAATTCACATATTACTGCAGCCATGGCCGGATTTGTACTCTTTCCCACCCAAGGCCACTGTCACCAGCCGGCCGCCTTCAGTATAGGCAGCAAAATGACCCTTCCCCCCTTCCTTCCAGTATAGGTAGCCAGATGACCCTTCCTCCCTCCTTCCCTCTAGTATAGGTAGCCTGATGACCCCCCCCCCATATAGGTAGCCAGATGATTCCATTAATCCCTCCTTTTCCTGCCCCCCTTTCAGTATAGGTAACCAGCTCACCTTCACACCGCAGCAGCCATGAATGTCACTAATTTCTCTACTCGTCTCCAGTGGAGAAGCTTTTCTTCCTCTCTGTCTCCAAAGCTGCCAAAGTCCATAGCCACCGGCCACAATGCAAACCTGCACAGAGAGCAAGGTGGCTGCTGCACAGGCGTCTAGCAGCAGTGTACACCAGTCTAGCGCTAGCCTGATCTCCCTGCATTGCAGCATTTGCAAGCTTGCAAATGCTGCATCAGTTTAGCTTGCTGCTTTGGTGGCCTTGCTCCTGTGGTGCCTTAGGGCATGGCCTACGTGGCATTGGCCTAAATCCAGCCCTGACTGCAGCCAAAAAGATCAGTAGGACTGCCAAGCAACTGGTATTGTTTAAAAACATAAATGTGGAGCCTTCTTATCCCTCTCAGTTCAGATGTCCATTAAAAAATGCTCCCAAGTGGTCATTAGCCCTCTCCTCAGAGTCAGATGAAGTGCTGATAACAAGCTACCCAAGGATGATAAGGAGTGCAAACTGGCATGCTCCTCCTCCCCACTGGCACCCTCCTCTCCACCGAGAGTGGCACCCTCCTACCCACCCACCCACTGGCACCATCCTCCTACCAACTAGCACTCTCCTTCCCACCCAGATTGGCACCCACCTACTGTACCCTCATCCCCACCCAGGGTGGAACCATCCTCCCCACCCATGGCACCCTCCTCCTAAGTTCTAACCACTGGCACCCTCCTCCCACCCACTAGCACCCTACTCCTCACCTACTGGCATTCTCCTCCCCACTCAGAGTGGCCACCTCCTCCCCACCCACTGGCAACCACTGTCCAGTGAACAATCTGCAGTGTGGCTTAAGGCCAACCAGGGGGCGTGGCTTAAGTGTCCCTCTTTCTCATCTTCAAAAGTTGGGAGGTATGGGAAATATAGTCAATGACAAATTTACAAATAATGATTTTGGTTAAAATAACAATTGTGTTCTTGTACGCTCAATCAAGTGCTGTTCAAAGGACATTGCATGCATTGCAAAATAAAGTGATAACTTTCTTCAAGATCACTTTTATCTTGTAGAAAACTCTCATTTTAACACCCCAAAGCAGTCTCTGACAGTCGCATTGCCTCCACTATGCTTGATGATGTCAAACACTCCCCCAGCATCTTTTCATTTAATTTGTATTTCACAAATGTTCTTCTTTGTAATTCAACCAACTCAAACTTAGATATGTCCAATTGCCCATTCATAACACTATTTCCAGTCCTCTGTCTAGAGTCTTTGTTCTTTATTTCTTCTCAGTCTTCTATTTATGTTGGCCATTTTGAGGCATAACTTTTTATTTGAAACTCTGCTAGATGGCCAGCATCTCCAGAGTCGTCTCTTCTCTGTTGACATCGGAACTGATCTTTACAGGTACTATTTAATGAAGCTGCCAGGTTCCTTTGCAGCACTTGTTTCTCAAAATACACACTCTAATGTATTTATCCTCTTGCTCAGTTGTGCACTGGGGCCTCTCACTCTTCTGTCCATCATGGTTACAGCTAGTTTCCGAGGTTCTGTGAGTCCAGTATATAGCGTTGCTGGAGATCTTCAGTGCTTTTTTTTTACAAATAAGATGTTTTCAAAGTGATACTAAACTTTTCAACAGTACCATATTAACGACAACAATCTTGCAGTAAATGAAGAAAATAGAGCTGGTGACATTTTAATAAATGGACTAAACAGCCCACCTAATGCATCCAATCGATAGTTTAATGACCAAAAACACAAGTACATGTTATTCTCAGAGCGACTAGTGTAATTAATGTCATAAACGTGCAACATATTGATAATTGCCATTAATGCCAATATTCTTTTTGCATTAGATTTTGCAAAACGAATGTAAAGTTTAACTTTCGAATGAAAATGCCTTAGAAAATCATTTCGTAATACATTGTGATTTTTTGCTGCTTTTTTTTTGCAACTTTTCACATCTGAAAAAAAATAATTTCCTTAAACCTTATTGTAAAAATACATGCAAAAATCCTAAGCAATAATTGTCACAAAAAAAGGATACATGCATCATTCAGAACAGTTTCATGAATGTTGCGCTCACAGTACACAGGGACTGCTCTGCTCAGAGTGCTGGGTCATGTTTTGAATGACCAGTAGTATTACTTTTGTCTTTATTGACATCCCAAGTAGCTAAAGAAAAGTTTGCTTTTCTCAGAGTGGCCTCACATAATTTATGAATATGAGCTGATTAGCAAGCAGTATTGCCTGTAGGGCATCTAGGTGGTACTGCAGCAATTATTCAGATAGTGTTAACCCTGGCAGTAGCCAGTACTGTGTGTCACTAATAATATACTTTTGAGCCTGAACATTTTTCAGCAGCTGTCAGCTGCACTAAAAGTGCCAATTGTTCCCAGGACAATAGCAGTTGGTTGCTTTATGGAACAATTGGCATACCATGAAAAATCAGAGAAAAGATGGGAGCACCTGTGCGCTCCTCACTTACAATTCAAATTTTAAAATTGCTATTAAAAATTGAAAAAAACACCAATGAATCCAGAAATTTCCAGCAAGGGGCTTAATGCAGTTGAATCGCTATATACTTTTAGAGTGTGTAACTCAGTAAACCAAATGTACCTAAAAAATGGTATAGTGCTCTACAACCACATATACATAAAACCGTATACAGTCCTATATAAAGGAAAAGAGAATAAAAATCCTCTGCGCTTCAGCATAATGTCCAAACAATCAAGTCCTTAATTCAACTGTCATGTAAGTATCTTCATTTCAGGATTTAAGAAATTTTGTACGCTCACCAGATTTGAAGGCCAACCAACAACGATCGGCATAAGCGCTTGTGACACTAGTCAGTATAACCCACACGAACCAGCTCGTCTTCCTCACAGTTCTTATTCAGTGCTCAGGTCATGCACATAAACATACAGCCATAGGGTAATACTGTTTAGCACAAGTTATTTCACCACACCCGTTAAAGGCTCAGCTCCAGTGATTCCCTAAGTTTATATAGCACCCAGTGTGGCTCCACCCGATTTCAACAAAGACTCTCACAGTATGTATATGCTGACCCAGCACAGACCAGCCAATGAGCGTTTATGTTGTTTAACCAGAACGTATTGCAAACCAGATATTCCCCTAGAACTCAAACAGGGCCCATCATAGTGTAATTCCGTTTATTAATAGTATAAAATATAAAAGAGTGCACTCACAAGCTCCAAATAGTTAATGCGCATATATAAAATTATCCACACCGGTTACCGTCTCCTCCGCTCCGAATTAATATACGGATTTACACTATGCTGGGCCCTGTTTGAGTTCTAGGGGAAGATCTGGTGTGCCTCCACCCGATTTCAACAAAGACTCTCACCATATGTATATACTGACCTAGCACAGACCAGCCAATGTGCGTTTATGTTGTTCAACTAGAACGTATTGCAAACCAGATCTTCCCCTAGAACTCAAACAGGGCCCAGCAAAGTGTCATTCAGTTTATTAATACGGAGCGGAGGAGACGCCAACCGGTGTGGATGATTTTATATATGCGCATTAACTATTTGGAGCTTGTGAGTGCACTCTTTTATATTTTTTACAATTAATAAATGGAATTGCACTATGCTGGGCCCTGTTTGAGTTCTAGGGGAAGATCTGGTTTGCAATACGTTCTGGTTGAACAACATAAACGCGCATTGGCTGGTCTGTGCTGGGTCAGCATATACATATGGTGAGTGTCTTTGTTGAAATCGGGTGGAGCCACACTGGGTGCTATATAAACTTAGGGAATCACTGGAGCTGAGCCTTTAACGGGTGTGGTGAAATAACTTGTGCTAAACAGTATTACCCTATGGCTGTATGTTTATGTGCATGACCTGAGCACTGAATAAGAACTGTGAGCAAGACGAGCTGGTTCGTGTGGGTTATACTGACTAGTGTCACAAGCGCTTATGCCGATCGTTGTTGGTTGGCCTTCAAATCTGGTGAGCGTACAAAATTTCTTAAATCCTGAAATGAAGATACTTACATGACAGTTGAATTAAGGACTTCATTGTTTGGACATTATACTGAAGTGCAGAGAAGTTTTAATCTCTCTTCCTTTATATAGGACTGACATGGAGTCTACCTGTATATGGTTTTATGTATATGTGGTTGTTGAGCGCCATACCGTTTTTTAGGTACATACCATGAAAAATGTTACAAATTTCAATGCTTTTTGATGTTCTTTTTTTTTTTTTTTTTTTTAAATAAAAATGCTGGTTTTGTGAAACGTTTTAGATTTTCTCATTGAGTAATGTAATACTGTTATTTAACTTGTTACCATTCAGTGTGCACGACAATCTGGTGATAAGAGCTCGGTTCATAAAACAATTGAAAAAAAGAAAGTGAACATGTACACGGAGGCTGTCCTATCAGAATTCCTGCTTCTAGCTCCAGAATTCAGAAAACTGGGCTGGTTGCAAGTTGGTGGTTATGGCTAATTTATTTATAATATACACATTTTAATTTAATCATTTTATTAATTTTGCTACTACTGTTCCTACTACTACTACTTATTATTATTATTTAATATTTTAGTATTTATATAGTGCCAACATCTTCCACAGCGCTGTACAGAGGGCTCACGATCTAATCCCCACCATAGTCAAATGTCTATGTTGTTGTGTAGTCTATGTTGTGTAGTTTATGGCCAATTTGGAGGGAAGCCAATTAGGTTATCTATATGTTTTTGGGATATTTCAGTTATTGTGCAAGCGCAGAATGCTCTCGGGCCGCAGGAGCGTGAAAGGGGGGAGCATCCGGGGCTGGGCCGCACATGCGTGACAAAGCACGACTCGAGCAGAATACCAGGCAGTCCAGCAGGAGACAGGAGAAGCCTAGGGAGACAGCGAGGCACCTAGCAGCCTCAAGGGGACTGGAGGAAGACCCAAGTAAGTATAAAACCTGAGACCTCTCTTGTCTCAGGTATATTTTAAAATTATTAGATCCATGCTACCATAACAATTCATAACTCAGTATGGGGTGAAAGGCAGACATACAGATAGATGTTTTGCTTATTTTGAAACTAGTGAATACATTTGCTTTTCTGGTGTTATTTAAGAAAATTAAGTAGATTATGTTTACCATAAGAGGTTAATCAAGTATCTCAAAGTCTTGCAAATTACTTGAAAGTGTTTAATTAAAAAGGTTGAATAACCATGCTTTACTGCTTTATTTAACCAATTAAAATTAACGTAATGGAAATCAGCATTTATATAATCTCCTTTTTTTCCAAATGCTTTTTAATAGAGGGTTTTAAATTGATCTCAAGCTGATCATGGTTAGCAGGCACATGGATAGGTTAGGTAGAAAATGTGTTCATTTTCAAGGATTAGCATAGATTGAAATTTGAGATAAGAAGATATCCGCCCAGTTCCAGGCTTGTACGGGTCATTTTAATCTAAACTTAAACACCAATTTTTATTTAGTGAAAGGGAAATACATGGGATATCTGTGTTATGTGGTATAACAACAGAGGCGCCAAGTAGAGTAAAATTAGTTAAAATTGTTAAAAAGGGGGAAGTGGGTGGACTCACCTCCCTTCTGAAAAAATGGCCAGACAACGGGCAGGTTACTTTAAGTTTAAAGTAACATTTATTATGAGCTCCAAAAGTGCAACGCGTTTCACGGGTAACAGTCCCGCTTCTTCAGGCAAACAATTTTTGGAGGGAGCAAAGTCGGGTCAAGAGCCAGATATAGCGCCTCTGTCAATGGGATGGGATATGGGATATCTGTGGGTGGAGGACACAGACATTGCTTGGTAATACAGAGAAGTAATCAGGGAATCCGTCTCTAAAGTCCATTTCGTTCCTCCCCTACAGAGTTTGGCAAATGGAAACAACACTGCATGCTTTATTCACTTCTCCCCTTACCTGTGGTATGTTCATTGTGGTAATGACCACAGTCCTTTCTCTTAAACTCCCACAAAACCTCTACTGCTGTTCCTACTAAGTCACGCCCTGGTGACATCATCAGGTCAGCACTCAGTAAAGACAGGCGAAGGCTAGTGAGGAGAACTCTCGAAGGGAAGCACTGAAATCAATATCACAGGCATGAAGACAGATTATTATACCTGTCTGCTGAAGGATAAATAAGGCACAATTGAGAGTTAAATTAATCCTACCTAATAAAACCTAACTGTCCCTGCATACTCCTGTCCCTGTGTCCTTGGGTCCATGCTTTTTGCTACTGCACATGTGTGCAGCACGGATAGCCATTGGGACAAAAGGACGTGGCCAGTTAGCTGAGCGGGCGCGGGAGGACGGGTGCACGCGCACGTGAGTGGGTGCATGCGCATGCGCACTGACATGTGGCAGTGGCGGCGGTGAGAAACAGACCTAGAGCCCATTTTTTAAACAAACTTAGGTCTACTGGTAGTACTATAAGAGAGATATAGCAATTTATGGGGATACAAGTAATTAAAAAGCAAGTATTATTTGTGATTCAGATAAAAGCATGTGCAGCATTTAAAAAATTCATCATCTGTGTGATTTTCTTTGCATAAGATAATTTAGAAATCTATCCATATGTGGCCACTTCAATTGTAATGCAAACCTCCCACTAGTCTAAGTTTTACATTACTAGTAGAATTGATCATGCTTGACATACCTATTCTTCTGCTGATTCTGAACAGAGAAATATCCATGTGTATGTCCACTGGACGGCAAGATTTTCCTGCAGACGATTGTCCGCCTTTTAGCATTTGTATGCTGTTGCTGGCAATAATGTGGTCTGTGAGTCAAATCTTAACAATCTCACACAGGAAAATCCACCGAGGTTAGGATGGTGTAAAATACAGACAGACAGACATACTGTAAGTGAGACACACAGATGGACAGAGATAGGTAAATAGAGCATTACTAATAGTTATTGTTATGTAAATTGATGCTCCTTGCATAATGGTCTACCCATAATCATGCATGACATGTCAAAGTGCTTTTGATATCTTATTTGCTTATCACATGTGTAGGCTCTATTATTTTGACTGCAGAGCTAGACCAGAAATGCATTTTTAATAAGCAAATTCCTGATCAGCATGGGATTGTTATTGATATGATGTGATGTTTTCTCTCTAATCAGGGAACAGTGGACTGGAGTCAAGTCTTGTTACAGAGGTAACAGAGAATGAAGGGGAGCTACATTCCATTTTGTCAGCATGTGTCACAGTTCCCCAGCAGTGTGCCTTGTAACAGCTAGTGAGCCAGATAATGAGCAGCTTAAAGGTTGGAACTGAAGCAGCATTGGATATTTTCAGTTTTACTTGTACCCGGAATATATAGCATTGGGTTAATCACACTAACATAACTGGATTTCTGTTTGCTGTGATTATGCCATTCCTTACTTTTTCCAGAAAACTGTGTTTCTTGTTTTCTTTTCTGACTTCAAGCAGTCAGTAGGACATCATCACTAATCAAAACAGAAATATAAAAAACAGAAAAAAATATCTTTGCCAAGGGTCAGATGTGACAATGTTTACAAACAGTAGGGTTAGTTTGGCCAATTGTTAAAATAGATGTTGCTGCCACTAGCAACTTATCTGTAAATATTTACCAATCTCACCTCAAGGGACTCTTTCTGTTCTTGCTTAACACACATGCAGCTTCTGGTGCCATTTGCACTAGTCAATTCCTACCTATGTTAAAATATGGGTCATCGAAGTTAGAAAAACTTGTTAAACCGGATGATGATGACAACAAAAATGATTTATCACTTTTCAGAACCTCCTTGCTTGTGCCTTTGTAGCCAATGGGGTAGCTAATCTGAGATTAGCCTCGCTCGTGCCTGAAGAGGAGAGCAGCCCCAATGTTTCCATTGGCAAGCCCTTGTCGGCAGGGCTGGTTCTAGACTACCTAGTGAGGACAACCCCTCCCCTTTTAGTGCAGCTGGCAGCTGCTGAAAAATGTTCAGGCTCAAAAGTATATTATTAGTGACACACAGTACTGGCTACTGCCAGAGTTAACCCTATCTGAATAATTGCTGCAGTACCACCTAGATGCCCTACAGGCAGTGCTGCTTGCTAATCACCTCATATTCATAAATTATATGGGGCCACTCTGAGAAAAGCAAACGTTTCTTTAGCTACTTGGGATGTCAATAAAGACAAAAGTAATACTACTGGTCAATCAAAACATGACCCAGCACTCTGAGCAGAGCAGTTCCTGTGTACTTTGAGAGCAACATTCATTAAACTGTTCTGCATGATGCATGTATGCTTTTTTTGTGACAATTATTGCTTGGGATTTTCACCAAATTCATTTTTGCATGTATTTTCACAATAAGGTATAAGGAAATTATTATTATTATTTTTTTCAGATGTGAAAAGTTGCAAAAATGCAACAAAAATCACAATGTATTACAAAATGATTTTCAAAGGCATTTTCGTTTGAAAGTTTAACTTTACATTCGTTTTGCAAAATGCAATGCAAAAAGAATATTGGCATCAATGGCAATTATCGATATGCTGCACATTTATGACATTAATTAGACCAGTTGCTCTGAAAATAACATTTACTTGTATTTTTTGGTACATTCTGAATATAAGATGCACCCACTTTTCCCCCCACTTGGGGAAGAAAAAGTATGTCTCTTCTTTGTTGCCTTCTGGCTTAAATATATTTAAGTTTTGGTACAGTAGTAATACACATTTCCAGAGGCTTATAGAGACCCTTTAATGATATATTATGTGCTAGTGCTCCCTTTAATGGGACTATGGTAATCAAAAAAGTGGCAATAGTTCTGTCCATCAACATCCTCAAAGCAATGTGTGCTGGCAGGATGGACCTTCAGAGATAAACAAACCTCTAATTGCCCATACAAAAATTAATAGTAGCACGTTCAACCCTTTCCAACACTCTAGCAGGATATTGCCTACCTCCACCCCTTCTGACTAAGGTCTGGTTCAATGACATTAAATGACAATCAAGCCACTCGTCGTTTAAGCATTGTCCATTCAAATAAATGGACAGCCCTTGGTATGATCATTTATGGTCATTGGAGCAAAAACTGCACTTGATCTCGTAACTTCCCATCATTTTGTTTTGTCTCACTATATCCAGGAACCGCATCCAGGAACCACAGTGCTTTCATGTCCCCTTTCGGGGGTAAAAAATGTGATGTGTTTTCTGAACGATGGGAACCAATGCCAAACACTGATCTGCTGGTTTGCAGACAAGCAGTGGATAAATGCAACATTCCCAAGCACCCATCTGAACTGGCCGTATAATGTATATACCTCTGTTTTTGCATTGATTCCCTACATATTATTTACATGCTTTGGCAACAATTAACTAAGCTTATCTCCTGTCTTTAATAATGATATATATTTTCCCATAAACATGATCTTCCTGCACATTGGCTGCAATCTTCCTGGCTGAGGAGGGGTGGGGCTACACTTGGTCTCCATGTGCTCCTCCCCTCCCTATCTACTTTATGTAAGTATAACTACAGAGTTGATAACTTAACTATTATTATTATTATTATTATTTATATAGTGCTAATTTCTTCAGCAGTGCTTTAACCTTTTCGGGACCGGCCACCTACCCCCCCTTAAGGACCAGGCATTTTGCACGGGAAGGGGGTGCGCGCATTTGGGGGGGTCAGGCGGCCGGATCCCATGTGTGGCTGGCTAGAGTGGTGTCCCCCATGGTGGCCTGTGCCTTCCCCTTCTGCCCGCAGCCTTCACTTACCTTCCAGGCTCCAGTGATGAGCCGCACGGGACCCTCTTCTCCGGCCGGCATCTCCGTTCTGTCTGAAGATCAGTTCCGGGTCGCGGCTTGATGACGTCATCAAGCCGGGACCCGGCGCTGACGTCAGACGGAGCGGAGATGCCGGCCAGAGCGGAGGGGGGTGCCGATCGTCGCTGGAACGGCAGGGAGGTGAGTGGATCCTCTTCTTTTCCCCCCTGCCGCCGCAGCTGTCAAACTGATCACTACGATCCGACGGCGATCGTAGTGATCACGTGATCAGCAGCCATACGCGATGGCTGCTGATCACTCGGGGGAGATGTCGGCTGTCATATGACAGCTTAATCTCCCCCTCCGGGTGCGCACGATCACGTCGGGAGCGGAAATTGCGGGCCGGCGTAGATCCTACGCCGCATCAGGCTAGAACAGCCACAAGTGCGGCGTAGGATCTCATTAACATGGTCCCGAAAAGGTTAAAGAGTACATATTGTTTTCTCACTATCTGTCCTTTGCGGAGCTCACAATCTAATCCTTACCAAAGCCACATGTCTATCATAGTCTAGGGTCAATTTTATTAGTTTATTTAGTTTTGAGGGGAAGACCAATTAACTTCTGTATGTTTTGGGGATATGGGAGGAAACCCAAACAAACATGAGCAAAATATACAAACTCCATGCATATGGTGCCCTGGCTGGGATTTGAACTGGGGAAGCAGTGCTGCAAGGCTGGAGTGCTATCCTCTATGCCACTATGCTTCAACTAACCAGCCTCAAAATATTAATTAAAAATGAATGTCTTGAAGATGTAAAGTCATTTGTTTTTCAGTCAGTCTACGGTTCCACTTATATGTATAGATGTGCACAAGTGACGTTTCATTCCATCTTAGTGAGCAAGTACAGATGTTCTAAATTCTGTTAGTGAATCCAAATATGCATATAAATTATATGCTCTGAATGCATTTACTTAAGTACGTCTACTTTATGTTATTTATATACAAATTACATAAAGATAAGCTGAAATTTCAAATTGAATAAAGCCTATATAATTTATTTTCCAATTACTTACTGTTCACCTGTATAGCTTTCTTGAATCACCTTCTGCAGTGAATGCTTCATTACCTAAAGAATTTAAAGACAAACTTGCTTCAGCACTCCCAGCTTCCAACATGCCCCGGATCTGCAGTTCCTGTGACTATAATAATCTTTAATGATATCATCTTCATTGGCTGTATCTTTCATTACATCAGTGAGTTCATGGTACCCAAATGGTTCATGATGAGCCATGTTGCAATGGTCGTTCAACTAAAACTCTTTATTTCCATTTGAAGGTACAACAGAGGTCAAAGAACTGTTAGACTTTTTTAAATGGCTCTTGTTTGTATAATCTCTTATTTCAAAATACAATAAAGGTCAGGCAGTGCAACTTCTACCTGTTCTCAGAACAGCCATGATGTAGTTTTATTCTCTGTGTAGCTTTCCCAGAGACTGAAGTGGTGCACATGCAATTAAAACTGATTTTCCAACACTCTCACTGTGTAAGTCCTTCCACTGTTTAAATACACTGCTTTTTAGGAAGTGATATGTGGCTTCCACAAAGAGTTACCAATGGAATACGAATACGAATGTAACGGGAAAAGTATTTTGTTTTTCTTTTATAATTAACCATGGATACTTTGGAATAGTCTCATTCCAATATCCTCTAGAAACCCTGATTAAAAAAATCCCAGATAAACAACACTGCACATGTCCTCATGGAGGATTACCATTGGTCTGTTAGAGGACCAATGGGGAGCCCCGGTGGCACAATTAAAGATCCTCTGCTGGGGATTGCTATACTAAAGTATAATGGTGGCAGTGGAGTAACATGTGGAATACTCTTAATTGGAGAACTTCAATCAAGGTCTTTAAAGGATTTGCAATGGGACCATTTCTGTGGGTATTGGCTTGGAATCATTAACTCAAGTTAAGTATTTATCATTAATTAAGAATATGAAAATACTTTTCTCATTGTATACTTTTCATTTTATTTTTAACTCTTTGTTGAATTAGGTAAGTGACAAATTACTACCCTTATACCCATTTTGAGTGGAGAGCGGGCATTAGGGGTCCACTTGTAAAAGGTGACTCCCAGATTCCACAAAGGCACATGTGCCGCTAGTGTACAGGATCAGCGTGTAAGGAGGTAGTGGTATGGAGGACCCGGCAATTCTGCACATTGGTAGGCGGCTGGTGTCCCTGCCTACCACTGCAACAGTAGAGGAGCGCACTGCCAGAAGGAACAGGTATAGTATTAAAGTGAACTGCATTGTAGTGTAGTGTAGTTAAGGGCAGTGAAGTGTAGGTTAGCTAATTGTACTGTTGTTTTCAGTACAGTGTAGTGTCAGTGTAGTTTAGTTAAAGTGTAGTGTAGTGTATTGTGGTATAGCTTAGTTGGTAGGGCAGCACGGATAAGTGTAGTGTAATTGGTAGGGGCAACATGGATATGTGTAGTGTGGCTGGGCAGCGTAGTGTAAATAGAGTCGCTTAGAGACAGTTTTAGGGGGTAAAAGATCCATACGACTCCTCTATTTTTCTCCCCTGATTTTTGCCCTCTAAACCTAGATGCATCTTATATGCCAGCGCAACTTATATTCTATAACTAACTAACACTTACAGCTCTTCATCCACAATACCATTGAAAGGAGGTAATATATATATATATATATATATATATATATATATATATATATATATATATATATATATGTGTGTGTGTGTGTGTGTGTGTGTGTGGATAGATAGATAGATAGATAGATAGATAGATAGATAGATCGATAGATTGATTGATTGATGGATAGATGGATAGAAGGTATATGTTATGGCCATAACCAGAAATCGGCCAAAGTGGGAAGTGGCCGGCCATTTCTAGAACTGGCCGATTTGACGTTTGCCAAAGTCCAAAATGCTGGTGATTTCTGACATTGGCTGGCTAGTGTGCAAAATGGCCAAACTCAATTGGCCAAAGTCCAAAATGCGCAAATCCCAGAACATCCAGGGTCCTGTCCAGCACCATGAATGGCACTCAGAACGTCCTTTCTGCTCTAAAGACATACAACAGCATGATAACCTTTACAGAAAACTATTTATTTGTTACAGCTGATACAAATCCTACAATAAATCTGCAGTTTGTCTACTTCCTGCTTTCATGGAAGTAGACATGTTGTTAGCATCCTGCATTTACCAATTAGCTGCTCTGCCATGACAGCCAGTTAACATGCCTGAGAGATCAAATTTCAATTTGTGCTTAGTCACAGATGAGGGTGAATTAGACAGGCTAAACTTTCTAAATACATACAGGGTGCATTTCTCTATTTCTCTATTTTTCCTCCTGTCGTGTACAAGAGTTCAAGTCCACTTTCATGAGCGTTTGGGGAGTGGTGAACTGCTCAGGTAGCACCGAAGATGAAAAGCAGATGGAGAAGGAAGCAGATGGAAGGTGGCACATATGTAGCCAGAAGCATGAAAGGCAGCCCCCGGGTCCTGTGAAGAAGATGGAGGAAGACCGTGCTTGGGGAATATCTGGGTGGCGGTAAGCAACTGATCAGGACTTCGACATGGAACAGCCGGGGAGACAGAAGGAGCGGTGAGCTGTCAGAAAGCAGCGGAGAGCAGGGATTTTGGGACTCGTTAGCTGAAAGAAGGCAGTGGAAAGCGGGAACTTCGGGACTTGAACAGACACAACAAGTCATAATGCGTTCTGGCTGGTCCACAATGAATCCACATTTTGCACACAGGCCGGATCAGCTGGCCACTTCTAGTTTTGACCGGCCAGAACCCGAAGTGGCCAGATTTTAGGTTCTGGCTGTAACATAAATACTGTATATACTGCATCTATCTATCTGTCTATCTATCTATCTATCTATCTATCTATCTATCTATCTATCTATCTATCTGTGAGTGACTTCGCTAAATAATTAATAATTTGGTGATTTCCACCAGGTACCCAGCACAAATCACACTGCTGTCTTAAAGCTAGGCTCAGGCAAGACAAGTTTTTGAGATAAATGTAGCAAGTCTACTGAACAGTAGACTGGTCACTAGGGGTGTGTAAGCCTGTGGTTCTTAAAGTGATCCTTAAGTCAACTGAAAAAAATGAGATTTACTCACCTGGGGCTTCCCTCAGCCCCCAGCAGCCAGCAGCCCCCAGCAGCTGTATATCGCCCCCTATGCTGCTATTGCAGCCTCCTGGCCGCAATAGCAGCATAGGGAGCGATTAAGAGGCTGGGAACGCGAACAATCACTCTCGTTCCCATGCCTGTCGGCCGGTGACGGCCAAAACCGAAGTGCTTGCGGCGGGTCCTGGGACATCGGAGGGAAGCCCCAGGTGAGTAAATCCAATTTTTTTCAGTTGACTTAAGGATCACTTTAACCTCCTTAGCGGTAACCCCGTGTGTGACACGGGGTAAGCCGCCGGAGGGTGCGGCTCAGGCCCTGCTGGGCCGATTTAAATAATTTTTTTTTTGCTGGACGCTGCGCCAGCACCCCGATCGCCGCCGCCGCGCGCCCGATCGCCGCTATCCAGTGCGGCGCGCCCCCCCCCCCCCCAGACCCCATACGCTGCCTGGCCAATCAGTGCCAGGCAGCGCCGAGGGTTGGATCCGGAGTCCCAATGACGTCCCGACGTCGCTTTCCTGATCGGAGATCGCCGAAGGCAATCGAAGCGGGCGGGGGGATGCCGCTGAGCAGCGGCTATCATGTAGCGAGCCCTGGGCTCGCTACATGATTTAAAAAAAATAAAATAAAAAAAAAACTGCTGCGCTGCCCCCTGGCGGTATTTTTCATACCGCCAAGGGGGTTAAGTGGTTAATAGGGCTATAATTTAGAATGGGAAACCAGTAAACCACTCTGCAGAAGAAAGGAGGAAAAAAAAAAAAAGGACCAAATCTACAGTATTATCTTCAACTGTTCAGAAAAAGATGAATCAAAAGGACTACAGCAAATGAACTACTGGAGAGACCTGGAGGCCTAGGAGAACAGATTAACATCCTACCTGTTGTTAAGGCCCAAGTGTTCCCTGTTCCTCCACAGAAACATTGGGGTCAAAATGAAAAGATGCACATTTAAGGTTTGGTTCGTTTCCATCTCCTAACAAATGAAAGTAAAAAATAATATATTCAAGCATAATTACAAAAATACTGCATTATGACATATCTGTGTAAGGATTCTTGGGTTTGCCTGTCATTGCAGCGAGAAGCTAGCAATGAATTTCATCCCTTTTGCATATGCATGTGTCAGGGCTCCCTGTGGCTGCAGACATCATATGCATGGGAGTGTTCCATCTCCTGCAGGGTAACTGCTCAATTAGTGGAAGCATTTAGCATCCTGAGTTCCCAGCAGGCTTTGCTGTTGCATTGCATTGTCTAAGCGTAGCTCAGTGCAGTTAGACTTCAGCTTTCCCTGATAGCTGATTCATGTATCTAGTGTCATGTCATGAGTTCCTATATCCTTGTTCCTGTTCCGAGTGTTCGGATTCCAAGCCTGTGTTCCTGTTCATGTCCTGAGTACTTTGATTCCTTGCCTAAATGCGTGTTCCTGGTTAACCTGTATACCTGATCCTGGATTACCTGCATGCTTGTTCCTGGTGCAACCTGCATATCTGTTCCTGGACTTGTATCCGTTTGCCAGTCTCTGGGTAATATTCCTGCATATTGTTCTTGAACTTGTGTTGTAAAACCTGTTCCTGCATTATGTCCTGGAAACCTTGCTTTGAACATTGCATGTACCTTTCATTGTAAATAAACATCACTTGCATCAAATCATGGATGTCTGCATATATTTGGGAGTTACCAACTGCACCGAGTATGGCCGAGCATGACAATCTGATTTCACGTACTAGGCAAAAGAAAAATGAGTAGACAATACTATATACAGTACATATATTTACATTTTGCCTAAGCTGCTGAATATAGGTCACAGAGTAAAAGATGGCCTCATGGTGACCTCCAGGGGCACTCTATGGTTTCAAAACATGAGTGATGAGTCAAGATCAGATGTTTAAAGGTCATAATGCCAGGCCCAACAATGTTACTGACATTACAGCAAGTGAAGCAACCATGATGTCAATACGGGCAAGGTCCATCAGTATTGCTGACATCACAGCAAGTGAAGTGACCATGATGTCAATGCGGGCAAGGTCCATCAGTATTGCTGACATCACATCAAGTTAAGTGATCATGATGCAATGGTCTTCTAACATGCTGGGTGTCATAAGTAGAATGAGTAAGTTAATACTCCTTCAGAGAATGTGTATATCCAGAGAAAATATCACGAGTGCTTCATTAAATGAAAACTAGCTAGATGTTACTCAGGCAAACAGGCAAGACAGCACACATCTATGCTGAACACACGGGCAAACATCTATTTACATAAGGGCCTCTAAGTCCCTGAATGCCACTACGAATTTAGGCTGCAAAGTGAAAACCGTGAAATTCAAGATTTTTGTTCTTGGCATTGAGCTATGACACCCCTGGTCCTCGAGGGGTTAATTTAAAGCTTCCCATATTCTGCCTCTTTAGAGAAAACTAGTGGCTCTTATAAGCTCACACTGAAAATGTCACAAAACTCTCTCTTCTTAATCAAACAGCTTCATGCCCTATTTCCATAAATTTTGCAGTCAGTGTTTTCCCTGCTGGTTACAATCATTTTGCAGGCATGATGTGGCAAAACGCGATTAGTGTCAAAAAAACACAATAGCTCGATGATCTCATTTTTTACAACCAACACTGATGCCAACAAATGTATTTATGCTAAATAAGTATAAATAACATATTGAACAATTGCGCTCACTGATTCCAATTCAATAACACGAACCCGGAGATGTACTCTACCTGCTTGAGGATTTATAGCAGGACATATGGTACATTATACTTGGGTGCATAATCAGAGTTAGTGGTTTTACATTTGCTATTCAGAACATATCCCTAGTGATGCAATACAAAGACTGCCTGTCACACTGCAAAGAAAACAAGTGCTTTTTCTGAGCAGTCTGCAAAGTGACATTTGCTAAACTGACAAAATGGAAAAATGTTATAGATTTGCTTTAGACATGGCTCGTCAAATCACCGTTAATATTGAGGGAACATAAAAGCATCCAATTGGGATTGTTGCTATCTGACCTGCGCTATCAATTTAAACACGGGCAATTTTTATACAAACTCCATTTCATGTACCATGAAATTGCCCTATAATACATTCAATCATCACTAGATTGTAATGTCTGTGGTTAAAGTAGTTCTGGAACATCCTATGAATGCCTCAAGCAGTATTACCACAGTAGAAGAAGATGTACAGGTGAATCGACATATCATGTTACATTTCCTTTGTAAGGATGTTTGCTATTTTAAAAACTTGTTCTAACTAATCTATCTATTTATCTCTCTCCCTCTCTCTCTCTCTCTCTCTCTCTCTCTCTCTCTCTCTCTCTCTCTCTCTCTATATATATATATATATATATATATCTGTCTATCTATCGCTCTCTCTCTCTCTCTCTCTCTCTCTCTCTCTCTCTCTCTGTCTGTCTGTCTGTCTGCCTTTATGTCTGTCTGTTTAGCTATCTATCATCTATCAATGTATCCGTCTTTATTCCATCCTTCCCTCCATCCATCCATGTGTTTAAAGGATATCCAAGGTGATGAATAAAATCTAGCTTTACTTACCTGGGGTTTCTTCCAGCCCCTAGGGATCACTTGTGTCCCTTGCCCACGGCTAGTTCTCTCATGCAGCAAGGTGAAACATTTGCATCAGGCACAGAGATTACAGGGGTAGCATGTTTGTTCTGTGTGCTTACACTAACAGCATGCAGCCAGAGTAGGAGGAGAAGTAAGAGGAGAGCGAGCGAGGTGAAGAGGTCATCATTGGAGAAAAGCAGCTTGTTGTGCTGTGTGAGGAGTCTGACAGTGAGTGGAGGGGGGGGGGGGGCAGGAGAACAGCAGTGTTTCATTTTACTTGCAACACAGAAGGGAGGAGGTCTCCTGGAGGTGGCATGGCTGTCCTGACTGAGGAGGAATGGAGTGGCTGAGGGTGAGCAGTTTGTTTGTCACACACTCACAACCAGTCAGTGTGCTATTGTGTTGAGCTGCAGCATGTCACGTGAGAACATTAAATGAAGCAGAGTAAATTGGCAGGTGCTTTGCAGTCATTCCAAATCAAGAAGGGGGGGCGCATCCTCACAAGTTTGCCCAAGGCAGCAAAAAGGCTAGAACTGGCCCTGCCCTTGACCCAGCTTCAGTCTTCCTCTTGCTCCTGCTGGCAGTCTCCGAAGGATCGCCGACCCCCGACGGGTCAGCATCTTCTGCACGGGCATGTGCACGCCCCGCGTGTGAGTGCGCCAACTTCACCACACATGTGCAGAAGACGCTGATCCATCGAGGGTTGGTGATCCTTCAGAGACTGCCAGCAGACCCAGAAGAAGACCGCAGCTGCAGCGAGGGACACATGTGACTTCTAGGGGCTGGAAAAAGTCCCAGGTAACTAGATTTTATTTATCACCTTGCATTACAATTCTGATCGCAATTGGCTTGTAAAATGTTAGGTACATTTACACTGATAAACAACATGGGAATGTTTACATTAGTGCGCTGCATTTAGGACTTGATGTTTTCCGATCGCAATCATCATGTCTGCTGCATTTTTCATGCCATTGGCCTGCTATACAAAGTATAGGAGCACAAGAAAATCACATAGCAATCAAGTACCTATGCAATTTTTACATGATTCAGAATTCAAAATGTTTTGGGAAATCACAAGCATATTGTAATTGCACCACAAACCGGACGGATCGTGGAGCAATTGCTGCAGTGAGAACTACAAAAACTGTGAGTCACAAGGGAAAATAACCTTTAGGGCCCTTTTGCACTGGCTGTGATCTGCCATTTTGCCAATCACTACAGCGCTGCAATTTACATATACATCGCAGTGCTCATTTTCCACAACTGACATTCTTTTTTTTCCAAATTGCAATCGCCAGCTGGCGTGATTCTTGCTGCAATCACGCTCCATTCTCAATGGTTATAAGACGCTATTGCAGCGAGTGGGAAAAGCATGCTGCGCTATCGCAAATACAGCACAATTGCTTTGTGATCACGCTTGCTAGTGGAAAAGTGCCCTTAATGTATATGGACTTAAAATTCCACATTAAAAAAAATTCTTCTAGCTAAAAAAAAAAAAATGTATCAGCGCTGTACAGATGTTTTGAATATTGTTGAAAATTACCTTTATTACCTTTCCATTTGAATTTGCAGCAAGCTATCAATGTAAAAGCTGACCATAAGCACAGACTGCACTTATTTTTTAGCCTGAAAGCTATACACTATGTTTCAATACAAACAGCTCTGGTATTACTTTTGTTTTATATAAATGATGAGCTTTGTAAACCAGCTTGGTAGTTATCTTCCACATTTACATTTTAAAAATAGACTGGTGGAAATACTATGGACACTGCAGAGCTGACAGACTGTTAGGATCATGGTGGTGGGGACTGAATGAGGGTGTTGGTGGAGGGGACCGGGTAAGGATGATGATGGAGGGGACTGGGTAAGGATGATGGTGGAGGGGACTGGGTAAGGATGATGGTGGAGGGGACTGGGTAAGGATGATGGTGGAGGGGACTGGGTAAGGATGATGGTGGAGGGGACTGGGTGAGGATCATGGAGGAGAGGACTGGGTAATGATCCTGATGGAGGGGACCGGGTAAGGATCATGGTGGAGAGGACTGGGTGAGGATCATGGTGGAGGGGACTGGGTGAGGATCATGGTGGAGGGGACTGGGTGAGGATCATGGTGGTGAGGACTGGATAAGGATCATGGTGGTGAGGACTGGGTAAGGATCATGGTGGAGAGGACTGGGTGAGGATCATGGTGGCGGGGACTGGGTGAGGATCATGGTAGAACATGGAAAAGACTGAGAACAGTGGCATGGGAGCAATCCGTGTGCATGGGGCTTTACTTTCAGCTCTGGTACACTTTCATGTACTGAAAATAGAATTCCCTTCAGGCAATTTTGCTGAGGGTTATTATCAGTGGTGTTTTGGAATTTTGTGCTAAAATATCTGAGCTATGTATGAGTCCAACACCTGCATATACAGTAAAAGCAAACCACAGATGGATTGCATCACATGCAGTGGGTTGTGCTGATGAGAGGGAAAGAACTGAAATCTCTGTTAATTCAACCTTTTCTTCACATGAAATTTATGTCAGATACAAATATAGAGTTTTTCACTTTTTTTTTGCTTATTTTTAAATCTCACTGGGACACTATGAAGGAAATTCTAACCTGTCATTGGAGATTGTTGCAGGTGGATGAACGGATCGCCGAGATGGTGAGTCCTTGACCCTCTGTTACTGCCCATAGGGCTTTGAACTTGCGTGAGCTTTTGGTGCAACCAGAGTATGTCCATTCAGGTGGGAGTGACTGGCTATCTAGTGGACCCCCACCATCAGGCATGTTCCGATGTAGGAACATCGAATAACTAAAACCCTTCACTACTGCCTATGCTGTGTCTATCCACATGGATTGTTTACAGAATTATTATTTCCCCTGTAAAAAAAAGCTTATATTAGGACAAAAAAAAAAAAAAGAAGAGAATTCAACAACATGTGAATGCAATAAAAAATGGGGACAAGAATAATCAGTAGGCAGAACACTTTATTACTGGACATGGGTGCTCCCTCTCGAGTTTAAGATTTGCCGGTATCTACTGCCATCAAATCTCATCATGGAATTGGGATTCTAATTGAATCCTCCATCAAAAAGAGGCAAGGCTGATCTGGAGAGCAGGGTATATATATATATATATATATATATATATATATATATATATATATATATATATATATATATATATAACATAGCTATACAGGTGAAACTACTGCCATTGATTTAAAAAACAGAACACACACACACACAAACATATATTATAAAAATCTTAATAGGGTAAGTAACAGGGGAGCCCCACCAAAGTATATGAAAGTATAGAAATCCTCATTTGCCAAAAGTACCCGTTTGTAAATACCTAACATAGTCAAGACAGTGTACATTGATGTTTTGAGTTCTATGAGACTGTAAAAGTCACCAGTTCTCCATTAAGGATGCAACCATTGTAATTGTGTTAGCATGTTAATTTTATGAAACAATCCCTTAAGGTTCCCTCAAGGTTCCTCTGTGTTTACTACCTTAAATGTAATAGATACTTATTTAAGATAATTTATCATATATACTTTTAGAACCTTTGGTGTGGATTTCCTGTTTCTTTCCTGTATCATTTTTTTTTATTTGAGTATGCTGATCTTGCTTAATCAATAAAAAAAATTCTAACTGCATACCTGCAGTATATAATGAGCCTTCACTTCAAATTACCTTCCACCTAAAAAGTGCACACTTATTTTCCAGCCTTTGACGAGATTTCATTTTAGATAGATTCAACATAGATGAAAAAACAGATTTAACATAGATGAAAAATATGAATATAGATGGATACCTCGAGTCAAGTCAAACCAGAAAAAGAGAAATCTGAAAGGACTCTGAAAGGAATCACAATGTCATATCTCTAAAACACAGCAGGCCTAGTTTGGGAGTTAGCCATTAACCTACAAATAAGTTCTTGTAATTTCAGAGGAAACCAAAGCACACAGAGGAAACCCACAAAGACAAATGGAGGAGGGCATACAAACTTCAACCAGTTCAATCAGTTGCCCTCATGGGCATTGAACGTAAGTCACTAGTCCTTCAAGGCAAGAGCACTAACCACTTAGCTACTGATGTGTAGTAAACCCAGACCTGTTATAATTTCCAAATGTCTCGACACCAAGGAGGGCAAAGTTACATGAACAGTTTAGTACACCTAATCCAAGGTCAGATTTTATTTCCTATACAACTTGTGCATAGCAGTATATGAGATGGGAGTCTTATAACAAAAAAAATAAATAAAAATAAAAACTTGGAGAAAATGTTACTAGAGGGAAAAAAATAACAAGGCAAAGCTATAAAGCAGATAAAGCAGCCAAGCATGATATTTTCTTTCCTATTTTTTAAAACATGTGTTTGTATGACATCTTTTTTTACTTGTTAATCTCCCCTTGGTATTTGGCATTGCACTTCAGGTCATTTTAATAAAAGTAGGAAAGAAATTACAAATAAGAGCTAATGACCCTCTTTACATCTGTATGTCAGCCTAATGCGTGTAGCATGGCTTTTAGACGATGTACAGTGAATAGCAAAAATGAGTAAACTAGAGGATCATTGCATGCTTCACTGGGCACTGCTGAGCACAAGGTTGTTTCTTTGATTGCTGAGACCTGACCACCATACTAAATTTATTTTGTTGGCTGTTTGCATTAAAATATGCCTTGCTGACCTTCATGCATCCTGTCTGAGTCATTATACCTAAAGTCATTTTCGGTTTAATGGCACCGTCTTCTAAATAGGATTGTGTGCATTGGACTTTACTACAAAATGACGTGACGGAAAGCAGGAAGAAAAGTAGCAAAAACAACAAACAATGTTAATCATGCTATTTACTAGTGTGTCAATTTAAAAGTGAAACAAACACAAAGAAACAAATGACGTGAGTGAGCTTAAATGAAGAATGCAGTCCATTTTTATCAGAAAATACATACTTTCTACGGAGAGAAGACTATTGTAGGGGCTGCCCAGGGGAAGTATGAAAACCGTTTCCATAGATTGCTGAGTATTATTATTGGTGTAATCACTGTCTTTTATTGTTCGTCTTTATAATTCAGTGTTCTTTTCATATGTCAGTCATCACGCCCAGCATTTGTTAGTTTTAATATGGTTATGTGTTGAAAATAGAGGCTGTCTCATGGAAGAGACAGAAAAATATTTCAGTCCTATGAAAAGAGAACAATCTTACAGAGGCCAGTGAAGAAAATTGGAATATGAGGGTTTCTTTGGCCGTGTTGCATGTAGTCTGATCAGAATCAGAATCATCTTTATTTCGCCAAATACGCCAAATGACGTATCTGGAATTGTATGTGATACACATGGCAATGGCAGTACATACAAGGCATAGTCAACATGAACATTTTACATGGCCCAAACAACAGAAGCATGCATAAATCAGAGCAACATTTAGGGTATAGGGCCAGGTCTGCATAAGAGTTCATGGTTCAGAGTTCAGGGTGGGTGACAGATACAGTTCAGGAGATGACAGGTGAGGTGCTCCCAAGGACTAGTGTGCTGTCAGAACAGCCTCATTTAATGTTATTTAACATTATTTATATTCTTTGTAATAGTATATTCCAGTCCCCCTGCAAGATTTAGTTATTTAGCATTTCCCAACTGTAACTCCCTGCTCAACAGCCTTGTCTAGATGTTTCTGCAACAGTTGAGTTCAGTTAGTGAGGAGATCCTGCTGTGCTTGTAGTCGCATCATATTTTTACCTATGAATATGCTCTAAAAAACATCTTTGTATGCTTTCAACGCAAGTAAAGATACTACAGATTATACTTGGAGTCATTATTTCAACGAGTAAACTGCCTGTGGAGGTTTCTAAATCAGTGTGGAGTCATACTGCTATACAGACTGGGTCTTCTGGAGTATGCCTCACACATAAAGCGGGAATTCGAAACAGAACAGTAAAAATACGATATCTGCAAGAAGGTAATGGGATTTCCTGTCATCTCATCAGTAAAGGACTGATCTGCAATACGATAAAGGATTACTTAGCTACACCTCAAACACAAATCTACAAAGAGTAAATAGACGTTCAGCAAAAAAGTACAAGAATTGCCTGTCTGCCTTCCTACAGTGAATACAGTGAGTACAGACTGCTTCAGAAATTGTACATTCCTTCTGTTTGGGACTATCGCTATTAAGTTTAAAAAAAAAAAAAAAAAAAAAATCACCCAGTGATAAGATTCATAAGCATCATATCTGCAACCATAGAGCATGTCTATTTCTATGCATTCTATTAACATGGAAGATGAATTAATGCTCGGTCAAGATGATTCAGATAAACATGTTGTACTACCTGAGAGACCAAGGCGGTCAATACATCTTTCTCTAAAGGCAAGAGAGAGGTATGAAGCAGAAAGTGAAGGAATGTTCCATAGTCTGTCTGAATTGTGGATAAAAACGCTGCAACACATATCTGATATTGAGAAGACTGGCAGTAATGGAGAGCAATTAAACAATGCACTTACAAGACTTAAGAAGACATATGAAAATTACAGGAAACTCTCTGAAAAATATTCTTCCTTTCTATCGCAAGTTAGTACAGAACAAGCGTCAAAAGAGTTGGATGACTTTACCACCGCTGATCAACAGAGACATGTTGCGTTTATGGAAGCGAAGTTACAGTTAGAGAATAGGATAGCAAATTTGATCGAAACTACATCCTGTACCTCTATTTCTTCTAGATACTCAAAAAAACTGTCAGTGCAAGCAACCTCTCACAGATTTACTAGATCAAGCAAATCGCTGCAGTCACTCTCCCAGAGGTCAGCATTAAGCATTCAGTTAGTCAAAGCCCGTGCAGAAGCAGAGGCTGCGAAAGCACAATCTTATTGCTTTGAACAAGAATCGACTCTTAAAGCGGACGCAGCACGCAAACAGGCGGAAGCAGCACGCAAACAGGCAGAAGCAACACGTGTGCAGGCAGAAGCACAGGCAGAAGCAACACGTGTGCAGGCAGAAGCACAGGCAGAAGCAACACGTGTGCAGGCAGAAGCACAGGCAGAAGCAACACGTGTGCAGGCAGAAGCAACACGTGTGCAGGCAGAGACAGAGGCCCAGTTAGAACTTCTGCAAAAGAAAAGAGAAGAAGCAGCAGCTCTAGCAAGGTTAAAGGTCTTCGAACAAGCTGTGGAAGAGGAAGAAGGAATTAATTACCCTAGCCTAAAGTCTGCTGACGATCCTGCTAAACGAACTTTGCAATTTGTTCTGAACCAGAACAATGGATATATTCCCCTACTTACAGCTGAAGTCTCTGCACCTACCTGTTCAGCAAGTAAACAGCCAGAATGCATATCGTTAAAACATGAATCTCAGTTTAACACTGTACCTTTGAAGGATTCTGCTATGCTGTCCAACACTACAAGTCCAAGAGAACAAATCTATACACCTTGTCAGACCTCAGCAAGATATAATCACAAAGAAATATCACAACCAATTGGAACAAATCCTATGAATCTCATAACACAGTCTTTTTCAAGCTCCCATGCTCCAAACATCACACAGATCAAACCCTCGCCTGGAGTAAACGCATCTGCATCTCCATTCTCTACATCACCACTGGAACAGCACAAGCCACATACTGTCTGCAGTGGTGACGCATTTCCACGTACAGAAATAAAATCAGAAAAGTCTGAAATTGAAGAAGTTGGCAAGTATATGATTCGCCGAGAGCTTCTTAACTCTGGACTAACGAAATTTGATGATCAACCAGAAAACTACAGAGGTTGGCGAGCTACATTCAAGACTATAATCCAGAACCTGGAGATTGAACCTATAGGAGAACTTGACCTACTTATCAAATGGTTGGGACCGCAGTCATCAGAACAAGTTAAAAGACTGAAATCTGTTCATTGCGATGATCCAGCAACGGGTCTTAACATAGTTTGGGAGAGATTAGAGAGAGTTTATGGATGTTCTGAAGCTATTGAGCTTGCCTTATTCAAAAGACTTCGAAACTTCCCAAAACTGTCTAACAAGGACAACCACAAGTTTCAAGAATTAAGCGACCTTCTTCTTGAAGTAGAAAGAGCCAAGGCAGACCCACACCTTCCAGGTCTTGTCTACTTGGATACAGCTCATGGTGTAAACCCAATTGTACAGAAGTTGCCACCGAATATTCAGAGTGAATGGGCAAAGAAAGGATCTAAATATAAACAGGAATATAAAGTATCCTTTCCACCTTTTTCTTTTTTCTCCAAATTCATTAGAGACATAGCTACTGTAAAGAATGACCCAAGCTTTTTATTTTTTGATACTACAGTTCTTCCTTCAACATCTTTAAATTGCGATACTCAAGGCAAGTTTAAGGACTCACGGAACTCTATCTATGTTAAGAAGACTGGAATCTTCTCAAGTTCTCAAGACTCTGATTTTAAACCACAGCAAGTCAAGGAAAATGATCCTAGGTATCAATGTTCTATTCATAACAAGCCACACCCTCTTAGAAATTGTCGTGTGTTTAAACAAATGCCCTTTGAAGAGCGCAAGTCTTTCCTCAGAGAACACGATATTTGTTATAGATGTTGTGCATCTACAGACCACTTTGCTAAAGACTGTAAAGTTCCTGTTAAATGTTTTGACTGCAACAGTGATAAACACATAACGGCTTATCATCCTAGTTCTCCCAAAGAAGTGCTTCAAACTGCTCAAGCCTCAAAGACCACACCAAGTTATGGCGGGGAGAGTACTGAGGAAATGACAGCATCTGTATCCACAAAATGTACTGAGGTATGTGAAGAAGGATTCCACAGAAAGTCATGCAGTAAAATATGTCTGGTCAAGGTATATCCAGAAGGACGACCACAGAGCGCAGTGAAGATGTATGCTATCCTTGACGACCAGAGCAATCGTTCATTAGCAAGTCCAGAATTCTTCAACATGTTCAATATTCAAGTAGAAACATGGCCCTATACTTTACGAACTTGCTCAGGCCTGGTTAAGGTATCTGGAAGAAGAGCACATGGTTTTGTGGTAGCATCTGAGTATGGAAACACTGAATTTCCACTTCCAACACTTATCGAATGTGATCAGTTGCCAAACAATCGAGAAGAGATCCCTACACCAGAAGCGGCTCTTTATCATCCTCATATGAAACACATAGCCAGTTACATTCCACCGCTTGATGATGATGCAAAGATTCTCCTTCTTTTAGGCAGAGATATCCCAAGAGTCCATAAGGTGCGACAACAATGCAATGGACCAAATGATGCCCCTTATGCACAGAAACTAGATTTTGGATGGGTCATAATAGGAGATGTTTGCTTAAATACATTTCAAGAGTCTTATGATGTGTTCTCATGCAAGACCAGCATCAGAGAATCTGAAGGCACCTTTCATTCACTTAAACATCCTTTTAACTTTCAAGTTCAGGAGAGTTTCAGTTTAAAGACTTCATGCGATCTACAAAAGCAAATCAGTTGTAAGAACAGTTCTCATCAAGACTTTGGTGACACTATATTCCAAATAACTCGTGATGACAATAAGACAGTTCCTTCCATTGAGGATAAAGAGTTCATAAACATCTTGAATAATGAATTCTTCAAGGATGAAACTAACAGTTGGGTAGCTCCTTTACCGTTTCGTTCACCAAGAATTAGGCTTCCAAATAACAAGAAACAAGTTATTTCTAGGCTAACTTCACTTAAAAAAATTCTGAAGAACAAACCCGATATGAATGATCACTTTATAAAGGCAATCACTAGCGATGATGGAAAGGTTCGCAAGGTGAAAGTGAAGACAGCAAGAAATGGTAGTGTTAAGACTTTGTTTAGACCCATCACAGAGACAGTCTTACTCCTGCCTTCAAATGAAGATGTCTTATCTACTCGATCCAAGGGAACAGCCTGATATGCCTTCGAGTCTACTGAGTTACATCCTTTCTCCAGTGATGGAAGATTCTTCAAAGATCTGCATTCAAGAATTAATGTTTATGTTTTATGTTTTCTCTCTTCTCTACAAGTCTTAATTATACTTATAGTTTTCAATGTTAAATTGTATTATATATAGTGGTATCTACCGATACCAAGCGGGGAGTGTGCTGTCACAACAGCCTCTTTTAATGTTATTTAACATTATTTATATTCTTTGTAATAGTATATTCCAGTCCCCCTGCAAGATTTAGTTATTTAGCATTTCCCAACTGTAACTCCCTGCTCAACAGCCTTGTCTAGATGTTTCTGCAACAGTTGAGTTCAGTTAGTGAGGAGATCCTGCTGTGCTTGTAGTCGCATCATATTTTTACCTATGAATATGCTCTAAAAAACATCTTTGTATGCTTTCAACGCAAGTAAAGATACTACAGATTATACTTGGAGTCATTATTTCATCGAGTAAACTGCCTGTGGAGGTTTCTAATTCAGTGTGGAGTTATACTGCTATACAGACTGGGTCTTCTGGAGTATGCCTCACACATAAAGCGGGAATTCGAAACAGAACAACTAGAGTGTTGCAATCTGGCAGGGAAGGGGGGGGGGGGCTGGAGTTCAGTAACAGTACAGCCTGGAGGAAGAAAGTGCTCCTGCACTTGGTGTTCCTGAATTTGATGGTTCTGAAACAGCAGCCCGACAGGAGGAGCTCGAAGAGGTGATTGTATGTATGGGAGGGGTCGTGTGAGATCCTGTTGACCTTCGTCCTCAATCTGGCAGTGTAGAGGCGATCTATAGGTGGCAGGAGTAATCTTATGATGTTTTTCACAATTTTATTTACTTTATGAAGTTTGTTGCTAGCGGTTGCCCCTGCATACCAGATGAGGGAGGAGCAAAGGATGGATTCCACCGTGATGGTGTGGAAACTGATAAGCAGCTCCCCTGGGATACCAAATTTTTTCAAGTGATGAAAAGAGAATAACCTCTGTTGCACCTTATTTTGAATTTTAGTGGTGTTCTGCCCCCAAGATTGTTAGTTAATGTTGTGCCAAGGAACTGAACGCTCGGCACCCTGGAGACTACAGTCTCCCTGATGAGGACTGGGTGGAGGGTGGAAGGGTGTTTCCCGAAAACCACCATGAATTCAACAGATCATCACATTTGCTACCTATTAATACTTATTGTCTAATTAAAGAAGAAATCAACATAGAAACATAGATTCATTAAAAAATAGATACATCTAAATAACATCCATGTTTACTTCCAATCTTACATTTCATTAGTGCTAGCCAGTATATCTTAGAGCATATTAGAAATGATGTTCATAATGTTATAAACCTTTTAGCTTCATGACCTTAGACACGAAGAATTACTAGTATCTAGCATGGCTGAGAAAAATGAAAAGTGTCAACATCTGCAAACCAACAAACACATAAGAATATGATAATAGCCATCATAAACGTTTACCAACGCAGTTCTAACTCTTCCAGTCTTCTACAAATTTTTACAATCTGGGTCAACTCCACTTTTGCCATATCTGCCTTTCTGTCACTTTTGTCAGCAAAAGTGTTGTTGTTTATACAACCCACATACAAATCCCACTGATTAGAAGCGTTACGGCAGTTTCAACAGCCATCATAAATGTTGACCAATGTATATAATAAAAAGAAGAAAATGCTTTAAATATTTGGATCTTATAGAAGAACCATCTTTACCTTTTGATATACCCTTATAGTATTATTATAGTATTATTATCATTAATATTATCATCTCTTGGAAGATAGCACCCTTGAAGGCAGCAATGTTTTCTTCAGGCAAGATTAGAGTTGGGCCGAACGGTTCGCCGGCGAACGTGGTTCGCGCGAACGTAGGTGGTTCGCGTGCGGGTACCGCACGCGAACCTTTTGCGGAAGAAGTTCGGTTCGCCCCATAATGCACTGAGGGTCAACTTTGACCCTCTACATCACAGTCAGCAGGCCCAGTGTAGCCAATTAGGCTACACTAGCCCCTGGAGCCCCACCCCCCCTTATATAAGGCAGGCAGCGGCGGCCATTACGGCCACTCGTGTGCCTGCATTAGTGAGAGTAGGGCGAGCTGCTGCAGTCTCTCATATAGGGAAAGATTAGTTAGGCTTAACTTCTTCCTGGCTGCATACCTGTTCTGTTCAGTGAGCCCTCAGCCCACTGCATACCTGTACTGTGATCCTGCCACTGCATACCTGTTCAGTGATCCTGCCACTGCATACCTGTTCAGTGATCCTGCCACTGCATACCTGTTCTGTTCAGTGAGCCCTCAGCCCACTGCATACCTGTACTGTGATCCTGCCACTCCATACCTGTTCAGTGATCCTGCCACTGCATACCTGTTCTGTTCAGTGAGCCCTCAGCCCACTGCATACCTGTACTGTGATCCTGCCACTGCATACCTGTTCAGTGATCCTGCCACTGCATACCTGTTCAGTGATCCTGCCACTGCATACCTGTTCTGTTCAGTGAGCCCTCAGCCCACTGCATACCTGTACTGTGATCCTGCCACTCCATACCTGTTCAGTGATCCTGCCACTGCATACCTGTTCTGTTCAGTGAGCCCTCAGCCCACTGCATACCTGTACTGTGATCCTGCCACTCCATACCTGTTCAGTGATCCTGCCACTGCATACCTGTTCAGTGATCCTGCCACTGCATACCTGTTCTGTGAACCCGCCACTGTATACCTGTTCTGTTCAGTGGACCCGCCACTGTATACCTGTTCTGTGAACCCGCCACTGTATACCTGTTCTGTTCAGTGGACCCGCCACTGTATACCTGTTCTGTTCAGTGGACCCGCCACTGTATACCTGTTCTGTTCAGTGGACCCGCCACTGTATACCTGTTCAGTGAACCCGCCACTGCATACCTGTTGTGTTCAGTGAACCTGCCACTGCATACCTGTTGTGTTCAGTGAACCTGCCACTGCATACCTGTTCTGTGAACCCGCCACTGTATACCTGTTCTGTTCAGTGGACCCGCCACTGTATACCTGCTCAGTGAACCCGCCACTGTATACCTGTTCTGTTCAGTGGACCCGCCACTGTATACCTGTTTAGTGAACACGCCACTGCATACCTATTGTGTTCAGTGATCCTGCCACTGCATACCTGTTCTGTGAACCCGCCACTGTATACCTGTTCTGTTCAGTGGACCCGCCACTGTATACCTGTTCTGTGAACCCGCCACTGTATACCAGTTCTGTTCAGTGGACCCGCCACTGTATACCTGTTCTGTTCAGTGGACCCGCCACTGTATACCTGTTCTGTTCAGTGGACCCGCCACTGTATACCTGTTCTGTTCAGTGGACCCGCCACTGTATACCTGTTCTGTTCAGTGGACCCGCCACTGTATACCTGTTCTGTTCAGTGGACCCGCCACTGTATACCTGTTCTGTTCAGTGGACCCGCCACTGTATACCTGTTTAGTGAACACGCCACTGCATACCTATTGTGTTCAGTGATCCTGCCACTGCATACCTGTTCTGTGAACCCGCCACTGTATACCTGTTCTGTTCAGTGGACCCGCCACTGTATACCTGTTCTGTGAACCCGCCACTGTATACCTGTTCTGTTCAGTGGACCCGCCACTGTATACCTGTTCTGTTCAGTGGACCCGCCACTGTATACCTGTTCTGTTCAGTGGACCCGCCACTGTATACCTGTTCTGTTCAGTGGACCCGCCACTGTATACCTGTTCTGTGAACCCGCCACTGTATACCTGTTCTGTTCAGTGGACCCGCCACTGTATACCTGTTCTGTTCAGTGGACCCGCCACTGTATACCTGTTCTGTGAACCCGCCACTGTATACCTGTTCTGTTCAGTGGACCCGCCACTGTATACCTGTTTAGTGAACACGCCACTGCATACCTATTGTGTTCAGTGATCCTGCCACTGCATACCTGTTCTGTGAACCCGCCACTGTATACCTGTTCTGTTCAGTGGACCCGCCACTGTATACCTGTTCTGTTCAGTGGACCCGCCACTGTATACCTGTTCTGTTCAGTGGACCCGCCACTGTATACCTGTTCTGTGAACCCGCCACTGTATACCTGTTCTGTTCAGTGGACCCGCCACTGTATACCTGTTTAGTGAACACGCCACTGCATACCTATTGTGTTCAGTGATCCTGCCACTGCATACCTGTTCTGTGAACCCGCCACTGTATACCTGTTCTGTTCAGTGAACCCACCGCATCAGTGCGCATACCTGTGCAGTTAAGTGAACCCACCTACCTACGTGAGTGCACGCAGTGTGATATACCACTCCGTGCATACCCAATATGGACAAAACAGGTAGAGGAAGAGGAAGAGGTAGTGGCAGAGGCAGAGGAAGGCCACCCGGCAGGTCTGCGCGAGGTCGTGTAAATGTAATTTCGTGTGGACCTGGCCCACAGTACAGTGCTCGGAAGAAGGCACGTCCCATCACCTCCCAAGATTGTCAGGACGTGGTTGAGTATTTAGCGACACAGAACACCTCATCTTGCTCAGCCACCAGCGCTACTACTAGCACCACTTCCGCTGCATTTGACACTTCGCAAGAATTATTTAGTGTTGAAATCACTGATGCACAGCCATTGTTGTTACAGCCAGATGAATTTTCACCAGCTAATATGTCTGAGTTACGCGGCAACACTATGGATGTAACGTGTCAGGAGGATGAAGGACCTACTGATGGTGCAAGTTTGGATTTGTCTGAGGCAAGCGAAGCTGGGCAGGATGACTACGATGATGACGGTAATAGGGATCCTCTGTATGTTCCCAATAGGGGAGATGAAGAGGGGGACAGTTCAGAGGGGGAGTCAGAGAGTAGTAGGAGGAGAGAAGTTGCTGAAAGAAGCTGGGGCAGCTCTTCGTCAGAAACAGCTGGTGGCAGAGTCCGGCACCATGTATCGCCACCTATGTACAGCCAGCCAACTTGCCCTTCAGCATCAGCTGCTGAGGTCCCCATAGTGCCCACATCCCAGGGTGGCTCAGCGGTGTGGAAATTTTTTAATGTGTGTGCCTCAGATCAGACCAAAGCCATCTGTTCGCTCTGCCAACAAAAATTGAGCCGTGGAAAGGCCAACACTCACGTAGGGACAAGTGCCTTACGAAGGCACCTGGAGAAAAGGCACAAACAGCAATGGGATGGCCACCTGAGCAAAAGCAGCAGCAGCACACAAAAGAAAAGTCACCCTCCTTCTCCTCTTCCTCCTTCAGGTGCATCATCTGCTTCTGCCGCTTTCTCCCTTGCACCTTCACAGGCACCCTCCTCCACTCCGCCTCTGCCCTTGAGCGGTTCCTGCTCCTCTGCCCACAGCAGCAGTCAGGTGTCCGTGAAGGAAATGTTTGAGCGGAAGAAGCCACTTTTGGCCAGTCACCCCCTTGCCCGGCGTCTGACAGCTGGCGTGGCGGAACTGTTAGCTCGCCAGCTGTTACCATACCGGCTGGTGGACTCTGAGGCCTTCCGTAAATTTGTGGCCATCGGAACACCGCAGTGGAAGATGCCAGGCCGCACTTATTTTTCGAGAAAGGCCATACCCCAACTGCACCGTGAAGTTGAGAGGCAAGTGGTGTCATCTCTTGCGAAGAGCGTTGGGTCAAGGGTACACCTGACCACGGATGGCTGGTCTGCCAAGCACGGGCAGGGCCGCTACATTACCTACACAGCCCATTGGGTGAACCTGGTGGTGAACGATGGCAAGCAGAAAGCGGCGGACCAAATTGTGACACCTCCACGGCTTGCAGGCAGGCCTCCTGCCACCTCCTCTCCTCCTGCTACATGCTCTTCGCTGTCCTCCTCCTCCTCCTTGGCTGAGTGGCAGTTCTCCTCTCCAGCTACACAGCCCCAGCTCCGCAGGGCCTATGCTGCATGCCAGGTACGACGGTGTCACGCCATCTTAGACATGGCTTGTCTCAAAGCGGAGAGTCACACTGGAGCAGCTCTCCTGGCTGCTCTTAAGAAACAGGTGGATGAGTGGCTGACCCCGCACCACCTGGAGATAGGCAACGTGGTGTGCGACAACGGCAGCAATCTGCTTGCCGCTTTGCATATGGGGAAGCTGACACACATACCCTGCATGGCACATGTCATGAATCTAGTGGTTCAAAGATTTGTGGCAAAGTACCCTGGCTTAGCGGATGTCCTGAAGCAGGCCAGGAAGTTCTGTGGGCATTTGAGGCGCTCTTACACAGCCATGGCACGATTTGCAGAAATTCAGCGTAAAAACAACATGCCGGTGAGACGCCTCATTTGCGATAGCCCCACTCGCTGGAACTCGACCCTGCTCATGTTCTCCCGCCTGCTAGAACAGAAGAAAGCCGTCACCCAGTACCTCTACAACTGGAGTAGAACGAAACAGTCTGGGAAGATGGGGATGTTCTGGCCCGACAACTGGACACTGATGAAAAATGCATGCAGGCTCATGCGGCCGTTTGAGGAGGTGACCAACCTGGTGAGCCGCAGCGAGGGCACCATCAGCGACTTAATTCTCTACGCGTACTTCTTGGAGCGTGCTGTGCGTAGAGTGGCGGATGAAGCTGCAAATGAGCGTGACCAGGAACCGTTACGGCAGGAACAGGCATGGGACCAATTTTCATCAGACCCAGCTGTTTCCTCAACACCTGCGGCAGCACAGAGGGGGGAGGAGGAGGAAGAAGAGAGATTGTGTGCAGAAGACGAGTCAGACTCAGCGGATGATGAGCAAGGTGTTTCTTTGGGGGAGGAGGAGGAGGAGGAGGAGGGGACAGCGGCAGGAGAACAACCGCAGCAGGCGTTGCAGGGGGCTTGTGCTGCTCAACCTTCCCGTGGTATTGTTCGCGGCTGGGGGGAGGAGGTTGACTTACCTGACGTCACTGAGGAAGAGCAAGAGGAGATGGAGGGTACTGGATCCAACTTTGTGCAGATGTCGTCTTTTATGCTGTCCTGCCTGTTGAGGGACCCCCGTATAAAAAACCTCAAGGGAAATGAGCTGTACTGGGTGGCCACACTACTAGACCCTCGGTACAGGCACAAAGTGGCGGACCTGTTACCAACTCACCGGAAGGTGGAAAGGATGCAGCACATGCAGAACCAGCTGTCAACTATGCTTTACAATGCCTTTAAGGGTGATGTGACGGCACAACGCCAGCAAGGTACCACTGCCACTAATCCTCCTCCCGTGTCCACGCAGTCAAAGACAGGACGCTCCAGCGATCTCATGGTGATGTCGGACATGCGGACGTTCTTTAGTCCAACGCCTCGCCGTAGCCCTTCCGGATCCACCCTCCACCAACGCCTCGACCGGCAGGTAGCCGACTACCTGGCCTTAAGTGTGGATGTAGACACTGCTGTGAACAGCGATGAGGAACCCTTGAACTACTGGGTGCGCAGGCTTGACCTGTGGCCAGAGCTGTCCCAATTTGCCATCCAACTTCTCTCCTGCCCTGCCGCAAGCGTCCTCTCAGAAAGGACCTTCAGCGCAGCTGGAGGCATTGTCACAGAGAAGAGAAGTCGCCTAAGTCACAAAAGTGTTAAGTACCTCACCTTTATCAAAATGAATGAGGCATGGATCCCGGAGGGCTGCTGCCCGCCCCAAGACTAAGTCAGTCCCCGCACACACAGCATCTCTGCCTGCACGCCGTGTGACTGGCTGCCTGGCCTGCCCCAAAAAGACTAAGTCGCTCCCAGTCCCTCCACACAGCATGTCTGCCTGCAGGCTGCTTCACTACCTTCTCCGCCACCACCAACAGGATCCGGGACTCCAGGCGGATTGCTGAATTTTTTAGGCCGCTGCTAGCAGCGGCCGCTGTAATCATTTTTATGGTGCATGTACATGACTGCCTAATTTTTCTGGCTGCACTGAGGGCAGCTGCAACAACAAAAGAAAAGGCATGTACATGCGCCCATTCCCCTTCGTGATCATTACCTTGCCGTGGTGAAGGGGCTTGCGTATCACAATGAAGCAATGACCGGCGCCTAGATGAGTGTCTCGGGGGGTACACAAAAGATAATAAGGTCGTTGCTTCATTGTGGTCAGACCAAATTTGATCAGCTGGACAGTCACTGGTCTGTCATTCAGCTACATCAGCCAGGCCGACCATATGGGCTGTAAAGCCACCAAAACCTGCACTCTCGCCATGGTGCGCACCAGTCCAGCACGGCCGTCACTAGTACAAACAGCTGTTTGCGGTGCGTTACACGGTGAGTTTGGTGTGTCAGTGTGAAGCAGTACCTTAATTACACTACCTGATTGATGTATACACATGCAAGATGTTTTAAAGCACTTTAGGCCTGTCATTTAGCATTCAATGTGATTTCTGCCCTTAAAACGCTGCTTTGCGTCAAATCCAGATTTTTCCCGGGGACTTTTGGCGTGTAACCCACTCCGCCATGCCCCCCTCCAGGTGTTAGACCCCTTGAAACATCTTTTCCATCACTTTTGTGGCCAGCATAATTTTTTTTTTTTTTCAAAGTTCGCATCCCCATTGAAGTCTATTGCGGTTCGCGAACTTTAACGCGAACCGAACGTTCCGCGAAAGTTCGCGAACCCGGTTCGCGAACCTAAAATCGGAGGTTAGGCCCAACTCTAGGCAAGATATGTGGTTCATCTTGAACAACAAAATATCCTCTTTGAAATCTTACACACAAAGCTAGATGTTTGGTATGTGATTCCTAATGTCTGCTTTCAAGTGTTTGAAGTATGCTTTTCCACTCAAAAACAAGACAAAAAAAAAAACAACAACAACAAAGTAACACAACATAAGGCAGTGGTCCTCAAACTAAGGCCCGCGGGCCGAATGCGGCCCCCTGAGGCTTTTTTTACCGGCCCACCACACACAAAATGTATTACTTATTTATGTGGTCAGCTGCATCTTTAAATATTGATGGTCCGCATATCGAATAGCAGTGCACCACCCATCCACATGGAAGCCAGAAAGCAGTAATTCGCTGGTTTCCAATCACATTCCACATCAGGTGACTCTGCTGTCCAATTGGACTTCAGGTTGTCACATGGGTATGCTTCACTGTCTGGCCCGCAAAGACTTCTACATCAACCCGGCCCTCAACCCAAAACATTTGGGGACCCCTGACATAAGGTTTAAACACTTCCCTAGATCACTTGGACACAAGTTGCAAACAGTATCAATTTATTTTAGGATGGAGATAAAAACACAGCTTGATACAAGGTACATCCCCCGTCCAGATGGCCACTCACACAGACACTCCCGATCAACAATTGTGTCACATGGTTGTGCTTCATCATGGACTGCTACAGCTTTATGGTGGGGATAAGGCTTAAATGGCAAGTTGGATGGGAGTGTATTATCTACAGAGTGAGAGCACACCCTATTCATCCATCCAGCCTTTCCTGGTACCCACCTTGGTTCTCTTCTGCATGCGTCATGGGCTTACGCACCAGCTAGGAATGACCAACTTATCCCAATTTCTGTACCTGGTTACTGCACGCTGATGTGTTTACATCAGTTCCAATGCCATGGCAACAGGACATCACGTCCTGACTCCCTGGCATGAACTACAAACATAAGGCATGCATTTGAACATTTAAAACCTCAAATCTGGTTGATTGCTACCCACAGGCTAACATTAGACAGCATTTTTCATGTGTGTGCACCTACTTTTAATCCAATGGTAGTTAGAACCATATTGTATCTGTGTACATCAGAAAAAGGTGCCAGAAAATGATGGCGTGGGTAAAGTGGATAGTACAATATCGATTATTCTTCTCATGCTTCACCAAACATATCTCTCTCATCGACCCTCCCTCTACCTGCTCCAAACGCTAACCTTCCCCAATAGCTACTCATAAAACTAGTAATAACCAATGACAAAAGGCATATAAAGTGGGGTATGCACACTAATAAACACCACTACACCACTACAGTACAAGCACTCTCGCCTTGCAGCGCTAGATACCTGGTTCAAATCCCAGCCAGGTCAACATCTGCAAGGAGTTTGTATGTTCTCGCTATGTCTGATTGGGTTCCCTCCGAGCACTCCAGTTTTCTTCCACATCTCAAAAACATACAGATAAGTTAATTGGCTTCCCCCTAAATTGTCCCTAGACTATGATACATGCACTACACAATAAAGACATATGACTATGGTAGGGACTAGATTGTGAGACCCCCTGAGGGACAGTTAGTGACAAGACAATATACTGTACAGTCGGCGCTATATAAATACTTAAAGAGGAACTCCAGTGAAAATAAAGTAATAAAAAGTGCTAAATTTTTACAATAATTAAGTATAAAGGATTTAGTCAGTGTTTTCCCATTGTAAGATCTTTCCTCTCCCTGATTTACATTCTGACATTTACCAGATGGTGACATTTTTACTGCTGGCAGGTGATGTAAGTGGAAGGAAATGCTGCTTGCTTTTTTTGCAGTTGGACCCAGCTGTAAACAGCTGCTATTTCCCACAATGCAATGAAGTGCACAGACAGGAAACTGTCAGAACCATGGTCCTGACATCCCACTGTGGGAGGGGTTTCACCACAATATCAGCCATACAGAACCCCCTGATGATCCGTTTGGGAAAAGGAGAAGATTTATCATGGGGAAGGGGGTATCAGCTACTGATTAGGATGACGTTCAATTCTTGGTCACGGTTTCTCTTTAAATAAATAAATTATTTTCTTGAGTACAAAAGAGTATATAGCACAAATTATAAAATGCTGTCCCTCATATGCATCCACATCCCAAAAACCACCTCCCGCCATATATCCTCCTTAGCCAAGCACATTTCAGCCACACACACAATTGTGATTGGGAGGACAGTAAAGACGGATATTTAAGAAGAGGCCTCTTCAAAGCTAGCTTGGTTGATCTAAACAATTGATGAAAAGAAGAGTCCTGCAATACCAATGGTCATAATAATGCACTGATATAGTGTATTTTCCCTTATGATGGAAGTTAGCAGCAGATTTCGCCAGTCAGCAAACAGACTGAACAACAACCAGTGTGGTTCACAGCATGATTATAAGTTCAGTACAAAATAACAGATACTGACCAGCAAGGGGAAGCAAGCAGTTGCAGCCGCATAGGATGTGTTGCATAAGCCCGTTCAATTCTTATCCATGTGACAGAAGAAGAAAAGCGTCGGCACTACAGTATTTGCGCTGAATTTGGAAGGCTATAGAATATAACACACACCTCTTCATCCACACTTCTGGTATTGATAGCGTGCTCTGATTGATTAGAAGTTGCAATACAATAAAGGAGAGGAGAGGGAGACAATCGGCACTGCTTCTATTGCTATTTACTCCAGAGTGCGGTGGAACACGTTAAAATTCCAAGACAGTGTATCTTCAAATTGTGGCATCAAAAATATTCATTCAACGTAAACATGCATGAACATCCCATTGTCTGAGGTGATGTGGTGGCGGTGGGTGCTGGGCACAGATAGCCTTACGGCCGTTTCACGCAAAATCTGCGCTTCTATGGAGGCATGTGTTCCACCGCACTCTGGATTAAATGTCAATTCTTATCCAGGAATGAGAGATGGCAGCAAGCAAAGGTAGAGCAAGAATTGCAAAGATAAATGTGGAGTGCACAGATTTCTCACCCCCAATTCTAGATGGACTACACCTTTGCAGAACCAGTCATTTAGTGCAAGATCAGCCCCCAATTCCAACAAATGGTGCAGCAGTATTGACTCCCGGTGGTGAAGTATAATCAGGTTAAGATAATAGATGGATAATAATACTGTTCAGACAGTCCCTCCTCTGTGCAATAGTCCAGAGAGGCTTGAAGCGGCAGGTAATGCAGCAGGGTGAGGAGGCAAAATGGGATCCAGCCACTTGGGCCTCTACATATTTTGTCAGCGTTATTCCAGATTCCTCAGAAGCGTGGCTCATAAAACTAACCCTCTTGGTACCCTACTGGTGCCTACATATTAATCCCTACCGGCTACAACCCCCGTTCTCAAATTCATCAATTGTTGCCACTATAGCCACAATTAGCATTGCAGTCTATGGCAGTGCCCAAATTAGCAGGTGCTGTGTAGCACTCAAATTACCTGCCCCACCCTATCACCTGGAGAAGAAAGGGGTTGAGTGAGAGTATAAGGCAGTGATGATCTTGCCCAGCACTGTTTGCTTTATATTTATTATTTTAAAGCCCTTGTTCCCTTTCCCAGGATTTGAATTGTTTATCAAGGCTGAAAATAGAGGTATCAGTAAGTCATTGTTCCTATAATTTGCAGATTTGATGCAGTTGTCCACTGAAATTCTTTAACTTTAGTAGGGTTTTTAGTTATTGGGAAGGAAGGAAGGAATAGTTTATTTCGCCAAGCATGACTGGGTCATGCCCGGAATCAGCGTACCAGACCAGGATGGACGAGCAGAGGATCGACTCAATGGTAGCGGAGTAGTAATTGGTCAGAATCTCTTGGGCCATGCCAAACTTCCTCAGCTGGCGGAGGAAGTACAGTCTCTGCTGGGCTTTTCTCTGTATCGCCGTGATGTTGGGCCTCCAGGTGAGGTCACTGGAGATTGTGGTGCCCAGGAGGTGAGCGCAGGGTACTCTTGCCACCTCCTTACCATCTATGTGAATTGAGGGTGGGGTGGAAGCGGACCTTCTGAAGTCGACAATTAGCTCGACAGTTTTTGCGGTGTTAAGCACCAGCCTGTTCTCCTTGCGCCAGAGGGAGATTCTCTCTACCTGCTGACAGTACTCCTGGATATTGTCCTTGGTGACGAGTCCAATGATAGTAGTTACGTCGGCGAACTTGATGACCTTGACTGAGTCTGCCCTGGATCTGCATTTGTAGAGCACAATTGGCTTTGTTTTACAATAAAATGTAAGCCACAGTATAAAAGTATTAACTGTAATGAGCTTGACGGTTGATTAAACACATTAAGTATTCAGCTATTGTGGTGCTATTGCTTAAATTAGATGCATATGCTATTAATGGAATATGCTGCTTTTTTGTTCTGATTTGCATGCAAATATCTTACTTATTCATTTAAACTCTACTGGCAGATAAAATGGACGATACAATCATTAGCACATGTACTCCATTGCATGATTAGAAGAACATTTTGCATATGAGGGAAATGATTTATCTGAGTTCTGTTCTTCACTTCGAAAGTCAATGACTGCAGTTTTACTCCCTCCACCATTTAATGTACTCTGTCATCTACAATTAAAACAAAATGGCAGCCTATTAATCATTTATGTTGTTTGTACCATGTATCCAGTTGTTTGGAGTTTTAGTTTTTTTAAAGAATTTTAATAACTTGTTAGATATTTATACTCCTTTTAGTGAATTCATAAATACGCCTGTGGAACATTAGTCAATGAATTACTCCTTATCATATGTACAAGGGATCTGTATGTTTTCTTACATCAAGCAGGCTGTTTTACGAAACACGCACTATAACTAGCAGTAAAATGCAAAACATTTTTGGATTGTAGAGATTGATTGCTGAATCTGTTTTACAAGTCCCTGTTATGAGGCCCAGGAAATGTTAAAGCATTAACTTCTTTTATATCCAACAGCTAACTGCATATATCCAACAGCTAACTGCAAAATACATCTGAGCACTTGTACAGTTCAGAGCACACAATTATGTTGTAAGCTATTTAAATATTTGTTCTTATGTCGGCGTCCTTGTATCCTGTACATCAAATTAAAGGAAATTAATTAAAAGAAACTGCACCAGAAGCAGGCACAATGTACATTAAAGAGCACAAATCTCATGCATGTGATTGTGTGTGTAGCTGTTTTCAAGTAAAAATATACACCCACACAAAGAAAAATCCGTCATGTGACTTTTTTGACCAGGATAAGCATTGATAATTTATGAGAGAAATCTGAAGTCATTTCCGTTTTCTTTAAATTATTTAAAGTGTTGGTTTCATGAGTTTAGGCTGGAGCTGCTAGACCAGCATCATTTCTAGGTCCTCATCACCATTCCTTGAAAAATTAGATTTTTGGCTTGCTATACACCAGCCTGAAACAGGCTGTCTACATGTGGGGTTGGTGTGGCTGTGTAATATTTAAAGCCATAGGCTTGCTATACACCAGTGGTTTTGGATGCTTTCCTTGCTTACAGGGGTGAAAAGGGATAATTTGCATATTCAGTAGTGGTGCATTGTGGGTAAGCACATTTGTTCACTTATAGCTGAATTATTGCAGGTTTATTTCTGTTTTAAGAAGACAAATTTCACTAGGCATTGTTTATTAGCAGGAGGGCTTTTCGGTCTCTTTTATCCCCATATAAATTCCTAGTGGTTTGGGTCACCCTGAGCTGCTTGGTTACTCTGTTGTACTGGTTTAAGCCCTATCCCATATATTAATGAGGGCCAAAAGCCTGAAACAGGGTGTCTACATGTGGGGTTGGTGTGGCTGTGTAATATTTAAAGCTATAGGCTTGCTATACTCCAGCGGTTCTGGATGCTTGCCTTGCTTACAGGGGCGAAAAGGGATGATTTTCATATTAAGTAGTGGTGCATTGTGGGTAATCCCAAATGTTCACTTAGAGCTGAATCATTGCAAGTTTCCTTCTGTTTTAAGAAGGCAAGTTTCACCAAGCATTGCTTCTTAGTGAGAGGGCTTTTCGGTCTATTTTATCCCTCTATACATTCCTAGTGGTTTGGATCACCCTGAACTGCTTAGTTACTCTGTTATTTTTGGCTAAAGCTCAGATTTACAGACAGTAAGAGACTTGTTCTGATATTCCCTCTTATCTCCCTCCCATTCCCTCCTCTTCCCCATCCAACTATTTTAGACTCTACTTAAGAGGAGGAAATGGGAGGATGATAGAAGGTAACATTGCAGCAAGCCTGCCTCTTCCTGTCTGAAGATTTGACTGCAGCCAAAAGTCACATTTTTCAAAAAGTTATTATGGGAACTAAGAGGAACAAGCAGAGGAATCAACAATACACAGAAGTATGGGGATTCGGCATGAACACATGTCTTTTTTCACGTAGGGTAGCTTTGCCTCAGGGCAGGAATCATTCAAGACAATAACAATCTAGGGAAGCAGAGTAATTTACAAATATTGTAAAATAAAGTAAAAACACAATTACACAATTGAGAGCCCGCAATAGTGTATTATTGATGATAAAGGAATGCCAAGGTAGCAGCAAATAGAAATATACTCACAAGGATGTTTGCCTCGGATGTTTTGGATATGTCCAACAATAAAGGAAACCTTCATTGACAAGTGCGGACCATTTCTTTTTACTCACAAGTATGGGTTGCCATTTTATCGACGGGCGGACTGCGGACACGGTCGAGGATGGTAATGCGGCTGGCGGAGTTGGGGTCTTATCTGATATAAGAAACTTTGAGGACACCAGGTCTCTTTTGTCCTTAGAGCAACTACTCTCAGAGACAGAGACTCTCAGAGACAGTTCCCTTGGTGTCTGAAGATGATGTGAGGCCCATCCCTGTCCGCAACCCAGCATTCTATCCGGCGGCTGCCCGCAGTCCCCCCGTTGATGCTTTCCAGGAGGTTGTTGAAAGAGAGCTCCTTGCACTAGCCTCTGCCGAGACCTCAGGCCTCCGTGGTAACCTCTCTTCCGCTGAAAAGCAGGCCCTCTCCTCCCTTAAAACAAATGCACGTATTATCATTAGAAATGCAGATAAGGGAGGTGCAGTGGTCGTGCTGGACACTGAAGTTTACCGTCTTGAGGCTCTGAGACAGCTCCAGAATTTGGACACTTATTCTCCTTTGAGATGTGACCCTACTGTGGAGTTTAACCGACAGTTGCTTGCACTCTTGTCCCTGGGCGAAAGTCTCGGGGTACTCTCTAAAAGATTGGCAGATTATCTCGCTGTTTCCTCGCCTATTGTTCCGGTGTTTCATCATCTACCCAAGATCCACAAACAGGGTTTTCCCCCAGAGGGCAGGCCAATTGTGGCCGGGATTGGCTCTCTGGGGGAACGCCTGGGAAATTGGGTGGATGAACACCTACAACCATTAGTACGACGTTTGCCTGGTTACATCCGGGACACCAAGCATGTGCTCAGCAGCTTACAGCATTTCCAATGGCATGACCATTATAGTTGGATTGCCATTGATGTCAAATCACTGTATTCTTGCATCCCACATGCTTTGGCCTTGGATGCCCTTGATTATCACATGGCGAGATACTCTGCTTTTTCTGCGGACCTTCAATTCTTTGTCGGGCGTGCCGTCCAATATCTGCTTACCCATAATTATTTCCTTTTTGAATCCGATTTTTATTTACAACGTTGCGGAGCATCAATGGGAGCAAAATTTTCTCCCTCACTAGCAAACTTATATATGGGCTGGTGGGAGGAGCTCCATTTGTTTAGCGACTCTAATGTATTTTCGGGTCACATTATGTGGTATGGCAGATACATAGATGACCTGTTGGTCATCTGGGACGGCACGCACGAGGAGGCACTACAATTTGTTGACCTTTTGAATGCCAACTCCTTAAATTTGGTGTTCACCTCCCAGTGGACTTCTTCTGAGATCAACTACCTTGATCTCACACTGAGGGGTGATCCCTCGTCTGCCTCTGTGGTTTCCAGCACCTACCGCAAGCCCTGCAGCGGCAACTCCACCCTGAGAGCCAACAGTTGCCATCCGACTCATACCATTCGTGCGGTTCCTGTTGGAGAGTCGATTCGGGTACGTCGCAACTGCTCTGACAGTTTGGCCCTTGGTTCGGAGTTGGATGCTGTGGGTTCTCGTCTTGCTGAGCGCGGCTATCCTAGCTGGATGATCGAGAGGGGGAGGAGGCGAGCCCTAACAAAAACCAGAGAAGATCTATTAACCTCTAGTCCCAGCCATAGATCGTCGCGACTTAGTACCGACATGACTTTTGTGACCACCTATAGTCAGGAATTCAAACAAATCACACAGATAGTGAGGAAGTCTTTGCCAGTGTTGCAAGTCGATGAGACCCTTAATCAGATCATCCAACAGGGAGTCAGGTTCGCGAGTAGAAAAGCCCCCACGCTTGGGAGCATTCTATCACCCAGCATCTTTTCTTCCAGCGCGCAACGGCCGTGCTGGTTGACTACTCTTGGGTCCTATAAATGTAATTTTTCTACTTGCCAATACTGTACCGTACACAAGCCCACCCGTTCTGTCACTTCGTTTTCCAATGGCAGAACCTTTCCTATAAAACAATACATTAATTGTGACACGAGGTACACAATCTATTTAATTTCGTGTTCCCTCTGTCGTGTCCAATATGTAGGGTGCACCACCAGGCACCTCAGGCAACGTATAGCGGAACATTATAGGGGAGCTGGTTGGTTAACCTTGGAGGTGTCTAATGTAGCGAAGCATTTTAGAATGGCCCATTCAGGAAATATGTCCTCCTTTTCATTTCAGGGTATCGAGCATGTCCTGATGCCTCCGAGAGGGGGAGACGTTTACAAACGCCTCCTTACACGGGAGGCATACTGGATTCTTCAGTTAGGGACACGCTCGCCGGGAGGGCTCAATGCTAAATGGGATCTTAATACGGTCACTTAATAGTGACTGGCCATCCATTGGTTTTGTCCTTGCCGTCTGTCATTATGTGGTTATTTGATCCAACTTTGTAGTAACTAACCTTTGACTCATTTACAGATTTTAGATCATATTCATTGCTGTGTTTTGTACTGTTACTGTGAATATAACCATATGTACTTACAATTTTATTTGTAGCGTGATTTTATCTGTCAGATCACACGATTTTGAGGGATATTTCACTTGTGGTTTTTTTATATATGCACTTTTTTTCATGTACCTTTCTTTGTGGGTGGAGCCAACTAGGCATGTGACTTCGGGTGTAACCTCACTCTATTTAGGAGTCACTTTCTCCTGCCTACGCCTATGCTATGATTAAGGGCGTGTGACGCCCGAAACATGTCAGCATGTGGTGTTGGGTTAGCCTGTCGTGTTTTATGATCCAATAAAGATTTGCAGTTTCTACCGACATCGTGCGGATTCCACTTCTTGTACAGTCTTGGATCCGAGGTTCTGGCAGCCTGCTATCCTGCACTGTCGGCAGACGGAGGTTGTGAGCGGAGTTTCACTTTTCTTATGGGTTGCCAGGTTCAGGCAACCACTTAAAGCACTTATGGGGATATTAGGCCTGTACCCACTCAGGCTAAAAAGTCGCTCTCTGTAGAAGGAAAGAAGGGGTGTTCGCCCCTCCACTAGGTGGATAACAATAATTGCAATGGAAACAGAGTAAAAAATGATCATAGGTAAAAACAGATAAAAGTTGGGGGGCAAGGATGGACTTACCTCCCCTAAACCAAACACAAACACACTGTATGGTTTAAACAAAATTTAATTCGTACTCCAGAACAAATGCAACATGTTTTGCGGGTCTCTAGCCCGCTTCCTCAGGCAAACATACAGAAGCGCTGTACTTGGCTACACAACTTCTGAGTTGCTGTATTATTCTCTGAGAAAGAGGGCTAGAGACCAACGAAATGCATTGCCTTTGTTCTGGACTACGAATTAAATCTTATTTAAACCATACATAGTGGTTGTGTGTTTGGTTTTGGGGAGGCAAGTCCTTCCTTGCCCCCCAACTTTGATCTGTTTTTACCTATGATCAATTTTTACTCTGCTGGTGCCTCTGTTTCCATTGCAATTTACAAAAATAGTTACAAGACACAAGGAGATGAGATAGCCCAGATACCTTAAAGCAAATCTGAAGTGAAAATAAACTTATGAGATAATGTATTGTACGTATAGTACAGCTAAGGAACAGAACATTAGCATGACATAATGAATTGTATGTGTAATACAGCTAAGAAATAGAACATCAATAGCAAAGAAAAGAGTCTCATACGGCTTTCCAGTACATGAAGATTTAAAAAACATCAATAGCTATCGATGCAAAAGAGCTTCTCTACCAAAGTAAGAAAGAGTAACTGGCACCTTACCCAAGTATAACAGACTGACGATCCAATTGCGTCCAGCCTGCCTTACGCATTCCATGACTTCCAGTCACTTTTCCAGAGGTAGGTGGAAGAGGAAAACAGTTTCCTCTTATAGTGAACGGCATCCTGCCGCTACTATTTACATTTCTGCAATTTGACTCAATCTGTGCATGGCCACGCACATGACATCACTGCACTCAGTGTCACTAAGGATGCGAAAGCCTGGTGGCATCTGCTGTAACTGTTAGCCAGCAAGTGAATAATAAAGTTTTGAAATACAAGTCAATGAAATAAAATAACTGCTTTGAAATACATTAGAATATTTTTTTTAAATACATGTCAAGGAAATAAAATAAATGCATTGAAATACATTGTCAAGTATTTTAATAAGTTCACAAATTGTTAGATTTTCAACAGAAAATCTAAAATATATACAAAATCAAAAATACAAACAGATACTACAGGGAGAAATGCAGTCACGTTACGTCACATGTTAACTTATCCAGTGACTTCCTGTCAGTAAAGCTCATTGTTGTACCATAGATAGGGCTGCAGTCATCAGGGATTGGCGTTGGGGGATAGTGAGCCTGGAGTTATGGACTTGTGGTAAGTGGCCCCTGCATCTACTTGCTGCAGGAGCCAAGGGCAATGTTGGATAGGCAAAAGGATAATGCCTGTTGCCTGTGAACACTAAAAGAAGCTTCATAGTAAGGCTGTGTGGCCAGGGATTGTTGTGAGAATACCACTGCAGCTCCGCAGCTCATTATTATACCTTTTCAGCAGGGGATAACGAGTGTGCAGAGGAAGGTAAACTTTCCGATATAAACATCTTAAGGTCTCCAAGATGCAGCCAATGGATCAGATCAGATAGCTGGTTGGGGTAGTCAAGGGTAGCAATGGGAAGAAGCAGGGTAGGATAGAGAAGATCATAAGATGGGGACTTTCAGAATGGTGAGGACCAGAGGACCTATTGCCCATGGTAAAATCATCAGACACCAGTATGAAAAGTACAATTACAATACCAGTAAGTAAACCCCCACAGGATTAGAAAGTATTTTCCTCTGCAGCACAACTCTTGCTACCTAGAAATCCAGAAAATTCATAGTGCCTAGATCATGTCTCACCTTTCTTACTAGGCCCAAGCCAGGTTATCAAAGTGCCCAGTTAACTACCTGCCACTGCCAAGATGATTTAGTCCCTTGCTTATCCTCAGACTAAGTCATTCACTTTTTGACAAAGGCATTATGGGATGATCCATTAAGCTCCCAGAATTATTCACAAATATTATTGTTATTCTGTTATGAACGAACCTGAGGGACTGATCCTGAAGATAAATTATTTCATTTTAAACAGTGAGACATCACATGCATAGTCATTTTGGGAGCTATTATACAGTCTTTATTTAGGTTGCCCTTATTCCACATTCTGCAACATGGCAAGCTCTGAGTCCTGAAGATGAAAGTATCCAAGACCATGACACATGGGGGATTATGTTTGCTATGCCATTCTTAATAATGCATATATTATTTTGTGTGGTCTGACAACTTCTTCCTCACTTTATTCTACCTCTAGTAATGTATTACCCTTCTCTTTTGGTTGCAGTGTCATTTGGGGAGGGTGGAGCTTACATGTTGGAAACATTTCTTACTGTAGAATCAATTCCAAAGAATGAGCTTAATAATCCCTACACCTTAGTGTTCCATGTCTTTTTGGATACAATTATTAGGACAGAGACTTTTTTAAAAAGTGAAATGTAAAATATTGTGGTATATTTCTTGGGGTAAAACTTTATTGAGGGCTCTTTCACATCAGAGCTTGCGTTGGAGAACGCTCAAAGCATACGTTTTGTTGTATGCCTTTTACTGCATTTTGATATGCGTTGCACTGCAGTGAGTGTGCGTTTTTAATCCGTTTTCAATGCGTTACTGCACATAGAAAAACGCAGGTAATTTTTTTTTCTTTTAGTTGTCAACTTTCTACATTGTTCCTCTGTTGCATTCTGGGACTGATTGCCTGCGTTAACGGATTAAAAACGCGCATAGTGTGCGTTTTACATTGACTAACATTGTAACGCATAAAGCTAGCGTTGGCCAAAAAACTGCGCCTGGGTGCAGTGTAACGCAACGCACAAAAAGGCTGCGTTATATGTGAAAGCTAAAATAAAAGTCTATGGACTTTCATTTCACCTTGGGTAACGCAAACTTTATCCTTTGCGTTGAAACGCAGAAAATCTGCCCTAATGTGAAAGAGCCCTTATGGATATAGGAATGCTCATCCGGATTCTGTGGAATTTAAATCTCTGCATTTCCTATTGGAAAATGGAAATCAGAGTTTAGTGCAAGTCAGTCATTTTAGCTCAATCACAGAACTCGGAAGCATTGGACCAATCAGAGAATGCTGAATTTTTCTGCAAAATGTCGATCGGCGTGGTAATTTTAGACCAATCACAAGGCCTAATTTAGCATTTTTCCGATTTCTGTTATGGGATTCGCAGCCTAACGCACAACTTTGGATGAAAAAGCCAGCTGCATTGATAGCGCAAGCAATTCGGCCGGCGGCGCCATTACTTCCTATGGCAGAGTTTCCCCGCAAATTTGCCTGCAGGGGAAACTCTGCGGATTTGGCAAGGAAACCACGCAAGTGGACACGGGCCCTTAATGGATAAGTCACGCCTTACTACATAAACTCCTGTAGAGTAGAAGTACTTAGATTGTGCACATGCATTGGGTAGGTGATTGACTGAACAGCAGAAGTTGAAAATGAAAGCACAAAAAAATAAGGAATAATACATTTGCAAGGTACAGAATGATATTCTGAATTTCTTATTTTTGTATGAAGGTCACAGTGATTTTTATTCCCTATGTTGGCAGAGCAGTGCGCCTCAGTATATTACTGATAAGCCATTGCCATAAATAGAAAGGGCACCACCTTTTGTGTTATGTCTTTGGAGAAATATGCAAAGCAGATTGTGTTTGTGAGTCAGCTACAGTAAACTTTGATGGGACCTAAAGTATTTATTACACAATTTTTATAACTTCTTGATAAGCCCCGCTGAAAAGATATAATTCAATTACATAAATAGTTGGCTCATTTCTCTCTATCTCATTCAAAATAATGCTTCAACATCCAAATAAAAAATGAGTTCTCAAATTGGGTAAAAAAAAACCCTCAAGAACATATAGAACATCTCAACACACTGGGGAACTCACAAAATAATAATATGGAAATCAGGGCCGGGTTTGTACTTTTTACTGCCCTAGGCCAGCAGTCAACAAACTGCCCCCCCCACCACCACCACCACCACCAAGCATGTACACGCACACACAATATAACATCACCATTTGTGTGCTCCTCTGAGCACAGTCATTGACATGACTATATTCTCTGTAACATGATGCAGACAATGTCAACACTTTATAATAATATGGTAGAATATTAGACCATGGCTATGGTCAGGCCCAGATTTAAATCACAGGAGCCTATAGGCACAGATGTTCTGGCACCTTAGATTTCACCCTCCATGAACCTACAAACATCCGCCGAACCGCACCGCAAGTGTCACTTCTCCCTTAGTTCCCTTGCCTGTCATAGGTAGCTACAAGTGCCCCTTAGTATTATGTAGCCAGAGCTATCTTCAGTATTAAGTAGCTAGAGGTGCCTTCAAGTATTAGGCAGCTAGAGGTGCTCTGACTGAAGGGAGACCTTGTCAATGGAATGCCAAGACCCAGGTGAGTAACCTCTAATTTACACTCCACTTATGACCCTGTATAGGGAAGAAGGGAGGGAGGTACCTGGGGAGGGAAGTGAGACACCCTTCCATCATTAGGCGCCTGTGGGCATGTGCCTACAGTGCCTTATGGTAAATCTGGCCCTGATGGAGATGGTACCACACACCACATAAACTAGATTGCTTTGAAAGCCCTCAATCCTCCTTGTGCTGGGGACAATGTGGCTAATGGTCATATAGGAAAATTCCAAGCATGTTTTTCTCAAATGATAATTGTGCCTGAACGAATATCACCTCAACTAGCATTACTACATCTAAGAATTGAATCATAGAATTTGCAACACATTACAGAATTCTGTTAACCTACATTGTAATGCCATCGAGGTCAGCAATAGTGATACATTGGGGATGTCACCATCTAGCTTTCTATTCCAGAATTCAAAAGAATATCAAATGAATATTGAATGATTAACAGTTGCAAAGGAAACCAGAATGAATGAATTTGACTTAGCAATGGAAAAAAATTGGGTTCTGTACCCTCTAAAACAAATATCTAGGAATCCTGGTAATATTTCTCCACAACTAGTTTATATCTTGCTGGCGATCATGAGCCAACAAATTCAATGCCAGTGTTGTTGTTTTTTTTAAGGTAAAACTTTAGATATTTTTAATATGTTTTGTATGAAAAATATCATACAATATATAATTGTCTCTGAGCATGTCTTTATAGTGTAATAAGCATTAACAAAACATTTACATTATGTGTTAATAGGGATTGGTACATAGAAATGCTTAAAGGGAACCTGATGTGGGAGGGATATGGAGGCTATCATATTCATTTCCTTTAAGGCTGGATTCACAGTGGTCCGTTGCATAACACACCTGTTATAATGAAGGTGTACCATAATGGAGTCTGAACCTGCAAAGCCTGCATGCAGCAAGTTAAAATAACACGATTCAATGCAGTATTTTGAACAGGCCAATTGAAATAAAGGGACAGCTAGTTGACATGCAAGATTATTCTGCAAAGCAATTGAGCACTGTGGACTTGCCCTTAAACAATACCAGTTGCCTAGCTGTCCTGCTATTTATTCCAGTTGTATCAGAATCACACACCTGAAACAAGCATGCAGCTAATTTAGTCAGATTTTGTCAGAAACATCTGATCTGCATGCTTGTTCAGAATCTATGACTAAAAGTACTAAAGGAAGATGATCAACAGGACTGCCAGGCAATTGGCGTTAAATAAATAGATATGACAGCCTCCATACACCCCTAGCTTCAAATTCCCTTTAAATAGATATGACAAACAATTGAGAACAAACTGCACCGGATGACTGGAGAAGCTGGCATTAAATACGCTTTCCTATTGCTGTTTGGCATGAAATTAAAGCGGACTATAACCCTGCATTTCAACTTTGCTCTAAAACATTATTTACAGTATATTATATGCAGCCAGCATTTTTTTTTTTACTAGACCAGCATTGGAAGGGTTACACAGTGCTTTAAAGTTCCTGGAGATTTCTGCAGACGCATCCGAAGCTGACATAGATACATTTTGTTTACATAAATGTATCTAAGTGTTGAATGTGACTCATCTCTCTGACTGAAAAGGAGTTGGAGGACAGCCAAAGAGTGTGTAACATTTCTCAATAGATACATATAACTAAATATAATGTAACAATCTGAACTTCTGCATATCTCTCCACGGAACTTTAAACCTCTGTGTTTAACCCTTCCAATGCTGGTCTAGTAAAAAAAAATGCTTTTTGCATATAATATGCTGTAAATAATGTTTTAGAGCAAAGTTGAAATGCAGGGTTATATTCCACTTTAACCACTTGAGGACCCACCCTTTACCCCCCCTTAAGGACCAGCGCAGTATTCTGTGATCTGTGCTGGGTGGGCTCTGCAGCCCCCAGCACAGATCAGGCAGCACGCAGAGCGATCAGATCGCCCCCCTTTTTTCCCCCCTATGGGGATGGTGTGCAGGGGGGGTCTGATCGCTCCTCTTGGCTGGCATGTTGCGGGGGGGGCACCTCAAAGCCCCCCTCCGCGGCGAAATTCCCCCCCCCCTCCCTCTCCTACCTGTCATCCCCGGTGATCGGGGCTGCACAGGACGCTATCCGTCCTGTGCAGCCAGTGATAGGACGTCCCCTGTCACATGGCGGCGATCCCCGGCCGCTGATTGGCCGGGGATCGCCGATCTGCCTTACGGCGCTGCTGCGCAGCAGCGCCGTACAATGTAAACAAAGCGGATTATTTCCGCTTGTGTTTACATTTAGCCTGCGAGCCGCCATCGGCGGCCCGCAGGCTATTCACGGAGCCCCCCGCCGTGAATTGACAGGAAGCAGCCGCTCGCGTGAGCGGCTGCTTCCTGATTAATTAGCCTGCAGCTGGCGACGCAAAACTGCGTCGCTGGTCCTGCAGCTACCACTTTGCCGACGCGCGTTATGAGTGCGCGGTCGGCAAGTGGTTAAGCTTGAAGTGCCTGCACATATGGGAACGTGAAACCTCACGCATGCATGCGCAAAGTTTTACTCCACGCTGCAGAAGCGTGCACACGCCTCTTGCCACAGTCCTTAACCTGACGCACGTGCGTAAACAGGAAGACGCCAGTGTTGGAGCGAGGAAATATGAGTATGACACTGTTACATATAGTCAGAATGGAGTATATATGTGCTAGATATAGGTTACAGTACAGTGATGCCAAGAGATAGGCAGTTAAAAGTGGGTCCTATGTAGAATATTTATCAGTCTAATTTGCATGGCACTGTCAAGAAATATACAACTGCCTGCTTTACAATAACATTTTCCGTTTATGAGCCTTCCTTCTGCTAATCATTTTTCTTCTTTGATCTGTGAACTTTTAAGCTCTGGGTCATATTTTTTTTCTACTCTAAACTGCATGAAACAACTTGTTTAGCAAATTACCAACACTTCAGAAATTGCTTTTATTATTCATTGTATTGTTGTTCTCGATCTTCATGCATTTGACAAGTGTAAGCAAATTAAACCTATTTATTTTCTTTTTTTTTTGTTTTTATTTTTTGTTTAAAAAAACTACTAGAGATCTAGATCTCATCTTATAAAAACGATGAAGGTTAATAACACAAGACCTTCATTGTACTTTATAGTATATTAAAATGGGATGGTTCATATGAAGAATAATTAGTGTAAGCAGGATTATCCATTTACTATTTTAATCAAGGTGTTTGGCAAAATTAATAGTGTGATATATGTGGATTGTTAAAAATAGCCATGACAGGGTAGTTTTCTATGTGCGGCGTGATAAACTTCACCTCTTTATGTTGCATTGCATCATAAAAGCAATTTTTTTCTCTACACACCAAGCACTTTGCCCTTCAGCTGTCATTTGGCTGGCTTCCACTTCAGCACAGTTTGACACTGACAGCAACAATGTCCTGCATTTCACTCCAGTTCATCCCTGACATCTTTAAGAAATAACCTTTCACAAACGTGCCATCTGCTGCTTTGCTTATAGGCTACTAATTCTCAAGAGCTGGCAACTAACAAGTGCAAAACTGTCAGAGGAACCGGACCTAGAATAGCAGGTATGGTAGCTTTTAACAGTTTATTTTGGAAATCATAAAATTTATTTTTCTGCCTTATTGCAGAAAATGTCCTATTTTATTCCCCCCAAAAAAAATTCTATTCAGAGCTGGCTTTCCTCAAAATAATCATTCATTTATGCTAGAGTAAGTGAAATGTTGTCACTAGGGATGAAATGCAGTTTCACCTGAGGTGAATTTGAGTGCAGCCTCTGGTCACCGCAATCCACGCCACTCTCCATTTTTTCAAGACTTCCTTCTTCACAGCAGATCTTTCTATGTGAAGGAGGAAGCTTCAGGAGGATGGAGCATAGCCTGGAGCGCAGTAACCAGAAGCGATAGGTGAGTATAGGTGAGTTAACCCCTTGTGTTGCAGCCCGTGTCCACCAACACTCAATCAGTTTCGTTTTTGTCAAAACTGCATTTCACGGTCACCCACATCTTAGTTGTCGCTAATGTTTGACAGTAAACCAAGTATGGTACATTGGTCATACACAAAGACCTCATCTCAACTTGGGCAGGTGATCAAACACAAAAACCTTATCTCAACTTGGGCAGGTGGTGAAACACAAAGACCTTATCTCAACTTGGTCAGGTGGTCAAACACAAAGACCTTATCTCAACTTGGGCAGGAAAGCTCTTCACTCATGGAATTATTTTGGGGTTGAAAAGTTAAAGTAAGTTGATATATCAAAGCTGGGGAGCGATATAGGAAACAGGAGAGCACAACATATCAAGAAAACATGGATTGGGCTTTTAAAATGAGTCTAATGGGTGCCCCTACCATTTGGAATGCCTTGCCAAACTTGATCAAAATGGCTTCATCCCTGGACATGGACATGTTTAAATCAAAACTAAAAAGTCACCTGTTTAATCCAGCATTTATGATTGCATAACTTTTTCCCCTGGAAACATCATGATCTGAGACAAGCCTATGCACTTTGAGTCCCCAGGGAGTAAAGCTCTTTACAAATGTTTTGTTGTTGTTATTGATAATGTTTGGTAGCAACACATGCATCATATTAAAATAGAACAAGGATTACTAGGCTTGTTTAAAAAAAATCTAACTGTAGGTGATTAAATCAGTCTGTAGTCGCATAGTCACTAATTTATGGACCTTTTTATAACTCCTCCATGTTCTGAGATGTGGGTGAGGGTTGCATATTCTTGCCACCTAACACCAGGCATCATCAGTCATTTTTTGGGGGGGTAGGGGATCACCTATGTTCTCCAGCTGTCTTAAATTTTCTTCAGCAGTAGTGATTTAACTGTGTGCAATGCTTTGGTACACTGATCACCAAGTCATCCATCACCTACAATTTTATGATCTCATTTAATGTATTACCCATATAACAGATTCTATACAAAAATTAAAAGGTACTCAGTTCAAACTCACAGAAAGCCAGTGGATGAACACTCCTCAATCCACAAGATTGTTAGTTCCACATATCCACAGGCATGCAGGTGAGCCCCTCAGCCATGACAAGAGCAATTTCAATGAGGGGTCCCTATGCTAACGGTCGATGCAGCTGCATCCTAACCATGCAATGAGTGTATCCGTAGTAGGACGCATAACTGACAGGATAAAAAGCCTGAGAGTAGACTTACCTGAAGTCATCCATATGAGCATCTAACCTCATTTTTGGTACAGTTAGATATCAGAGGAGGGAGGCACCATCAGAATTCCCTGTGCCACTGCAATTATTATAGAGGTGTATCTACAAATCTCTGGTAAAATCCATCATAGCCATTTGACTGGAGCTTCATTTACCTTTAGATCCAGCAGTTGAAGATCATCGACATAAAATATAAATTTATCCAATTAACTTTTTTTCCTGCGGTTTCTCCCATGGGATCATTTTTTTATCTTATCTAAAAAATACTTCTTAGCTACTAAAAAAATGCTAAAAATTAATTAATAAAGAAATATCAAACTTATATTGAGTATTTTCTTACATGGTGGGATTCCATGTTGGGAGTTTTAAAGATAGTTTATGGGTAAAGTTTAAAAACATCTCACTGGAGAAAACACAGGATAAACGTTAATAAGATATGGGCCATAATGTCCTCCTATTACTCCGCTTCAAGCAACTAACACTAGGAAAAATTTCCAATTTTCAAAGATAATCATAATCCCTTTCAATCTCTAGAAATGTTCTCCAATGTCTTCTGGATGAGAATTACATTGTTATTGTCTGGTCCGACCTCCTATAGATCATTTAGGGAGAAGCCTTAAGCATGTGCATTTTATTCCACACTTTTGATGCTGTTGGAAGGCAGTGGGACTGCTAAAGCCACTAAACAACTTTTATTTTAGTGAATAACTATAACTTAGCTATAATGCTGGGGTGAGGGGATATGGCTTAGTGGGATGCTCAGGACCGGATTTGTACTTCTTACCGCCCAAGGCTGACTATTAACAGCCGCCCCAACCGTATCCTACCACCTCTCTCCACACACATCCATCAAAAAAATTTTGGGCAGATGGTGTCCACTATTGGGGCTAGTGCCGAGGTCGAGAATGTAAAGTATTACAAGGAGCCAGGAAGTCCATTTCTTTCAGATTGAGAGGGTCCCATAGCATCTAAAGTTTGAAGACTTAGAGGGTGCATTTATGGGAAGTGTGAGTGTAGTTATTCTGGTAGCTTTTTTATTGTAGTGGGCTTCTTCTACATCAGAATACAGAACTTCCCACACCTCTATCGACAAACATGGTTTTTATAACCATGAAAAGCAAAATACACCTACTACAAATATGAAGTTAAATAAATAAATAAATACTCAAAATGGTCACAATAAACACTGAAATCAAAAGTTCAAATCTATGCTACATCCTATTAAAATGCCACAACAATTTTTTTTTTTTTAACCACTACGCATCCAAACCTTGTTTTCAACTTATTGACCAGAGCAGTTTTGACAGTTAGCTATGTCTCTATTTAATCAGAAATAACGTTATCCCTACTTATGACACAGAAATGAAATATATATTGTTTTTTTCAAGACAAACTAGGCTTTCATTGAATGCCATTTTTTTCCCTTAAACAATTTAGTTCTCTATGAATTTTAATGGGAAAACAAAGAAAAAATAGAAAAAACATGTATTTCTCAGTTTTACCAATTCCAGTTTAAAAATAAAAAGTGCTATTGTAGATAAAAAACACAAATTTTGTTTGGCTATTCTTACTGCTTATCACAAAACTTGGATTATTTTCAGGTCACAATTTATGGTGAAGATATTTGATTCTGAAATAGTGCTACAGAGTGGGTTTTTCACTATGAAATGAGAAAATACAAGTATTTTTAATAGTACAAATCAATTTTATTAGCTCAGGAAACTTATATTCCCATTCTCCAATAGTCCTGCATCAGATAGTGCCAGAAATGTGCACAGGAGCAAGCCCAATCCTGCACAGCACTGCTTCAATATAAGTCAGTAGATCTACTGACCTGTGGCTTAGATGAAGTCCCAGAGGACGCATATCTACTGACCTGTGGACGAAGTGGTTAAATAAATTTGACAGGTGTCAGAAATCCTGCTCAGATTTCATTGCTTCTAGAGTGTATCTGTTGGTGAAATACACCTTCTAATTTTGCCATATATCACACCGCTTCACATATTCTTATGGTGAATACACTAGGGCATAAGTGATACTGTCAGTATTTCTTAGTTCCCCAATGTATTCTCCAGAGTAATATATGAATTACATTCCAGAGACAACAGTGAGGGAACAAGAAATGCAGATCATAGCAATGCCTAGACATCACTAAGGCAAGGAAACCAGGGAAGCCAATCCAGAAAGAGCACACAGATCTTTAAAATCCTAACAAACTTGGTAATTCTTTTCCATTGTAAACCTTAAAAGAGCAGTAAATAAATAAGCCCATCAATCATCCTTAGAAGGAAGAGTGATATTATTTAAATGGCAGGGCCGTTTCTGGCCACTTTGTCACGCCATGGAAGAAGTCCTGTGTCAACTCCTCCCCCCACAACACACACACACACACACACACACACACACACACACACACACACACACACACACACACACACACACACACACACACACACACACACACTATAGAATATGAACATTGTGGCATACTTAATACAGGGAGTCCCCGAGATACAAACAACCTGCCGATCCTGTTGCGTTTTGTTACACACCCCATTCCTGCACTCCCCCAGCTTAGTGTGTAAATGCAGAGTATTGTACAGCAGAATCTGTGCTCCCACCTCTCTGCTGGAATCCAGTGCTGTGCTTCTGTCTGTCTGCTCCCTGCTCAGTATAGTGTCCAGCATCTCCTATTGCATGTTACATGTACAACATGAGGAGAGTGAGCTACCAGCACTAGAATGAGCAGGAGACAGGCACAGCCTAGACTCTGGCGGGTAGGTGAGAGCAAAACTTCTTCTGCGCTATACTCTGCATTTACACTGTAGGCTGGGGGGGGGGTGCAGGAGGGGGATGGGGACAGATAGTTGCTCAAGGGGACATAAGGAGGCACAGGGGACAGAGGGAAGTACTAAGGGGGAAAGAAGGAGAATAGGTACAGTGGGACAAAGGGCTGCACAGGGGAGCACAGGTAGCACACAGGGACAGAAGGAGCTACAAGGGGGCAGAAGGAGGCACAAAGGGGAACAGAGGGAGGCAAAGGGGGGCAGAAGGAGGCACAAAGGGGGACAGAAGGAGGCTCAAAAGGGGACAGATGGAGGCACAGGGTAACAGGAGGGGTTACAGGGGGGCAGATGCATCAGTAGGACTGAAGGTGGCACAGGGGGACAGAGGGATGCAAAGGGGGGGGGAGAAGTGCCAAAGTCCCAGGGCTGGATTTTGTTTGGGGTGGGGCTTAATCCGGGGGCATGACTCCCCCCAGGATCTTGGCCTAAAAACCATGTTGAAGGGCTTAAGTTTGTACTGAGTTGCCAAAGGAACAAAACAATTGCATGTCCTTAAAAAATAAGTAGATTAAAAGAAAAATTCAAAATGCGTTTACCGATCCAGTTTCTTTGCTGTTATTGATGGTTAGTAAAGTCTTCAATAATGTCACAAGAAACCTACAGTTACGTTCAATTCCTCCTTTGTCATAATGAACATATTGCGTTGTGCATTCATTACAATAACTCTGCATTGTTCAAGATGACTAAACTCAGCCTCTTTGTATCACTTTACAGATCTCAAACAATGGGCTTAATTGTTAGAAACAGTAAAAGTATGAAAAGTCATAACACAAGATGATAGCAGCTGCAAGATAAAATACTCACTCACTGATATATTGTTTTCATGGAACTGACAGAGAAGCTTGGAAATCATTTTTTCAGTACTCTATTTATTTGACATTTTAAGGGTAAAGATAAAATATATTGCTGTAAGTCACATATCTCTAATAACTTAAAATTACTGTCAAGTGTGCTCATTGTGTGTGAGTCATGTTGGATATAGCTTGCTAGTGTTCTTTGTGATCTGGTGTAGGCAGTTTTGTTATTGGTACAAATACAACAGTAATAACATTATGCAGCCAAATAGATATTATTTATTTTCTTTTTCTAGAGAGTGGGAACTAGGCATCAGGTGGGGGTGTTTAAAGACGTCTAAGTTACAATCTAATATTTTTGCATCATATGTTGAATTGGTTTGTGTAAACAGGAAGTGCTATATACAATGTACCATACACAAACTGAATGGCTTCAATTCGCAATCATTACCACATGCGGCTATGCAGAAAACATCTTATGTCATGTTAATTCATGAAGTCCGTTACTGCATGGAAAGTTGAGGGCCCGTTTCCACTTGCCGCCGCACATGCCTGCGAGACGCGTGATGGCACTTCCTGGTCTGTGAGTACGCAGGCGAATCCCAGAAGCCGTGCCATGCACGGCTTTGGGATTCGCTGCCTTCCACACGAAAAATGCTGCAATGTCATCCAATTCGCTAAGGCAAGCAATTCAGATGGCATTATCCCCTATGCCAGCGTTTTCCTGTGCATTTTGCTTGCCGAGAAACTCTGCGGATTCAGCCCGATTTCCGCAGCAGTGCAAATGGGCCCTTAACTTACCAACCAGCGAGGTAAATTACTGACATGTGTGACATGTCAGCAATTGTCAATTCACAAAGATAAGATGATGCAGTGAAGCCAAGTCAAATGTTTAATAATTAAGACCAGCTTTGATCTGCCGGAAACTAGCAATTAGCAAGCAATAACATTGACAAACTGGGGCCGGGAACACATGTGTCTTTCAGTTTTCTGCACATGTTTTCTGTACACCTTGTGTGATTGTACACAGAAAAACTTCTTCAGGATGACAGTGTTTTTTTCTGAGCACAAAAAAAGCATTCAAGTGTGAACTAGCCCATTGGTTAATATGAGTTCTAAGTTTAATTCAGTTTTTCTGTGCAGAAAATACAGAAAAAATTAGTCAAGTATGTTCCCCTAAAGCAGACAACCAAAAGGAGGAGCTTTCACCCTCCTGCTATTCATCCCATTTGTTACGATGCACTGATGGGCGGAATATGAGAATGATAGAGTGAGAGAAATAGACATAATACTTTAGATGTGCAGATCTATAAAGTGATACAGAAGATCTCCCTCTAGTGGCATGCATGTACATCTAAAATGATGCAGGACGTATTTTGTTCTCTAACAAGCTATCAAAGTACACATGAATGGCTTATGCAGACCAGTCTGCACAGCTTGCTACATAAACCTAATCCACTGCTGAGACTTCTACAATTACTGAACAGAGCTTAGTGAATTGAAACAACACTTTTCGGTAAATTACCTAACTTCTCCCATAGGTGTTATAATCTTTGTGAATTTGGAAATAAAGTCTAAAATATCTAATGCAGTATTTTACCAGCCTGTTTTTTTTTTTTTTTTTTGTAAACAAACAGCCCTTTGTGAACTGAATCCAATGTGTTGTGTACATACATACATTAACCACTTTACCCCCCGTGGTACGAATTTCTCTGTCCCTTTTTTCCCCCCTAAAAAAACAGGGACGGAGAAATCCGTACCTTCCGCACTACCGCCGCTGTCCGCGCTCCCGCCGCTCATGCACGCTCTCCCGCCGCTCGTGCACGCTGCCGCCCGCTCGGCCAGAGATCAATGAACGGGAAAATCCATTCCCATTCGTTGATCTAAGCCCCCGCAATGATCCGCTACTTCTATTAGAAACAGCGCGATCATTGTGATCTTCCCAGCCTCGTACTGCTTCCTGTAAGCGCCCTTCCGGACGCTTACAGGTCGCATGTAAACAAACATACTGTGGCCATCTTGTGGCCAAATAGTAAAACTACACCCTAAAGCATTTTACATATACAAACACATAAGTTTTACACAATAAATTAACTCATTACCTCCCACACTCCTCAATTTTTTTTGTAATAAAAAAAAAATACAATAAAAAAAAACATAAATAGTTACCTTAGGGACTGAACTTTTTAAATATTTATGTCAAGAGGGTATACCACTGTTACTTTATAAACTACGGGCTTGTAATTAGGGATGGATGCAAAACTGAAAAAATGCACCTTTATTTCCAAATAAAATATTGGCGCCAAACATTGTGATAGGGACATAATTTAAACGGTTTTATAACCAGGACAAATGGGCAAATACATTTCATGGGTTTTAATTACAGTAGCATGAATTATTTAAAAACTATAATGGCCGAACACTGAAAAATAATAATTTTTCCCACATTTCTTTCCAATTTTCCCATTAAAACACATTTTGAATAAAATAATTCTTGGCATAATGTCCCACCTAAAGAAAGCCTAATTGGTGGTGAAAAAAAAACAAGATATAGTTCATTTCATTGCGATAAGTAATAATAAAGTTATAGACGAATGAATGGAAGGAGCGCTGAAAGGTGAAAATTGCTCTGGTGTTCAAGGGGTAAAACCCCTCAGTGGTGAAGTGGTTAAAATATTACCAGTTTTAGCAAGTGAACATTTTTTTCTGGAACAGGGAATAACACAAGGAAATGTGGGCTCTGCTATACTCTTAATGTAATTTTAGCTGTATTACAGATTTATTGGTGCAGCCTTTATAATTTGAGCATAATACTTCTGTATAGCCACTGCATTATCCAAATAGTGGCTATGTGGCCACAATGCTGCTTTCTAGCTGCTATATCATCTAAATAGGTCCTATTTTGCCCACTACTTCTGTATAGTGGTTTTACCGTAGCTATTGCTCGGGACCATCTAAATAGTGGCTACTTGCCTGCTTCTTCTTTCTAGCAGCTGTAATATCTAAATAGCTGCTATTTTGTTTCTACTTCTTTAGGAGCTATTTGGCCACTACTCCTTTATAGCGGCTGTATCATCTAAATACTAGCTATTTGGCTGCCAGGAATAGGATTAAATAGGTGATAGTAGAATATAGGTATCACTACCAATTAGAGTGGGGCCGAACCTCCGATTTTAGGTTCGCGAACCGGGTTCGCGAACTTCCGCGTAAGGTTCGATTCGCGTAAAAGTTCGCGAACCGCCATAGACTTCAATGGGGATGCGAACTTTGAAAAAAAAAAATTATGCTGGCCACAAAAGTGATGGAAAAGATGTTTCAAGGGGTCTAACACCTGGACCCCCAGGTGGAGGAGTGGGATACATGCCAAAAGTCCCCGGGAAAAATCTGGATTTGACGCAAAGCAGCGTTTTAAGGGCAGAAATCACATTGAATGCTAAATGACAGGCCTAAAGTGCTTTAAAACATCTTGCATGTGTATACATCAATCAGGTAGTGTAATTAAGGTGCTGCTTCACACTGACACACCAAACTTACTGTGTAACGCACCACAAACAGCTGTTTGTGTAGTGACGGCCATGCTGGACTACTGCGCACCATGGCGAGAACAGGTATGCAGTGGCGGGTTCACTGAACAGAACAGGTATACAGTGGCGGGTTCACTGAACAAAACAGGTATACAGTGGCGGGTTCACTGAACAGAACAGGTATACAGTGGCGGGTTCACTGAACAGAACATGTATACAGTGGCGGGTTCACTAAACAGAACAGGTATACAGTGGCGGGTTCACAGAACAGGTATGCAGTGGTGAGTTCACAGTACAGGTATGCAGTGGTGGGTTCACAGAACAGGTATGCAGTGGTGGGTTCACATAACAGGTATGCAGTGGCGGGTTCACAGAACAGGTATGCAGTGGTGGGTTCACTGAACAGGTATGCAGTGGTGGGTTCACAGAACAGGTATGCAGTGGTGGGTTCACAGAACAGGTATGCAGTGGTGGGTTCACTGAACAGGTATGCAGTGGTGGGTTCACAGAACAGGTATGCAGTGGTGGGTTCACAGAACAGGTATGCAGTGGTGGGTTCACAGAACAGGTATGCAGTGGCAGGTTCACTGAACAGGTATGCAGTGGTGGGTTCACAGAACAGGTATGCAGTGGTGGGTTCACTGAACAGGTATGCAGTGGTGGGTTCACTGAACAGGTATGCAGTGGTGGGTTCACTGAACAGGTATGCAGTGGTGGGTTCACAGAACAGGTATGCAGTGGCAGGTTCACTGAACAGGTATGCAGTGGTGGGTTCACTGAACAGGTATGCAGGGGTGAGTTCACAGCACAGGTATGCAGTGGTGGGTTCACAATACAGGTATGCAGTGGTGGGTTCACAGAACAGGTATGCAGCCAGGAACAAGCTAAGCCCAACTAATCTTTCCCTATGAGAGACAGTCTGCAGCAGCTCGCCCTACTCTCACTAACGCAGGCACACGAGTGAGCGTAATGGCCACCGCTGCCTGCCTTGCATTAGGGGGGGAGTGGCTCCAGGGGCTAGTGTAGCCTAATTGGCTACACTGGGCCTGCTGACTGTGATGTAGAGGGTCAAAGTTGACCCTCATGGTGCATTATGGGGCGAACCGAACTTCCGCAAAAGTTCGCCTGCGGGACGCGAACGCGAACCACTGAAGTTCGCATGGAACCGTTCGCAGGCGAACCGTTCGGCCCAACTCTACTACCAATTTATCAATAACGGGACAGTAGAATATCAACAAAATTACCAATATTCTATTAGCAGCAATATCTCACCATTTCATCCTTGCGGTGCATTTAAATGTTTGCATTTTGGCAGGCTCAGTTTATATTTAAATCAGTTTACAGGGCCGTTTCTTGGGCAGTGCGGGCAGGGCGACTGCCCTGAGCACAGACCGGCAAGTAGAAGAAGGGGGGTGCAGGCAGAAGGACGTAACCACTAGGGAGCTGGTGACGCACGGTGCAGCCAAATGGAAGAAGATTATCAGCTCGATCAATTTCCTTGACTACTTCTGGGTTGCCTGCATCCGACGTCAAGTCATTATCACGTCACCACCGCGTCATGACACCTGATATTCTGTAGCGGTACTGCAGGCTGTCAGTGCGCAGCGCCCAGGGAGGAGTCCGCTTTCCAGGCTCTCTTCGCCTGTGTGTTTTCCTGGTCCCTGCTTCCTCCTGGATGAGCGACTGGTCACTAGTAAGTAGGTAGATCTACTTGTGACCTGTGGCTCTGCGACTGTCCCTAAAGAGTAAGGGTTCGTGAGTCCACAGGGGTGGGGTTGGAGGTGTGCAAATTTTACAGCCTCGCTCTGGGTGCATTTTAGCCTAGAAACTGCCCTGTCAGTTTATGTATGAGTATTTATGGTATATATTTAGATTGTATTAATAATATTAGCAGAGATAAAGGGTTTTACACTAATGAAATATAAAAGCGAACATGCATACAGTTAAGCAGATTACAAGTCATTTCAGCACTCTGGCTAGCTCCATAATGAAACAGGGTCTTTTCTCTAAAACGTATGTTCCTAAAATTCATAATTCTACTTGGGAATCACTCTTTTGATCATTCTGATATTCAGCAATTATAGCTATCACTTTACACATGTTCTATGAATCTACAAAGGAATGCTTGGAATTACACTAAGTAAAATATTCTTAATGCACAGTGTATTAAACTAGCTCATTATTAGAGTCGATCAGGCCCATAAAAATGTATTCCATTGCTTTGTACCTGATCTAGCAGAACTCTATCAGTGCATCTGGGTAAAATCATGGACACATTGCCATGGAAAGTACTTTGTTGTGTGTTATTTTACTTTGCAGTATGTGCACACACTCGGTATTGCAATTGGTTTATAATAATTTGTGACATAACTCAGACATAAATAGGAGCAGTAACTAAAAGCAGCAGAGAAATTACGTGAGAGACATCTTATTTCTGTGCAGTCTGCAAAAAGAGCTGTGGTAAGGCATTATGAGGTGTCACTAAAATGGAAAATAAAATACAGAGAAAGTGGAACCTGACTTGTGAGAGGACTTCCAGCAGGAAGATTAATAAATCTTCCCCGGTAGTCTATCAGAATGGGATTTGTAATTTACCAATATAGTTTTGTATGTTTCAAACATTCTTTGTTTTTATTTTTTCCTCAATTTTTCTCATAAACAGAAGCTTCTTTACCTAGTTAGATTATGATCTCTGTAACCTATGAGTACATGTTTATTCAGCCTGTGAGTAAGGACTTAGTTGGACAGGTCTCTCATACATTAAAGTTGAGGAAAAAGTGGCAACCTAAATGGAAGTGGAGGGGACACCCTGGCTACCTCTATACTGTGGGTGGAGGCAATATGGCAACCTATTTTCTGTGGGGGAAGGGGGGCAAAATTTGTATACCCTTGTCCTGAGAGCTTTAATAGCCTAGAAACTTGCCTGATCTTGTGTAACTATTTGCAGATCAAACAAAAGTAGAGTAGGTTCTCTACACCACAGGGGGAGGGATAATAGCTTCTCGGCTGTTTGTTCCTGTAAACACTAAATACAGGATCATTGGTACTATGTGAGGCATCCCAGCACTCTTAGCAATTAGCTTTAGTGAAGTGAAATGTTAAGTTATTAACCCATTAAGTAACTTTACACCAGTCATTTTTTTTTTTTTTGCTTTGTTTAATGTTTTAGAGCAGAGGTGAAATTTTGAGCTTCATACCACTTTAAACAAGTTACAATAATTGAAATAACTTGGGAAACTCTCTGTAACAGTGAGCAAAGAGGAGTGTGATGTGTATGACTGAAGCAAGCAGGCATGTACTTGGGTCAAAATTCTGTGATGTGGCTAGGCTTTTCCTACCAGCACCACAGGTTTCAATGTTGAGCAGTAGTATACACTCTTATTCAAATGTGATGTCATGCAAGGATATAGTGCTGCACCTACTACTACATTAATCCCTACAGTACATTACTTAATATGGGCCTAACCTGTCAAGTGATTGATCAATATGAAATCAATTGGTAGTTCACAATTGGTAGTTGCTGTTCGCATTTGGGTTGCCTTCAAGTTCAACCTAAGTATCTGCTATTCAAACTAATCTTTTTAGGTTTTTGCATTTTGGTGGATATTTAGGTGTCTGTTGTCATCCACTTTGTCTAGAAGTACTGTGAGGGGCAAAAGAGGCTTTTAAGTTTAGATAAAAAAATAGAGATGAGGAAGAACATCTCTCAGTCTTCCAAGAATTTCCTTGGACTTTGGGTGGTTCCATGAATTTTCACCCAAACAGTATTGCAAATTAATCAGTCAAAATGATCAATAAATAAGCAATGAAACCATCTAACAATCTATACATTTGTGAATGGAAGGAAACGGTTAATAAATCCATTGTTGTCAATTGACACCATTCAGCACTATTCGATCTAATCAATCGGAAGGTTAATGTGCTAGTGCTTTTTAGTGCTTCTGGCACTGTTGGGCATTCTGTGAAAGTAATAAAGATGACAACCAGCTAACAGTCTGCATTATGAGACACATCAGAGGGTAAAGATGTTTCAGTTTGAGTCAACCTGCAAAATGAGGAAATCTGATTTCATGAGAATATCTTCTTCAAAGGGATGCAGAAATGTTTTTGCGAGGTGTAGTTTCATCTGTTGGGTACATGTGACTAAATCTAATTAGGGATAGACATTTTATATGTGCGTATTCAAAAAAAAAGATTTTTTTCTTCTTTGTTTTGTTTTTTTCTAGTGCCGATCTTTCACAATAAGAACTGTAGGCATGGCATGGGTGACCATTAGAATTATATCTCTAGGTGTTAAAGGACTACTATCACAAAAAAATATATATATAAAATTTGAAAATGCATGTATACACATACCAATAAGAAGTGTTTTTCTTCCTGAGTAAAATGAGCCATAAATTAGTTTTCTCCTATATTTCTGTCACTTACAGTATGTAATAGAAATCTGATAGAACCAACAGGTTTAAAGTGAACCTAAAGCCGGTAAAAAAAAATGGGATTAACTCACCTGGAGCCTCCCTCAGCCCCCTGCAGCCAATCGGTGCCCTCACAGCTCCGCTTCGATGTCCCAGGACCCTCCAGCGAGCACTTCCGGTTTCGCCGTCACCGGCCGACAGGCATGGGAACGCGAGTGATTGTTCGCGTTCCCAGCCTGTATATTGCCCCCTATGCTGCTATTGCAGCCAGGAGGTCGCAATAGCAGCATAGGGGGCGATATACAGGCTGGGAACGCGAACAATCACTCGTGTTCCCATGCCTGTCGGCGGGTCCTGGGACATCGGAGCGGAGCTGCGAGGGCACCGTTCGGCTGCAGGGGGCTGAGGGAGGCCCCAGGTGAGTTAATTCCATTTTTTTTTACCGGCTTTAGGTTCACTTTAAGGCCAGCTCATCTTCTCATGGGGGATTCTTAGCATGGCCCTTATTCTTTATAAAGATACTCCCTGCAAATGATTTATACAAATATGCTAGCCAGCCTCCCTGCGCGCCTGACCACTTTTTTTGGCAGTTGGATGGAGCAACTGCCATTCACCAAGTGCTTTTGAAAATAAGCACTGATAATGCCCCATGAGGAGATGAACTGTTCTAAAACCTGTCGGTTCTGTCAGATTTGTACAGCCTACTGTTAGTCACAGCGACATATGAGAAAAGTAATTCATAGCACATTTCACTCTGGGAAAAATGTACTTCTTATTTGTATATGTTTACATTTTACAATTTTCGTGATAGTGGGCCTTTAAAGAGGAACTTCAGCCTAAACAAATATACTGTCTTTAACCACTTGCTGACCGCCCACTACCTATGGGAGTTGGCAAAGTGGCACCCTCAGAACTGCGTAACACCGAACGGTGGCGGTCCCTGGGGGACAGAACAGCTGGGGATCATGCGCATCCGCCGGCATTAGGCTCCGCCCACCCGCAATGTCAACCCGCCAGCCATTTAGAAGCGCCGGCGGGTTGTTAACCCCTGATCTGCCGCATAGTAAAGCAGCCCATACACTCAGCCGATTTTCTGGCCGACCGATCGATCCCGATCGATCGATCGATCAATCGATTGCAAATCGGTTGGCCAATCGACCGATCGACGGCCGATTTCGATAGATTTCGATGGATTTCCATCGAACTTGCAGGGTGGAAAATTTAGGTCGATCTGATGAGATTGCTTATCAGTTTGCATTGGCCTTAATGGAAATCTGATGGCAAAAAAATGCCATCAGATCGAATTTTAATAGATTTCAAAATGAAATCTATTGGAATTCTTTCCTGGTAAAAAATGTTCTAAAAACGCATCAGATAGATCATCAGATGCATTTCTTATCTATCTGCTGCCAATCTGACGAGTGTATGGGCACCTTAAGTGTATAATACACTTTGTAATGTATACAAAGTGTACTATAATAGATCAAGGGACACCAGGGCAGGAGGCAGCCCCCCTAGTAAATAGAGTTGGGCCGAACCTCCGATTTTCGGTTCGCGAACCCTGTTCGCGAACCTCCGCGAAAGGTTCGGTTCGCGAAAAAGTTCGCGAACCGCAATAGACTTCAATGGGGAGGCGAACTTTCAAAGTTTTAAAAAATTCTATACACTGCAAAAATGATAGAAAACATGTTTCAAAAGCTCTAATGCCTGGAGTCACACCTAATTGAGTGAAATACACTTCACTGCTCGAGGACCCACCCTCCCTCCCTCCCTCCTCCAAGCAAGGTCCTTTATACCATTTGCCTACCTACACTAATTAGTTATGGAACAGCTGCTACACACTCTGCTAGGGAGTTTTTACTCTCCCTCCTCCCACCTCCCTCCTCCCTCCTCCCTCCTCCCACCTCCCACCTCCCTCCTCCCTCCTCCCTCCTCCCACCTCCCTCCTCCCACCTCCCTCCTCCCCTCCTCCCACCTCCCTCCTCCCACCTCCCTCCTCCCTCCTCCCTCCTCCCACCTCCCACCTCCCTCCTCCCACCTCCCACCTCCCTCCTCCCACCTCCCACCTCCCTCCTCCCTCCTCCCTCCTCCCACCTCCCACCTCCCTCCTCCCACCTCCCACCTCCCTCCTCCCACCTCCCACCTCCCTCCTCCCACCTCCCTCCTCCCTCCTCCCACCTCCCTCCTCCCACCTCCCACCTCCCTCCTCCCACCTCCCTCCTCCCACCTCCCTCCTCCCTCCTCCCACCTCCCTCCTCCCTCCTCCCACCTCCCACCTCCCTCCTCCCTCCTCCCACCTCCCTCCTCCCACCTCCCTCCTCCCACCTCCCACCTCCCTCCTTCTCCGTTTAGGTTCCCTTTAAGGATTTGTAGCATAAAAGCCAACTCACATTGGCTGGGATTCGAACCTGGGTCTCTCTGTATGGTGGACAAGCACACTATCCACTATACCAACTGAAGCTGGCCTGAAAATGCTGGCCTGAAAATGCTGGCCTGAAAATGCTGGCCTGAAAATGCTGGCCTGAAAATGCTGGCCTGAAAATGCTGGCCTGAAATTGCTGGCCTGAAAACAAGCTGCATGCTTGTTTCAGGGTGTGATGCAGCTTGTTTTCAGGCCAGCAATTTCAGGCCAGCAATTTCAGGCCAGCTTCAGTTGGTATAGTGGATAGTGTGCTTGTCCACCATACAGTGAGACCCAGGTTCGAATCCCAGCCAATGTGAGTTGGCTTTTATGCTACAAATCCTTAAAGGGAACCTAAACGGAGAAGGATATGGATTTTTCCTTTTAAAATAATACCAGTTGCCTGAATCGCCTGCTGATCCTGTGTCTCTAATACTTTTAGCCACAGCCCCTGAACAAGCATGCAGATCAGGTGCTCTGACTGAAGTCAGACTGGATTAGCTGCATGCTTGTTTCAGGGTGTGATTCAGCCACTATTGCAGTCACAAAGATCAGCTGGACTGCCAGGCAACTGGTATTGTTTACAGGAAACAGCCATATCACTCTCAGTTAAGGTTCCCTTTAAAGGAGAACTGTAGTGAAAGGTATATGGAGGCTACCATATTGATTTCCTTTTAAGCAATACCAGTTACCTGGCTATCCTGCAGATCCTCTGCCTCCAATACTTTTAGCCCTAGACCCTGAACAAGCATGCAGCAGATCTGGTGTTTGACATTTTTGTAAGATCTGACAAGATTAGCTGCATGCTTGTTTCTGGTGGGATTCACACGACAGTGGCTGGATAGTGTACTGGTTAAGGGTTCTGCCTTTGACATGGGAGACCAGGGTTTGAATCCTGGCTAGGTCAAGTACCTATTCAGTAAGGAGTTCAAAGCAAGACTCCCTAACACTGCAGGGTGGCCTCTTGAGTGCGTCCCTGTGGCTGCAGCTCTTGAGCGCTTTGAGTCTGACAGGAGAAAAGCGCTATACAAATGTTTGGATTATAATTATTATTATTACTGCAGCCAAATAGATCAGCAGGGCTGCCAGGCAACTGGTATAGCTTAAAAGGAAATCAATATGGCAGCCTCCATATACCTCTCACTACAGTTCTCCTTTAAGCAACCTAATGGTTCTATTGCATTGAGCATTAATGGTACATTTTACGGTAGCTTCACTTACTACTGTAGTGGTACAGTGCTTAGGGTGATGCACTGATGTGTCCACCACGCAGTGTGATCTGGGTTCGATTCCCAGCTATGGTATGATATATACTGGCTTTTAAAAAAGTATAATTCCCTGCCAGAAGACACCCTCCTCCCGGAGGGAGGAGGGAGGAGGGAATAGGTTGAAGGGTTGGAGGGAGGTGGGAGGAGGGAGGTGGGAGGTGGGAGGAGGGAGGTGGGAGGAGGGAGGTGGGAGGTGGGAGGTGGGAGGAGGGAGGTGGGAGGTGGGAGGAGGGAGGAGGGAGGAGGGAGGCCAATTAAAATCTCACTAGCAGAGAGTGTAGCAGCTGTCCCATAACTAATTAGTGTAGGTAGGCAGACAACTGAGTCAAATGGTATAAAGGACCTAGCTTGAAGGGAGGGTGGGCGGGTCCTCTAGCAGTGTGTTTGACCATAACATGTCTGCTGACAGTGAAATGGAGGGTAAAAATTTTGTTTTTTGATGCGAACTGGGCGAATCGAACTTCCGCAAACGTTCGCCTGCGGGAGGCGAACGCGAACCACCGAAGTTCGCCAGGAACCGTTCGCCGGCGAACCGTTCGGCCCAACTCTACTAGTAAACACACACACACACACTGATCCTGCCCTCCCTGCCCACTGATTGCCCACAGCACCCCTCAGACCCCCCCCCCCCCAACCTCATCACCCCCTCAGACCACTGTTTGCATTCAATTACCCCCTAATCACCCATCAATCACCCCCTGTCACTATCTGTCAATGCTATATTTAAGATTAGGTCCTAAACTGCCCCCTGGGGGCTCCTGATCACCCCCCACACCCTCAGATCCTCCCCAGACCCCCCTGTGTACTGTATACATATATTCTCCCCTGTAATCACCCACTGATCACCTGTCAACCACTTTCCAATCACGCATCAATCACCCCCTGTCACCACCTGTCACTGCCACCCATCAGATCAGACCCTAACCTGCCCCTTGCGAGCACCTGATCACCCACCAACACCCTCAGATCGCCCTCATACCCACCTGATCACCTCCCCAGTGCATTATTTACATCTGTTCTCCCCTCTAATCACCCACTGATCAACCATCAATCACCCGTCAATCACCCCCTGTCACCACCTGTCACTGCTACCCATCATAGCCATCAGATCAGACCCTCATCTGCCCCTTGAGGGCATCCAATCACCCGCCCACACCCTCAGATCGCCCTCAGACCCCCCCTGATCACCTCACCAGTGCATTGCTTGCATCTATTCTCCCCTCTAATCACACCCTGATCACCTATCAATCACCCCATCACCCCCTGTCACCACCTGTCACTGCTACCCATCAGATCAGACCCTAATCTGCCCCTTGTGGGCACCCAATCAACCGCCCACACCCTCAGATCGCTCCCTCAGACCCCCCTAATGACCTCCCCAGTGCACTATTTACATCTGTTCTCCCCTCTAATCACCCACTGATCACCCATCAATCACCCATCAATCACCCCCTGTCATTGCTACCCATCAGATCAGACCCTAATCTGCCCCTTGCGGGAACTCATTTACTTGCCCACACCCTCAGATCGCCCTCAGACCCCCCCTGATCACCTTGCCAGTGCATTGCTTGCATCTATTCTCTCCTCTAATCACACCCTGATCACCTATCAATCACCCCATCACCCCCTGTCACCACCTGTCACTGCTACCCATCAGATCAGACCATAATCTGCCCCTTGCGTGCACCCAAACACCCGCACACACCCTCATATTGCCCTCAGACCCCCCCCCCCATTCACCTTCCCAGTGCATTATTTACATCTGTTCTCCCCTCTAATCACCCACTGATCACCCATCAATCACCCCCTGTCACCACCTGTCACTGCTACCCATCAGATCAGACCCTAATCTGCCCCTTGCGGGTACCCAATTACCCACCCACACCCTCAGATCGCCCTCAGACCCCCCTTGATCACCTCCCCAGTGCATTGCTTGCATCTATTTCCCCCTCTAATCACACCCTGAGACACCCATCAATCACCTCCTGTCACCACCTGTCCCCCCCTAGCACACCTACCCATCAGATCAGGCCCTAATTTGCCCCGTGTGAGCACCTGATCACTCGGCCAAACCCTCAGATCCCCTTCAAACCCCCTTCCAATCACCTCCCCAGTGCATTGATTGCATATATTCTCCCCTCTAATCACCCCCTGAGACGCCCATCAATCTCCTCCTGTCACCACCTGTCACCCCCTAGCACTCCTTTCCATCAGATCAGGCCCTAATCTGCCCCCTGCGGGCTTCTGATCACCCCGCCAAACCTTCACCTGCCCGACCGCAGTGACAGAATTTTTTTTTTGATCACTGCTGGTCTCTACAACTTAATTGTAGCTGAGACCAACCGTTATGCCACACAATACGCAACCACCAATCCAAGAAGCTACCATGCCCAGCCTTTTCAGTGGAAACCACTCCAAGTTTCTGAATGTAGCATTTTTGGGGGCCTTCTCCTTAACATGGGTCTAGTCAAAAAGAATGTAATGTGGTCTTATTGGTCTATAATACATCACATGCCCATGTTCTCTGCTGCCATGTCCAGGTCACGATTTGAGAACATCCTGCACTTCAGTGCCAATACAACCTGTCATCTAAGAGGCCACCCTGCTTATGACAGGTTCCACAAAATTCGTCCCCTCATAGACCACCTGTCATAAAAATTTGCAGACGCTTATATCCCTGAACAGTCATTTTGAGGCATTGGGTTTCCAGACTACTCCTCATGGTTTTGGGCCCCTAAAATGCCAGGGCAGTATAGGAACCCCACAAGTGACCCCATTTTAGAAAGAATACACCCCAAGGTATTCCATTAGGTGTATGATGAGTTCATAGAAGATTTTATTTTTTTGTCACAAGTTAGTGGAAAATGACACTTTGAGGAAAAAAAAAAACAATAAAAATCAATTTCCACTAACTTGTGACAAAAAATAAAATCTTCTATGAACTCACTGTACTCCTAACAGAATACCTTGGGGTGTTGTCTTTCTAAGATGGGGTCACTTGTGGGGTTCCTATACTGCCCTGGCATTTTAGGGGCCCTAAACCGTGAGGAGTAGTCTGGAAATCAAAAGCCTCAAAATGACCTGTGAAATCCTAAAGGTACTCATAGGACTTTGGGCCCCTTAGCACACCTAGGCTGCAAAAAGTGTCACACATGTGGTATCGCCGTACTCAGGAGAAATAGTATAATGTGTTTTGGGTTGTATTTTTACACATAACCATGCTGGGTGGGATAAATATCTCTGTAAATGGACATTTGTGTGTATAAAAAAATCAAAAAATTGTCATTTACAGAGATATTTCTCCCACCCAGCATGGGTATGTGTAAAAATACACCCCAAAACACATTATACTACTTCTCCTGAGTACGGTGATACCACATGTGTGACAATTTTTTGTAGCCTAGGTGCGCTAAGGGGCCCAACGTCCTATGAGTACCTTTAGGATTTTACTGGTCATTTTGAGGCATTTGGTTTCTAGACTACTTCCTACGGTTTAGAAACAGCTCCAGCTCAGTCAGATTAGATGGACAGCGTTTGTGAACAGCAGTTTTCAGATCTTGCCACAGATTCTCGATTGGATTTAGATCTGGACTTTGACTGGGCCATTCTAACAGATAGATATGTTTTGTTTTAAACCATTCCATTGTTGGCCTGGCTTTATGTTTAGGGTTGTTGTCCTGCTGGAAGGTGAACCTCCGCCCCAGTCTCAAGTGTTTTGCAGTCTCCAAGAGGTTTTCTTCCAAGTTTGCCCTGTATTTAACTCCATCCATCTTCCCATCAACTCTGACCAGCTTCCCTGTCCCTGCTGATGAGATGCACCCCTAGAGCATGATGCTGCCACCACCATATTTGACAGTGGGGATGGTGTGTTCAGAGTGATGTGCAGTGTTAGTTTTCCGCCACACATAGCGTTTAACATTTTGGCCAAAAAGTTCCATTTTGGTCTCATCTGACCAGAGCACCTTCTTCCACATGGTTGCTGTGTCCCCCACATGGCTTGTGGCAAACTGCAAACTGGACTTCTTATGCTTTCTGTTAACAATGCCTTTTCTTCTTGCCACTCTTCCATAAAGGCCAACTTTGACAGTGTCTCCCACCTGAGCTGTAGATCTCTGCAGCTCGTCCAGAGTCACCATGGGCCTCTTGACTGCATTTCTGATCAGCGCTCTCCTTGTTCGGCCTTTGAGTTTAGGTGGATGGTCTTGTCTTGGTAGGTTTACAGTTGTGCCATACTCCTTCCATTTCTGAATGATCGCTTGAACAATGCTCCTTGGGATGTTCAAGGCTTTGGAAATCTTTTTGTAGCCTAAGCCTGCTTTAAATTTCTCAATAACTTGATCCCTGACCTGTCTTGTGTGTTCTTTGGACTTCACTGTGTTGTTGCTCCCAATATTCTCTTAGACATTCTCTGAGGCCCTCACGGAGCAGCTGTATTTGTACTGACATTAGATTACACACAGGTGCACTCTATTTAGTCATTAGCACTCATCAGGCAATGTCTATAGGCAACTGACTGCACTACTATGAAAGGGGGCCGAATAATTATGCACACACCACTTTGCAGTTATTTATTTGTAAAAAATGTTTGGAATCGTGTATGATTTTCGTTCCACTTCTCATGTGTACACCACTTTGTGTTGGTCTTTCATGTGGAATTCCAATAAAATTGATTCATGTTTGTGGCAGTAATATGACAAAATGTGGAAAACTTCAAGGGAGTTTTCTTTGATGAATGGAGCTTAGCTAAAAATGCAGCTAAAAATGATGCTTTGGTAAGAAAAACAAAGTTCTGAGGCTGTGAAACTGTTAAAGAAACACCAAGCCTTTTCAGTTCTGCTGAGTAGATTTTTAGTCCGGAGGTTCACTTTAAGTGTTAACTTTTAAATAAGCTAGCAAGCATGAACATGTGGACTGTACTGTAAAATAGTTAGAGGGGAAACATTTTTTTAAAGGAAAGTAAGAAATCAAGGGCTTACTCTAACAAAAGGTCTCATATTGGTAGGATTTCTGCAAAAACCGAGGACAGCTAGGGGACCTGAGACATACATCCATGTATAATTGCCTATACAACCCATAATTATAATCTAGCTATAAAGTTTCTCTGTAATAACTCTGTATGGTGTATGGGAGTCAATCAGTTGTTAGGTTCTCGGGTACAGGCTGATTAAAGGAGGAAAGGTAACGAAATGGGAGAGCTTCAGGGTGAAAATGGAAAATAATAATATGGAAAAGTAATGCAGATAATTATCTCACTGCAGTCTGCAGGATGTAATTTGGTGTAATTAACATTATAGAATAGGTGCAGATAGGAGCACTAGCATTAATACTATTAAATATCTGTATGTGAATGTTATTTAATTTCTTGAAGGTCGCAGGCAGACGTAAAACGAGAAAAGCAGAAGAGTTCAGGCTTAGAAAATGGATCTGCACATTATACATAATAACACATATCTAGTACTGGCACTAGTTGCACTTTTGTATCAAGGTTACAACAATAACTAACACATTTTGACTTCAAGAAGCCTAAAATGCACTTAGGTATACTTTGAGGTAGAGATACATCCTGTTCATATTTGTTCCAACACAGCCAAGGGAAAGCGATGCACTTTCTTGGATGAAGTGGTGCATCTTGAATTTATTTTCTGAATTTGTAATATAAGTGAAATTCCAAATTAATGACATGAAATATTCCAAATGTATTTCAATATATTTCTTCACTTTCACATGTAAAACATCTCTAGATCCTGCATTCCATCTTCCTGACATTTACCATAAATGCCCCTTCCTATTAACAGAGACTATATGCTTTCACTACCTATCGTGCCAGCTATTGCAACATCTTCATATCTAGTATTCTACTATCTACTAAGGCCTTTGCTGAAACTTAAAGGTGCACTATGGCGAAAAATTAAGTAAAATGAGCCATAAATTACTTATCTCCAATGTTGCTGTCACTTACAGTAGGTAGTAGAAATCTGACAGAAGCGACAGGTTTTGGACTAGTCCATCTCTTCATGGGGGATTCTCAGGAATTTATTTCTTTTTAAAAGCACTTAGTGGATGGCAGTTGCTCTGTCCAACTGCCAAAAACTGTGTAGAGAGCAGGGAAGCTGGCCAGCATCATTGTTTAAATCCTTTTTAGGGAATATCTTTATAAAGAATACAAGTCTTGCTGAGAATCCCCTACTTTTTACTCTGGACAAAACGTACTTCTTATTTGTCTATGTTTGCACATATTTAAAATTGTACAATTTTTCGCCAAAGTGCCCCTTTAAGCAAATACAATGTTTCTTTATACTTTAGAATTCTTTGTGCAGTTTCCATCAACAATCATCTAATCCTCACTATTAACCAGCAATCGGTTCCTGGCGGTCATTGGCCATTCGCCCATTCACCGGCCAGCAAACATATTGTGAAATTCGATCTGCCCCCATTCATTAACATAAAGCCAAAAATTGACCCCTCACTCTAGAGTCAGGAGAAACATGGCAGCCAATGAGGTATTTTTCCCTCCTGGACCCCACCCCACCCCCTATAAAAGCCAGAGCACAGCAGCCATTTTACATTCTACCTGTAACTGCTGTACTAGGTAGAATGGGAAGAGAGCTCTGCTGAGTAAGGAATAGCTAAGATAGATTGCTGTTCTGTGTGTTCGGTGCTCTTTAGCTGTTGGAGTGGTGTACTACCACTAGTAGTTCACCAATTAGAGAACCCCATAGGGGTTGGAAAACTGCAATCACATGCACTTCCGTGAACATGTGCACAAGATCCGCGACTGTCACTACTAAACAAATATTGCTGCCAAGAGGACTAACATTTTTGTCCTCAAGGTAACAACTAGTAAAACAATTATTTGGTCCTGACGTTATCACAGCGTTTCATCTGTCAGTGTAAACTGGACCTACCCCTAATTACACTACCTGATCAATGTGTAGGCACACCGGACGTGTTTAAGCACTTAATTTTCACATTAAAGCAGAATATAACCCAGAATTTCTTCTTTGCTCTAAAAGATTATTTACAGCATATAATATATTTACACCATTGTTTTTTTTTTGTAAAACAGCATTCAAAGGATTACATCACAGGGCTGACTCTTTCTTCTGCAGGGAGAACCCGCATCCGAACTGCTGTTAAGTTAATCTTGTGTACACATTCTTTACTTGATACATTTATGTAAACATTCTCTGGCTGTGCAGGACTTCAGCTGATGAGTCCTGCACAGGTCAGAAATCACTGGTGGCTGCATTCACAACAGAATTACAACAGTTATGAATAAAATGCACCAGCAGCTTTAAAAATAAATTAACTGAACTTTGGGAAGTTATAATGTCTAAAGGAATAATAATACTTGTGCACAAAAGCAAATATGATAATTGTATGGATTATAAAAAGTAGGAAAACACATTTTTGTTGAAAATGATGTCAGAGTTTTAAACCACTTTATGCCCCATTAATATTTAATTAACAAATTACACAGAAACCTTTTCCATTTTAAAAACAAAAAATGTCCGTGTACTTTCATTAAATTTCTGATAACAATTGCAGTAAGTTAAAATTGCTCTAGGCAATGAAAGCAAACATGCATATTTCAACAAAAGTGTGTTCAAAATATTTACCTGGGATTATGATTAAAAAGGCAAAAGATTACTACTTCAGCCTCTCATGACATTATTTAAATAATATTCACAACCAAACTCATTAAATATTCAATATGCAAATAGTGTACACTGATACCTTTAATGTGTACGACGTGTTAGTAGAATTTTTTTTGCCTTGGTAATAGACAGAAGAAAATAGTAGGCTTATGAAAGGTAGCAATGCTTACACAAGCTGTACATTGGACATGTCAACATTCAGTAGGATAAAAAAATTAATTGAAGACAATATTTAAAAAAAGTGTTAAAACATGTTTATTTATTAATTTTTTTACATTTTGTAATTAGGAATACTAACATATTACAAGTTATCTAAAATGTTAATGGGTAAATGACTGTAAATGTATCACTGTAAATCTACATTATGACTAGGGATGGTCGGAATGAACAAATTCTGTTCCGCTGTAATTGCGGAATTCTGCCAGCGCAAAATTACGTCGCCATTACATTTCCACGGAATTTTGTGAATTTCTGCGGAATTCCGCATTCCGGCGAAAAAATTAAAGTAATCGCAAATGAAACCTTGTTTATGCTAAATAGTAGCCCATGGGACCTAGTGGCTGTTCCCCCGGTCATTTTTTTTTTTTTTTTGCATTTTTTAAAATGTTTTTATTTAGTTTTTTTGCAGCAGGAGGTGTCGCTTAAGCCATGGGACCTAGCGGTGGTCTCATTGCGGTTGTTTTTGCGCCGCAGGAGGTGTCGCTTAAGCCATGGGACCTAGCGGTGGTCCCATGGCAGTTGTTTTGGCGCCGCAGGAGGTATCGCTTAAGCCATGGGACCTAGCAGTGGTCCCATGGCGGTCGTTTTGGCTCTGCAGGAGGTGTCGTTTAAGCCATGGGACCTAGCGGTGGTCCCAAGGCGGTCAGTATGGCGCTGCAGGAGGTGTTGCGTAAACTATGGGACCTGGCGGTGGTTCCATGGTGGTGGTTTTGGCGCCGCAGGAGGTGTCGCATAAGCTTTGGTACCTGGCGGTGGTCCCATGGCGGTGGTTTTTGCGCCGCAGGAGGTGTCGCGTAAGATTTGGGACCTATACAAAATGGTGGGATAGGTGAGATAGCTAGGGAGCTGGTTGTTAACATAGGATTGATTGTTTTTTCTTAACACTGTAATTGGTGCTGAAATAATTTCGATTTTCATGCAGAAATCCATTTGGGTGGTTTTTGTACGCCTCTGATTGGTGCAGAAATTCCGATTTTTATGAAGAAATCCTGTTGTTTTCACTTTAAACTTCTTCTAGGGGTTTACTTGTGATTGGCTCACAAAATTTCGCATTCCGCCGGAATTACGCATCGTTCCGCGGAATATCCGCTATAGCGCTATGGCACCAAATTCCGTCTGGAATAGCGGAAAAAGGAATTCGGCGACATATACATATAAGCTGACTTCATGTATAAGTCGACTTCGATATTCAACCCTCTTGAGCTGGAACTTTTTATTGACTCAAGTAAATGTCTACCCAGCAAAGGTAATGGCTGCAGGAAGAATTAACGGCTGCATTTGGGAACCTGGAGGAGTTAATGACTGCACTGAATACAGTATTGCAGCCATTATCCCCTCCTGTCCTCAAGAGCAGCCAATAACTCCTCCAGGCCCCCAAGTGCAGCAATTATTCACCCCCCTTCCTGCAGCCCAGTATTTTTCCCCTACCCCTTTCCTTTGTTAATTGTTGTGCCAGGACTTTCAGACCTGTGTTTTCTTGGCATTTCTTTTATCAAGAAAGTGTCACTTACCACTGTGTAGATTGCTGAAAATGGGAATGTCACTAATAGTACACACATTGCACATTGTGCTCGGTGTTGCTCGTGATTAGTGTATATGTCGACCGGTATACTTTTATTTATTTAGTCAGACCTACATTTCTAGACTTATACTCAAGTATATACTATATTTATTAAATGCAGTATTTCGTTTAAATGTTTGCTCTGCATAGTATTTTTATACTGCAAACCTTGTCATTTTTATATATGTAATGTTTGCTGTCAACAGGAGAAGCTCCTAAACAGAAAGTGACAAGTCCAATAAAAACTGTGCCCCCGACATCCAATTCCTGTCATAGAACCCACAGTGCATATCCTCATTATATTACTATGAACTATTGCAAGACCTTTGACTGGGATACCCACCTAACAGTTTGTTCTAATCCAGTTTATCTTGAATAAATATATATCATATACATTAAAACCTTGTGCCCCTCCATCCTCCTCCTGTGTTCCTGTGTCTGTGCTTATGACCTACCACGCATGTGAGGCATGCGGGCAGCCATTGGGACAGGAGGAGGATGGGTGCGTGGGTGTGCGCGTATGGGGCGTGGCAGTGCGCGCAAGCGCGCTGACATCCAGCGGCGGCCGTAATCATGATTAGTAAGGTCGCCATCTTCCTTCCACGCTTCAGCCAGAGCTGTTGTCACCGGCCGTGCATCGAGCATAAGAAAGAAACCTGGGATGGGCGGGCTTGGAGCCAGGGAAGCAAGCCAAGCGATGACCACATTCACCCTGGCTAAAGGGAAGACAAATACGTTGAGGGTAAGGAGGCAGCCAGGCATGAGCAGCGCACAGCCGATACTTTGGAGCCTGAGAAAGCTCTTTCTTTTAACCTCCTTAGTGGTAACCCCGTGTGTGACACGGGGTAAGCCGCCGGAGGGTGCCGCTCAGGCCCTGCTGGGCCGATTTTCATAATTTTTTTTTGCTGGACGCAGCTAGCACTTTGCTAGCTGCGCCAGCACCCCAATCGCCGCCGCCGCGTGCCCGATCGCCGCTATCCGGTGCGGCGCGCGGCACCCCCCCCCCCAGACCCCTGCGCTGCCTGGCCAATCAGTGCCAGGCAGCGACAAGGGGTGGATCGGGTCTCCCAATGACGTCCCGACGTCGCTGACGTCGGTGACGTCATCCCGCCCCGTCGCCATGGCGACGGGGGAAGCCCTCCAGGAAATCCCGTTCTTTGAACGGGATTTCCTAATCGCCTATCGCCGGAGGCGATCGGCGGGGCTGGGGGGATGCCGCTGAGCAGCGGCTATCATGTAGCGAGCCCTGGGCTCGCTACATGATTTAAAAAAATAAATAAAAAAAAAACTGCTGCGCTGCCCCTTGGCGGTATTTTTCATACCGCCAAGGGGGTTAATAAAAGTTCAGTGTCAGAGAGAAACGCCTGGCATCAGGGGCCCTGCGAGTGCCACTGAAAATGCAAGGATGGCGGTGGTGACAAGGGCGGGAGGGGAGAGAGGTTGTGAGGGAGGCCTAGCACCAGTTATTCTAGCGGGCCTTAGGTGTAAAATATATATATATATATATATATATATATATATATATATATATATATATATATATATATATATATGTATATATATTAAAAGATCCTGTAAAATTGCGAATTAGCAACACCGCTGACTTGCAGATTTATTTGGGATCCAGGATCGGCGTGTGCTGGTAGAAAGGTGGACCTTGCATGGCATTCCTTCAACTCCAGGGGTGAGTTCAGAAAATGCAGGGTTAATTAGCTCACCTGCATCAATTGCATAAGAGCCTTTATTTCTCATTATGCAGTGGGCTGTGTGTGGAGCAAGGACGCTCTGAAGGGTTGTGTATCAGGGAGACTACACAGTCTGATGTGACAGAGAAGCTGCTGAGACACTGGAGTAAGCAAACTCCAGTGTTGGTGATCCAGGAGAGGCCTGGGCAGTTGAGTGGCAGACAGAGCCAATAGGTCTGTCGCAGACTGTTGTCTCAGAGTGCTGAGTGACCATGGAGATAAACTAAGGTGAGGGTTGGCACACAAGCAGAGTGTGGAGTTTCTTGTGTGGCCATTGTCTCTGGTCACTTCAGAGCCAGTGAGGCTGGCGGAAAGGAAAAGAGAGGATGTATGCAGTGACATTGAAGATAACCAAAGAGAGGAGTGTTAGTACAGAAGCAAATGGCTGTGTATCTTATGTGACTGCATCTCCTGCTGAATACCCAGTGTTGTGTATCGTATCGTTTTGCTATGGACATTGTTTGGCTGAAAAATAGCATTTACATCATCAATTCACCAGAGGAGAGTAAGGAAGTGATAAAAGGTCAGTATTTTACCGAATGCGGTAGTTAAAGATTTTTTTTTTTAGCAATTCATCACTGTGCGCGGATAGTTAGAGGGGTGTTCAGTAGCAGGTGGGAATAAAGCTATATGGATGTGGAAACTAAGCAGGAAACGGTCGGTAGTTATGCGGTGTTAATGATTTGCATGCAATACTTTGCCGCTCTGGATGCTGGAAGCAAAGGATTGTGGGTAGGAGGAGGAGGTTATTACCAGCACGTGACCGCAGAGGGTTTCTGTCCATGTTTTTTTACCCCTTCCCTCCATTACAAATCCCTCCCTCCATTCTTACAATATTAAGTGGATGGGTGACATGGAGGAGGTATTTGGATACATTTTCGTGCTCCCTCCCGATGAAAAAGGTATCCAAATTCCTCCTTTGTTTCACCCATCCACTTAATATTGTAAATGCTTAATATTGCTTAATATGTTAAATATTGTAAATGGGCTGCTCTCTGCTGCCTGAAATAAAAGCTGTTACTGTGTGCTGCTTTGCGAAAAAACACATATCGCCAGGTACATTTAGGTGATAAATAGATCTAAAATAACGAATGGTCAAACCCCTTTTTTTCCCTGGTGAATTGTGAAAAAAATAACGAGTAACTACCGACTATTTATCACACATCTATTGCACGAATTTCAAACTGTCGGTATTTCAGCCTATATTTCTGGAGAATTGCTATTTTGAGTTATCACATGATAAATTACCGACCATGTGATAAATAGTTTCGATAACCTCTGGTGAATTGACACCATTGTGTTATTTTATTTAAACCCTAAGAGACTCACTGGCTGGTACGTTGTTACCCTTCTATAACAACTTCCCCAAGAATATCACTGCACATATATATATATATATATAGCTGGTGGCCCGGTGTTGCCCGGGTATGTATTTGGCCGGTGTTGGCTCCGCCCACTTTTTCTAACCCTAACACACAATTACTCAATAGGCAAGTTTGTGAGCTTTGCGGTCTTTGGCATCAATAATTAAACAAATCTGATTGGCTGTTTTTTGTGGCTCCACCCCTTTTTCTGAATTGGAACCCCAGTCCCCCAATGACCAACTGTACCAGGTTTAAGGCGTGTGCCATTAACTGTGCAAGAATGGCAGCAATGAAATATTCCCCTGAAAAATCAATACGTAATTTTTGATTGGCTTGTGTAGGCTCCCCCCACTTTTCTGAATATTAATCCCAGTCACACAGTAACCAACTGTGCAAAGTTTTAGAACCCTACCATTAACAGTGTAAGAATGGCTGCTGTTTACATTTTCCCAGTAAAATTTGTATTTGTCTCCACCCACTTATGACCCGGCATTGCCCGATTATGTATTTAGCTGGTGTTGGCTTTGCAAACTTTCCTAACCCTAACACACAATTAATCAATTACTCAATAACCAAGTTTGTGAGCTTTGCGGTGTTTGGCATCAATAATTTGCATTGGAATGAAACAAATCTGATTGGCTGTTTGTGGCTCCACGCCCTTTCTCAAATTGAACCCCAGTCACCCAATGATTAACTGTACCAGGTTTGAGGCTTGTGCCATTAACAGTGCAAGAATGGCAGCAATGTAAATATTCCCCTTGAAAATCAATAGGTAAACTTTGATTGTTTTTTATAGGCTCCACCCACTTTTCTGAATATTAATGTAACGATTAATTAATTGCAACACAGATTTTTTTCTGATTATTGGTGATCTGCAGTATCATCAATAATACAGATGCTATACCTGATTATGTGTGATCTGCAGAATCACCAATAATGCTACTATAGCTAGACACAGGACACCCAATGTGATATAGTGTTTGGTGCAACAGTAATCAGAGAAGTTATCCCCCATGAGGCGGGAGATATAGACACTACTGCAGCCAAGGATTCCCTGAGGGGCAGGGAACCAGGCTGTACTGCAGCCAGTGGATACCTGAAGAGCAGGAATCACTGTTTGGAGTAGTATTGATGATGATTGGTCCACAGCTAGGGATTCCCTGAGGTGCAGGGAATGAGACTGTACTGCAGCCAAGGATTCCCTGAGAGGCAGGGAATCAGACTGTACTGCAGCCAGTGGGCCTTGGATAGGTAGAGACCCACTGACTGTGCTGCACGATGTTCTCCAGTGGAGCTGGTGACCATAGGCCTGATATAGCAGCTAATAACCACCTGAAGAGCAGGCGTCACAGGTATACAGTAAGGCTGATCACCCAGGGGCTAGGTGACAGCCAGAAAGGTCAGACAAGCCAGGTCGGCAACACACGAACAGACAAAGTACAGAAGCGGAAGACTGATTCGGTATCCAGGTACAGGCAATGTTGGCAACAGGTAATCAGATGGGCGGAAGTACTGAATCAGAGAACAGGAGAGTAGTCAGGAAAGCCAGAGGTCATAACAGGTAACAGTATATATATCAATCCTAGTCTTAGGTGTGAGGTCCTTGGTCTCAACACCTGAGAACTAGTCTAACAGATGATAGTAACAATATAGCAATCTCCTAGTCTTAGGTGTGAGGTCCTTGGTCTCAACACCTGGGAACTAGTCTAACAGATGATAGTAACAATATAGCAATCTCCTAGTCTTAGGTGTGAGGTCCTTGGTCTCAACACCTGGGAACTAGTCTAACAGATGAGAGTAACAATATAGCAATCTCCTAGTCTTAGGTGTGAGGTCCTTGGTCTCAACACCTGGGAACTAGTCTAACACATAAACAGTAGCAAGCAATAGTACTTTAAAGCTATCAATGGAATCTGACTCAGTGTGAATTCCCAGCTCCGGCTGGTTCTAACACACTGTGGGATCTGACTCTGGGATCTGAGCGCTCACACGTATATGTTCGCAACAGCAGACAACTTGCAAGTGACAAGCGGGTCCTATATATACTAAAAGCACTCCACAGCGCCGCCCCAGTCACTCAGCCAATCTGGAGCATAGCTGGAGTCAGCTGATCGGCATGGGCTGCTCACAAAGAATTCTGTATGAATTAAATTTCTGTGGCTTGTAAAAATCCAAAATGTTAAACTGTTAGATAAAATAGTTTGTGCTATGTCTAGGATTTGTTTGTGAAAAGTCAGTAAAATAACTGACTGAACATCTATATATTTTTTATTTATTTTCTTGCCAGTGCCTGTTTCTGCATGGAAGTGTTTGTCTTTATGTTTGGATTCTCTCTACCTTCCCAAGACTATTGCTCGGTTATCTGGTTTTCTTCCAATACTGGCCTTAAGGTATGTAAACACTTTCAAATTCTGTTGCCTGCCAAGATCGGTACTCAGTCCCTCGAATGACAGTTTGAGACCCGACGCCAAACAGACATTAGCTTCCAGGCTAGTAACATGTTATGTATGTTGCTATGAAGTGGGATTTGAGGGACAATGGTGTGGCACACAACAGCACAACATGGAAAGGATGCGGTGAATAGGTGAACAATGCCTTTAGCCTGTGCTTTACAGAGTTGATGTAACCAGATGGATTCCTTTTAGATGCATTGAGGGAAATTAGGGGACCACTCTACACATACTAGATTCTCAGCAAATGTGACCCCAACCGGCGACCTCAGCTGAAAACCATCTAGCATATCTACAAGGCTATAGGCCATTGGTCATTAGGACACTGGGTTGAGAGAACCTTAGAAGAACAGTTAGAGATAAAAAAATGTTTGCTGTAAAATATGCCAGTAGCACATACATGAATAATAATAATAATAATAACATGATTTCCACCTATAAACTTGGGGTACAGTGGGTTGCAAAAGTATTCGGCCCCCTTGAAGTTTTCCACATTTTGTCACATTACTGCCACAAACATGCATCAATTTTTTGGGAATTCCACGTGAAAGACCAATACAAAGTGGTGTACATGTGAGAAGTGGATCGAAAATCATACATGATTCCAAGACAAGACAAGACAAGACAAATAACATTTATATTGCGCTTTTCTCCTTGCGGACTCAAAGCGCCAGAGCAGAGCAGCAGCCACTAGGGCGCGCTCTATTGGCAGTAGCAGTGTAAGGGAGACTTGCCAAAGGTCTCCTACTGAATTAGTGCTGGCTTACTGAACAGGCATTTTTCCAAACATTTTTTACAAATAAATAACTGCAAAGTGGGGTGTGGTTAATTATTCGGCCCCCTGAGTCAATACTTTGTAGAACCACCTTTTGCTGCAATTACAGCTGCCAGTCTTTTAGGGTATGTCTCTACCAGCTTTGCACATCTAGAGACTGAAATCCTTGTCCATTCTTCTTTGCAAAACTACTCCAGCTCAGTCAGATTAGATGGACAGCGTTTGTGAACAGCAGTTTTCAGATCTTGCCACAGATTCTCGATTGGATTTAGATGTGGACTTTGACTGGGCCATTCTAACACATAGATATGTTTTGTTTTAAACCATTCCATTGTTGCCCTGGCTTTATGTTTAGGTTCATTGTCCTGCTGGAAGGTGAACCTCCGCCCCAGTCTCAAGTCTTTTGCAGTCTCCAAGAGGTTTTCTTCCAAGTTTGCCCTGTATTTGGCTCCATCCATCTTCCCATCAACTCTGACCAGCTTTCCTGTCCCTGCTGAAGAGATGCACCCCCCGAGCATGATGCTGCCACCACCATATTTGACAGTGGGGATGGTGTGTTCAGAGTGATGTGCAGTGTTAGTTTTCTGCCACACATAGCATTTTGCATTTTGGCCAAACAGTTCAATTTTGGTCTCATCTGACCAGAGCACCTTCTTCCACATGGTTGCTGTGTCCCCCAGATGGCTTGTGGCAAACTGCAAACTGGACTTCTTATGCTTTCTGTTAACAATGCCTTTCTTCTTGCCACTCTTCCATAAAGGCCAACTTTGTACAGTGCATGACTAATAGTTGTCCAATGGACAGAGTCTCCCACCTGAGCTGTAGATCTCTGCAGCTCGTCCAGAGTCACCATGGGCCTCTTGACTGCATTTCTGATCAGCACTCTCCTTGTTTGGCCTGTGAGTTTAGGTGGATGGCCTTGTCTTGGTAGGTTTACAGTTGTGTCATACTCCTTCCATTTCTGAATGATCGCTTGAACAGTGCTCCGTGGGACGTTCAAGGCTCTGGAAATATTTGTGTAGCCTAAGCCTGCTTTAAATTTCTCAATAACTTGATCCCTGACCTGTCTTGTGTGTTCTTTGGACTTCATGGTGTTGTTGCTCCCAATATTTTCTTAGTTTCTTAGACAACCTCTGAGGTCCTCACAGAGCAGCTGTATTTGTACTGACATTAGATTACACACAGGTGCACTCTATTTAGTCATTAGCACTCATCAGGCAATGTCTATAGGCAACTGACTGCACTCAGATCAAAGGGGGCCGAATAATTATGCACACACCACTTTGCAGTTATTTATTTGTAAAACTAGGTTTTAGGACCATTGTAGTCCCTTACACACTCCAATGAGTTCTGGGTCACCATGAGCTTGCTGGTTAGTCTGTACTTATTTGTAAAAAAATGTTTGGAATCATGTATGATTTTCGTTCCACTTCTCATGTGTACACCACTTTGTGTTGGTCTTTCATGTGGAATTCCAATAAAATTGATTCATGTTTGTGGCAGTAATATGACAAAATGTGGAAAACGTCAAGGGGGCCGAATACTTTTGCAACCCACTGTATACCTGAACATGAGGATGGTCCTAAATGTGGTACTTACTCCAAAACTTATTTAGACAAAATATTAGGTATGGGACTTTCTCACATCTTATTATTATCTGATATTTAAATTATTCCCTCATCCCTCCCTCCCCCCAACAGCCAATCCCCACAATCGTCTCATCAGGCTATGTGAGCTGCTCCAGGGGACAGCCGAGTGACAGGGCTGCCCCCAGCACAGCACTGTCGTAGATCGCATCGCTGTAGAAGCGCAACAAACAGCAGTTAGGTTTTTTTTAGTCTATTAGTGACAATCTCCACTGGCAGACTGTGCTCCATCACTCAAGCGGGGATCTTCTCCCCAGGACTTGATGTCAATTGGCGTTAGGCAGTCCTGGGTGAGCCACCTTGCAGCCATCAATCGGCGTTTGGCGGTTGTAAGATTAAGCGCATTCTATGGGCCCGATCCAATTCACTTTTTTCTCCAAGTTTTCTCCTATGTGATAATTTTACATCTTATCAACAAAATGCCTTATGTCACCAGAAAGCAAACAAATACTCAGAATAATTTTGACAATAATTTTTACCTACTTTTTAGTACTTTTTCAATTGCAGAGTGCGGAAAAGTTATTTTAAACAAAAGATGAAAATTATCCCCTAGGAGAAAACTTAGGATAAAAACTAAATTGGATCAGGGCTTATAATCTGTAGTACCAAGAATGGAGAAGGGATACCTGTAGTTGTCTTTGATCAAACCTTTATACTCAACAGACTTAATATTCCTCACTACTATATTGCAATCCTATAAGGATAGCTTGTCACTTAACACATAAGCTAGTATAGAGTTCAGTTTTCCAGTATCACCTTTAAAAAGCTGAAATACACATTTTAGGCAGATAGTCTTTTGGATGATAATAGATGGAAGTAATAGCTGGGCATGACTGAAATTATGTGATCAAAAGCACAATTGACTCTAGAAATATATTTTGGACAAATTACTTTTAGCATACATGGGGAGGGACGGTGTTAACTAGGTTTGAGCTTTAGATATATTGAAGAAAACATTATATTAAAATAAGATTTTAAACTTGTGTATTTGTTGTAGATCAGATAAGGCAGCATTCAATATCCTTTGATTTCCTTAGAGTCCGTTTGAAAAGGATCTTTGCACTATTGTACTTCGTGTTTATATTCTTCAAGTGCTGTGTGTTGATTTTATTAAAATCACCCTCAGATATACCCTGTAGAAATATATCACTGGGGATAAGCCACCAACATATCTCACTTGATCCCAGCTACTTAAGTGACCTCTGAACGATTCTCATCTTGAACTCGCAAAGAATGATATCAGTTCTTCTAACCTAATTACTGAAGTATGACACAGGTCAAGTGAGCTCAGGAAATGATGAAAACGTCTGAGAAGCTTCTAAAAGTTTTGGTTCCACTTAGTTTATTGCTTTATTTATTTATTTATTGCCCCTTAATCATTTACTGGATGCTCCTAATAAACATTAGAATTGTATTTGCTATAAGGTTATAATTTTGAATGCTTTGATACTCTGAGCTATTTAAATCCTGAGTATTGACGACAAGGTATGTAAAATGTCATGTTTATAATTGTGTATTCATGCACCAGTGGTTACAACAGAAGAGAGCAAAAGCACTATTCAATTACTTACATAGTGATGCACAAAGTGCATTAACCTATCAGAATTCACATCCCATTAATTTTACTACTGTTATTTCAATTAGTAATAATGATTGCCTTATAATTTTTCAGATTTCCATTTCATATTTCTGCATTGCAATGTACTGTATAATGGTGGTGATCATCATCATTCTGCATTATAAGCACATGCTTTTCAAATGTTTTACTTTTATAGCATATGGTCATCTAAAGGATTTTGGAAAAAATAAATCTCACCAATATTACAAATGCAAAAGTATGGATGTTTGCTACACAAACACGCAACAATGGCATATATATATATATATATATATATATATATATATATATATATATATATATATATATATATATATATATATATATATATATACATATATATATATATATATATATATATATATATATACATACATATATACTGTATGTATATATATATATATATATATATATATATATATACATATATATATATATATATATATATATATATATATATATATATATACATACTTACAGTCCGCTGTTTCAAGCTTAGTAGCTCTTTCTCAAAGCCAGAAGCCATATACACACTGGAAGAAGAAACACTTCCTCCTTTAATAGGTACAATACAGATCAGTAACCAATTAGTTTAAAATCTTGCTGACTAATCGTAGAGCTCAGTGAGGTCGTGGAGCTGATGGGGAACTGAAAACAGTGACATCACAAAAATCCGCCTCCTAGCCTTGCTTCAGCTCAGCTCATGTGTATACGGCCGACATAAACGTATGTCACACACGTACGCACAAAGGGAAAAACCGTACGCGTCCAACGTGGAAAATCAGTAGCTGAGAGTGAAATGCAAAAGTATGTATGCAGCATACAATCACGACCAGGAAACCACGAAAGAAGCCATCACAAAACAAAATGTCACTCCAATCATTAGTGGCACTGTGATCTTGGCCTAAAACCGTGTCCCTGGAAGAATAAAGATAACTGAAAAAAATGTACGCATTGCTGAACATTCAAATGACCACTGGAAGTATCTTGAAAATAAAAAAATAAGAAGGTTAGAAAAATCTTATAGGACCACAGCTGTCCTGAGCATATCACATTGGTCAAACAACAAGAGAACAATGAGCAGGAACAAGCAATCAAAACAATGAATCGTACACAAAAACTTAAATCATATTTACGATTTAGCCCACCATGCCCACCATGCTTCTCTGTGTGCCAGCTCAGCCTTCCTATTAAGTCTACCTCGCCAATCAAAAGAAAAACAAACGTTTGCTTTCTTAAAACAGAAAGAATTTGCGATAATTCAGGTTGGAGTGAGCTTGAGATGTCTCCCAGTGCATCACTGCTGAATATATGCAAATTAATCATTGTTACCCTTAGAAGCTACACTTTGTCGGGGTGCATCAAAGTGGGATGACACCGCCTGTGTCGTATCATGATTACAAATTGCTGATTTATGGGATGCCATTCGATCTCGTAGAGGTTGGGTGGTCATTCCAACATATCCAAGGCCACGTGGGCACATAATCAGATAAACCACGTATGTGGAGTTGCATGAGTAGCGGCCCCTAACAGTATAACGTGTGCACTTGCATGGATGTGTGAATGTACCACCTTTAGCTATAAGGTTGCATAAGTGGCAGCTCAAACATGGAAAAGTGCCACATTTTGGGATAGTTGATAGGGAATTAGCCAGAGTAGATGAATTAGTTGAAGTAGAAGGATTGGAACTGCAATGTCTAAACACTTTATCACGTATGGTGGGGGCCTTTTTAAAAGAAAGCAAAGGAGAATATCGGAATTCCGGTATCCGGGGAAAAGCACCTTGCAAAAAAAAGCCAATGTTTTCTAATACTACCTATTTGTTGACTGCAGGCTGAGTATGTGGACACGAAAGGCATACAGAATTCAGAGTTTTGTTGGGACGACGTAAATAAGTGGACAGGGTATGTTCGGGATAATTTCACCCTCTAAATTTAGTTTTAATTAGCTCTTTATAAGTCTCCAAGGAGTCCTGATCAGAAACTATTCTCTCCACACGTGTGATCTGTCCCCTTGGAATAGCGTTCTTTACAGAGGGTGGGGGGAAGCTCTTATAATGTAAAAGTGAATTCCTATCAGTAGGCTTAGTGTACAGGGTGGTGACTAGTCTACCCAACTGCAACATCACCCTTGTATCCAAATACACTGCCTCACTAACACTACTGTTTACAGTCAATTTAATGGCTGGACAGCTGGTGGCTAAAGAGGATACAATCTCCAAAATGATTAAATGTGGCCCCACCCATAAACAAAGAATAGCATCAATATAACGAAGGTAACATTTGGCATATTGATGAAAAAGCGAGTGGGTGTAAACAAAATTTTCCTCATATTGCCCCATAAAAAGACCAGCATAGGATGGGGCCACATTCGACCCCATCGCTGTACCTCTTAATTGTACATTGAAAGATTCCTAAAAAAAATTATTACATCGAAAAATGATATTCAACAAATCAATGACAAATTTTCTCTGTGTAGATGTCATGTCAGAGTATTGCATAAGGTACCACTCGATTGCCTCTACACCCCCATCGTGTGGGATGAAGGTGTAGAGGCTCTCAACATCCAAAGTTACCAAAGGGTACCTTCCTCAACTGGACCAACAGATCTCAATTTGTCTAGAAACATCCCTGTGTCCCCGTATGTAGGACTCCAGAGAAGTCACCAACGGTTGCAGAATTCGATCCACATATTGTGCTAAAGGCACAAACACCGAACCCACACCGGCCACAAGTGGTCGGCCAGGTGGCCGGTGTGGGTCCTTGTGGATTTTTGGTAAGGTGTAAAAAGATGGAGTACAGTGAGAATCTTGTTGTAAAAATGTGTACAGGGCATCATCAATAATTGCATCAGCTTTTGCCTTATTCAACACATCCTTAATGTGTAACTGGACTCTCTTAAGTGGATCCACAACAACCATAGAATACAGCCTGTGCTAATTGTTCCAAGATCTCCTGAACATAATACTGACAATCTAAATTCACCACCGCACCCCTCTTGTCAGCGGGGCGGATGGTGATCTTAGTTCTTTTACTAAGCTAAATAAGAGTAATCCTCTCGAGTAGTACAAAAGTCCAGTTTTATGGTTTTCACATCTTCCTTTATTCTTTCAATTAAAGAATCGATCACTGGGTGACTAGGAGGAGAGAAATTACTTTTCTTTCGTAAACAAGTACCAGTAAGAGATAGTAAGTCCTCCTTGGGAACTGTATCATCCTGTCCAGAGTTTCACTCAACAGGAATTGTGCCAAAAAAATATTGAAGTTTAACGTTCCGAAAAAAAACGAAAAGGTTTCTGCATCATTTGATCATCGGTACAGTGATCTTGACGCTACGGCACACCCTATATCCTCTTGCTCCTTTACTTCTGATGTTCCTTATATAAAACATATAGGATACGTTTTATCCTAATAATCAAAAAGTGGGCGGAGACAAATACAATTTCCACTGGGAAAATGTATTTTTATCAAATGGATATAAAATTGGATCATTTTATTGTATCGTGTGTGGCCACCTTTAGACGACCTTTAGACGATTAGTAGGCAATTTGCATTGTTTATAGGGAAATACATGTCAACCTCCATACCCCTCCCACTTCAGTAAGAGTTAACTTACCTAGGGCTTCTACTGGCCCCCTGCAGATGTCCTGTGCCCGTGCTGGGACAAAACGATCCCCTGGTCCCCCGTCGCATATCACTTCTGTTTTCTGCTACTTTAATGTAACAGGCCACTGCACCTGCATGGCCCTGGCTGTGCATCCTCGATCCTGCTCATGTCACTGAGAGCATCCTGCACAGGCTCAGTATGCGCAGGCGCAGTGACAATAAAATTACAGAAAATGTAAGTGAACCTCGGCGGGGGACCGGAGGATCGTTTTGTCCCAGCGCAGGCACCGGGAGTCTGCAGGGGGCCAGTAGAAGCCGCAGGTAAGTTAAACTCTTTTTTTGTAATACCTTACAGTTGTCCTTTAAGTGGTGAATTATTTTTTTTTGTTTATGGACACATGGAAATATTAATTTTAAATTATCTTCTGTTTTTTGAAGGCAGGAATGTACTCTCACTGATGGAGGTTGACTGAAAGAAGAGGAAGAAAACACAGAATTTAATGGAACTCACTATTTTCAGAAGATCAAAATTCAGCTGACAGATTCTGACACCCAATGAAATATGTCAATTATAGCTTCTTCTACAACTTACAATATATATTTACTTAAATGATACCAATTTTGAGTGGTCAAGCTCCTCCTGACTGAATCTAATACCTTGCAAACTGTCAGTTATGGCTTTTATAGCAATTTTAGCCACAATATTATTTACTTGAATTGTATTGTATTAATTAACCTCTAAATGTAAGTGTTACACCTAGGTGGCAATATGCCACTTGCTTGTCACTAATACTGGTAGACATAAAATGCTTATATAAAGAAATTACTGGTATTGAGAAAATACCTTTAAAATAAATATTTTTTTTATTAAGCTATCAGCAAAAGGACTTGCTTCTATTTTGCAAACTATTACTGAAAAACTATTGCTGATTTACAACAGGGCAGAGGGTCCTAATAGCATATTGACAAACTTATACTGTTTGTGTCACTCTTGTGCCCTTTTGTAAAGCAGCCTTTTCCGTCGGCATGAATTTCTGCATCAGCATAGTAAGAATAACATTCTTGGCATTCAGAGAAACCAGGGAGCACTTGTAGGGATATGTGAATTAAAGGCACCTGGAAATTTGGGCATGTATTAGGGCGGATAGTAAAGTATTGTTCTTAAATACCGATATTTTACAATACAATGTAAAATATCGATATCGATATTAAATCCTGATATATACAATGTTGCGGCTAGCAAAGATAGATCATTTCCTCCCCAGCTCCTCTGTCACAGCTGCCTTCCTCCTCCTGAGCTCTACTCCTGAATAAACTCCGCCCAGCCCAGGAAGGAATCAGTGTGGGACTTCAGAACTTTCTTCTGTCATCCCAGTGATCCGGAGCTGTGGAAGGACGGATTATCCGGGTGAGTGGGGGTGGCATTAGAGATGTCGCGAACGGTTCGCCTGCGAACGGTTCCAGGCAAACTTTGGGGGTTCGCGTTCGCCTGGACCAAGTGAACTTTTGCGGAAGTTCAATTCACCCCATAATGCACTATGAGCGTCAACTTTGACCCTCTGCATCACAGTCAGCAGGCACATTGTAGTCATTCAGGCTACACTAAGCCCTGGAGCCCCACTCCCCCTTATATAAGGCAGGCTGCGGTGGCCATTAGCCTCACTCGTGTGCCTGCTAGAGACAGACTAGGGACAGCTGCTGCAGACTTGTTCTTCTAGGGACAGATTAGTTAGGTTCTAGGTTGCTTTGCTTGCTCCTGGCTGATTATTATTGCTTTTATAACACCCCTCAGTAGCTCTTTTCAGAGCTCATCCTGTACTTTTTTTTTCTATGTGTCCAACTGACACTCTTGTTGCATGCACAGCCTTGCTGATTGATAGTGTGTGTGCCACTGCCAGCAGCCCAGCACATTCAGTGACTACCTGTGTGTGTGACAGGGAGCTGCACATTGTACTACCCAGTACTGCATATACCCACTACTCAGTACCTGTTGTGTTTACTTAACCCACCTCATCACTGCATATACCTAGCTTTGTGTTGAGTGAACCCAGCTCACTGCATCTAACTACCTGTTGTGTTGAGTGAACCCACCTCACTGCCTTTAAGTACCTTTACTGTTCAGTGAACCCAGCTCACTGCATCTTACTACCTTTTGTGTTGAGTGAACCCACCTCACTGCATCTAAGTACCTTTACTGTTTAATGAACCCAGCCCACTGCATCTAACTACCTGTTGTGTTGAGTGAACCCACCTCACTGAATCTAAGTACCTTTACTGATCAGTGAACCCAGCTTACTGCATCTAACTACCTGTTGTGTTGAGTGAACCCACCTCACTGCATCTAAGTACCTTTACTGTTCAGTGAACCCAGCTCACTGCATCTTACTACATGTTGTGTTGAGTGAACCCACCTCACTGCATCTAAGTACCTTTACTGTTCAGTGAACCCAGCTCACTGCATCTTACTACCTGTTGTGTTGAGTGAACCCACCTCACTGCATCTAAGTACCTTTACTGTTCAGTGAACCCAGCTCACTGCATCTAACTACCTGTTGTGTTGAGTGAACCCACCTCACTGCATCTAAGTACCTATACTGTTCAGTGAACCCAGCTCACTGCATCTTACTACCTGTTGTGTTGAGTGAGCCCACCTCACTGCATCTAAGTACCTTTACTGTTCAGTGAACCCAGCCCACTGCATCTAACTACCTGTTGTGTTGAGTGAACCCAGCTCACTGCATATACCTAGCATCCCCCCGAGATGGACAAAATGGACAAACCAGGTAGAGGAAGAGGTAGAGGCAGTCCCAGAGGTAGGCCACCAGGCACCGGCAGGTCTGTGCAGAAGAAGGCACGTGCCATCACTTCCCAAGATCAGGACGTGCTTGACTATTTAACACAGAACACCTCATCTCCCGCAGCCACCAGCACTACAACAAGTACCACATTCGCTGCATTTGACACTTCGCAGGAGTTATTTGGTGTGGTGGTGAAATCACTGATTCCCAGCCACTACTGCAGCAACAAGAAGAAGGTGCAGGTACACCACCTCATACGTCTGAGTTAGGTGGCGATAGTATGGACGTATCGTGTGAGGAGGGGGATGATGAACCACCTGAAGTTGGTGCAGTTGAGGAGGTGTCTGAGGAAAGCAAAGCTGGGCAGGAGGATTATGATGATGATTATACGGATGCCACGTATGTTCCCGATAGAGGAGATGACCAGGGGGACAGTTCAGAGGGGGAGTCAGAGAGGAGTAGGAGGAGACGACTCCATGATAGAAGCAGAGGGAGCTCGTCCTCAGAAACAGCTGGGGGCAGTGTCCGGCGCCATGTATCGCCAGCTATGGACAGCCAGCCAACATGCCCTTCAACGTCAGCTGCTGATGCCACCATAGCGCCATCACCCCAGGGGGGCTCAGCGGTTTGGAAATTTTTTAACATGTGTGTCTCAGATCGGAGCAAAGCCATCTGTTGTCTCTGCCAGCAAAAATTGAGCCGTGGAAAGGCCAACTCTCACATAGGGACAAGTGCCTTACGAAGGCACCTGGAGAGAAGACACAAACAGCTATGGCAAGAACACCTGAGGAAAAGCAGCACACAAAAGACAAGCCACCCTCCTTCTCCTCTTCCTACTTCAGGTGCATCATCTTCATCCGCTTTCTCCCTTGCACCTTCACAGCCACCCTCCTCCACAACGCCTCTTCCCTTCAGCGGTTCCTTCTCCTCTGCCCACAGCAGTACCCAGCTGTCCGTGAAGGAAGTATTTGAATGTAAGAAGCAAATGTCTGCCAGTCACCCTCTTGCCCGGCGTCTGACAGCTGGCGTGGCGGAACTATTAGCTCGCCAGCTATTACCATACAAGCTGGTGGAGTCGGAGGCTTTCCGTAAGTTTGTGGCCATTGGTACACCGCAGTGGAAGATACCAGGCCGCAATTATTTTTCACAAAAGGCCATACCCAAACTGTACCATGCTGTTGAGAGGAAAGTGGTGTCATCTATTGCGAAGAGCGTTGGGTCAAGGGTCCACCTGACCACGGATGCCTGGTCTGCCAAGCACGGGCAGGGCCACTACATTACATACACAGCCCATTGGGTCAACCTGGTGACCGCTGGCAGCAAGCAGGGAGTACGTGGTTGTGCAACAGACCAACTTGTCACACCTCCACGGCTTGCAGGCAGGCCTCTAGCCACCTCCTCTCCACCTGCTACCACCTCTTCGCTGTCGTCATCCTCCTCCTCCTCCTTGGCTGGTGCCGCGATCTCCTCTCCAGCTACACAGCCACAGCACCCCAGGGCTTATGCTGCATACCAGGTACGATGGTGTCACGCAGTGTTAGATATGTCTTGCCTGAAAGCGGAAAGTCACACTGGAGCAGCTCTCCTGGCTGCTCTTAACAAACAGGTGGAGCAATGGCTGACCCCGCACAAGCTTGAGATCGGCAACGTGGTGTGTGACAATGGCAGCAATCTCATTTCTGCGCTGAATTTGGGAAAGCAGACACACATACCCTGCATGGCACACGTGCTGAATCTGGTCGTGCAAAGATTTGTGTCCAAGTACCCAGGCTTAGAGGACATCCTGAAGCAGGCCAGGAAGTTGTGTGGGCATTTCAGGAACTCTTAAAAGGCCATGGCACGCTTTGCGGACATTCAGCGTAGAAACAACTTGCCGGTGAGACGCCTGATTTGCGATAGCCCGACTCGCTGGAATTCCACCCTGCTGATGTTCTTTCGCCTGCTAGACCAGGAGAAAGCCGTCACCCAGTACCTGTATCATTACAGTACAAGGACACAATCTGGGAGGATGGGGATGTTGTGGCCCAACAACTGGACACTGATGCGAAATGCATGCAGGGTCATGGAGCCCTTTGAGGAGGTGACCAAACTGGTGAGTCGCGCTAAGGGCACCATCAGCGACTTGATTCCCTATGCCTACTTCCTGGAGCGTGCCGTGCGTAGAGTGGTGGATACAGATGTGGAGGAGCGTGAACGAGAACAGTTAAAGCAGCAGGAGTCGTGGGAGCGATTTACATCCGAACCCGATGTTTCCACAACACCTGTGGCAGCACAGAGGGGGGAGGAGGAGGAAGAAGAGGAGTCGTGTGGGGAAGGAGAGGAGTCAGACTCTGATGATGGTGATGAGGAAGGTGTTCTGTGGAGGAGGAAGAGGCGGCGGAAGAACAACCGCGGCAGCCGTCAAAGGCGGCTTCTGCTGCTCCACGTTCCCGTGGTATTGTTCGTGGCTGGGGGGAGGAAGAGGAGTTGCGTCCCGTCACTGAGGAAGAGCAAGAGGAGATGGGGAGTACGTCTGCATCCAGCTTTGTGCAGATGTCCTCTTTCATGTTGTCCATGAAAGAGTAGCTTTGGAAAGACACATAGGGGTATATTTAGCAAAGTAAGGTAAAAAGAGTGCACTGTAATTTTACCAGTATTTCCAACAGTAAGGGAATATTGGTAATATTGCTGTGCCCTCTCTGCCCAATGCAACTTTGCTAAATACACCCCTATAGTATCCACATCTCTTGTAATTAAGATTTTCAGCTGTTTGTAAACTTATGGGCAATCCACAAAAAAACAGATATTTTGAAGTCCCTTTTGCAATACCCATAAAAAGCAAAAGTTGACAATTTAATTTGTTTCTAATTCTAATTTTCTCACTGGATATTTAGCCATCATAACCTGGGCATAAGTGTATTCAGTCTACTGTCTCACTAAAAAAACTTATGCAAGCTATACTTTAATGCTGAATTTATTTACACCCCTACATACGTGTTGTAACTGCTGTCAAAACATTATACCCCTGGTGTATAAACAGTTATCCCCTGCACAAGTGTACTGCCTTTGTGTACAGCACCATTACACAAATAATACAAAGCCAGTTCTATCAGTCCCTAGAATATATAAGGTACACCTACAGACCACACAGGAAAGATCTGGCATTATGCCCGCTAGCCTGTTAATGCCTACATTCTGTTTAATTGAGTTTATTTTCTTTCTAAACTGAAAAACAGGCAATGTTGGCAAATTGGTAACCTTTCGGATGTAGATAATATTTCACAGCTGTTCTTAATTTGTTCCCAACAGCATGCTTTATCTGCCACTCCGTAACACCAAAGAATGAAAAAAAAAAGAGTACATAAATATTTATTTGATAAACTGTAGTACACCTCATACCAAATACTGTTTTCTCAGCTGAAATGTGTGCAGGGAAATTCAGTGATACACAGTCTGACAACAGATAAGAGCAGTGTGACCAGCTCAGCCTGCCCTTTCCAAGATGATTTAAAAACCTTAGACCTACTATGGTCCCTGGCTTTCATCTATTCCACCAGAGATTTTTTTCATTTTTCAATTTTTTCCCATTCTCTGACTATATTAACCTTTAACTGCCATGAAGCCAGCATAGTAAGCCAAAACATTGCATTGTTTATTGAGCTATAACTACTATTTCAATCTAAGCTTCAGATCAGAACTTTCAATTGTGCTTTGATAAAGAAAGATCAAGAAAGAAGCTTCCAAAATAGCATGGTCCCTGAACAGATACCATTGCCATTGAGTGGGCACTGTATGTGTTTTGTGTTTTTTTCTGATATAGCACGGTACTTCGGGAAAATTATATTTTCAAACACCCATCTTACAGTATATTGAGACAGAATTGTGGCTCAGAAGGTGTTTTTCCCTTTCGGTGTTTCATGTTGTGACCTCGGTGATGGCTGTTCTTATGGGAATGTGTTTCCTAAAGGACTAAAGGCTTTTGAATGTTCCCTTCTACAAAAGATCTATTCATGCTTTAACATTATAATCATTAGTGAGAAGGTCAGGCTACTCAGAGTTTTGTTATTAGTCTTTTTTATTAAGACATCTCTCCGCACTGTCATACCATGTATATCTTTTCAAAGAGATAAAACACGCGTTTTTCCACGCTTACGTGTAGAATGAACTATGCGTTTTCTATTATGTGCTAAACTGGTGTCTTGAAGAGGTTGAAAATACTAAGCAGAAAAAATGGCCATGGATTGTTAAGGCAAAGTTAAGTCAAGTAAAGAAAGTGACAACAGTAACAACATTTACTAAGAAGAGAGACTGTGGTTTATGATCACTTAGCTTAGCAAGGCTATAATTACTACGCAAAATGGGGTACATCTTGCCCACCACATGAGCACCTGGAATTTGAAGAGACTGTGCACAATAGCAGTGTCCTGTACCTCAGTTATTGTGGTCAGATGCATCCGTGCTTACACCTGGATTCATTAAAATCAATTGTGAGAGTGCACATGCATGCGCATTTCTTCATTCATCATCGCCAGACCTTTAATTGCATGGTGGGCAAGAAATAGAAATTATTTATACATGTGTGTAGGTAGTGATGCTCCATAATGTCACTGCTTTTAAAGTAAATCTGTAGTGATAAAAAAAAGTCTAACACTTACATGTGGATCCTTTTGAGCCTTCCCTGTCTCATCTCAGTGTTCTCACCCCCCCCCCCCCCCCAACATCCCCAAATGAAATTATGCCACCTCTGGGAGCCCTCAGAAGGCTTCAGGAGCACTTGTGTCCCTGAGTACTCATACAACTTTCAACCATTTGGTTAAGTACATACAATAGGGGTGATAGTGCTGGAATGAGGAAACTAAGAGGGACAAGGGAGGCTCTATAGTGTTCAGAACCTTCCCTCTCCATGGGTTGGTATCAGACTTTTTTTTTTCATCACAAAAAAACAAATAAACAAACGTGTCATAATCACCACCCTGTAGTAATCCATAGTCTCATCCACATCCACATCACTAGTTGTGGCTTTATGATATTGGCCAGGAGCATGTGCTTGTCCACTTGTCATTGCATTAGGTTTGTGCATATATATAATGGCTGGATAGTGTACTGGTTAAAGGACATCCCCTCTGATATAGGAAACCAAGGTTTGAACCTTGGCTCTCCCTATTCAGCATGTTCCTCAGGTGCGATGCCCGAAACATGTCGTGTACCTTTTCATGCTTGGTTTGCTGTGAATACAGTGGTTGAAAAAGCTTTCTGAGTGTGGTCTCTGATTTCTATGATCGACAGTGTGGTTTAGCAGGAGTGGTGTACCTGCTGGGGACCTACACCAGCCTACAGGTCAAGACTACTGACCTGGTGAGTGGTGGTGAGAGGGTGAATCTACAAACTACCTATTCTGTAAGGAGTCCTTGGACAAGACTCCCTAGCACAGTGGGGTGGTCTACTGAGCGTTACCTTTGTGGCTTTGGGTGCAACAGAAGAAAATCGCAACAGCCCTCAAGTGCTTTCAGTCCAAAAGGAGAAAAGCACTATACAAATATTTGAGTTATTATTATTATTGCTATTATTATATAAAGGAAACAAACACATGCTCTTTAAGATTGTAAACCAGTTGGAGGGCTAGTTAAACCACTGTCTATCAGCACTCAGTGCATGTCAGACCCATGGCCTGGTAGCACACAGAAATTTCACAGGCACTTACAGACATTGCATAGTGCCCCTTGGGCAATTAGCTCAATTCACGTTACCTAGGTAACACTCGCGTTACTAGCATGAAAAATGCTATGCAAGTAGCATTACATGCATTATTGTATGCATTATCTGGTTATGGTGGATTGTGCTAATTGTGCCGTGCATGCTACATTACTGCAATAAGTGCCAGTAAAATATTACTGCTGGTATATGTATTGGCTCCTTTATTTTCTCCACGGATATATATTTCAACATTTTCCAGATTAACTACTTTCAATCTATGTATGGGTCCCTTGTGAACAGTGAGAAAATGATGAGCAACAGAAGTCAATTTCTTTGCCTCTCCTCCTTTCCTTTTGATAATGTAATGTAAAGGTGCTTTAGCACATGTCATACCAAATTGTACATATTTTCCCTTTTGTGTTCTTAAGAGCCTTTTCTAGGAATATTTAGAGATGGAGGGTGCTGTCAGAGAGAGGGACCATAATTGGATGATGTGTTCCCAGGAGGAAAAAGAACTATGTAGAGAAGAGTGAGATGGACATTGTATTTGTACAAGCTAAACTTTAAAGCCTCCTGAGTAGACAAGCAGGAGTGTGTTTACTCTAGTTCTCTTCAATTCTAATTCAGTTCAGATTTGATTCTTTGAATATGTACTTATCATAAGAGGCACTGCTGGCCGTGTCAGGCATGCTCCCACACTAGCAAACTCCTACACCAGTGTACTTCCATACCGCCCGTATACTGTTTATGCATGTTGCTATGGTAATGCTTGTCACGCCATTATCGAAATGAGTGTTACCATTGTCAGTACAGGCTGCTAATATTGCCGCATGGTGTGCAATGTTACCAGTCTTTTGTGCATTAGCCCCATAGAGAGATGGAATTTAAATGATAAGCGTAATAAACAGTGGGAAACCTGGCAGCAAATTCAAAGAGTGTCAGCGGTGAATGGCATGGGTTAGTGGTGGCAGCAGTGTGGCGTGTGAGAGCATCAAGTGTATTGAGAGTTCTAAGTGTCAGCCCAGGAAAGGGAGGTGGCTGTGCCTGCACGTGCGTGATCAAGGACAGGTGTCACCGGGCAGCACCTGCACAGTCTTCACTGACTCTCTCAACCAGGAAGTAGCTTTGGAGGGTTGGTGCACAAAAACAATGGCAATGGATGGGAATGGGGGGGGGGGGGGGCATGAGAAGAGCCCACCACACATGCCTGCTCCCCCTTTTTTGGATTTCTTTTATGGGCTAAGTTATCCTTTAAAACAAACTTTTCCTATTGTAACTTTAAATCAATTTTCTCAAAAATAAAAGGCTCTTTTTTAATGTATTCCCCTCTATTCCCCACTTTTTTTAATGTAGTCCCCACTATTCTACTTAACATATCCTGCAAATCTGGTGATTGTAATGTCTGAAACTACGGCGGCTGCGGATGCGCAGGATAGATCCGCAGCCGCCTTTGTTCCTTGTTCACAGGCCTTATCCGTCCTGGCGGCGTCCAGCAAGCCGGGAACGGCATTGTCTCTGGCTCATAGGGTCTCTGTATCGTGCGGGCGCGCGCGGAGACAGGACCTTTATGCTGGAAGAAGGCGCGTCAGCTGACCTGCCGGTCGGCTGACGTCAGTGACTCGCGCCAATAGGATAGGCTGATTGCTAGGGGGCGTGGCGCTGGGCTCTCCTCGGCTTCTTAAGCCCTAACGGTTCATTGGCAACTCGTCTGCTGTTGCGAATACACTCGTGTTAGCGCTCAAACCTAGTGAGGTTCCAGTTGATGATAGATGTATATGCAGTGTTTGCGATATACATCTATCTATAGTTAGTTATTATTACTTTGTATTTCTGATAACCTGTGTATGATTCTGGCTACTCTCTGATCTTGCTATTGCTAAACGATTCTATACCTCTGCCTTTCTGACTTTAGTTGCTGAACCTCTGCCTGATATTAACTACTCTCTTGCCTGCCGTTTTGGTACTGTCTCTGCCTGCCTGTTATCGTACTTTGCCTGTCTGACTACTCTACTCACCAGTGGGCCCTTGCCCCTGGTGAGGTGCTCTGGCCATTAGAACCCACCAGCTCTGCTGGTGAGGTTCAGATTCACTAGTATAAGCTCCAGTGACTGTTAGTACCTTGCCAGCTCCTCTGACAAGGTTTTGCTAAACTATTCAGTCACTTGTGCTGTTATTACCTTCCCAGCTCCTCTGGAAAGGTCTTGCTAAACTATTCAGTCACTTGTGCTGTTATTACTTTCCCAGCTCCTCTGGAAAGGTCTTGCTAAACTATTCAGTCACTTGTGCTGTTATTACCTTCCCAGGTCCTCTGGAAAGGTCTAGTTTAACTATTCAATCATTTGTACTGTCAGTACCTTACCAGCCCCTCTGGTAAGGTTTAGCCAAACTTTTTTAGTTCTCTCATTGTTAGTACTTTCCCAGGTTAGTACTTTCTTCTGGTAAATGTATTGTTATTTGTGTTGATAGCCCCTTCAGCTCCTCTGTAGAAGTCTATACTGTAGCAGCTAGTACCCACCAGCTCCTCTAGTGAGGTCTAGCACTGTTGTTGCAGATAGTACTCACCAGCTCCTATGGTGAGATCTATCCATTTATTCTACGGTTGCACCAAACACCACATCTTACTCGCAGCTAGCTATACTAGTATTATTGGTGATACTGCAGATCACCACATAATTAGGTATAGCGTCTGTATTGTTGGTGATTCTGCAGATCACCATTGATCAGACGCCTGAGTTGCAGCACCCAATCATTACAGAGATACTAGCATGTATGAGGGCTTTGCTATTAACCACTTAAGTCAGCAGCCATTAGAATGTCTTTAAAAATGTCCATTAAAAAAGGGTTTGTGTAAAATACATATTTTTGGTGACTATTTTGCCATTGATCTACCTCCACCATGCAACTGTATGGGTTATTGGACACTTTGTAAACGTTTTTTAACCACTTGCCGACCGCACGCTTATACCGTGCGTCGGCAAAGTGGCAGCTGCAGGACCAGCGACGCAGTACTGCGTCGCCAGCTGCAGGCTGATTAATCAGGAAGCAGCCGCTCGCGCGAGCGGCTGCTTCCTGTCAATTCACGGCGGGGGGCTCCGTGAATAGCCTGCGGGCCGCCGATGGCGGCTCGCAGGCTAAATGTAAACACGCGCGGAAATAATCCGCTTTGTTTACATTGTACGGCGCTGCTGCGCAGCAGCGCCGTAAGGCAGATCGGCGATCCCCGGCCAATCAGCGGCCGGGGATTGCCGCCATGTGACAGAGGACGTCCTGTCACTGGCTGCACAGGACGGATAGCATCCTGTGCAGCCCGGATCACTGGGGGGACAGGTAGGAGAGGGAGGGGGAGGGAATGTCGCCGCGGAGGGGGGCTTTGAGGTGCCCCCCCGCAACATGCCACCAGCAGGAGCGATCAGACCCCCCCTGCACATCATCCCCATAGGGGGGAAAAAGGGGGGGCGATCTGATCGCTCTGCATGCCCGCTGATCTGTGCTGGGGGCTGCAGAGCCCACCCAGCATAGATCCCATCAAACAGCCCTGGTCCTTAAGGGGGGGTAAAGGGTGGGTCCTCAAGTGGTTAAAGACATTGTGAATGCAGAAATGCCCTGAAGGCTTTAGAAGTTTCCTGCCATTAAAATCAATGGCACTCACCGTGAACAATTATTTTGCAAATTTTAATGGTAAATTTGTGAAAGTGTTCGCAAATGCAAAATCATGGTGTTCGACTATCACTAATCAGAAACAGAGAATCAGCAGAATAGCCAAGCAACTTGCATTATTTAAAAGGAAATAAATGTCATCCTCAATATCCGTCTCACCTCAGGTTCTCTTTAAAATAGTGAGGGGCTCCCAGCATACCTTGAATAAGTCAATATTTCCTATCACTGTAGGAACAATGACTGAGGTATCACTAACCAATAAAAACAAAATAAATATATAAGTAAAACATGGATATACGGGTATTTGTAGAGAAAGCATTATTCCAGGTACATAATTCACCTATCCAATTACTAGCAGACAAATCACTTAGGTTTATAGCCATGTTGCTTGACTCTCTATTACTGGCATAATGCACATAATCAAGAAAATAGGATCCTCTTCAAAGCAGGAAAATTGGAAAGATCAGATTACCATCTCTCGTAACAGCTGTACAATCTTATGTGGTTAGTTACATCTACCACTGGCGTTTCTGAAGAAATACAACCCCTGATGTAATGCATACAATCACACTTTATGTAACAAAGTACAGCCTGATCTTTACATGTGTAGTGCCTGTAACAAGACTTTTACGTGATCACTGTTTTTCCACCTTGCCTTTGAATCCAGCATGAGTAAAAAACATCAGGACCTCTCTGCCTGACAGAGGAAGATTGTTTATGAAGCATACTCAATGAGCTTTGATGTAAACATAGACAACCTGCAAAAATGCTGATTAAGCAAATGTGAGACATAATTAGCTACATTTTTTTTTCTCTGAAACACACTCTTTATCTGATTTATCTCTTGATCTGAAGAATGATCTGTTCATAATGAAGCATATCTCATCAAAGAAAGGCAGATACTGTCATTTCCGTACATTTCTGTTATCAGCCTGCGAACACGTACGAGAGTGAATCCCAATTAGATATTTTCTTTCTATTTGACATAATGATGAAACGTTGCAGTATATGTTTGATTAGTATGTCGCTGTTGCTTTGTTAACCGGAATAAAGGAAAACTCTGAATGGACTAAAGGCTAGCTATTACTTTAAAATGAACAGCTGTAGAGAACACTAGTAGAACTGGTTAAAAAAAATAATCAAATTTCAAAGTACTAAATGATTGGGTTAATGAGGGAGTGTGGGCAAGCATGGGCTTGGGATGTAAAAGGTTTTGAATACTTACAAGCTTTTTAAAACATCCTTAGGCTTTCAATTGCACCACTAGACAGTATTATGTAATAATCTGACATAGAGGATTGATTCACACATGGCCCAGTATTTAAGCTCCAGTACAGGTTAATATTTTGTCAATGTAAAGTTTTGCATTTTGCGCTTTCCTTCAGTTGAAAAGGTCTTCAGAGCCATCTGTGTAAAAAGGGTTCCACTATCAATGTTATTTGCCGTGATTAATGGCTACAAGCGGTGAAAAGGGCTCCTGTTATTTATTATTGGGTTTATTATGTTTATATCAGCTAGATTTTGGAAATGTTTGAGGTTACAATAAAGGACCTGTGATTTTATATAGATACGCACTACATGCCCTAAATATACTGTAATATTGGCTATATTTTTACAACTACAATTTGGCCTCATTATTTGTTTCATTTTATTTGCAGCCACTAAAATCTACACAAAACACCAGTTATTTTGATCAAGCCACATGCTAGTTATATCTTTCCTGGGTATATCTTTTCAATATTGCACCTACACAGATCATTTTGAATACTGTATATATCTCATTCATTAACAACAATCACAGAAAATACCAGTTGTATCCTTAAAAAATTGGGGCTACAACAATCTAACTTGAGTACCATGCTTAAGTTTAGGCACGTTAGGCATGAGAGGGTTAAGATTAGGCATCACCAAGGTGGGGTTAAGGTTAGGCACTACCATGGGGTGGAATTTAAGGTTCAGCACAAGGAAGGGTTTAAGAGTTAGGCACCTTCATGAAGAGTTAAAGTACTCCTTACCCTCTTCCCCCTCCCCTTAAACTTTTAGGCATTGTTTTATTGCTGGTGCTGCAACTAGCACACAGCACCAGCCTCTCCCCTCCTGTGCCCACTCTGACCCCTGTTCTGCTCAGTCAAAGTCTTCGACTGAGGCAGAATGTCAGATATGATTGGGGAAGAAGTGACAGTTCTTCCTCCTTGCTGTGTATACATAACTCTGTCCTTCCACCTGCTGCTTTAGTTCCCTATGTGTTTCACTGCACACAGTGTGCAGGGGAGCTGCACTGTGTGAGGACTTGTGATAATTGAGGTCAGATTGTCTTCCGACCTGAATTAACATGAGCCCACACACAGCGCAGCTCCCTGCACTCTTTGTGTAATGAAACACATAGGGAACTAAAGAGGCAGGTGGAGGGGCGGAACAGTGTACACACAGTGGGGAGGAAAAACTGTCACTTCCTTCCGGATCATAATGATCATAGATGCTGCTGGAACGGGCCACAGGGGGGCGCTGGAGGGGGAAGGATGGTGCTGTGTGCTGTGAAAAAGTCACACAGCACCAGTAATAAAATAATTTAAAAGTTATATCCAGACCAGTTCAGGGGTACTTTAAGGTTGGGTGCCGGGGGTTAAGTTAAGCACTACTATGAAGAGTTAATGTTAGGCACCACCATAGGTGGATTAAGGTTAGGCACCACCATGGGGTTTTAAGGATAGCCACCACCATGGGGGGTTGAGGTTAGGTACCAAGGTGGGGCGTGGTTAAGGGTTTAGGGACCACCATGGGGAGTTAAGGTTAGGCGCCAGGGGGAATTAAGGTTAGGGTTAGAATTATGGTTATATTTTAATAGTGACTCTATCCAGTAACTTTTGGAAACAGAATCACCCTTATTGGCTACAAATTGATGCACTTTATAAACAACATTATGTTTATTGGCTACTTCCTGCGCCTTTTCATAAACAAAATCCTGTTTATCAGCTATATCCAGCACCCATTGATAAAGAAAAAAAAAATCAGCTACATCCAGCATGCATGTTTTTATAAACAAAATCATATGTATCAGCTACATTCAGCACCATTTATACACAAAATTAAATAAATTGGCTGCATCCAGTGCCCTTTTCTAAATAAAATCATATTTATCAGCTACATCTGGCATCCTTTTATAACCCAAAATCACATTTATGGGCTACATCTGGAGCACTTTTCCAGGAGCCCTATTTACATGTAAGTGTGTGTGTGTGGGGGGGGGGGGACTGTCCTTGTAAACTTACAATCTAGAGGATAGTGTAGTGGAGGCACTAGGGGAGAAGACAAAGGGGTTAGCAGGGGTTTGTCTGAAGAGGTGTGCCTTTAGGGTGTGTTTGAAAATTTCAATGATTGGCGCATGCATAACCAACAGGCTGTGGGAGAGAGTTCCAAAGGAAAGATGACACTTGTGAGAAGTCCTAAATGAGTGAGTAAGAGGAGGTAACCAACCTGGATGGCATGAGGGTCTCGTGAGAGGAGTAAACGTTCTTGGAGGGATGACATCTGGACATTAATGAAGAAATGTATGGAGGGAATACCTTTTGTAGAGCTTTGTATGATAGTGTTAGGAGTCTGAATTGGATCCTTTGGGTGACTGGTGGACAATGGAGGAAAAGGCAGAGGGGCGACATCAGAGGGGTGGGTGGAGAGGTGGATGAGACAAGCAAGAGAGTTCAGTAGGGACTGGAGAGCTGCAAGTCTGTTTTGTAGACCACTGAGTAGAGTTTAACGGTAGTCAAGACAGGAAATAATTAGAACATGTACAAAGATTTTAGTGGCCTCTTACGTTAGGAAGGGATGAAATCTAGAGATATTTTTGAAATGGTATTAGCAGGAGGTTGTCAGTGTGGTAATATGTGGATTAAATGAGAGTTAAGAATCCAGAGTTAGGCAGGTAATAATAAATCATGTTTTCCAATTCGGGTCAGGTTCACCCTAAGTGGTCTGCTAGAAGGTTTTTCGACAGCAATTGCTGTGCTAACAACAAGGAAAGTTCTTCCAGACAGGGAGTATTAGTCCTCGTACTCAAGGTGAATCTATTTTATTTGGATTTGTTAATCATCTGTTTCTCTAATTGTCTTTTCTCGCTGCTTATTCTTAGGCATTAGTTGGAATGTTCACCTTTGAGAATCTAAGCACTATTTAAAAATGATGCTGCTAATATTTTAAGAACAATTACAAATGTTTTTCCTACTTCCCAGTCCAGTGACATATTTTGGATTTTTCCTTTACATCTGTAGAGATAAATGCACAGCACAGCTATAAAATGGGTTTTGAATTTAAACAGTTCAGTCTAAAAGGTAATATTTATAATTCTCACTACGGATGATCGGGAATGTCAGGTTAGATCTTAGGCTTTGCTATTAACCACAGAAATCAGCACCAGTGACTTCAATGCGTTTTTGCAAAAATGGTTCACACAAAACTCACAGAACTATCAGAAATTAAAGGAAATATTTGCATACACATCGGTCGCATTTTTAAACATCTCTAATTTACACTAACTAGATTGATTCAAAATTTCACTTGTTCAGTTTTGAGTTAGCTGGACTTCAAACAAATTCAATTAAATTACTGACTGAAATCATTGTGGTATTTTTTTTTTAACATGTTTTCATTAAATCTTCTCATTACATGGATTGAATGCATACTTTGATACACCCAACAATAAACTTGAATTTGTTTGACCCTGTTGTGTACAAGAAAAGTTTTTTTTAGTGATTCTCCATCAGCATGAACAACACATCTGATGCTACTTTCAGATTGCCTCTGTCTGCTGTCTCACAAACAAATGTTTTTCTCTAGTTTGTTTCACATTTTTTCTGCATTTACATGAATTGCATTGTCTGTTCTTAAAGCTCTGTCTTTAGCTTTCAAACTTAATACAAAATTGTATCGGCACTAAAGCATTTCTTAAAAGACTATATTCAGCAGATCTTTCTTCAGTTGTATTTAATGCCTAAGGCTAACGTATCCACTTCTCTTGGGTCTCTGATTTAGTATAAGCTGGTGTTTCTGATCTTGGAAGTCCATCTTCTTGTATCTTTGAGACCAAATACTACAAATTTCCTTGCTAATACATAATTAATGTAGACTGATGTCCCTCTAGGGTACATGCTTTGAAATGTGAGCATTCAACAAATATTCTGCTCATATTACTACACAGTAAAATAGTTTAGAAACTTTGAGTTTCTTGACTTTTTATTCTATGTTAAATGGAAAGTGTTAAAGTATATTCTAATGCTGCAACGTGTGTAAGAAAAAAAGAAAGAAATACTTATCTGAATACTTTTCAATGCAATTGTATGGAGGGAAAAAAATGTTGAACCTTTACTTTAATGTAACACAACTGTCTAATTAAAAATGAGAATATTATTTAAGCCTTACAGTTTCCCTGTTAGTGAAGGTCTGGGAGATAAAAGGCAGTGAAAATGCCAAAATTATTTTTGCATTATTTTTCATGAGAATAATGTAAAATTTCACTTTTGAGCTAAAATGACATCAAAAATGTTGTACTAATTTTGTGATATTTTAAACTTTTTTGTTGCAAATTTACATGCTGAAACAAACAATGTTCTCGCTTTTTGGGCATTTTCACGGTAAAATAATTTTTTTCCTGTTTTTGGAGAATTTTTGTATCAGAAAGAAATGTTGATTTTTTTTTACAAAAATATTAAAATCGGAAATAGCATTTTCAATGCAAAAAATGACTTTGACAAAACTTGGCAAGCAACACTTGAAAAAGGTATGTTGGATAAGCTCAACCATTATAAGAAACTTTAGGCAGCCATAATCTCTGGAATGATTGGTGGCATTGACACTCAGCTTTCACTGGAGATGACTGCTTTCTAATTGTATATCTTTAAATGATAAAAAATATAATTAAATGAATGCTTAAATACCTATTATAATAAAGCTCTGATATTGTAAGGAACTGGTAAATATAGACAGCAGTTCTTATTCAATACACTTTTCTCGTGCAGTTTCTCCTAGGAGACATTTTTCTCCTGTTTAAATTAATATTTCAGCACTCTGCAATTGGAAAAGTGCTAATAAGTCGATAAATAGGTACTGTTATTCTGAGGTTTTGGTGGCTTAAAAGGCATTTTACTGATAAGGTGTGAAAATACCACCTAAGAGAAAAGTGAATTGAATGAGGGTCACTGAGTTAGATAGCAAAAATAAGTGCAGTGGATTTACTGAAATTACTTGCTCAACTGTTAAATATTAAATACAAAGCTTTATTGAATACTTCTTATATAAAAGCGCAAAAGAAAGTATAAACAGACATATATTAAAAATGCCAAATATTTAAAAAGCACCAAGTAAGTAATTTATTTCAAATATTAGTTGGTAACATACATATACACCAATGTGCCAAACTGATAAAAGTTATGTTTAACAACAGTTGATGAATAGAAATCCAGTATTGCTTAAAAAAATAAGCTATTGTACCAATCCATTTCAGATCCCAACAGAAATTTTCTTAAGCAATTGTTTGTCCATGAGAGAAGAAAAAAGTACAAAAGTGACCAAAGGAACTAAAGCTAAGGGAACCAAGAAAAGGAGGAACCAATGTACCCAAAGAGTCCACATATGTACTGGAAATAGGACACCCAAGGCATCAAAGATGTTAAACAAAACATTCTCAGATAGAGAACTAAAAACTTAAAAACAACATTCATATAGACAGTATTTGTTGAATATGCCCGGAATGTTATTTACAGGATCCAGTTAAAGCGAATCTGAAGTGAAAATAAACTTATGAAATAATGATTTGTATGTGTAGTACAGCTAAGAAATAGAACATTAGTAGCACAGATATCAGTCTAATATTGTTTCCAGTAAGGGAAGAGTTAAGAAACTTCTATTGTTATCTATGCAAAATAATTGCATCTGACTAATCTGACTAATGCTATTTACTGAAGCATTTATCTTAACCTGTCTCTCACCGTTTCTTGTTTATTTAAGATTTTTCTGCCATGAAGTTCAAAGGGTCATTATCTCTGTTCTGTTTCATCATTAAAATGCAGAGTGTAGTTTGTAAACAGAAAATATTAGAGAATGATGCAATGTTATAGAAAAACAGCTATACAGCTGAAAATAAAAATATGAGAGTCTTTTCTTTGCTACTAATGGTCTATTAATTATCTGTACTACACATACAGTTTATCGTATCATACTTTTTTTTGTTTCAGTGTCACTTTAATTAACAGCAAATATACATATACATAAATCACAGTATATCACTGCGCTTAATGTTTCAAAAAAAAAAAAAAACAACCTCTGTAGTAGGCAGTTCCAATTGCTCAATTATAGCGTAACCCCAGAAACATAGCATTACCCCATAGCGTAATAGTATTTATCCTGTACGTAATTTTGTAGCAGGGCTTTTACCCTTTTAATAAACTGTGTTACACTATGTTAGCTTTTATATTGGTCCAAGGAGTTATTTTATTGGAGGCAATGGCTGCTTATGAATGCTGTTATTGAAGCATCCTGCAAGTAAGCAGGCTCTTTGAGGGGGTGAACGGTCCCTTTCCTATTCCTCGGGTGAAGGCACTTCTTTGCTGTGACACCAAGGGTGTATGTTATTGGTGTGTTGCACCCTGCACAGGTTTACTGGGAGATATCCAGATAGCAACTATCCGGGTATCTCCCGGATCCGGATTTGAGCAGCCCTATGTGTAACTATGTGTCAGATCCTATGATACAACTTAAAACCACTGTAGTTGGTCACAAAGGATCGGCATAGGTCATATGGTATGGTTCATCATTATTGCAACCCTAAAAAATGAGCAACAAGGATAAATGGACATCGGGTAAAGCAGCTTGGTCCTGGACTTCATAAGGTGAATATTTTAGTGTTTGAAAGGGTTAAGAAAGGGGGAAAACATGCTGCATTGCTAAAAAGATGACGCAGTAATGCATTTTATTTTAACCTGAGGGGGTGTTGTAGCAACCTTTAAAGAGAGAATTGCCTGGATATGGAGACATCTAAGGAAGGGAGTTACATTAAATAGAAGTTTAAGGGCAAGAGGAATATTTCGTTTTTTACAATAGTAGGAGATTGCTAGGGCATGGAAAGAACATAATTGTATAGATTTGGTGGTTATCTTAGGGGATACTTGCTAGTATGTGAAGAACAAACATCAGTGGCGTAACTACCACCCCTGCAATGTCTGCGGCTGCAGGTGGGCCCAGAGGCTCTCAGGGGCCCTGATGATACACAGCGTGGAGCACTTACATAAGCTCCGGGAGGCGCATGCATGTTAAAATAATCAAAACAAGATTAGGTGGCTGGGAACGTAAAGACAAAGCAGCGTGTGTTCTGCTGCCAGCCAATAGGACTTAGCAGGCTGGTAAGTTTGATGCCCATTGGATGTAGGGAAGTAGGCAGAGCTGTAGGAGACGAGAAGCTGCAGGGATAAGAGAGATTTGCAGGCCGCCTGTGCATGATCTCCCCGCCTCCCTCCCTATCCCCGCGTGTATCTCTCCTAATCTCGGTAGATTTGAACTTGGTATGCTGGCTGATAGGGACTCCCTCTCTTCCTCACACAGCCGGACTGGACTCTTCCCTAAGCCTGGACTCCACACACACACACAAGGGTGAGCTTATCTCAGGCATTTCTGGCTGCTCTCCTGGTAATAGGGGGTGAGGGGTTATAAGAATAGTGCATGTCTCACTGTTTGGCATGCATCTAGCCTTTGCAAGCAACACAGCTGAGTTGCTGAAAGGGTTAAGTACCCCTGTTTCTTAAGGTGCCCAAACATCAGAAGCTCTATGGGCAGATCAATCTAGAGACAGCTCTCTCTCTGATTAGAGAGAGATCTGTCAGCTGTCATACACCACAGGCCGATCGGTTTCAGCATGAATTCTCTTGGAAATCAGGCTTTTGATGCCGCCTTGCGCCAAAGCTGTACCCTGTAATGTAAAATGTTCCCTACCCCCATTGCTCTATTTTTACCTGCCCATCACTAGAACTGTCCTCATACATGCCCCATGTGGTTGCTAGCGTATATGTGGGAGCATGTGTGATGTCACACATACACTCATGTCATGCAGGAAACCACGTGGGGCGCTTGTATGAGGATGAAGCCAAGATTGGCGTAGGGGGGCCCCATCCAAAGTTTTTCAGGGGGGCCCAATGATTTAAAGTTACGCCCTTGACAAACACTATGTAATGTGTGTGTGTGTGTGTGTGTGGGGGGGGTGTTAGTGATGGGTATTACACCCTGTATGGGGGGGAGAGGGGGGTGGATGATGCTTATCCTCTCTGAAAATACCATTGCGCACTGCTCCTGCATTGTAACTACAATATGATAAAACCACACATACCATAATCGGCTGTAGACAGTGACACCATGCAAACACAAAACATTTTACAAAGATCTGTTTTCTGAGGATGATTATAGCATATCCAATCATTACTCGATAGATAGTCATAAAACCCTCACTATTGTCTCAGATAATTAGGCCAAGATTCAACTAAGAGACTTTCGTTAATAAAGACATTCTACAACACTTTAGTGACTCTGGGACTCGTTCCAGAACCGTAAAAGCCAACAGCAAATAATGGACCATGACTGAAATTTATATAGCATTGAAACCCATGACAATTCCTTGCTTGAGAGGAAGGCACAAAGGAACTTTTGTCACGATTCCTGGCCTCAACCCAACAGAAAGCATAACACTTACTTGTTGAGAAAATAACTGAATAATAATATAAGAATCACTAAACAGTTTCTATCACAGGCTGTTTTTCATAATTATTAAGTCTCTATGGGACTTTATTATTATTATTATTATTATTATTTTTATTGTTCACCTTTTGTTAGCCTGGGAACAAAACAAGTCGATGCCAGATCTTTCCTTACACTTGGTCTCTGGTGTATTCTCACTCAAATGCAAATAGAAGATATAGGACTATGAATTCCAAAAAAGGTGTATGAATAGCTTTTCTTGTAGTATGTAAACCACTGGTTATGATAATAATAGTGGACTGCAGTGGTGTAGCTAGAGATTATGGGGCCTTATAGCAAAACTTTCATGGGGCCATAAGATGTAGGCATTCTTGAGCAATGCCACCTGCCCCTACACTATGGATATGTGTTACTTGGGCAATTTAAATTCTCATGCGATCTCTACACTGCATATAGGTCATGGGCACTTACAATATTATAGGGTGGAGGAACACAAGAAAGTTAATTGTGAAAAAATCAAGTACCTTCTGGGCCCCCTCTGCTCCGGGGCCCCATAGCAGCTGCTATCGCTGCTATGGCTATTGCTACACCCTTGCTGGACTGAGTATTTACATGTGTACATTGTTTCTCAGCAGTTTGCCCAGGAAACTTCAAATATTAACTGAAGCTTACATATAAACCTTTGGAAAAGTAGAAACATAATCTTGCTTATTTTCAATTACATGCTAGTGCCATTTTGCACAAGGATTATTACCTGATATACCTGGAGATTTTGTTTATATATTTCTTTACAAAAACGTAATCTGGCAAGCAACCCACACATAAGTGGAAAATAAGATTGTTATAGTTCACTGAATATCAGGCAAGCCAAATATGACCCAGGAGGAATGTAAAGTAAATATTATTCTCAGTTTCGGGTGCTTCTTTTACTTTTGGAGGTGTCTTATCTTATTAAAATGGGCTAAGTGTCATTACGCTTCCAGCATAGGTATTGAAATAGTCTATGAGTCATTGGCGAACTGAGGAAGATCATTTATTAAAGTCTAAGTTCATGTCAGTTTATATTATGGGCTAAATTCCTTCAATGCATTCCAGCAGCATTTATTCCCAGCAGCTTACAATTTTATTTTTAGGAAAAGGTTTAGAGCTGAATGGAAGAGCAGTGCACAAGGGCATTATATAATAACACATGACTGAATCCAAGATCACCTTATACTTTGGTGCTTGCCATTCTCCTGAGTTTTGCATTATGCCAATCTAACTGTTCACATTGCTTTGGATAAACATATTACCTTACCATGTATAGCCACAATTGTGTACAATGGACACCACTGACTGGTATGTTTCTCTCTCTCTCAGTGAGGAATGCTATATATTATGCAAATTTAACATCTACTGTATGCATGTTTATATTGCCATTTGGCTAGAAGATGTAGCATGACTTCTGATAACTGATTTCCCTACCTTTACTGATCATGATTATCCTACCTAACCAAACGCTTCCAAATGCTAACAATTACCATTCCTAGCTGCTAATAGCTTAAGCTTAAAGGACAATTGAAGTGAGAAGCATATGGAGGCTGCCATATTTATTTCCTTTTTAACAATTCCAGTTGACTGGCAGCCCTGTTTATCTATTTGGCTGCAGTAGTGTCTGAACTTCACCAGAATCCAGCATGCAATTAATCTTGTCAGATTTGACAATAATGTTAGAAACATCTGAATTGCTGTATGCTTGTTCAGGGTCTATGGCTAAAAGTTTTAGAGGCAGAGGATCAGCAAGATAGCCAGGCAACTGGTATTGTTTAACCATATAAGAATGATGCTAATTGAAATCTACACCCTGTTTTGATGCTGATATGTCTGGCAGGGCGTACATTTCAGCTCACCGACGCCATGTGTTCTTGCCGCTCTCGTCGCTCCCGCCGTTTTCACAGCTGTCTTCCCGTCGCAGCTCACTCCCCCTGCCGTTTCTATGATGGCAGAGCCCTGTGAACAGGTCAGGAAACTGCAGACCCTGTCTATCAGTGTAAGCAACTCCCATTGTCTTACATTGATAGACACGGTCAGGAGCCAATGAAAGCGGCTCCTAATCGGCTCACAGGAACTCTGCCGTCATAGAGATGGCAGAGTGGGTGGCCTGTGGTTCCCGGCGTGCGGTATGGACGGTGGTTGCGGTGGGTATATGTGGCGATTTGGCGGTATTCCATGCTTTCTGGGGTCCTTAAGGGGGCAGAGACCGCTAGTACTTAAGTGGTTAAAAAGGAAATAAATATGTCAGCCTCCATATCACTCTTTGTATAGTTGTCCTTTAATGTTAAGCTTTTTACATAACCATTCATCTGCTAAATGCCCAACACTTACCTAACCAGCAACTTCAGCTGAACACTAACCTTACCCTGATGCAAATTCTCACTTAATGCCTAATACTAACCATCCTCCTTACCTCCCCTCTGCCTAAACTAAAAGTAGTGATACTTGCCTACCAGTTCTGAATGGTGCAAATACTTCAATTCATAAGATTTTCTGAATTCCTTAATGCTTCTTATGATGGCATGAAATCACAGTGGATCATTTCTGGAACTACCTCTAAAAAATCTTTATTTCAACATTTTCAGTAGGCAAAAAGGTTGAAAAAGATGATAAAAAAATCACATTTTGATGAAAACCATTAGATCTAATGAGAATCTGTTCAAAAGGGAGCTCCCACAGTAGATGTTTGATTTGTTTTGTAGATTAATATTGTTCCAGGAGGCTCATTACAGATGAAGTTGGCAATATCTCAGGGTAACCACTAGCAGAAACAGCAGAAAGAGAAGCTCCAGAGGTCCCATGACTTTGTACTACAGTAAACAGTACAAAGTTTGCAGGTGTAGTGGGGACTGGGAAGAGGGATAGCTGCGTGTGCAAGGGACTATAGATACCATGAGCCTATTTAACAATCCAACATCGCTCCTATAGTTGGGTCTGCACACACTATCAGACTAGATCAATGTAGTCTATAAATTTAACATCACTCCACCACAACCCCTCATGTTTCACCACATAAAAATAGGGGCTTCATCTGGGGTAAAATTTTAAGGTGCAAAGTGCTTAAAGGGATCCTGAGCTTAGGGTCAAAGCAGAATTTGGACTTGACTGGGGCTTCCTCCAGGCCCCCCATAGCCCGCAAGGTCCCCTGGTGTCCTCCTGGCTCCTCTCCTGGTCCTGCTGGCGGCTCTGTTAATCGGCCACTTTGGCCTGAAGTCACCCGTACGCGCCCTGCCACGCACGCTAATATGTGTCTCACATCGGCCAGCGTGAGAGTCTTGTGCTTGCACAGTTCAGTCTTAGAGAACCGCGCATGTGCAGAACTCTCACACTGGCAGGCATGATGACTCATAGCGTGCGCGGCAGGGACACCTTCAGGCCAATGTTGCCGATTATAAGAGCTACCAGTAGGACTGGGAGAGGAGCCAGGAGGATGCCGAGGAACCTCATAGGCTACGCGGGACTGAAGGAAGCCCCAGGTAAGTCCAAATTTCGTTTTGAGTCTGAGCTCAGGGTCCCTTTAAATAAGGTTATACATAAAAGTGCAACATTAATCAAGAAAGCAACAAAAACTACATCATAGCCTCACTGCTATTTATAAGATACAATTTGGTGGATAAGGGGAAGAGTAGTAGCCGGTATTTGCTGGGGGAAGCTATACAAGGGAAAGGGATTGTGGTGGCTACACTTGTTGTCAGGGATGGGGGAAAGGGAAGTAATTAAGGAAGGGTAGGCCATTTAAATTTAATTTGGGGATACAGGATTTATAGTTATACCCCTTGTTCTACCTTTGTTCCTACCTCTGCAAACTTCACCACCATTTTCACCCACATTTTCTACTTTAATACCGGAAAATATAGTCTGTTATATATTGTTCTTGCTTTGGTAGTAATATTGCCATGCCTGCTTGACCCACCTTGAATCTGCAATCACAGTGTACAAAATGTGTTAAGGTGCCCAACACATTTCTCTGAAAATGTATGCTCTCCACTACTTTATTTTTGTACTCTGAATATATATATATATATATATATATATATATATATATATATATATATATATATATATATATATATATATATATATATATATATATGACACTCATTTGCTTTGTTCAATTGGGTTTATTTTAGCCTTTTATTTTATTTAGAAAAATTAGCTATTACAAATATACAGTATTTCAGTAAATTAAATACCCAAAGTTTTGGTCTGCAGAAAAACACCTCAGGGTAGCACACGTCTACGTGTATATTACATGCACATGGGTTTATTTTACTTCCATAAGAGTCTCTAAAGGCAAAATGTTAAATAATGCAAAGAAAGTGCACGCAATGTGCAGTGGAATTTTCTAATTTCTAAAAGTGGCTTGGCATGCCCCGCTAAAAGCACATGGGCCCTTTAAAGCTATGACTACTGCCAAGTCATTTGCTGGTTTTCCGCATCACTGGGATTAAAAAATTCAGTGTGTGCTAGTGTTCCCACTTGTCTCAGGTACAAGCCAGCAATAGTATGGATAATGTACTGTTTACTTAGCGTTTCTATGGATAAAACACTCACAACGTCTCACAGGGAAACATGTAAAAGATCTTTATTATCCAAACTATAAGGTAAAAATTTCCGTGAAACATGGCAGATAACTATGCCCTTTATACAATTCTTGGGGGAGGCCAGTTCTTTAGGATTGACTTGACAATGCACACGCAACCATTCCAAAAGCATAGAAAACAGAAGGCAAACCAACAGGCTATGAAACACCAAAGCACCCTACTACTTAACCTCCCTGGCGGTTTATTTATTTTGCCAGGGAGGCTGCAATGTGGTTTTTTTTTTATTAAAAAAAAAATATTTCATGCAGCCAACTGAAAGTTGGCTGCATGAAAGCCCACTAGAGGGCGCTCCGGAAGCGTACTTTCGATCGCCTCCGGCAATCGAAAGTAACAAGATAGGCCGCAATGAGCGGCCTATCTTGTTTCGCTTTCCTCGTCGCCATGGCGACGAGCGGAGTGATGTCATGGACGTCAGTCGACGTCCTGACGTCAGAGCCGCCCGATCCAGCCCCTAGCGCCGGCCGGAACTGTTTGTTCCGGCTGCGCTGGGCTCGGGCGGCTGGGGGGACCCTCTTTCGCCGCTGCACGCGGCGGATCGCCGCGGAGCGGCGGCGATCGGGCAGCACACGCGGCTGGCAAAGTGCCGACTGCGTGTGCTGCTTTTTTCAGAACGGAAATCGGCCCAGCAGGGCCTGAGCGGCGACCTCCGGCGGCATACCCCGAGCTCAGCTCAGGATTACCGCCAAGGAGGTTAAGTAAAAGTGTGCTAAGAGACAAGAATACAGGAAATGCGTTACGGCACTCAGGAGGTTGTGTTACTTTGTGCCCCAGGATGAATACATTTGCTGTAATAGCTGCAAAACATTTAGCTAGCACTAGGCTAGCTAGTAAAAGTTTCAGGCACCCCCCTGATCCCCCGATCCAGCAAGTTTTTTACATTACCCAGCCTGGTTCCAGCGATCGGCGCAGCCTTCCCGGACAGCTCCGGTCTTGACTATGGGGAGGATAGCACATGACGTCATGACGTCGCCGATGTCATGACGTCATGCGCAAAGCCGATCTTCCCCATAGAGAGACCGGAGCTGTGCGGGAAGGCTGCACAATTGCTGGATCCAGGCAGGGCAATGTATAAATGGGGGGATTGGGGGGAAGGATCGGAGGGGATCCAGAGGTGCCAGACACTTTTACTAGCTAGCCTAGTGCTAGCTAAAGGTTTTGCAGCTATTACTGCAAATTAATTCATCCTGGGCACTCCTGAGGACAGAGAGCGGTATGCCCGACACAGTGTTGGGCATACCGCTAAGGAGGTTAAAGGTTAAAGTGGGGTTAAACTCTGTAAACTACATTTTAAGAGCCTACTGTCAGGTACATAAAGGATATTTGAAAGAATTTCCTGTGTGTTTAAAGATTCACTTTTAATGCAGAGAGCAGTACCAGCTTGAACAGTTCTGGCAATCTCTGTTAATTGGCAAATATAATAAGCTCTAGCCAAGATATGCTCTCTGCCAAGCCTCTTCACTCAGTTCCAGTGATGAGCGAAATGCCAATATTCTTTTTGCTTTTATTTTCATTAAAATATTATAAAATTCAACTTTGCCTTCAAAAATCATTTCGTAATGGAAAAAAAAATATTTTCCTTTGACCATATTGCAAAAATACAATGTATTTTTGGAATATATTCTTTAAATCAAAAATAGCATTTTTGACGTGAAAATTACTTTGGCAAGCAACACTGCTCATCTCCGCTTTCCTCATTTGCTGAATAGATATATCACTGTGGCAATGGCTGAATCACTGCAGCAGAGGAGGGAGGAAGAGTGTAGTAAAGAGATGAGACAGAGAGCTTTTAGCTGATTACATTTGCCAATAGGCAGAGTTGTTCAAGTTTGTACTGCTCTGTACACTGAAAGTAAACATTTGTATACACAGAGTATGCTTACTTATGTTCTTTTAGATACCTAGGAGTACACAATTAACTGTGACAATGGGCAACCTTACATAGCTCCATTTCAGATTAAAAGTGAATCCAACAAAGTTCCATTAACCTCAATTCTTGGTCATGGTTCAGTAAAGAATGCCAGATTTTATTGTCAATCTTATTGGAAGTCACTATATTAGGTTATTCAATCCTGTAAGTGTAACACTTTTTTTGTTGGGAGGGGGTCCTGCCCCATGGACAATACCAAAAAACATACCAACCCACATACTTACAAAATCCATTCCACCATGCAAAACACCCGTTTTCAATGCAAAGGTACACAAAAAGAAAGTGGTGGTACTACAATAACGGATACTTAAAGCATGGTCTGACCACCCCCACCCCTGAATATAAGGGTGAAAAAATATTGATCCTCAAGTACATAGGAAAAAAAGAGTCTTTCTGCAGACTTCCTATCTGTTTAGCATAGAAGAGGGATAAATAGGACACACTATGCCACATAGATGTTTCTTTAAATTTGCTAGAAGAAATGTCAGAGGTTCTTTGGGAAACCCTCTTTATCTAGCACTTGTTCTTGTTGCTATAATTATTTTATGTTGCAATAATTCTTGTATGTCGCTGAAGATCTTGCTAGACCATCATGTTGATTGAATTGACACTGTCTCTAGCATATGTCCTCTGCAAGCTCTTGAACTAATCTGATATAATGCCTTTTCCACTGTCTTTTTCTTTTTAATTGTATTTTGTTATAGTATCACTCGTATGACCTCAAAGAAAATTAATGTTTTACAGACATTAGGGATTTACAGCATAAACTATATTGGATTCCAAGTCAAGAGGTAAAACCATTATGAAACTTTTTTTTGTTCATATTAAGCCTTAATTTTGCTAGCTGTGTATGAATATTTTTGGGGGCTATAGATATTATCAGGACGAATTCTGTCCCGTTGTTTAATCTGAAAGCATTATGGCATTTTTTAGAAACAATCAATGAGGTGTCAACTCCAATTTACTTGAGAGAAACTTGTGATTTATTGCACATTAAAAACATCATACAATATTGAATAGGACACTAAAAGCAATTTTCATAGCACAAAGTGCATCCAGGTTTTTAAAATCCATCATTCTGGCAAATTATCTTTTATTATTTACTTTGTGTCTCTGATTTTCCCCAGATGACACTTGTACCTACTTATCTGTGTGTTCCGTATTTTATTTCTATAACAAACCTTGCATGGACTTACACAGCTAGCTTGAATAAATTTACTAATGACCAGTTAGATCATAAAATTGCCTCCCATTCCTTTATACCGTCATTAGGTGAAGATCTGTAAAGATGTCCTCTTATTGCCTGGCAAGGAGATTCCGCCTGCTTGTTTGATTCTCTGTTTTATTGGTCTAAATTAGTAGTCCATGAAAAACAGATTAAACAGTCAGCAAACTAGCACTGATGCATTTGTCTTTACAAGAAGCAGTAAAGATTTACTTAAATTTAAGAGGCAATCATGTGTTTCTCACTATTGCAAAGCCAGCATTTACTGACAGGACATGAGAGAATAAAGTTCAGAATACTTGCTCTAGAGATAATGGTCGGGATTTAAGATGAAGAGGAAGTAAGAAATACTGTAAGTCATTCAAAGTTAATCTGGTCTTAATTTTGTTAGTATTTTATGTTCAGATTATTTCTTTGGGGATAGAAAGTGGGTGGCAATGGCATATATATTAGGATTTCTGCAAAGAAACCTGGAGAAAAAGTAATAGCTGTGCAGACAGAGTAACCAGTAAGGATCTTGTTCAATGTACCAACCCCATCTTAATTGGATGTTCTGGGAAAATGTTCCACTGTTGCTCCAATTTGTGTTTGTACCAGTCTTGACTGAAGTATAAGACACTGCTTTTTTCCAATACAAACATACAGTGAAAGTGATCAACAAATATAATTAAAGGTTGTCTGATAACAAAACTGTTATGGGGTAACAGACATCATAGTCATATGACATAGTAGGAATTCACATGATAGATTATAAAGATCAGAATAAAAGATTATAAAGATAAAAAATCAATATGTATGCCAAAGGTTAACCTCTAAGTAATCACAAAGTATTGTATAATACATATATAAAATGTCTTATATTTAAAACATAGTATATATGCTGAGAAAAATGTAAAGCCAATATTTTAGGAGTCAACAAATAAATAAATAGGCGAAACAAATAAAGAATAGCAAAGAAACAAATAAAGAATACCTACAATCAAATGATACGTATTATTAATTTGCTCTTAATAGCTCCCTAACATGAGATTGGCAAGTGAATTGGTAAATAATTTACCCATTTGCCAGGAAGTGGGCAGTCCTTTAAACTCTGCCCCATTGGAAAAAACGTCATGGTGGTTTCTGTCCGAAGCCTTGCCAAAAAAGTTCAGAGCTCTGTGTCCATCCCCAACTATGCTGCTGTGGCCTGCACTCCCAGGTTGGCAGCTGCCACCGGGGGGGGGGGGGGGGGGGAAACAAAGCTTTTCCGGGAAACTATTGCTAACAGTGGAGTACTATGCTCAGATTATAGGTTCTATAGTAAAGAAACCACATGCTCAGCTAAGTTACTACTTAAAGTGAACCTCCAGACTAAAAATCTACTCAGCACTGCAGCACTGAAAAGACTTGGTGTTTCTTTAACAGTTTCACAGCATCAGAACTTTGTTTTTCTTACCCAAGTCTCATTTTTAGCTGCACAGAGGAAAACTGCCTGAACATTTTTCCCCTGATGCTGTGCAAAGCATGATGGGATTTCTGATGTTGTTGTTCTCATTGCCTAGCATGCACAGCTGGGAGGGTTGATCAGTACACAGGACAGTTGGAACTGTGTCCCTGTCACCTCCTTTCAAACAAAAAGATGGCAGCCCCCATGAAATCACAAACATTTGCCTGTTCTTTTAAAACAGGGTGGGTAAGAGATTATATTATCTATCTATTTTAATTAACATAACTAATGTTATTTAATGACAGTATGTTTGTTTAGGCTGAAGTTCCTCTTAAATGAGAGTTGGATTTCTATGAAAAATCAATTATGTACATGTAGGCAATTATGAAAAATCAATTATGTACATGCGCCGTACTGCCACGCCGGCTGCCGTGATGACGCGAGGCGGCCGGCGTGGTGACTTCAGCCGCGTCATACGCAGAATAAGGAGCCCGACACTCGGCCCAGTTTTACCGGGCTGCTGCCGGGCAGCCATTCTGGAGCGGGACCTAGGAGAGGAGCCAGGACGCCGTCGTGGGACCTCCCGACCAGCACTGGGCTGCAGAAAGCCCCAGGTGAGTACTATTTTCCTTTTTAACTTGAGCTCGGAGTCCCTTTAACAATAATAATGAAGATTTTCTTTAAATCTCTTATAGAATTATGCATGAAGCACAATGTTATACATTGCTTCCAGATAATTGAATGAACTGATGTCCTGGGATTCTGACATTTCACTATAAGTCTGCTAAAAAAACAACTTATTAATGATTAGCAGTCTTTGTATAAAATTACTTTGTGTTTTATATTTTTGTACTTCCAAGAGGTGACTTAATGAAAAGCTTAGAGAAAAATACACACTACATACTTCTTGTATGGATTTCTTAACCTTTTTTCCCATTAGTTTTATGAAGTTTTTAATGTATATTTTACCAATAGAGATGGGCCGAACCTCCGATTTTTGGTTCACGAACCCCGTTTGCGAACTTCCGCGGAAGGTTCGGTTCACGGAAAAGTTCGCGAACCGCAATAGACTTCAATGGAGAGGCGAAGTTGTAAAACTAGAAACACTTATGCTGGCCAAAAAAGTGATAGAAAACATGTTTCAAGGGGTCTAACACCTGGACCCCCAGGTGGCGGAGTGGGATACATGCCAAAAGTCCCAGAGAAAAATCAGGATTTGATGCAAAGCAGTGTTTTAGGGGTAGAAATCATATTGAATGCTAAATTGCAGGCCTAAAGTGCTTTCAAACATCTTGCATGTGTATACATAAATCAGGGAATGTAATTAGAGTACTGCTTAACACTGACACACCAAACTCACTGTGTAATGCACCGCAAACAGCTGTCTGTGTTGTGACGGCCGTGGTGGACTACTGCGCAGTGCGCACCATGGCAAGATTGCTCTTCCTCACTCAGTGATGTCTGGTTAGGTAATGTCTGTCTGCCTTATCAACTTTCGATGGTTCTTTCTCTACCATTGTTAAAGCTTACATCTATTTTTTTTACATTACCATTTTTACTTGCTGTTTAGTACCTGCAACGAGAATCTATTATGGAGGGCAAGTCTGCCATTGTGACCAAGGGTAATGGTGGGGGAACCCTTCCTGGTGTGATTCTGGTCTGGAGTTGTAGCCTAACAAATGGCTACCACCACACATCCAGGCAAGGAGGGCAGCAGGCATGCCCGCCCCGAGGTAGTGACCAAAAATAACAATACGGGACTCGGGAAGACCTGCTGTTTTTGAAACAAATTCATTTTAAATCCTTGAATGAGAATCTGTTATGGCGGACAAAGATGACACCACTTGCCTTTCACGAGAATCAGTTATGGAGGGCAAGTCTGCCATTGTCACCACGGGTAATGGCCGGGGAATCAAGGTTCGATTCCGGTCCGAAGTGGGAGCCTGCTGAGACCCATAGTGTACCTGCCATGACCGTGCTTTGCAGACCAGGCATCTGTGGACCCTTGACCCAGCGGAAGAAAAAACAACTCAAAAGCATTTGCCAAGTATATTTTATGGAGGGCAAGTCTGCCATTCCTTCAAGCGTGTGAAACTTTCGATGGTACTAGTTTATCAGTACCATGGTGACTGACCACGGGTAATGGCCGGGGAATCCAGTTTCTATTCCGTTCTGGAGTTGGAGCCTAAGAAACGGCTACCATCACACATCCAGGTAAGGAAGGCAGCAGGCATGGCATGCCCGCCCCGAGGTAGTGACCAAAAATAACAATACAGGACTCAGGAGGACCTGCTGTTTTTGAAATGAATTCGCTTTAAATCCTTTAACGAGAATCTGTTATGGCGGAAAAAGATGACACCACTTGCCTTTCACAAGAATCAGTTATGGAGGGCAAGTGTGCCATCCATTCAAGTGCAAGGTATGCACTGACTGCCAGGTATAATACAATGTGCAGTCACAGATGCAGTGAAAGGTATGCAGTGACTGCAAACAGCCATTTGTGTAGTGATGCCCTGCTGGACTGGTGCGCACCATGAAGAGAGTGCAGGTGATGGTGGCTTTACAGCCCATATGGTCGCCCGGCTGATGTAGCTAAATGACAGAACAGTGACTGTCCAGCTGATCAAATTTGGTCTGACCACAATGAAACAACGACCTTATTATCTTTGGTGTGCCACCCCCATCTGAGACACTCATGTAGCCGGCGGTCATTGCTTCATTGTGATACGCAAGCCCCTTCACCGTGGCAAGGTAATAATCACGAAGGGGGATGGGCACATGTATGTAACGATCGGTGTCAGCAAGAACAGATTTTCTGATTATTGGTGATCTGCAGTATCACCAATAATACAGATGTTATACCTGATTATGTGGTGATCTGCAGAATCACCAATAATGCAAGTATAGCAAGACACAGGACACCCAGGTGTAAGATAAGTGTTGGGTGCAACAGTAAATATAGATAGAGATACCCACTATCCCAGAGGAGCTGGTAGAGGGAAGTATCTCTATAGAACACTGGAATCAGTACTCCAGCAGGCTGGAGACACAGATGAATTAGTGATCGGTTTACCCGAGGAGCGGGTGATGCACAGTAAGACAACGTATACTGATAACTCGTGGATTGGGTGATTCAGACTGTACTGCAGCAGGTGATCACCTGAGGGGCAGGAGATCAAGACTGTACTTCAGCTTCTGATCACCTGAGGAGCAGGTGATGAGGACAGTACCGTAGTAACTAGTCGGTAGGGGGGAGACAGAGAGCGCTCCGATGGTGCATTAACCAAGTATTACTTTGCACACTTTAAAATAGTTAGACTTACAATGTCTAGTAGCTGTATAGTAGCTTCCTCAGACCTGAGGAAGGCGTGGTTTTTCGCCGAAACCGGTAGTGACGTAAGGTGGCAGAAGCTAGGCGCTGCTCTCCCCGGACGGTCGTTCCCTAGTGTTACCATCCACACCGCCAGCCCTGGCCAGGCTGGATTAGGCTGAGAACAACCACCGGACGATTTGAGCGAGAAACGCCATACAGCTACTAGACATTGTAAGTCTAACTATTTTAAAGTGTGCAAAGTAATACTTGGTTAATGCACCATCGGAGCGCTCTCTGTCTCCCCCCTACCCTCTTGTTTCTACAGTAACTGGCTCCATCCAGTACAAGAGAGCCGCACCGGGTGCATTAAAAAGGGCTATAACTGATCTGTTGAGCGCAAGTAATAACACTGTTTTTTGTCCAGTAGTAACTAGTCACCTGAGGAGCAGGTGATTAACACTGTACTGCAGCTATCAACCTGAGGAGCAGGTGATTAAGACTGTACTGCATCTATCAACCTGAGGAGCAGGTGATTAAGACTGTACTGCAGCTATCAACCTGAGGAGCAGGTGATTAAGACTGTACTGCAGCTATCAACCTAAGGAGCAGGTGATTACTAAACTGAGAATCCCTTACCAGAACTAAGCTCACTGGTGAGGGTAGAAGAGTCAGACAAGCAGGATTGGCAACACACGGACAGATACGGTACAAGGACAGAAGACTGAATCAGAGTGAGGTATAAGCTGAGTCAGCAACAAGATCAGATAGGCATAGGCACAGAATCAGAAGACAGAAGAATAGTCAAGGCTAGCAGAGGGTCCTAACAAATAATATAATGCAATTAGTACTTTAAGCTATCAACAGAATCTGGCTAAGTGTGGATCCCCAGCTCCTGCTGGTTCTAGCACACTTTCGGATCTGACTAAGGTCTGAGTGCTAACACATAGCATTTGCAACAGCAGACGAAGAGAAACTGACAGGCAGGTCCTATATGTACCCAGGGCGCTCCACAGCGCCGCCCCAGTCACTCAGCCAATCCGAAGCACTACTGGAGTCAGCTGACCGGCTGATCAGCTGACTCCCCTTCTACTTGCATAAAGGTCCTGTTGCCTGGCACACGTGCGCCTAGCCCTCAGTCTATGTGCAACTGAGTGACCAGGCAAAACTCCAACATGTAACTGCGCGACAGAGGCCGCCGGCTGAAACGTGGATACAGCTGCCATGCCACTCACCGCCGCGGCGGCCTCTCCGCTATATATTACAGTACCCCACCCCCTGAGGAGTGGACCCCGGACACTTCTTACACGGCTTCTCAGGGTGTAACTCGTGAAACTCTTTTTTTAGCTCCTCAGCATGCATGCGGCAATCCGGCACCCAAGTTCTCTCTTCCAGGCCATACCCCTTCCAATGGACCAGGTACTGTACAGAATACTGCACCAACCGAGAATCTAAAATCTTTTCGATCTCATAATCAGGTTGGCCATCAATTATCATGGGGGGGGGGGGGGGGGGCGGGAGAGGAATCCACATGCACGGCAGGCTTCAGCAAAGAAACATGAAATGATCTCACACCTCTCATGCTAGCTCGAAGATCAATCACATATGTCACATCATTAATCTTTCTGGACACAGGATATGGGCCTACAAATCTGGGTCCCAACTTAGGTGATGGTTGCTTTAAGGCCAGATGCCGAGTAGACACCCACACCATGTCTCCTGGGGAAAACCTCTACTCTACAGACCGCCTCTTATCCGCCTCTTTTTTCTGAGTCTGGAAGGCTTTCCCCAGATTCCTTTTAACTAGCACCCAAATCTCCTTTAATGCCCGTTGCCAATCCTCTAGAGCCGGAAAAGTAGAAGATGCCACTGGTATTGGAGAAAATTTGGGATATCTTCCCGAAACCACCTGGGTAGGAGAAAAATCTGAAGAGGAACTCTTTAGGTTATTATGTGCAAATTCTGCAAATGGCAGGAACTTTACCCAATCTGACTGTGCATCTGCCACATAACACCTTGCTCCAGGGACTGGTTAACCCTTTCTTTCTGTCCTTTAGTCTGTGGGTGGTAGCCTGATGAAAATGACAGGTCCATACCAAGCTGGTGGCAAAAAGCTCTCCAGAATTTCGACACAAACTGGACTCCCCTATCTGACACCACATTCTCCGGAATGCCATGCAGCTGGAAAATGTGCTGAATGATGAGATCAGCCAATTCCTGGGCCGAGGAGAGTCCTTTTAATGGGACGAAGTGAGCCATTTTACTGAACCTATCAAATACCACCCAGATGACCGTCTTGCCCTCAGACCTGGGGAGTTCTCCTACAAAGTGCATAGACAAATTAATCCATGGTTCACTTGGCACTGGCAACAGTTGTAGCGTACCAACTGGTGCTTGACGAGAGGGCTTATTTCTGGCACACACAGAGCACTCTCTCACAAACTCTTTGCAATCAAGTGCCAAAGAAGGCCACCATACACATCTGGCCAGTAGGTCCTGAGTTTGAGCAGCCCCGGGATGCCCTGCATTCTTATGGGCGTGAAACAACTTTAGGAGTTGTAAGTGAAAAGGAAGTGGCACAAACAGTACCCCCTCGGGCTTCCCTTCTGGGATATCCTGCTGGTAAGGCCCTAGAGTAAGCGCCCAATCCTGCCATGTTTCCGTGGCTGCCACCACCAATCTTTGGGGTAAGATGGTCTCAGGGGGTTGATGGCTGAACTGTTTTGGCCTTAAAGCACCTAGATAATGCATCTGCTTTGACATCCTTACTTCCTGGAGTATACGTTATAATAAATCTGAACCTTGAAAAGAATAAGGACCAGCGAGCCTGTCGGGGCGTAAGCCTTTTGGCCCCCTTGATGTACTCCAAATTTTTATGATCAGTATAGACTGTAATCGTATGTTCTGCCCCTTCAAGCCAATGGCGCCATTCCTCAAAGGCTAACTTAATGGCCAAGAGCTCCTGATTGCTGATATCGTAGTTTCTCTCGGCTGGAGAGAACCTACGAGAGAAGAAGGCACAGGGATGTAGTTTGCCTTGAAGGCCAGAGCGCTGAGACAGCACAGCCCCAACCCCAATCTCTGATGCATCCACCTCAACAATGAAGGGGAAGGTGACATCTACGTGTATAAAAATGGGAGCAGAACAAAATAACCTTTTCAATGTAGCAAAGGCAGACTGTGCCTCTGCTGACCAATGGTAAGTGTCAACCCCTTTCTTGGTAAGGTTGGTGAGGGGTGACACTACAGAAGAAAATCCTTTGATGAACTTCCTGTAGTAATTGGCAAAGCCCAGAAACCTTTGGAGTGCCTTCAATCCTACAGGTTGAGGCCACTCCAATACAGAAGAGACTTTTTCAGGATCCATGGAGAGACCTGAAGTGGAAATAATATATCCCAAAAAAGGGACTTTAGTGACTTCGAACAGGCATTTTTCTAGCTTCGCGTACAACGAGTTCTTCCTCAATCTTCTTAAAATAAACTTCACGTGTTTCTGATGTTCTGTCAGATTGGGTGAGCAAATCAGTATATCATCCATATACACTAACACAAATTTTCCTAGAACTTCTCTAAAATCTTCGTTGATCAACTCTTGGAAGACGGCTGGAGCATTACACAACCCGAGGGGCATGAACAGATCCTCGTAGTGCCCGTCGGGCGTGTTGAATGCCGTCTTCCATTTGTCACCGTCCCTAATGCGTACAAGGTTGTAAGCCCCTCGTAGGTCCAACTTAGAGAAAATACTGGCATTGGTCACTTGAGCAAACAAATTGTCAATCAACGGCAGTGGATAACGATTCTTTACTGTGATCTTATTCAACCCTCGATAGTCAATACAAGGTCGAAGCCCACCGTCCTTTTTCTGTACAAAAAAGAACCCAGCCCCTGCAGGTGACTGGGAAGGATGGATAAAGCCCTTGGCCAAGTTTTCCTTAACTTTAAGGACAGATTATAAAGATGACCTCTAGGGGGCATACAACCGGATCTTAGCTCTATGGGACAATCAAAACTCTGGTGTGGTGGAAGTTTCTCTGCTGATTTGGGACAAAACACGTTAGAAATTCTGCATACTGCACTGGCACCCCTTTCACCTGAACCTTGGTGGCGCAAACAGCAACTTTTTCCAAACAATGATGATGACAATGGGCTGACCAGCTCTGTAGCTGGCCTGAAGCCCAGTCGATCTGAGGGGAGTGTAGTTGCAACCAGGGCATACCAAGGATTATGGTAGAAGTTGCCATTTGCAGGACAAAGAACTGTAGTTTCTCCTTATGTAAAACCCATATTTCACACAATAACAAGGGAGTCTGGGAAAGAGGCTGTCTACATTGTAACGGAGAGTCATCTACTGCCATGATCAAAATCTGATGGTCTAACGGGAGTAAGGGAATACCCAATTTTTTGACAAAGTCATAATCTATAAAATTGGCTGCAGAACCTGAGTCTACAAATGCTTCTGTGGGCGTGGCCCGACCCTCCCAGGTAATGTAGCAAGGGAGGAGCAAGCGGTTATTATTTAGAGGTACCAACGGCTCGCCTAGGGCATTACCTCTGACTACACCTAGGTGGAAGCGTTTCCCTACTTTGTAGGGCACTTCTGGACAATGTGACCCTCCTCAGCACAATATAGACAGAGTCTCTCTGACCTTCTGCGATTCTTTTCCACTTGCGTTAACCTAGAATGACCGATTTGCATCGGTTCGTCTTGTGGTGACGGGGGTGGAGAAGAGGAGTAGGAAATAGATCTTACAGTGTTTTTCCCATGGGTTAGTTTTTGATAGCGAAGACGGCGATCAACCCGCACTGCCAATGAAATTGCCTCATCTAGGGATTTAGGCTCAGGATGCCCTAGCATCAGATCAGAAACTGCATCGGACAATCCTGACAGGAAACAATCTAATAAGGTATACGTTCCCCATCTAGCTGACACAGCCCACCTCCTAAACTCTGCGGCATAACTCTCCACTGGATTACGACCCTGCCTGAGAGTCTTTAGCTTCCTCTCAGCTGTGATAGCAACATCCGGATCATCGTAAATAACGGCCATGACCTTAAAAAAACACCTGAACTGAGGATAAAGCCTCATGCTCTGCATGCAGACCATATGCCCATGTTTGTGAATCTCCTGACAAAAGGGTTTTTATGAACGTTACCCTCTGGTTCTCAGATCCTGACAGATTAGGCCTCAACTCAAAATAGGATAGCACACGATTTCTAAAATTCTGAAAGTCAGATCTATGTCCAGAAAACTTTTCGGGTACAGACATGCGAAGGTCCGTGACTGGAGGTGATCACACTGCATCAATAGTCGTTTGAAGTACCTGAACTGTCCCAGACAGCTGGGTGATCTGAGTCTGTTGGGTATTGATCACCCCGGTAAGATTGTTTGCCGCGGTGGTCAGGACTTCAACCTGACTACTCAGTGCGTTCATAATGTTTGGTCTGCTGTTCTGTAACGATCGGTGTCAGCAAGAACAGATTTTCTGATTATTGGTGATCTGCAGTATCACCAATAATACAGATGTTATACCTGATTATGTGGTGATCTGCAGAATCACCAATAACGCAAGTATAGCAAGTCACATTACACCCAGGTGTAAGATAAGTGTTGGGTGCAACAGTAAATATAGATAGAGATACCCACTATCCCAGAGGAGCTGGTAGAGGGAAGTATCTCTATAGAACACTGGAATCAGTACTCCAGCAGGCTGGAGACACAGATGAATTAGTGATCGGTTCACCCGAGGAGCGGGTGATGCACAGTAAGACAACGTATACTGATCACTCGTGGAGCGGGTGATTCAGACTGTACTGCAGCAGGTAATCACCTGAGGGGCAGGAGATCAAGACTGTACTGCAGCTTCTGATCACCTGAGAAGCAGGTGATGAGGACAGTACCGTAGTAACTAGTCACCTGAGGAGCAGGTGATTAAGACTGTACTGCAGCTATCAACCTGAGGAGCAGGTGATTAAGACTGTACTGCATTTATCAACCTGAGGAGCAGGTGATTAAGACTGTACTGCAGCTATCAACCTGAGGAGCAGGTGATTAAGACTGTACTGCAGCTATCAACCTAAGGAGCAGGTGATTACTAAACTGAGAATCCCTCACCAGAACTAAGCTCACTGGTGAGGGTAGAAGAGTCAGACAAGCAGGATTGGCAACACACGGACAGATACGGTACAAGGACAGAAGACTGAATCAGAGTGAGGTATAAGCTGAGTCAGCAACAAGATCAGATAGGCATAGGCACAGAATCAGAAGACAGAAGAATAGTCAAGGCTAGTAGAGGGTCCTAACAAATAATATAATTCAATTAGTACTTTAAGCTATCAACAGAATCTGGCTAAGTGTGGATTCCCAGCTCCTGCTGGTTCTAGCATACTTTCGGATCTGACTAAGGTCTGAGTGCTAACACATAGCATTTGCAACAGCAGACGAAGAGAAACTGACAGGCAGGTCCTATATGTACCCAGGGCGCTCCACAGCGCCGCCCCAGTCACTCAGCCAATCCGAAGCACTACTGGAGCCAGCTGACCGGCTGATCAGCTGACTCCCCTTCTACTTGCATAAAGGTCCTGTTGCCTGGCACACGTGCGCCTAGCCCTCAGTCTATGTGCAACTGAGGGACCATGCAAAACTCCAACATTTAACTGCGAGGCGGAGGCCGCCGGCTGAGACGCGGATATGGCCTCCATGCCGCTCACCGCCGCGGCGGCCTCTCCGCTATCTATTACAATGTACATGCTGTTTGTTTTTTTGTTGCAGCCACCCGCAGTGTAGCCGGAAAAATTAGGCAGGCATGTACACGCACCAGAAAAATTAGTATAGCGGCCACTGCTAGCAGCAGCCTTAAAAATTCAGGAATCTGCCTAGAGTCCTGGACCCTGTTGGTGGTGGCGGAAAAGGCAGTCAAGCGGCCTGCAGGCAGAGATGCTGTGTGTGGGGACTGACTTAGTCTTCAGTCGGGCAGTAGCCCTCCGGGATCCATGCCTCATTCATTTTGATAAAGGTGAGGTACTGAGGTGATCACTGTTGTGACTTAACCACTTGAGGACCTAGGGCTTTACCCCCCTTAAGGACCGGCCACTTTTTTTCCATTCAGACCACTGCAGCTTTCACGGTTTATTGCTCGCTCATACAACCTACCACCTAAATGAATTTTGGCTCCTTTTCTTGTCACTAATAAAGCTTTCTTTTGATGCTATTTGATTGCTGATGCGATTTTTACTTTTTATTATATTCATCAAAAAAGACATGAATTTTGGCAAAAAAATGATTTTTTTAACTTTCTGTGCTGACATTTTTCAAATAAAGTAAAATTTCTTTATACATGCAGCGCGAAAAATGTGGAAAAATGTGGACAAACATGTTTTTGATAAAAAAAAAACCCATTCAGCCTATATTTATTGGTTTGGGTAAAAGTTATAGCGTTTACAAACTATGGTGCAAAAAGTGAATTTTCCCATTTTCCAGCATCTCTGCCTTTTCTGACCACCTGTCATGTTTCATGAGGGGCTAGAATTCCAGGATAGTATAAATACCCCCCAAATGACCCTATTTTGGAAAGAAGACATCCCAAAGTATTCACTGAGTGGCATAGTGAGTTCATAGAAGATATTATTTTTTGTCACAAGTAAGCGGAGAATGACACTTTGTGACAGAAAAAAAAAAAAGTTTCCATTTCTTCTAACTTGCGACAAAAAAAAATGAAACCTGCCACGGACTCACTATGCTCCTCTCTGAATACCTTGAAGTGTCTACTTTCCAAAATGGGGTCATTTGTGGGGTGTGTTTACTGTCCTGACATTTTGGGGGGTGCTAAATTGTAAGCACCCCTGTAAAGCCTAAAGGTGCTCATTGGACTTTGGTCCCTTTAGTGCAGTTAGGCTGCAAAAAGTGCCACACATGTGGTATTGCCGTACTCAGGAGAAGTAGTATAATGTGTTTTGGGGTGTATTTTTACACATACCCATGCTAGGTGGGAGAAATATCTCTGTAAATGACAATTGTTCGATTTTTTTTACACACAATTGTCAATTTACAGAGAGATTTCTCCCACCCAGCAAGGGTATGTGTAAAAATACACCCCAAAACACATTATACTACTTCTCCTGAGTACGGCAATACCACATGTGTGGCACTTTTTTGCACTCTAACTGCGCTAAGGGGCCCAAAGTCCAATGAGTACCTTTAGGATTTCACAGGTCATTTTGAGAAATTTCGTTTCAAGACTACTCCTCACGGTTTAGGGCCCCTAAAATGCCAGGACAGTATAGGAACCCCACAAATGACCCCATTTTAGAAGGAAGACACCCCAAGGTATTCCGTTAGGAGTATGGTGAGTTCATAGAAGATTTTATTTTTTGTCACAAGTTAGCGGAAAATGACACTTTGTGAAAAAAAAACAATAAAAATCAATTTCCGCTAACTTGTGACAAAAAATAAAATCTTCTATGAACTCACCGTACTACTAACAGAATACCTTGGGGTGTCTTCTTTCTAAAATGGAGTCATTTGTGGGGTTCCTATACTGTCCTGGCATTTTAGGGGCCCTAAACCGTGAGGAGTAGTCTTGAAACAAAATTTCTCAAAATGACCTGTGAAATCCTAAAGGTACTCATTGGACTTTGGGCCCCTTAGCGCAGTTAGGGTGCAAAAAAGTGCCACACATGTGGTATCGCCGTACTCGGGAGAAGTAGTACAATGTGTTTTGGGGTGTATTTTTACACATACCCATGCTGGGTGGGAGAAATAACTCTGTAAATGACAATTGTTTGATTTTTTTTACACACAATTGTTCATTTACAGAGAGATTTCTCCCACCCAGCATGGGTATGTGTAAAAATACACCCCAAAACACATTATACTACTTCTCCTGAGTACGGCAATACCACATGTGTGACACTTTTTTGCAGGTTAGGTGCGCTAAGGGGCCCAACGTCCTAATCACAGGTCATTTTGAGGCATTTGTTTTCTAGACTACTCCTCACGGTTTAGGGCCCCTAAAATGCTAGGGCAGTATAGGAACCCCACAAGTGACCCCATTTTAGAAAGAAGACACCCCAAGGTATTCCATTAGGTGTATGGCGAGTTCATAGAAGATTTTTTTTTTGTCACAAGTTAGTGAAAAATGACACTTTGTGAAAAAAAAATCAATTTCCGCTAACTTTTGACAAAAATTAAAATCTTCTATGAACTCGTCATACACCTAACAGAATACATTGGGGTGTCTTTTTTCTAAAATGGTTTCAGTTTCTGGGGTTCCTATACCGCCCTGGCATTTTACGGGCCCAAAACCGTGAGTAGTCTGGAAACCAAATGTCTCAAAATGACTGTTCAGGGGTATAAGCATCTGCAAATTTTGATGACAGGTGGTCTATGAGGGGGCGAATTTTGTGGAAACGGTCATATGCAGGGTGGCCTTTTAGATGACAGGTTGTATTGGGCCTGATCTGATGGATAGCAGTGCTAAGGGGGTGACAGGAGGTGATTGATGGGTGTCTCAGGGGGTGGTTAGAGGGGAAAATAGATGCAATCAATGCACTGAGGAGGTGATCAGAAGGGGGTCTGAGGGGGATCTGAGGTTTTGGCCGAGTGATCAGGAGCCCACACGGGGCAAATTAGGGCCTGATCTGATGGGTAGGTGTGCTAGGGGGTGACAGGAGGTGATTGATGGGTGTCTCAAGGTGTGATTAGAGGGGGGAATAGATGCAAGCAATGCACTGGCGAGGTGATCAGGGCTGGGGCCTGAGGGCATTCTGAGGGTGTGGGCGGGTGATTGAGTGCCCTAGGGGCAGATAGGGGTCTAATCTGATAGGTAGCAGTGGCAGGGGGTGATTGATGGGTAATTAGTGGGTGTTTAGGGTAGAGGACAGATATAAACACTGCACTTGGGAGGTGATCTGACGTCGGATCTGCGGGCGAACTATTGGTGTGGGTGGGTGATCAGATTGCCCGCAAGGGGCAGGTTAGTGGCTGATTGATGAGTGGCAGTGACAGGGGGTGATTGATGGGTGGCAGTGACAGGGGGTGATTGATAGGTGATTGACAGGTGATCAGTCGGTTATTACAGGGAAGAACAGATGTAACTAATGCACTGGCGAATTGATAAGGGGGGGTCTGAGGGCAATCTGAGCGTGTAGGCGGGTGATTGGGTGCCCACAAGGGGCAGATTAGGGTCTGATCTGATGGGTAACAGTGACAGGTGGTGATAGGGGGTGATTGATGGGTAATTAGTAGGTGTTTAGAGGAGAGAATAGATGTAAACACTGCGTTTGGGTGGTGATCTGATGTCGGATCTGCGGGCGATCTATTGGTGTGGGTGGGTGATCAGATTGCCCGCAAGGGGCAGGTTAGGGGCTGATTGATGGGTGGCAGTGACAGGGGGTGATTGATGGGTGATTGACAGGTGATTGACAGGTGATTGACAGGTGATCAGGGGGGATAGATGCATACAGTACACAGGGGGGAGGGGGGTCTGGGGGGGGGTCTGGGGAGAATCTGAGGGGTGGGGGGGTGATCAGGAGGGGGCAGTGGGCAGGGGGGGGATAAAAAAAATAGCGTTGATAGATAGTGACAGGGAGTGATTGATGGGTGATTAGGGGGGTGATTGGGTGCAAACAGGGGTCTGGGGGGGATCTGGGGCAGGGGGGGAGAAATCAGTGTGCTTGGGTGCGACATAGGGTGGCTGCAGCCTGCCCTGGTGGTCCCTCGGACACTGGGACCACCAGGGCAGGAGGCAGCCTGTATAATACACTTTGTAAACATTACAAAGTGTATTATACACTTTGTATGCGGCGATCGCGGGGTTAACATCCCGTCGGCGCTTCCGTATAGCCGGTGGGATGTTGCGGCGGGCGAGCGGTGACAGGCGCCGGCGGAGGATCGCGTCACGGATGATGCGATCACTCCACCCATGCCCTTACAAGGACCGCCGCCTCTGTGGGTGAGCTGGTCCTTAAGGGCTCCACTTCCCGGCCGCCGCTGTGCGTTAGGCGGTCGGGAAGTGGTTAAGCGACTTCTCTTCTCAGTGACAATGCCTTCAGCTGCACTGAATGTCGTTTCTGACAGGACGCTTGCGGCAGGGTAAGAGAGAAGTTGGATGGCAAATTGGGACAGCTCTGGCCATAGGTCAAGCCTACGCACCCAGTAGACCAAGGGTTCATCGTCGCTGCTCGCAATGTCTACATCCACAGTTAAGGCCAGGTAGTCGGCTACCTGCCAGTCCAGGCGTTAGTGGAGGGTAGATCCGGAAGGGCTACGGCGAGGCGTTGGACTAAACAATGTCCGCATGTCCGATATCACCCCGAGATCACCGGAGTGTCCTGTCCTTGCCTGCGTGGACTTTGGAGGAGGAGGATTACTGCCAGTGGTACCTTTATTGCGTTGTACTGTCACATCACCCTTAAATGCATTGTAAAGCATCATTGCCAACTTGTTCTGCAAGTGCTGCATCCTTTCCGCCTTTTGTTTAGTTGGTAACAGGTCTGCCACTTTGTGCCTTTACCGAGGGTTTAGTAGCATGGCCACCCAGTACAGGTCATTCCCCTTGAGTTCTTTGATACGGGGGTCCTTCAACAGGCTGGACAACATGAAAGAGGCCATCTGCACAAAAAGTCGGATCCAGATGTACTCTCCATCTCCTCTTGCTCTTCCTGAGTGACGTCACGCAACACCTCTTCCTCCCCCCAGCCACGAACAATACCACGGGAGCGTGGAGCAGCAGAAGCCCCCTCTGACGGTTGCTGTGATTGTTCTTCTGCCGCCATCTATTCCTCCTCCACAGAAACACCTTCCTCATCCTCATCCGAGTCTGACTCCTCTACTTCCCCACATGACTCCTCTTCTTCCTCCTCCTCCCCCCTCTGTGCTGCCGCAGGTGTCGAGTACACATCTGGTTCGGATGAAAATCGCTCCCACGACTCCTCCTGCAGTAACTGTTCCTGTTCACGCTCCTCCACAGCTTCATCCACCACTCTACGCACGGCACGCTCCAGGAAGTAAGCGTAGGGGATCAAGTCGCTGATGGTGCCTTCAGCGCGACTCACCAGGTTGATCACCTCCTCAAACGGCTGCATGATCCTGCATGCATTTCGCATCAGTGTCAAGTTGTTGGGCCACAAAATCCTCATCTTCCCAGATTGTGTCCTTCTACTGTAATTGTACAGGTACTGGCTGGGTGACGGCTTTCTCCTGGTCTAGCAGGCGAGAGATCATGAGCAGGGTGGAATTCCAGCGAGTCGGGCTATCGCAAATGAGGCGTCTCACCGGCAACTTGTTTCTCCGCTGAATTTCCGCAAAGCGTGCCATGGCCATGTAAGACCGCCTGAAATGTGTTCACTCAACACAAAGGGAGGTGGGTTAACTAAACAAAACATGTAGTAGTAGGTATATGCAGTACTGGGTAGTAAAATGTGCAGCTCCCTGTCACACACACGGGTAGTCACTGAATGTGCTGCTGCTGGGCTGCTGGCAGTGGCACACACACAGTATGAATTAGCAATGCTGTCTATGCAACACAAGTGTCAGTTTGACACACAGAAAAAAAAAATTATCACAACAACAGGATTAGCTCCTGAAAAGAGCTGTTGAATGAGGGGTGCTATTAAAGCAAGAAGATTCAGCCAGGAGCAAGCTAACAAGCCAAGAGCCTGACTAATCTGTCCCTAGGAGAAAAAGTCTGCAGCAGCTTGCCCTAGTCTGTCTATGTGCAGGCACACAAGTGAGTGTATTGGCCACCGGAGCCTGCCTTATATAAGGGGGGGGGGGGGGGGCTCCAGGGCTGAGTGTAGCCAGATTGGCTACAATGTGCCTGCTGACTGTGATGTAGAGGGTCAAAGTTGACCGTCATAGAGCATTATGGGGCGAATCGAACCTCCGGGAAAGTTCACCTTCGCCGGGAAGGCGAACCACCCAAAGTTCGCCTGGAACCTTTCGCCGGTGAACCGTTCGGGCCATCTCTATTTACCAACTTAAATATGTCTATTTTACCAACCAAAATATAATGACCTTTCTAAATAAAGTTGATGGAAATAACATTTAAGATATTATTTGGGCTTCATTCATAAACATGACTTCAATGTAAAAAGTTTGATAGCCTCACTGCAGCCCTATGCTAAAATGTCCTCCCTTGTAGAGTATTTTCTGAATTGAGGTATAGCATTGTTTAATGGAAACACACAGTCATGTTATTGAAACTTGTTTATTGTTTAAGGTTTCTACCTGTGGATGACGTGCAGTTGACATAGTAAAAATTGACTGATTGGTGCTTAAAAGTGGAGAACAATATTTGTTTCAATAGACCAGAGTAAAGAACAGGGTACTTTTTACTTTTATTGAACACCTGCTTGACACTTTTCTTGTAGATTAATTCCTTATAAGATGTGAGCCATAACTGCCATGGAAGTCAATGGAAGCCATGTTTGTTTAGATAAATGGCTGTTAGCCACTTCAGTTCTGATGCTTAAAGCAGATCCAAGATGAAAAACGAACTATAACAAGTAACTTGTCTATATATCTTATCTAAAGATTAGATAGTTTACACAGCAAATCTGGCTGCATACAGCTTCAACAGCTTAAGATGATTTATTCCTGTGATACAATGAGAGCGGCCATGTTATGTTTGTCATCATTACACAGGTAATCTGCAACTGCATCTCCACCCCTCAGCCTGTGAAGAAAATTACCCCCCCCACCCCTCTGCCTTTGAAATCTGTGGCTAGTAACCTCCTCCTCCTCCTGCCTAGACTGAGCTCCCATAAGCCCTTGCTACATGGGTCTGAGTGCCTTGGCATTTTGGAGAAGCTGTGGGTGAGGCTTGTTTAGTTTATAGGGAATTAAAGTATTAAAACAAAACAAAAAAAGTATTTTGGCTTGAGGAATGCCCTATAACCTATATGTAAGGAACGTAATGTATAAAAGTTCATCTCGGATCCACTTTAATACTAAACATCTGGTCATTTAGATTTTTTTTTATTACACCTACTGGCACCAGAAAAAAAAGGGAATTGCATATGGTCCCATGTATTTTATTATTTTAGTGATATCTTGGGAATAATTCTCAATTGATTTTACTATAGCCTTACTGATCTACCCCTGCTGGTTAGGGGTGAAGTAGGTGCTCAGAAAAGCTTGGGGTTGAGGGCAAGAGTACTTATCCCTAGTATTAACAACATGAAACTTTTCTGGCACTTCAACAAACATCTTGTAGCCTAGACTATAGATTACATTATTAGATAGGTGTAGTGTTCCATTGGAATGTATTTAAAGCAAACCTTAATTGAAAATTACATGGCTGCATAGTTAGTTTGGCTGGAAAAAGACATCTGTCCATCAAGTCAAACTACAAAAAATAAAATAAATAATAATAATAATAATAAAACACCATTCTGAACCTGCACATATCCCAGTTGATCCAGGGGAAGTAAAAAAAAATGGCAGTCAGATAAGTCTCTGGTTCAACTCTCCCGGGAATTACCTAATAATGATAGCTGTGGATGCCCTTCAAAGCATCCAGGCCCTCTTTAAATGCAGATATAGAGTTTGCCATAACTACTTCCTGAGATAAGATATTCCAGATTTCAACCACTCTAACTGATAAGTATCCCTTTCTAAATAGATGGCAAAAACTTTTTTCCTCCATATGCAGATCATGTCCCCTTGTCCATAGTACACTGCTAGGGACAATAAACTAATCTGCCAAGCTTTTGTATTGCCCTTTGATGTATTTATACATGTTAATCAGGTCACCTCTCAAGCGCCTTTTTTCTATGCCAAATAAGTCCAGTTTGTCCAACCTTTCTTAGTAAGAGAGCTCTTCCATTCCTCTGATTAATTTAGTGGGCCGTGTTTGTACACGTTCTAGAAGGTCAATGTCCTTTCTATAGTGCGGGGTCCAAAACTGTATACCATACTCCAGATATGGTCTCACAAGTGATTTATACAGATGGAGTAGTATACTAGCATCTCAAGATATTATTTCTGGTTTTATTCATCACAGAATTGTATCTGCTTTAGCTACCGCTACTTGGCATTGTATATGACTGCCTACCTTGTTATCAACCAGTAGTCATAAGTCCTTCTCTAAGTCTGATGTTCCCAACTGTATGCCATTTATTTTATATAATGATCCACCATTGGTAAGTCCAAGGTGCATTTTTTTTAAATGTCATCTGCCATGTGCCTTTCCATATGGCCATGTTGTTAAGATCCTGTTGTAATGTGTCACTATCCATGTTAGTGTTGATAATTCTGCATAATTTTGTATCATCTGCAAAGATGGCTACATTAATCTGTTTTCTGTCTACTTAATCATCAATAAATACATTGAGAAAGAATTGGACTAAGTACTGACCCCTACAGTTTCCATTTATAGTATGTTATGTTTACCACCACTTTTTACATTATATCCCTTAACCAGTTCGCTATCCACATACACACATTTACTCCTAATCACTATATCCTCAGCTTCTGCACCAGGCTATTGTGGGGAACATTGTGAAAAGCCTTTGCAATACATCTATAGCTTTCCCAGGATCTAAATTTGCATTCACCGCTTCATAAAAGCTGAGCATATTGGTGAGACAGGACCTATTTTTAGTAAAACCATACTGTTGAACTCAAATAAGATTATTCCTCGCTACATAATTTTGCATAGTATCCCTTATGCTGGGCATACACAGCTCGCCCGCGCGTGCGCGCAAATCGATTCCTGCTCGTCCTCGCAGGCGCTGCTAATCAGCGTTTTGTTTGCTCCCATTGTTCTCCCCGCCGGTATCGAGCGCAGAATTGATCCGGCGGGATATCGGACAAGTTTAATATTATCAATCGAGCCATCAGTGGCTCGATTGATAATATAAAATGAGTCGTGTATGCCCAGCATTAGGATACCTTCAAACAAATTTACACACAATTGATGTTGAGCTTACAGGCCCATAGTTTCCTGGCTCTGATTTTTTTCCCTTCTTGAATAAGGGAAAAACATCAGCTGTACACCAGTCATAAGGAACTGAGCCACTTGAAAGAGAATCACAAAAAATAAGATAAATTAGTTTATCAATAACTGAACTGAACTCCTTTAATACCCTGGGGTGAATCCCATCTGGGACATCCTATCTTAATCTTATTTAATAATGCCTGCACAACTTCCGGTGTTAAGCCTCGTACACACGTCTGAAGAAAGGCAACGACGAGTCCGCGTCGTTACCTCCCGCTGGGCGGGTTTTCAGCAGACAGTACAGCGTGTGTACAGTCTGTCGGTAGACTGATAAGGCTGTTTCTGAGCAATCCACCAGCTCCTACATATCTTAGGAGGTAATTTGGTAATTTATTAATTTTCTTTTTTTATAGAGTGCATGTGTGTGTGTGGTGTGTGTGTGTGTTTGAGTGTGTGCTTAGTGTGTATGTAGAGTGCTTGTGTGTTTATGTTTAGTGTGTGTTTAGTGTGTATGTGTGTGCGTGTCTAGTATATGTGTGTATGTAGTGTCTGTAGTGTACACGCAGTGTGTGTGTGTGTGTGTGTGTGTGTGTGTGTGTGTGTGTGTGTGTGTGTGTGTGTGTGTGTGGTGTGTGCAGTGCTTCTGCATGTATACAGTACACAAATTTAACTGTAAGCAGATTCCTGCCAAACTTTGTCAGCAGCATACTGGCTAAGTTTTCATGAAAATGAAAATGCACTTTATCCTTCAGATATTTTTAATAAGATTTCCATACATAACTATTTTATGAGCTTATACGGCCGTTTGCTAGACATTCATATTATTCACAACATCTGCCACAAAAGCTTAATGTTGTCTTTGGAAAACAAAATAATCAAAGTTTTGAACTGTCATTGAAAGTTAATGTGCAATACCCTTGATACTGAAGGCAGTAATCTCTGCACTCTCTTGAATTAAGATGAAACACGAGGCAATTCAGTTGTGAGATGAAACTAGGTCACCCTGCTTCTTTTAGAAGGCATCATTTTCACTGGGTTTTATTCTACCAACTGCGCAGTTCCATGTCAACATGCAAATTTGCTGTGTCTCTACACATGTAACATCTTTAAAAAGACACAGGTAGAGAAATTGGCAGACATTGCAAGCAATGATATATTTCTTTAACCAGAGTGATGAATCTCTGTGCAAAAAATGACTAATTTGGCATGCATTCCATAAGTAAATAAAGGCTAAAGATTCTTTTTTTAAATGTATGTTTTATTTTAGGGTATTTAGGGTAGAAAAGCTAAATATTGTAGAATGTGTAACATAACCCCCGCTCTACATCATGCATTATATTAATTGTATACTTCCTGTCATTTTTACTTTAAGGCTCAATTCACAGTGAGACAATATGTTGTAAAGTTGTAACGCAACAATACAACGCAGCGCAAAAAAAAAGTAACTCAGATTAACGTTGTGGTACCGTCGCTTATAGTAGGTACAGTAAAGCGTACAGTAAATGAAAAGTATGCTTTCCTGTACCTGGTAACCTGTACGTTTAGCAATAACGCACTGCAACAGCGCGCTACCCTAACGCTACATGTTATGATGCAGCGCTAACATCGCACCGTAAATGCCGCATACACTTATTCTTGCAGTGCGGTAAGCTGCGTTATAACAATAATGCAGCTCCACCAGGGGCGTAACTATGAACCACCGGGCCTCCCTGCAGAAATTGTGACAGCCCCACCCCCCGGGCCCACTCAGGGCCATTTTAGGAGGCTGGAGGGGTCACACAGCATGAGGGGAAAGCCATGGCCACACATTGGCGGGGAGGGGGATGGTCCCCCCTCATTCACTTCGGGTTCTCCCTTCCAGCATCAATAAGTGACTGTGCAGGTGGCAGACAGCTGCAGATACACACACCTTCCTGCATTTCACCAAGGATGTTCCTCGCTCTACTTTCTGATGCTACTTCCTGTTTATACAGGAAGTAGCGTCAGACACTAGAGTGAGAAACATCCGCAGGAAGGTATGTGTTCCTGCCCACTGCCCGCCACCTGCACAGTCACTGTGTGGGAAAATATGATTTGAATGGCAAATATGAATGCTACAATTTGAAAGCTGCAGTGCAAATAGAGATTACGTTTGTTTCAAACACAGCTGCACCTTCCATGTACTTCAGCTCTTAATGAGCACCTGAGTTAGAAATGTTATTTTCTATTTTGAAGAGATGTGCAGGCATAATGGGTGTCAATAAACACTTCTGTCTATTTTCTTATTTTGTGGTCTGTACATTTTCTAAGTCATGTTTTTTTTTTTTCCAAGGTGGCCAGCTACTCAGCAAGTACAGAGTGGTCCGTGACCTGCAGTTGTTTTAAATGTACTCTTATGTGAGAATAGCTGTTGGTTACCTTGGAAATGTCTGTCCTATTTTCAGGTTTTTATTTTAGAGCACTGATTTGCAAATGAGGGAAAAAATACATCAGGTTGTTATGGGAAATAACCGCACATGATTTTGGGATGTAGGGAGTTTTTTTGTCTCTTGCAGGAAAAACTGTTCTACATGAACTGAAAGTACCCCGGAAGCGGAAAATGTTGAATCTTCTTTTGATTCTGATTTATATGTGGTGCTGTGACATATGTACCCCCGTGGACACACCCTGCTCAGCCATAATCTCTGATGTCAAGTATGGGTGGGGAGGAAGTGGCAGTTCCTCCTCCCTAGCCCATCCATAAGAAAGCCCACTTTACTCTCCACTAATGGTTTCCGACATCAGTGTGTGTAATAGCACACTGTGCAGGAGAGTTGCAACTTGTTTGGGCTTAGGGAGATTGATCTCAGAACAATCAGAGTGCTATCGGTTTGAGATCAATTTGTTTTTAAAGAGGAACTGTAAAAACATATAGTAGAATTCAGTAAATGATTTAGGATATGCACTTTTATGCCAAATATCCTGGTTTCAACATGAGAAACACTTTCTATATTTAGATATTGCTGCATATTTGTACATACCCCTACACTCCCTCTGGGGCCTACCCCAGGCTGTTTATCATGCGGAATCCCCCTCAATGTTATTTATTATGTTAGTTTGGTTACAGTTCCTCTTTAATATAGATGTGCCATATTTGTCTAATGTAAGACACAGGGAAACATAGACAAAATTGAGATGCAAAACAATGCTTACTATATTAAAAAAATTTCAAACTTGTCGTGTATAGCTCTGTCTCTGATTTTGCCATCAGTCACTTGCTGTTGAAGCCCATTTGTTTGTTGGTTTTTGGTGGGAAATTGTTCCTGTTCTTATAACATCATAGCTGCAAACACTGTTATCACATAGTCACTGTTAGCCAGCTTATATTATCCAGCCGCTCAGAATAGACTGTGTTTCAGGTATCTTTTCATCTGAGCACTCAGCACTGCAGACGGAAAAAAAATGTAGATCATACTGTGATTTGAATTATCTTTTTCGAAGGCACAGCATAGTAAGGTGGGGACAGTTCTCAAGGGACCAGCATGAAACTAATAAGATTTACTAATGGCTTTAGCTTTTGTAATTTGATGAGAAGTCTAACAGAAGAATAAAAATAGCCAAGCTTTTAATTGGATATTGATCTAAACAGATATTCTCTTCCTAAGTACCTGTGAGAATTAGTTATCTTAGAATCACTGGATACATTATATTTATCATGATTTCCCTATAATTGTTAGTGCTGTATACTTACAGTTTATACAAATGCATTAATGCTGTAATTATTTAATAGATCAATTAAATGAAGTTCTTTTGATTTACAAAGCACTTGAATGCTATTTTAGAGGAACAGCGAGGCTATTTAAGATGCTTAAATTTCCATTACTGGTTTTACTTACACTTTAAGAACTTTATTATATTTATTTTCCATTGGAATGCAAAGAACAAATGATGGTTACATCAGACTGAGTACATATAGCAGGCCAATAATGACCTTGACAACCATTTTATCATAGGAGCATCTGTCCTTAGTGATTCTTGATTTTCTTAAAGGAAACCCAAGGTGAGAGGGATATGGAGGCTGCCATATCTCTTTTGAACAATATCAGTTACCTGGCAGCCCTGCTGATTATGTGTCTCTAATACTTTTAGCCATAGACCTGAACAAGCATGTAGAAGATCAGGTACTCTGACTCAGCTGATTCAGGTTTTACTGCATAAGCCATATGCTTGTTCCAGGGTTTTGACTCGGACACTACTTGCCAGAAGATCAACGGGGCTGCCAGGCAACTGTTTACAAGGAAATAATTATAGCAGCCTCCATATGCCTCTCACCTCGAGTTCCTTTTAAAAACTCTCAGATTTCTCATTGGAATTTTGGGGTGAGTATTTTGTAAGTTCATTTTAAGTTTATACAAATAGTTTTATTTACAGCTGTTATCCCGTTCATTAATTGAGCACTTGTATGCTTACTAATACATGTCTGGATCTAATCAGCCATCCATTATGCAATGCAAAACATAGTTTAAGTTGGGCTGGTTTCGTTTTTTTGTAACTGCTGAGCTCCTGGGATTCTCACACTCAACGGTCTCTACAGTTTGCTCTGTTTGGTGCACAAAATGAAAAACATCCATTAAGTGGCAGTTTTGAAGACAGTGATGCCTTGATAAGAGAGCTTGGGGAGTTAGACTATACTGCTCAGAGCTAACTGCACTAATGGACCTCTTTGCATATGCAGTGGTGCGAATCAATACAAACTACATGGCACTGCTTCCATAGAGTGAAATACTGTAGGCTCATTCAGTATATACGAATGCAGTAGTCTGTACAACTTTTTTTCCCATCCATGTTGCATTGCCGTTAGTGTTAATGAATATATTTTGTTCCATAACAGAAACATGTTCAGATTCAGGATTTTCTGAATGCTGATGTGCTCAGTCACTGTGAATATACAGATTTTTTTCTCAGCATTTATCATATCACCATGTATTACATTGTTATTTTTTTGTGAAAATAAGAATTTTGGAACATGGAATATGAAAAACGACTTTTTGTAAAAACACGCAATTCTGTGGAAATGTCATTTTTTTGCAAACATTCCCATTCTTGAGCATTTACTGTATTATTGCGCAGAAAAAAAGTCATGTTAAGAACATGATATTCTTAGTGAATAAAATGTGTTAATTTCATCAGCTCATCCTTTGAAAAAGTGGCCGCCTGAACTAAAATGGATTTAAAATCTACCCATCTACCCCCCTCCTTTTGTGTCACTCACCACCCCCTCCCTCTAGATTGTAAGCCTTCCGCAATGCCCTCTCTCCTTGAGTATCATACTTGATTGTACACTCCACCCAGAGTAATGTGTACTTGTACTATTGGGACTTGTATGATCGGGCATTGTATTACTACCTATATTGGGTTGTGCACCTTATTGCTTATCACCTGTATTGTGTTACTGTATCTTATTGCTCACTTCCTATATTGTGTTGTCGGTCACCCCTGTCTGTAATCTTATGTATTGTTACAGCGCTGCGTAATATGTTGGTGCCCTATAGTCCAATAAATAATAATATTAATACCATCAATTGTGTCAATCACGACCATGCAATGGATAAACTGTGTTCCTGCCACTTCAACCACAGAGCAACTCAAAGAAGCAGTGGAAACAACAGTTCTGCTATACTGGGCTATGCAATTGTCCTCTCCAGTCCATCCATGTGTGTGTACATGACAACAGAAACAAGTGCCTGGGTTGGATGCACATGCTGAATTAGCAAGGACCAATGTACCAGAACAGATAACTATGTTTTACCATCACTTTCCTGTGCATAAGGGTAGATAGAAGACAAAAGCACTTCAGATGAAGAACATGATTGTGGTACTAGGGGGACATGGTGGAAATGGGTGGGTGAATGGGTCACAGTACAATGCAGGTTCACTAACCACCAGTGTAAAAGGAGATTTTACTGAGGAACCGTGGGTACAGGGGGTGTTGCAAAAGTTTGGGCACCAGCATAGGTAACCTTATAAATATTGTTTATAGGCATGGGGCTGGCCACTTTGCAATATGTGGCTACACATAGCAGGGACAAAGCTTTCAAGGCACCTTTTTTTTTTTTTTTTTGCAGCAAGTGGCCACAATTTAGGTTAGGCATCAGGAAGAAGGTTTGTGGTAGTGGTGGTGGTGGGGCAGTTAAGGTTAGGCATCAGGAAGGGGGTTTGAGGCAAAGGGGGGAATTAAGGTTAATGGCCCACGGACGGGTGTTAGGGTTAGGCACCAGCAGGGAGTGTGGTTAGAGCATTGGATGGGGGAGGGTTCTGTGTGAGAGCAGGGTTAGGTTTAGCTGTATTAAATATCAGTAACATTGTTACTGTAGAATATCAATACATTTTACCGATATTTTACTATTGGCCACATTTCCTGGCTCCTTTATTTTGCATATGCATTACTCGGGCCCTCACTAAACACCAGTATAAAGAAGGTATTGCTTAGAGTGTTCATTCAGTAGATGATTTATCTTATTGTGCTGTCATCACAGACCAAACTTAACTTCTTCCGCAAATTGGCGGTGGGAGAGAGGATCTCTCGTTCCTCGACGCATATGTGCATCTCGCGAGGTACTAGATTTGATGGGAGCTCGCACGAGCTCCCAGCAGCCAGCACAGCGGACCCCAGGGATCAGTCTGCCAGGCAGCGATTGGCGCTGGGAGGCTGTTTATTTTAAACAGGAATGTAAGTATTTATAAAGCTCTGACATCTTATGCAGCACTGCACAAAGTATAGTCCTGTCACTTAACTGTCCCTTGGAAGGTCTCACAGTCTAATCCCTACCCTAGGCATATGTCTATGTATGTATGTATAGTGTAGTGTATGTAACATACAGTAGTCTAGGGCTACTTTCGGGGAGGATAAAAAAATATTTTTTTCTCAAAAATGTTGGTATTTTTTAATTAATAAAATAATAATAAAATCAGTGAGAAGAAAAGGAGGTAAAATTCATTTGGGTGCTAAGTTGTATGACCGAGCAATAAACCATTAAAGGTGGGAAGTGCCGATTTGTAAAAATGGCCTGATCACTAGGGGGGTATGAACCTCTGAGATGCAAGAGGTTAACTTTGGCCAAATAATTATCATCTTCTTCATGAAAATGTACAGAAATGATTATCTCAATAAAAATGCAAGTTTGAATATTTTTGTTCATCAATACTAGCTTCTTTTGGCTTAATGAGATTTTTGATAACATATACTTTGTTCTCTGTGCTATTTTATCTCTTCCCCCTTCAGTCGTTCACGATTAGTGATAGTGAATGCCTAGGACTTAGGACTGGTTCAGACGGACCCTAAACCTACATTAAACAACAGTCCCAGTGCTCTTTGCTCAAGTGCTGTTCATTCAAACGAATGGGCAGTGCTTTTTAACTCACTAGCAGAAAAGCATGTGAGAGTGACACCACACTGCTGGTTCGGACACCTGTCTCAACCGACCCTTAGAAAACAGATAAAGATGCTTAAGATAATGACACTCATAAAATATATAGCTTATTTGCAGTGCACAAGTTAGTTCTGCTAATGTCTTGTGAACTTCACAGTTACTGTAAAGTGTGTAACAGTTTTACTTAAAACGTTACTTAATTTACAATAAATAAATAAATAAATAAAATAAATAAATACATAATGGTGACTTCCTTTCTCCTCATCCTTATGTAGGCCATATGCATTTGTACCAAGCTGGGGGCTGATTACAAGGAGAAAGTGGCTGACAGTAAAAGATGTACCATTAACAGCCCTAACATAGACAAACAGCACTGTTTCTCTAGTTCAGACAAATTTCACCTTGATAAATGTGAAGCACCTCTAAGTACCAGCACAAAGGGAGCAAATCTCTGAGTGTTATTGAACTTTGTTAGAGGATACAGAATAGACAAAACTCTGATTTTTATTGACATTAAATTGTGTGCTTTATTTTATTTACTGCATTTTGTATATTCTTCCTTCTTGTGTTTGGTATCTTACAATGAAAACTGTGAACAGAGCAGAAGCTACCATATACTAAGGTGTCTCTTCTTATAAGGAAACAATAACACACATTTATTTTGACTCTTTCACTGTTTCAACCAGCAAAGCAAGCCTGCTAGTCAAATCCACGTAGGCAAAGAACATGCATTACAGCCCCAAAGGGAGTTTTGGCTTCAGTACCTTTAGATAAATAGTGTTGCTGCGTCTTTTCCGGTCACTGATGGGAATTTCATGTAATCACACTTCAAAGAAATTCCATTATTTCTTTGTAAATCGAGGGAAGAATTATACAAAAAAAATAAAATAAAATAAAGAAACAAACAAAAGAAAAACGCAGAAAAGAAAATGGATGTTTTTCTTCTTTACAGTGAATGAAGTACAATGCGCAGTGACTGAGTACCATAGATAGCTATCTGCTTGCTACAGTGGCTACTGAAATTTGAATGTAGATATTACAAATGGTATGACTTGTTTTGTACCATTAGGCTACTTTCACACATGCAGCGTCGCATCATGCCGCGGTAAGATCCCTTGCCACTCCACATCACAATGGCCATTAATTTCAATGAGATTGGCCACAGTACCCGTGGTGCGACGCAATTTGGTGGAAGTGTTTACAACAGTGCAGAGGTGACGCAGACTCTGTAGTGCATTGCTGAGCATTACGAGTGGTACCACGCAGCAGGCATTTGTCTATAGAGATGGCTCGAACCTCCGATTTTAGGTTCGCGAACCTCGAAGGCAAACTTCCGCAAAAGTCCTCCCCGCCTCCTCACCTTTCACCCTCACCTAGGCTGGCACCTGGTGCACCCATGGGTGCACTAGGTGCCAGCCTAGGTGAGGGTGACAGGTGAAGGCAGGTTGGGAGAAACAGCGGTATCTGGCAGTTATGTGTCCGCACAGGACGCATTCTAAGCAATACTAAATGGTTTATGAATGATCCGGTTCTTTTTAATGAATTGAATCGAATGAATCGGTTTAGAGCTGATTCATTAGATTCAAGTCAGTAAAAAGAACCGGATCATTCATGAATCGGTTAGTGTAGCTTACAATGCGTTCTGTGCGGACGTATAGCTGCTGGCTCCCGCTGTCTCTCCCCACCTGCCTTCACCTGTCACCCTCACCTAGGCTGGCTCCCGGTGCACCCATGGGTGCACCAGGTGCCAGCCTAGGTGAGGGTGGCAGGTGAGGAGGCGGGGAGGACAGCAGGAGCCAGTGCTATGCACCTGCAGGACACATTCTAAGCTATAATTAGTATAGCTTGTGGGAGATCTTCAATCAACTTAATTGAAGATCGCAAGATGGAGGATATTGGCGTGGGATATTTCCGAGGATTTTGGTGTGGGAACTTTTTTTAAAGGTACAGGTAAGTATTTCTGGTTAATTAAGAACATAAAAGGACTGTTTGCGTGGTTGTGTTTTTATTTCATTTAACCCTTTGGGGAAATGGGTAAGGGGTACTTTGTCAATATAGGTGTCCGCATTCTATATGGTATTCCAGATTACTGTTCGCATAGAAAGTTCCACAGATGCATCAACATAGGTTTTCTGTGTTGCTCTGTAGTCATATGCCCTCAGATGAGATGTATATAGGGAGAACAAGCACATAAAAAAGCAATATAGTGTAGTATTTCTCAAATGTTGTTGCACCTTCACCTTCTCACAGTGCCAAAAGCTGCAGTGAAGCACACCCTCAATGAAGCACACTCATCTATATATTTATATATATAATATATATATATATATATATATATATATATATATATATATATATATACATACACAGTGGCTTGCAAAAGTATTCGGCCCCCTTGAAGTTTTCCACATTTTGTCACATTACTGCCACAAACATGAATCAATTTTATTGGAATTCCACATGAAAGACCAACACAAAGTGGTGTACATGTGAGAAGTGGAACGAAAGTCATACATGATTCCAAACATTTTTTACAAATCAATAACTGCAAAGTGGGGTGTGCGTAATTATTCAGCCCCCTTTGATCTGAGTGCAGTCAGTTGCCCATAGACATTGCCTGATGAGTGCTAATGACTAAATAGAGTGCACCTGTGTGTAATCTAATGTCAGTACAAATACAGCTGCTCTGTGACGGCCTCAGAGGTTGTATAAGAGAATCTTGGGAGCAACAACACCATGAAGTCCAAAGAACACACCAGACAGGTCAGGGATCAAGTTATTGAGAAATTTAAAGCAGGCTTAGGCTAGAAAAATTTTTCCAAAGCCTTGAACATCTCACGGAGCACTGTTCAAGCGATCGTTCAGAAATGGAAGGAGTATGGCACAACTGTAAACCTACCAAGACAAGGCCGTCCACCTAAACTCACAGGCCGAACAAGGAGAGCACTGATCAGAAATGAAATCAAGAGGCCCATGGTGACTCTGGATGAGCTTCAGAGATCTACAGCTCAGGTGGGGGAATCTGTCCATAGGACAACTATTAGTCCTGCACTGCACAAAGTTGGGCTTTATGGATGAGTGGCAAGAAGAAAGCCATTGTTAACAGAAAAGCATAAGACGTCCCGTTTGCAGTTTGCCACAAGCCATGTAGGGGACACAGCAACCATGTGGAAGAAGGTGCTCTGGTCATATGAGACCAAAATGGAATGTTTTGGCCAAAATGCAAAACGCTATGTGTGGAGGAAAACTAACACTGCACATCACTCAGAACACACCATCCCCACTGTCAAATATGGTGGTGGCAGCATCATGCTCTGGGGGTGCTTCTCTTCAGCAGGGACAGGGAAGCTGGTCAGGGTTGATGGGAAGATGAACGGAGCCAAATACAGGGCAATCCTGGAAGAAAACCTCTTGGAGTCTGCAAAAGACTTGAGACTGGGGTGGAGGTTCACCTTCCAGCAGGACAATGACCCTAAACCTAACGCCAGGGCAACAATGGAATGGTTTAAAACAAAACATATCCATGTGTTAGAATGGCCCAGCCAAATCCAATCGAGAATCTGTGGCAAGATCTGAAAATTGCTGTTCACAAACGCTGTCCATCTAATCTGACTGAGTTGGAGCTGTTTTGAAAAGAAGAATGGGCAAGGATTTCAGTCTCTAGATGTGCAAAGCTGGTAGAGACATACCCTAAAACACTGGCAGCTGTAATTGCAGCAAAAGGTGGTTCCACAAAGTATTGACTCAGGGGGCTGAATAATTATGCACACCCCACTTTGCAGTTATTTATTTGTAAAAAATGTTTGGAATAATGTATGATTTTTGTTCTACTTCTCACATGTACACCACTTTGTATTGGTCTTTCATGTGGTATACCAATAACATTGATTCATGTTTGTGGCAGTAATGTGACAAAATGTGGAAAACTTCAAGGGGGCAGAATACTTTTGCAAGCCACTGTATATATATACATATATATATATATACATATATATATATATATATATATATATATATATATATATATATATATATATACATATATATACAATGCGCTTACCGGATATAGTAGCTGTTCAATCACAGACAGCAATAAAAGCACTGGAAAGCTCCCTTTAGGCAGTCGATCAATGGTCATCTGCTTCTCCTCTGCACTGTATCTCTCCACGATACTTTAACTCAGGCACCAGATTCCAATGCTGTTTGATACAAAACAGCTTCAGTGCTTTTGACACTCTGTGTCCACAACGGCTTCTCCCAGCTTCACAGAAATGTATAGGTTTGGCCCTTTAAAAACTAAAAACACGTTCCCATAGTGCATAAACGTTTTTTAATATGACAGTAAAAAAGAATTGCACTCACATCTCCATCAGCATCATCAACAAACCATCATCTGCAGCACAAGAACCATCATCTGCAGCCCAGACCAAGTACGATGGCGGCGCGTACAGATGCAGCAGCTTCATGCTACCCACATTGGTGCTTTCTTCTATTAATTTTTTTCCTACTGACCTTCACCTCCTCACAAGCAAAGGCAAGCATCCACTACAATCGCCAGGAGCTTCTACAGATCGGATCAAGCAGCACAGGAGATTACTTTAACACGGAATCAATATCGCAGGAGATTCTTAGATCACCGGGACTTTCGTTAACCACTGCTATCCTCAGAAATAGACGGGGCAGAAAGCGAAGCAAGAGGAAACAAAAGAGAGGTAAGCGATCAGGACTGCTAACTAGACTGAGAGCTACTCCACATAAAACCCCTCTTCCTAGCGCACTTCTTGCAAATGTGAGATCCCTCGCAAATAAAATGGATGAGCTCCGACTGGATATCTCCACGTATAAAACTATGAGAGACTGTTGCCTTTTGATTTTTTTGGAGACATGGCTGGACCCCTCCATACCAGACGCTGCAGTTGAGCTTGCCGGTCACACGCTTCAGCGTGCTGATCGAACGCATGATTCTGGCAAGAAAACAGGTGGAGGTCTATGTGTTTATATCAATAATGCTTGGTGCACTAACGTAACCATAATCAACAAGTCTTGTTCACCTGATGTGGAATATCTAATGCTGAGATGTCGACCTTTTTACCTACCCAGGGACCATTCAGTTATTATAATTATGGCAGTGTACATTCCACCTCATGCCAATGCTAAGTCAGCAAATGAACAACTGTTTGATGTCATTAGTAAGCAACAGAACTCACACCCTGATGCAATTTTCATCATTGCTTGAGATTTTAACCAAGCAAATCTCAAGAAGGTATTTCCCAGATTTTATCAGCAAGTGGACTGTAAAACCAGAGGAGAAACCACCTTGGATCATGTCCATACAAATATAAAAGGTGCCTATAAGATCACCCCACGCCCCCCACTGGGACAGTCTGACCATCTATCCTTGTTTCTTATTCCCGCATACAAAGCCATTATCAACACTGCTAAACCAATTAGCAAGTCTGTTAAAGTCTGGCCTGAGACTGCCCTCTCAGCTCCAAGATTGCTTTGAAAATACAGATTGTGATATTTTCTGTCATGAAACAGACCTGGAGACGAGTACTTCCTCTGTATTGTCATATGTTCACTTCTGTGTGGACACCATCACTGTCAACAAAATAATTACGGTTTACCCAAATCATAAACCATGGATAACAAAAGAACTCAAGGAACTTCTAAAGAATAGAAACAAAGCTTTAAAATACAGGACAAAGAAGCATATTCTTCAGCCAGAGCAAGTCTGAAAAAAGGCATACGAAATGCAAAACTTAAATACAAACAAAGGATTGAGGAAAACTTTGAAAATGACTCAAACCCAAAGAGGATGTGACAAAGCATTCAACTATTCACAGATTACAAAAAGAAGAACAGCACTCAATATACACTGGACAATAACATACCCAGCCTAGCAGAGGAACTTAACAACTTCTTTTCTAGATTTGAAAAAGACATCAATCGGCCTCCAGTCAACTTTGGGCCCACTACAGACTCACAGCCTTCAATCTTTCACATACATGAAGTGCAGCAAACACTCACAAATATCAACACCAGGAAAGCTGCAGGTCCTGATGGTGTGCAAGAACGTGTGCTCCAGGCCTGTGCTGGTCAACTAGCGAAAGTTTTTACACAAATATTCAACCTTTCTCTGTTCTTGAGTGTAGTCCCATCATGCCTTAAAGAGAGTCTGAAGCGAGAATAAATCTCGCTTCAGACCTCATAGATAGCAGGGGCATGTGTGCCCCTGCTAAAACGCAGCTATCCCGCGGCTTAATGGGGGTCCCTTCACCCCCAAATCCCCTCGGTGCAGCGGGGGAGCGCTTCCTGGTTGGGGCAGGGCTAACCGCCGCAGCCCTGCCCCACGCGCGTCTGTCAGCGCGTATATCCACCTTTCACCCTCCCCTCTCAGTCTTCCTTCACTGAGAGGGGCGGGGGAGAGGCGGCGATGTGCGTCTGATAGACGGCACTGAGAGGCAGGGCTGCAGCCGTTAGCCCTGCCTCCAGGAAGAGAATTTTACGTCCAAATTTGCGACCAACTTTTGCGGGGTGGGTTTGGGGGTGAAGGGACCCCCGTTAAGCCGCGGAATGGCGGCGTTTTAGCAGGGGCACACATGCCCCTGCTAACTATGAGCTCTGAAGCGAGATTTATTCTCGCTTCAGAGTCTCTTTAAATCTACAACCATTGTGCCAGTCCTAAAAAATCCTAGGATAACCTGTCTTAATGATTATTGACCAGTTGCTCTAACCCCTGTCATCGCCAAGTGCTTTGAACGACTGGTAGCCACACACATCAAGGCCTCCATCCCAGCAAATCTAGATCAACACCAGTTTGCTTACTGAACAAATAGATCGACTGAGGATGCCATCTGTGTAGCTCTCCATGCTGCCCTCTCACACCTGGAAAAGCCCAACTCCTATGTTAGGATGCTCTTTGTTGACTACAGCTCAGCATTTAACACCATTGTACCTAGCCAGCTGACCAACAAACTCCATGCACTAGGTCTTGCTCCCTCCATATGTACTTGGTTATTGGACTTCCTTACTAATCACCCTTATACTGTCAGACTAGGAAAACAGACATTCTCCACCCTTACACTGAGCACTGGCGTGCCACAGGGCTGTGTATTAAGCCCTCTCCTCTATGCACGTTTCACCCATGACTGCCAGCCTATCCACGTCATACACTCTGATGAAGTCCGCGGTGGGCGGACGCAACGCGTCAGTGGGCGGGGCATAACCCGTGATGTGATCTGTGCGCTCCGAAGTTTGAAGCTCCCAGCTGGAAGGACTCTCTCTAGTGGACCAGCACGCCACCACTCCCCGCTGCGGACGCGCGGCTGGGTAAAGAGGTGGACAGGTGAACACCCTGCTAGTACGGTAATCCGGGAAACGGGACCGGAATCGTTCAGGACTGGTGAGATACTGGCCGGATTGATACAGCAAGGTGAAAGTGACTGTACCTGTGCCCGAGAACCTTAGTAAAGCTGGACGGATGGGCTTCTGCTACAGCCTGGCTGCCTCTGTCTCCCCGCTCTGAGTTACGTCGGATTGGTACCGGTACCAGTGTGGATGGGATGAGTGTGGCGTGCTAGGTTGTATGAGTGAGGAGCGCTCCACAGATCCCTCGTTTTTAATTGTTTTTAGGGCGGAATTGCATATCTTTTGTATTTGTGCTGAATAAAGGCTTATATATAAATCAGTATCCCCAGGGTGGACACAAATTATTAAAATTGATACAAGTCATTAACGTTATTGTGACCACCCCTATTGAATGTGATAGTGTGGGAATTTGAAGCAGAAGGGTGAGATAGACAGTTAATTTATTTGCATGTCAGCCTATCCATACCTCAAACATAATTGTTAAGTTTGCAGATGATACGACTGTCATTGGGCTTATATCAGACAATGAGGAAGCTGCATACAGAAAAGAAGTTAGGAACCTGACTGCATGGTGTGACATTAACAACCTGTTATTAAATACAAAGAAGACCAAAGAAATTATTCTGGACTTTAGGACCACCAAAAAGACTACTCACCTACCGCTAATGATCAATGCAGAGGCTGTGGAGAGAGTTTCCAGCTTCAAATTTTTGGGAGTCACCATTGCAGAGAACCTGTCCTGGGCTGACAATGCTTTAGCTCTAACTGGCAAAGCACAACAATGCCTCTACTTTCTGAGAAAACTAAGGAGCGCTAACCTCCCACAGAAGCTGCTGGTTAATTTCTACAGATGCACTATAGAAAGCGTTCTGACCAATTTCATTGATCAGAAATGCAGTCAAGAGGCCCATGGTGACTCTGGACGAGCTGCAGAGATCTAGAGCTCAGGTGGGAGACTCTGTCCATAGGACAACTATTAGTCATGCACTGTAAAAAGTTGGCCTTTATGGAAGAGTGGCAAGAAGAAAGGAATTGTTAACAGAAAGTGTAAGAAGTCCCGTTTGCAGTTTGCCACAAGCCATGTGGGGGACACAGCAACCATGTGGAAGAAGGTGCTCTGGTCAGATGAGACCAAAATTGAACTTTTTGGCCAAAATGCAAAACGCTATGTGTAGCGGAAAATTAACACTGCACATCACTCTGAACACGCCATCCCCACTGTCAAATATGGTGGTGGCAGCATCATGCTCGGGGGTGCATCTTTTCAGCAGGGACAGGGAAGCTAGTCAGAGTTGATGGGAAGATGGCTGGAGCCAAATACAGGTCAAACTTGGAAGAAAACCTCTTGGAGACTGCAAAAGACTTGAGACTGGAATGGAGTTTCACCTTCCAGCAGGACAATGACCCTAAACATAAAGCCAGGGCAACAATGGAATGGTTTAAAACAAAACATATCCATGTGTTAGAATGGCCAAGTCAAAGTCCAGATCTAAATCCAACCGAGAATCTGTGGCAAGATCTGAAAACTGCTGTTCACAAATTCTGTCCATCTAATCTGACTGAGCTGGAGCCTTTTTTTCAATGAAGAATGGGCAAGGATTTCAGTCTCTAGATGTGCAAAGCTGGTAGAGACATACCCTAAAAGACTGGCAGCTGTAATTGCAGAAAAAGGTGGTTCTACAAAATATTGACTCAGGGGGCCGAATAATTACGCACACCCCACTTTGCAGTTATTTATTTGTAAAAAATGTTTGAAATGATGTATGATTTTGGATCCACTTCTCACATGTACACCAGTTTGTATTGGTCTTGCACGTGGAGTTCCAATAAAATTGATGCATGTTTGTGGCAGTAATGTGACAAAATGTGGAAAACTTCAAGGGGCCGAATACTTTTGCAACCCACTGTACCTCAAACATTTTCAGGAGCCCAAGTGCTCCCAAAGATGGACAGCTCCATACTTACACATACACATGTGCGAATGTGCGTGAGAACGTGCTCGCACATACACAGTATGGAGCGGCCCGTCTTCAAGCACTAGGGCTCCCAAAGACCTCCGAAGCCTCCTGCAGTGGCAGAGAGTAGTCTCTGACCCATCGGTCAGAGACTGCTAACAGGGGAGCCAGTGGTGGTAAGCAGGGACCAGGAGAGGATCGGTAAGGCTCTGTAGGACCCAGAGCCTTACCTCTCCTTAGGTAAGTATCGTTTTTTCTTTTTTTACTTCCGGCTCGCTTTAACATAGGACACCATGGGTTGAATCGCTATTTTTCGGGTCCGGATCATCCGGCCCACGCACCCGGACCGGAGCCTGACTGCACCATCCGGAAATAGAAACCTATGGGGAACGGAAAGCACAGAACACACAGGATACAAACACCTGACGTTCTATCCCACTTCCTATGCGTATTCTAGCGGCCATTTCGGATGGGGACACATGGGCAGCAGTGGAGCAGCAGTGACTAACGTGCTGGAGCTGTTTGGCAGTATGTCGGAGGTGGAGGTGAGGCCTAAACAGCGGAGGACCTGATTCTACAGGTGCACCAGGTGCACCTTCTGCTGACTCCAACAATTTTATTATTAATTTCGTTGTTTTTACCACACGTATCCGGATGGCGGTCTGATACATACCTGATGCAAACGGACCAGATCGGATCCAGATCGGAACCGTACGGTTCCGATCCAGATCAGGTCCTGATCCGATCCGGATCCGGTCCGTTTGCATGCCAAAACACAAGTTTAACTGTCTTTGCAACATGTGTAGCTAAAGTTTTCATAGCTTACTATATCTGATTATTTATTAAATTTGCAACAGAAGCAATTGCATCTCTAAGAGTAGGTCTAGGACTGGGCTTATGATGATGCAATACTTTTCTGAGCATCAGTGGGAAGGCTATTTTTTTATCAGAACCTCATCTTACTTCTAGCAACCTGCAGAAGGTAACATCTTTTGAAGCCACACTCTTTAAAGGGGAACTGAAGTAAGAGGTATACGGAGACTGCCATATGTATTTCCTTTTAATCAATACCTGTTGCCTGGCAGCCCTGCTGGTCTATTTCTCTGCAGTAGTATCTGAATAACACCAGAAACAAGCATGCAGTTAGCCTTGTCAGATCTGACATTAAAGTCTGAAACATTTGATCTGCTGCATGCTTGTTCAGGGGCTATGGCTAATAGTATTAGAGGCAGAGGATCAGCAGGGCTGCCAGGCAACTGGTATTGCTTAAAAGGAAATAAACATGGCAGCCTCCATATACCTCTTTCTTCAGTTCCACTTTAAGCTTTCCTTGCTAATGCTAGTTATTTCTCTGACAGCCACTAGTAAGAACACTCAAGTTCTCTAGCTTCTGTGCTGCCCTCTACCCAAGCATTAAAGTATCCTGGTTCTTTGTTACAGCAAACAACCTTTACACAAACCAAAAGCCCCTTAATCACAGCTACCCTCCCATTCAAAAATGAAATTCAAAATTGTCCGAGTTGTTGGTGGTCCAGCTGCATTCAGCTTGTAGACATAGATGCTTCTGTGGCATAGCATCTTTGGGTATTGTTAACTAGTGTATCCCAAGCCATCCCTATTGTTCATGAAATGGTGTCCTCAACCTACATCAACACATGGTTGGCAATGTGTGTATGGTGCTAAATCACACCACTGGAAAAAGGTTCACACTTTCACTGATATGTGGAAGAGTACTCATTGTCCAGAATGCTCTATCACGGTCCAATGGGTCCGAAGAATAAAGGCAGCAAGGGGTACCTTACTTGATCTACTCTTGTGTTGCCACTATCAGTGCAATTAATAATACTGCTGAATATATTATTCTTCTTGTCTGCTGCTACAACTTTCATTTCCTCTGCTTCCTCATCCACCATAACCTCATAAAGAGGCAGGGCCTCAAAACACATAATGGCCTCAATTCACTAAGCTTTATCGAACATTTGATAATTTACCTCATAAGTAAAGTCTAATTTTGAATTCACTAAGGTCTCATAGATTTATCAAATGTTTTATCGATAAAATGTTCAATTAATCTATAACACCTTAGTGAATTCAAAATTAGATTTTACACATGAGGTAAAATACCAAACGTTTGATAAAGTGTTTGATAAAGCTTTGTGAATTGAGGCCATAGTGGGTGTCCAAACTGCACAAGAAGTCAGTTGAATGCAAGAATCTTATTTGAACTAACTGCCGGTGCTGCCACTGGCCACGGTCAGACTGTTTGCCGGAAAACATCCTGAATACAAGTCATGATATGCTTATGATTATGCACACATTGTAAGTGTGATTTTAACAGAGTGTGTTCATTAAACTAAAGGTGGCCACACACGATACAATAAAATTATCAGATTTTACGGCAATTCGATAAAAACGATCGGATCACCTGGAAAAATCGAAAGCTTTTTTTTCATTCGACTGAAAAATCCGATCGGATTTCCCGTTTTCTTCGATTTTAATCGATCCGGAATGCCAGATATTTTTCTTTAATCTTTTTAAGGATTGTATGATGTGTGTTGGATTGTCAAATTATTAATACACACAACTTAGCAATTTTGGCAGAGTTTCCAATCATTTTTATCATAATTGGGGAACAATTTAACATACGTGTGTGGTACATTGGTCATATTTTTGAAATGTTACAATCAGTCAGAAAAATTGATTGCAATTCTTAAATTGAACAGATATTTAAAAAATTGTACGGTGTGTGGCCACCTCTCTGAGAGCGCTCATCTTGTCTTTTCTTTTCAGCACCTTTTTGTCTTTTCTTTTCAGCACACCCATCCCATTGTTTGGAGCTGCATCCATGAAGATTTTGCCCTGGAGTTTTGTGGCAGAAATTTAAAGACTGGTTGAACATCTGTATCCTTCATCGATTGTGCATTTGTTTGTTTTTGGCAGATACATGCTAGCATGTGCCCAGCGTTCACTGATAGCTTAGCTACCAGCTTAAATTCACAATGCTGAGCTTCTTGTAAAGTTAATGTCATCCTGCCATTGTTGCAAAGCAAACTCTCCCTACTTCTTGTACCTCACCTTGCATATCTATAACTCGGAGGAAACAAACTAGCCTGAAAGAACACATTTCATATTATCTGACACTCAGCTATAGCTGAGCAATATACTGTTTCATAGAAAGAGGAGGTGGGTCAAAGGATTGGTGCATGTCAGGTGGGGAGGGTAAGTAAGAGCATAACGGGTTCATTCCTTGCTTAGCCATGTGCTGTGGTGGAACACTTAATTATGTAGTGAGGGAGGGGTGCACATGCTAGATTCTTGGCCAAGATTACACAGAATAATTTTCTTATCCAAAAGTCCTCATATCTTCAAAGCTTTAAATGTGAGCTTGATTACAGGAGAAGGAAGCAGAATAATGAGCTCATCAGTTGGTGGGTGGGCATTACCGATGCTGTACCATGCTGCTTCGAAGGAAGTTGAGGGCACAGACTCTCCAGTATTTGCAATAATATGTTGCTGGTCACATAAGTAATTGCAGAACTGGATTCATTTGCATATCTTTGGTCTGGTAAGACATTTCACAAATACCGAGTTATAACAGTGTATTTGACTTTCTGATTGGATAAGGATAGATTCACAGTGGGGCATTGTGAAGCAATGTAAAAGAGGCATTTTAACACAGAAAGTCACACTGCAATATATAGTCTATATGCAATGTTCATAGTGCATCTAGTGTAATGTGATCCAACAGACTACTGTATCCCAATGCAGTACATGCATTAACTGTGGCAGTGAAGCATACTTTTCATTGACTGTATGCATCACTGTATGCACTGCAATAGATACATAATTTGCATTGCAACTTTTAATTCCATTGCATTGCATTCTTGTTCTTACAGAGAACCCATCACAATACCTACTGTGAACCTAACCTTTGCAGTAAACATGCATGAGTGTAGATATCTATTGTCCCGTTCTACTTCCTTGCTTTTTTTAGGTATGCGGGAGAATTCATCACTTGTGTTTACCATTGTCAGATGCATAGAAGGGGTGCTGTGCAGCAGTACCCAGATCTCTTCGCCCAGGCACCTTAACTTGGCATGCAGATAGGTGTTGATGTGTATGAATGCTGTTATGTTTAAGCTTTAAAAGTCAAAAAGGCCTTTCACAGACTAAATTTGCCTAGCACTGGCTTTTTAGTGATAGGCTAAATTATCTTTTAATGTTAGGCAATAAGCATCACCCAACCTAATTCTAGTTATATTATTTTCAGGTACCATTTAAATTATAAAATCTAAGTGGAACACATTGCTGTTTTTAAACTGTTCCATTTTAAATGTAATTGTGTATGTCTTATCTTACTCTGAACTGCAGACAGGATTTTAATAATATTTATTTTCTTTGTTCTGACCTCTACATTCTGGTAAAAATGAACATATATTATTCTTTGTTTTAGCAACTGGATGCAGGCATTCTTGGTGCCTCATCTATTTTCTTATGTAAAATTACTCATCCAGCAGCAAATTCTCTAAGGCCCGAAGCTCAAGGACTGTAGAGTCATTTATATAATGAATCCCAGAGTGAAAGTAATTCATCTGGGGACAGAATGTACTGAAATTGAAACTAACAAGGGAGGTTTAGACAGAAAATACATTTCTAATATTTGTCAGTCTACTTTCTGCAATATTAGCTTTTTATGGTATCTAAATGCATAAAATGCAGGGCAGTAAACGCTGGAACAGGATGCATAAATGAAGCAGTCGGGTTTTATTCTGCTGTTTCCCTTTGCTACTTTGGGTTTATGTAAACAAAACAAGGCCTATTTATAAGGGCTATAAATACAACCGAGCAAACAGCTGATTTTAAGGATCACTTGTCTGTGATCTGACTTGTTGCATAATTTATTCTGGTGTATCTGCAGTGTGATCTACAATATGAAGAAATGGCAAATGAAAGGTGAACACATTCATCAGAATTAACATTAAAAAGGCACCTCTAGCTAACCGCGGCGGCAGCCCCAGGACCGCCTAACGCAGATCGGCGTTAAGTCCTGGGGTGGGGATTTGCAGGAGATCGCGCGTGCCAATGGGCGCGCATCACTACTTCAATAATGGAGCTCCACTCCGCCATCAGTCTTCCAGTGGCGATTGCCATCTATTTAATCTGTACAGCTCTGCAATCTATGGCAGTGCTGTCCTGAGAGACACCAAAGCGATCTGCTGTCATAGGCTGAAGCTACTGATTGGAATGAAGTTTAATCATTGGTTAAAGTTCCTCTTTAAATAGGCATTCTAAGTATATTCATTTAAAGTTTATTTAGTCAGTAGTCAGTGTTGCCCATTGTAAAATATTTCCTCTCTCTGATTAAACATTTTAAAAATGTATCGCTGTTGGTGACATCTTTAGTTCTGCCAGGTGATCTGTACAGAAAATACATTACTGAGAGTTCTATGCACAGGGGGAGATTCTACTTGCTTAGCAATTGGAAAAAGCCATAATTTCCCACAAGTGGACCTTGGTCATGACATCACACTGTGGGAGGGGTTTCACCACGATATCAGCCATACAGACCCCCCTGATATGCTATTTGAGAAAAGGTAAAGATTTCTTGTGGGAAAGGGAGTATCAGCTACTGATTGGAATGAAGTTTAATCATTGGTTAAAGGTTAAAGTTCCTCTTTAAATAGCCATTCTAAGTATATTCATTCAATTCAGGTTGTATCATTAGTTGGCACCTTTAAATATATGCAATGTAATCTAGAACTCCTCAACCATCAGTTTTACATTAAACAAATGAATACCTGCAAGCCGATAAAGGCTTGATATAGTTAAAGACAGTAACATGCTCAAATAGCAGTTCAATTATGATAAGTGGGGCGCTTGAACAGTTAACAAACAAGGGCTTGATTCACTAAGACAAATAGCATGCCTTATCAGAGTTCACACACCTTATCAGAGTAGCATAGCGAGCACTACGAACTTATGCCTGCTAATTGTCAATGATGAGAGCTCCACTCGTCCTGCCCTGAGCCCCTGCGGGGCCAATCACTTTAAAGGACATTATCCCCATTCTTTGATTTGCCCAATAGGCTGCCTGTCACTTGACAGGAAACTTGACATGCAGCCTATTGGGCCCATCAAAGTGCAGGGATAATGTCCTTAAAAGTGACTGGACCCACAGGGGCTCAGGGCAGGACGTGTGGAGCTCTTGTCATTGCCAATTAGCAGACATATGTTTGTAACGCTGGATATGCTACTCTGCTAAGGCATGCCAACTCTGATAAGGTGTGTTAACTTCAATAAGGCATGTCAGCTCTGCTAAGGCATGCTATTTGTCTTATTGAATTAAGCCCAACGTACAAAATAACTTGTTAAATTAAAAAAATAAAACTGCAATTGAAGGAAGTGCTAAAATTCTGACGAATGTACCAGATCAAACAACTGTTGGTAGAACACATTTATACTTTAACATCCTCCATTAAATTTAGTCGTTCTCCAGGCCTTCCAAAATGAAAAGTGTTACTTAGAATTCTTCTACCCATTGAATTGCATTTTCCTTTTATGTGCTTTTGTTCTGGAGAACATTTGTTGTATACATCATTAAAAGAAATTTAGCTTTGATTATTTTTTTCTGAGGAAAGTTATATAACCTTTTAAACTTTAACAAAACGTGCTATAAGTTTAAATGTGTCATGTCAAATGAATCACTAGAAAACATTAATGCTATTGCATTGCTATCAAACATGACCTTTAATTCTGCAAGTTCCCTTCAATTCTAAATGGATTGGTCACTTATCGATCTGTCCTTCATGCTAATGCAGTATTCTGTTTCACATGCAATTTAGATGCCTATTAATTCAGGTACAATGTGGCAGATTTAGTCTGACGTGGATCTGCTGTGCTGTCAAAATATGCCCAATTATATTAAAACTTACATAGAATAAGAAGGATATTTAATGAGATACTAAGGGTCATTTACTGAATCTAAGAATATTTAATGGATGTATTTACTTGTTATACTTGAAATAAGATTATGCTTAATGGCACAAAGAGTTTAAGTGGTGGTCAAATAACAGGAATGAACAAAACAATGGCATCACTGGCAGTTAATCAATCTTCTCACTTCTGCTTTTTTTTAAATGGCACGTGTGTGTGTGTGTGTATGTGTGTTTGAGTGTGTGTGTGTGTGTGTGTGTGTGTGTGTGTTTGAGTGTGTGTGTGTGTGTGTGTGTGTGTGTGTGTGTGTGTGTGTGTGTGTGTGCGCACGCGCGCGCGCATGTGTGTCTAGTGTATGTGTGTATGTAATGTCTTTAGTGTGCCTACGGAGGCTTCCGTAGAAGCGCATCTGCGCGAAACAGCCGTAAGGCTCTCATCCCCCAGCACCCACCGCACAGCTTTACCAGCAAACCGGTATGCTACGTCTCAATATGCATACAATTGAATCCACGATGTTGCACCATGTGTTGTGAATAAACAAGCAGTTTACAGCAGTGCCGGCATTTCTCATCCTTTTCTCTGCCTGCATATGATTACAGATTGTCCAGTCTTGATTTTCTACCTGTCTCCACCAGTGACAAAAAGAACATGAGTGGGAATTGTGCAATGCGGAGACATTGAGACTAGGATCGGAATAAAGTAATTTGTAACAGTCAGGGCTAGGTTGGACTGCATGACAAGATCAAAGGCAACAGGCTGTGGACTAAACTGGCAGACTGGTGGGACAGAGTAAAAGGCATTAGGCTGTGGACTAGACTTGCAGGCTTGTACGACAGGGTCAAATGAAACAGAGTGTGGACTAGATTACCAGACCTGTGGACAGAGACATATCTACAGGGGTGCAGGCATTGGCTCGTGCCAAGGGCACCACTGCACCATGAGCGCCATGCCTGCCCTATGCTGCGCTGCCTGCCCCTGTGATGCGCTTCCATGCCTGCTCCAGTGCTTCACCACCGTGCCTCCCTGTTACTCAGACCACAGATCAGATTAAGTCTGTTATCTGGGGAACATGACTATTTAACTTATGTAGGATGCACTTGACTTAGAGTTAGAAAAAAACAGACAGAGGACAGAGAAGGAGTAAGAAGAGATATTTCTCAAAAAGTAATTTCAGCAATGATCTTTTGATAATTATGGAAAGGGCCAGAAAATGTAAGTCCCTATTTTTTGGGGGGAAATGCATTTGAGCTTTAGTTAAGTAATGAACAACTACACAACGTCTTTAATTTATAAAATGCAGACTTTCCTTTATATTTTTATATGCAGAATTTGTATCCCTAGCCTGCAAACAATCATTAACTCTCTGCGCTCACAACACTCTCAAAGCAAGTGTTACTCCAGTAGAAACAACACAACTATGTTTCAACATTTTATTTGGATGCAAAATTAATCTTAGCTTCCAAAATGGACTGCATCAGCATTTTGCATTAGACTCTTTCACCAGCATTGAGGTTCCCTACTCTACCTACCTATCTCAATCATTTCTTGCTCTTTAACCTGAGATTCAAGCTAAGGCAGTATCAGGTTCTGCTTTAAAAGATAACACATTCATGCACTTTAATCAGTCTCCTTTCTCCAGGGAGTGTCAAACTGCACCACTCACACTATAAATAAATGGTCTGGCATAAGGGCAAGAGAGAGCAATATAACTTAGCACGGGCTCATTCCACGTTAGTCTGGAGGGTACAGAGGTTATTTTATTTTCAAGCCTATTTTATACTCCTGAGACTGAGAAACCTACAGTATATCTAATGTATACAGAGAAGAAGGGTGTTAGTTAAATTGTACAAAGAAAGGATTCTGTGGTGGACAATGTTTTTGTGGGCAACCTCAGTAGTGTGCAGCCAGTCTTACTAAGAAGCCAAGATAAAACAACAGATGTATTGCTCTGGCTAGTTCTTGCCATTTGACCATTGGACCAAGGATGATACCCAGAAGAGAGAGAAGAGTGTATCTGAAAGTTTAAAAATGTCATGTTCAGTATTTTCCTCTTGTGGTAAAAAATATCTTTACTCAGTATTCACCAAGAATTTCATACGTGATATTAGTTTAGTAAATTACCAAAAATTACATGACAATTCACAAACCTCATCATTAGGTATTTTACTTGATATTTTAAGGAATTTATTATTTGATGTATTATTGCAATACACATAATTATTACCTTGTCTCTGCTCTCTGTTTCCTTCCTTCTACAATCTTCCAAATGGATATTTGTTTGTTACTAACAGCTCCAGGCTGGAAATAAATACCAAACATCTCTTTTTTTTCTGCATGTTCCATTTTTTTGTGAATTTACATTTACTGAGGTATTTGTTGCACAACTTGGTATCTTACCTCATTAGTTGGTAATTTCCATTTTCTATGCAGTAGCAGACTTTGTGAATTAACATTTCACAAACTGTTCTGTAAAATAGTTTGTTTTCTGCATAGTGAATTGCAGCCTATGTGTGAAGGTAAGCAGTAAAACTTGGCAATTTCTTTTAAGAAGCACTCTACAGCATCATCTTCAGAAGGGGTTCCTTTTATGGAAATGGATTAGACCATTGTCACTCGATTGTTGACTACCTCAAACATAAAAAAAGAGACCTAATGGGCAATTGGGGCACTACTGCTAGGGTAGTGAATTGCCTTGCTACAAGTGAACACCAGGTCAAGGCTTCCACGGTTACCTCCAGTAATGATGAGAAGAACTGGAAGTAGAGACCAGCTGTGAAGAAATGATGAGACTGGGATGTGAAAAGGGGAATGAATAAATTACAGGACTAGGATAAAGTGCAAGGCTGTACCAGTGTCCATATTTGATGTATATCATTGTCTGTATCATTATGTACCCTTTATTTGTTTTTTACTTTGTACAGTGCCACGTAATATGTTGGCGCTTTATGAATAATAATAGTAAGGCTGAGGTAGGACTGGTGTTGGGAAGGGTAGGACCAAAGGCTACAGACTGAGGTGGAGACTGACAGGATGGGTTAACTGGAGTAGACTGAGGGCTGGACTGACAGGATGCCAGGGGAAAGTTAACTGGAACAAGCTGACTCACCATGCACCTCATCAACATTACTAATTGATTTCATGCACCGTGAATGCACAGGGAGCATACCTGATGAAGGAGCTGAAGATGGTGACCATGCCATCTAGGAGTAATGCTATTCACCTCACCTTAACTAACCATGAACATTTTATGATGGTGAACTAGAAAGGATCTAGTGGTAAATAATAATATAATAATAATAATAATAATAGAAAATAAAAGATTAGTACAACTTTTTTTGCTGCATTGGTCAACAAGAAAAGGGCTTGTGGAGCATATTTTAATGAGAAAAAATATGACTGATTATCGTTTCAAGTTATGCCAATATGTAGAATAGATACCTTTTTGTTCACCGTATGAAAGCGGCAGCATTTGATTGTGATGAGCATTCTTACACAACATTTTTTATGTAAAATGTATTGCTGGAAAACTTCCTATGGCTATGGGCATATAGTAATAATAGGAAAACCTTACAGGGTAAAGAAATAACACATTCCCTAATAGCTTTATGACAAATACATAATATATAGAGTAATTTAATTAGGAAAGGCTTTTTGAAATATGTTATCTCGTTTTAATGTTTAAGGTGCAACAGTTTATTAAAATAATGTTTAGCGATCCTTCTCATAATTAGGCATTCAAAACTGCTGAAGGCGCAGAAAGGAAAATACAACAAAACACACAAGTATCAAAAAACATAAACAAGCTTAATTCATTCAAAATTGTTCCTATTTAATTGTTTGCTTTCCTTGTTTGAATAATAATGAACATCTTGAACATACATAAGTGCTACAATCATATTCACATTTTCCAATGTTTAATTTTACCCTAATTTTAGCAGAGGACTCTTCAGCTATTTCACACAAAACAACCACAGAAAAAAGCATGCTTACAACTTTATATTTTTTTCATACAATAACAAAGTAGTATATTTAGTCATTCATAATATGATAAAGTCTTTAAAGCATAACAACAGTAAAAGCATTGTTTAGTATTCATTGCAGTGTGCGGTGCTTTAAATAAATTGCCTTATGCTTTATTTGCAAAAGTTCTTGAAAGTTGTTGGAATAAAATCTAAACATCTGGTTTATTGAGCTCCTGGGGAAGGAATACGGAATCTAATTTACTATATCATTAAGCAGAAAGAAGTATGAATGTTCTATATACCTGTTTTATTGTTGATAATGGTAATTTGCCATGCATCCATTAGTCTTCTAAGGGAAGACACATAATATGTGAGCAAGAGTCAAAGAATATTTAAAAATAATAGTCATCAGACTGCCCAGGCTATCCAGCTTTTTTAAAAATATATATATTTTAAGACATTCACTAGATTTTTCTTTGTTAAAGTAGTGTACAGCTGTGTATAACAGTGTGTAACTCAAAACAAATTGCCCGTCCTCAATGCAAACTTTAAAAACTGTGAGAACATCTACAACTTGTAGTACTTGACATGCTTTCCATGGTATATTTCCCCTGTTACTTCTTTTCCATAGGTGTCTAATGCTGCAATTAAGCTGCTTTTGCCTATATTGGTATTGACATTGTCACCTTGCTTGTGATTGTGCAAACTTTCACAATGTTCAGTTTCTTCTGTAGGCATAATAAAGATCTGAATTAGAACCATACCATTAAAGGACTACAGGATGGGGTAGGGGGAAAAAAGAGTTGAACTTACCTGGGGCTTCTAATAATCCCCCACAGACATTCTGTGCCCACACAGCCAATCACCATCACCAATGCTCAGGTCCCCGCCTCAGGCCAACTTCTGGAATTTCTGACTTAAATGTTGGAAAACCACTGCACCTGTGCGGCCATGACCTCGCTCCCGCTGACATCACCAGGAGCATACTGCACAGGTGCAGAATGTACAGAGCCTGCGTAATACAATCCTGGTGATGTCAGAGGGAGCGAGGGCGCAGGCGCAGTGGTTTTCCGACTTTAACGTTGAAAATTCCAGAAGTGAACCAGAGGTGGGACCAGAGCATCGGTGAGTGGCTGCACGGGCACAGGACATCTGTGGGGGACCATTGGAAGCCCCAGGTAAGTTCAACTCTTTTTCCCTCTACCCCCTACAGTACTCCTTTAAGGTTCTTCTTCGGGCATTATACAGAACTGTATCAGAACTGTAGATATTTCGTAAGCTCTTGCAATAAACTACTGGTATGTACAGTTCATCATTTAAGGTATTACCTGAATCAACCTCTATGTAAGGGTTACTGTGGAAACTTCTTTGGACATTCCACCCTCCACAGAGCAGTAGCAATAGCATCAAGGGACAGAGCAATCCATCCCAGTGAATTGCTACAGGGAAGACCAAGGGTATCAGTTGTGTAAAAAGGGCGCTGCCATAGACTTCTATGTTATTTGTCGCAATTAGTGGCTATAATGGGTGAAAAGGACATCTGTTATTGTATCACAGCTATATTATGGAAAATGTTTGTGGCTACAATACACAATCTAATTTCTACACTTCAAACCCTTTAATTTTGTGGCTAAAATGGTTTCTCATTCAATACCATTTATTTCTTTGACATAAAATGTGGCTACAATGAAGACACTAAATACCAGTTATTGAATAAGGTTATTTCTGCTTGTGGCTCTGAGCAGCGTGCACCGAAGCTTGGCACTGTCATAGCAGCAATGCTATGATGTGCACCCGATGTAGCAGTAATTCAGGGCTCTGGCAGCTGCCAGACCCCGAATTACATATTCCTTTGAGTTGCGACAATTCAGAGGGGGAATAGTATTTAACTCCATCTCTGAGTTTAGCGGCAGCAGGGAGAGCCGTCATTCAGCTCTCCCCGCGCTGAACTGAGTAGTGCCCAGCCAATATGTACTCACTGGTAATATCTTTCAAAACTTACAGCTACAGCAATCTTATTGAATACCACATTTAAGGTCATGCACCACCATGTGGGGTTAAGGTTAGGTGCCGGGGGGAGTTTAAAGTTAGGTACAACCATGAGAGATTTAAGGTTAGGCACCACCACTGGGATGTAAAGGTTAGGCACCACCAAGGGGTGGTTAAGGTTAGGCACCACCATGGAGGGTTAAGGTTAGGTGGCGGAGGGAGTTTAACCACTTAAGCCTAACTGGACAGATATATTTTTCCAGTGTAGTTGTGGAGACCACCACCAGTTTTTTACTAAATGTGGTTTCATTTAAACCATGACAAGTTGTAGAATACATTTTGGTGTGTCTTAAAGCTTGGACACACGTCACATAAAAAATGTTTAGGGACAAACTCAGCCCAACAACAGAGATACAGTAGAATGTGAAAGTTTGGGCAACCTTGTTAATCATCATGATTTTCCAGTAAAACTCGTTGGTTGGGCACGATAAAAAATGTCAGTTAAATATATCATATAGGAGACACACACAGTGATATTTGAGAAGTGAAATTAAGTTTATTGGATTTACAGAAAGTGCACAACAATTGTTTGAATAAAATTAGGCAGGTGCATAAATTTGGAAACTGTTGTCATTTTATTGATTCCAAAACCTTTAGAACTAATTATTGGAACTCAAATTGGCTTGGTAAGCTCAGTGACCCCTGACCTACATATACAGGTGAATCCAATTACGAGAAAGAGTATTTAAGGGGGTCAATTGTAAGTTTCCCTCCTTTCTGAAGTGTAGCAACATGGGTTCTCAAAACAACTCTCAAATGACCTTAAGACAAAGTTTGTTCACCATCAGCGTTTAGGGGAAGGATACAGAAAGCTGTCTCAGAGATTTCCACAATTAGGAACATATTGAGGAAATGGAAGACCATAGGCTCAGTTCAAGTTAAGGCTCAATGTGGCAAACCAAGAAAAATCTTGGATAGACAGAAGCGACGAATGGTGAGAACAGTCAGAGTCAACCCACAGACCAGCACCAAAGACCTACAACATCATATTGCTGCAGATGGAGTCACTGTGCTGCGTATGCGAGAGTGATGCAGAGGAAGCCTTTTCTCCGCCCACAGCACAAACAGAGCCGTTTGAGGTATGATAAAGCACATTTGGACAAGCCAGCTTCATTTTGGAATAAGGTTCTGTGGACTGATGAATGGGCATAACAAGGGGCGCTATGCATGGAGGAAAAACAATACAGCATTTCAAGAAAAACACCTGCTACCTACAGTAAAATATGGTGGTGGTTCCATCATGCTGTAGGGCTGTGTGGCCAGCGCAGGGACTGGGAATGTTGTCAAAGTTGAGGTACGCATGGATTCCACTCATTATCAGCAGATTCTGTAGACCAATGTCCAGGAATCAGTGACAAAGCTGAAGCTGCGCCGGGGCTGGATCTTTCAACAAGACAAGGACCCTAAACACTGCTTAAAATCCACTAAGCATTATTGCAGAGGAACAATTACAACATTCTGGTATGGCCATCTCAGTCCCCAGACCTGAATATAATTGAAAATCTGTGGTGTGAGTTAAAGAGAACTGTCCATGCTTGGAAGCCATCAAACCTGAATGAACTAGAGATTTTTTGTAAAGAGGAATGATCCAAAATACCTTTAACCAGAATTCAGCCTCTCATCGGAACCTACAGGAAGTGTTAACGGGCTGTAATTTCTACAAAAGGAGGATCTACTAAATATTGATTTCATTTCTTTTTGTGGTGCCCAAATGTATGCACCTGCCTAATTTTGTTTAAACAATTATTGTGCACTTTCTGTAAATCCAATAAACTTCATTTCACTTCTGAAATATCACTGTGTGTGTCTCCTATATGATATATTTAACTGACTTTTTTTATCATAACAACCAACGATATATACAGGAAAATGAGATAACATTTTAACCCTGATAAGTTGTATAATGGAGTTTAGAGAGTTTTAGGGTTGAGGCCCATATCTTGTGTATCACAAACCGAATCAAAAGCATATTAAATTTGCTTTTGATATGTAAAAATTGCTCTTGTCCTGAAGTGGTTAAAGTTAGTTATATTTAAAGTGACTTTGTTTAGTATTAGTTGCCTTTTTAAATTCAATAAAGTTAAGGTTTGTGCTTCCTTCCATGGGTGAGACTGATGATATATTAAGATGTGTTAAGACTGTGTTGAGTTTTGGGAAAGATCCATTGTCAGAATGTGCGTATGCTGCCATCAACTGCTGTGGTTATCTTAATGTGAAAGTAGACACAAGAACCCCACTTCATCAGTTTAGCAATCGTTTTTGTTTTTGGGTTGTCCCTGCAATAAGCAGTAGCAATAATGGTTTCCAATGTAGAGGTGAATGAAGTCCAAAAAGGGAGTCTTTGGCATGTTGCAATGCACATCCTAATTTTTTTGTACACTGAAGGAAACCATTTGTTTTTATTTTGTCATATTTGTTTTTATTTTGTCTACAAAGTTTAATCACCCCAGAAGCTGAAATCCTTTAACAGTATCAATGAGGAATTCACTGTGTTTTGAATAGGGATGCAAATTTGGATTTCGCGGAATTGAAATTTCCGAGTTCCGATTGGAAATCCGAATTTTCTATCGGAACTCGGAAATCAGAAAATGAGACTCGGAAATAGGATTTCTGCAGAAATACTGCATTACTGCAATTTGGTAATTTTAGCCCAGTTACAGAACTGGAAATCAATGGACCAATCAGAGAATGTAGAAACAACTTGGAAGTATTTGGCCAATGAGAGAATGAAAAAATGACAAAAAGACGCTACTCGGAAATCGGAAATCCGAACTCAGAAATCGGATTTCTGTGGAAATGCTGCATAACCACAACTCGGTAATTTTAGCCTAATCACAGAACTCGGAAACATTGGACCAATCAGAGAATGCAGAGTCAATTCGGAAGTATTTGGCCAATCAGAGAATGCAAAAAATGACTCAAAAAACACTACTTGGAAATCCAAACTCGGAAATCGGAAATTGATCGGAAATCCATGAAATTGGTAATTGGCATTGGCGGAAATCGGAATTTCTACGCAATCGGAAATTGACATTTCTGACCATCCCTAGTTTTTAAGTTTTAAGCAGGAATAAAATCATTGCCAAGACTAGAAATACAAATGACCGTGAACAACTGTAAGTGCATGCAGCACATGTGCAACCAACTGGATAGCTTAATTTTGTATTGTTATGCTTAAACACATGCAGAATTTCTCTTAGGCCTGGGAGTCTGTAAAAGAGAACAGAATAGTACTACAAATGACGATATAATACAAAATTGGATCCAAATGAAGTCCAATTATGGTTTATCAATATGTGAAGGAAGGAGTTGTAAAATTGCTACCTTCCCCCTGTGATGGGAGAAGAGAAATAATAATAATAATAATAATAATAATAATAGTAATAATAATAAAAATAATGGTCACAAAAAAATCAGCAGAAGAAGGTTATTGCATGGAAGCTACTGGGCTTGTTCAGTAATGCTGGGTACACACTATGAGATTTTCTGGGCGATTTAATGTCAGATCGATTATTTCCAACATGTCCGATTTGGTTTCTGATCGATTTTCGAGCACTTTAATAGGAAGTTGATCGGAAAATCCTTGTAAATGGATCGGAAAGCAAATCAAGCATGTTGAAAATAATCGATCTGACAGTAAATCGGCCAGAAAATCTCATAGTGTGTACCCAGCAGTATTATCAAAAGTGCCAAAGGCTACAGCAAGCCACCAGGATTAACCTTTCACTGGTACAAAACTGTATTGCTCCCAGGAGAGTACTGCACTTAGGCTATTGTTATCTTCACAGATTTTCTTTTAATAAACCGATATTTATACCTGACTTCATTATTTTTACAGTAAAAAAAAGGATTTATTATTTTTGAGAAGAGACATTTTTAGATGCAAAACTTATATTTATAGAGTAAAAATAATGTCAGTGTCACTGCCTGCTCTAACCTATCTCAGTGATGGCATTATTTACATTTAGATGATTGGAATACATCACATTAGAAATATAGAAGGAATATTTAAAGCAGACCTTAAGTCAAGTGTCCTCATCATTAACTATAATACAGTATGTTACATTGCAGCACAAAAAGTGCAATGAGGATTTAAAAGGAAAAAAGTTTCCATGAAAAATGATGATGGACACTGTAGTACCTGTAGTACACTGTAGTACTGTAGCGTTATTACTACACAGGTGAAGAAGGAAAAGCTTTTCAGCTGTCTTCCAAAAAAAAAAAAAAAACATGTGATCCCAAACATTTCTAACATGGAAGTCTGAGTAGATGGCTCTGTCTGCAATTGTTGGTCACATTTTCTTAATGTTTTTGTCTTAACGTTTTTGAGAAAATGTACTTTAAAATTAAAAAAGAGCTAGGGAGTTCCTTAATATGATACAGATGGAAGGAAAAACCTTGCTGATAGAGTGGGACTCAAGTTCCAGACTAAATCTATAAAATACTTTTGGAATCAATTTACCTAATGGCCCTACATTCCTTAACCATTTTAATTACACTTCTTTAATCTTTATATCATTAACTAAAAGTTGACTTGACAGTCTGGTCATCATATAATATATTGCTATTACATAGTTACATAGTGGCCTGGCAACTGGTATTGTTTAAAAGGAAATAAATATGGCAGCCTCCATATCCCTCTCCTTACAATAGTCCTTTAAGTCAAAACTGCTTCACGATCTACACAGGGCTATCTTTTGGTTCATTTTGGCCAATGAAAGCAGGGGCGTAGCTTGGGGTGGGTGGGGTAGGACATGTGCCCCCGGGCGCTGGGTCCCTAGGGGTGCCCAGCCGTGACCTGAGGTGTTTTTTTTTTAATTTATATTTAGTACCCCCCAGCGGGAGGTGGGAGTGCAGAGAAGGGGAAGTGGTAGGCACAGCGGTGGGGAAGGGGGGAGGTCTCCTCCCCTTCCCTCACCTTAGTGCTCCCCCTCCCTCACTCCCCCCTCCAGATATGAGCAGTGGGCGGGCAGCAAAACACTTACTCTATTCGTGGAGGAGTAGATAGATCTGTGCACCAGAGTAGCGGAGCACAGATCTCTCTACGAATCGGGACATAAAGATATACTGGGGACACATATACACCTGGCTACATATACTGGGGACACATAAACACTTGGCTACTTATTCTGGGGACACCTATAGGCCCGGTTACTTCCACTGGGGACACCTATAGATCAGGTTACCTATACTGGGGGCACCTATTTTGGGGAAACTGCTGCCAGATTAACTGTATTTTTGGGGAACCGCTGCTGCCAGATTAAGTGTATTTTGGGGAATAGCTGCAGATTATATTTATGTTGGGGGAACCACTGCTGCCAGATTATGTCTATTTTGTGGGGAACCACTGCCATATTATCTGTATTTTGGAGTAACCTCTTCCAAATTACATGTATTTTTGGTGAAATGCTGTCAGATTACATGTATTTTTAGTGGGAAACACTATAGCAGAGCTCAAACTTCCCTGGCAGACCTTTTACACCACTGCTAAGGCCATGTATATTTGGCCCCACCCATTACCATGCCCACATTCTGTTGCGTGGCCATGCCCCTTTTTGGTCCCTCCTTAGAGGGCGCATTAACAGTCTTTGTCCCTGGGCGCTGAAAGCCCAAGCTACGCCTTTGAGAAAGAGCTCGAATAAACAATAAAATACTGGTGCTACCGGGGGCCTAAACTCACTAGCATGCTTCTGTATTTATTTCACTGGACTGAAGCACACTAGTGCGTGCGGGCCCAAAGGCATCTTTCACACTTATTCATGTGAATTCCACCTGTGATACATTTTTTCACATGAAGGAAACTGAGTTTTGCAACTTTCTGAGCATTTCCCTGTTTTTCTTCATGGCTGAAGTTTTGCTAGTTTGAATGTGTGTCTAGCCTAACAATAAAAAAATGTGCAGCAAGGAGCCTTCCCCAATGCTCACATTTGTGACCAGCCTGACAATTGAAAAAAAAACTGTCAGCATGACGCCCTCCCTTGCAAGCAATTGGAAGAAAATGTGTACTGCCACTTGAAATTTTAAAAGTTTCACCAACTGGGGTAAAAACATAGTTTATAGATTAAAACATGATGTACTTAATGATGCTGAAGCTACTGCAAAAAAAAAAATGTAAAACCAATTTTTTAAAAAAACTACAAAGCCTTAAAAAAACAGAAAAAAAACACTTTTTTGTTATATTCCCACTGTTTGTCCTGGCATACATAGCTAATATGGTAACAATAGCATGCACAGAGGCTTTGCAATGAGCCAAAATCAATTTAATATGACACTACACTGGTTTAGAAATGTGTTTTCCCCTCTAAAGTTTAAATATTGGTTTTTCTTTCATTTTTTAATAACTCTTTTTTTTTTGTCATTTCCATGCTTTACCCTTGATAAACATACCAAATTTGGAGTTGATATCACGTATGGGGCTGTGCAACCAATCACAAAATGTGGCCAGATAGACTTCACTTGGCCCAAAAGCCCTCATTTTTTATTATTTTATGAAAACTTTGTGAAACTTGTTTGGACAATTTTGCTCATGCTTATTCCAACAGGCTGGGCCGCAGGAGTAATCAGCAAAGTGAAGTTTTGATTTAATATTTTTAATCTTATCTTGCTTATCTTGAAGAAAGAACAGCATCCGGGATGTTTGCAGCAAACTAATCGTGTTAACAGATTATTCTGTTAATAAAGAGAGATGAATTAAAAAAAAAAAAAAAAAAACTAGACAGCACAGGCATTTAGGTAGACTGGCATATAATTAAATAATAATTAAATAAAAAACTTGTATTATTTTACGAGTAAAATAGCATGACAGCATACATTACTTGGTTAATGCTCAGATTTACATATTTAAATATCATCAAATGATCATTAAATCGTGTTATAAACCATTGTCTTGAAGGTCAGTCCAACATGGTTTGTATGTAATTGTGTATCTTGTTGTTCCAGACTGGAAAACAAGTTTAGAGGAACTGTTAATGTATTTACACAGATAGATGAGTGGCTTCAAACAGCATTAACAAATGTGTGTAGTTCTCATTCTGACTTTTGATATAATCAAATAGATTGATGACTGTATTAAAGGAATGGACAGTTTGTACTGTGCAAGTCTTCTTGCAAGACAACTCTGAAATGTTAGGGTCTTGTTACCTGCTGAACAGTTGACAGTAATTTTCAGCATACGTTTACTTCACTTGCTAGTTCATAATATATACATACATCTACATAAAGATGAGGAGTTTGAGATAAGCTAAAAAGTTATCTTTATAAATTAAAAAATAATGTATCCTATTAAAGTTAATGTGTATTCTATTAGACTACGGAGGAAGAAAAAGCAACTTATTATTCAGAACTCAGATCGTACATTGACACGTCAGAGAAATAGGGGACTTAAAAAGATGCAGTAAGGACATATAGTAGAATGTAGTCAGATATAAAGAATTCCCACTTTTAAATTTATTATCCTGTTTTCAGCATCAGAAATGTTTCCCAAAGCTATTTATTGCTGTGCATTGGTATGTAACCCTGCTCTCCCAGTGATCTTTAGCCTGGGCTATTTAGTTGTAATCCTAACACTTGTATAGTGCTTTTCTCCTGTTGGACCCAAAGCGCTAAAGAGCTACAGCCAATAAGGGCGCACTCAAGGGGCCACCCTGCAGTGTTAGGAAGTCTTGCCCAAGGACTTCTTACTGAATAGGTATTGACCCTAGCCAAGATCTGAACCCTGGCCTTCCATGTCAACGGCAGAGCCCTTAACCAGTACACTACCCAGCCACTAGTTTTTCAGCCTTCTCCTCCAAGTGCATTCTGGGATACCAGTTGGTGTTTCTAATCTAAAGTAAAGGTGTAACCAACTGTAAAAAATAAATTTAAAAATGTAAATCGGAGTCAGGAAAGATTTTGCAATTGGCGAGAACTAAATAATTTACAAATAAATATTGTAAAAAAATTGCACCTTTCAGTTATGGTATGTTACTCTTTAAGATTGCCACAAACCTTTGTAGATCTATAGAGTTAGTCATGCAGCAGCAACTCATATGCACAACTTTTACTTGTAATTAGAGATGGCCTGAACGATTCGCCGGCGCGAACGGTTCCCGGCAAACTTCCGTGGTTCGCGATCGCGGCGAACGGGAACTTTTCCGGAAGTTCAGTTCACCCCCATAGTGCATCATGAGGGTCAACTTTTACCCTCTACATCAGTCAGCAGGCACATTGTAGCCAATTAGGCTACACTCCCTCTTGGAGCCCCAACCCCTCTTATAAAAGGCAGGCAGCGTCAGGCTTTTCACTCACTCGTGGACCTGCAGTAATTAGTGAAGGGATAGCTGCTGCAGACTCTCATAGGGAAAGCTTAGTTAGGCTCTTGTAGGCTTGTTAGCTTGCTCCTGGCTGATTGTTATTGCTAAAAAAAAAAACACCCCTTAACAGCTCTTTTGAGAGCTAATCTTGTTCTTGTGATCTATTTTTTTTTGTGTGGCCCACTTGCATTATATACAGCCCTGTCAGTCAGTGTCACTGCGCCTGTCTGTGTGTGACAGGTGCACGTTTAGTACCCATCACTGCATATACCTACTACCTGTTGTGTTCACTTCAGTGCACCCATCCACCTACGTGAGCGCACGCAGTGTCACTGTGCCTATCCGGTACCTGTCTGTGTGTGACAGGTGCACATGTAATACCCATCACTGCACATACCTACTACCTGTTGTTCCCTTCAGTGCACCCACCTACCGACGTGAGAGCACGCAGTGTAATATACCACTCCGTGCATACCTGTTAACTGCACCTGTGTGACTGACTGCACATTGTATTAGTCAAGTCAGTGCATACCTTTCACTTCATCCCCCCCAATATGGAAAAAACAAAAGGCAGAGGCAGGCCACCTGGCAGGTCTGTTCGAGGGCGTGCTGTCGTGATTTCGTGTGACCCACGACCAAAGTACAGTGTTCAGAAGAAGGCACGTGCCATCAACTCTCAATATTGTCAGGAAGTAGTTGACTATTTAACACAGAACACCTCATCTTTCTCAGTTTCCGCACGGAAGCGTGACATATCTTCCTCCTCCTGCTCTGATTCTGGCACCCCACTTAACACTCAGTCGGCTGCCACCACCAAAGTGCCATCACCCCAGGGCTCAGCGGTGTGGAAATTGTTTTGTGTGTCTGCCTCAGATGAGAGCAATGCCATCTGTACTCTCTGCCAAATTGAGCCGTGGACAGACCAAGACCCGCGTAGGGACAACTACCTTACGAAGGCACATGATTACAAAGCACAAACTGCAATGGGATGACCACTTGAGGGAAAGCAGCACACAAAATTAAATCCATTAAGCAAATTCACACACCGCATTGGAAGATATGCAACTATTTCTCAAAAAAGGTGATACCCAAACGGTACCGTGATGTTCAAAGGCAAGTGGTGTCATCTCTGGCACACAGCGTTGGGTCAAGGGACCATCTGACCACGTGGTCTGCAAAGCATGGTCAGGCCTGCCCGAAGACTAAGTCAGTCCCCACACACGGCATCTCTGCCTGCACGCCGTGTGACTGACTGCCCCAAGACTAAGTTGCTCCCCACACAGCATCTCTGCCTGCAGACTACCTTCTCCCCAATTTTTTTTTTTTAAATTTAACTTTTAATTGTCCAAAAAATAGGTATAGTTGCCAGGGATACAGCTATATTGCAGCTATATAGTCATCCCTGGCCAAAGCAACCAAAGCTTTACATTTCTACGGAGATTCCAGGTGGTCATTATGCACTGCGTACCACTGACCACCTGGAAACACCGACATGCAATTCACTGCTCTTTCTTTTGAAATATGTAAATTTACATTACCAATAGGTTGATACATTATCTTTCATTTAAACCCATAAAAAAAACATTTTCTTATTGTAATTTTAGAATTAATTTTCTCACAAACTACAAGGTCTTTGTTCCCATTGTTCTTAATATAACCTGCAAATGGGGTGATTCTAGCATGTATGGAGGCTTTGCTATTGACCGCACAAGTCGGTGGGCATTGACTTGCATGTTAAATGTGAATAAATGCGTTAAATGCAAATGGGCAAATGGTCATTTTTGCTGGGAACTGTTCCCCAGTAACGTGTCCTGCTATCCCTATTTGGGACTCATGCTTATATCTATGGATATTAGGAGGAATCAACAAACTCTCTGACTTCTAGGAATGCTATATGACTTGAGAATGTGCTCCTTTATTTTTTTTTTACTTTTTTGAAGTGATCTCCTTTATCTGATGGATGTACAATGCAGGTTTCATAAGCCAAGATAGACTAGCAGTATGTCTATTGTGTGAGAGATGATTGATGAGTGAATGCAAGAGATTGGTAGCTCTAATGATAACAGCACATCACAAGTTCACAGTACAACAATTTATAATACAGAGATGCAGCGTATACTGATCATCTCAACACTACACTTCCTGTTGTACTCCTACCTGAATGAGATACAAAAACAAATAACAAAGGTAAATCATTCGAACCATTAGAAATAGACAAATGAATATTAACATTATCTCATCAATTTCTAAAATAATATAACCTAATCTGATTATCCAGTTCTAATGAAACCAGTGTGGTAATAGTTTCAAGGTATATAAAGAAATGCTTTAGGACAAACTTGACTTCATCATAAAATGTAGTAGAATGATATACAGTAATATATTATCCTTGGATTACTATGTACCACACTATCAGAGCGATGTTAAGTTGCCACAGCAAATGATATGGTTGCTGTTATGTAGGCCAAAGTTGTAACAATGTGATGATGAGAAGATGTTGTTATATGATAAACCACTGAATGTGAATCCTCATCACTCTCAGTGCAAGGCATTATTGCCAAATGAGCATTATGTACTGAATAAAATTGTGCTATTTTCTTCTCTATGGATTTCAGCGCTGCATAATATGTTGGTGCTTTATAAATACAATCAATAAATAAATAAATAAATACATTTCAAACCCAAGCGCAATCCTTGAAGAGTTTATTTTGTTTTTTTTATTATTATTGTATCATAAATAAAATGGTTTAAAGTGTCTTTGCATGTGCTAAGAGGCTTTTCACTGGCACACTTTGGTGAATCAGGCCCTTTGAGTCATTTCAAATATAATACAATAAATGCTTCTATCTATCTACTGCCTTCAAAGTGCACCAGTGGAAAAGCATTTCAATCAAATCAATATTTGGTTCACATTTTTGGTCCACAATATATTGACCACATTTTTCCATCAAAACAGTATACATAATCCTTGATATACCTGCACTTATTTTAAGGAACTTGGCAAGAAGGCTATTTCAAATATCTGGAACAACACTTCACAGTTCCTTGGAACATTTTGGGTGACTCGTTTGCTTCTGTTTTTTCAGTCAAAGATGTTGAGATCGGGCATCTGGGGGTTATATCATCTCTTTAAAGGGATACTGTAGGGGGTCGGGGGAAAATGAGCTGAACTTACCCTGGGCTTCTAATGGTCCCCCGCAGACATCCTGTGTTGGCGCAGGCACTCACCGATGCTCCGGCCCCGCCTCCAGTTCACTTCTGGAATTTCTGACTTTAAAGTCAGAAAACCACTGCGCCTGCACCCCCGTGTCCTCGCTCCCGCTGATGTCACCAGGAGTGTACTGCGCAGACACAGACCATACTGGGCCTGCGCTGTGCGCTCTTGATGACATCAGCGGGATCGAGGACACGGCAACGCAGGCGCAGTGGTTTTCAGACTTTAAAGTCTGAAATTCCGGAAGTGAACCGGAGGCGGGGCCGGAGCATCGGTGAGTGGCTGTGCCAACACAGGATGTCTGCGGGGGACCGTTAGAAGCCCCGGGTAAGTTCAACTAATTTTCCCCTGACCCCCCTACAGTATCCCTTTAAGGATTTATTGTTCTTCTTTTTATTGAAGATAGTCCTTTATGAATGTGACTGTTTTATGACAGTCATTATCTTGTTGATGGTATTGCATGACAGATAAGTGTGTGCTTGTACTTATCAGCACTGGAGAGTCCATTAACATGGACCAATTCCCCAACTCAATTTTCGGACATGCTGCCCAAAGCCTACAAGTTACCTCTATAATGCTTATCTGTTCCATATAGACACTCATTTGCAAACTTCTCTCCTGGTCTTGGATAAATTTAGTGCCCCTTGTTATAGCAAAACATTTAGAATTTTCGCTCATTATTCCAGGAATGCAGCAGGAAGATTTAGCATCAATGGCTAGGGGATAAGTGGCACTGAACAAACATTTTCTTGGAATTAGCATGACCAGTAAAATCATTTGCAATATATATGAATACAATGTTATGTAAAAGATTGGAAATCAAGACCAGGAAAACATTTGAAATGGAGGCCATCTTTCAGGCAGATGTCAGAAACTACACATCTCATTAGAGCTGAACCCATGCTTTAATTGTTTGCACTTGAAAAGCCTTCTGCTCATAGTGCACTCTGGGATACCAGGTGTTGTTTCTAATCTAAAGTAAAGATGCCACCACCTGTGATAAATTTAAAAATGTAAATCGGAATGAGGAAAGATGAGGAATGGGCAAAAACGAACTAAATAATTTATAAATCAACACTGTAAAAACATTGCATCCAAAATAAGTAGGCAGCACTTATAATTTCAAAAGGATGCTATATAAACCAAACTCAAACAGGCTTTATTACCTGCAGCAATAAGATAACAGAGGCGCCAAAAGGATAAAAGGGACTAAATGAGCTTAAGAACCAATTTGGTAATAGAGGAGGCAGTGGTGGACTTACCTCCTCCAAGCAGAACACACGACTGTAGATTTTCAGTCAAAAAACATTTATTGGGTACTCCAAAATAAAGTGCAACGCGTTTCGCAGGTTAAACATGCTTCCTCAGGCAATACAGATAGGAGTAAAAAAGCATCTGCTAGTAACATCCAAGCTGAGTGCCTCTGTTAACATGCTGTACATAGCAGTCTAGAGATGGATAGAGTCTAAGCTGTTTCTCAGCCGTTGCAGTCAGCCCTCAACTATATGTTCCATGCTTGCTTGCACTGCCTGCAAGTCCCTGCTCTATACTGATGTGACCACATGCACAAAGCTTCAGGAAACATCAAGATTCTATGCAGTAACAGTTGACTGTAATAGTGCAGTGTATCTAATTACACATATGTGACAACGCATATGATGTCAGAAACATATTGAGCAGATGGAAGAATATATATATATATCTCCTTTCTCTGAACAATTTCAATATTGAAAAAGTGACAGATTTTTTTTTTAAAGATCACATTTTAATTGTTTTATTTATTATACAACTCCATTGATTGTTCCCATCATCAGCAATGATTTAAAATTGATGGTAGCATACTTCACTCAGCATAGGGAAAGTAAAAATAATGACTGCACAATTCCCTTTCTATAAGTCATGCTTCGGTCCCAAGCGACTATGTTACAATGACATGGAAGAGCAATGATTTCAATAAGGCTTCCATATTATACAGGCTTTCTTAGAAACATCATATTAAGAAATGGTAATAATAAATGTTTAAAGCTCAAACAACACAACTGATTAATAAAAACACTCTTTCTAATGTGTTCCAGAGCATTATTACATTAATGACACTATTAGTTTTCTAATTTAATACATTAAATATGATATATTCTGGCATATGTATAAATGTCTTTGATCCATCACATGGGTGATGACAGTTCTTCTATTTTCTTCTGGTTTATGTAGTGCATTTTTAACAAGTGTGACACAACATGGAAATGAGTCCGGCTTGGTAGCAAGATGGTGAGACTTCCCTCTAGTACAACGTCAGCATGAAAAGACGGCTTGAGAGGCACCCAAAATAGTGTGGTGGCAGTGACAATGACACGATAGATATATAGTAAGAGGTTTCTTACCTCAATTAAGACATTTTTTTTAATAAAACAGATAGCAAGTTATGTAAATCAGGAGCTAACCATGGTAAAGCACCAAAACAAACACGCATGACCCAATGTAGTACACTTAAAGTGAACCTCCGGACTAAAAATCTACTCAGGCGAACTGAAAAGGCTTGGTGTTTCTTTAAAAGTTCCACAGCATCAGAACTTTGTTTTTCTTACCAAAGCATCATTTTTAGCTGCATTTTTAGCTAAGCTCCACCCATCAAAGTGACCTGCCCGGGCGTTTTTTTCCTGATGCTGTGCAAAGCATGATGGGATTTCCTATGTTGTTTTTCACGTTGCCTAGCAACTGGGAGGGGTGATAAGCACACAGGACAGTTGGAACTGTGTCTCATGCTCCCTGTCACCTCCTTTCAACCAAAAAGATGGCTGCCCTTATGAAATCAAACATTTGCCTGTTCTTTTAAAACAGGGTGGGTAAGAGATTATGTTACCAATCTACTTTAATTAACATAACTAATGTAACTTAATAACAGTATGTTTGTTTAGGCTGGAGTTCCTCTTCAAGGCTTATTTCACAGTGCGACGTTAAAGTCGTACTTTAGTAAATTTTGTAGCGCAGACTAACACACAGCAATACTAAGTCTGTGCAACATTCACAGTGCACACATTGCGTTGTGTGTAACATGTAGCAATATTAGAAGTGCTGCATGCTGTGCATTTAGCAATACATTTGCTGCATTGTGTGTGTTGAACATGCTCAGTAATGTTTATTATTTGTTTTAAATGTAACGCATGTGCCATTTTCGTTCCATCACTGTGCGACGAGAACGGTGCACCAAATGCAGGGCTAAAGAATGTACTATAACATCCAAGTTATAGTCTTTCAATGTGTTGCATTAAGGGCACGTTATGCGACCTTAACTTTGCATCAAACGCAACATCCCAATGTGAAAGAGGCCTAAATCTATAAGGAATTTGGACCACACGGTCCTTGGTTGTGGTTGCCTTATAATAAAATCTCTACTGCAGGGATGAGTACTTTTATAGCTCATTTACAACACTGAATAAGGAAGACAGAAAACCAACTTCCTGTGTTAAGTTCAAAAGTACATGACTAGAAACAAGGTACCAGACTTTTAACATTTAATTTATAAAAATACTTTCAGTTTCTCAAGAAACAGTTTTCATTTATAAAAAGCAAAAATCAATCCTACATGGAGCTAATTTAATACGACTCCATACTTCCATGTAGAAAATATATTCAAACCTTTGAAGGAAAATATCTGTACATGGATATTTACAGTGGAGCCTTGGATTTCAAGTATAATTCATTCCAAAAACATGCTTGGAATCCAAAGCACTCTTATATCAAATCACATTTCTCCATAATGGAAACTCAGATGATTTGTTCCACAATCCAAAAACATTTATAGAAAAATATTTATTTCAAAGTACTGTACTGCATGAAGTAAAATGTATGCTCTCCTCAACCTCATTTTTTTTCTTTTTTGTGGCTTTAGCAAGGAACTCATCCAATGATAGTTGCTTTTGCCTTCTTTTGAGGATTAAATGGAAATGTGACATTTTATAGTCCCTTCACTCACTTTAAGTACAATTAAGTACAGCCTTTCAGCTTCAAAAGAAGAACGTACGTGATTATGTGAACGTGGTTCAGTGTCGCGCGACGATAACGACCATCATGGTGGAATGGATATTTAAGATCCCTGACGACTCTGACGCAAACTAACGCGATTGCTTGACTTCCCATTCCTGCCCGTCAGGTAATCTCCTGTAGCCTCATGTGATGTCAACAGCAGGAAGATGGATTGGGCAGTGCTCTTCATTGGAGGACGTCACTGGATCCCCCTTCCTGCATTGCTGTGGTGAGTATGTAGCTTCACTGGATAAAAATAACTATGGTAGATAGATTTGGAAGACCTCAGTAGCTGGACTGAAAGATAGCATTAAAAAGTGCTAATTATAGTAGCAGAAACCAGCACTTAACACTAGATGCATAGATGCAGGGATCCACTGCACTAGGAAGGACCCAGATTACAGACTGTGCAGAGAGGCCTCAGAAACAGTGTTACCTACAGTGGCTTTGTATTAGATGCCAGCAGGAACAGAACTTGCTGAACATAAAAATGTGTCCCTCAAACCCACTGCCTGTGTATAGAATTGTGCATAGTCCCAGGAAAGTGGGCAGCACCTCCAAAAAAGTATAAGCTCTTTTACTAAAACATAACTCTTTATTTAAAGATTTTAAAAGTCCATAAAAGTGGTAAAAATTGCATGGGGCCGATAACCAGTGACAGCCCGCTGTTTCAGACTTCCGCCTTTCCTCAGGCTGGACAGTCCCACACTAACCTGCCATCCAAGTAGTACTGACGGACGGAAGGTCATAGCACTCCTGTAATAATAATTTTTTGGGATGCTGTGGGAGCTGATCACACCAAGAGAAGTCTATAGAATTGTGCATAGAAACATCGACACAGTGTATGGGCTGAACTCTCCCATATCCAGCAGAGAAATCCCACAGAAGGTAATGGAGAATAACAGAGCTAAGATACAGTATGGTGGAATTTTTAGATATTGATAGATAGATGGATATGGGTTAATCAGCTTAATATTGTAATAGTAATAGAGAACCAAACACCAAAGAAGTGATAGTTACGGAAGTGCCAAGTAAAGGTACTGCGCAGAAGCTCAAACTTGAAGGCTTCTGATAGTTTAGACCTGAGGTTGAAGAAGGCACATACTGCCACTGGGGTGGAAAGGAAAATGTGATGCCATGGCTGTACACACACACACACACACACACACACACACACACACACACACACACACACACCTTACAATCTCATCTACCTTACATCTCATGCTACTTTGGTTAAATACCTCCCTCTTCCTCCTTTCAGCCACCCACCAAAACCTACAGCCACCCACCAAAAGCTTCTCTTTAGTGGCTTTTGTAGTTTACAGGCCTTTTTTTTTAGTATAATCTAACCCTGAGTCAACTACAGATTCCATGCAGGTTTATCCCATCCTCCCTAATCACTCCGCTATGGAAGGAATCTACCTAATCTTTATCTGAACCGTTGTGCATTTACATTGTTATTTTAGTTCAAAATTGTTTTAGTGTGGTTAGGTGTTAGTTGAATGTTTAAAGCATAATGCACCCCATGGAAGATCATGTGCAAGAGGTGACAAGAAATGAAAATGGTGATACATCTGCCTTCTCATTTTTATTGCAGTTTATAAATATTTAAATGAGGGCACAATAGCATAAAACATTGATAAGAGCAAAGAGTAATTGTTGCTTTTATATTACTATTCTGTTTCTATTTTACAAATTCTTAATGAATATAAAAAAAAAACAGTATTTCTTTCAGAATACTAGAAACTAGAAGGCAATGGATATTGACTACAGAAGGATGATAAACAATAGGATTTCCGTATTTTTCAACTAATATTAGAGTTGAATGTGACAGGCAGCACTTCTGTGTTTATAATCAGACTTGATAAAACACATCGCAATAAGCGATCAATCAATAAAAAAAAATTAGCTGTGCATAAAGCAGATTGCATAAATATATAGGATTATGTGAAGATAAAACAAAAAAATTAAAAGAGTTGGAAGTTTCTTTGAGCAATGCCTGTCCTTGTTATAGGTGAGCTACTTAATAAGAATATGGATAGCGGTTCTTGAACATCTCCTCAACTTGTTAAAACTCCCTTCTGCATGTGTCCATCCCCAGTGTCTCATTACATGAAGCACAGATGCAAGCATTCCCCAGGCCAGAGGTTTGAAGCCCAGCAGATAATTTCCACCAGAAGACCGTGAGACTGTTCAAGTAAATTTTTGCTGATTAAAATTTGATTTTGCCAAAGAATCACCTGAGAAATAAAAAGACACTTATTTTCACCTTAGCAAAAAAGCTTGTTGATAACAATGTAATATAGAGATAGCAAAATATGAACACAATAGTATTGTTAATGAAATAAAAATATAATTTACAATAATAATAATAATAATCATCATCATTTATTCTGTTTAGTTTTTCTTAATGCATAGTAAGAAAGAAAGTTTGAATGTTATTGGGCCAGTTTCTCAGTTTACCATAAACTCACCTGCTGCTACCCTCTGGCTAATGCCAAACTTTCCTTCTTTTGTGCCTCACTGTAATCACTTTTTACCACTATCTAACATTGGCATCCTTATCCTTTAACTTCTAGCAAACGATAACCTTAACCTCCTTGCCTGTCATCCCGAGCTCAGCTCGGGGTAACCTGCCACGGAGGATTCCTCAGGCCCTGCTGGGCCGATTTGCATAATTTATTTTTATATACACGCAGCTAGAACTTTGCTAGCTGCGTGTCACTTACGATCGCCACTGCTCTGCGCCGATTCACCGCTACCCATCGCATCAGAGGGTGCCCCCCCGAGACCCGTGCGCTGCCTGGTCAATCAGTGCCAGGCAGCGCTGAGGGGTGGATCGGGACTCCCTCTGATGTCACGACGTCGGTGACGTCGGTGACGTCATCGCGCCCAACGCCATGGCGACGGGGGAAGCCCTCATGGAAATCCCGTTCAGAATGGGATTTCCAGGTGGGCATATGCACCGGCGGCAATCGGCGCATACGGGGGGACGCCGCAGGGAGGGGGGAAGCATGTAGCTTGCGCTAGCATAGCTACATGCTAAAAAAAATGCAAAAAAACACCCTCCCTGCCGTGCACAGCAAATATTTAGAACGGCAGGGAGGTTAATAAAGGTTTAATTCCAGCTACATAACACAAGCCCTGATCTTTCACCAAACCATAACCTTTAACCCATTCACAACTTCAAAGGAATTATCTTATTTGAGTGTACTGCTTTTGACCTCAGCTGGCAGAAATCATTGTGCTGTAAATTCTTGCAATGCTTTGATGTCTCTCTGCTAACAGAGGATATAGAAACTGAAAGCAGAAGTCATTCATTTGTTGTCCCACACTGCCTCCAAGTGACAAGTGGCCATAAATATGCATTACAGCAATACTAACTAGTAGCAATGAAATGTAACAAATTAGAAATAAAAAATATGCTAAAATAAATTAGCCTGGAGCACTTGCAGGCCTCTAAATAAATTGGCTACTAAAAGGTCAACCATTTAACAATCTGTAGCCCTAATTTTTCCCTTAAAACTATTTTTATTTTCAATATTTTTATTGGTTTTAACATAAAAACAGAACAGCATTACAGTCAAAGTAATGAATCTTGAGGTACATTGCTATATATAAACATAACGATAGTGCAAATAAAATGCATATTAAAAAAGTCATAACATGACAACATAAATCCTGACAGTATACAGGCCTATAAAAATTGCATAGGTAGAGAAAGGGCAACCCCTAGCAAAATACATCCATTCTCGAAGGCTAGATGTTAAAAGAGTTTAATATCTTGGTTAGAGAAGGTAGTGACCGCCCATTCACACAACCAAATAAGGTTGGGCATGACCACCTTCCCCTGGTTACACCTAAAATCTTTTGAGGTCCTGTCTCCAGTGAGGCAGGATCATTATTACGGAACTTGGAAAAGTTGCACTTACAACATAACAGTATCTTGGAACTTAAAGTTATTTGGGGTCGAAGTAACTGTACTAATCTATAGCGCTATACCGTGTCAGGTTGTTGGTTCCTAAATTAAAGTATTAGAGAGAGGAAGAAGGAAGAAGAGGGAAAGAGAAGTATGGAAAAGAAAGACCAGACCACGAGAGCGGGGGCCCACCAACCTCCTAAAAACAAAAACTTTTATGAGTTAACTCATTAGCCCAGGTGAGTAGAATCAGTATCGCCCTAATTGGGAGCTTGTCTCAGACCCCAAAATATAGTTGGTAAGGGGGGGACCATATTTTGTCAAATTTCTTCATACTATCCATTATTCTAGCTTTAAGCTTCTCAAAAAATAAAATGCAACACAGTCTCTGTTTAACCTGGTTAAAGGACAGATTTGTAGTGTTCCAGGAGGCAGCGATTGTTAATTTTGTAGCTGTGAAGATAAAGTTAATCAGAGCATTTTGAGTGGAGGTCAGATTCGGATACGGGAGGCCCAGAAGCGTATGAACTGGGTTCTTGGGGATGGAAGTATTGAGCAGCGACGAGGCCCACGTGCAGACCGTTATCCACAATCTATTTACTTTCTTGCATTTCCACCAAATATGAGTATGTGTACCAACCACTGCGCAACCCCTAAAGCAATTAGTAGATGAGTTCGGTTTGATTTTTGCTAGTCTTTGTGGGACTAGATACCACCTAAATAACAGATTATAATTAGCTTCAATTAGGTCAGCATTCACAGAAACACGGGGGATATTATTCCAAATATCCTGTAGGTCTTCAGTTGCTATAGTAATGCCTAGTTCTTTTTCCCATTTGATTATATAGTCTGGTTTCCATTCTGAGTATATTCGCGACAAGTCTTTTGTATATCATAGAAATAACTCCAGGGGAAAAAGGGTTTGTTGTGCATATAGCCTCATACACTGTTCTACATGAAAGAGAAGAGGTATCGGGTATATTGGTTTTCACAAAATGAGTTATCTGCCGAAATCTAAAGAATTCCCTTTGGGGTAAATTGTGTTTCTCTCTCAGGTAGTCCAGTGATTTTATTCCTTGGTCAATTGTAAGATCACAAATTCTTGTTAATTTAGCTCTGGACCACCAATGGTAACTAGCAGGAGATAGTAATCCAGCTGGAAAAGATGGGTTACCTAAAAAGGACGCTAAAGGGCGGTGGGGAGATATTAACTTCCCCGAGTATTTGCAGCTATCCCATATTGCGAGTGAGTTTTGGATTATGGGATTGGAGATTTTGTTACGGGTAGAGGGGGGGATCCAAGGAAGATTCTGTATTTTGATTGGGTGAATGATATGTTCCTCTATACTCACCCAAGAGGGTTTCCCTACACTGGCGTACCAGCTGTTTAACGAGGCCAGCTGGGCAGCTTTATAGTAACAATAACAATAACAATAACAATAATATTTATATAGCGCTTTTCTCCCTGGGGACTCAAAGCGCTGTGACCCTGCATTATGCAGTCTCAAAGGCTAGGGAAAAGAGGTGAGTTTTTAGCCTTTTTTTTAAAGCTGTCCAGAGAGGGAGCCTCTCGTACTGATTGTGGAAGTGAGTTATAGTAGAGCTTTAGGTCAGGAACGCCTAAGCCTCCATTAGAGCGTTGCATAAGTAAATATTTCCTTTTGAAGCAGGGTTTCTTGGAACCCCATATAAAGTTGTTAACTTTTTTTTTGGAGGGCTTCGAGGAATGTAGAGGGAACAGAAACAGAGCAACCGAAACACAGAGGAGCTTAGGGAGAAAAGACATTTTGATGGCTGCAATTCTGTCCATCCATGAGATTAGATAGAGGCCTGGAGGAAGCTAGGTGAGTTGAAACTTAGCTCTGGTCGCTCTGATAATATCGCCCAAGCAAGTTTTTTTTACACCCTGCCTAGGGCTAAATGCAATTGGAACAGGCAATGTTATCATTGCCTGATTATCGGACTCACCAGCGTTTAACGTTGGCGAGTCTGACAATTGCATCAGGTCCATTGTCTCTGTTTAATGGTATTATTAGACTTACAATAATCAACGTTTTGTTCATATTAAATAAAGGTAAACAACAGGAGTTGCATAACCTACTTGGTTCAGTGGTTTCCCCCTTATGGCTCCTGACATTTTTCACACTCAATCTGTGGCATTTTGATACAGCAGTAACTTTTTAATTACTAATGCCATCTTATTGATATATATCTTGTTTTTTTCAGTCCAATCTAGGATATATTTTCTAATTTGTTTCTCCCAAAATTAATTTATTTTATAGTCATTTTATGGGGGAAAATTAGGCGTAAATTCAGAAAATACCCTTTTTTCATTTTTCACATGACACGCCTTACAGTTACAGAACAAAAAAAATAATTATTTGGCCCTTCCCAGTTAAAGCGCTACCCCATATGCCATATTTTATTACTAGCTGAGCATGTGGAGGACCGTTATCCACAGCCTGCGCATCTGTGGCTATTGGATGTGTTCATTAGGGCAACAATTTGCGGGGCATAGTGCTGTACAGATGTATCGCTAGGCAACGGCAGAGTGATACATTTAAAGAGCATTAGGGTCCCAAACTTTCACCCTAGTGATCACATCCGCTAAAGACGGCAGTCATTGTAAGTTTATAAACAGAGATAGGTATTGCAGGGGTTAATAATGGGTTAATAGACTAGGTTGGGGTTAAAGTTTAACTGGGGGTTATATATATATATATTATGTCACTGTATTATTATTATTATTTATTTATTTTTTATGTTTTTACTTCTAAAACTTTGTTTCCCTAACTTTATCAGCTAGCAACAATCATTCACAGGACCATGTGGGAACATGCATGACCACGTTTTGAATGCAGGAAGTAGATTATACATCCTAGAACATACAGCAGCATCAGTTAGGACGTAGAATCTACATTCTGGAACGAGAAACAGTTAAACAGGGCCATATTGGCTAATAGCCAGAATAGGACTTCACATACAGGTACCAGTATAGAAGGTTTTTATCTCATGCCAAGAGACTGAGCAATATCATTATACTATTTTGGGGCATTTCTCTTGGACTTCTTGATATAGACCTGGAAATGCAGTATTTGCTTTCTAATGCTTTCTGAGCCTCTGTTCTCTATAAAATAGGGTCCTTTCTAGCAGTATGTACAGTTCAAGATAGAAGCACAGTATGACTCTACCTCCCATTGAGACCTGCAGTATTGAACTTTGCAACCACAACCTTTTCTCAACCCAGTAGCTCCAGATACAAACATTTCATGTCTACTGGGATTTCTACATGGTGAGAAAGTTGCTTCCTGGACTTAAATCTAATGGGAACTGTAAAATGGCTGTAAAGCAAGAAAAAGCTCGATTGAATTTCCACTATTCTTTTTATATATACTCAAACCTATAGCCATTAGAAGATTTGTTTGTTTTGTCTATTATTATACAGATGCCATCAACTATAACGCACTACTGATATTGATTTTTGGCAGTGTTTTTCAAGTATTGGCTGGAATTGCAGCACATATTTTATCAAGAAGTAAATACACTAGTATCCCACTGCACAGATCATCAATCATTCAACTTAGTTTAAAAGGTAATCATGCCTTGGATGACCCCTTTGTCAGAGACGGAGCATTGTCATTACATTGAAGGAAAACAACTAAACATCACTGAGGTTGTTTATTAAGCCAGAGAGTAAAGATAAAACAGAGCTCACCTATGCCATTTGCTCATTTTTATGTAAGTTCTATCTCTCCTCAGTCTCCTGATCTTTACAAAGAAGTTAATGTTAGAACTGAAACTTTAATTATTTCTGATGCTGAAGAGAAGATACCTAAATCACCTAAATTACATACCTAACTTAGAGGGTTACAGACTAACCAGCAAGCTCATGGTGAACCAGAACTCATTGGAGTGTGTGAGGGGCTAGAATGGTCATAAAAGCCCCCTTACTAAAATACTAAGGAAAACAAAAGTTTGCTTTCTTAAAACAGAAAGAATTTGCGATAATTCAGGTTGGAGTGAGCTTGAGATATCTCCCAGTGCATCACTGCTGAATATATGCAAATTAACCATTGTTGCCCTTAGAAGCTAAACACACCTCCAGAACCGCTGGAATGCAATGATGTGTCAGCTTGTTAATTTGTACAGAGCCATAATAATCCAACATGCATACAGACTGTTTCAGATTGTTTGATCCTCATCAGTTCAGTTCATTGGAGTGTGTGAGGGGCTACAATGGTCCTAGAGGGCCTATTGAAGAGACTAATCAGAACCTTCCTATTATAGCTATACATGGAATGTTAATTCCATTCATATAATCAACATTATTGTACACTAGGCATGTGGATAAAACCCTACTAACATGCGTATCTGATGCAGGAAGTGGAAGTTGTACTAGCAAATTAAAACCACTAATTGGTGATCTGTTGACAAATGATTAAAACAGTTGCCAGCTAACAAATTTTTCCATGTTTAATTTTTAACTAGCTAATTTCTAAAAATGGCTGTAAATTATGTGCTTCTATGCAAGCAAGACAAACTGTTCATAAAATCCCAATTTGCTATACGAGTAATAAACTGCACAGAGAAGGGTCATTGTTAACATTTGCGTTTATCTATTTACCGACAGTAAATTCTGGTACTCCTGTACACTTCCCAACCACAGTTTCTTTCCCTTAAAAACCATAGCAATTTTCACACCACGCTCCTCCCATTCATTCACCAATAACTTTAATGTTACTAATCACACATAAATGATCTATATGTTTGTTTTTTCTCTACAAATTAGGCTTTCTTTGGGTAATACTTTTTGCCAAGAATTATTTTATTTTATATGCATTTTAAAGGGAATAATGAGAACAAAATGAAAATAAATAATTATTTCTCAGTTTTTGGCCATTATAGTTTTAAAATAAAACTTGCTGCCGTGGATGAAACCCACACATTTTATTTGCCCATTTTGTCCCGGTTATTACACCATATAAATTGTGTCCTTAGTACAATGTATGATACCCCCTGATTATGAGCGTCAGCAACCTAGAATGCTTGTTGATCCGTCTTTTAAATTATTCTTTACTGCTTTGAGCTACATTATTTGTCTTATGAGGACTACCAATTGCTTTGGATATAAACATTTTTTTTACAGATTGTTTTTTTACGTGTATGGTATGTACTGTGTCTAAAACTAAGCCATCTCTGACCCACAGCTGTATACTCCTGTCTCAACTGCCTGAGGAAGCGGGGTCATGCCGGTGAAATGCGTTGCAATATTGTGGAGTGTATGAATTAAAACATTTTTAGTTATACATTTAATACGTGTCTACAATTGTGTCCTTTGGAGTGGTCAAGAATCCACCTCGACCACGTCCATGTTTTAAACTTTTTACGTTATTTTATCCTGTTGGCGCCTATGTCCTGCATCACAATGTATGGTGCTAATATTTTATTTGGAAATAAAGGTGTATTTTTTCCATTTTGTGATTTTTAATACTTAAACACTGATTACATGACATACATATTAAAAAAAGTCCATAAGGTAAAATAAGGTAAAAAATGTTTTGTTTTTAAATGGCCACAAGATGGTACTACACGGAACTACCAAGTACTGCTAACGGTACTCGGAAGTAGTTTGTGCATCTGTGTACGTTTGTTTTATGAATGAAATACTGGCATCACAGTGACGCCTGCTGTCATTCATTAGAGACACTGCAATCGGGTTTGGGAACAAGCAGTTCCCATTCCCCAATCACTAAACGGCGGGATTGTGACAGAAATGTTTATGGATTTATAATCGGATGTAGCCCTTTATATAGTGACGAGCTGAAAACACAGTCCTTTTTATCGAGTGATCCACCTCACTCCTTACAACAATTGTTTGTATAGGGGAAGGACTTATAAAAAAAGACTAAAGTGCAATCTTGTAGTACAAAAAATCTTTAGGAAACTTTATCGACACATCTGAAAAATCTTTTTTTTTTTTTTAAAGAGAAGAGAATATGATCTTCCAATTCAATTCACAAAGTCAGTACACAAACAATGGTTTCACTTGGCATGATGAATGGTTGTGACCTTTAAGGCGTATATTTAGAGGCAACGACACATGTTCGTTTTGGGCTTTTTTTAGTTTATGCCCTTCATCAGGCCGTAATACATAATTCTGAAGGAACAAAATAAACATAAAAAAGAGTCGTTAAAAATCAAAACACCCCAATAGAAATAGAAAAAAATAGAAAAAAAGTAGGGAAAAGAAACAGTCCGATACCAAGATAAATAGATATCCACATTGGTGGTATGTATAACACCGGGTTCAGTAAATCCTAGAACCCACATACCGATTAGGCTGTGTCAAGATAAAGATGAAGAAGAAAGCAAGAGACCAGTTGCAGGCAATAATAGTCCCCCTTAACCCTCCTGGCGGTACGCAGTTTCTGAGGCTGGGTCCGCGGTAGGGATTTTTTAAATTAAATTTGTTGTATCCGTTGTAGCTAGCACTAGGCTAGCTACCATTGTTCCCCAAGTCCCCCCGCACCCTTCTGATCCCCACGATTGCTGCCGCTATACTTTAGCCGCGATCCCTCGAGAGCCACAGCCTTCCCAATGTGCATCAGTTGTCGCTATGGCGATGATCGGACATGAAGTCTGACATCATTGACGTCATGACATCATGCTCAATCCCGATCCTTCCCATAGCAAAGCCTGGTGCTAATTGGAGAGGCTGCGCCGTCGTGGGATCCCTGGGGGTACGTATAACAGCGGCGATCGGGGGGATCTGTAGAAAGCGGAGGGACTTGGAGGGCAATGCTAGCTAGCGAACTGCTAGCTACAATAGATAATACAATTTTTATTAAAAAAAAACCCTCCCAGGGCAGAGAAATCCTCTGCGGCGGCTACCCCGAGTGTAGGTTGGGGTTACCGCCAGGAGGGTTAATCACCAAAATAAGGTAGAAAAGTCGGACATGAACATAGGACAAGTGAATATCAGTCCACCCATCAAAGTCCATGCTAGACAAATATAAATAATTTAGACACAGAGGAATTAATGTAATATGACAATATTTCAAGTTAATAGGCATAAGTACAATTAAAAATTATGGAAGATGCATCAGCACACACCTGTAAGGTTCAACCAACAGCGAAAAAGCCAAAGAGGCACAGAGGCATATATGGACACAAAGTAGGTGTCTGAGCCAACCAGACGCACACAAAAAACCTGTGTATATAAAAAGGAGAGAGGAAATTGAAAGGACATAAGTCCAATACACACCAAAGTTCACATGGAGCAAGTGTATTGAAGGGACCTTTCCAGGAGCAATGCCAAGATGCATCCACACACCACATAAGGTCAGATATAAAAATCATAAGAGATATCAAAGCATAATTCAGACTAAAAGTTTGACAAAATACATGGTGGCAAATTAAATCTGGCACTGTTAAGGGGAAAAGTCATAGATTTGCATCATCCCATAGACCGATCAAGTACATATATGCAAACTGCATACGTCCATAAACACACCACCAAGATCCACACAAGTAAACTGTATGTGTCAAACTGATGAGCGGCCTATGTTAAGATCATAATAATCTTGTCCAACATGTGTTTAACATATACTTACCCGGTGGCAAAAGAAGAAGCAGCTATTCCAGGGACGTGGTAGTGAATAATGGCGTCTTATCTGGTTTAAATACACACGCCAGGTGTCCCAGAGTAAGAACTGTGCCTGCGTCAAAAATCGCACATCCAATAGAAGAAAAACCTTGGTCCCTTCCGGCAAAAGAAAGAAAGTAACCAAGCTTGTGTGCATCCCGATCAACCGGAAGTGACATTGTTGAGACACGCGCCAATCACCAAGAAGGAGGGCGGTGCGTCTAGATGTAAACACGGCGATGCATAACTATACAGACTACAGTCCACGCTGAAACGCAAGGTAATGTATACCTATGCGGAGGACGTGCTTATATAGACCCTAGTCATGCGTCAAAAGATATTAAAAAAAGGCATGTTTAGGCCATACAAAATATCCAGAAATTCCACATCTGAAAAAAAAGCTATTATATAATAAGCCTATCAAAAATTTAACATAAAAATAAACGATGCAGACAATACAGTAGACCTAATTGGTATAGTGGGATGACACATACAAAACATTACAGCATTACAAGATCCCCAAATATGTGTGCAATTGGTTGGACAAAGAACGAAATGTCGTTCTAAGAAAAATACCGTATTTTCTGTCGTTGAAAAAACCTCAGGTCTGCACTAGTGCATCTCCATTTTTATGGGGGCCAGGTCCATAACCTGGGGGACAAAGTAAGAAAACAATGAACAACTTAAAAAAAGCACATGAACAAAAGAATACATATTAAACAAGGTACCAATATGGACTACTTATTGCCTCTTGCCTCTCTATGGAGCAAAATGGACTCCCTGTCACCTCCACGTCTTGGAGGGCCACAACATCCAAAAAGCAAAAATGTAATTGGTTCGCGGAGTGGCCCATCTCCACAAAGTGCTGGGCCACTAATTGTACTTATGCCTAGTAACTTGAAATATCGTCATATTACACCTATTCTTCTGTGTCTCAATTCTTTATATTTGTCTAGCATGGACTTTGATGGATGGACTGATATTCACTAGTCCTATGTTCATGCCCAACTTTTCGACCTTATTTTGGTGATTAAGGGGGACTATTATTGCCTACAACTGATCTCTTGCTTTCTTCTTCATCTTTATTTTGACACAGCCTAATCGGTATGTGGATTCTAGGATTTACTGAACCCGGTGTTGTACATACCACCAATTCACCATTTCATGTGGATATCTATTTATCTTGGTATGGAACTGTTTCTTCTCCCTACTTTTTTCTATTTTTCTATTTTTCTGTTGGTGTGTTTTGATTTTTAACTACTCTTTTTTATCTTTATTTTGTTCCTTCAGAATTGTGTATTACGGCCTGATGAAGGGCATACACGAAAAAAAGCCAGAAATGAACATGTGTCGTTGCCTCTAAATATACGCCTTAAAGGTCACAACCATTAATCATGCCAAGTAAAACCATTGTTTGTGTACCGACTTTGCGAATTTAATTGGAAGATCATATTCTCTTCTCTTTTTTAAAAAAAATAAAAATTTTCAGATGTATCAATAAAGTTTTCTAAAGGTTTCTTGTACTGCAAGATTGCACTTTAGTCTTTTTTTATAAGTCCTTTCCCATAGCAACAATTGTGGCAAAAATTAACAACAACGGTGTGATGATCTGGAGCGGCAAGGTACACGAAGCTGGTACATGTATTTACACCCCAGGACATGAAGTGTTTTGCGGGGGGGGCGTAAAAACAAATAACAGCGGTCGTGTAAAGGTTAATATGAGCCCAACTACAAAGTAAACAAGCTGTTTTTTTTTTATTCCATGTAACATATAGCGCTGGGTCGAATTTTTTTCTGCTTGCGTAGAGCACTTGCAGCCGGCGGCAATCGTCAAGCACTTTGAAGCATGTGCATCTGAGCCAGTGGCTTCTAGTCTTGGATGCTACATGCTTTTTACAGCATGCAGCATAATGGATTGGAACTGCCTGTACACACTGGCTGCGTTGTGCTGCACTTTTAGGATCTCATGCGATTTTTCAATCGCAAAACCTTCATGAAAACAATGCAAATTGTGAGGCGCAGTAGACAGTGGTGAAGTAAGCGAGACCAAAATGTCAAACTTTTGAGGAAAGGTAGTTCAAAGTGTGGCCTTTAACATATCCAAAACTCAAAAAAAAAATCGAAGGGTACGTGTTTTTCAAAAATTCGATTTGAAATTTTCAAATTTAAAAAAAAAATATAGAACATTTTCAAAAACGTTTTTTTTTTCATTTTTTTTTTTCATTAAACTTTAGATAAATACTTTTCCAACGAGTTCAATCTGCTGTCTGTGCAATGATTTTTGACAAAGCTATGATTTTTGAAAATTGGTGTATGTCAAAATTGGCCATTTTGACTTTGAGCCACTGCTCGGCCAAATTTCAGATTTTTTTCAATAAAATTTGGTTGGGGGGAGGGTTTAGGGGTCACTGATCATGGGGGAAAAATTGGTCAAAATCGGAGAGGTCAAGTGCAGAACTATGTCGAACAGCCATGGAATTACCCAAATGCAATTATTTGATATGTGACTGAACTTGGGTATTAAGTCTAGTGTTACTGTTTGAATCCAGGTTTTGTACTTTGGTTTATGCCATGCAACACACTTCAGAACCTCAGGCAGTGGAGAGGGGCAAGGGAAGGTCAAGAGTTTGTGGTCCAAATGCTTCACATGACTCCAATGTTTTCTCCTTCCAAGCCAGAAGGAGGAAGCAATGAAGTCTTGTGAAGCGCGGTGTAGACCGTACGTCAGTAACCTCCCTCTGCCTCTATCCACTACCTGAGATTTTGGTGCAGTGTCATCCAAGTTTCCAAAGTAGGAAACACAGATTCGAACAACAAACATTACTTAAGACAATGCAATGCAACATGACGGACAATAATTATGAAAGTTTGCAATGTAGCATCATCTTTTGCCCTCACAAACCTTAGCACAGGATAGTTTTAAGAGATTAGTAGAGTAAGTAACATGCCTCCTATTTTCTTGTGTTGTGATGTGTTATTGTATGGATGGAAAATGACAGATAATCCCTCTTCAGCCAAGGAGGAATGTTTAATGGCAGGATTCATAAATGAGCTTCAGCCTTAGAACTGTTTTTTGTTCATACTGTAAAATAGCTCTGGGCTTTCAATGGAGACTCCATTACCTCTGTTGTGAGATTGCCTCAGTTCTTGGGTAACATAACTAAAGGGCTAGTGTTGCTAAGCAAAAGGAATCCAACATCAATGGAAGGCAGCCTACCTAATCATCCTCTGTCTGACTGGAAATGTTGTAAATGATACATCAGTCATATCACAACTCCCACAACACCTGTGTCTACAGAAAAGTCCTAAGGTTAGGGGAATGCTTTCATTTCCAGGAGCTGCTGTGAAAAACAGCCCTAGTCCTCTGATACATTCTGACAGATACATGTCAGAAGCATTATGTCCAGATCATGTGGCTTTAATTGACAGTATACAGAGGTAAGGCAGAATCCTCTATGGCAACAGAAATTCAGATATGAAAGTGAATGCCAGTGCATGACATTCTGACAGTAAAGGTATTGATAAGAAAGGGGAAAACATACTTTATACTAACTGATGTATTCTAGTCGGTGGCCTCGGGACAGTACATTAACAAGAGATGGCAAAGCCTAACATACACCAGTGGACTTTTTGTAATAGTCTAAATTTGATAACAAGAAAATCAAATAAAAATTGATTAGAAACAAGGGCACTCTGTAGGAGGCTGCTTGATTATAGATCTAGTAGTTGTAGGTGTGGAGATGCACAGAGGTGAGAAGTGTGTGATCAACAATGGCATCGCTTTGTGCAATATCTAGTAACATTACAGTCAATAGTCAATCGCATTTCTGCCTAAACCTGCCACAATATCCAGTGGTGCATAGGGATAATCTATGTGAACTATCAATATCAGGGAAACATCCATTATTTACCTAATCTTGTAATAACGATCTAGTGTTATTCAGTTAAAGTTTCAACAAAAGTTAGTTGACAACTGGTTGTAAATTTGTCTCCAAAATGTAATTGTTCTCTGTTATGATGAGAACTTATTTTAGGATTGCTAGATGATAGGTTACTAGTTAAAGCTATGGTCTACCCTGCATTAACATATGGCTAAAAAGTTGGACTATAAATAATCCAACTCTGCTGCCCATCTCAACCACTTCTCCTCCCACTCCTCTGATGCTGGTTCTCCTTTGCCAAGCCCTCCTCTGGCTGAAATTTCCAAAAAGCTCCACTTCAAACTCCTCTCACTCTCACATCCAGTCCTTTTCATGAGTGTGATTTCTCTTTTGGTTCTCACAACCTCAGCTAATCTGTTTGCTCCGACCCTAGAAACCATCAAATGCATCCTTAACATGTAACTCTCCAGACAAGCTTATAATTTGTCATGGTCAGTTGGCGGATCACTGTCTCATCCACTAGCCCCTTATTCCTATTACCTAGTTTCTCCACCACACTATTTTTCTAGATTGTAAGCTTGCAAGGGCAGGGTCCCCCCCTAGTATTTTCTGTTCCTGCTATAATTTATCAAATGATTATGTACCAGCATTGCTTATGTTCTATACAACACATGAACTATGAATGTATTTTGTGTCCATGTACTGTATGTTCTTTACTATTTGTTAAATTTAGTCTCCCATATTTTCTATTTTGTACTCTACACCATGCTATGGAATAAGTTGTTGGTGACTTATAAGTACAAAATAATACAAGTAAAAAAAAAAGTCAAAAAAAAATAATAATAATAACTTTACTTTACTAATAATAACACATACTTTTTGTGATAATGTGACATAAGAGAAAGAAAGGCAGCATTCCAGTGCACATCTGGTTTTGTGCAAAATAGTGAGTTGATCTATGCTACGAAGAAAATAAATATTTTAAAAAATCATGGTAAAAAATTCAAGTAAAAGGCTAGGAACATCAAAATGTAGAACTAGTCTTAACAAGCCATTAATCCATAATGTGCCCCAAGTGTGATAATTCTTGAGACACACTGTTAGATGGATCTAAAGTAATACTAGTCAATTATTATTTTATTCGCACCATAATAAAGATTTAGTTAGCTAATGGTTGAGCCAAATTGCTCTATTCTTTATTATAAAAAATATGTCATAACAGTAAAAAAAACACAGTTAACACTGCAGAGAATTGCTATTATATGTCATTATTAATAAACAGTTCATAAAGTCAGGTTTGCAAATATATTCGTGAGTGAACATGATCCAGCAAAATTGAGACTGTGTTGAAGAACCTTTGATACGCTTTCAAGGCATACATCTTATTCCACAAGATTCACATTTCCACTGAATGAGAAAATTAAATAGATTGCAGAGTGTTATATAAACAATGCCCAAGAAAGGGTGTGTCTATCTTGCCGCAACAAAAACATTTAATCCAGGGTAGTGATGTATTAATTATCATGCTTTATTAATTTGACTTATCCCCATAGCTTTAACTTCATTTAAAATAAAATTAAAAAAGAGTGGCTTCTCAATGACTGATTACATTTCAAACAATACATACTGTAGGCATGCCCCTAGTAATAGAAATAGTAAATTAAAGTAAAAGGAATGTCAAAAATTGATTATTACATGACTCATATATATTTTCCAAAGCACTATTATCAATTAAATTAATAAGTCCAAAATAATAAATGTAAACAATTAATAATTAATTGGTCCTTCTAAGTAAGATCAAAGAAGTGATATCCACTATAAATAAATGTAATTAAATATAAATAATAAGGCTGAGCAGGTGAAATTCCCCAATTTAATTTTGCATGCATGTGGCAAACCTCGTGGAGCCACATGGCCACCGGCTTCTGTCACATAGCCCCGCTCACTGCTTATAAATACCATTGAGTTTTCTCTATTTGAGAAAGAAGGCACCATGGCATTTTTCACCAGGAGGTGGGGCTTCACAATGGAAGTGGCTGTGTGGCTGTGAGGCTCTGGAAGGTTTTTAGAAGGAACAGAACCAGCAGGTAATTACAACTTGTAAATGACATGACAACCACACAATAAAATAAAAAGGTAATTTTAGTCTGTATAGTCTCTTTAAGACAAAACATTATTATGACAGACAGCAAAACATCTTCCATCGTTTAAATTGAGTAAAAATTGCAGACTATCTATTCCACTCTTTAAAGGATTCCATAGACTTGAGAGAATATTCCAACACAATTTAAACGGAACCTAAACCCTAGAAAATAAAATAAGTTTCAATTATCTGGGGCTTTAACCAGCCTCCCGCTGCTGCACAGTGGCCTCAATGTCACTCCTGGATCCTCTGGTACCCCACTGGCAGCTAGTTTCGTTTTTGCTGACTCGGAGTCGGCGTGCCGCAATGCGAATCATTACATGCGTTACCGCGGTAACAGGATGCTGTAGCAGGTGTCAACGCGTACAAAGATACTTGTTGACACCTGCTATAGCGTCCTGTTACCACGGTAACGTGTGTAATGATTTGGATTCGCATTGCGGCCCGCCTACTCCGAGTCAGCAAAAAAACTAGCTGCCGGAAGGGGACCAGAGGATCCAGGAGTGATGTTGAGGGCACAGTGCTGCTGCAGGGGGCTGGTAAGAGCCCTAGGTAAGTGCAATTCATTTTTTTCTAGGGTTTAGGTTCCCTTTAAGTGAAATTTTAAGTGATAAAATCATGTAATAACAGTTGAAACAAATACCTATATTTAACTAAGATACTCTTAAGAATATTCATGTTCTGTTGAAAATGACACAATAATACACGTTAGCAACTTCCTTCCACTCATCTTTTCTTTTTCGAGGTCACTTTTGGTCAGCCTAGCTCCCTGTATTTATTTTTGTTATTTATACCAATGAGCCATTAAGAATCCAGAGTGCTGATTCACCAGTAGCTCTGGACAGTTCACCCTGAGAATTTCCAATGATGCTCTAAAGAAAGCTGAGTTCACTGTTGAACTTCGTTAGAAGTGAAATGTTTTCAAGGATCCAAAAAAAACAAATATCTAACACTGCCTTATTTTCCTTTGTTTGAGCAATGACTTGGATAAAAGAAAACCACCATAATCTTATTGTAGTGCGATTTGTAGATATATACTGTATATAAGACTTCAATACTTCTTTTAATGAATTTGAAGTTACATTTTCTAAATATATTGATGCTATGAGAAATGTATTAAAGACATGGGCCCTATCAATTTGTGATTATTTTTTAAGTTCAACATTAAAGGACACCTGAGATAAGAAAGATATGGAGGCTTCCATGTGTATTTCCTTTTAAACAATACAAGATAACTGGCTATTCTGCTGATCCTCTAGCTCTAATACATTTAGCCATACACCTTGAACAAGAATGCAGATAATAATAATAATAATAATAATCCGAACATTTGTATAGCGCTTTTTGCCTGTCGGACTCAAAGCGCTCAAGAGCTGCAGCCACTGGGACGCGCTCAAGAGGCCACCCTGCAGTGTTAGGGAGTCTTACCTTGAACTCCTTACTGAATAGGTACTTGACCTAGCCAGGATTCGAACCCTGGTCTCCCATGTCAAAGGCAGAGCCCTTAACCAGTACACTATCCAGCCACTGCTCAGGTGTTTCTGACCAAAATCTGACAAGATTATCGCCATGGTGGTTTCAGGAGTGGGATTCTGACACTACTGTGGCCAAAAAGATCAGCAGTACAGTCAGGCAACTGGTATTGTTTAACCACTTGAGGACCTAGGGCTTTCTACCCCTTAAGGACCGGCCACTTTTTTTCCATTCAGACCACTGCAGCTTTCACGGTTTATTGCTCGCTCATACAACCTACCACCTAAATGAATTTTGGCTCCTTTTCTTGTCACTAATAAAGCTTTCTTTTGGTGCTATTTGATTGCTCCTGCGATTTTTACTTTTTATTATATTCATCAAAAAAGACATGAATTTTGGCAAAAAAATGATTTTTTTAACTTTCTGTGCTGACATTTTTCAAATAAAGTAAAATTTCTGTATACATGCAGCGCGAAAAATGTGGACAAACATGTTTTTGATAAAAAAAAAACCCATTCAGTGTATATTTATTGGTTTGGGTAAAAGTTATAGCGTTTACAAACTATGGTGCAAAAAGTGAATTTTCCCATTTTCAAGCATCTCTGACTTTTCTGACCCCCTGTCATGTTTCATGAGGGGCTAGAATTCCAGGATAGTATAAATACCCCCCAAATGACCCCATTTTGGAAAGAAGACATCCCAAAGTATTCACTGAGAGTCATAGTGAGTTCATAGAAGATATTATTTTTTGTCACAAGTAAGCGGAAAATGACACTTTGTGAGGAAAAAAAAAAAAAAAAGTTTCCATTTCTTCTAACTTGCGACAAAAAAAATGAAATCTGCCACGGACTCACCATGCCCCTCTCTGAATACCTTGAAGGGTCTACTTTCCAAAATGGGGTCATTTGTGGGGTGTGTTTACTGTCCTGACATTTTGGGGGGTGCTAAATTGTAAGCACCCCTGTAAAGCCTAAAGGTGCTCATTGGACTTTGGACCCCTTAGCGCAGTTAGGCTGCAAAAAAGTGCCACACATGTGGTATTGCCGTACTCAGGAGAAGTAGTATAATGTGTTTTGGGGTGTATTTTTACACATACCCATGCTGGGTGGGAGAAATATCTCTGTAAATGACAATTTGTTAATTTTTTTTACACACAATTGTCCATTTACAGAGATCTTTCTCCCACTCAGCATGGGTATGTGTAAAAATACACCACAAAACACATTATACTACTTCTCCTGAGTACGGCGATACCATATGTGTGGCACTTTTTTGCACCCTAACTGCGCTAAAGGGCCCAAAGTCCAATGAGTACCTTTAGGATTTCACAGGTCATTTTGAGAAATTTCGTTTCAAGACTACTCCTCACGGTTTAGGGCCCCTAAAATGCCAGGGCAGTATAGGAACCTCACAAATGACCCCATTTTAGAAAGAAGACACCCCAAGGTATTCCGTTAGGAGTATGGTGAGTTCATAGAAGATTTTATTTTTTGTCAAAAGTTAGCGGAAAATGACACTTTGTGAAAAAACACAATTAAAATTAATTTCCGCTAACTTGTGACAAAAAATAAAATCTTCTATGAACTCGCCATACTACTAACGGAATACCTTGGGGTGTCTTCTTTCTAAAATGGGGTCATTTGTGGGGTTCCTATACTGCCCTGGCATTTAAGGGGCCCTAAACCGTGAGGAGTAGTCTTGAAACGAAATTTCTCAAAATGACCTGTGAAATCCTAAAGGTACTCATTGGACTTTGGGCCCTTTAGCGCAGTTAGGGTGCAAAAAAGTGCCACACATGTGGTATCGCCGTACTCGGGAGAAGTAGTACAATGTGTTTTGGGGTGTATTTTTACACATACCCATGCTGGGTGGGAGAAATAACTCTGTAAATGGACAATTGTGTGTAAAAAAATCAAAAGATTGTCATTTACAGAGGTATTTCTCCCACCCAGCATGGGTATGTGTAAAAATACACCCCGAAACACATTATACTACTTCTCCCGAGTACGGCAATACCACATGTGTGGCACTTTTTTGCACCCTAACTGCGCTAAAGGGCCCAAAGTCCAATGAGTACCTTTAGGATTTCACAGGTCATTTTTGTTTCAAGACTACTCCTCACGGTTTAGGGCCCCTAAAATGCCAGGGCAGTATAGGAACACCACTAATGACCCCATTTTACAAAGAAGACACCCCAAGGTATTCCGTTAGGAGTATGGTGAGTTCATAGAAGATTTTATTTTTTGCCACAAGTTAGCGGAAATTGATTTGAATTGTTTTTCTTCACAAAGTGTCATATTCCGCTAACTTGTGACAAAAAATAAAATCTTCTATGAACTCACCATACTCCTAACGGAATACCTTTGGGTGTCTCCTTTCTAGAATGGGGTCATTTGTGGGGTTCCTATACTGCCCTGGCATTTTAGGGGCCCTAAACCGCGAGGAGTAGTCTTGAAACTAAATGTCGCAAAATGACCTGTGAAATCCTAAAGGTACTCATTGGACTTTGGGCCCCTTAGCGCACTTAGGGTGTAAAAAAGTGCCACACATGTGGTACCGCCGTACTCAGGAGAAGTAGTATAATGTGTTTTGTGGTGTATTTTTACACATACCCATGCTGGGTGGTAGAAATATCTCTGTACATGACAATTGTTTGATTTTTTTTACACACAATTGTCCATTTACAGAGAGATTTCTCCCACCCAGCATGGGTATGTGTAAAAATACACCCCAAAACACATTATACTACTTCTCCTGAGTACAGCGATACCACATGTGTGACACTTTTTTTGCAGCCTAGGTGCGCTAAGGGGCCCAACGTCCTATTCACAGGTCATTTTGAGGCATTTGTTTTCTAGACTACTCCTCACGGTTTAGGGCCCCTAAAATGCCAGGGCAGTATAGGAACCCCACAAGTGACCCCATTTTAGAAAGAAGACACCCCAAGGTATTCCATTAGGTGTATGGCGAGGTCATCGAAGATTTTATTTTTAGTCACAAGTTAGTGAAAAATGACACTTTGTGAAAAAAACCCAATAAAAATCAATTTCCGCTAACTTTTGACAAAAAATAAAATCTTCTATGAACTCGTCATACACCTAACAGAATACCTTGGGGTGTCTTTTTTCTAAAATGGGGTCACTTGTGGGGTTCCTATACCGCCCTGGCATTTTACGGGCCCAAAACCGTGAGTAGTCTGGAAACCAAATGTCTCAAAATGACTGTTCAGGGGTATAAGCATCTGCAAATTTTGATGACAGGTGGTCTATGAGGGGCCGAATTTTGTGGAACCGGTCATAAGCAGGGTGGCCTTTTAGATGACAGGTTGTATTGGGCCTGATCTGATGGATAGGAGTGCTAGGGGGGTGACAGGAGGTGATTGATGGGTGTCTCAGGGGGTGATTAGAGGGGAAAATAGATCCACTCAATGCACTGGGGAGGTGATCAGAAGGGGGTCTGAGGGGGATCTGAGGGTTTGGCCGAGTGATCAGGAGCCCACACGGGGCAAATTAGGGCCTGATCTGATGGGTAGGTGTGCTAGGGGGTGACAGGTAGTGACAGGAGGTTATTGATGGGTGTCTCAAGGTGTGATTAGTGGGGGGAATAGATGCAAGTAATGCAATGGCGAGGTGATCAGGGCTAGGGTCTGAGGGTGTGGGCGGTGATTGGGTGCCCTAGGGGCAGATGGGGGTCTAATCTGATGGGTAGCAGTGACAGGGGGTGATTGATGGGTAATTAGTGGGTGTTTAGAGGAGAGAACAGATGCAATGCACTTGGGAGGTGATCTGACTGCGGGTCTGCAGGCGATCGGATGGTGTGGGTGGGTGATCAGATTGCCCGCAAGGGGCAGGTTAGGGGCTGATTGATGGGTGGCAGTGACAGGGGGTGACAGGGGGTGATTGATGGGTGATAGGTGATTGGCAGGTGATTGACAGGTGATCAGTGGGTTATTACAGGGAAGAACAGATGTAATTAATGCACTGGCGAATTGATAAGGGGGGGTCAGAGGGCAATCTGAGCGTGTTGGTGGGTGATTGGGTGCCCGCAAGGGGCAGATTAGGGTCTGATCTGATAGGTAAAAGTGACAGGTGGTGATAGGGGGTGATTGATGGGTAATTAGTGGGTGTTTAGAGGAGAGAATAGATGTAAACAATGGATTTGGGAGGTGATCTGATGTCGGATCTGCGGGCGATCTATTGGTGTGGGTGGGTGATCAAATTGCCCGCAAGGGGCAGGTTAGGGGCTGATTGATGGGTGGCAGTGACAGGGGGTGACAGGGGGTGATTGATGGGTGATAGGTGATTGGCTGGTGATTGACAGGTGATCAGTGGGTTATTACAGGGAAGAACAGATGTAATTAATGCACTGGCAAATTGATAAGGGGGGGTCAGAGGGCAATCTGAGCGTGTTGGTGGGTGATTGGGTGCCCGCAAGGGGCAGATTAGGGTCTGATCTGATAGGTAAAAGTGACAGGTGGTGATAGGGGGTGATTGATGGGTAATTAGTGGGTGTTTAGAGGAGAGAATAGATGTAAACAATGGATTTGGGAGGTGATCTGATGTCGGATCTGCGGGCGATCTATTGGTGTGGGTGGGTGATCAAATTGCCCGCAAGGGGCAGGTTAGGGGCTGATTGATGGGTGGCAGTGACAGGGGGTGACAGGGGGTGATTGATGGGTGATAGGTGATTGGCAGGTGATTGACAGGTGATCAGTGGATTATTACAGGGAAGACCAGATGTAATTAATGCACTGGCGAATTGATAAGGGGGGGAGGGGGGGTCTGAGGGCAATCTGAGCGTGTGGGCGGGTGATTGGGTGCCCGCAAGGGGCAGATTAGGGTCTGATCTGATAGGTAACAGTGACAGGTGGTGATAGGGGGTGATTGATGGGTAATTAGTGGGTGTTTAGAGGAGAGAATAGATGTAAACAATGGATTTGGGAGGTGATCTGATGTCGGATCTGCGGGCGATCTATTGGTGTGGGTGGGTGATCAGATTGCCCGCAAGGGGCAGGTTAGGGGCTGATTGTTGGGTGGCAGTGACAGGGGGTGATTGATGGGTGATTGATGGGTGATTGACAGGTGATTGACAGGTTATCAGGGGGGATAGATGCATACAGTACACAGGGGGGGGGTCTGGGGGGGGGGGTCCTGGGGAGAATCTGAGGGGTGGGGGGTGATCAGGAGGGGGCAGGGGGCAGGGGGGGAGATAAAAAAAAATAGCGTTGATAGATAGTGACAGGGAGTGATTGATGGGTTATTAGGGGGGTGATTGGGTGCAAACAGGGGTCTGGGGGGTGGGCAGGGGGGGGTCTGAGGGGTGCTGTGGGCGATCAGTGGGCGGGGGGGGCAGATCAGTGTGTTTGGGTGCAGACTAGGGTGGCTGCAGCCTGCCCTGGTGGTCCCTCCGACACTGGGACCACCAGGGCAGGAGGCAGCCTGTATAATACACTTTGTATACATTACAAAGTGTATTATACACTTTGTAGCGGCGATCGCGGGGTTAACATCCCGCCGGCGCTTCCGTATGGCCGGCAGGATGTTACGACGGGTGGGCGGAGCCAGTTGCCGGGGGAAGCGCGCGTCATCAATGACGCAATCGCTCCCCCGGCATAGGAAAAGGACGCAACGCCCTAAGGCGTATTGCGGTCCTTAAGGCATCCACTTTGCCGCCGCCCATGGGCTGTGGGCGGTCGGCAAGTGGTTAAAAGGAAATAAATATGACAACCTCCATATTCTGTACCTCTTGCTTCAGGTGTCCTTTAATTCTTTAGGACTTTCAGGAATACTAATTTTGCCTTATGTGTGCTCAGTCTGACTGTGGGTTTAGCTTTTTGCAAATCTTTTGTTCTAGGGAAAGGTGCAATTAAGTACAATAAAAATGTAATGCATGTCTTTAAAATTAATTTTGCCCTATTTGGCCACAGTTGTAATTTAGATTAGGCTTTATTATAATAAATCTTCATTTCATTCAGATTATTATGCAATACTTGCACTTACTAGGAAAAGACTAGAACAATTTTATATCTAACCCCAGTAGCTGAAATCGGACAGTAATTGGAAACTGTAATTTGTGTTCATAGTGAAAGTAATTGAATATGAAAAGCCATGATTGTAGAATCAAATTACAATTAACAAGTGATTCCGTAAAAAATTACTACTAAATTATTTTTAATAAATGCTAGTATTTCTTCTTGAAACTAATTTTAGTTTTAAGAGGAGATGCAGACTTTTTTTGTGGGATCTTAGCCAAGAGAAATATAAATATATATTACACACACATTTACACACACAAAGTACTCCTCTCACAATTCTGTAAATATTTTATTTTATCTTTTTATGGGACATCACTGAAGATATGACACTTTGAAACAATGTAAAGTACTGCATCTTGAATACTTTATGACACACTGTAGATATACTCTAGTTCTATTATATATAAAAATCTTCCTACTTTTTTAGTTAGTCATTAAAATGTATAATTTATGTTTTTTTCACTAATTTCCCACCTTTTAAAGGGGGAATCCAAGTTAAAAAGATAGTCAATCTGCATCTGCGATAATTCAGGTTGGAGCGAGCTTGAGATGTCTCCCAGTGTCCCCTGGGAGACATCTCAAGCTCACTCCAACCTGAATTATCGCAAATTCTTTCTGTTTTAAGAAAGCAAACTTTTGTTTTCCTTAGTATTTTAGTAAGGGGACTTTTAGGACCATTGTACCCCTCACACACTCCAATGAGTTCTGGTTCACCATGAGCTTGCTGGTTAGTCTGTAAATCTGCATCTTAGCATTCCTATTGTTTCTAAATAGAGATGGCCCGAACGGTTCACCGGCGAACTTCCGTGGTTCGCGATCGTGGCAATTTGGGAACTTTTCAGGAAGTTCGGTTCGCCCCCATAGTGCATCATGAGGGTCTACTTTGACCCTCTACATCACAGTCAGCAAGAACATTGCAGCCAATTAGGCTACACTCCCTTCTGGAGCCCCCCCCCCTTCCCTTATAAAAGGTAGGCAGCCTCAGGCATTGGACTCACTTGTGCCTGCAGTAATTAGAAAAGAAATAGCTGCTGCAGACTCTCATAGGGAAAGCTTAGTTAGGCTCTTGTAGGCTTGTTAGCTTGCTCCTGGCTGATTGTTATTGCTAAAAAAGCACCCCTCAACAGCTCTTTTGAGAGCTAATCTTGTTCTTGTGATCTATTTTTTTTTGTGTGTGGCCCACTTGCATTATATACAGCCCTGTCAGTCAGTGTCACTGTGCCTATCCGATACCTGTTTGTGTGTGACAGGTGCACATGTAATACTCATCACTGCATATACCTACTACCTGTTGTTCACTTCAGTGCACCCACCTACCTACGTGAGCGCACGCAGTGTCACTGTGCCTGACCGGTACCTGTCTGTGTGTGACAGGTGCACATTTTAATACCCATCACTGCATATACCTTCTACCTGTTGTTCACTTCAGTGCACCCACCTACCTACGTGAGTGCACGCAGTGTCACTGTGTCTGTCCGGTACCTGTCTGTGTGTGACAGGTGCACATTGTAATGCCCATCACTTCATATACCTACTACCTGTTGTTCACTTCAGTGCACCCACCTACCTACGTAAGCGCACGCAGTGTGAAATACCACTCCTTGCATACATGTTAACTGCATCTGTGTGACTAACTGCACATTGTATTAGTCAAGGCAGTGCATACCTTTCACTTCATCCCCCCCAATATGGACAAAACAAAAGGCAGAAGCAGGCCACCTGGCAGGTCTGTTCGAGGTCGCGCTGTCGTGATTTTGTGCGGCCCTCGACGAAAGTACAGTGTTCAGAAGAAGGCACGTGCCATCAACCCCCAATATTGTCAGGACGTAGTTGACAATTTAACACAGAACACCTCATCTTTCACAGCTTCCGCACGGAAGCGTGACATATCTTCCTCCTTCTGCTCTTATTCTGGCACCCCATTTAGCACTCAGTCGGCCTCCACCACCAAAGTGCCATCACCCCAGGGCTCAGCGATGTGGAAATTTTTTTGTGTGTCTGCCTCAGATGAGAGCAATGCCATCTGTACTCTCTGCCATCGAAAATTGAGCCATGGAAAGACCAAGACCCGCGTAGGGACAACTACCTTATGAAGGCACATGATTACAAAGCACAAACTGCAATAGGATGACCACCTCAGGGAAAGCAGCACACAAAAGCACACACCGCAGTGGAAGATATGCAATTATTTCTCAAAAAGGCAATACCCAAACTGTACCGTGATGTTGAAAGGCAAGTGGTGTCATCTCTGGAACACAGCGTTGGGTCAAGGGACCATCTGACCATGTGGCCTGCCCGAAGACTAAGTCAGTCCCCACACACAGCATCTCTGCCTGCATGCCGTGTGACTGCCTGCCCAAAGACTAAGTTGCTCCCCACACAGCACCTCTCCTCACACAGCCGCTTGACTGCCTTCTCTGACAGGGTCCAGGACTCGAGGTGGATTCCTGAATTTAGCGGCCGCTATACTAATTTTTTCTGGTGCGCGTACATGCCTGCCTAATTTTTCTGGCTGCACTGCAGCTGCAACAACAAAACACCCAAGATAGTAAAGTTGTTGCTTCATTGCGGACAGACCAAATTTGATCAGCTGGACAGTCACTGTTGTTCTGTCATTGAGCTACCACAGCCCGACGACCATATGGGCTTAAAAAACGCCACGGCCTGCACTCTCACCACGGTGTGCACCAGTCTAGCACGGCCGTCACAACACAAACAGCTGTTTGGGGTGCGTTACACAGTGAGTTTGGTGTGTCTGAAAGATATGGAGTCTGCCATGTGTATTTCCTTTTAAACAATACAAGTTACCTGCCTATTCTACTGATCCTCTAGCTCTAATACATTTAGCCATACACCTTGAACAAGAATGCAGATCAGGTGTTTCAGACCAAAATCTGAAAAGATTATCCCATACTTTTTTCAGGAGTGGGATTCAGACACTACTGTGGCCAGGGCCAGATTTGTACTCTTTACCGCCCTAGGCCACTGTCACCAGCCGCCCTCCTTCAGTATAGGAAGCTAGATGATCCCTCCCCCTTCACTCTAGTATAGGTAGTCATAGGACTCCTCCCCTTTCCCTCCAGTATAGGTAGCCAGATGACTTCTCCCCCTTTCCCTCCAGTATAGGTAGCCAGATGACTCCTTCCCTTTTCCCTCCAGTATAGGAAGCCATATGACTCCTACCCCCTTTCCCTCTAGTATACGTAGCCATATGACATCCTTGATCCCTCCTTTTTCCACCCCTTTTCAGTATAGATAGCCAGCTCGCCTTCACACCACATCAGCCATTTGTGTTACTCATTTCTCTGCTCATCTCCAGTGCAGAAGCTTCCTCTTCCTTTCTGCCTCCAATGCTGCCCAAGTCCATAGACGCCGGTCACAATGCAAACATGCACAGAGAGAATGGTTGCTGCTGCGCAGGTGGCTAGCAGCAGAGTACCATGGTCAGGCCTGATCTCCTTGCATTGCAGCATTTGCAAGCTTGCACTAGTTTAGCCTGCTGCTTTGGTGCCCTTCCTCCTGTGGTGCCCTAGGCCATCGCCTCGGTTGGCCTAGGCCTAAATCTGACCCTACTGTGGCCAAAAAAAAATCAGCAGTACAGTCAGGCAACTGGTATTGTTTAAAAGGAAATAAATATGACAACCTCCATATTCTGTACCTCTTGCTTCAGGTGTCCTTTAATTCTTTAGGACTGTGTACTCAGTCTGCGGGATTGGCCTTTTGCAAAACTTTTGTTCTAGGGAAAGGTGCAATTCAGTACAATATAAATGTAATGCATGTCTTTGAAATTCATTTTGCCCTACTTGGTCACAGTTGTAACTTAGATTAGGTTTTATTATAATAAATCTTCATTTTATTCAGATTACCATGCAATACTTGCACTTACTAGAAAAAGACTAAAGCAATGTTATATCTAACCCCAGTAGCTGAAATCGGACAGTAATTGGAAACTGTAATTTGTGATCATAGTGAAAGTAATTCAATATGAAAAGCCATGATTGTAGAATCAAATTACAATTAACAAGTGATTCCATAAAAAATTACTACTAAATTATTTTAATAAATGCTAGTATTTCATCTTGAAACTTATTTTAGTTTTAAGAGGAGATGCAGACTTTTTTGTGTGATCTTAGCCAAGAGAAATATGAGAATATATATATATATATATATTATATATATATATACACACACAAAGTTCTCCTCTCACATTTTCGTAATTTTTTTCATGGGACAGCACTGAAGATATGACACTTTGATACAATGTAAAGTAGTGCAGCTTTAATATTTTGTGACACACTGTAGATATGCTCTGGTGGTATTATATATAAAAATCTTCCTACATTTTTTTAGTTACCGGTAGTTATTAAAATGTATAATTGATGATTTTTTTTCACTGATTTCCCACCTTTTAAAATGGGCATACAAGTTGAAAAGACAGTAAGTCTGCATCTTAGCATCCCTATTGTTTCCAAATTGACCTCTTCTGTGGCCAAGTCCATTCCCTATTAAATATCTCATAGCAGATTTAACGGGGGAAATATTGGAATATATATATAATTTTTTGCTTATTTTAACAGTACGTGAGAATTTGGCTGTTACATGTATTTTCAGTATTTGTAGGTCGTTAAACAATCGTTCACAAAACTTGTGAAAACAGAGTTTACAAGAGGCCTTAAAATAAATGTTGCTCATTCATGCTAATAACCGAGCCAGCAACATTTTTATGATTCAAAATAGCCAGAGAAAGGATTCTAATGCCATTGATTGCTTATCAATGCTCCTTGGATAATATCTTCATCAATAATTTAATTTTTATACTTTGTTCTTGGTTATAATCATTGTATTGATAATATTCAAATATTTAAAGAGAAACTCCGACCAAGTATTGAACTTTATCCCAATCAGTAGCTGATACCCTCTTTTTACATGAGAAATGTATTCCTTTTCACAAACAGACCATCAGGGGGCGCTGTATGACTGATATTGTGGTGAAACCCCTCCCACAAGAAACTCTGAGGACCGTGGTACTCCTGGCAGTTTCCTGTCTGTGAACCTTGTTGCATTGTGGGAAATAGCTGTTTACAGCTGTTACCAACTGCCAAAAAAGCATGCAGCAGCTACATCACCTGCCAACAGTACAAATGTCACCATGTAATACATGTCAGAATGTAAATCAGGAATGTAAAAGATTGTACAATGGGCAAACACTGATTAAATCTTTTATACATAATTATTGTAAAAATGAAGCACTTTTTTATTACATTATTTTCATTGGAGTTCCTCTTTAAAGCGAACCTTAAAGAGAAACTCCAACCAAGAATTGAACTTTATCCCAATCAGTAGCTGATACCCCCTTTTACATGAGAAATAGAATGATTTTCACAAACAGACCATCAGGGGGCGCTGTGTGACTCATTTTGTGCTGAAACCCCTCCTACAAGAGGCTCTGAATACCGCGGTACTCCTGGCAAACTGCCACAATGTAACAATGTTCACAGACAGGAAATGGCTGTTTACAGCTGTCTAACAGCTAGAAACAGCTAAATAACCTGCCCACAGTAACAATGTCACCATGTAATAAATGTCAGAATGTGAATCAGGGAGAGGATTTTACAATGAGCAAACACTGACTAAATCATTTATACATAATTATTGTAAAAATGAAGCACTTTTTTTATTACATTATTTTCACTGGAGTTCCTCTTTAAGTCAAGTAAAAAAATGAGATTTACTCACCTGGGGCTTCCCTCAGCCCCCAGAAGCCAATCGGTGCCCACGCAGCTCCGCTCCGATGTCCCAGGACCCGCCGGCGACGACTTCCGGTTTCGCCATCACCGGCCGACAGGCATGGGAACGCGAGTGATTGTTCGCGTTCCCAGCCTGTATATCGCCCCCTATGCTGCTATTGCAACCTCCTGGCCGCAATAGCAGCATAGGGGGCGATATACAGGCTGGGAACGCGAACAATCACTCGCGTTCCCATGCCTGTCGGCCAGTGACGGCCAAACCGGAAGTGCTCGCCGGCGGGTCCTGGGACATCGGAGCGGAGCTGCGAGGGCACCGATCGGCTGCTGGGGGCTGAGGGAAGCCCCAGGTGAGTAAATCTCATTTTTTTACTTGACTTAAGGTTCGCTTTAAGATCAACTGTCCTGTTAAAGAGTAATTCATTTGTTAAAGAGTCTTATATTCTTATACTGTATTATTATTCATATTTATTGATAATAGACATTCTGGGGAATTTGCAATTCAAGGTGAGAAGAAACTCACAGCATGCAAGCTTCTTGTCACCTAACTTCACTCAGAATTTACTGTCTTTATCTGAGCAATGTCTGAGGCAGCTTAAAGAACTATTCATCTGAGCAATACCCCTATGTGTTGGATAACGGGGAGCAAGGTTTTGTGTTATGCTGTTATTCAGCACCATGGCACTGCTGCCTCACCCCCCTGGAAAATCCATCACTCACAGCTGATGTCACCCACCATTAGATCCACAAAGCTCTCCACCACTCATCTAATACCTGCTGCTACATTTTGGAATCAACACTCTCAATTGCTCCACACTGGCTTGAGCCAAACCCCCCAGACCTGCTGAGATTGCCATTCATGATATGAACAAGGGCTCTGTAGGAGAGGGGGGGGGGGGGGTTTGTTGGTCCTCTCTTACAGATCCCCCATGTACCATGTGGGCATGTATGACTAGTTTTGTGTAGGCCAACACAGGTTGCCTCAGCCATTCTGGCTATGCCAGCCTGCATGGGTGAGAAGAGGTTAATTAAAGCTTTGAAAAGGGGAGTCTATTTTCACTGAGAGGGGCGGGGAGAGGCGGAGATCCGCAGAGATTGACTGGATTGGAGGCAGAGCTACTGCACAAAATCTCTGCCTCCCCAGGGCAGCACAATCTGCAACCTGCAAAGTCGTGGAACTTTGAAGGTCTATTTCTAAGCCATACATCACTAATTTTGGAAACAGTAAATTCGGGCGCCTGAGGCTAGTGGACAAATCGGGCGCCGCCATTCACTCCTATAATAAATATCGTTTAATGGGCGCCCGATAGGAAAAAAGGGCGCCGGTGAAAAATAACGTTTTAAAAGCGGCGCCCGGAGACTTAATGTTTTATTACTGCTTCTCATGATTACACATTATTAAATGATTTATACATTTTTAAATATTATTTTTAAACGAAAAACAGTACAATTTTTTTTCAAACATTATTTTTAAACGAAAAACAGTACTTTTTTTTTTTTACATTATTTTTAAACGAAAAAAACAACAGGGGGGTCTTAGGTTTAGGCACCAACAGGGGGTTCTTAGGTTTAGGCACCAACAGGGGGGGTCTTAGGTTTAGGCACCAACAGGGGGTCTTAGGTTTAGGCACCAAAAGGGGGGTCTTAGGTTTAGGCACCAACAGGGGGGTCTTAGGTTTAGGCACCAACAGGGGGTTCTTAGGTTTAGGCACCAAAAGGGGGGTCTTAGGTTTAGGCACCAACAGGGGGGTCTTAGGTTTAGGCACCAACAGGGGGGTCTTAGGTTTAGGCACCAACAGGGGGGTCTTAGGTTTAGGCACCAACAGGGGGGTCTTAGGTTTAGGCACCAACAGGGGGGTCTTAGGTTTAGGCACCAACAGGGGGGTCTTAGGTTTAGGCACTAACAGGGGGGTCTAGGGGTTAGGGGTAGGTACAGGGAGGGTTACTTAGGCACCAACAGGGGGGGTCTTAGGTTTAGGCATCAACAGGGGGGTCTAGGGGTTAGGGGTAGGTACAGAGAGGGTTACTTAGTAATTTTTTTTTTTTAACGTTATTATACGTTTCAGTATTTAAACGAAAGATTAACGTTTTTACAATTGCCGATTTAATGCACATTCTTTAATGATTTATAACTTTAAAAAACATTAATTTTAAACGAAATACAGTACAATACATTTTTAAACGTTATCCATGCTTATCGTTAAAAACCCGGCGCCCTTTTTTCCCAGCGCCCCTTTTTAACGTACGCACTAATTTTTCTGGGGGACTCAACAAATCTGTTTAGGATTTAATGCTGATGCTGACTGGATAAGAGATTAAGGTAAAAAAATAGACTTCAGTGTCTCTTTAAGTGTGCATTTATCTACCACCTTTATGTACAACTCTACAGCTGATCTGTGTATTGTCTCTGTATCTTTTAATTGTTCATGCACTTGTATATATACTAAGTTTTGTCTTTTGTACAGTCCCAAGGAAGATGCTGGCACTAAATAAATCAATAATACAATTAATATTAACCATTTACTGACATCCTAACGTATTAAAACGTCATGCTTACCGCTATTAACAGCAACATGATGTTTTAATACGTCGCGCTTTCCCGCCGCTGCTACCGCTGTGTGTGCGTTGCTACCGCCGCTGTTTCCGTCGGGCTTCCGTGCTGGGTGATTGGGGAAGAAGACCGAACGGTCCTCTACCCAATCGCAGTGCCTGGAGTAAATGGACGTGACCGCGAACAGCGGCTACATCCATTCACAATAACAGATTCAAATGTAACAATTAAATAAAGTGAAGAAAAAAAAGTGAACACTTCCTATAACGAGTGTTCACTAGTAAAAAGTATATTACACCTACAAAATACATTAATTTTCAAGTACATACCGATCTTAATAAAATTACACTTCCAGCCCCACAAAAAAAACACTTGTAAAAAAAAAAAATCAGCTTAAAAAAAAAAAAAAAATTGTTGCCTTAGGGACTTAGCTTCTCTTAATTTATATTTTATGGGGGGAAATTAATTTTAATTTATTACATAGGGGCTTGTAATTATGACTAGAATAAAAAAAAACAGAACAGAAAAATAAGACTTATATTTAAAAATAATATACTGTTGCCATACATTGTGATAGGGACATAATTTAAACAGTTTAATAATCGGGAAAACTGGGCAAATAAAACGTGTTTGTTTTATCCACAGGAGAATGTTTAATTTTAAAACTTTAATGGTTGAAAACTGAGAAATAATGTTTTTTTTTCTTTTTTTGTCTGTTTTTCTCATTAAATTGCATTTAGAATAAAAAAATTCTTAACAAAATGTACTATCCACAGAAAGCCTAATTGGTGGCGAGAAAAACGAGGTATAGATCATTTTCTTGTGATAAGTAGTAATAAAGTTATAGGGGAATAAAAGGGAGGAGCACTGACAACTGAAAACTGCTCTGGTCCATTAGGATAAACACCCTTGGGGGTGAACTGGTTAATAGCACAGTTTTCCCAAAAAATGTTTCATTTTTTCTTTTTTTCCTTCCGTTGTGACATATTCAGCAAGGTTGTTTCTGATCTCTATATCAATTTTGGTAACACACAAAGGAAACAAATGCTAATGAAATCTCTGTTGTCTACATATGTCTGATTTTGTCATAAATTTTGAAGCTTGCATTTTATACTTGCGGGACTTTCACACATGATGATGTATGAAGCATGAGGAGAAAATTGTCCTCACTGCTCATGGCAATCTATGAGCTTCCTTGTGCATGTATCACAATACTGATCTAAAAGTGAAACAAAAGATCTGATTGGTTGCTGTGGGCAGCATATGGCTAGTTTAAGTGGCAAGGGGGTTGAAAGTGCTCTCCCCCAACTACTTCCCGGGGCCCCTGCATGATGTGTAGCTGCATTGTAATAACTCACCTGTCCTGACGGCTGCTCCATTCATGCTCTGTCTTCAGCCCCATAGTCTGCCTTTCCCCCATGTGGTGCATGTTATGCATAACCACTAGAAGCCAACGATTGCGGCGCTTTCTGGCAGGACACGGGATCCTGCACAGCCACACACAAATGGGGACCAGTGACTTGCAAAAGCTCCTCTGATGGGGCCCAGAATGGGCAAGGGTGAAACGGTTGTTAGGGTTGCAGTCCTGGAGGCTCCCTAGCACAATATTGCTTCTATCCTGATTCACAGCCTGCCATCAACCACTATTGGCCACATAAGTATAACCTGCACTGCCAGCTCTGCTCCCTGCTTGCTCTTTTGCTTTACTCTTGGCTAATGCAGCTATTTGATGTGGTATTGGGACTTGTATGAGCTTTTTCACAGTTTGCTGGATGCATATATGTGATTTGTGAAAGGTTAAGCCAATAAAGTGGTATCAGCAATTTTAATCCTGCCAGTGCCTGCCAGTGTTCTTCTTTGGTTGAAGATAAATAACCTGCACTGCATGGAGAAGAGGCAGACAGCAGTGCTTAAGACGGAGCAAAGACAGAGCAGCCGCAGTTCTTACAATGCAGCTAAACATCGTGCACAGCACTGCGGTCTCTGGAGCAGTCAGAGGATGACCACCTGGGGGGTTTGGCGGTGCAGTGGGTCTGGCAGCGGTCAGGGCACTAGGGCAATTTCCCCCTTTGCCTAATGGCAGTGCCGGCCCTGGGGCAGCAGGACCAATCTTCCTTTAAAACAGATTTCATATGTGAGGCTCATTATTGTAACTCTCTAAAGTATACACAAAACAACAGATTCTAATGCAACATATCTGCTATTGTGTTTAAAAGTCCTTCCCTGGTTTAAATAATAAAAGTTTCCTTAGATCACATTCCCTCCGGACAGTCCATTGTTGGCCATACATTCTATAAGAATTACAACGCTTGCACAAGGCTGACATGAAGTAAATGAATATTAATAGACTTGACCTTTTTAACATCCTTTGAGATATTTACAAGATCTTAGGTATGTCCAAAGGGACCTTGTAACAGTTTTTAATAATATCTCTTACACATAGTAATGAGTCTTAAAAAACCCTCCGTGATTTGGATATAGCAATAGGGTGAGGTCAGCTACTTTATTGCTGGGTACATCTAATAAAGAGTGTGATCTTTGAAACATTTTCTATTTAAAAAAATAATGAGTGTTAGGATTCTCAAGCAGAAATTCTTCCATAACTAAGTGCATGAATTGCCATAAATATGATGTAAGCATTTCCCCCCTTTGAATTTGTCATTCCCAAAGGAGAGTGATATTATTAAAAGAAAACAAAAGTGAGTACACTTGTTCCCTGCTATGGTCTTCTTTTAATTAATACCTTAGAGAGGAGGACCTGTTTGCAAGATTTCATGTTCATCTCTGAGAGTCTCAATTCTTTAGGGTTACTGATTGGGTCAGGTTTTTAAAACAATTCTCACATCTATCTATATCTTTCAATTATCCATAAGTTGAGATGGTTTCCGTATGACATAAACAAATAATTAATTGCTATGCAATGTTTTCTCTTCCGCTGCATACAGCCTAAGGAACTGTGAATCTTCATTGGCATCTGCTGTGGAGGGAAGTAAGTGTTTACTGCTGTAACTTTTAATCCAGTAGTTGTGAAGACTCAATCAACAAGCGATAGATTTTCTGCACTAGATTTTCCATGTTGCAGCTATTATGAGAAGGTCTCACAGGAAGTGCTACATTTTTCACAGCTTTATAGTTTAAAAAATATAAAGAGAAAACCAGGGGATTAAATTATTACGATACATATGGAGAGTACTGGTTAAGGGCACCGCCTTTGACATGGGAGACCAGGGTTTGAATCCTGGCTAGAGTCAGTACCTATCTAATAAGGAGTTCACGGCAAGACTCCCTAAGGCCCGGTTCACATTAGCGGTCGCCGTCCGGAATCGCCGTGCCGGAGCCGGACCGCATGCAGAACGGACGGAACGGACGCACGGCATAGCAATGAAAGCCTATGCGTCCGTTCACATGCGTCCGTTTCGTCCGGACCGGATCCAGACCGGATCCGGTCTCCGGCATAAGACCCAACATGCGCTATTTTTTGGTCCGGCTCCTCCGGCAGCCGTATCCGGAGCGGAGCCGGACTGCACCATCCGGCCAATACAAACCAATGAGAACCGGAGAGCGCACAACACACTGGCTAAAAATCTGGATGTTCTACCCCACTTCCTATGCGTATTGTAGCGGCGATTTTGGATGGGGATACATGGACAAGCATTTTGGAGTGGAGCAGCAGTGACTTTAAACGTGCTGGAGATGTTGGCAGTATGTCGGAGGTGGAGGTGAGTGCTAAACAGCGGAGGGCCTGATTCCACAGGTCCACCTTCTGCTGACCTCCCAGACCCCAACATTTTTATTCCGTTTCTACTATCTTTTGCCAAACGGATCCGGATCGCATCCTGATGAACACCTGATGCAACCTGACCAGATCCGTATCGGATCCGGATCAGAACCGTACGGTTCCGATCCAGATCCGGTCCGGATCCGGTCAGGTCATCCGGTCCGTTTGGCAGGGAACCGCAAGTGTGAACCGGCCCTAACACTGCAGGGTGGCCTCCTGAGCGCATCCCAGTCGCTGCAGCTCTTGTTATATAAATGTTAGGAATATTATTATTATTATCTATGAGATTTCTGACTGTTAAATTTAAAGCAAAACTGTTAATACCCGCCCTCACCCCCAAAAAAAGGAAAAACAAAAAAAGATACTAGCCTAAGTAGAGAGAAACCTCTGCATGATCCAGACGCTTCCCCACCCATCCATGAGCCCACTATTGCTGTGTAGGTCCTTCTGACCATTTTCCAATGACAGCATTTCCTTATTGTTCTCATGGCTAAACTCCCCCTCCTTGTATGAGCACAGCTGTACTGCAGATGTGTGAGTACAGCTATATTTGTACAGTAAGGTGATGCCACACGTGGACATTCTACTGCACAGGTGCATCCATACTTATGAAAGCACAATACAGCCATGCTTGTACATGAAGGGGAGTGTGGCTGCAAACAATCTGAGGGTCCTGTTCAGTCGTGGTAGGAGGACATATGAAGTCTCAGGACCATTCAATGGCTTCCCTCTACTTCGTTAAGTATCAACTGGGGTGGGGTGGAGCTGGGGGGGGGGGGGGGGTTCTTGGTTTCAGCTGAAATTTTTATTAGTTGGTTGCTGCAGTCCCCTCCCCTCCCCCTCAAAAAATAAGAATAATTTTGATAAAATTGAGAGATGTGCATGCAGTCATTTAAAACATGAGAAAACTCTAAATACTGTGAAATATAGTTTATTTAACCATTAAATCTATATTTAATGTGTATAGTTATACAGAATTTTTTCATTTCATTTTTATGTTTTATTTCGTTTTTATTTTATTTATAGTGCTAATACTTTTCCTGCATCACGCTATCAAAAACATTAAAAGCATACTATCATGTAGACAGAAAAAGGGGGGGGGGGAGGTTTTAGCTTAACATCCTGTTTGTCAATAATGCAGATAACTATGTAGTAGCAAAGCTTACCCTGTGTCCCAAATGAATCCCACCACTTCTCCAGAGTCTACAGCAGTTAGGATTTGATGCGGATGAAACCATCTGCTTTAGCAACTCTTTTTCAACCCTGCAGAAATGCTTGAGGGAAGAGTCATCATTGTCACCTCACACTGCTACAGAGTTCTTGTGGGGCAAACTGCACTGGTACTACTGGAAGATTCACTGGTTGTGCTGCAATGAAAATTTCACAAACAGAAGACAGGAGCAATGCAGAGAAGGATAGTGCCCAGCTCAGTAGATGGTTATCCAGCAGGGAGTGAAAGCAGATAAAAGTAGAAAGTTTGCCAGAATCTTGCAGGACAGCAGGGCAAGGGAACAAATACTGGAGTTCAGTGTAGATAAAAGCAGGCATATATGTCACTGAACATCTTTCTTCCTGCAGGGATAAGAGAAAAAAGATTACCGCTTGAACTGAGTAGAAGCAAGTGACCAGTAAATTCTGACAGTTTCTGATTTTTAACCCTGAACTGTGTTCCTACACTCCTAAATAAGTCTTCCTTTAGAGCTGGTCACTGTCTCTGCAAGCGAAAGTTTTCCTTCAATACAATCAGTGCAGCTGCTAATAGGAAACCTTTAGCAATTTTGAAATTATGACATAAAGTTTAAAGCCATTAATCTAAAAATATATGTTTACATTGTTGCCCTGTCAGGTTTTATTTTTTTTATCTCACCTTTGCTGCATTTCAACCCATTTCTACCCGTGAAAAAAAAGGGTCTCAGCCTTTTCTCCTAGCCTTGCTTTGCATTATGGGAGTAAGTGACGTTCCTGCCTGTTCTGGAGGCAGTGTCAGTGAGGTATCACAGATTTTACAAGTTCACTTTCATGAAGGGAAGACCACAATGCCAAGGCGGACTTGCCATTTTATATTTCATGTGCAATTTATCATACAACAATGTCTTTACTATAAAGCTGTAAATTGGTGTTAAAACTCAATAAAAACTTTATCAATAAAAAAAAATAAAAAATAAAAGCATAAGCCTTGAGGAGAAATGTCACTTTATTTTACTTGAAACTAACTTTACAGAAGACATAGACTAAATATGTGTATTCTCATTTAGCTATATTTTTGGCAAGGGGTATGCTTTAAGAATATATATTAAAGAGACCCTGTACAAAAAAAAGTGCCCTGGGGGGTACTTACCTCAGGAGAGGGAAGCCTTAGGGTCCCAATGAGGCTTTTCCCTCCCCTGTAGCTGCAGGCAATCCAGCACTGGCTCCCCCGAAGTTTCTGGCAATCCTGGCTCGACAAGCCCGACAAGCTAGATTTATCTACCTTCTCTGGCTCCAGCGGGTGGCGATGTTGTGGCTCTCAGCACTGAAATAGCCAATCTCTGTCGGGTCCGCTCTACTACGCAGCTGCAGGAGACTTGCGCCTGCGCAGTATAGCGGCCCAACAGCGATCGGCTATATCCGCCTATCTCCAAGCAGAGAGCCGATACTGCGCTGGAGCTGGAAAGGTAAATATTTACATCCCCGCTGTTCGGAGGGGCACAGGGAGACCGCCGTGAGACACAGGAGGAAGGGGGAAGCCTCGATAGGATCCAGAAGCTTCCCCCACCCAAGGTGAGTACCTCCCAGGGGAACTTTTTCTCATTACAGGTTTTCTTTAAATCCACTGATGCTTACCTGCAGAAGATGGTCACTGCTTCAGCCTCCATAGAAGTGATGGGATTAATATGAACTACAGAGTAATGTTTAGTTATCTGCGATAGTACTAATATTTACAATGGGTTGGGCTGTTAAGCTAAACTCAGGCTTTTCATGATAGAGGACATTTAAATGATTTCCTGAGACATAGCTATCTTAAAACATCACTTTTTCTCACAACCAAGAAGTAAGTGCTATAACTTGTTTTCTTCTCTTTTTAAGACAGTAGAAGGTTCCATTTAAAGTCCTAAAATCCTCCTATCCCTGTAAATTAACTGCAGGAAATGTGTCTTTAGTTGGACATATACAGACCACAGTTTCTATAGTGTAGGACATTGGAGAAATGGAAAAAGACTGACATTAGGATTTTGGTTACATGAATCAAAAGCATCTACAAAAACTTTAGTAAACAGTAAATAAAAATAATAACTCTAGGTTTATATCTTGTAATTCTCAACACTACTAACAACTACTACTAGGACCAAGCTTTTTCTCTTCTCATTTTAGACACTCCATCTTCTCCAGCTCCTATTCTGAAAGTTTTAAAGTGACAACTCTTTTTTTTTTCAAAAGACAGAGTTTTGCGTCATATGTACAATCCCAAGCTGGAGGACCAGAACATCACTCATAGTTTGACTTTTCCTCGTTATAGCTCAGTGAATACATCAAGAGTAGTGATGGGCGAACACCTGGATGTTCGGGTTCGGGAAAGTTCGCCGAACATGACCGAGATGTTCGGCATGTTCGGGCCGAACCCCGAACTTTCCGAACATCCAGCTTTTGGGGGCCATATGGGGTCGCAGGCATAAGGGGGGAGCATGCCCCGATTGCGGGGGGGGTCGGAAATTCCCCCCACCCCCTCCGCTAGCGCTCCCCCCTCTGCCTGCTTCCCCCTCTGCCTGCTTCCCCATTCAAAAGTTTAAGCAAAGTACCTGTAGTGGATGGCCTGGCAGTGGGCGGCACTGTGGAGTGAGGAGGAGGAGTCCGGAGAGTGACGAGTTGAGGGAGGCCGGGCAGCGGGCGGTTCAGCGGAAGTACCCTTGTGGTACTTCCGCCCTTTCTCTCGGAGCAGTGCTTTTCAGCGCTGCTAGATTTGGGCGCAGCCGGCGCCTCCATAGACTTCAATAGGAATCATTCCTATTGAAGCGCTCAGTGAGTAACGTCGGCTCCGTCAGAAGACAGAGCCGAAGTTGCTTAAAAACATAATAATTCGGCCTCCAGCAATCGCTGGAAGCCGAATTATTTCATTCCCCCACTATCCATGTCGGCCCGGAGGGGGAATAGTAATTAAATCGGCCCGGACTTGTGCAGAAGCAGGATCAGCCATATACCGCTGTATCCTGCGCCCAAGTCTACCGGCGCCGATTTAAAATGTACGCCTTTCTCTGACCTCACGCCCGCTGCCCGGCCTCCCTCAACTCGTCACTCTCCGGACTCCTCCTCCTCACTCCACAGTGCCGCCCACTGCCAGGCCATCCACTACAGGTACTTTGCTTAAACTTTTGAATGGGGAAGCGGGCAGAGGGGGGAGCGCTAGCGGAGGGGGTGGGGGGAATTTCCGACCCCCCCCCCGCGATCGGGGCATGCTCCCCCCTTATGCCTGCGACCCCATAGGGGGGCAGTATTCGGCCGAACAGGGCCCTGTTCGGCCGAACAGGGGCCCTGTTCGGCCCTGTTCGGCGGCCATTAGAAGTTCGGGGCGAACCCGAACTTAAAAGGCCGAACACCATCAGGTGTTCGGCCGAACGCGAACATCACCCGAACAGGGTGATGTTCTGCAGAACCCGAACAGTGGCGAACACTGTTCGCCCAACACTAATCAAGAGGTCGGTTCCACTAGTAATGCACTATTGGTCATTTATGCATTCAATTATCTTCAATCTATGAAATCATGATAAAGAGCAGCAGCTATATGTTCGTATTCAAGAAAAAGGGGACATAAAATAAATGCACATAGTTACATATAGTTACATAGTTATTTTGGTTGAAAAAAGACATACGTCCATCGAGTTCAACCAGTACAAAGTACAACTCCACCCCGTCCCCCACATACCCCTGTAGATCCAGAGGAAGGCGAAAAAACCCTTACAAGGCATGGTCCAATTAGCCACAAAAGGGAAAAATTCCTTTCCGACTCCAGATGGCAATCAGATAAAATCCCTGGATCAACATCATTAGGCATTACCTAGTAATTGTAGCCATGGATGTCTTTCAACGCAAGGAAAGCATCTAAGCCCCCTTTAAATGCAGGTATAGAGTTTGCCATAACGACTTCCTGTGGCAATGCATTCCACTTCTTAATCACTCTTACTGTGAAGAACCCTTTCCTAAATAAATGGCTAAAACGTTTTTTCTCCATGCGCAAATCATGTCCTCTAGTCCTTTGAGAAGGCCTAGGGACAAAAAGCTCATCCACCAAGCTATTATATTGCCCTCTGATGTATTTATACGTGTTAATTAGATCTCCTCTAAGGCGTCTTTTCTCTAGACTAAATAAACCCAGTTTATCTAACCTTTCTTGGTAAGCGAGACCTTCCATCCCACGTATCAATTTTGTTGCTCGTCTCTGCACCTGCTCTAAAACTGCAATATCTTTTTTGTAATGAGGTGCCCAGAACTCCATATTCCAGATGTGGCCTTACTAGAGAGTTAAACAGGGGCAATATTATGCTAGCATCTTGAGTTTTTATTTCCCTTTTAATGCATCCCAAAATTGTGTTAGCTTTAGCTGCAGTGGCTTGGCATTGAGTACGATTATTCAACTTGTCGTCGATGAGTACTCCTAAGTCCTTCTCCAAGTTTGATGTCCCCAACTGTATCCCATTTATTGTGTATGGTGCTAGACCATTGGTACGACCAACATGCATGACTTTACATTTTTCAACATTGAATTTCATCTGCCATGTATGTGCCCATATATAGCCATCCTATCCAGATCCTGTTGCAATATGACACTATCTTCCTGAGAGTTGATGATTCTGCACAATTTTGTATCATCTGGAAAAATAGCAACATTGCTCACTACTGCATCTACTAGGTCATTAACCCTCTGGGGGATAATCCCGAGCTGAGCTCGGGGTAAGCCGCCACAGAGGATTTCTCAGGCCCTGGTGGGGCGATTTGCATAATTTTTTTTTTGTTGCACGCAGCTAGCACTTTGCTAGCTGCGTGTATATACCGATCGCCGCCGCTCCGCGCTGATTCGCCGCTACCTGCCATGCCGCTCCCCCCCCCAAGACCCCGTGCGCAGCCTGGCCAATCAGTGCCAGGAAGCGCTGAGGGGTGGATCGGGACTCCCTCTGACGTCACGACGTCATTGACGTCGATGACGTCATCCCGATCATCGCCATGGCGATGGGGGAAGCCAAACAGGAAATCCCGTTCTGAACGTAATTTCCTGTTTGCTTTGATTGCCGGAGGCGATCGGAGGGGGTGGGGGGATGCCGCTGCACAGCGGCTATCATGTAGCTAGTGCTAGGCTAGCTACATGATTAAAAAAAAATAATAATTAAAAAAAAAATGTGCTGCGCCGCCCCCTGCCGATATTATTGTATCCTCCAGGAGGTTAATAAATAAATTGAAGAGCACTGGACCCAGTACAGACCCCTGTGGGACCCCACTGTTAACAGTCTCCCATTTAGAGTACGATCCATTGACCATAACTCTTTGTTTTCAGTCCATTAGCCAGTTCCCTATCCATGCACACAGACTCTTTCCCAGTCCTTCCATCCTCAACTTTTGCACCAGAGTTTTGTGGGGAACAGTGTCGAAGGCCTTTGCAAAGTCCAAGTATATCACATCTACAGCATTCCCAATATCCATATTAGCATTCACTACCTCATAAAAGCTGAGCATGTTAGTCAAACAGGACCTGTATTTAGTAAACCCATGTTGATGCTGAGAAATAAGATTATTTTCTACTATGAAGTCATGTATAGTATCTCTTAGCAACCCCTCAAATAGTTTGCATACAACTGATGTTAAAGAGAACCTGTACTGAGTAAAAATATTTAAAATAAGCACATGAGGTAACTTGAAATGAACATTAAATAGTTACCTTGCCATCAGTTCCTCTCAGAAGCTCACCATTTATTTCTGACAATAATCCCTTCCAGTTCTGACAATATTTTGTCAGATCTGAAATATATCAGTTGCTGTCAGTAAAATATCAGTTGCTGTCAGTTAAAGCTGAGAGGAAAACTGATGTACCAGGTAATGTTTATGTTTCCCTATGGCTCAAGTGGGCGATGTTACAGTTTAACTGTATGCTGACCAGAAAGCTGTTATGGGTAATGGCTATTTTCAAAAATGGAGGACGGAAAATTCCCTTGATCACAGTGAACAAACAGGACGTGGGGGAGGAGAAAGAAACTGAGGAGTAGACTACACGGGAGGTAAGTGTGACTTGTGTATGCTTATTTTGACTTTTATTTTCAGTTCAGGTTTTCTTTAAGCTTACAGGTCTATAATTTCTGGGATCTGATTTTTTGCCCTTCTTAAATAATGGGAAAACGTGGGCTGTACGCCAATCCACTGGGACTCTGCCAGGTGCAAGAGAGTCACAAAAGATAAGATAAAGGGGTTTATCTACAACTGAACTTAATTCCCTTAGGACCCGAGGATGCATGCCATCCGGGCCAGGTGCCTTGTCTATTTTTAATGTATTTAGTCTTGCCTTCACTTCTTCCTGCGTTAAGTATTTAACCACTTCAGCCTACATCTTCGAAAATCGTATGCATCCGAGCAATGTTCACCTCCCATTCATTCGCTAATAACTTTATCGCTACTTATCAAAATTAATTGATCTATATCTCGTTTTTTCCGCCACTAATTAGGCTTTCTTTGGGTAGTACATTTTGCTAAGAGCCACTTTACTGTAAATGCATTTTAACAGGAAGATTAAGATAGAAATGGAAAAAAATCATTATTTCTCAGTTTTTGGCCATTATAGTTTAAAATTAATACATGCTACAGTAATTAAAACCCATGCATTTTATGTGCCCATGCACTATTTACAAGCTTATAATGTTAAAAAATTTAATAAGATACTCTCTTGACATGTATATTTAAAAAGTTCAGACCCTTAGGTAACTATTTATGTAGTTTTTTTTTTTTTTATTGTAATTTTTTTTTTTAATACAAAAATGTATTTGGGTAATTTTATTTTGTGAGGGAAACTGCTAATTTTAGATGTAATATAATGTATTTTTTTATTTAATAAAAGTATGTGGGTGCAGTTTACTATTTGGCCACAAGATGGCCACATTCAAAAAATTCCTGGATGCGAACGATGTCGCATCTAGGAACTAAAATGAAGAGAAGAAGTTTCCTGGGGGCAGAAATACCACGCTCTCTGATGAGAAAGCGTCGGTATTTCTGCCGGGGACTTAGATCGGTGAATGGGAATTATATTCCCATTCACTGATTGGGGGGGGCAGCGGGAGGCAGCGGGAGTGCGCGCACCACATGGATGCAGCACCACTGCCTATCTGGACGGATATATGCGTCCAGATATGGCAAAGTGGTTAATATTACAGTTAGAAGATTGAGACTCTTCTGCCTCTGTAATTTGCAACAGTGCTGTTTCCTTTGTGAAGACAGAAGCAAAGAAAGCATTTAATAACTCTGCCTTACCTTGGTCATCCACCATTGAGTTCCCACCCTCATCCTTTAGGAGTCCTATACAGTCAACCTTTCTTTTTTTAGAGTTTATGTACTTGTAAAACTTTTTTGGGTTAGATTTGATATCCGATCTTTGCTAGCCTAATTTCTTTTTTACAATTTTTATTGCACTCCTTATAATTGCTTAGTGCAGCCTCGGTCCCCTCCTGTTTTAGGACCTTATAGGCATTCCTTTTCCTCTTCATTTTATCCCTAACCTTTCTATTCATCCATAGAGGCCTTTTTTTATTCCTAGTCATTTTGTTTCCATATGGGATATACATACTACAATATTGATTGAGAATAAGTTTAAAAGCTTGCCATTTCCCTTCAGTGTCCTCCCCTTGTAGTACATTATCCCAGTTCACCAAACTTAGTGCGTGCCTAATTTGATTGAACTTTGCTTATCGATTCAGAACCACTTATTTAGGAGTGGGTGCTAGACTTTGTCAAGGTGGCACATTTTCTTTTTAGGCAATCAATATCCAAATACCTTTTCATCTTAACTTAATGTTAACCTTCCAGTTACACCTGATGAAGAGGAAGTTCCTGAAATGCATATTGACTTAGCCACTCACAGAGGAGTTGTCGCTGGTGCATGGGGTTCTTCGGTGATTGTGATCCAGTTTGAGGCTTTCTGGTCTTGTGGTCCCACTGGCCACGGCTCCATCGTGTGATCCAGCACTTAGATATCAATGTTGTGGCTCCGCTCTTGGAAACGGAGTGTGTCTTTTTTGTTAAAATACATTTAATACACTAGGAGAGGCACATGGTTTTGTGTTTTTTTTTTAACCTTCCATAACTCTGATTTGAATTATTTTTAGTTACACCATTGTGTTGGTCAGCGCTTTCACCCAAAAGGCAGTACTAAATTCACCCATTTAAATAGAGTAAACCAATTTCTTTATAAAATAACACTTTAGTATGGTCTGTATGCTTGTTTTTCAGCATAAATCATATTGAAGAATAAAAAATTCCAGTTTTCTAAAAACATTTGTGAAGTAATGCTGAGGATGTTAAGAACACTACATTACATTCAGTGGCATCTTTCTGCTTGGCCATTTTTAAAGCAAAGATTGCACATTCTCTGAAGCCAGTAAATTCCTTCATACCCTTTTAAATGCAAAGCAAAGTCTTGGCGGTTGACATCCAAGATGTCTATTAGGTCTTGAATTACATCAATCGTTTACAAATCTACTATTGACATTTCACTGTTCACATCATACTCCCTGAGGGGGAGTGTTGTCAGTAAGTTGTAATTAGTGGTGTACATTTAAATATGATGTAAACTCAGATAGTTAGCGGCAAAGTAAGGTTGTTTGAGGTTACTTAATTAATTTAAACCAAGATGGCACTTGCCTGCCTTTATTTTTATTGCTCTTCATTGCAATTCGTTAACTATAATAAGCCAACTAAGTAACATGTCAGTTACCAGCATTTTAAAATGAAATGACTCACAATAATTCTATTTGTCAGAAGGTGTGCTTTCTAGGAAAATGTTTATTAGTGCAGAAACTTAACTTAGTGCCATTTTTTTCCCGAAGAACATTTTAAACTTACCCAATGTGATGCCTGTTTTGATGGAATCATCCTATTATCAGAAAACATAATTTATCTTCAAGTGGATGACTGTCTCATATCCCCTCACAATATGTATTTTCTTTTAATCCCCCCCCCCATGTTAACCTGGATTCTGTTAATTTATGGTTTTATTTTAATATATATCAGAAGGTACCATGGGGTTTTCCACTGAGTAAGGCCAATCATCCATTCATCCATCAACTCTGCAGTTTATAAGTGAACTGGTGAAAAAGTCATTTGGACCTCCCCCATACTAGTGATGCTCATCCGGAATCCGGATATCCGGGTTAACCCGGATATCCGACCATTTTTACGCTATCCGGATCAGATTCCGGATCCCGGATAACTATAGAAATCCGCATAGCTATCTGCAGATAGTTTAATGCATGACCCGGATATCCACGGATATCCGAATCCGAAATACTGTAACTAAGGTGATGACGTCCTGGAGCCAATCAGAGGGTTCCCAGCAGAAGCCCTAGCAACCAATCACAGAAAGGAACACTGGCCAGCCCCACTGTATAATAAGGAGGGCTGTCATGATGAGACAGATCGTTCTGGCTTGCTGAATGCTTCCTGAGAGACATGCTGCAGTGCTGGTGGCCTAGCGAGGGCTGCCTGTATACAGTTATAAACCTAAAGCTGTTCATTGATTAACCCCCTCACTACTCTATAGTAATCGTTATTTAGCTTGATTGATTATCTCATAGTGTGACAGTTAGAGTGTGTGCTGCACAGCTGCAGTGCTGTTGCTGGGGCAAGGGGTTTACACAGTGATAAGCTCAGTGATTAACCCCTTCACTATCACTACACTATAGTTAAATTGTTCATTAGCTTGATTGATGTATCATAGTGTGACAGTTAGAGTGTGTGCTGCACAGCTGCAGTGCTGTTGCTGGGCCAAGGGCTTTACACAGTGATAAGCTCATTGATTAACCCCTTCACTATCACTACACTATTGTTAATTCATTAATGTTTTAGTGTGCACTAGTGTCTTCTCCTCTGCTGTCTGACTGTCACTTGGCACGTGTTTCTTCGCACGTGGCACGTGTCACTTGGCACGTGGCACGTGTCACTTGGCACATGTCACTTGGCACTTGGCAGGTGGCACGTGTCACATGGCACTTGGTACGTGACACATGCCACTTAGAAAGTGCCACGTGACACGTGCCAAGTGACAAGTGCCACGTGACACGTGCCAAGTGCCACGTGCCACGTCTGGCAGGCTCCTGGCATACGTTACACCTGCTGCTGCTGCATTGCCCTGCTCCTGCTGCCTGTGCAGCTCCCACCGCCAGACCAGGGTGCCACAGGCCACTGATACCACCTATATTTAATCCAAAACACAATTGCTGCATAATTTTTTGGAGGTGTCTTGGCTGAAAACTGTCATGTCCCAATTGTGCGGTTGGACTTTGGACACAATGTGGGCTGCACAACCGCTGACTGGAACCTAGGCCTGATGTTAATTGACAGCCATTTTTTTTTAAGTCCCCACATCATCAATTAGTGTTCCCCTTTGCAAAATAATGATGATACATGCCTCATTTACCCTAAAAACACCTTTTAAAGCTATTTAAAGGGCACTTCCGGTTTTTCTATTCAGATATCCGAATAGCCCGGATATCAGCGGATAATGCAACCGGATCTATCTAAATATCTAAAAGGCTGGATTCGGATATCCGAACCGGATCCGGATATCTAGGTATCCGGATCCGGATCAATTCGGATTTTAAAAAGCACTATCCGAGCAACACTACCCCATACTGTACCAATCCTAGGCAGGCATTTTTTTCACTACCAGTATTACTCCTATTGCTTGCTTCCAGGATTCCCATTTCGAAATGGTGTCAGTAATACATCCAGGTTCTACTCTTTAAGACAGTCGTAGAGGAAACAGGAGCAGTGACCACAGCAGTGAAATAAAAAATAATAATTTTCTTAAATATAAATATATATATATAATATAAATAATATAAAGAGGAGAATGGATTAGAAGAGTTGAAAATACAAAGGCTAACTTTTGAAATGCTGTGATAGTGCAAAACAATAACACACATTTAGTGTATTAGCAATGATTGAAAGTCAAATTCATCAAAAGGCATACCATACGTATATTAATATAGACTGAAGATATAACCTCACATAGTTGTGAGTAGTGTTGGTTGATCAGCTCTGTGTTTTGTTCACCGTCCATTTGATCCAACAGGCCGTGATTTTTGAGTTGCCAAACAACTGAATTCAGAGTGAAGTCAGCGGTGCCAACATTAGCGGTCCATAGCAATATGGTATGTTGAGGAGAACAGTGGTCTTTTTTGAAAAAGACCTTGCAATTTTCATGAAAATTGATTTTAAAAATGTAAATATTGATCTTTTTTTAACCCGGGAAAATTCCATTTATTGGTTCTACATAGAAATTTAATTTTAACCCCTTCCCGACCGCTTAACGCCGATAGGTGTCGGGAAGGTGGCAGAAGGTGGCAGCCCCAGGACCGCCTATTGCCAAAAGGCATCAAGTCCTGGGGCAGGGATTTACAGAGAATCAGATGCGCCGGTGCATCCTCGCTTGAATGATGGAGCTCCTCTCCATCATCAGTCTAGCAGCAGCGATTGCCGCTAGGAGACTGTTAGACGGCGGAACCGCTGTCTGTTTACATTGCACAGCACTGTGATCTATGGCAGCGCTGTACTGGGGACAGCCATTTCACTTAGCTCAGAGAGCAATTGGCTCTCATAGACTGATTCCTATGAGAGCTGATCACTGTGATTGGCTGGCGGGGGGAGGGAGGGGGTTAAAAAAAAGTTAAAAGACCAATTTATATAAAAAAAATATACAAATAAATAATAATAATAATAAAAAATGCATAAGCGATCAAAGCCCACCAACAGAAAAGGAAGGATCCATTTGTGTGCTTGGTATGCCTCTGCAGCAGGCTATTAATGCTGCAGAGCCCTAATTTGTAAAAAAAAATAGCCTGGTCACTAGGGGGTGTAAGCCTATGGTCCTGAAATGGTTAACACTGGATTAAGCCAGGATTTTTTTCTTATGCTTCATGGTGCATGTATGACCTTGTGTGCAGCCTGTGCCAGTAATTCCCAGCCACTGAATGCCAATGCAGTCAATCTCTCAGCATCCTTGAGTTTGGCTCATACAACTGAAGTGAGGGAAATGTCACTGTGAAGGCCACTTCTACTTAGAGATGAGCCGAAATTTTCGAAATTTCGAACTGCTTTTATTACGAATGCGAAATTTAACATTACGACCCAAATTCGTAATTTCGTAATTAATTTTCAAATCGTAATTTACAATTTCGTAATCGAAATTTCACTCCCGTAATGACGAATTTCGTGTCTTCAACCGAAATTTTACTGTTTCAGGTTTGTAAGGGTTTCTATCCCTCTAGATGCCTAAAATGAATAGGCCAGCCTCCTCCTCCTCCTCCTCCTCCTCCTCCTCCTCCTCCTCCTCTCTCTCTCTCTCTCTCTCCCCAGAGATCTGTAGTATTTCAAAACCATACTCACATTCATGACATGTCCAGGGATCAAACCCAGGCCAACCACATGGAAGACAGCTATGCTCACCACCATACCACCAAACACACACTAAATAGACTGCTAACCTAAATCTTACTTGTAGACAGTCATATGAGACACATGCTGGGTGCAGGGCTTTGTGATTGGACCATGGACCATGCGATAGAGTGAGGTGCAAAAATGAAATCATGCCTAGCAGAGGATGGTTTCACAATGCTAAATGCTAGGCTGGCTGTGGTGCAATTGGTTAGTGCGTCTGGCTGGTAACAGCAAGGTTACAGGTTCGATTCCATCCAGGCATGTCTTTTCCTTTTGCGTTCAACAGTTGTCCAAACAGAGCCAACAGAGCCCCAGATAGCCATGTAGAGTTAGGTCACAGCTAGCCTGGCTGTGGTGCAATTGGTTAGTGTGTCTGGCTGGTAACAGCAAGGTTACAGGTTCGATTCCATCCAGGCATGTCTTTTCCTTTTGAGTTCAACAGTTGTCCAAACACCGAGCACAAAGTTTTGCATGCGTAAAGTTTTACGCACGCAAAATACCCCATGGGGTTCAATGGCGCAGCGCGCGCACGCAAAAGGAAAAGACATGCCTGGATGGAATCAAACCTTGCTGTTACCAGCCAGACACACTAACCAATTGCACCACAGCCAGGCTAGCTGTGACCTAACTCTACATGGCTATCTGGGGCTCTGTTGGCTCTGTTTGGACAACTGTTGAACGCAAAAGGAAAAGACATGCCTGGATGGAATCGAACCTGTAACCTTGCTGTTACCAGCCAGACGCACTAACCAATTGCACCACAGCCAGGCTAGCTGTGACCTAACTCTACATGGCTATCTGGGGCTCTGTTGGCTCTGTTTGGACAACTGTTGAACGCAAAAGGAAAAGACATGCCTGGATGGAATCGAACCTGTAACCTTGCTGTTACCAGCCAGACGCACTAACCAATTGCACCACAGCCAGGCTAGCAGTGACCTAACTCTACATGGCTATCTGGGGCTCTGTTGACTCTGTTTGGACAACTGTTGAACGCAAAAGGAAAAGACATGCCTGGATGGAATCGAACCTGTAACCTTGCTGTTACTAGCCAGACGCACTAACCAATTGCACCACAGCCAGGCTAGCTGTGACCTAACTCTACATGGCTATCTGGGGCTCTGTTGGCTCTGTTTGGACAACTGTTGAACGCAAAAGGAAAAGACATGCCTGGATGGAATTGAACCTGTAACCTTGCTGTTACCAGCCAGACACACTAACCAATTGCACCACAGCCAGCCTAGCATTTAGCACTGTGAAACCATCCTCTGCTAGGCATGATTTCATTTTTGCACCTCACTCTATCGCATGGTCCAATCACAAAGCCCTGCACCCAGCATGTGTCTCATATGACTGTCTACAAGTAAGATTTAGGTTAGCAGTCTATTTAGTGTGTGTTTGGTGGTATGGTGGTGAGCATAGCTGTCTTCCATGTGGTTGGCCTGGGTTTGATCCCTGGACATGTCATGAATGTGAGTATGGTTTTGAAATACTACAGATCTCTGGGGAGAGAGAGAGAGAGAGAGAGAGAGAGAGAGAGAGAGAGAGAGAGAGAGAGAGAGAGAGAGAGAGAGAGAGAGAGAGAGCTGGCTGTGCTATTCATTTTAGGCATCTAGAGGGATAGAAACCCTTACAAACCTGAAACAGTAAAATTTCGGTTGAAGACACGAAATTCGTCATTACGGGAGTGAAATTTCGATTACGAAGGCATCTAGAGGGATAGAAACCTTTGCAAACTTTAAAATACTAAATTTCGTAATCGTAATTACGAAAATTTGCGTAATTTGCGAAAATTACGAAATTTCGATTACTGCTAAAATCGTAATTGTAGTAATTTCGCGAAATTTCGGAAATTCGTAATTAGGTCATTACGCTCATCCCTACTTCTACTTGTAGTTTGCGAATAAACAGTTTAAATAACTGTTTTTATGTAGAGAAAGAATAGTTGCATGACGTGTCCTGGACTGCAACTTCACAAAGTCCTCAACAACCTAGAATATGTCCTCTCCCAGTGACATTTATCACAAGTGGCGACATGACAAGTTTTTTTATACCCCGTTTTATGAAGATGGTAAAAATAATACCTGGCCAACAAGAATGCCTGTTGGGGGAGGGGGGTCTATAAGAAGTGTTTCTAATGATGACACCAGGATAACATAAAAGTGGGTATCCTGAATGATGTACTACATTCTACTATATGTTACGATATGCCTCTTTAAGAAGTTTCGTTGTAACGTTAATGTGTGATTAGGGGTATGTGAGATTCTGTATTCTACCATTTGTCACATTCTTGAGATTTAGCTTTTAGTTGCCTATTGAACATTTAAACAAAATGGAATTTAGCTTGTGTTTATTTTTTTCTATCTTTTTATAAGCCTTTCAGACAGTGGTATGATATCTGTTGGTGCAGTTAACACACGTTGAATGACTGCATTTTACAGAGAAGATTGATTGGGCATGTTAGAAAATCTGCTTGAGTCTCTACTGCTTCCCCAAACATTAGCGTTGTTGGCAATGTCTGAAGGAAATCAATCTTTAATGACCACAAACAGATTGAGATTTTTGGCATCGCAGGAAACCCCCATGGTTGTCACTCTGTATTTAACTGACTTTCAATTCTATTTTACAGCTTTTATTCTGTATGCCACGTGATGTAGCCTTTTATATTTTACTTCCTCTCCCACTTATCTGCCTGACCTTTGTAAAATGGGTACAAATCTCAGAATTATTCAGCAGAATTATTTAAAACAGCTTTCTGGGGATAACAAAAAGCCTACAAGTGATTGAATTCTGCAGGATATCCTTGCCTCCTATAGTTTAGGTTTTTCTCTTACTTGGGGTCAACTAGCCTTTTTTTCTTCCTGGATACTCCAGCTGGAGGTTAATCTTTCTCTCCTACTCTGTGAATTAAAACTATGCCTGTCTCTCAGATAGAGAGAAGACAGAACAAGGGTCATGAACCCTGTTATAATAATTAACAGGAACTTAGAAGATAGGCAGTATGGTGCACTTTACTTTCCATGAGAGGTTATAAAGCTCTGGAACATTTCCACTCCCTTCAGATGTATAGTTATAAACTTCTGTTAAATGTAAAAATTGCGGTCCCACAATAGGGTGCATATACATTTTGTTTTAGTAACTTTAAAAGGTAGAATGATACAAAAAGCATAAAACCAATTAAACCCTAAGGAGTGTACCGTATATACTCGCAAGCAAGCCGACCCGCATATAAGCCGACCCCCCAACTTTTACCTGAAAAAAACCAGGAAAAAATGATTGACCCTCATGTAAGCCGGGGGTAGGAAATGCTGGCCGCGTGATCCCCCAAGTGTGTCCCACTATAGCAAGTATAGTGCCCAGTATAGCTAGTATAGTGCCCAGTATGGGTAGGTAGTGCCCTAGTATAGCTGGTAAAGTGCTCAGTATAGCTAGTATAGTGCCCAGTATAGCTAGTAAAGTGCCCAGTATAGCTAGTATAGTGCCCCAGTATAGCTAGTATAGTGCCCAGTATAGCTAGTATAGTGCCCCAGTATAGTAGTATAGTGCCCAGTATGAGTAGGTAGTGCCCCAGTATAGCTAGTATAGTGCCCAGTATGGGTAGGTAGTGCCCCAGTTTAGCTAGTATAGTGCCCAGTATAGGTAGGTAGTGCCCAGTATAGCTAGTATAGTGTCCAGTATAGGTAGGTAGTGCCCAGTATAGCGCCCAGTATAGCTAGTATAGTGCCCAGTATAGGTAGGTAGTGACCAGTATAACGCCCAGTATAGGTAGGCAGTGCCCCAGTATAGCTAGTACAGTGCCCAGTATAGGTAGGTAGTGCCCCCTCCTCTTCCCCGCCCCATGGTCGCCGCTATCACCTGAGCTGGCGCCGCATCTTCTATTATTCCCCTCTCAGGTGATAACGGCGACTGGGGGCGGGGGAGAGGGGGGCGCGGACCACAGGTGACTCGCAAGCAAGCCTACCCCCCAACTTTTGACCCCCTTTTTGGGGGTCAAAAATTTGGCTTGTATATACGGTATACTCTCCTAATAAATACTGCTTGCCAGCACGGGAAAACTAAGCAACACACATACTTTCTCACTGCCCTATTTATACTACAACAATCAACCAGTTTTTCAGATTATACGTCACATGGTCCACTCAGGGATTGATCATAGATGCTATTTGAAATGTGCCTGCCACCCCCAAATTATGTAATGCTAGTAGCAGTAATATGTTTGAATTTGCTGTCAAGTATCCATTTGAATATAGTGGGAGTTATAAAGCGCTACATACACTGAGCAATAATAGTTAGTATAAAAGTTCATAGAGTCCGTGACACATGCAGCTCATCAGGTGTATACTAATTTCAAATTCATAGGAAGCATCATAAATCCAAAGAGGCAGGATCTGCTAGGGAACAATCACCCCTTTGTGCCCCCACTCACCAAATGTTGCAGCCTAAGTGGGCCCAATTAAGGTTCTGAGGTATAGGCCACCTCACAGCCACTCGATCAGATCTCCACCTCTCGTGTATGGATAGAATTGCTTCGCTCCTGATGCTGAAGTCACAATGTCCACAGTAGTGACACCCAAAACATATGAAAAAACGCTCACATAGCATAAAAATATCTAGTTTATTTATAAAAGATGAATACCTCGTACATATTGCACAAAGTTACTGCATGTATGTAAGAAGTAGATAAAATATATAACAGGCAGCACTGAGGCGTATATACTAAGTCCAATGCTGGATCTATGGCGGGCATATGTGGGGATGGTACGGCCACAAATCAAAGCATATTAAGTCTGAGATGACTGCTCCGTAAAACAATGTGTAGTTACCACGCCAAGTATTGCCAGCAGCACCACCGGAAAAACGCTGTAAGCTCCAATATTGCACGTCTCCGACGTACCGTGTCCGGTGACTTCACACGCTATCACGTCGCTCTGTAGCTCCGCCCAATGCGTTTCGTTGCTGAGCAACTCATCAGGGGCTAGGGAGAGCACGGCGCAACATGTATTTATGCCTGCTGCATAGCTCCAGTTGAAGACTTTTACAATTACATGTCTATCATTGCTGCTAAATTAAATAGTGCAATAAAAAATCAATTAAAAAATACTAAAATCATGAATCCAATTATTTTTGGGGGGGGTTTCCGAAACCCCATTACAGTGGGACACAGGACGAGCAGGAAATACACTCCCCAAGAGGCAAACACAAAAGACGAGCCGAAGAGGATGCAGAGGGGGGAGAAGAGAAAAGGCTAAGAAACTGGGAGGTCAGGGTATATTTAACACCAATGGGGAGACCGTTACCCATCAGCAATTGGACCTCATTGACAAGGGGTTAAAATATGCCCCTTCTTGTTCTATAAATAAGTTTAATACATATGTTGGCGTTCGCAAATTTGTGTGTAAACTTAATATTAAAAAGTATTTTTTTTAAAAAAAGGAGGGCCCTACTACCAGACTTAACCCCCCTGATCCATACAGGCTGTCAGGATTGCGAAATAGATCCATATTCAATCCACAGTACCAAGACACTGGTGGCACAGTGTAAACATTTAAGAATATGGTTATTGGAGACCTGGAACAGTTAGCTACCGGGTGGAATCGAGTAGATGTTAACAACATGGTAAAAGAATTGCTGGAGGACAAACAGCTAGTAATTCGCCCCACGGACAAGGGTAGGGGGTTCGGTCAAACTGAATCAGGAACAATACAGTGTTGAGCTTAATAGATTTGTTGGAGATCAAGATACATATTCTAGATTGCGGGGTGACCCCACTAAAACCTATTTTGGCGAATTCTAAAGGATGGATTAAAGATGGGTATTCTTACTGACAAAGAGTATGAGTACTTGCTCCCGACAGCGCCCCATATTCCTGTAATTTATCAGACTCCCAAAGTGCATAAAAACCTCCAACAACCGCCTGGTTGCACCATCATTAGTGGGATGGGCTCACTTACCCATAGGTTGGGACAGTATTTAGATAATATGTTGCAGGTTGCAGTGGCACACATACCGCATCTTTTGAGGGATACTGGATGTGTTGAGGCTTCTCAGGGGTGTGCAGGTGGGGGAGGGGACATTGATGGCTACGGCTGATGTGTCCTCTCTCTACACCTGCATACCCCATGAACATGGGTTAAGAGTGGTTGAACATTATCTGCTGAAAACAGACTTCCGGGAGGAACAATGTACATTTATTCTGACCCTACTAAGATTTGCATTAACTCATAATTACTTCTGGCATGATGGTTCCTTTTATGTACAAATACGAGGTTGTGCAATGGGCGCTGGCTAGGTGCCAAGTTTTGCCAATATCTTTATGGCAGTATGGGAGGAGGATATGCTGGAGAGAAATTAGTCTAGATTGGTCAGTCAGTGGGCTAGATTTAGAGATGACTTATTAATTTTCTGGGAGGGGACACAGGAGACTTTTTGTGAATATATAAAATTCCTCAATCAGAACAATTTCAATATTTAATTAACTGCAAACAGTAGCCGCGAATATGTGGAATTCCTGGATTTAGAGATTCATAAGGATGGTGGGGAGCCGTGGACCTGCACCCATTTTAAAAGCACTGATAGAAATGGGTACATTCCCACAAATAGCTGCCACCATCCGAAATGGATTGATACAGTACCCAAAGGTCAGTTCCTCCGCTTAAAGCGTAATTGTACTAAAGGTGATGATTACCTTCAGCAGTCCAAAGGCAAAGGGTGCCCAAGGATAGTGGATCATATGGCAACTGCACATCAGAGTAACCCCGATTTGCTCTCCTTTGCAATTATTGATACCTGTACCACCCCTCGCAGAGGTGGTGACAGGAAGAAACTCCTGCTCAGACAAGAATCGTTTTGGATTCTGCGCACCAATGCGATGGGCGCTCTAGGCCTTAATGACTACATAGACCTTGCTTGCTTTCTCGAACCTTGAACTCACTACTCCTACTCTTGCCACTCTTTGTTGCCCCACAAGTTTCATCTTGGCAAAGTAAGTTTTCACTAGTTCTATGTTTTTCATTATCATGTCATTTTTGGGCCCCTCTAAGAGTGAGGATTTAGTCTTCCCCTCTTGTTCGGTAGCCCTTTTTTAATATCCTAATAAATCCTAATATCCCACAATTTTAAATTGATTTTGATAATGTATGATTAAACTCATTACTAGTTGCCTTTTTGTTTGCCATTAGGCATGTTTGCCAACTGATGAACTGCCTTTTATCTCTCCCTTAGGTGACCTCTGGGAGCCCTCTACTATTTTCTTGGCACATTCTCTCTCCATAAGTGTATCTTGCCACTCTTTCTTCTTTTCTCCTCCCTCACTTTTCCACTCACTCTCTCCTTCACCTATTTCTCATCTTCACACTTTTCCTTTTCTTTCACGCGTCTTGATACACTGCATACTTTCCACCCTTAGTTCACCTTTGATCCTGAGCTGCCTGCTAGCACAGCCCTCAGCCTACGGACTAATATAGCCCTGACATGAGAGGGTTCCTCCATGTCTTTCAGGCTGTTACATCGCGGCTTTCAGCCGCCTGAGTTACTAGCCCGATTCATTGGGCTGCTGTTTTACGATCAGCGCAACTCCCCTCCCTTCTCCTCTTGTTCACAATGGGTCCGGGGGGGAGTCCCGCTCGCCATGGCAACATGACGTTTTCGTTTATACAGCATTTAACTTTTAGCTGCACGGAGAGGAGAGGCGTAGCCCTAGACGGCTGAGCTGCGCGTCATGAGTGACGCGCGCCTGCTGCCTTTGTGGTTTACCACGCCCACCTCCTGTCTCCCCAATGCAGTGCTTGCCCAGACCTATCATAGTGAAGTGGGTGGATGCTTACAGCGGAACGGAAGTGCGCGCATGAAGCGCATTTAACGCCGCTCCTGTTCCAGTCATTTGTGCACTTACCTCAGAAGAAGCCAGGCGTTTTTGCCCTGCGAAACGGTCGTAAGGCCGTGCACCCTTTTGGCGCCCACACCTGCTACCCCCCACCATCCAGGTACAGTTCTTGAGCACCAGCAATGCAACTTTGCCTTTGTTTCACCATTTGTCAGCTATCAGCAATGTGTTGTTATGCTTTGATGGACATGTTTTTGCACTGCTCTATTCTCAGTTATTAAACTATAGTGCCAGACTTTTTCCGCTTTCTCCCATTTTTTCTATTAGTGGCCAATGTTGGTAGAGATGCAACCTTGGTACCAGAGGTCATTACAGGGGAGGAATTTTAGCTTTTTGACAGGGTTTAACAGACAATATAGACAATTTGAAACAGTAGTGAAGAGGCATTGGAATTTGTTAAAACGGGATCCTACTCTTGGTCCACATCTGCCAAAATTTGTGTACTCTGGGTCACATACTCTTAAAGATTACCTGGCACCTAGCTGTGTGAATCCACCGAAACCTTTCAATAATTCATGGAAAAATCCAGGTTTTTACCCCTGCCGCACGTGCAGGGCTTGTAAGGAGGGACTAACTGTCAAAATCCAGTCAGTTAGGTCCTATTCTAATGGGAGAATATGATTTCCTATTAAGCAGTTCATTACTTGTCGATCTACTGCTTTATTAGTACTGATTGAGATTTTGAATTATTGGTATGTGAATTCTTGGTCTCTGGTAGAAAGGGGGTAATGGTTTAGGCCCCTCTATAACAATACATTTTCTAAAGGTAGAATTAGATTGTTTGGTTTAATAGAAACGTATTAATTGTTCCTAATTAGAGATGGCCTGAATGGTTCGCTGGCGAACGGTTCCAGGCCAACTTCCGGGGGGTTCGCGATTGCGGAGAACTGCGAACTTTACCGGAGGTTCGATTCGCCCCCATAGTGCACCATTATGGTCAACTTTGACCCTCTACATCACAGTCAGCAGGTACATTGTAGCCAATAAGGCTACACTCCCTCCTGGAGCCACTTGCCCCGGCATCGCCGGCCATTTTACTCACTCGTGTGCCTGCAGTAAATAGAGAAGGGACAGCTGCTGCAGACCCTCTCATAGGGAAAGATTAGTTAGGCTCTTGTAGGCTTCTTAGCTTGCTCCTTGCTGATTCTTATTGCTAAAATAGCACCCCACTGTGTGTTCCACTGACACTTGTGTTGCATAGACAGCCTTAATAATTCATACTGTGTGTGTGCCACTGCCAGGCCCAGCACATTCAGTGACTACCTGTGTGTGTGACAGGTGCACATTGTAATACCCATCACTGCATATACCTACCTACCTGTTGTTCACAGTACACGCACCTACCTACGTGAGTTGAGCGCACGCAGTGTCACTGTGCCTGTCCGGTACCTGTCTGTGTGTGACAGGTGCACATTGTAATACCCACTACTGCATATACCTACCTACCTACCTTTTGAGAGCTAATCTTGTTCTTGTGATCTATTTTTTTTGTTTTCTGTGTGTCCCACGGACACTTGTGTTGCATAGACAGCCTTGATAATTCATACTGTGTGTGCCACTGCCAGGCCCTGCACATTCAGTGACTACCTTGTGTGTGACAGGTGCACATTACCCATCACTGTATATACCTACCTGTTGTTCACTGTGCACCCACCCACCTACATGAATGCACGCAGTGTCACTGTGCCTGTCCGCTACCTGTCTGTGTGTGACAGGTGCACATTGTAATATCCATTACTGCATATACCTACCTGTTGTGTTCAGTGCACGCACCTACCTACTTGAGTGCACGCAGTGTGATATACCGCTCCGTGTATACCTGTTAACTGCACCTGTGTGACTGCACATTGTATTAGTCAAGTCAGTGCATACCTTTCACTTCATCCCCCCCCAATATGGACAAAACAAAAGGCAGAGGCAGGCCATCTGGCAGGTCTGTTCGAGGTCGCGCTGTTGTGATTTCGTGCAGCCCTCGACCAAAGTACAGTGTTCAGAAGAAGGCACGTGCCATCAACCCTCAATATTGTCAGGACATAGTTGACTATTTAACACAGAACACCTCATCTTTCTCAGCTTCCGCACGGAAGCGTGACATATCTTCCTCCTCCTGTTCTGATTCTGGCACTCCACTTAAAACTCAGTCGGCCGTCACCACCAAAGTGCCATCACCCCAGGGCTCAGCGGTGCGGAAATTGTTTTGTGTGTCTGCCTCAGATGAGAGCAATGCCATCTGTACTCTCTGCCACTGAAAATTGAGCCGTGGAAAGACCAAGACCAAGCCGCGTCGGGACAACTACCTTACGAAGGCACATGATTACAAAGCACAAACTGATGAGGAAATGCAGCACACAAATGCAAAGCCACACACCGCAGTGGAAGATAACAGGTCGCAATTTTTTCTCAAAATAGACGATACCTAAACTGTACCGTGATGTTGAGTGGTGACATCTCTGGCACACAGCGTCGGGTCAAGGCTCCATCTGATCATGGATGCCTGGTCTGCAAAGCACGCTCAGGCCTGCCCGAAGACTAAGTCAGTCCCCACACACAGCATCTCTACCTGCACCGCCATGTGACTGCCTGCCCCAAGACTAAGTCAGTCCCCACACAGCATCTCTGCCCACAGGCCAGTTGACTGCCTTCTCTGCCCCCACCAACAGGGTCCAGGACTCCAGGTGGATGCTAGCAGCGGCCGCTATAATAGTTTTTCTGGTGCGTGTACATGCCTGCCTACATTTTTTGGCTGCACTGCAGCTGCAACAACAAAACAAAAGGCATGTACATGTGCCAATTCCTCTTCGTGATCATTACCTTGCTGCGGTGAAGGGGCTTGCGTATCACAATGAAGCAATGACCGAAGGCTATATGAGTGTGTCAGGGGGGGGGCACGATCAATGATAATGATAATAAGGTCCTTGCTTCATTGTGGACAGACCAAAGCCCAAATTTGATCACCTGGACAGTCACTGTTCTGTCATTCAGCTACCTCAGCCCGGCGACCATATGGGCTTGAAAACCGCCACGGCCTGCACTCTTGCCATGGTGTGCACCAGTCCAGCATGGCCGTCACAACACAAACACCTGTTTGCAGTGTGTTACACAGTGAGTTTGGTGTGTCAGTGTGAAGCAGTAATTATCCTCCCTGATTGATGTATACACATGCAAGATGTTTTAAAGCACTTTAGGCCTGCAATTTAACATGCAATGTGATTTCTGCCCTTAAAACGCTGCTTTGCGTCAAATCCAGATTTTTGCATAAAATCCAGATTTTTCACCGGGACTTTTGGCGTCCATCCCACTCCGCCATGCCCCCCTCCAGGTGTTAGACCCCTTGAAACATCTTTTCCATCACTTTTGTGGCCAGCATAAGTGTTTCTATTCTGCAAAGTTCGCCTCCCCATTGAAGTCTATTGCGGTTCGTGGAAGTCCGCGTGAACCAAACTTTTGGCGGAAGTTCGCGAACCCGGTTCGCGAACCGACAATCGGAGGTTCGGGCCATCTCTAGTCCTAATTTGCAATTAATAGAATTTAAATAATGGATGGTTCTGATACAGTGTTTATCCGCATATGTTTAATGTAAATAACATGTATTTGAGACTCTCCTGTGGAGATACTGGTGATGTAGATCCAATATTATTAGATTGGGTCCTTTAACTTGGAGGGCTGTGGCGGGGTTTGCTATATATTTGCTATTCTTCCAGCTATTGAAGTTTGTACAATCTACTCCCGGGTATGCCCACTAGGTGTAGCTGCTTTCCTATATGCTGCTAAGGCATCAAATTAATGTGACATGTTTAACATTTAGCTGATCTTAATTAGTTTGAGAATTGGATTCCTGCTTTTAGTATTTTTTATAGATTTTTTATTGTACTATTTAATTTAGCAGCGATGATTGACATGTAATTGTAAAAGTCTTCAGCTGGAGCTATGCGGCAGGCATAAATACATGTTGCGCTGTGTTTTCTCCGTAGCCCCTATGAGTTGCTTAGCAATGAAACATGGCGCCTTTTTTGTAGCCGAAGTTTTTATATGGGCTACACCAGGCGCCTTTTTTGTAGCCGAAGTTTATATGGGCTACACCAGGCGCCTTTTTTGTAGCCGAAGTTGGTATATATGGGCTCCACCAGGCGCCCTTTTTTACCGGCGCCCTTTTCATGTAGACCCGGACGCGGTACGTCGGAGACACGCGATATTGGAACTTACAGCGTTTTTTCCGGCGGTGCGGCTGGCAATACTTGCCGTGGTAACTACACATTGTTTTTGGAGCAGTCACCTCAGACTTAATATGCTTTGATTTGTGGGCGTATCATCCCTACATATGCCGTGCCCGCCATAGATCCAGCATTGGACTTAGTATATATGCCGCAGTGCCGCCTGTTATATATTTTATTTACTTGTTACATACATGCAGTCCGAGGTATTGATCTTTTATAAATAAACTAGATATTTTTACGCTATGTGAGCGGTTTTTCATATTTTTTGGGTGTCACGAGATCACCACTACTGGACACTGCGCCTGCAGCATCGGGGGTGAAGCAATTCTGTCCATGCACGAGAGGTGGAGATCTGATCGAGTGGCTGTGAGGTGGCCTATACCTCAGAAGCTTTATCGGGCCCACTCAGGCCGCAACATTTGGTGAGTGGGGACACGAAGGGGGGATTGTTCCCTAGCAGATCCTGCCTCTTTGGATTTATGATGCTTTCTATGAATTTGAAATTAGTATACACCTGATGAGCTGCATGTGTCATGGACTCTATGAACTTTTATACTAACTATTATTGCTCAGTGTATGTAGCGCTTTATAACTCCTACTATATATTGATTTTAGGCTGTGCACACAGCTGAGTAGCGCTCTACAGATTCATTTTTGTGTTTCATATTTATTCGTTTTTTTGATTGTGCGCTAAACTAATTGTCTTAGAAGCATCCATTTGTGTCAACTAACTGGCTCCCTTGAAGAAAAGTTGAATGAGAGTTCAGATATCTGAGCTGTTATGGCCACTAAGACAATGGCTCTTCAATCAAGAAAGAAGAACACAGGTTAAGATGGCAAGGAATAGGCAAAAATTTGTACCCTTGAATACTGGCCCCTTCTCTGCAGCGTACATGGCTGAGTAGGGACCAAACAGGAACCTCTTTTAGAACCACACCCTGTTTTTCTTTCCATTGTTTTATTCACTGGTATTTTAACATGCATTGTTAAAAATCAGTAATTGTAAAACCAATCATGGAAAGGTTAAAGTGTACCAGAGATGGTAAACTGGCCACTATTTATATTTACCTGGGGCTTTCTCTAGCCCCCGAAGCACCTGGGCTTCCCTCGCCATCCTCCTCAGGTCCCCAGTTCTGGCGCTACGACTCCTGGTAATCCGGTCAGTAGCCACCAGTCGTTGCCTTCTGCGCCTGTGCATGTACAGAAGGCCACCACTGCAGAGTGCCCAGATTACCAGGAGTTATAGCAGCAGAACGGGGGACCCGAGGAGGACGGCGAGAGAGGACCCGGTGCTCATGGGGCTGGAGAAAGCCCCAGGTAAGTATAAATAGTGGCCAATTTACCAAAAAGTATCTGAGTTGCCTTTGAAAATGATTGCAAACTGAAGAAAGGACATGTTCCAAAGTCAAAATGAATGTCAGGACTGGCATATAGCTGAAAACATTGGCAAAATGTGACAATAAATATGATGAGAGTGAGTTTGATGAAAGAGAAGTCTCCGAATGTGACAAGAAAGAACGGGTTGTTTTTTTGTCACCTCCCACTGATATTTGGTATATCCTTTTTAATAATAGCAGTAATTACAAATCGCAGTACTAGATATGCAGTGGTAACTCACAAGCCAGATCTGTAGAAATTCTGCCACTATACACCACCTGGTAATTCCTAATTATTATAATTTTATTATTCATGGCGGCTTATAAACATGTACAAGCAACGTATTTATACCATCTATAAAGCATTCGGCTGATATTCTTCATAGCCTAATGAAAGGCAGTGTATATTAGAACATCATTTTTGTAATTAATATTAATTTTCTAGTAAATGTCAGAACAGAGATGGAACACTTGCCAGGAGACAATTACTACATGAGATATTGCACAGCCATATTAATTATCTACAATTTGGCATAGACTGTAAATCTCTAATAAGATACCCCGAACAATCTATATTGTCTGTTGTACTGCTTCACAGCAAGAACCACATCTAAAGCACATAGTTTATTGTAATGTAAGCTGTTCAAAATTTATCTAATTTGCCTAAGATATTAAGGGATTGCGATTGATTCTAGCAAGTAGTTCATATAATAGATTATAGATATGTTAAGGAGTTCACCATCAAGTCTATACAATTAAACATGTTGCCTTACCTCCCTTTACAATGCTCTAGGAAAAAACAATATTTTGAAATTGGTAAAGGTACGTAATTCAGAGATTGATTCAGCATTGAATGGTATTAAGTTTGTAGTTGTTTTCCAGATTTAACTTTGCAGATGTAAGATTTATTTTATTATGTTAAAAGTTGGAGTGTCATGACAAAAATTTTGAAGGCTGTAGGGATGCTCATTCGGATTCGGTAGATTCTGTAGAACTTGGGCTAAAATTACTGTAAACTCAGTAATTTTAGCCCAATCACCGAACTCAGAAGCCTTGGACCAATCAGAGGCTGCAGAATTTTCATAAAACTCGGATGCTACTGAGTGTTCTTGAGTCCTGTGATTGGCCTAACATTTCCATTTTGATTACCGCAGTAAAATTCTGCATTCTCTGATTGGTCCGTTAATTGGCCAATTGGAGAATGCAAAAGTTGATTAAAAAATCTTTAGAAATTGCTATTGGCGGAAATCATAGTTTTGGAGTAATCAGAAATCGCATTTCCACCCATCCCTGGAAGGCCATCACTTCTAACATCCCTTTGAGACCATTAGTAATCTTGTTGTAATACAATTCCCTATAGTTCTAATTTACAAGGCATTGCACATTCTGATCAGCTGGCTTGGTCAACTGCTGCAGCCATGATTATATGGTGGCATGGCATTGTGCCCTGCCTGAGCAGAACTGAGGCCATGATGTGCAGAAAAACATGGACTCTCATGCCTCTCAATATTCCTGCAACCAAGAAATGGCATCACTAAGAATTCCAGGGTAAATTTCACACATGTGCACATGGACATTTCCCTATGTATCATGGGGACTTACACTGCCTCAAGTAGACTGCAAGTAGCCCATACATTTTGTAAAAATAAAAATGTGACAAGGAGGCATGCAGAGAAATAATCAGCAAGCCCATTTTATGAACACTGTGCACGGTGAGTAATATGGTGATCTTGAAAAAAAATATATATATATAAAAAAAAGGAAATATTATTTCATTACAAATAAATTAAAATTACATTGTAGACCCCATTCCAACAGTGATTACCCAATTTATCCACCACACAGGCTGGGTAGTAAAAAAAAAAAAAAATCTACCATGTGGCTACTTTTAGGAAACTGGGACACATCTGAATCAGCTTTATTCACCGAGTTTGACAGGTCTCACACTCAGAATTATTTTTGGTACAAGCAGCATGGCAATAAAAGCAATTTACAGACAGCATTTAGACATATTATACAATCAAAAAAGGTAAAGGCAAGACAGAAAGGTGCCAGGATGTGTGGGGTCCTTTACAATCCTGTTTGCCCTGTACCATAGTCTGGAGGTGCACAGGAGTTCTAGTGGCAACAGAGGTGGCCCAAAGATCCTCTCCACAGAGTTGATGAAATTTGAGCCTGCCACTCGCTGTTGCACCTGTGTACCGAATGACAATCGAGGAGCAGAGGATGGTCTAGATGGTAGAAGTACAAAAGCATGTCATCAGTTCCCATAGCATTCCAAACTTCCTAAGTTGTTTCAGAAAGGACGACCTTTGCTGTTCCTTCTTTTGGATTTTGGTGGTGTTATCCACCCACTTCAAATCATTGGCGATGGTGGTGCCTGTACGCTGGACACCCTGAAGACCTCAGTGCCCTTGATGGAGACCAGCTGAGTGTGGAAGGGCGCCTTCAGAAGTCCACAACCAATTCAACTGTATTATCTGAATTCAATACAAACTTGTGCTCCTTGCACCATTTACAAATACGCTCAATCTCGTTTTGCTAAGCTTGCTCACAGTCTCCAACAATGAGGCCAAGGATGGTGGTGTCATCTGCAAATTTGATAATCTTTACAGAGTGGTGCAATGAGGTACAGCTGTTAATGTACAGGAAAAACTGGATAGGTGACAGTGCACACCCCTGCGGGCATCTATGTTGGCGGTTATTTACTGTGAGAAGCAGTTGCCAAGCTTTACTAGTTGCTTCCTATTGGTGAGAAAGTCTTTAATCCATGCTAATAGAGTGGGGTTGAGATCAAGTCAAGGTTTTCATGTAGGATGATCGGGCAGATGGTATCGAAGGCGGAGCTGAAGGCAAGGCCAAATCAATAAGTCAAGAGGATTCCTGGTGTAGATGTCAGGTCTGTCAAGGTGTTCCATGATGTATGCCAGACTAATGTTGATGGCATCATCTGTGGATCTATTTACCGTGTAAGCAAATTGGTTTCGGTCCAGGAAGGAATCGGTGGACCACTTCAGATAGGCGAAGACTAGAGATGGCCCGAACGGTTCGCGGCGAATGCTTCGTGGCGAACTTCCGAGGGTTTGTGATCGCAGAGAACCGAAAACTTTTCTGGAAGTTTGGAACGTCCTCATAATGCACCATTAGGGTCAACTTTGACCCTCTACATCACAGTCAGAAGGCCCATTGTAGCCAATCAGGCTACACTCCCTCCTGGAGCCACTCCCCCATTATAAAAGGCAGGCATTGCCGGCCATTTTACTCATTCGTGTGCCTGCAGTAAATAGAGAAGGGACAGCTGCTGCTGCTGCAGACTCTCATAGGAAAGATTTGTTAGGCTCTTGTAGGCTTGTTAGCTTGCTCCTTGCTGATTCTTATTGCTAAAATAGTACCCCACAACAGCTCTTTTGAGAGCTAATCTTGTTCCTGTGATCTATTTTTTTTTCTGTGTGTCCCACTGACACTTGTGTTGCATAGACAGCCTTGATAATTCATACTGTGTGTGTGCCACTGCCAGGCCCAGCACATTCATTGACTACCTGTGTGTGTGACAGGTGCACATTGTAATGCCCATTACTGCATATACTTATCTACCTGTTGTTCACAGTACACCCACCCACCTACGTGAGTTGAGCGCACGCAGTGTCATGGTGCCTGTCTACTACCTGTCTGTGTGTAACAGGTGCACATTGTAATACCCATCACTGCATATACCTACCTACCTGTTGTTCAGAGTGCACCCACCTACCTACGTGAGTTGAGCGCACGCAGTGTCACTGTGCCTGTCCGCTACCTGTCTCTGTGTGACAGGTGCACATTGTAATACCCATTACTGCATATACTTACCTACCTGTTGTTCACAGTGCTCCCACCTACCTATGTGTGTTGGGCACACGCAGTGTCACTGTGCCTGTCCACTACCTGTCTCTGTGTGACAGGTGCACATTCTAATACCCATCACTGCATATACCTACCTACCTGTTGTTCACAGTGCGCCCACCTACCTACGTGAGTTGAGCACAAGCAGTGTCACTGTGCCTGTCCGCTACCTGTCTGTGTGTGACAGGTGCACATTGTAATACCCATTACTGTATATACCTACCTACCTGTTGTTCACAGTGAACCCACCTACCTACATGAGCTGAGCGCACACAGTGTCACTGTGCCTGTCCAGTACCTGTCTGTCTGTGTGTGACAGGTGCACATTGTAATACCCACCACTGCATATACCTACCTGTTGTGTTCAGTGCACCCACCTCATCACTACATATACCTACCTGTTGTGTTCAGTGCACCCACCTACCTACGTGAGTGCACGCAGTGTGATATACAACTCCGTGCACACCCGTTAACTGCACCTGTGTGTCTGCACATTGTATTAGTCAACTCAGTGCATACCTTTCACTTAATCCCCCCGATATGGACACAAAGGACAAAACAGGTAGAGGCAGAGGTCGAGGCAGACCCAGAGGAAGGCCACCCGGCAGGTCTGTGCGAGGTCATGTAGATGTGATTTCGTGCGGCCCTGGCCCAAAGTGCAGTGCTCAGAAGAAGGCATGTCCCATCAACTCCCAAGATTGTCAGGACGTGGTTAACTATTTAACACAGAACACCTCATCTTCCGCAGCCACCAGTTCTACTCCAAGCACCACATCTGTTGTATTTGACACTACGCTGGAGTTAATTGGTGGGGAATTAACTGATTCACAGCCATTATTGTTATAACCAGATGAAGGCACTAAGCAAGTTACACCACCTCATATGTCTGAGTTAGGCCGCGACATTGTGAACGTAACGTGTGAGGAAGAAGGATGATGAAGTACCTGCTGTTGGTGCATTTTTGGAGTTGTCTGAGGCAAGCGAAGCTGGGCAGGATGATTATGATGATTATGATGATACGGATCCCACATGGGTTCCCAAGAGAAAAGATAACCAAGGGGACAGTTCAGAGGGGGAGTCAGAGAGGAGTAGGAGGAGACGAGTTCCTGAAAGAAGCAGGGAGAGCTCATCATCAGAAATAGCTGGTGGCAGTGTTCGGTGCCATGCATCGCCACCTATGTACAGCCAGCCAACATGCCCTTCAACGTCAGCTGCTGATGCCACCATAGTGCCATCACCCCAGGTGGGCTCAGCGGTTTGGAATTTTTTTTTTAATGTGTCTGCCTCAGATCGGAGCAATGTCATCTGTTCTCTCTGCCTGCCAAAAATTGAGCTGTGGAAAGGCCAACACTCACGTAGGGACAAGTGCCTTATGAAGGCACATGGAGAAAATGCACAAACTGCAATGGGAAGAGCACCTGAGCAAAAGCAGCACACAAAAGAAAAGCAACCCTCCTTCTCCTCTTCCTCCTTCAGGTGCAGCATCTTCAGCCGCTTTCACCCTTGCACCTTAACAGCCACCCTCCTCCACTCCGCCTCTGCTAAAAAGGCGATACCCAAACTGTACCGTGAAGTTGAGAGGCAAGTGGTGTCATCTCTGGAACTCAGCGTTGGGTCAAGGGTCCACCTGACCACGGATGCCTGGGCAGGTACATAACTTACACAGCCCATTGGGTCAACCTGGGGAGGGACCTGTTGAGAGACCCCCGTATAAAAAAACTTGAGAGGAATGAGCTGTACTGGGTGGCCACGCTATTAGACCCTCAGTATAGGCACAAAGTGGCGGACATGTTACCAACTCACCAGAAGGCAGAAAGGATGCAGCACATGCAGAACAAGCTGGCAAATATGCTTTACAATGCGTTTAAGGGTGATGTCACAGCACAACGCAATAAAGGTACCACTGCCAGTAATCCTTCTCCCATGTCCACGCAGGCAAGGACAGGACGCTCCAGCGATCTCGTGGTAATGTCGGACATGTGGAAATTCTTTAGTCCAATGCCTCACCTTAGCACTTCCAGGTCCACCCTCCACCAACGACTACCTGGCCTTAAGTGTGGATGTAGACACTGTGAGCAGCGATGAACCCTTGGACTACTGGGTGTGCAGGCTTGACCTGTGGCCAGAGCTGCCCCAATTTGCCATTCAACTTTTGTTTTGCCTTGCCTCAAGCATCCTGTCAGAAAGGACCTTCAGCGCAGCTGGAGGCATTGTCACTGAGAAGAGAAGTCGCCTAAGTCACAACAGTGTTCAGTACTTCACCTATATCAAAATGAATGAGGCATTGATCCCTGAGGCCTACTGCCCGCCCGAAGACTAAGTCAGTCCCCGCAGACAGCATCTCTGCCTGCACGCCGCGTGACTGGCTGCCTGCCCCAAGAATGAGTCGCTCCCCACACAGCATCTCTGCCCACAGGCCGCTTGACTGCCTTTTCTGCCACCACCAACAGGGTCCTGGACTCCATGCGGATTCTTGAATTTTTAAGGCCGCTGCTAGCAGCGGCTGCTATAATAATTTTTCTGGTGCGTGTGCACGCCTGCCTAATTTTTCTGGCTGCAGTGCAGCTGCAACAACAAAACAAAAGGCATGTACATGTGCCCATTCCCCTTCATGATCATTACCTTGCCCCGGTGAAGGGGCTTGTGTATCACAATGAAGCAATGGGGAGCCTGTCTCCCACCGTTGGGTGGTGTTACTTAGTGTGCGTAGGGCAGACTTGGTGTCAGCATCAGGTGGGATGTAGACTCCTACAAAAAAATGAGGAGAACTTTCTGGGTAAGTACACTGACCTGCAGTTGACAAGATTGAGTTCCACATCAGGGGAGCAGCTTTTGTGCAAGATGGTTGAGTTGGTGGCAAACAAACTGGTGGTGCAGCAATCCATTATACACAAGATGCACTAGTGGCTTTTTTTAGTCCATTTTTTGCACTTATTGTTACAGCATCATTCTTTATTTGCCCCTGATGAGTCATGAGACAGTGACAAAATAGATCGGGCGGAGGCTGGACACACTGGGAATTGCAGAGACTACAAGCGAGGAGGACGCGCTATATTTACACCTATAGGAGAGGAAACTGATGCTGCTGGGCCCTGCATAGGCCACGGGGGAGGGCCCGTATGAAAACTCTGTGCCTGAACTAAAGTCTACCTCATGTGAGTGCAATTTTTTAATAAAGATATTGTTTTTAAAGGAATTACGCTATTTGAGGCTTGTTCTTTGAGGTAATGCAAAGCAAGATTGCCAAGCTTAAGATTCGATGCTTCATTAACTAAAGTGACAAAAGTCTGTACCAGGACCCTGAGGCACCAAGGCTCCCTGGATGTGTGCATATTTGACCAGTCTAACAGTGGTCAGATTCATCTGGTGAGTCTGTTTTAATTTGGGTGATCCTGGTGGAGAAAAGAAAGAAAATTGGAACTGTCTATTTTATCAAGCCCTGTACCATGTATATGGGATAACTAACAAAAATATTGATGGGACATTTACCAATCGATCGTGCACATGAGATATCTTATGTGAACTTGTGGTTTATGTGTATGCATATCAACTTTTGTATTGCGCTTCAACACATTTGTATATTCCTGAAAGGCTGCCAGGCCTGGTTATAGCGCATTACTAACAAGAATGCATAGGGGTTGTTGCGCTTTGGTACAAGAAATATATCATTCTTTATTTGCATAGCCCCAGAAGAGGCCGCAAATGTCACCATTTTGAAAAGAGAACATCCAGGGCTATACAAATATAGGTAGTTTATGTTTGTAATTTTCCCAAGTTTGAAAATTACTTTTTTTCTTTAAATGATGGATTGGGTTTGTCCCTACCAATTTTTTTATGTGACATGGGTCCATGTTACATGGCATATCCAAATGTATTCTCCTTTCAATTAAGATGAGGTTGCATAAACCTCATTTAATAACAAAACTGGATACACAGATTCTATTATTCTCAAGGTGTGTTTATGGCTTTTTTGCAGTCCATTTTTGCACTGATATGGCACTATTCTATTGTTTGCATAGCCATTTGAACATAATCAACAAGACCTTGTTAATACTATTCTAGTGGGTGCATTCCCATCCATGTACAAGCACGGCAGTACTGTGCAAGACAAGTATAGCTCATACCTGCACGGTAGCACTGGGCTACTGGGCAGGCCTTGCCTTGCTGGACCAGGCTTGTACATAGACAGGAGCACAGTGACAATAAAGAGAATCCTGGCGAGCAGTGGAGGGGGTGGCTGGTGGAGGAGGGTCAGAGAAGCCTCTGAATCACCTACAGATTTAGGTACCGTATATTCCGGCGTATAAGACGACTTTTTGAACCCTGAAAATCTTCTGCAAAGTGGGGGGTCGTCTTATACGCCGGGTGTCAGGTGCGGGGTGTCAGTATTTGTGCCAAGCAGAGCTTACCGGGTGCAGCAGCCTTGGCGTCTTGGGTCCGCTCATGACCTGGGTCCTTCTATGTCCTCCACTGTCCCCCTGCATCATTCTTATCCATGTCCCGTGTTTGAACATTCAAAGCTGCAATACAGTAGCATCTTGCGAGCAGCCGCTCGCGTGGGTAATAGGGCAGCTTCCTGATTCCGGGTCACCTGACTGGTGACGTGTGCGTAGGAAGAGGAAGACACAATTGTGGAGTGCACATGTCACCAGTCAGGTGACCCGGGACCAGGAAGCTGCCCTGTTACCCACAAGATGCTACTGTATTGCAGATTTGAATGTTTAAACACGGGAGATGGACATGAATGATGCAGGGGGACAGTGGAGGACATAGAAGGACCCAGGACAAGAGCAGACCTTTCCGCCAAGGCTGCTGCACCCGGTAAGGTCTGTCTGGTACAAATACTGACACTCCACACTTGACACCCAGTTCTAAAATGGCACAGCCTGAACTCTTTTCCCTCCCCTGGATGACTGCAGCACCCAGTAATATGCAAAGGGTGTATACAGGGTAGGCCAGGAGGACAGAGGAGGCATGTTGTGAAGAGGGGTAGTCTTATAGGGCGAGTATATGCCAAACTCTTTCTTTTAACTGGAAAAGTTGGGGGGTCGTCTTATACGCCGGGTCGTCTTAAAGAGAATCTGTATTGTTAAAATCGCACAAAAGTGAACATACCAGTGTGTTAGGGGACATCTCCTATTACCCTCTGTCACAATTTCACTGCTCCCCGCCGCATTAAAAGTAGTCAAAAACAGTTTTAAAAAGTTTGTTTATAAACAAACAAAATGGCCACCAAAACAGGAAGTAGGTTGATGTACAGCATGTCCACACATAGAAAATACATCCATACACAAGCAGGCTGTATACAGCCTTACTTCTGATTCTCAAGAGATCACTTGTGTGTGTTTACCTTCTGTCCCCAGCTTCTCTCATGCACTGAATATTACAGGCTTCCTGCAGACAGCTCTGCCTATGTCATTAATTCCTCAGTATGTGACAGACCAGCTCCTTTCACAGCCTCCAGAGGAGGATTTTTATCCAGCTCTCTTCTATCACTGATAAGATAGCAGAGAAGCTGCTGGCTTATGTAAATAAAACACACACTGGAGTGTGCATAGAGGAACAGTTCAACACTGAAGAACTTGGCAGCCTTCCAGACACAGGCCGACAAGTCTGACAGGGGAAAGATACATTGATTTATTACAGAGATGGTTATAGTAGAAAGAGCTACAGTAAGCCAGAACACATTAGAATAGGTTTAGGAACTTGTAGGATGGTAGAAAAAACGTTGTAATTTTTGTTACAGAGTCACTTTAAACGCCGGAATATACGGTAAGTATACAAGTTATAGTTTGTTTTGAAGAGACTCCGTAACAAAAATTGCATCCTGTTTTTTATCATCCTACAAGTTCGAAAAGCTATTCTAATGTGTTCTGGCTTACTGCAGCACTTTCTGCTATCACAGTCTCTGTAATAAATCAACTTATCTCTCTCTTGTCAGACTTGTCAGCCTGTGTCTGGAAGGCTGCCAAGTTCTTCAGTGTTGTGGTTCTGTGATGCATCTCCCCCCCCCCTCCAGGCCCCTCTCTGCACACTGCCTGTGTGTTATTTAGATAAGGGCAGCTTCTCTCTTCTCTCTTATCTTTTACAAGCTGGATAAATCGTCCTCTGAGCTGGCTGGGCTTTCACATACTGAGGAAATTCAGACAAGGGCAAAGCTGTTTGCAGGAAGAAAAGAGCAGCCTGAAACTTCAGTGCATGAGAGATGCAGGGGGAAAGAAACACACAAATGATCTCTTGAGATTCAAAAGGAAGGGTGTATACAGCCTGCTTGTGTATGGATGTATTTTCTATGTGTGGACATACTGTACATCAACCTACTTCCTGTTTTGGTGGCCATTTTGTTTGTTTATAAACAAACTTTTTAAAACTGTTTTTAACCACTTTTAATGCGGCGGGGAGCGGCGAAATTGTGACAGAGGGTAATAGGAGATGTCCCCTAACGCACTGGTATGTTTACTTTTGTGCGATTTTAACAATACAGATTCTCTTTAAGGCTGGGACCACACGTAATGCTTTTCTGGTGACATACACGCTCATTGTAAAGTTTACAAATTTCTACCATGATTCCTGTGAGTCCACCCCAACCCACATAAATGCCAACTGCAATTACCATCGGCTGCCAGCAAGTAGCAAAAGTCCATGATGTGTAAAGCACAAATTACAATGAGTACCACCTGTCCTTAGTTGCTCATGGAAAACTGTGGTCATTTTCCACGATGAAAGTGTGAGCCCTTCCTAAGAATGATCACTGTTTCTGGATGTAACAGTGATCATTTACAAAAAAGGAAAAGATTGGCTCAGGGAATATTTTCCTTTGCACCAATCAGTGCTACTTTGAGAGTCGCTGGGAGAATCCGTGTAAGCGCATGCGCACATGCAAGTGCATGCACGCACAAGAACAGGTGGCAGTGCATGCACATGCATGATCACATGTACACACGAACAATCATGCGTACATGAGCATAGCAGTGGTGAAACATGAGACTCATATCCAGGGATGGTCATAGTCAGCCAACTTCGCTACGCTGGAACTACGCTTGGTTTTACGCAATTATGCTTCACCAAACTACGACTTCGAAATCAAATATTCTCTTTGTATGCATTTCGTAGACTATGCAATAAAATATGCAATTATGCGTAGTGCAAAGCGTAGTGTATGCGGATGCTTATGCCTGTATGCAGAAAATGTTACGCATCTCTTCTATTCGTACATTCCCCTTTCCAATGCGTAAATTTGTAAGCATACAATCGCTCGCGGAAAATTAGACGCGAGTAAAGCATTCGTAGTTCACTACGCAATACACATGTTAACTATGCATAGTGGGTGTAAGCTACGCGTAGCGGTACTTCGCTACCCTTAAATTCGTAAGCGTAGTTTTGAAACTTCACCTACGAACTTTGATGCGTAGATGCGAACTATGATGCGTAAATTCGCACTGGCTCAGTTTCTGCTCATCCCTGCTCATATCTGTGTACGGGTAGAGGTAGAAAAAGAGTATACATCCAATTGGCGTAAGCGGAGAATGATTGATCACTGTTACTGGCTGGAACCCGTGATCATTCACAAAACCAGGCACAGATTGGCTCAGGGAATGTGTTCTGCTTTTAAGAGTTGTCTGGAGCATCCACATAAAGTGCATGTGCATGGGATTGCATGCAGAAGAATGCCTGCATGTGCAGATGCTAACAAAAGTCTTCCCTCTTCATAGGTAAGCATCTATCTTTTTTGTTAGCATCTTCCTTGGATTCTCTTAAAAAAAACTAGTTATTTAAACATAATCAAAACTTTCCATCTTTCCTATTTGATAAAATTATTGCATTTGACTGAAAGCGATACCAATTATTTTTAAATTCACAGTTTAATTTTGCATAGATGTGATCACTGCATTGAATCAATAATTTTGTTTTATGATCACAATCTTTAACAAATGTGATTAGCACTGAATGCAGGAAAGTGCAAGCATAAGCATAAACAATGATTGCTACCACCAGTTAACATCTGTTCACTTCACAAGATTGTGGTTTACAAATATTGCATAACACATCACAAAGCAAAAAAGAGCAATTTAGCAAACTGGTAAAAATGAAGTTCTGCCTGTATAATGGGTTTTATTCATTATGTTACAGATTTTCATGACTGTACTGTATCATTATAGTAATTGAATATACAGAACAGATAACCCTGTGCCTGTTTTGAGAAGGTTTACACGCTTTAGTTGTTGATGCCTTGTCACTACACATTCTAAAAATCCTCCAACATCAGTTCTGCCCTGCAGTCAGTTCATTTTCGAAACGTGTAACACTGCTGTAACATATTTCCCTGCTGCCAAGGGGAAAAAATAAAACTGCTAAAACAGCGTAAAGTTACAATTTAACACCCCTTCTTCTGCTATTTGCATGCAACTTCAAAAAAGTTTCAGGTACTTGAAGAGGGAATAATTGCACTTTGTGTACTTCAGAATGTGCTGAATCCATATTTTATTAACATTTTCCCTTGTTTTTTTTCTGTAGCTGGGAGACACCAGGGACACAGTAAATTGCAGTCACACCTACAACGCCTGTGATAATAGAGTCAAGCATAACTACTCCACTTTAATCATAAGGTAATTATGAGTAATAGCTCCTTCAGGTAATGATAGTGCAAAAAACATGTCTAGCTTTAATTGTTTTAGTGATTTTGATTGATGACTAGATGTTACTTTGTGGGGCATAATGGGTTTTGCTTGGTGAGTTGTCATTAAAAGAGATAGCTTTGTGCACATGCATGTATTGTACTAATATAACACAATATTTACAGATTTATTTCACCTTGTTCCACTTACTGTTTAGCCTGCTGTGCTGCTGATCAATTACAATGCAAGCAGCTCACAAGAGAACTAAAGATTGACATATGATGTCCATATATAGGTTGAATGATTACAACATTAGTTCATAACGCTACACATAAATTTACTATAACTCTGACCAGGGCCGGAACAAGGTTCCCCAGCACCAGAGGCAGAGATTCCAAAGTGCGCCCCCCCCCCCCCGCCCTCGCCGTGTTCCGTGCTCAGAATCCTCCACTCTGATTCCTAGGCTCCGCCCCACCGGTATCCTCAGCAATATACATACATACAGTATACACACACACTGTACACACACTGTACACACACACACACACACACACACACACACACACACACACACACACACACATACATACATACAGTACACACACTGTACACACACACACACACACACACACACATACATACAGTACACACACACACTGTACACACACACACACACACATACATACAGTACACACACTGTACACACACAAACACATACATACAGTACACACACACACTGTACACACACACACACATACAGTACACACACACTGTATATACACACACGTACGTACGTACACACATACATACATACAGTACACACACTGTCATACCTCCCAACTTTTTGAGATGAGAAACCGGGACACTTAAGCCACGCCCCAACCACGCCCCAACCACACCCCCTGACACACTCCTAGTCAACAAAAATTGTATATATATATATATATATATATATATATATATATGAATGGTGGGGAGAAGGGTGAGGGTGCCCATGGGTGTGGAGGTAAAAAGAAGGATCGAGGCGCCAGCCGCGGATGCGGTGTGTGGGATGTGGGTCTGGGATAAGCTTGTCCCCCCTCCCTCCGAATGTGCCCCCAAAGTGTCCCCCTGTATGGCGAGATATGAGCGCAGCAGAGCGGCAGTCTTACCATTCCTCGTCGCATATGGGCATCTCGTCTTCTCCGCTTCCTGTGACGTCACAGGAAGTAGTTGGAAGCAAGAGATGCCCGGTACGCGAGGAAGATGGTAAGACTGCCGCTCTGCTGCGCTCGTATCTCGCCATACAGGGGGACACTGGGGGGCACATTCTGAGGGAGGGGGGACAAGCTTGACCCGCATCCCACACACCACAGCCGCGGCTGGTGCCTCGACCTTTTTTCTTCCTCCGCTGCCTCCTCTGCTGCCTGCCGGGACACAAGGGGGCTATCCCGGGACAGCGGGACCCCTCCCCCAACCCGTGACGGTCCCGGCGAAAACGGGACGGTTGGGGCCCCTGCACTGTACACACACACACATATACAGTACACACACACACACTGTACACACAAACACACAGATATACAGTACACACACACACTGTATATACACACATGTACGCACTGTGATATGCGGGGGTTTTGGGGATCAATGCAACCACAGGGAAGCAGCCGTAAAGTTTCAAAAACAGTCTATTTATTGCTTGTCAAACAAAAATGGCTTCCTGCCAGAAAACAAAACATTGGCTTCTTGCCAGCAAATAAAACAACAGTTTATCTTCAGCAGTAAGGCAACAAGACAGTTTCTCTTCAGTACAACATACACAATACAGTCCAGCACACTTGCATGAGTACTCTTTACCAGTCTGAAGAGGACTTTGTAATCCACAGGTCTCTGGGCAGTACAGCACAGACTCCAGCCTTAGCTCACAGCTCACAAACTGACTCAGGAAAAATCCAACGCCCAGTGTGAGACCTGTGCATTTATAACCTCTCCCACCAACCTTCATTGTCCAGCCCTCCTTGCTGGGAGGAATAGATGGACCCACCCAACCTTCCATCTATTCCAGGATCCAGGCCCTGGGAAAATAAATAAAAGATGTTGGCAACCTGCTGGTTAACAACAAAACCCTGGACCCCTGATTCCCAGCATTGGGGCTGTCTTAAAAAAAAAACACGTGAAAAGCTGGTGCTATATATCGCCCACCCAGTACCGATCCCTGGAGTCCTGTACAGCACATACATACATACAGTACACACACTGTACACACACTGTACACACACACACACACACATACAGTATACACACACGCACTGTACACACACACACACACACACACACACACACACACACACACACACACACACACACACACACACACACACACACACACACCCACACATACACACACACACATACACACACACACACACACACATACAGAACTCACACACACTGTACACACACACACATATACAGTACACACACACATTGTATATACACACGTACACACACACATACATACAAACACAAACATAGTATAAACACACACACTCTCTCTCTTTTTTAAAATCTCACCTCCCTCTTCCATTCCTGCTTCATGCCAGGCATCCATGTGACAAACAACAGCTTTGTCCCTCTCCCCTTCCGACATCCAAAGGCATGACGTGAGTGATGTTTACTCACTTTACTGTTGTCTACTTGAAAACTATCAGGGGGTCCCTCCCACGTCCAGACCAGCCACAGACAGGTCAAACGTGCAGCGAGCCTTGTAAATGGGCAACTCTGCAGGAAGCCAGCACCACTTCCCTTACATTACATCAGAATCCGGCTTCCTGCCGTTGCCTAGCAACATAATGCTATAGCCGTGCCTGTCATCACTCTGATGACAGCGTGGCTGTTAATGGGCAGGCAGTGTGCTCTAGGAAGCTGACTCATACAATAGGGGACGGGGCGAAGTTAATACATAGTGGCAAGCGCCAGGCGGGTGGGAGACATCACAGAGAAAGTCGGCAGGCGGGCGGGTGACCAGGAAGAGCGCAAAGCAATACGTGCGAGCATGCAGAGAGGAGAGCACACAGAAATGCGCCCTCACGCTTCTCCGCCCTGAGGCTGGTGCCTGTCCAGGCTCTGCCTCGGCCCGGCCCTGACTCTGACCATTACTTGGCAGCTAGTGAAACCGTGTAATGTCACATGACACTCAGTATCTTTTAGTGGAGGCCTTAAACGTAGTGCTGTAGGGGGTTAGGGGGAAAAAAAGAGTTGAACTTATCTGGGGCTTGTAACGGTCCCCTGCAGATGTCCTGTGCCCGCGCAGAGACTCACTGATTCTTTGGTCCCTGCCGCCGGTTCACTACCGGAATTTGCGACTTGGAAAATCACTGCGCGTATGCGGCAGTGTCCTCGCTCCTGCTGACTTCACCGGGAGTGTATTGTGCAGGTGCAGACCATCCTGCGCCTGTACAGTATGCTCCTGGTGACCTCAGTGGAGTGAGGACACAGCCAAGCAGGCGCAGTGGTTTTCCTACTTTAAAGTCACAAATTCCGGAAGTGAACTGGTGGCGGGGACCAGAGCATCAGTGGGTGGCTGCATGGGCACAAGATGTCTGCAGGAGACCGTTGGAAGCCCAAGGTAGGTTCAACTCTTTATCCCCCTAACTCCTACAGCAGTGCTCCCCAACCCTGTCCTCAAGGCCCACCAACAGTGCCAGTTTTGTGGAAATCCACACAGGTAGTAAATCAGCTCTGCTGAGACACTAATTACCTCACCTGTGCATGTTTGTGGTTTTCTGCAAAACATGCACTGTTTGTGGGCCTTGAGGACAGGGTTGGGGAACTCTGCCTACAGTACTCCTTTAAAGAAAAACTGTCAAAGAAACTGACCTTCTGTAAACCACACATACCTATAGAGCTTTTAGCCAGCAACACTAGTAAGCTTTTCAAGGGTCTAATAGCACAGCCTGTGTGAAAAAAATGCTTTGTTTATAAACTGTTGTAACAATGTTTGTCGGCGATGGGGGACCGGGGGGGGGGGGATACAGAGCTGTACTATGTAGATAAGTTTCACTTCTCTGTCACTATTCACAGAGGAATGATTTACTGTTGGTTTCTTCCCTGCTTGCACAAACACACACACTGCTTTCTGACAAATCATATGGGAACAGCTGAGAGACTTTTTAGATACAGAGAAGGATCTCAAGAGACGGAGGCTTACTTTATTCCTGTTCTTGGATGACCCCCCTCCCCCCCCCCCCCCATTAAAAATTAGCTCTACCAGTTGGACAGAGCAACTGCCATTCACTAAGTGCTTTTGAAAAGAAATACATTCCTGAGAATCCCCTATGAAGAGATGGACTAGTCCAAAACCTGTTTCTTCTGTCAGATTTCTACTACCTACTGTAAGTAACAGCAACATAGGAGAAAAGTAATTTATGGTTCATTTTACTGTGGAAAAAAACGTACTTCTTATTTGTATATTAGTAGCAGTAGGGTATTGTTATTTGTATATGTTTGCACATATTTTAAATTTTAAAATGTTTCGCCGTAGTGTCCCTTTAACCTCTTGCCGACCACGTCACGCCAGTAGGCGTGGCCGCGGCGGCAGCCCCAGGACCGCCTAACGCCAATTGGCGTAAAGTCCTGGGGCTCTGTTTTGCAGGAGATCGCGCGCAGGCTGCGCGCGCATCTCCTGCTTGGGGGGCGGAGCTCCACCCCGCCTTCAGTCTCCGAGCGGCTATTGCCGCTCGGGAGACCGGTAGACGGCGTGATCGCCGTCTATTTACTTTGTGCAGCGCTGCGATCAGCAGCAGCGCTGCACTGGGGACAGCCGTGTGACACGGCTGTCCCCCTGGGGGACAAGAGAGCGATCGGCTCTCATAGGCAGAAGTAATTGGCCGGCTGTGGGGAGGGAGGGAGCGAGGGAGGGAAGGGGTTTAAAGGAAGAGGGTTTTTTTTTAAAAAAAAGGCAACAATAATATTTATTAAAACAAAAATAAACATGGGGGGAGCGATCAGACCCCACCAACAGAGAGCTCTGTTGGTGGGGAGAAAAGGGGGGGGGGGAATCACTCGTGTGCTATTTTGTGCGGCCCTGCAGCTTGGCCTTAAAGCTGCAGTGGCCTTTTAAACTAAAAATTGCCTGGTCACTAGGGGGGTTTAGCCCTGCAGTCCTCAAGAGGTTAAGCTAATCATTGATGGTCAAAGGTACTCAGGCAGTTCTTCATTTCAATTTGATATTTTGAAGGTTTTCAACTAATACGGTGCATTAATAATTATTCTTTTACTTGTCAGGAAGAAGAAGAAAGACGGAGCACCAGCTCTGCTTGCTGGGGTTTATTGCAATCACAATGGCGATACAGAAATGCCAGATAGGATAGGTGAGGATACCGGCCTAACAGCCGATTTGCGTCAACTTCTCAAAGGCAACAGAGATATCAACAGTTGTAGGATAAAGCAGGCAAATATATATACATATAATATCACCACTTACCACACCCCATTGTCTGCGCATCACTAAATGGTAATGCGCCGCCAATTACAGAAGCCCGTACGCTTCCGAGTATCGACCCGCCCTCTTCTGGGGACCGCGTGACTTACATGACCAATCGGTGCTCAGGACAAAAGGACCTATCCGAAACTCTGGTCAGGGAACCAGTCTGGCGCAACGCGGGGTAATCGTCAGGCAGAGCGTCTATAGCAACTCCAATGTAAATGCGTGATGGACAATTGAGGTGTGTTCCTAAGGAAGAAAACAAATAAAGATAAAAAAGGCTGCCTGTACATACTTATTAAAATACATTTGCATATTAAAACATCTGCCAAATTCTAGAACTTAGGAATAAGCATAACAATTCAATATGCATCAAGAAAGCAATGTAGTTTGTTGCGTTCATTTAGTCCTTGCGCATAACACGCTTCAGTCAGAGAAATTAGTTTCGCTTCCTCCTGCAATAAGATCTGTTTACGATTACCCCCTCTGTGCGGAATAGGTACATGTTTCAGGCCCATAAATCTTAAGCCTCCTGATTTACCAACATGACTTTCTCTCATATGTGATATAAATCTACCAGCTCCAACTCCAGTACGGATGGAGTTAACATGTTGTTGAAAACAGGTTCCTAATTGTTGTTCTCTTTACCCTATATAAAATCTTTTGCAAGGACATTGGATTACATAGACTACATAGGTGGATCTACAGTGTAGGTAATCTCTAATATTAATAACTGTTCCACCCAATTGTACACTTTTTCCTGGCTGAAACTGATCACAATGGTTACAGGTTCTACATCTATAGTTCCCCTGGGGACAGAGTTCTTGGAGACAGTTTTCTTTTTTTATTTTTCGTACTTCACTAGAAGTGACAATACCTCCCACCTTTTGAGCCCTCCTATACGTGATTAGGGGTTTTTCCTTTGCAATGTGGCTAAACGATGGGTCACATTGTAAAGTGGACCAGTGTTTCAAAATACAGTTATGTATTTGTGTAGCCATTGAGGAGTAGTCAAATACCATAGCTATGCATTCCTGCTTGCATCATCTTTTTCCTCTCCTTCCAAATCAGATCTGTACAATCTTGATTTTTTGCTCTTAGGTGGGCTTTGACTACAAGTTCTTTAGGATATCCTTTTGCTAGAAATCGCAATCCCAGTTCGTAGCTCTGCGACTCAAAGTCCTGGTCTAGACTATTGTTTCGTTTAAGTCACAGGAACTGCCCATATGGGATTCCATCAAGAGTGTGTTTTGGGTGGTAACTGTTATACCGAAGGAGAGAATTGGTAGCTGTATTTTTTCGATACCCTCTTGTCAGAATTTTCTCTCCCTTGGTAAACGACTGCAGATCGAGAAAATCTACCTTGTTGCCGCCCCACACTCCTGTAAATTGCATGTTGAAGGTATTCACATTAATGTATTTGACAAAATCATTAAAACTGCTCTGGTCACCATTCCATATTAGTAGCACATCATCTACAAATCTGTACCAGCAGGCAACTGAGCTGCGATAGGGATTGGACTCGCTGTGGATAATTCTTTCTTCCCACCTGTCCAAAAAAATATTTGCAAACGTGGGTGCCACAGCTGTTCCCATCGCAACTCCGGATGCCTGCCGGTACCATCTGTCCTCAAATAGGAATGCATTATATATAACAAACTGTAAACAGCTGCCAATACATTCTACCTTTGCATGGTCCTCTCCATGCTTCAGCAGAAAATCACAAACCACTTTTACACCTAGATCCTGTGGGATGCGTGTATATAAACTAACGACATCAATAGATGGCAGCATATACTCTTTTTTCCATTGTATCTGACTCACTTTTCTCAGCACATCTAGTGTGTCTATCAGCAGTGATGGTACTCCTCCCAAAAATGGTTTCAAGATATAGTCCAGATATTTGGACAGAGGTTCTGTCAACGAACCCCTGGCAGACACTATAGGTCGTCCTGGTGGTTGTTGAGCATTCTTGTGGACCTTTGGGATCATACTGGCTTACGTGGAAAGGAGGGTAGTAGGCCCTCTACCCTATTTTTTGTGATTTTGCATGTCTCAACACCCTTTCAAAGTACAGATTGTAATTTATTTTTGTATTGTTCTGTAGGATTTGTGGTTAATTTAATATAATCACCAGGGGTATCTTGCAAGAGTCTAGTGACCTCTTTAGTATAATAGTCCCGTGACATAATGACAAGATTTCCCCCTTTATCTGCCCATTTAAGGACTAGATTCTCATCACTGCGTAACTGTCTCAAGGCTTTCAATTCCTCCACGTTAATATTAGGGACATCTGAGGGATATATAAGGGGCCGCATATCTGCTTTCACTAAAAGTTCCAGCTTTTCAATTGCCGATCCTAGGGTGCTTGGAAAGTCTCTAGTAGATTTCCTGGAATTATAGACCTCTACGGATTGGGTGCTTTCTCCAGAAGCAAGTTCTGTGGCTGACATGTCAGCATTTTCCCTCAACAAGGATTCCAGTACCTGGATTATCGCCATATCACTGGTATTTAGTCCACTTTCTGGAATAAAACCCAAAGTATTAGGCGACTTTTCCTCTATCTGCCCTATCTCACTTTTATTTTACTGCCAGGAGGCTATATTTAGTCTCCTGATAGACTTATACCAGTCCACATCAAATTTGGGCTTATCAAAGGTGCAAGTTATAGAGAAATGTAAGCCCTTTTCCAGACCACTTATACATTCACAGGAGAGATTTATACATGAAACTAGCAGACCCAAGTCCGTTTAAAAACGGGCTCTAGGGTCTGTGTTTTTCATTGTCACCCGCCGCATGTACTGCACACGCGCGCGCATCCGACATGCGCACACCCGGCTACGTGCGCACCCGGCAACGAACACACTCGCCGCACACCCGGCCGCCCGCTCACACACCCGCCTGGCTCCATCCCTCTCCTCCTGTCTGTGTGAGGCTAGGTCCATGCTGCACACATGCCCAGTATCAAAAAGCACGGACCCAGCTACACAGAGACAACTGTCCCTGCTGTATGCAGGGACAGTTGCCTATTATTATATAGAATAGTTATAATTTTCTGGCATTCTTGTATCTCAAAGTCTTTTATTTGTTCCTGGGATACCGTTTGCCAGGGGTTCCCCTCCACTAGGTTACTCTCTTCTTTTTCTTTTCTTCCTTTGAATCTCCGCCCACCCCGGTGGATGCTCCTCCTAAAGGGGCTCCTGCACATGCTTCCTGTTGATTGGAATCTGAGCCTGTTGGAATCTGTGGTTTCTCGGTGTGTGAAACAGAGCTAGAATCAGTCGTCCAATATCCTTTTGGTTGCTTTGTGGGTTTTCGCCTCCTTGGTTTAGAGTTAGGTGCCTGGCCCCAATCAAATAGCCATCCCTTAAGGTAATCGTCTTGATCTCTTTGGAACTTGCGGAGTTTCCTCTCTTTAATGTCACTCTGTCTTTTCACCAGTCGATGTTCCACTTTATTTACTATGGTTCCCAATTGTTTAGTTGAAGTTAGTTTAGCCAGTTCTTTTTTGCAATCATCTATCCCTGCTGTTGCTTTATTATATTTTGTTTCTGTGCGATTCAGGACAATAGTTTAAAGTTTCAGTGCATTTTCCAATTGTTGCAATTTCATAAAATCTGGATCGTTTCTATGTTCGGCACTGTACCGTCTAAAGCCTCTTGCTTCCTTTATCTTTATATCTTCTAAGGTTGGCAGCTGTCCAGAACAGTTTGACTTCACGTTCTGAGAGACAAAAGAGTCGTTGCTCAGCTACTTTCACACCTAGAGCCTTGCTAGATTCATTGCTTGAAGCAGGATCCACTAAAAAGGTTTCCCAGTCTGTTCTGTCAGCCAAAAAGCGACGCGCCGGATTCTTGTCTGTCCCACTTGAAGATGGAGTATCAAGTTGATCCTTTGGTAAGGCGGGTTCCTGCATCTGTGCACACTCCGAATTCACGATTCAATACTGTAGGATAAAGTGTAGATAGATAGGTACAGATGCTGGCTGTTCAGTAGACTCAGAGTGTTTGCCCCCTTTCCAGATTTGTGCTGACGAGAACATGTCAAACTTGTCAGGAAGAAGAAGAAAGATGGAGCACCCGCTCTGCTTCCTAGGGTTTATTGCAATCACAATGGCGATACAGGCATGCCAGAAAGGATAGGTGAGGATACCGGCCTAACAGCCGTTTTGTGGCAACTGCCGCTTTCTCAAAGGCAACAGGGGTATCAACAGTTGTAGGATAAAGCAGTCAAATATAAATATATATAATATCATCACTTACCACACCCCATTGTCCGCGCACCACTTAACGGTAATGTGCCGCCAATTACAGCAGCTGCGTATGCTTCCGGGTATCAACCGGCCACTTTCGGGGACCTCGTGACAGGCGGAGCATCTATAGCAACTCCAATGTAGATGCGTGATGGACAATGGGGGTGTGTTCCTAAGGAAGAAAACAAATAAAGATAGAAAAGGCTGCCTGTACATACTTAGTGAAATACATTTTCATATTATTCCCAAGTTCTAGAATTCGGCAGATGTTTTAATATGCAAATGTATTTTAATAAGTATGTACAGGCAGCCTTTTTCATCATTATTAGTTTTCTTGCTTAGGAACACACCCCCATTGTCCATCACGCACCTACATTGGAGTTGCTATAGACACTCCGCCTGATGATTATCCAGCGTTGCGCCGGATTGGTTCCCTGTCCAGAGTCTCGGATAGGTCCTTTTTTCCTGAGCGCCGATTGGTCATGTAAGTCACGCAGTCCCCGGAAGTGGGCGGTTGATACTCAGAAGCGTACGTGGCTGCTGTAATTGGCGGCGCATTACCATTTAGTGATGCGCGGACAATGGGGTGTGGTAAGTGGTGATATTATATGTATATATATTTGACTGCTTTATCCTACAACTATTGATGCCTAATGGCTGTTAGGCCGGTATCCTCACCTATCCTATCTGGCATGCCTGTATCGCCATTGTATATGCAATAAACCCTAGCAAGCAGAGCTAGTGCTCCGTCTTTCTTCTTCTTCCTGACAAGTTTGACATGTTCTGGTGAGCACAACTCTGGAAAGGGGGCAAACACTCTGAGTCTACAGAACAGCCAGCATCTGGTGCCTATCTATCTACACTTTATCCTACGTTATTCTTTTACTTGTTTTAACATTTGGAAAAATAATAATTAACTATTAATCCATAAACTATATTGGTTGTCCTATATCAAAGTAATATTCATATAGAAAGGTAAACACAAAGGCTAAATTGCATCTTGCTTTTGTCACCAAATGAATGTTTTGTTTATGACAGAAACTTTGTCTTCCATGTCATTTCAACCAAGTTTTTTTAAGTTCAGTATAGTAAATTAGTGATTTGTGACATATTGTATGCTATAAGTTGATAGTGCTACAGAGATCTCTTTGCATCCAACTCCCATGGAAACGGTAAGAGCAACTTCAAAAAAGGCAAGAATGTCACAGCAAATTGTCATTGCCCATGTCTAAGAGATTATTCACTAGGATAGTTTGTGTTTCATTTAATGTAATCTTTCAGTTGCTAAGGTCAGGTAAAACCACGTTAGCAACAGGTGCTACCTATTTGGTTTCTATTATTAGCTACATGTTGCTACCTAAGAGCAATTTTGTATGTATATGAACTTAAGCAGTGGCTAGAAACAGAAGCAACTCCATATAGCTACAAATCCCTAGCAGGAAAGACTAGAAAGACTAGCAGCTGCTACATGTCTGCTATCTTCCAATAATATATATATATATATATATATATATATATATATATATATATATATATATATATATATATACATGATTGAAACCAAAAGGTACATGTACTGTATATGTGTGTGTATTTGAAGATTTTTATGCCAACCTTTATACATAGAATTTAGTACTATGCTACAGTCTTAAATAATTGTGCCATACAATGGGAATAGTTTTGTATACTTTTCATTAAATGAACATTATCAAACCAAGTGTTATAAAATGACAAAGTACAAATAATGTCTACGTAGTTGTGTAAACATTTTCCTGCTTTTCAAGTTAAATATCAGAAGCAAAAGCTTTAACCCTCTAGGCGATACAATTATATCGCCCAGGAGGGGGCGCAGCACTATTTTTTAAAATTTGTTATTTCTTAAATCATGTAGCGAGCCCTGGGCTCGCTACATGATAGCCGCAGTGCAGCGGCATCCCCCCACCCACTCCGATCGCCTTCGGTGATCAGAGTAAGCAGGAAATCCCGTTCAGAATGGGATTTCCTGCTGGGCTTCCCCGGTCGCCATGGCGACGGGGCGGGATGACATCACCGACGTCATGGACGTCATGACGTCAGAGGGAGTTCCGATCCACCCCTCAGCGCTGCCTGGCACTGATTGGCCAGGCTGCGCAAGAGGTCGGGGAGGGGGGGGGGCTGCGCGGCACGACGGGTAGCGGCGGATCGGCGGCGAGTGGTGGCGATCGGAAGTTACACGCAGCTAGCAAAGTGCTAGCTGCGTGTAACAAAAAAAAATTATGCAAATCGGCCCACCAGGGCCTGAGAACTCCTCCTGCGCGAAATACTCCGAGCTCAGCTCGGGATTATTGCCCAGGAGGTTAATTCATTGCTTGTAGGATTTAGCTCTATTGGAACAAATTATTCTCAAAAGGGGTGTCTGCTTCAATGCACAGCCAGAGTTGTTGTTTTTTTTTTTTTTTTGCACATCAGACTACAGAGTATTTTTCTCTGAAAGCAAAAAAAATTAATAAAAAGAATGATGGTGTCATAGACAATTACAAATGTTTATAACAAGTTACATTTCCTTTGCTCTCTGCAGACAGCTCATTCAGAGACAGACAGCTGCTAAGAGCTTTCTCTCACACACAGGATTAACAGATCCACTGTGAGGGAATTCCCCATCCCCTCATGGTTTACTCTGCGGCCAGATTTGCACCAACTTGCCATCAGTTAAGAGTGAAAGAAATTTGATACAATAAACAAAAGAGATACGTAAGTGAAATCTATACATCATTATTTACCAGCACTTCAGGAACTCTCTCAATCTTAGGTTAAAAAAAACAAAAAACAAGTTAATTGATAGTCAGGCTAGTAAAACACAGAAAAACACATGGACACCGGGAGCCTGATATTGTGTGATAATGTAACACAATGGGTCAAAGGTCATAAGAGTGTATACTCACAATTTTGGGTTGATTTAAAAGGCAACCACTCGTATGCACATGTGGGGAAGTGCAGACCCCACTCGGCCTAGATGGATGAATGTCGGCCGCGGCTCCAAAGATCTTTGCCCTATTCAATTATAGTGGTGAATACCCCACTAGATAGAGTGAAATAAACGTACTAAGCACACGTGCAGAAGGCGCCCATAAAAAGGTATTAAAAAAATGTTTTTGTTAAGTTTGGTAAGAATTAGTAGTCTTACTTTGTAAGTAGACTCATAAAACAGATTTCGGTTAACACAATTTATTAAGCACAAGTGCTTAATAAACTGTGTTAACCATTTTTTTTAAAGAAATCTGTTTTATGAGTCTACTTACAAGGAAATACTAGTAATTCTTACCAAAATTAACAAATAGGTTTTTTTGAATACCTTTTTATGGGCATTGGGCACCTCCTGCATGTGTGATTAGTACATTTATGTTAATCGATAGTGTTCCTTTAATCAGAAAGTGTAGTCACTTAGTATTTTGTTTGGATAGCCTTTACATGTAAGACAGACTAACCAGCAAGCTCATGGTGAACCAGAACTCATTGGAGTGTGAAAGGGGCTACAATGGTTCTAAAAGCCCCCTTACTGAAATGCTATGGAAAACAAATGTTTGCTTTCTTAAAACAGAAAGAATTTGCAATAATGCAGGTTGGAGTGAGCTCCAAGATGGCTCCCAGTGCATCACTGTTGAAAATATGCAAATTAACCATTGTTGCCCTTAGAAGCTAAACACATCTCCAGATCCGCTGGAATGCAATTATGTGTCAGTTTGTTAATTTGTACAGAGCCATAATAATCCAACATGCATACAGACTGTTTCAGATTGGTTGATCCTTATCAGTGCATGCCATGGATTAATTTGGCTCTATGGAGTAGGACTTTAAACACCCAGAGGTACAGACTAACCAGCAAGCTCATGGTGAACCAAACCTCATTGGAGTGTGTAAGGGGTTACAACCTGAATTATCGCAAATTCTTTCTGTTTTAAGAAAGCAAACTTTTGTTTTCCATAGCATTTTAGTAAGGGGCTTTTAGGGACCATTGTAGCCAACCTGAATTACCCCATGTAAGACAGCAATGCATTAATCTAGTTACTAAAAGAGGCACTCACCTGCTTCCTGAAAAATGTGCCATATCTTCCCTGTGCATCTTGAATGTCTTGCTTCTGTCTTTGAAAATCCAATCATGGTGAGATCAGAATCCTTTAGGTAACCATCCAGCAACATGATTCTGAAATCTTCCATTCACTGCTGGCAGTGATTTATGATTTTTTCCTTGTGCTTGTGGTCATTGTCATGCTGTAGAATGAAGCTGAAAGATGTAACTAATGAAATGCTACTTTGATAATGTTGTACCTTACGGGGGCAATAATCTCACCTTTCTGTGATACAATCCCAGCTTTGATTATCAGCACGAAAACAAATTAAAAGTATTGCTTATGCTATTCCATGAAGATTGCAAAAATCTACCATTACTTCTCAACAATAAATGGTCCCATAAATTTCAACCAAATTTTTGACTCTATTCATGCATCTTCAGACCGTTAAGCCACTTCTAATGTGTTTCACTGTTGCCTTCAGATATTCATCCAGGTGCTGTTCTCCAACCAATAAAAAAACAAACTACCTTCTGTTACAGCAAAATATTTTAAATTTCGACTTAAAATAACCAGTCCAGAGCACAAGTTGCCATTATTGTACCTAAGTCTTTGTTTATTTCTCAAGCACTGGTGAGCTGCTTGACTTTGAATCCACCTCGGAGGAGTAACATTTTGGTTACAACTCAAAATATCAAGAAAACAACATAAAACATGTATCTGGACCAAAGCCGGGACAAGGTCCTTCAGCACCCAAGGCTGAGACACCAAAGTGTGCCCCTCCATCCTTCCCACTCCAGCCGTCACACACTGATTACTATTAGACTAAGAGGTGCCACAGGGCCCACAACTCCCCAATACCTTAATTTCTAGTTATCTGACTTGCAGTTAATGACACGTATCCCCTTTTCTTATTTTTCTCTGCTTCAAACACAATAGGGGAATGATAGCTGAGTGAGTTGTGCGCCCCCTCCTACACTGCGCCCTGAGGCTGGGGTCTCTCTTTCCTCTGCCTCGGCCCGGCCCTGATCTGGACTGTACCAGGGTCTCAGACATTTTATATGTTCTGAGCTGATGGAGCATGAAACATTTTGTGGTCTTCTGTTGATTTGTTGCTGTATTTTACAAGAGGAATTGGTTTTTTGGTAATAAATAGATGCAAATTTGGATATATGATGCAATACCACCAGGGAAATAACTGGCTTGCCCTGTCCTCATTCTACAGCAACAACCACAAACAAAATGTAAAGATTAACTATCTGCAGGGAAATAAAGAACAGGCAACTATGTTACAGATAGTATAACCCTCTCCAAGTATCTCCTGTGTCCACCCCTTGATATCACAGCAAATTGTCAAGGTCAATGTCTAGGTTATTATTCATTAGAATTGTTGATGCTTAATTACTGTTAATGTAATCTATTGGTTGCTAAGGTAGTAGCTAGTAATGCAAGCACCTCTATACAGCTACACATTACTAGCAGGCAGGAAAGAATAGCAGCGGCTACACATCTGCTATTTTCCAATATTCTTTATTTTAATAACCCACTTTCCAATTACCTCCTGTGTCCACTCCTTAACCTCTTAGACAGTATGCTTAAAGTGAACCCGAGGTCAAAATAACCTGATGAGCTAAATAATTGTATCTATACTTCTACTCCAAAAGTTTTTTTAAGCATGGTTTTATTTTATGTTTAAACATTTACAAAGAAGATCTAATGTTTTATTGTCTCTGCTCATTTGCAATCTCTCTCAGAGCTAAAAATATATGAGCTATTATATATAACACTACCTCCTGCTCTTGAAAGTTTTTATTTGCCAGGAAAAGTTTTATGGCTGCAATTCCTTATCAGTGAGGGTTATGCTATAATCCAACAAGGACTCAACAAGAGAGACCTGGTCACTTGCATGCCTAAAGGTTAACGTTTTCAGGTATTAAAAGAAATAAAAAAGCAACACAGCCTAGATATTATGATTGGCACTATACACACACAAATGTTTATCTCATCAGGTCACATGTCTCTCCGGGTAGAATGGGCATGGCCATTTTTCCTATTTTATATTGGCGTTGCTGTACCTGCTCACTACCCCATATACTGTATATACTCGACTATAAGTCTAGAAATTTAGGTCTGATTCACGGGCAACACTGAGTAATGTGTATACTAATAGTGACATTCCCATTTGCAGCAATGTACCCAGTGGTAGATGATACTTTCTTGATAAAGGAAATGCCAAGAAAACACAGGTCTGAAAGTCCTGGCCACAACAATTAACAAGGAAAGGGGTAGGGGAAAAATACTGGGCTGCAGGAAGGGGAGTGAATCATTACTGCACTTGGGGGCCTGGAGGAGGTATTGGCTGTAGTGTTGGGCGAACATCTAGATGTTCGGGTTCGGGCCGAACAGGCCGAACATGGCCGCGATGTTCGGGTGTTCGAGCCGAACTCCGAACATAATGGAAGTCAATGGGGACCCGAACTTTCGTGCTTTGTAAAGCCTCCTTACATGCTACATACCCCAAATTTACAGGGTATGTGCACCTTGGGAGTGGGTACAAGAGGAAAAAAAATAGCAAAAAGAGCTTATAGTTTTTGAGAAAATCGATTTTAAAGTTTAAAAGGGAAAACTGTCTTTTAAATGCGGGAAATGTCTGTTTTCTTTGCACAGGTAACATGCTTTTTGTCGGCATGCAGTCATAAATGTAATACAGAGAAGAGGTTCTAGGAAAAGGGACCGGTAACGCTAACCCAGCAGCAGCACACGTGATGGAACAGGAGGAGGGTGGCGCAGGAGGAGAAGGCCACGCTTTGAGACACAACAACCCAGGCCTTGCATGAGGACAAGAAGCGTGCGGATAGCAATTTGCATTTTGTCGCCATGCAGTCATAAATGTAATACAGATGAGAGGTTCAATAAACAGGGACCGGAAACGCTAACCCATCACAGATGTTCATTGTTCATGTTACTTGGTTGGGGTCCCGGGAGTGTTGCGTACGTAGTCGTTTCCAATCCAGGATTGATTCATTTTAATTTGAGTCAGACGGTCTGCATTTTCTGTGGAGAGGCGGATACGCCGATATGTGACGATGCCTCCGGCAACACTGAAACAGCGTTCCGACATAACGCTGGCTGCCGGGCAAGCCAGCACCTTTATTGCGTACATTGCCAGTTCGTGCCAGGTGTCTAGCTTCGATACCCAATAGTTGAAGGGTGCAGATGGATTGTTCAACACAGCTATGCCATCTGACATGTAGTCCTTGACCATCTTCTCCAGGCGATCGGTGTTGGAGGTGGATCTGCACGCTTGCTGTTCTGTGTGCTGCTGCATGGGTGTCAGAAAATTTTCCCACTCCAAGGACACTGCTGATACCATTCCCTTTTGGGCACTAGCTGCGGCTTGTGTTGTTTGCTGCCCTCCTGGTCGTCCTGGGTTTGCGGAAGTCAGTCTGTCGGCGTACAACTGGCTAGAGGAGGGGGAGGATGTCAATCTCCTCTCTAAAGTCTCCACAAGGGCCTGCTGGTATTCTTCCATTTTGACCTGTCTGACTCTTTCTTCAAGCAGTTTTGGAACATTGTGTTTGTACCGTGGATCCAGAAGGGTATAAACCCAGTAATTGGTGTTGTCCAGAATGCGCACAATGCGTGGGTCGCGTTCAATGCAGTCCTAGGCCGAAGAGGTCATAACCTAGGGTCACAAAAACCTGTTTATTTGGGCAATTTCAATGGTAGTGATGCTGACGTACGTCTGAATTGCAGGTAGAAGACATATTGTTAGACTTGGATTCCAAAGTTTAAGAATATATTTGTATTGCCCTTCCTAGGTAATGTGCCAATTAATGATATGAATATTGTTTAGATATTAATATAAAGTGTTGCCACTTTAAAGCATGTTTTTTCCTGAGTATCTAAGATTTTTGCTCAGTGCTATACATTGCTTGGTGCTGTGGTCACCCCCATTACAGCACATTTCCTTTATTCAATGTGTGCCAGACAACTCACATCTTGATGAAGTGCAGCCTCTGAAAGTTTATGGCCTTTGAGCAGAAATGGCTGGCTGCCTGCCTCAAATAGTCTGTCTGTCTTTAACTCGGTTTTCTTGTGTGACAGCTGTCATGCACTACCATCATTATTAGAAAGCAGAAATGCTCTTGAGCTGTCACAATTGATGAATGTGTGGCTACCACAGGCCAACAATCCAAAACAGAAGAAAATGTATAGGAAGTTTCAGTACAAAATAATTTTGCTCCCTAGAAAATGGTCTCATAGCTCTTCGAAGCATTCACTGTTCCTACAATGGAAACCGCAGAGTATTTTCTCTTTCTTTTAACAAATACGCATATTTCACAAATATATTCTATATGTTTTACTATGGCCAACAGTTGCTATCAGTTACTAATAAAATCATCTGACTGGCTGCAAGTTTTGTGTGAATTATACAGGTAAGTGTAAAACTCAAAATGAATTTTTGTGGTAAATAACTTTAAATTTAATAAAATAACTTATTTTTAAAGATATTTCTTTTTTTTTAATATTTAGTGAGTATTAACCCATGGCAAAATCCTACCTCATCCCTGATTTACATACCTAAATGTATTATAAGGTGTTGGCATACTGGTAGCAAGGTGTACAACTGTTGACTTATTTTTCCCTCCTTTCTGATGAGCACAAAAACAGTTGATCTATCTCCCAGAGTGCTCTGAGGAAAAAGGGCAAATGACATAATTGCTATTGCAAAATATCACTGAGGTAGCATGGCTACATACTAATATCCTGCTATGTACTGTATACATATAAGAAGCTTTTCAGCCACTGAAACCAAGATAGCCAAGGTTAAATTGATATTAGTATACCAAATAAATGCATGTGAGCTGCCAATCAAAGTGTCCCTTTAAATCTTTTGAATGTCTTATATTATTAAAAATTAGATTTCCATTTCAGCCTCAAGTCAGTTATGATTTTGTAGATCTGTCAGAAGACTCAAATAATGTATTTTTGCAGCCATAGAAACAGTTCACTATTTGATGAATGGAATTCACCCAAATTATGCTTTAAAATCCCCTCCTTAAGTTTTTTGCATTGAATCACCCCTTTTTATGGATTTGCTTGTGATTCCTTCTAGCTAAGGGAAGGATCAAAATGCTTAGTCTCCATTTGAAGTCCATGTCCAGGAACACCAGATTGGCACTTCCTTTCAGGTGGTAACAGAGGTGACTCAGGCTGTCCTTAGGCTTTAGGGATTATTCATACAAACAGTTGGATAAAGCATTTAGTGAGTGTTTAGCCAAGACTTCATTCATTACCAAAACTATATAGAAACTCCAAGCACTATATATCTATTCAAGTTGGTGGGTTAATTATGTCAAGTGAATTCAGTCTTAAGGAGATACTGGTAAAATTACTGTATGTAACCTGTGCCTACAGCTGTTTTATGTATAGAACTATATGGCATAACCAGGGGCGTAACAATAGGGAATGCAATCCCTGTACCCACGTGGGGCCTAGGGCCCCTCTAGGGTCTGCTCAGGGCCGTTTTTGAGGGGCCGGAGGGGTCCTAACAGTGACATCTAGTGAATGCAGGCAGGGGCACAACTAAGACCCACCGGGCCTCCCCCTGCAAAAATTCTGAGCGGGCCCCCCTCTGGGACCCACTCAGGGCAGTTTTGAGGTGCTGGATGGGTCGCAGCATGAGGGAAAAGCTATGGCTACACTCGGCGGGGAGGGGGGATGGTCCCCCCCTCCCTCACCTCATGCTCTCCCCTCTGCGCTCGCCTCTAGCTTCAATAACTATGTATGTGCAGCTGCGGGCAGCGGCAGACAAACATACCTTCCGTGCATTCCAGCGCAGATGCTTCTCTCTCTAGTCTCTGTTTATACAGGAAGTCGCGTCAGAGGCTAGAGAGAGAAGCATCCGTGTTGGAACGCACGGAAGGTATGTTTGTCTGCCGCTGCCCGTCGCTGCACACATGGGGCTCGATTCACAAAGCGGTGCTAACCCAGTTAGAGACTTTAGGCGTGATAACCATTACACCATGCTGATGAAAAGCCAGTTTAGGCGTGAGAAGTTTAGGCGTGCTAAGTTTAGATATGTTTAGATCGCGCGCAAAGTCCCGCACGCAAAGCAGCACCATTAAACTCTATGCGAAGTGCACCAGACTTTGCTAGAGCAAAAATTTTGATCAGCTGTGCACTGCGGTGCTAAACCAGTTGGTGCTATAGTTATCACACCTAAACTTATCACACCTAAACTTATCACACCTAAACTTATCACGCCTAAACTTAACACGCCTAAACGGAGTTTAGGCGTGATAAAGGGATTTTCACCAGCGTGCTAACTGTTAGCACTGCTTTGTGAATCAAGCCCATGTAGTTATTGAAGCTGGAGGGGAGCGCAGAGGGGAGAGCCTGAGGTGAGAGAGGCCGGGGACCATCCCCCCTCCCCGCCGAGTGTGGCCATAGCTTTCCCCTCATGCTGTGACCCCTCCAGCACCCCAAAACAACCCTGAGTGGGCCCCGTGGGAGACCCCCCCCCCACGGGCGCAGGCGCTGCAGCCCCTATTGTTATGCCCATGGATGCAGGGACATATATACACATGGTTTAATGACGGCAGTCTTTGCACATTTAAAACAAGTGATTTTTGTATTATTTCTTTAATATAGTACCTATTTATATACCTTCAATCTCCATGTGCTTATACTTTACTGTTGTAAGAATGAAGTCTACTATCATGTTACGTGTTCCAGACTGAGTCAGTAATATATGAATAACAAATGAACAGATCGAGTGTTCCAGCACTTCATTAACTTTCTTTGTGTAATGAAGAAAAAATAAGAACATGCATTTTGTGTTTATCTTAAAACCCATTTAAAACCATAAATGAATAACTTCCAGTAGTGCAGATGCTGCCTAGCATAGCACTAACCTATACTGCTCACAGCTTCCGAGTGCTACTGTACCATAGTCCAACTTATGAAGATTTATACAAATGCTTCGGGGGAGAGTAGGTGGGACTTCCCACCACCCACGGAAAACTGAAGCAGGGAATGGTGAGCAATGCATGATAAAGTTGAAACAGTCATCTCTAGCTATGAAATTTTTATATATGTTTACAAGTTTTTTTTGTTTTGTTTTTTTTTTCAAGTAGACACGGGTTGCTTAAAGAGTACTTGAAGTGACATATAACACGATGAGATAAGAGATAAGCATGTACTGCGCATGCAATGGTGCACACTCGCACATGCGCAGTGCAGAGCCACCCTTCTTCAGAAAGCATATGTGTTATATCTGTGGCAGTCACCTGGGTGCGGGGAGAAGCTAAGAGACGGCTCTACCAGTGCTAGTCAAAATAGGGGAATATAACAATTATATTACCCTACTGACTACCTAGCCTGTCCTCTGCTGGTGTAATTTGTGGTCCGGCTATTGCCAGCACCCAAATTATGGAGATTTCAGGAGAAATTCCCCCTATGCCGCTATAGCGGTAATAACATTACAGTCTATGGTGGCCTCCAAGTTAGGCGCAGCGTGGTGCCGAGTCTGGCGCCAAAAAGACCTGACTTGCTTTGGAAGCACTTGGAGATGAAGCTTCTTAAGAGTCCTGACAACACAGAATTTCAATGAGAGACAGCAATGGACCAACGGCAGATATGCTTTAACATAAAGATAGGTCTCCTGAATAATGAATTACATTCTACTTCAGGTTCTTGGAGTTCCTTTTTAATAGACATTTATAAAATCAAAGTAACTTGAATGGTGAAAGGAAACGTGCAAACAAAGCAGGACAATGAGTTGAATCCAAGAATTGGTACAGTGAAACTAACAGTATATTTAGTAATTCCTATTTTTTGACATTTATTTAAAGGAAAAACTATGAAATCCTCTGGGCAGAAAACAATCGCATCTGTGGTTGAACATGGTTGAAAATGCCACCACTTCAGAAATAGCACAGCCACAGGCAGCACGGGGAATATTTACTAAGAAAGGAGAAAATACTGATATTTCAGAGGTGGCATTTAAGTGCAACTTTCTTGTCAACGGAGCTTTGTATTGTCATTTTCTATTTAACAGCATATTCATTCTACATGTGTGGACATGAGAGTGAGTCCGACCGGTAGTCTTTGATAGAAAACAGCAGATGCTGTGTGAGTTGGGTCACTGTTCTGGAAGAAGCATTGGTCCTCCGAGAAGTGTTCTTTCATTTACACGGCAGCCGTTATGGCAATAATTTCCTCTTCAAAAAAGCCATTGTACAATATTCATATTGAAACAACTGAGCTAAAACATCAAAAGGAGAGTAAACAAATGACATCCAGGAGAATGTGATGTGCATTATTTAGCAGAACTGCTCTCTCCCAGAACAAACCAAAAACTAGGAAAGAAAACATGTATCTGAAAAAAGGAGACAGATTACCATAAAAGAAAAATATTTATTTAGTAGAGGCAGGATGCCTTTTGACCATAAATGAAGCAATATCAATGTGCATAGAATAAATAAACCTGTCCAGCACTACATTTTGGTGATAGCATAAGAGCTGGTGGAGATAAAGCTGTGTGATTAGCAGTGAGTTAGAGAAATTTACCATCCAGAGAGAGGGGACAGGAGGCATCTCAACAGTCAGCAGGTGAGTCATGAGTCATGAAAATGAATAAGTAAAGATTGTCTGAAGCTATCTGTAAACAGACAAGACGTGTCATTGCCATCTAAATGCTTAAAGTGAATCTGAAATGAAAATAATTTGATGACTGATGAGAAAACTATTATATGCAGAGTACAAATCCTGAATAAGACCTGACTGAAGTCAGATATTCTTATTTTGTCTTTACAGGTTGATACCAAAGTTTGAGATTTTCACTGCCTTTCTTGCTGTTTATTCAGCTTCCACAGAACAGCATTATGGCATATGCACGCAACAGGAGTAGAGCACTCACTGTAGACAAGACTTGTAACAGCATAAGCTAGAAATTACAATTCGCATTTGCATGTAAAAGATTTGCAGAGTTGAGAAGCAAGGTTGCCAAGCGTCTGTATGCCCCCAAAAATCATCTGTCCATTTCTGCCCATACTTAGAGGACAGCATCCGTCCAAACAGCATGTAACCCCTCCCTTCTTCCCTCCTCCAGAGCTCCAATCAGATTTAAAGATCACCCGGGTCCTCCCTCTCTGTCCCCCCATCCCTACCTCCCTCCTCCAGGGCTCCAATCAAAGATTGCCTGGCACTTCTCTCCTGAAAGAGGCAGCTGGGCCAGCCTGCTACATCACGCACACCACGAGGAGTAGAGATTGAGATGGAGCAGTGAAGGAAACGGCCGTGCATGGTGCAGCCAGCCAGCATTACAGTGAGCCTCCTGCCTGTCACACACCTGGCCAGCATGGAGAGGAAGTAGCACTCTTTATCCTGGTACTGTCTGCTTCTATCACTGCCGTTAGCTGGGCAGCATTCCTGAGAAACGTACATGGGGTCTCAGGAGGGATGGGAGCAGGGAAGCCTTTCTCCAGGCAGGGCATGGGGTTTATTCACATTTGCTGCAAAGACAAGGAGTGAAGGAGAGCCAGCATGATTAAACAGCTGAAATCCAAGCCCAGCTTTGTAAAGATAAAATCCCCTTCACAGAGTCCCGCTCGGTTTTGAAAGGGAAAATGCATTGTTTCACTTCATAATGGGTTGTTGTGAGCTACTATGATCAGGCAGGCGGCTTGGTTTCCCCCTTTATGGCAGACATTGCACTATGAGTATGGTAGGTATTAGATTTTGAGCTCCTCTAAGGACAGCAAATGACATGACTATATACTCTGTAAAATGCTGCAGAAGATGTCAGTGCTATATAAATACATAATAATAATATGCTGGTGGACATTAGACTATGACTATGGGAGGATTAGATTGTGCGCTCCTCTGAGGACAGTCAGTGACATGACTGTATACTCTGTAAAATTACGCAAAAGATGTCAATGCTGTATAAATACTAAAAAAAGTGCCCAGAGCTTAGCCCCACCCACATCTCTACTTGAAAATGTGCTTCTGACTCCGCCCCCATCCATCCAATATTTAAGGTGTCCTGCTTTTTTGGGCCCTTTGTCTGTCCAAAATTAGAAATTAGGTTGGCAACCCTGTTGAGAAGGCACTGGGGCTAAAGTACACCTGACCTGAGAGGCATATGGAGGCTGCCATATTTATTTCCTTTTTAACAATACCAGTTGCCTGGAAGTCCTGCTGATCTTTTTGGCTACAGTAGTGTCTGAACCACACACCTGAAAAACGCATGCAGCTAATCCAGTCAGATTCTATGACTTTAGTGCCTCTTTTTTTGTGCCTCTTTTTTATTTTATTTTTTTATTCTTTATTTTGGCTGTAGATTTATGTGGGGAATTTAGAAACTAGTCATAACTGTGGTGGCCACTTCTTGTTTTAGTACACTGCTTTTTTTTCAGTGGAATTTGGAACATTTATGAATCTGGCTGCCTTATGGTGCTAAAACCTTTTGAGTTCACCTAGTTTGCAATGCTTGCGTATGAAGGAGCTGATAAATTATAAACATCTGACTGTAAGTCCGACATAGGATTTCACAAAGAAACTGGACATTTTCCATTATCATTTGTCATTACTTTGGGCATCAGTTTGGTGCTGTCTAGCAGAATTTCCTCTGAGACACATATACACATGTGCAAAAGTCTTTTTGTGCCTTAATGTTATTCAAATAATCTGTCCAATTCAATCTGCATTCAGCTAAGAATCTCCAAAATTCTCGGCAGACTCAAAATACTTTTCTGCTCAACATCCTACTCAGTTTGGGTTGCTTTAGTCACAACATTGTCCAGGAGTTATTAATAGGGCACGGTCTACAGACCACCAATTCAGTATCTGTCAGCAAATGTTGACACGCCAATCTACCAACTTTAGTTAAAAAATACTTCGATTTTTGGGGAATTATGTTGAAACATTGTTTTCCATTAATATAAAGAGCTGAACTGACGCTCTAAGTTTCTTTCTAATCAAAAAGTGGAATTTTTCTTTAAGCTCCTGGTTGTTTGAACTTATTTGTCTTGCTCATTAGAGTTACCCTGCTTCCGGAAAACCAGCACAGTCTTACAAACTTCTCTGCATGGCTTAATCAAACTGTATCCTGCAAACAGTGTCGGCTATCATAACATATTATTCTCGCAATTATCCATTTCCACTGTAAAAACATGAGAGCAAGTTTCTCTGTGTATGTAGATTATTAGTGTTTCTACAAAGAACATTGTGGCAAGCTCATCATGGGACCTGAGTAACACCAGATTAGTATACAATTAAATTATTTATGTAAGAAAAAGCCAACACATCTTCTGTCCAATCTCGGGCTATTCTGAGCTTAATCTGCATGTTAGCTAGAAGAACAAGTCTCTGTATCAGTAGAATCACTAAATGGTAGTGTGTCTAATGTTAATCCTTCAGTACAGCATACGCATTGCTTGGGAGATTATATTTTGTTTTTGTTTTCACGCTCCTTAACTGAAAATAAATTACTATGCAGTATTTTGTTAGGGGATAACGCAGTAGCTAGCACATTACTCATTTCATGAGAACCCGTGACTCCAGCCCCTTGACGACCATATCGTTTTTTTCTGCTTTTTACTCTGTGATAACTGTGATTGGCTTGCAGTGATCACAGGGTCAGGATCCAATGAGTTTGTGCATGGAACTCTGCTTTTTAGAAAAGTGGTGGTTCGTGCAAGTGAAAATGGAAGAAGATGTGTTTTTAAATCTATGCCATGTCAGTATTGAGCAGCCACAAACCTGAGATAGATTTAACTAGGCATGGTCCCCAGATGGTGAAATAGTCAACAGGTGTTGCCATGTGGCTGCTGATGTCGTGATTTGATCATACTGCTCAAGAGAAAGTATCAGGGTAGAGTTGTCTTGCAGGACAGCTTGAGGTTAGAGGGATAGTACATGGCTGCTAGAAAGTTAAGGGAGCAGTGCAATACCTAGGGAATTTGATGTCCGATGCTGATTATTTATAGCCACCCCCCCCCCCCCCCCCCCCCCCAAAAAAAAAAAAAAAAAAAACAATTCAATTGATGGAAGGGTTGACAGGTTGGAGTGCCGAACGTGTCCCTGCAAATGTTGGTGAATTTTTGAGGAAAAGGAGTCGTCAGGATGTGGACGGAGCTTACCATTATGAAACTCTGTACTGTGCTATATAAAGACATAATAATAATATGGTAGGACAGTAGACTATGATTATGGTACAATTAGATTGTGAGCTCTTCTGAGGACAGTTAGAGAAGGGGGGCATACGAAAGAGGGGGATGCAGACATCATCAGTGCTGTTTGGCAGGGACATGCTGTTAAAAAAAGCTACTAAAACTTAAAACGTGGAAAGGGTCATGGGGAACACTACAGGGTGGGAGGAGGAGCTGGGAAAAGAGATAAGATTACCTGCTAATCTAAATTGCCTGGAGCTTGCTCACTACAGAAGTTGGCTGTCAGCACATGTATCACTGGCTTCTGCAACAACAGACTGCTTTGCATTATTGATTAATTATTATGATCAGGATAAATAATCAATAGTCTAGGGCACTCTGGTATTACAGCAGTCAGTGCACATGGCTACTAATGACAGGCAACTTTTGAAGCACTAAACACATCCTGCCTCCTCTCTCTGCTAATGTCCCAGCTGCAGCACAGCAGTCATTCTCTCCACTCACCCTGCTGCTTTGCACATTCACTAACTGCATTCTGTGTGTAGAGAGCGAGGAGACACATTGCCCATGGGACAGGAAGGGGGAGGGGTGCTACATGTAGTGCAGAAAGTGGTACAGTCCCCTGCACTGCCTGCTGCTATTTTCCCAAATGTTGCCCAAACTATGAAAAAAGGTCCTAGGCGGAAGAACACAGTGACTGAGCACCACAGGGGCTCCCCTAGCCATGGCTACACCTGATGCTGTGAGCACCTGCAGCCTTATGGTAGGTACACCACTGCAAGGGAGCAAGATTATCATAATTACTGCTTCAGTGAACAAATAAGCACAGGTTTACTAATAATATGGAGGCGAGCCCAAAGCTATTTCTCTCCCTTTTTCTATATTTATTTATGAGGATGATATCACCCAGTGATCTGTTTAGATTTCCAGAGATAAACAATGTTTAATAATGAAAAACTACATGAAACAATCAGGCTAGGTTCACAGTGGGATATTATAGGTTGCAATGTTAGGGAGGCCGAGGCATTGGAATGCTGAAATATGCACTGTGGTTTTAAGTCTATGCAACAGTGGAGTAGCAAATCACCATAGCAACCAGGGCGGCTGCTATGGGGCCCTTGCCACAGCACCGGCTGGATGAGGAGGGCCCGAGATGTATGGGTGCAGGTGACAATATGCAGGGACTGGCTCCAAGGCAGGCTCTCATGCTGCTGCTGTTTGGCCCACTGCATCCCTGTCTCTGTGAGACACACACTTCTAATGGCTCATACACACGGGGCACAACTGTCGCCACAAACACGTGGCATACGCATGTCTGGGCGACAGTTGCCCCATGTGTATAAGGGGAGCACCCCGAACTGTAGCCGGAGACAGCAGTTGCCGTGCGATTAAAAGGTTTAATCGCCGGCAACTTCTGTCTCTGCAACTGTCGCTAGTCCGCCACGTGTACTGTGTGTGTATGTGCAGACTAGCAACAGCTACCCACAGCAAGAAGGGAGCTCCCGCGCAGTTCGGAAAACGTGCAACTTAGCAGGGGCTTCCGCTCTTGGAAAAGGGAACATGAATGCATCCCGGGCCAACCATATGCAGTAGTCACATTTTTTTTTTGGGGGGGGGGGACAAAAACTTTGCTATGGTGCCTTGTGATTTCTAAATACGCCCCTGCTATGCTATTTTGGAGAATGTGAATAAATTCTCTCTACCTCAAGCAACAGCATTGTGTCTATTTTGGTGTGGCTGCCCCCCCCCCCACCCGAATGTTTTAAGACTTTTAGCAATTTTTATCCTTTTGGCGCCTCTGTTCATCCTCATATCAAGTTTTCCACCCCTGGTGGAAGGGTGGTATACCCTTTTTCTCCTATCTACAGAGAGCGACATCTTATTCCTGAGGGACAGGCCTTATCTCCCCACCTGCCTATACAGTGGTTGCCTCAGGGGTAACCCATGTTTGTGAGTATATTACTTATGATCCACTTTTTCTCCTTGTTCCAATACATACTACACCATATTGGGCTCTCAGTTTCCTCTGCTTTACCTGCTATGCAACGTTCACAGTGCGACATTAGCGTTGCGGTGTAACATGCTGTGTTATGGTAACACATGGTTGCAGTGAGATATCGTTAAATGCACATGTTAACAGGTACAGGAAAGCAAACTTTTTATTGTCTGTTTGCTTCACTGTTCTTCACTGTATGTGGCAGTAATGTGTGATATGACAGTTTTGTTCTGTTGTGTTGTGCTCCTGTTACACGGCAACACAACACAATGTACCGCTGTGAACCTAGCCTAAAAAAAAAAAAATCAAAGGGTTACTACATCCATACATCCAGATCCTTTAAAGGGAAGGTTCAGGGATGCCTTGAAAAAAATAAAAATCCATATCCACTTACCTGGGGCTTCCTCCAGCCCGTGGCAGGCAGGAGGTGCCCTCGCCGCCGCTCCAGAGGCTCCCGGTCGTCTTCGGTGGCCGACCCGACCTAGCCAGGCCGGCTGCCAGGTCGGGCTCTTCTGTGCTCCAAGGATGGGCTCTTCTGCGTCCCACGCGGACGCGCTGACGTCATCGGACGTCCTCCGTGCTGTACTGCGCAGGCGCAGTAGTTCTGCACCTGCGCAGTACAGCCCGGCGGACGTCCGATGACGTCAGCGCGCCTGCGTGGGACGCAGAAGAGCCCGTCCTTGGAGCGCAGAAGAGCCTGACCTGGCAGCCGGCCTGGCCAGGTCGGGTCGGCCACCGAAGACGACCGGGAGCCTCTGGAGCGGCGGCGAGGGCACCTCCTGCCTGCCACGGGCTGGAGGAAGCCCCAGGTAAGTGGATATGGATTTTTATTTTTTCAAGGCGTCCCTGAACCTTCCCTTTAAGCTCCATATCATCTTAAAGAGAACCCGAGGTGTGTTTAAAGAATGTTATCTGCATACAGAGGCTGGATCTGCCTATACAGCCCAACCTCTGTTGCTATCCCAAACCCCACTAAGGTCCCCCTGCACTCTGCAATCCCTCATAAATCACAACCGTGCTGTGAGGCTGTGTTTACATCTGTAGTGTCAGTCTCAGCTGCTCCCCCGCCTCCTGCATAGCTCCGGTCTCTGCCCCCCTCCCTTCCCTCCAATCGGCAGGGAGGGAAGGGAGGGAAGGGATGCAGGCGGGGACTGGAGTTCTGCAGGAGGCGGGGAGAGCAGCAGACTGACACTATAGAGATAAACACAGCCAGCTCTGACAAGCTGTTTTTCAGCAGCGTGGCTGTGATTTATGAGGGATTGCAGAGTGCAGGGGGACCTTAGGGGGGTTTGGGATAGCAACAGAGGCTGGGCTGTATAGGCAGATCCAGCCTCTGTATGCAGATAATATTCTTCAAACCCACCTCGGGTTCTCTTTAATAGACGTGTTGTTTGTTATTCTCACTGGGATTGCTAAAAGGGTGTTTAACTTGAGTATAGCCTAAAAGACGCCCCCCCCCCACACACACACGCACGCACGCACGCACACACATTCAGGTTTGCCCCTCCATTCTTTTCCCACTTCTCTGACTTTACTTTATAGCAAGCTTCACTTTTAAGTAGTTAAAATAGAGCTGGCTAAGTCAATGCCATAATCCTAGTCCTATGAGCCAGCCATTGAAGGGCTTTGTTAATTCCTGAGGGTCTACTCCCAGTAGTGTTGCGTGCAAATTTTAACCAAAGTCATGTTTGCAATAAAAATATATTTGCGACAATACATTGTATTGTCTCAATGGGAATTTTTGCAAAAACTGCAAATTGTCACTCATGAGTTAAGAGTAAATTAAACCTTTTTAAGTGAAAAATCTCAATAAAAACTGAAAAATCACGCCATGTAAAGCAAAAAATTGCAGAAACGAGAAAAACCACAATAGTATTACAAAATAATGTTCATTTTTGCACAAAAGTTGAATTTTACATTACTTTCATGTAAATTAATAAGGAAACAGGTAGGCCATGTGACAAAGACAGAGGCGCCAAAAGAATAAAACCAATACTTAAAAAGTTTAAAAATTGCTGAGGAGGCAGTGGTGGACTTACCTCCAGCAAGCAGACACAACAAGCTGTGTATTTAGAACAAATTAAATTTATTGGTCCACTCCGGGGGGCAGTCGCAACGCGTTTCGCAGGCAAAAGCCCGCTTCCTCAGGCAATAGTGGACGGAGTACACAACAGCATTAGGTCCGGGTAACACCTGGCGCCTAATGCTGTTGTGTACTCCGTCCACTATTGCCTGAGGAAGCGGGCTTTTGCCTGCGAAACGCGTTGCGACTGCCCCCCGGAGTGGACCAATAAATTTAATTTGTTCTAAATACACAGCTTGTTGTGTCTGCTTGCTGGAGGTAAGTCCACCACTGCCTCCTCAGCAATTTTTAAACTTTTTAAGTATTGGTTTTATTCTTTTGGCGCCTCTGTCTTTGTCATATTGAATATCCACCCTTGGTGGAGGGGGATACCCCATCTTTTTCCTATCTACAGAGAGCGACTTCTTAATCCTGAGTGGGGACAGGCTAATCTCCTCACCTGCTTATATAGTGGTTACCTGGAGGTAACCCGTGTTTGTGAGTATATTATTGTACTCTGCTTTATTTTTCCCATTATCATAACCTACTACACTATTTTGGCTCTCGGTTCTTCTCTTCACATATTCCTGCACAGGTAGGCCATGTGAATGCCAGCATAATCTGATATTCCTGAAGTTGCTAGCTGTATCATACATACTCTATAGAACTGTCAATATTGCTTTATGTAAAGACTTGTACTAGTAGCCAATGTTTATTGAATCATTTACACCCAGCCATCTGTTCACTGATACCCACAAGGAATTGAGTTTACTTGTTTGCAACTGTCAATCAGAGTCTTCCATTTCAGAAATAAAATGAAGGAGAACTGCTACCAGAAAAAAATGCATAAGGGAGAGCTTAGACATTGAGCCAGAGTTAAACTAGTGGCACATGGAATCAGTATAGGTTAAAATATTCAGCAGTTCGCAAGAGGATATGCTACACATCTACACATGCAAATTAGCATTGATAAACAATATTTTTGCAATTATAAGGCAAGTGTTACTTTCACAGCAATTCTGATCATTAAGGGATGAGTAACTGTATGCCAGACAACCTGGAGCAGGTAGCAAACCAAATGCACTGTGCATAGCCCTGTAGTCCACTGAACTGACTCACACTGTTTGTGGGGTAGAAGGATGTGGGAGAATCAGGCTGTAAGTGTTTAAGCAGGGGTTGACTCACCCAGACCGTCACCTCCCTTCTGATGCACTCTATGCCACTTTGCATCTTCTGACACTTAAGCCTTCTAAACCAGAACTTCTGCTGTGGTAGCGGAAGTGTCAGAAGATACGGAGCAACAAGGAGAGTATCGGATAGCGAAAAAATGGTCGGATACCCAGGTTACCCGGGTATCCGGGATCCGCATGAGCATCCCTGCTTGGATGTGTGGTGGTAGACGTTTCTCAGGCTCCAACACTGGACCGGAATTGAACCCTGACTCCCCGGCCGTACGCTTTCTTAAGCAATGGTAGAGAAAGAACCATCGACAGTATAAGCAGCGATGGACTACTGGATGCGCAGGCTTGACCTGTGGCCAGAGCTGTCACAATTTGCCATCCAACTTCTGTCTTGCCCTGCCTCAAGCGAAAGGACCTTCAGCGCAGCTGGAGGCATTGTCACTGAGAAGAGAAGTCGCCTAAGTCACAAAAGTGTTCAGTACCTGACCTTTATCAAAATGAATGAGGCATGGATCCTGGAGGGCTACTGCCCACCCCAAGACTAAGTCAGTCCCCACACACGGCATCTCTGCCTGCATGCCGATTGACTGCCTGCCCTGGCCAAGACTAAGTCGCTTCTCACACAGCACCTCTGCCCGCAGGCCACTTGACTGCCTTCTCCGCCACCACCAACAGGGTCCAGGACTCCGCTATAATAATTTTTCTGGTGCGTGTACATGCCTGCCTAATTTTTCTGGCTGCACTGCAGCTGCAACAACAAAACAAAAAGCATGTACATGTTCCAATTCCCCTTCGCGATCATTACCTTGCCGCGGTGAAGGGGCTTGCGCATCACAATGAAGCAATGACCGCCGGCTATATGAGTGTCTCGGGGGGGGGGGGAGGGGCACATTGAAGATAATAAGGTTGTTGCTTCATTGTGGACAGACCAAATTTGATCAGCTGGACAGTCACTGTTGTTTTATCATTGAGCTACCACAACCTGGCGACCGTATGGGCTTGAAAACCGCCATGGCCTGCACTCTGGCCATGGTGCGCACCAGTCCAGCATGGCCATCATTACACAAACAGCAGTTTATGGTGCGTTACACAGTGAGTTTGGTGTGTCAGTGTAAAGCAGTACTCTAATTACACTACCTGATTGATGTATACACATGCAAGATGTTTTAAAGCACTTTAGGCCTGCAATTTAGCATTCAATGTGATTTTGGCCCTTAGAACGCTGCTTTGTGGAAAATTCAGATTTTTCCCCGGGACTTTTGGCGTGTATCCCACTCTGCCATGCCCCCCTCCAGGTGTTAGACCCCTTGAAACATCTTTTCCAAGCATAAGTGTTTCTAGTTTTTAAAGTTCGCCTCCCCATTGAAGTCTATTGCAGTTCGTGAAAGTTTGCGCTAATCGAACGTTTGGTGAAGGTTTGCGAACCCGGTTCGCGAACCAAAAATCATAGGTTCGGGCCATCTCTAGCAGTGATTGGTATTACAAATGTGCAGCTGTCACACACACACACACAGGTACCGTGAACAGGTGCAGTGACTGCTATATAACACTGCGTGCTTCTGTCATGCAGCTGCAGTAAACACGAACAGGTATGCAGTGATTGGTATTACAAATGGGCAGCTGTCACACACACACAGGTACTATGAACAGGTGCAGTGTCTAAAATTTAACACTGCGTGCTTCTGTCATGCAGCTGCAGTAAACATGAACAGTTATGCAGTGATTGGTATTACAAATGTGCAGCTGCCTGTCACACACGCAGAGGTGGCCTTAGAGTACGCAGGGCCTGGGGCGAGTGTCATATACGGGGCCTATAGACATATGCTGTGGATACACACACACTCTGTATAGGTTAGATAGGTAGGTGCCTCCAGTATAGGTTAGATAGGTAGGTGCCCCGCAGTATAGATTAGATAGGTAGGTAGGTGCCCTGCAGTATAGATTAGATAGGTGTCTGCAGTATAGGTTAGATAGGTAGGTGCCCTGCAGTATAGATTAGATAGGTAGGTAGGTGCCCTGCAGTATAGATTAGATAGGTAGGTACCCCGCAGTATATATTAGATAGGTGCCTGCAGTATAAATTAGATTGGTAGGTGCCTGCAGTATAGATTAGATAGGAAGGTGGCTGCAGTATAGATTAGATAGGTAGGTGCCTGCGGTATAGATTAGATAGGTGCCTGCAGTATAAATTAGATAGATAAGTGCCAGCATGCAGTATAGATTAGATAGGAAGGTGCCTGCAGTATAGATTATAGGTGCCTGCAGTATAGATTAGATAGGTAGGTGCCTGCCGTATAGATTATATAGGTGCCTGCAGTATAAATTAGATAGATAGGTGCCAGCCTGCAGTATAAATTAGATAGGTGCAGTACAGGTTAGATATGAAGGTGGCTGCAGCGTGGGGAGAGCGGGCATAGTAGTTAAAACTCACGTGTCTTCCTCCGATCCTCAGAGCTACCATCTATTTCCTCTCCCAGCATCTGTGTATTGGTAACAGCTCCCCTTGTGGTGACATGCGGTCACGTCATCATAGAGGGCGCTGTTACCAATACACAGATGCTGGGAAAGTAAATAGATGGTAGCTGTGAGGATCGGAGGAGGACACGTGAATTTTAACTACTATGCCCGCTCTCCCCACCACTGCAGAGGGTGCAAGGTCACTTCAGGTGCGGGGCCTGGGGCAATTGCCCCACTTGCCACCCCCAAAGGCCGACTCTGCACACACGTGCAGTGAAAAGGTAGGCACTGAGTGTGCTGGGCCTGGCAGTGGCACAGTAGGAATTAGCAAGGGGCCAAGGGCCAGCAGCAACTGACTGACAGGGCTGTATATGCAAGTGTCAGTGGGACACACAAAAAACAAAAAAAAAATAGATCACAAGAACAACATTAGCTCTCAAAAGAGCTGTTGAGGGGTGCTTTTTAGCAATAAGTATCAGCAAGGAGCAAGTTTACAAGCCTAACAAGAGCCTAACTAAGCTTTCCCTATGTCTCTGCAGCAACTCTCCCTTCTCGAATTACTGCAGCCACATGAGTGAGAGAAATGGCTGATGCTGCCTGCCTTTTATAAGGGGGGGGGGGGCTCCAGGAGGTAGTGTAGCCTGATTGGCTTCCATGTGTATGCTGACTGTGATGCAGACGCGAACCACTGAAGTTCGCATGTTCGCGTTCGAATGCGAACCGTTCGAGCCATCTCTAGTAACACCTGATAGTTGACTGTTCACTGCACTTCTGGCCCTTCATCTCCCGAGTGCCAGACTTTACTACCTGCTGCTAAGTGCAAACTTTGTAAAGCACGGTGGCCACAGACTAGGTTTGGTTGGACTGAGACCAAACAATCCAGCCCAATCACAGAACTTGGAAGCATTGGACCAATGAAAGAATGCTGTAATTTAAGAGCAATCACTGGTTTTCTCTCTGATGCACAAAAAGACAAATAAAATATTCCTCAGAAATTGGTAAACAGAAAATTGGAAAAATTGAAAATTGGAAATCGGAAAAATAGAAAATTGGAAAAATTGGAAAAAACGGAATAAGGGCCATTTTACTCTGGTACAAATGTACATACAGTATTATATGTGTGCATACACATGTAGTTTACATTTTACGGTGTTTTGCAATGGTGGTCCTTTACATTTCTCCTGGCAAGTTATCAGTACTTTAGAAAACTCTCAAAAAATGAAAAAGTCACATTTTTCTTTTTGGTACGGTTACAAAAAATGTGAATTTCAATCTGAAGATGTCTTGTTTGAAATTTTGAAACCAAGCATCTCCGCTCTTCATCCCTGCAGTATCATTCAAAGTGAAGCATATGCTTTATTTGAACAATATCTCCAGGACCTAGTTTTTACTTTGCTGAACAATACTGGAGATGGCAAGTCATCATCATGCACTGCATGCCAGGAATTGTGCTTCTTACAAGCATTGTGCGGCATTGTGTGTTGCTGAACAGGACAGAAGAAATGTGTGCTTTATTACACCTGCTAAGTGTCATGACTGGATGCAGGGATTACCTTTTACAGTGATGGCAAAATAGCAAAGCTGTGGAAAGGGTGAGTGATAACAGTAAAAAAGGGGATGCTAACTCAGCAACTAAAAAGAACAGTAGTAATGGGCCTTATGCTATATAAGCCGGTAAAGTTGTGTGCAGGTATTCAGGCAGTTACCCAGGCAGGCATCACCTTCCACAGAATATCCACAACTTGACTCTGCATTTAATGAAAACACAAACAGCAGTCTGAATGGAAACAGTTGAAAAGGGTGTCTGAGCCATCTTTAATAAAAGGCGCCTGCATAGACTTCAAAGTTATTTCTGCAAATATGGGCTGCAAGGTGGTGAAAAGGGTGCCCAAGATTTTTTTTTCAGCTACAAGGTTTTTGATTCGGCTACAAAAGGGTGCCCCGTTGTAGCCCATATTTTACATTCGGCTACAAAAGGGTGCCCCTTTGTAGCGCATATTTTGATTAGGCTACAAAGTTTTTGATTCTGCTACAAAGGTGCACCCTTTAATAGCTGAATTTTTTTAATCAGGGGTGCAGGGGTGGTTAGGATTAGACATCACAAGCGGGAGGGAGGGTCTTAGGGTTAGGCACCATTGGGGGGGTTAGGGTTAGGCACTACCAAGGGGGGTCATAGGGTTATGAATCACCAAAGGGGGCCTTAGGGTTAGGCACAACCAAGGGGGGGGGGGTAGTGTTAGGCACCACCAAGGGGGGGGCTAGGTTTAGGCATCACCAAAGGGAGTCTTAGGGTTAGGCACCACCAAGGGGGGGTTATGTTAGGCACCACCAAGGTGATCTTATGGTTAGGCACCACCAAAGGGGGCTTAGGGTTAGGCACCACCAAGGGGGGGGGGGGGTTAGGGTTAGGCACTATCAAGGGGTGTCTTAGGGTTAGGCACCAACACAGGGGGGGTTAGGGTTAGGCACCACCAAGGGGGTGTTTAGAGTTAGGCACCACCAAGGGGGGGTAGGTTTAGGCACCACCAAGTGGGGTTTAAGGGTTAGGCACCACCAAGGGGGGTTAGACACCACCAAGGGGTCTTAGGGCTAGGCACCACCAAGGGGGGGGGGGTTAGGGTTAGGCACCACCAAGGGGGGGTCTTAGGGTTAGGCACTACCAATGGAGGGTCAGGGTTAAGCACCACCAGGGGAGGGTTCTGTGTGAGAATAGGGACAAGTTAGATCATAGTAGTCACCAGGGGTGAGGGGGGTTATTAGGGTTAGGCAATACCAGGGGGGCGGTTAGGGTTAGGCACCATCAGAAGAGGGTTCTGTGTGAAAGTAGGGAGAAGTTAGGTCATAGTAATCACTTTTCTTGGCTATATCAAGAGCCCTTTTATAGCCCAACACATTTTGCCTATAACAGCATCCTTTTTATAAACAAAAACTAGCTTTTTGGCTACACCAGGCACCCTTTGTAGCCCAGTTTGGCATATGGGCTACACTGGGTGCCCTTTGTAGCCAAATTTGATGTATTGCTTACACCGGGCACCCTTTGTAGCCCAATTTGGCATATGGGCTACACCAGGCAACCTTTGTAGCCAAAGTTGACATTTCACCTACAACGGGCACCCTTTGTAGCCAAATTTGGCATATGAGCTAAACCGTTCGCCCTTTGTAGTCAAATCTGGCTTTTTTTGTCTACATCAGGTGCCCTTTTCAAATGGATGCATCTGGATAACCAGATTTTCCAGAGGCAAAATTAAAAAAAAAAAAAGACAAAAAACACCCCAGAAACCCTTGTTTAACTAGTTGCCGACCGCTCCCCGCCAACAGGCGTGAAAGCGGCGGCAGCCCCAGGACCGCTCAACGCCAATTTGCGTGAAGTCCTGGGGTGGGGTTTTGCAGGAGATCTCCGCTTGAATGAGGGAGTTCCTCTCCGTCATCAGTTTCCCAGTGGTGATCGCCGCTAGGAGACTGTTAGACAACAATAACAATAATATTTTTATAGTGCTTTTCTCCATGGGGACTCAAAGCGCTGTGACCCTGCATTATGCAGTCTCAAAGGCTAGGGAAAAGAGGTGAGTTTTTAGCCTTTTTTTAAAGCTGTCCAGAGAAGGAGCCTCTCATACTGATTGTGGAAGTGAGTTCCATAGAGTAGGGGCTGCATAGGAAAAGGCCCGAGCACCAAATGTTAAGTGTATCCTGGCGAAACGCCATCTATTTACACTGTACAGCGATGCAATCTACGGTAGCGCTGTGCTGGGGACAGCCGTGTGTCCCCCTGGGAGGCACAGAAGTGATCGGCTGTCATAGACTCATGCCTATGACAGCCGATCGCTGTGACTAGCTGGCGGGAGAGGGAGGGATTATAATAAAAAAAAACACGGAAATGTATTTTTAGAAAAAGACAAATTAATCATAAAAAATAAACATCCTGGGAGCGATCAGAGCCCACCAACAGAAAACTCTGTTGGTGGGCAGAAAAGGGGGGGATCACTTGTGTGCACAGTTGTACGGCTCTGCAGCGAGCCCTTAAAGCCGCAGAGACTTAAATTGTAAAAAATAGCCTGGTCACTAGGGGGGTGTAAGCCTACGGTCCTCAAGTGGTTAACCTAGTATATTTGGTCAAGGGGAAATTAAATGAAACACAAAAAAGAGGATACTCACAAGGTTGGGTTGCAACAGCGGCAATCATGGTAAAGCATGTGTCACAATCGCCTAATACAGACCTGAAATCATCACCCTGGGGATGCTTCTGGTCACTCTCTGAAAAAAAAAACACTTGTAAGTTATTAAAACACTAAAAACCTGGCAAAGCTATTCACTCAAGGGGGGAAATGCAAACTAACAATCTAGGAGGAAGGCACTAGGGGTGAGCTTCCAATTCCCAAGGAATTTCGATTTTCAATCATGAATGCCACATTATGGGAACTCGGAAATTTTGGGCCAATCACAAACCTTGGAAGCATAGGGCCAACGAGAGAATGCAGAATTGTTCCAAGGAAATCAGATTACAATGGAAATGGTAGACCATTCAGAAAACGTTGTAGTAGGCCAATTAGAGAATGCAGAGGTTTACAGCGGTTACCGATTGGAAATGTGGATTCCACATAATAGTGGACATTAGGCCAGTGCAGAAGTTTGCTGTGATTGTGGATTGGAAGTGTGGATTCTGTATAACAACGTACATTTGGCCAATGCAGAAGTTAACTTGAAGTTGCCAAACAGAGATGCAAATTCCGCATAATGGCATACATCTGCAAAAAATAGTGGATTCCACAAATTGTTGTTTTTTATTTTTACAATTAACTAACTTTATTGACAAAAGAACAAAACAATTACATTCTATAGAAAGTGGTGTGCTGAAATTTCAATCAGGGTCGGGCCGAGGCAGAGACAGGAGAGGCACCAGCCTCAGGGCGCAGTGTAGGAGGGGGCGCACAATTCACTCAACTGTCATTCCCCATTGTGTTTGAAGCAGAAAAAAAAAGGGGGATACATGGCAGTGACTGCAAGCCAGATAACTAGAGATTAAGGGGTTGGGGTTGGGGGCACTGGGGCACCTCTTAGCCCAATAGCAATCAGTGTGTGACGGCTGGGGTGGGAGGGATGGAGGGGCGCACTTTGGTGTATCAGCCTTGGGTGCTGAAGGGCCTTGTCCCGGCTCTGATTTCAATTTCCACAGATTACCACGAAAATAAGGATACTTATCAGAAAACAGAAATTATTATTTGAACGGCATATGCCAGTATTCATGTAGAATTTAGTGTAAACATGTTATTAATGCTGTATAATTTAAAGCTGTACGATGATTTGAGTGTGCTCATTGCTGTCCCAGGGACATTCACTTTAGTTGGTGCTTGTGTGCCAACACTAGGATTTTTTATTTTTATTTTAATATATGCAGTTTGTTTGTTTTTTCTTCATCTTATTAGAAAACAACCTCCATGTTTACATGATTTTGAATAATATCAAATTACATCGGTGCTATGCTTTTCACAGCAAACACATATTTATCTAAGAAGGTGGTAAATTATGCTTGTTAGTGGTATTATATTATGCTATGGTGGGGTGAATAAAAGAATGCTGCACAGCAGTATTTGTAACTAACAGGATGAAGCTAACTGTACAATAAGATACAATGTATCTAATAAGGCCTTGAAAAGACAGTCAGTGATCAGTATAATATATGAGCATGTTAAAACCCACACAATAGCACTGGGTTTAAAGCCAAATTTCCTGTAAAAAATGTCATTAATTTTATCCAAAACTACAAGCAGGGCCGGAGCTACCATAGGAAAAATGGGCAATTGCCCCAGGGCCCCAGAGCCTGTAGGGGCCCCCAAGGTGTCACTCCCCCATCTTAACTAACTAACTAATTAAGATGATGGCTGAGGAGGAGAGAGAACAACTAAAGGAGGTGACAGAAGAGGTAATGGAGAGTGTAAAGCACTTGGACGAATTTAGTAACCATAGTGAATTTCAATCCCTGAATGAAATACTCAAGAAGCAAATAGAAAAACTGCAGAGTGCCATTAAAAAATCAAAGCAGGCCAAATTTCAGAAGGACCTTGCTTGATGGGATATAGATGAAGCCCTAGACCCACGAGAACGACTTAGGAAGAAACGTGAACGTAGATGCAGAGGTAGTGGAGTCAATACAGAAGGTTCGAGTGTTGATACAGACACCTCAGTGGTATTGTGAGAATCTGCTCAGCTGCCTGTGCAGACAGGCAGCGTTTTGATCACTGTTCACGTCTGCATTCTGCAGGTCTCTTTAAGAGAGACATTTTGTTAGTTCTGCAGCTTGCTGCTGAGGAATTTGCATACATTCGTTATGCAAATCCCCTACCTGCCTCCTGTGATGACTGGCAGTATAAAGGTTGGGATTACCCACAGTCCTTGGCTGGTCATTCCTTTAGGGTTTGTAGTACACACTCCTAGTGAATGTCAGCCATGCTCTTGGTTTAAAGATCAGCTTAGAGTAATTCCAGGAAACTGTGCTAGGCAGATTTCCCTAGTGCAGTTAGGATTGTTTATCTGTTTTGTTTGTCTGTTGCGATTGTCCTTTCCCAGCGGTGGTCGATAGAAAGTCGTTCTGATCTCTGTTCTTGGAGCATAGCTGGTGCAGCGGTTGCTACCAGCTATCTCTTCGGTTCTGCCTCTCTGGATCGCGCTAGCCACTTTTCGCTAGCGCTGTGGATCCTTCTGTTCTGTCTCCTGGGATCGCGCTAGCCACTTTTCGCTGGCGCTGTGGATCCTTCTGTTCTGTCTCCTGGGATCGCGCTGGCCACTTTTCGCTAGTGCTGTGGATCCTTCTGTTCTGCTACTCTGTACCTGGATCGCGCTAGCCACTTTTCGCTAGTGCTGTGGATCCTATCTCTCGCTTGTCCCTGTTTTCGTGTGTCTGTCTTGTCTGCTACGACCGCTTGCTGGAGGCTCGGTGAGGTAACCGTTAAGCAAGCGTTCGCGTCCTCTGTTTCATGTTTGTCTGTCGATGGTTAGTTAGGCGTGCTTGTCTCTATTGTGCTTATTACGTGGAGACCGCGCATAACCGCGTGCACTGTTGCGAATGAGTGCGGTGTTCGCGGTTAGCTAGCATTTGTTATTTTCCGCATCTTCTCATTGTATTATTTGCCGTGCCTTTGCTACCCTCGTATTCTGTTCTGATCTGCCTTGTGTCACGTCTGGCGATCGCACCTCTCTCGATCGCATTCCTGCTTCTTATCTGCTGTGGTGTGTGCACAGTCGCGGGTTGGCGACTAGTTTTATGCACACACACACAATCTGTCTCTGTGCTCACTCTCAATCGCTTCTCTTGCGATTGCGTTTCTTCCCTTCGTACAATTCCTGTCTGGCATGTGTGGTAGGGCAGAGGAGCTGTTCCTCTGCACTCCACAGCTCCACCTGCCGACAGGAATTTCCCTCTGCAGGTGCATAGCACCTAGCCTGGGTGTCCTCAATTATACGCTTGCGGAGGAAATCCGCCACGTCAGTGCACGTCTGGTGCGCTGACCACGGAGACGATTCCACAATCGTTACAGGTATCCATGTCTAGTAAGAAGTCTGTCACTTTTTTAGATCAGAGAAGGAGGGGCAGGAGAGGAAGGGAGGAACGAGGAAGGGGAGGAGGGAGGGGTGGTGGAAATGGGGGAACAGGAACCCAAAGCAGGACAGGAGGGATACTAAGGGAGAATTGGAGGAGCAGGACAGCCAAATAGGGGAGGAAGCAACCAAAACAACCAGGAGTGGGTTGATTCGCAAGCCCTAGCCTCTAAATCTGAAAATGACCAGCTTAATGTAGTTAATTTATCAAGCTTTCCATTGACAGATCAACATATATCCCTTCTGAGTAAGGGGCTTTCTTTTTCACCTACATGTCCTGGGGATGAATTCGAAGTTTATAAAGATATCTATCTCTTCTTGAGGAAGGTCCTTCTGAGGCTTATGTTTAGGGATAGGCAGGGGGATAATATCTGTGAACAAACTCAGAAATCTATAGATGGTGATAAAAGCTTAACTGATTTAGAACTAGCCGAGTTACTTCTGGACCAGGAAACATTAATGGAAGCAGAATTGTCCCTGACCCCTGCCTGCATGGGTGATTCACCCAAACCTACTACCCTTAAGAAAAAGTCTGTCTATATGCCTCCATTGTCAACCAACAGGTCGGTTTTTGTGTTTATGGAGACTATTGAGAGGGAATTGAGGAGATTTAACTTCAATCCCAGGGGCCGATCTTCTAATTTGACCCCTGAAGAGTGAAAAGCACTGGGTGAGATGAGGGAGGCACCTGACACGATTATTAGGCACAGTGATAAGGGGGGCAATGTGGTTCTCCAGGATGAAAAAGACTATGTGAGGGAAGTGGCGAGACAATTAGGTGATGTTTCTACTTACCGGAAGCTTTCAGGGAATCCTTTCCCTGAAATTGCTGAAAGGGTGAACTCACTTCTTGATGATGGACTCCATTTACGGGTCATCACCAAAGAAGAATGGGAATACCTTCGGGTTGTCACCTATAGCATTCCTTTTCTGTATACGCTACCAAAACTTCACAAGTCTGCAACAGAGCCACCTGGGAGGCCCATTGTCTTCAGTATCACTGGGCCTACAGAGAGGCTTGGTAAATTCATTGAAAGGAAACTCCAGCCTCTCATGCGTGATCTCCCATCGTTTGTCCAGGATTCGCGTGATGTTCTACGGATTGTAAGTGATCTATCAGTCCCACAGGGGTCCCTCCTAGTGGCCATCGACGTAGAAGCTTTATATACGTCTATCCCACACGGAGAAGGACTCCGAGTGATCTCCTACTATCTCATGAAACACTTTCCTCAGGCACATGAGCACAATGACTTCATTGCTCAAGCAATGAGGTTAATCTTGGAATTCAATTGTTTTACCTTCGACGGGTGCTTTTACCAACAAGTGCGGGGTACCTCGATGGGGGCGGCGTGTGCCCCAGCATATGCATGTCTCCATCTGGGGCTCTGGGAACACGAAGTGGTGTCCCAGAGTACGCGGTTTCGGACATACGTCGCCCTTTGGATCCGTTTTATTGATGATGTGCTGGTGGTGTGGACGGGGTCACGAGAAGAACTTGATTCTTTTATCATGGAGCTGAATATTAGTCGGAGGAATATCAGGCTCACTTACTCTGTAAGTGATGAGAGTCTCCCGTTCCTTGATTTACTAATAGGAATAAGGGGTGATGGATTGACCACCTCCTCCTATAGGAAACCCACTGCGGGTAATACCCTGCTCCACGCCACCAGCCATCATCCTGGATCCTAAATTCGAGGTATCCTGTACGGTCAATTTATTCGCCTGCGACGGAATTGTTCGTGTGATGAAGATTTTAGGCGTGAGTCCCTGGAGATGTACAGGTGGTTCCGAGCAAGGGGATATTCTCATAGATTATTGCGAAGTGCTTTGAGGAAGGCATGGGCTCTGGATAGAACTGGCCTGCTGGGAGACAGTGTTGACAATAGAAACTCAAAAGAAATTAATGCCAATAGAGTTGATGGTACCCCTAATTAGTGTTGGGCGAACAGTGTTCGCCACTGTTCGGGTTCTGCAGAACATCACCCTGTTCGGGTGATGTTCGAGTTCGGCCGAACACCTGACGGTGCTCGGCCAAACCGTTCGGCCATATGGCCGAACTAAGAGCGCATGGCCGAACGTTCCCCGAACGTTCGGCTAGCGCTGTGATTGGCCGAACGGGTCACGTGGTTCGGACCCGAACGCGCTCTGATTGGCCGAACTGTCACGTGGTTCGGGTAAATAAATACCCGAACCACGTCATATCTCCGCCATTTGTCTGTGGGTTTAGCTTTGGGTAGGCAGGCAGGGTAGTTCGCGCTCCAGCCACGCTAGCCAGGGTCCCCCCCAGTCATTGTGTGTCACTGCTGGGAACAGTAGTACACCGCTCGTTCAGCCACACTATATAGCATTCTGTGTACTGTTCTGTGTCTGCTGGGAACAGTAGTACACCGCTCGTTCAGCCACACTATATAGCATTCTGTGTACTGTTCTGTGTCTGCTGGGAACAGTAGTACACCGCTCGTTCAGCCACACTATATAGCATTCTGTGTACTGTTCTGTGTCTGCTGGGAATAGTGGTACACCGCTCGTTCAGCCACACTATATAGCATTCTGTGTACTGTTCTGTGTCTGCTGGGAACAGTAGTACACCGCTCGTTCAGCCACACTATATAGCATTCTGTGTACTGTTCTGTGTCTGCTGGGAACAGTAGTACACCGCTCGTTCAGCCACACTATATAGCATTCTGTGTACTGTTCTGTGTCTGCTGGGAACAGTAGTACACCGCTCGTTCAGCCACACTATATAGCATTCTGTGTACTGTTCTGTGTCTGCTGGGAACAGTAGTACACCGCTCGTTCAGCCACACTATATAGCATTCTGTGTACTGTTCTGTGTCTGCTGGGAATAGTGGTACACCGCTCGTTCAGCCACACTATATAGCATTCTGTGTACTGTTCTGTGTCTGCTGGGAATAGTGGTACACCGCTCGTTCGCCACTGTATAGCATTGTGCTCTGTGTCGCTGCTGGGAATAGTGGTACACCGCTCACCCGTCACTGTATAGCATTGTGCTCTGTGTCGCTGCTGGGAATAGTGGTACACCGCTCACCCGTCACTGTATAGCATTGTGCTCTGTGTCGCTGCTGGGAATAGTGGTACTGTATAGCATTTCTGTACTGCCACTGTACTGCTGCCAGTCAGCGTGTACTGTAAGGATAAGTGAAATGAGGAAGAAATCCGGTGAAAGAGGGAGGGGCAAGGGAAGAGGTGTTTCCCCTGACGGTTCACGTACAGGCCACAGGGGAGCACCCAAGAAAACCCACTCAATACCGCCCATGTTGTCCAGGACAACAACCCTCACAAATCCAAAAGAACAGGACCAGATAATTACTTGGATGACCTCTCAAGCGTCCAGCAGTGGGTTAAGCAGCACCAGCACATCACGCACGAGGTCCGAGTCCTCAGCCAGTTACAAGGAGCCAGTGGGCACAAAGCTGACACAACCGGCAGCGACACCACGCACACAACTGCCAGATAACCAGTCCGATGAATTACCTCAGGACACAATGGGGTATTCGCAGGAGCTATTCCCAGCCCAACAAACTTCCACCTTTCAAAGGTCAATGGAGGAACAGCCAGAAATGTTGTGCCTGGATTCACAACCGTTAACTGTGGGAAATGCACCGCGCACTGAAATACAAGGCGAGTCCGAAGAGGACTCGGAAACCCAAATCCCAGAGCAATTTGGGCAGGAGGGGTTGCAATTGCAGGAGGTCGGCCGACAAGATCTGGAAGACGACGTTGGAGTGTGCTGCGCAGAGGTTGTTGTGGGGAGCTCTACTCCACGGCGGTGGCCCACAATGACATATGACGAGTTTGAGGAGATGGAAGAGGAGGGTATGGACAATGTGGACAGAGACCCAGATTTTGTTTGTGAACGAGAACATCGCTGTCGTAGCAGCAGCACAGATGAGTCTGTTGAAGAACACACTGCTGCACGAGTTCGCCTTGTGCCACAAGGTAGGCGGCGCGCAATTTCAGGCACCACAAGCGTGGAAGTTCAAGTGAGAGGCAAAAGAGGAGCAAACAGAAATCGCCAGCAAGGAGGCAGGTGCTCCAAAGTCTGGGCTTTCTTTGAAGACTGCACTGAGGATGTTACCATGGCGATTTGCAAGGTGTGCAAGACCCGCCTGAGCAGGGGGAAAAATATTAACAACCTCTCCACCACCAGCATGAGCCGTCACATGCTATCCAAACATCCCACTCTTTGGGCAAACGCGTCAGGACAGGGTACCAGAAACAACACTGCCTCCCTTGGGTTCACCAGACTCACCACCAGACCCGCCTCAGCAGCAGCAGTAGCCCAGCCATTGCGTGGTTCACAACATTCACAAACATCAGACGACGCTGACACTGTCACTTTCCGGAGTAGTGCTCTTGAGGTCTCCCAGTGTTCATCAAACACAACAACCAACAGCCCTTCCGTGTGCAGCGCTACGGTTCAGTTGTCTGTGTCGGAGATGTTTGAGCGCAAGAGGAAATTGCCAGCAAATGACCCCCGGGCCGTGGCAGTAACAGCCAGCATAGCCAAGCTTCTGGCCTGCGAAATGCTGCCATATCGATTGGTGGAGACAAACAGCTTCAAGGGCATGATGTCAGTGGCCATCCCACGTTACGTGGTTCCCAGCCGCTACCACTTTGCACGCTCTGCAGTGCCTGAGTTGCATGAGCACGTGGTCAGCAAAATAACCCGAAGCTTGAAGAATGCCGTTGCCTGCAAGGTTCACCTCACCACTGACACCTGGACGAGTGCGTTCGGCCAGGGTCGATACATCTCCCTTACCGCGCACTGGGTGAACCTTGTGGAGCCTGGCAGCGATTCCTCACCTGCTACGGCACGGGTGTTGCCCACGCCACAAACAGCTGCACCGCCGTCCCTCCCACTGGATAACAGCAGCACCTACCTCTCTGACTCCTTCTCCTCCAACGCATCTCAAAGCTGTACCTCATCCGGAAACGCTAACCCAGCAGCAGTAGGATCGTGGAAGCAGTGCAGCACAGCTGTTGGCATGCGTCAGCAAGCGTTGCTGAAGCTAATCTGCCTTGGGGATAAGCAGCACACAGGGGAGGAAATTTGGAGGGGAATAAAGGAACAGACGGATTTGTGGCTGGCACCGCTGGACCTGAAACCGGGCATGGTTGTGTGTGATAATGGGAGTAATCTCATTCGCGCTTTAAGGTTGGCTAAGCTGACACACATCCCTTGCCTGGCGCACGTGATGAACCTAGTAGTTCAGCGGTTCCTGAGGACATACCCAGGCGTGCCCGATCTGCTGTTGAAGGTGCGTCGAGTGTCCAAACATTGTAGAAATTCCAGTACTGCTTCGGGGGCACTCGCCAAGATGCAGGAGCGCTTCAATCTCCCCCACCATCGCTTGCTGTGTGATGTCCCTACGCGCTGGAATTCTACGCTGCACATGCTAGCCCGCTTTTGCGAGCAGAAGAGTGCAGTGGTCCAGTACATGACGGCGCAGTACCGAGGCGCATCCGGCCAGCTGCCAAGCTTCTGTGGATCCGATTGGGCCAACATGTTGGACCTCTGCCAAGTCCTCCAAAATTTTGAGCAATCCACGTTGCTTGTGAGCAGTGACAACTCTTCAGTCAGCATTACCATACCACTGCTGTGTTTACTGAAGAGGTCGATGTTAAAAATCAAGGAAACAGCTGTCATGATGCAACTGGGGGAATCTGAAGGAGAAAACGATCAGCGTGATGGTACCAACATCAGGCCATCCGCCTCAGGGAACGCTGGCCCCAGCAGCTATGACGAAGAAGAGGAGGAGGAACAGCTGGAGTTGGAGCAGGAATTTCATGCCACCACTGACGAGGGCCAGAGCGGTGCACGTTGGACTTCCACAATTCAACGCGAATGGTCAGCAGAAGCAGACCAGGAGGAAGGTGACGACTATGATGCATCACAACAACTATCACAACGCTCACAAGAGGATGATGAGGATTCTGGTAGGACTCTGGCACACATGGCTCAATTCATGCTAGACTGCATTGAACGTGACCCACGCATTGTGCGCATTCTGGACAACACCAATTACTGGGTTTATACCCTTCTGGATCCACGGTACAAACACAATGTTCCAAAACTGCTTGAAGAAAGAGTCAGACAGGTCAAAATGGAAGAATACCAGCAGGCCCTTGTGGAGACTTTAGAGAGGAGATTGACATCCTCCCCCTCCTCTAGCCAGTTGTACGCAGACAGACTGACTTCCGCAAACCCAGGACGACCAGGAGGGCAGCAAACAACGCAAGCCGCAGCTAGTACCCAAAAGGGAATGGTATCGGCAGTGTCCTTGGAGTGGGAAAATTTTCTGACACCCATGCAGCCGCAGCCCACTGAACAGCAAGCGTGCAGATCCACCTCCAACACCGATCGCCTGGAGAAGATGGTCAAGGACTACATGTCAGATGGCGTAGCTGTGTCGAACCATCCATCTGCACCCTTCAACTATTGGGTATCGAAGCTAGACACCTGGCACGAACTGGCAATGTACGCAATAGAGGTGCTGGCTTGCCCGGCAGCCAGCGTTATGTCGGAACGCTGTTTCAGTGCTGCCGGAGGCATCGTCACAGATCGGCGTATCCGCCTCTCTACAGAAAATGCAGACCGTCTGACTCAAATTAAAATGAATCAATCCTGGATTGGAAATGACTACGCAACACTCCAGGACCCCAACCAAGTAACATGACCAATGAACATCTGGGATGGTGTTGCGTTTCCGGGCCCTGTTTATTGAACCTCTCATCTGTATTACATTTATGACTGCATGGCGGCAAAAAGCATTGCTGCTATATCCGCACGCTTTTTGTCCACATGCAAGGCCTGGGTTGTTGTGTCTCACAAAGCGTGGCCTTCTCCTCCTGCGCCTGCTCCTGTTCCATCACGTCTGCTGCTGCTGGGTTAGCGTTGCCGCGTGGTCCCTGTTTATTGAACCACTTATCTTTATTACATTTATGACTGCATGGCGGTACAAAGCATGCTATCCGCACGCTTCTTGCCCTCATGCAAGGCCTGGGTTGTTGTGTCTCACAAAGCGTGGCCTTCTCCTCCTGCGCCTGCTCCTGTTCCATCACGTCTGCTGCTGCTGGGTTAGCGTTGCCGCGTGGTCCCTGTTTATTGAACCACTTATCTTTATTACATTTATGACTGCATGGCGGTACAAAGCATGCTATCCGCACGCTTCTTGCCCTCATGCAAGGCCTGGGTTGTTGTGTCTCACAAAGCGTGGCCTTCTCCTCCTGCGCCTCCTCCTGTTCCATCACGTCTGCTGCTGCTGGGTTAGCGTTGCCGCGTGGTCCCTGTTTATTGAACCACTTATCTTTATTACATTTATGACTGCATGGCGGTACAAAGCATGCTATCCGCACGCTTCTTGCCCTCATGCAAGGCCTGGGTTGTTGTGTCTCACAAAGCGTGGCCTTCTCCTCCTGCGCCTGCTCCTGTTCCATCACGTCTGCTGCTGCTGGGTTAGCGTTGCCGCGTGGTCCCTGTTTATTGAACCACTTATCTTTATTACATTTATGACTGCATGGCGGTACAAAGCATGCTATCCGCACGCTTCTTGCCCTCATGCAAGGCCTGGGTTGTTGTGTCTCACAAAGCGTGGCCTTCTCCTCCTGCGCCTCCTCCTGTTCCATCACGTCTGCTGCTGCTGGGTTAGCGTTGCCGCGTGGTCCCTGTTTATTGAACCACTTATCTTTATTACATTTATGACTGCATGGCGGTACAAAGCATGCTATCCGCACGCTTCTTGCCCTCATGCAAGGCCTGGGTTGTTGTGTCTCACAAAGCGTGGCCTTCTCCTCCTGCGCCTGCTCCTGTTCCATCACGTCTGCTGCTGCTGGGTTAGCGTTGCCGCGTGGTCCCTGTTTATTGAACCACTTATCTTTATTACATTTATGACTGCATGGCGGTACAAAGCCTGCTATCCGCACGCTTCTTGCCCTCATGCAAGGCCGGGGTTGTTGTGTCTCACAAAGCGTGGCCTTCTTCTCCTCCTGCGCCACCCTCCTCCTGTTCCATCACGTGTGCTGCTGCTGGGTTAGCGTTACCGGTCCCTTTTCCTGGAACCTCTTATATGTATTACATTTATGACTGCATGCCGACAAAAAACATGTTACCTGTGCAAAGAAAACAGACATTTCCCGCATTTAAAAGACAGTTTTCCCTTTGAAACTTTAAAATCGATTTTCTCAAAAACTATAAGCTCTTTTTGCTAATTTTTTTTTCCTCTTGTACCCACTCCCAAGGTGCACATACCCTGTAAATTTGGGGTATGTAGCATGCAAGGAGGCTTTACAAACCACAAAAGTTCGGGTCCCCATTGACTTCCATTATGTTCGGAGTTCGGGTCGAACACCCGAACATCGCGGCCATGTTCGGCCTGTTCGGCCCGAACCCGAACATCTAGATGTTCACTACCCCTAATCAGTACCTTCGACTGGTTACCAAATATGGCGACCATTGGGATGACTTACGGGACCTGCTGACCCGTTTTTTGCCCATCCTAACATCCTCCAGTGAAATTGGTGAGAAAGTTGGTACTCGCCCCCTACTCACGGCAAGACGAGCAACAAATCTAAAGGATTAGTTGGTGCATGGAGAGTTTGTTCGATCACGAGCTACATGGTTGAACAAATTTACACCATCAGGGATGTATAGGTGCCCGGGTTGTAAGATGTGTCCCTATGTGGACAAGACAAAAGTGTTTCATGATAGCTCGGGTGTAAACAAATTTACAATTAACTCCTTTATAAACTGCACTACAGAACGAGTGGTCTATATGCTTCAATGTCCATGTGGGCTTAAGTATATTGGAAAGACTATTAGACCCCTAAAAGAAAGAATCTTGAGACATTTTAGAGATATTGAGGGAGGAGAAGCCAATACATCTGTAGCTAACCACTTCAGGGAGGCCCATGATAATAAACTACGAGGGACTCTGGTTAAGGGTATCTATAGACTTGGCATCTCGGCACGCAGGGGAGATTTTGACGATAGTCTGTATTGTAAAGAGGCAATGTGGATCTATAAGCTTAACACAGTAACTCCCTGCGGTTTAAATGCTGAACTTGACTTGTCTCCATTCCTGAGATGCCAGGTGTATGGTACATGAATAGGTGTTAGTGTTTTCACCCCCTCATGCCCACCGATAATAATTTTTGATCATTGGCTCTGATCTGTGATGTGAGACCTGGAACATTCAATTGTGTTAGTATCCAGTTTATATTTACTTTTGTTGACAATAATGGCTGCTATTTGTAATATCTGTTAGCAAACTTGATATGTTGTGTGCTTGATATAAGTTGCCTTTTGATTTCATGTGCTGTGAATGATGTGGGAGGTACCCCCCTTTTTCTCCATTACTGACTGTTCCGTAGGAAGAGGCAGTCAGGTGCTAATTTGACCTGCTGCTGTTTATGGACTCTGTTGCTTTGACGCTCGAATTTCCGAGAGGGTGTAATAATTCACTGTGGGCTGGTGAGGTTGCTGAGAGCCGCCCCCAGTGACGATTTAAATACAGGGCTTCAACGCTGTCAAACAAGACACACCCTGAAGAAACGTCTGCCCTTGACGTGAAACGCGTAGGGGGGCGCGGCCAACGTGCTGTCATGGCGGCTGACTAACTGCAACACACATGGAATGCCGTGCTTGGCGTTTGTGAATCGCTGACTAAACTGGCTGGAATCCGCTTGTACACATCCTGGATCCATATGGGCTTGCCTTGAGGTCCACAGATAACGGAGCTATATGGACATTGATACCCGGGGACATCTCGGTTTGGAAGCGGATTGGGTGAGAGCCTTCCTGTTTTATTCCTGCATATGTTACATATCGCTGTATACTGTCTGCTGCAGCTGGCTTCCCCCGCTCCTCAGATGTGCCCCATGTACTGCTTGGCTATCGCTGTACGCTGTCTGTACGCTGTCTCTGTGACAATGCATCCTGAACTGCGAGCTTAGCAATAAGTATGCCTTTGCAATCTGCCCACAGCTTTGTACGTGGACATGTGCCTTACCTGTGATCTCAGGAATTAGTGTTTTCTTCCATTTGCTCACGTAGATTATAATCCATGAATCCTTGGGAAATATAAAGGACTTTATGAGAACATTTTCTGGAGGTTTATTTCCCCTTTAGTGAATCTGGCCGGCCTAGGTAGCATGTGTGTGAGTTGTGTGAGAACAGGATGGTCTGAGTGTATACAGTGGCCACTGTACTCTGAATAGCAGCCATTATCTCAGTGACAGCTTTGATAGGCTGAGGCTTTTTAATAATAATTTTAATGTTATTTTGTACTTTTTGCATGCTAAGAAACTACCTTATCTCACCGAACTTTTCCTATTAATAAAGTGATTGATTATCTACAGTGCTTTAAACCAATTATTTTCTCTTCACAATTATGCTTCAGCACGGTTGCACTGCCCCTCAAACTAGGGGCCTCAGTTTGGTCAATTCCTAACTAGAATTGAGAATTTGAGGAATCAGAGGTTTATCCTTAACTTTTTTCCTATTTATCTAAGAAGGTGGTAAATTATGCTTGTTAGTGGTATTATATTATGCTATGGTGGGGTGAATAAAAGAATGCTGCACAGCAGTATTTGTAACTAACAGGATGAAGCTAACTGTACAATAAGATACAATGTATCTAATAAGGCCTTGAAAAGACAGTCAGTGATCAGTATAATATATGAGCATGTTAAAACCCACACGATAGCACTGGGTTTGAAAGCCAAATTTCCTGTAAAAAATGTCAAATTAATTTTATCCAAAACTACAAGCAGGGCCGGAGCTACCATAGGAAAAATGGGCAATTACCCCAGGGCCCCAGAGCCTGTAGGGGCCCCAAGGTGTCACTCCCCCATCTTAACTGCTGCTCCCCAGGGACTCTGCAGAGTCTGTTAAGTTGGGAGGTGATTGGGGGAGGGTCAGTAGCCAGCTCAGGGGCCCAGGAGGGAAATTTGGCTGCAACAAAGGTCCTCTAATGCCACTTTTTGGTCGGGGGGTATTTGCTCGGGGGCGCCTAGGCTAATTTTGCCCTAGGGCCCAATTGTTACTTGAACCGGCTTTGACTACAAGGTCACTTAATAAAACAAATATGTTCCCACAATTGACTCTGACTTACATAGCCAATCTGGTGACTGATAATAGCATGTACATAGGATCTACAATGAGCCAAAATTTGCTTCAACCACATCGCGCTGGTGTAAAGTGCAAGATCTTTTTTGGCATGTTCCCAGGGTTAGCCTTGATACACATAGCAAATGTGGTGTTGATATCATATATGAGTGTTTTGCAATAAATTGTAAAAATTGGCCTTAAGCTCCCTGCACACTGCATGCGATTCCGTTTCTAATCTTTAATCGTTTTTTTGCATGCGATTCTGATTCCGATTTTTAATCGTTACAGTATGCTGCATTTTTTTCTGCGTTTTTCTGTTGATAACATTTAGGGAAAATCGGAATTGCAAATCGGATTTGGAAACGGAATCAGAATCACAAATTGGATTTGCAGTGTGAAGGGAGCCTAAAGAGACCCAGAGATGAGTCTTCTTGCCTTTTTTTTACTTGCCCGGGGCTTCCTCCAGCCCATAAGCATGGATGTGTCCCTCGCCGTCCTGCTGCGATCACCCGTTCAGTCGCTGTCAACTCCCGGTAGGCGGCTCAGTTGGACTGAATGACGTCAGCCGCGGCCTACTGCGCTTGCTCTTGCGCAGAAGGTCCGTGCATGTGCAGAAGGTCTACCTCTGACGTCACTGAGCCGCTTACCGGGGCTCAGCGTGGCTGAACGGGACATCGCAGGAGGATAGCGAGGGACACATCCATGCTTATGGGCCTGGAGGTAACCCCGGGTAAGTAAAAAAAAATGAAGGAAAACTCATCTCTGAGTCCCTTTAAAGACTTCACACAAGCGCCCACGTTATACAGGCAACCATGTGGGGTGTGTGTATGTGGACGGAGGATGGACATGAAGCCAGCAGCAGACAGCAATAGGTAAAATATACAGCACGGCTTACTGGGGAGCACATTTAACATTGGGGGGGGGGGGGGGACACAGGGCAGAAGGACAGCGGATGCAGCGTTACAAGGCCGATTCCCAAGAGATTTCATGCTGAACTCAATCAGAATCGGCCTGCAGTGTATGGGCAGGCAACATATCTTCTCTGACCATATTCGATTAGACAGAGATCTGTCTCCTGGTTGATCTGCCCATAGATTGTCTGATGTATGGGCACCTTTAGAGTTAAGGGATCAGCAGCATAGCCAGGTAACTGGTATTACGTAACAGTAAATAAATAGGGCAGTTTTCACATCCCCCTCACTTAAGTTGTCCTTTAAACACATACCCGAATTAACTATTTTCAGGCTGGTTTTACACTTATTTTTTGGGTTGCGGTGGGCATGTAATGCTCCTGTCACATCCCACTGCAATGCAAAAAAATGATAAACATATGACCCTGCGGCAGAGTGAGCCTACAGGGTCTTATTTATAGCGTCGCTCCCCACTCAGTGAGGTACTCCCTACTGGCAGGAAGTACATCAGTGGGATTCCCTAGGATTTCCATTGGTCCACGCATGCGCACTGCGATGCACAGTGCTCCCGCTGATTCAATTTCTGAATCACCCATTGACTCCAATGACTTCACTGAGGAAGTCATACGGTAATGCACTGCAGACTTTGCAACGGCTCGGCTGCGATTTGGAAACTTCCGGTGGAACGTGACACGGTAAGTGTGCTAGGCCCCATTGCCTTGCATTGCCGTTGCATTACCCTGTACCCAGACACAGTCCTCTGCCTCTTCCTACTTGTACACGCAGCTGGACTGGCTGGAGGGAAGAGGTAATTTGCTAATTGATGCGCCCCCCTGGGAGGTGAAAGACAAGGGCGCCCATAGCAGGAGCCCTATGTGCACAGCTCCAGATACACGTCTGGATGGATAGCAATGTACCAGAAGGTGGGTAAAGCACAGCTTCCAGCTGTGCCAGTACTCTGCATTGTAGTTAGAGCTTCAGGGAGCACAGGAGCCGGCTAGGCAGGAGGAGAGCTACATACCACTGAGGTAGGGAAAATAAAGATGACAGAGGGGGACTGCTGGTCGCAAAGACGGTCTAATAGTTGCACGGGGTGATGGAGGCAAAGCAAGACTAATGGTGACACAGGGGGACTAATGGTGGCACAGGGGGCAATGATGAAACGGGGTATCAATAATGGCATAGAGGGACTAATGGTGCCACAGTGGGACAAACAGTGACACAGAGGACTAATAGTGGCACTGTGGGACTAACAGTGGCATGGGAGACTAATTGCGCCATCATTAGCTCCACTGTGCCACTGAGGGACTAAATGAAACACAGAGGGACTAATAGTGGCATAAAGGGGGGCTAAAGGAGACACAGGGGACTAAAGATGTCACAGGGGGATTAATGGTGGCATAGAGGGAATAATGGTGGCACAGGGGAAACAGGAGGTGGCACAGAGGTGGAACAGTGTTCCAACTTACAAAACACAGATTCAGTGAAAAGCAAACCTTCAGCCGCATCTCGTTTGTTACCAGGGACTGCCTATGCACAAAATCATATAATACAAATCTTATGCTTATTTTCTATTTAAAACATTATGAGACATGCTTCTACAGTACATCTATATAAACAGAGAGAGAGTCAGGAGTATTTGTCACATATGAAGTGACAAATCACTACAACTCTTTTATCCATTTATCATAACCAGCATCATATTATTATATTAGTTCCTGATTACATCAGCCGTTTCAATATAAGTGCAGTTACCATTTAAATGCAGATTATTTATAAAAACTGTTGCTGCTTTGTAGAATTGTGCTTATGCGGAACACATCTATTCAAGTGTCTTCCTTTATCATCGTTCGATGTCTTTAATTGTAGCAATACCTAATAATGGATTATAATGTTCATATAACTGCCGTTCCCTAGAGAGCGCGCAGCTCGGCGATATATTCAGTGTTTTCCCTTAGGCAAGTGAAAAGCTTTGGTTAAAATTATTACCACTTTTTTTTTTTAGCTTTGCAGTGATATTTTTTCATATCACATGCACAGTGAAATTTATTGTTTCTTCTGATTCCCTGTCGGCACCTGTCAATTGCCTTTTTATACCTTTACCAGCTCACTAAAGCATAAATAAAGATGCTCTATAAAAATATTATTTTGAATATTAGCTTGATAAGACTGCCTACATATATTTCCACATATTCCATTGCAACCTTTTTGTGTCTAACTGTAAGGATCTATTTATATTTTAAGGAATGTGTACATAGACAGCTACAAAAACATAAACAAATGCAAAGGCTAATAGTGATCTCATAAAGAAAACAATTTAGACTTTAATCAGTATTAAATATGTTTCTACGTGGTATATTTAATTTCCTTTAATTCTTGGCTGTTTACTAACGCTGTTGTTTTCAGTTTGTTTTTACTGTTGCCATGACAACCGAGCAACATCCAATGTCACCAATTATTGATGTCCTTCCTATTATAGCTATACACCAGGCGAGCAGCTACAGTAAATATATAAATGATAAACAGCATATGTGAAATGTCTTTCCTGCCCACAGATTTGTAATTGTAATTTTGACTGGCTTGTCTGTGATTCCAGAAGCTCTATACAGTACAGCACACACACGATCTCACATTGTCTCTAGACTTTATAACAAGCATAAGTCAGAATGTTCTCCTGAGAATATGATCAGCAGAGTGATGATAAATCATTACTGTGGTCCAGTAGCATAGCTACAAATTGGTGTTCCCCATTATAAAGTTCTTGCCCCAACCCCTTTCCCCACACATATTACATTAGTGCACACAAAAGACACAACTGTTAGTGATATACATAAGCAGGTTTTGTTTTGTTTTTTTGTTTCTTATTTTTTTAGAACACATGCCTGGCCTGCAATAGAGAGAAGAAATATCTTACTATACTTCTTGATGCTGCAGCATTGGTAATGACTAAAACTGGAAATCTAACAGCTGACAAATGACTTGCAGCAGAGCCACCTCCCAAACGATTTGCACATCATGCTTAAAGCACACCTGAACTAGGATGACAAAGTAGACTTTAACTTACCTTTTTCCAGTCCCCCATAGCGTTTGAGGCTTTTCAGCAGGGCCAGTACTTCCATGAAGCAAACTGGGCAATTGCCCCAGGGACGAAAGCTAAACACACTATACAATATCTACAAATAATCCTGCCTGTCTCATCTATTCCTACAGTTCAAACAATACCACATAAGGGATCCTGGGATAATTGACTATGCATAATCTTTTAATGATTATCAACAGTTGGAAATTCCTACACTTACAGAACCGATCTAATCCCAATAAAGGAATAGAACATTAGTGGTAGGTAAATTAGTCTGATATTTTTATTTTCAGTTATATAGCGTTTTTTTATAGCATTGCATCATATTTCCATATTTGCAGTTTACTCTGTCTGAGACCAGAAACCCACTAGGAGCAACTTTCTGAGCACTTTGTGATTTGAAAACTCTTGCTAATGTAATGCTATGGGTGTGATCCCACTTGAGCGATGTGATTTTATAAAAATCCCCCATTGCATTGCATTAGCAAGAGCTTCTTCAAATCACTAGCGATTAGAAATCGATCCTAGTGGGTTTCTGGCTTAAGGCCTTGTTCACAATATAAATCGCCAGCACTATCGCAAGCGCTGAGCGATTTATTGTGCTTTGTTTCAAAGTGCTTTTCCCTGCGTTTTGAGCTGAGCGATTGAGATTTTCACTTTCTGACGGCAGCCAGGAAGTGAACTCTTTGACCTAGAAAATAATAAATACAATGTATTTATTCTTAAAAGCGCTTGGGAAATCGCTATACAAAGTGATTTTTCAAGCAGTTTGCGCTTTTATATACCTTCCATTATAGCAAAAGTGCTCAGAAAATGGTACATGTAGCGCTTTTGTAATTTGCTGAAAATCAAAGCGCTTATATGTGAACATTCTCATAAGAAATCATTGCACAAGCGCTTTTATGGGTGATTTCAAAAATCGTCAGCGCTTAAAGAAATACGCAAACGCACATATTTTGAACAAGCCGTTATAGCTTAAAATACAGAGCGTGGTTTGCAAAGCTAATGACCCTTTGAATTTCTCTTCTCACTGAACCTTATCTGAAGCTGTCTGTCAATGTTCAGAACAACACGAGAAGTCCACAGCACCACGTCAGTAATGTATAGCTCTTTTATTAAAAGAAATACAAAGAGATAGCCATAACAGCGAATGTTCAGAAATCAGCTTGGTTGTGGTTGTGGAGCTCAGAGAAGCTCTTTTGCATAGATAACAACTGAAGTTTCTTAACTCTTCCTGTACTGGAAACAATATATGATTTGTTTCTTTGCTTTTAATTTCCTATTTCCAATGCTGGGCATACACAGGTCGATCCGGTGGGCGATTAGCAGCCGGATCGACTCCCGCTGCGTCCCAGTCGTGTCCCCGCTCGTCCGTGCGTGCGCGCGGATCGATTCCCACTCGTCCCCGCCGGTGGGATTGAGCGGGGAATCTATCCAGCAGGTCATCGGACCTGTCAGATATTATCAATCGAGCCATCAGCGGGAGAAACTGCCGTGTATGCCCAACATTAGCTGTACTACACATACAATTCATTATTTCATAGGTTGATTTTCACTTCAGATTCCCTTTAATCATAAGCACCTAAAGTGGGGAAAGCCTGACTCAGGGCTGGTGCACACCGAGCGGCTTTTTGGGCGTTTTCAGATCCGCTTGCGGCTGCGGATCTGCTTGGTCAATGTATCTCAATGGGGTGGTGCACACCAGAGCGGCAGGCGTTTTGCAGAAACGAAAAATGCTGGGGTGAGGCATTTTTTGGATTGCGGATGCGTTTCTGCCTCAATGTTAAGTATAGGAAAAACGCAAACCGCTCTGAAAAACGGCACTTCAGAGCGGTTTTGCAGGCGTTTTTGTTACAGAAGCTGTTCAGTAACAGCTTTACTGTAACAATATATGAAATGTACTATACTGAAATCCGCTGCAGCAATCCGCAAAACGCTAGCAAAACGCCATAGAAAAATAATAAAAAGCGTTTCAAAATCTGCTAGCATTTTGCGGATCTGCTAGCGGTTTTTGGTGTGCACCAGGCCTCAAAGCTGATTGTTGGATGAGTTCATGCAGGGTGTGATTCTGCAAAGGCAAAAAAAGTTTCAGTTTGCTTTTTTTTCTCTCTTATAATATTCAGTCAGATTCATGAAAATTTATATTTTTCAAGTTCTTTTGAACCCGATTGGGTGTTTGAAGTGAAAACAGGCAAAGCAAAAATGGATTTCTTTTTTTGCATCAGGTCCACAGAAGTTTTTTTTTTTTTTTTTTTAAATAGTGAATGAGTCTTACTCCATTGAGTGACATGAAATAAAGTTCTGTCTCAATCAAAAGCTTATGGTGATGTAACTCTCTTTGTGTCTCTACCTCCATTGGAACATACACATAACATACACTATTGATGTATATTTATTGACTATGTGCATGCGTTCTTTAAATGCCACTTCAATTTTTAGAACTGTAAACTGTAATATCAAGTGCAGATTTTGATTTACAGGACAAATAAAGCAAGAGGGATATGGAGGCTGCCATATTTATTTCCTTTTAAGTAATACCAGTTAACTGGCTATCTTGCTGTTCCTCTGCCTCTAATACCTTTAGCCCTAGCCCCCGAATAAGCATGCAGCAGATCAGGTGTTTCTGACATTATTGTCAGATCTGACAAGATTAGTAGAATGTTTGTTTCTGGTGGGATTCAGACACTACTGCAGCCAAATAGACCAGCAGGGCTGCCAGGCAACTGGTATTATGTAAAAGGAAATACATATGGCAGCCTCGATATTCTTCTCACTACAACTGTCGTTTAAAGGTATACCTAGGAATCTAGGATGAAAGTATTTGCCTTTACTATATGCTATTACAGATCTCTCCCAGGCTAGGGATACATTAGGGGATCCTTATCCACAGAAACAACTGTAAATAGCTGTAAACAAACAGGAAAAAAACACCTCACTTAAAGGTTGATTCACAAAGTATGTTAAAATACCGGTTCACCCTTAGCGTAAGGCAATTGTACCTCTCATGTTACACACATAGCACAACCCACATAACCTTGGTAGAAAGTAGAATTATGTGTGCTACCCTGACGATGTGTGTATCACCTAGGTACTTGCATTGTGATAATTGCACAGCACATGCTGGTGAACCAAAACTACAGGGAAAGTATTAGGGACCTAAAAAGACCAAAAAACCCTCCTACTAAAAAGCCAAAGCTCCGTGTAATTTGCCTGCTTAAAACAGAAGGTATTTGCAATAATTCATTTTTAAGTGAGTGACTGTGATCTCCCACAATGCATCACTACTGCATATGCAAATTATCTCTTTTTGCCTTTGAAGCCAGGCTTACATCCAGAACTTTGAAAATTGCGCAACAGGTGGATCAGCGCATCACCAGACCACTTCCGAATGGCCTACAATCAGAGGTGCGCTGAGCCCCCCAGAAACTGCAAACGCACCTTGAAGGTGCATTTGCAGTTTCTGGGGGGGCTCAGCGCACCTTTGATTGTAGGCCATTCGGAAGCGGCCTGGTGATGCGCTGATCCACCTTTTGCGCAATTTTCAATTTTCGATTTTACTTGGTAGCGCACCCAGGCTATGCATATGCATAGGTTAGGATTTAGTTAATGTCAGTTCCCCTCCCATATGAGGATGACTTCTCTGCAGTGGGAGGGACGAGTAGTAGACAGGTTATGTGTATGCTAGGTGTGTATTTTATCCCACAAGTTGGGCTTGCACTCTCTTGCAGGTAGGCACTTATCTGTTTTTAAGTAGCGCTGTTCATTTCCTTGCCATGTACTTAAATCCAGAACTGCTGATGTATAGCAAGCCTATGGCTTATAAAATTTACAGAGCCATATCAACTCAACATGAAGACAGCCTGTTTGTGACTTTTGGTCCTCATCAGTGCATGGCAGGGATTTATATGGATCTACGGGATGGGGCTTGGACCAGAACAGCATAATACCCAAGCAGCTCGGGGTGACCCAACACCACTAGGAAAGTATAGGGGACTTAAAGAGACTGAAAAGCCCTCCTACTAAAAAGCCAATGTTCGGTGTAATTTGCCTTTTTAAAGCAGAAGGTATTAACTGGCGTAAGTACTGGTAAAATTGCTGCGCCCTGGCTGGCCATGGCAATAACAACATACTTGCATGAATCAACACCTTGGAGCAAAATAGTGCTGAAATTATGGGAATACATGGTTGATTTATTATACCAATCACTTCTATAGGCTGCTTAACCACTTCAGGACCACAGTCTTTCTACCCCTTAAGGACCAGGCACTTTTTTTCCATTCAGACCACTGCAGCTTTCACGGTTTATTGCTCGCTCATACAACCTACCACCTAAATGAATTGTACCTCCTTTTCTTGTCACTAATAAAGCTTTCTTTTGGTGCTATTTGATTGCTCCTGCGATTTTTACTTTTTATTATATTCATCAAAAAAGACATGAATTTTGGCAAAAAATTGATTTTTTTAACTTTCTGTGCTGACATTTTTCAAATAAAGTAAAATTTCTGTATACATGCAGCGCGAAAAATGTGGACAAACATGTTTTTGATAAAAAAAACCCATTCAGTGTATATTTATTGGTTTGGGTAAAAGTTATAACGTTTACAAACTATGGTGCCAAAAGTGAATTTTCCCATTTTCAAGCATGACTTTTCTGCGCACCTGTCAGGTTTCATGAGGGGCTAAAATTCCAGGATAGTACAAATACCCCCCAAATGACCCCATTTTGGAAAGAAGACATCCCAAAGTATTCAGTGAGAGGCATGGTGAGTTCATAGAAGATTTTATTTTTTGTCACAAGTTAGCGGAAAATGACACTTTCTGACAAAAAAAAGAAAAAAAAAAGTTTCCATTTCTTCTAACTTGCGACAAAAAAAAAATGAAATCTGCCACGGACTCACTATGCTCCTCTCTGAATACCTTGAAGTGTCTACTTTCCAAAATGGGGTCATTTGTGGGGTGTGTTCACTGTCCTGGCATTTTGGGGGGTGCCTAATTGTAAGCACCCCTGTAAAGCCTAAAGATGCTCATTGGACTTTTGGCCCCTTAGCGCAGTTAGGCTGCAAAAAAGTGCCACACATGTGGTATTGCCGTACTCAGGAGAAGTAGTATAATGTGTTTTGGGGTGTATTTTTACACATACCCATGCTGGGTGGGAGAAATATCTCCATAAATGACAATTGTTTTATTTTTTTTACACACAATTGTCTATTTATAGAGATATTTCTCCCACTCAGCATGGGTATGTGGAAAAATACACCCCAAAACACATTATACTACTTCTCCTGAGTATGGCGATACCACATGTGTGGCACTTTTTTGCACCCTAACTGCGCTAAGGGGCCCAAAGTTCAATGAGTACCTTTAGGATTTCACAGGTCATTTTGAGAAATTTCGTTTCAAGACTACTCCTCACGGTTTAGGGCCCCTAAAATGCCAGGACAGTATAGGAACCCCACAAATTACCCCATTTTAGAAAGAAGACACCCCAAGGTATTCCGTTAGGAGGATGGTGAGTTCATTGAAGATTTTTTTTTTTGTCACAAGTTAGCGGAAATTGATTTTAATTGTTTTTTTTCACAAAGTGTCATTTTCCGCTAACTTGTGACAAAAAATAAAATCTTCTATGAACTCACCATACTCCTAACGGAATACCTTGGGGTGTCTTCTTTCTAAAATGGGGTCATTTGTGGGGTTCCTATACTGCCCTGGCATTTTAGGGGCCCTAAACCGTGAGGAGTAGTCTTGAAACCAAATGTCGCAAAATGACCTGTGAAATCCTAAAGGTACTCATTGGACTTTGGGCCTCTTAGCGCACTTAGGGTGCAAAAAAGTGCCACACATGTGGTACCGCCGTACTCAGGAGAAGTAGTATAATGTGTTTTGGGGTGTATTTTTACACATACCCATGCTGGGTGGGAGAAATATCTCTGTAAATGACAATTGTTTGATTTTTTTTACACACAATTGTCCTTTTACAGAGATATTTCTCCCACCCAGCATGGGTATGTGTAAAAATACATCCCAAAACACAATATACTACTTCTTCTGAGTACGGCGATACCACATGTGTGACACTTTTTTGCAACCTAGGTGCGCTAAGGGGCCTAACGTCCTATTCACAGGTCATTTTGAGGCCTTTGGATTCTAGACTACTGCTCACGGTTTAGGGCCCCTAAAATGCCAGGGCAGTATAGGAACCCCACAAGTGACCCCATTTTAGAAAGAAGACACCCCAAGGTATTCTGTTAGGAGTATGGTGAGTTCATAGAAGATTTTTTTTTTGTCACAAGTTAGCGGAAAATGACACTTTGTGAAAAAAAAAACAATACATATCAATTTCCGCTAACTTGTGACAAAAAATAAAATCTTCTATGAACTCATCATACACCTAACAGAATACCTTGGGGTGTCTTCTTTCTAAAATGGGGTCACTTGTGGGGTTCCTATACTGCCCTGGCATTTTAGGGGCCCTAAACCGTGAGGAGTAGTCTTGAACCCAAATGTCTCAAAATGACCTGTGAAATCCTAAAGGTACTCATTGGACTTTGGGCCCCTTAGCACAGTTAGGCTGCAAAAAAGTGTCACACATGTGGTATCGCCGTACTCAGAAGAAGTAGTATAATGTGTTTTGTGGTGTATTTTTACATATAACCATGCTGGGTGGGAGAAATATCTCTGTAAATGACACATTTTTGAATTTTTTTACACACAATTGTCCATTTACAGAGAGATTTCTCCCACCCAGCATGGGTATGTGTAAAAATACACCACAAAACACATTATACTACTTCTCCTGAGTATGGCGATACCACATGTGTGACACTTTTTTGCAGCCTAGGTGCGCTAAGGGGCCCAACGTCCTATTCACAGGTCATTTTGAGGCATTTGTTTTCTAGACTACTCCTCACGGTTTAGGGCCCCTAAAATGCCAGGGCAGTATAGGAACCCCACAAGTGACCCCATTTTAGAAAGAAGACACCCCAAGGTATTCCGTTAGGGGTATGGTGAGTTCATAGAAGATTTTATTATTTGTCTCAAGTTAGTGAAAAATGACACTTTGTGAAAAAAACAATAAAAATCTAATTTCCGCTAACTTTTGACAAAAAATAAAATCTTCTATGAACTCATCATACACCTAACAGAATACCTTGGGGTGTCTTCTTTCTAAAATGGGGTCACTTGTGGGGTTCCTATACTGCCCTGGCATTTTACAGGCCCAAAACTGTGAGTAGTCTGGAAACCAAATTTCTCAAAATGACTGATCAAGGGTATAAGCATCTGCAAATTTTGATGACAGGTGGTCTATGAGGGGGCAAATTTTGTGGAACCGGTCATAAGCAGGGTGGCCTCTTAGATGACAGGATGTTTTGGGCCTGTTCTGATGGATAGGAGTGCTAGGGGGTGACAGGAGGTGATTGATGGGTGTCTCAGGGGGCGGTTAGAGGGGAAAATAGATGCAATCAATGCACTGGGGAGGTGATCGGAAGGGGGTCTGAGGGGGACCTGAGGGTTTGGCCGAGTGATCAGGAGCCCACACGGGGCAAATTAGGGCCTGATCTGATGGGTAGGTGTGCTAGGGGGTGACAGGAGGTGATTGATGGGTGTCTCAAGGTGTGATTAGAGGGGGGAAATAGATGCAAGCAATGCACTAGCGAGGTGATCAGGGCTGGGGTCTGAGGACATTCTGAGGTGTGGGCGGGTGATTGGGTGCCCGCAAGGGGCAGATTAGGGTCTAATCTGATGGGTAACCGTGACAGGTGGTGATAGGGGGTGATTGATGGGTAATTAGTGGGTGTTTAGAGGAGAGAAGAGATGTAAACACTGCACTTGGGAGGTGATCTGATGTCGGATCTGCAGGCGATCTATTGGTGTGGGTGGGTGATCAGATTGCCCGCAAGGGGCAGGTCAGGGGCTGATTGATGGGTGGCAGTGACAGGGGGTGATTGATGGGTGGCAGTGACAGGGGGTGATTGATAGGTGATTGACAGGTGATCAGTGGGTTATTACAGGGAATAACAGATGTAAATATTGCACTGGCCAATTGATAAAGGGGGGTCTGAGGGCAATCTGAGCGTGTGGGCGGGTGATTGGGTGCCCGCAAGGGGTAGATTAGGGTCTAATCTGATGGGTAACAGTGACAGGTGGTGATAGGGGGTGATTGATAGGTGATTGATGGGTAATTAGTGGGTGTTTAGAGGAGAGAAGAGATGTAAACACTGCACTTGGGAGGTGATCTGATGTCGGATCTGCGGGCGATCTATTGGTGTGGGTGGGTGATCAGATTGCCCGCAAGGGGCAGGTTAGGGGCTGATTGATGGGTGGCAGTGACAGGGGGTGATTGATGGGTGGCAGTGACAGGGGGTGATTGATAGGTGATTGACAGGTGATCAGTGGGTTATTACAGGGAATAACAGATGTAAATATTGCACTGGCGAATTGATAAAGGGGGGTTTGAGGGCAATCTGAGCGTGTGGGCGGGTGATTGGGTGCCCGCAAGGGGTAGATTAGGGTCTAATCTGATGGGTAACAGTGACAGGTGGTGATAGGGGGTGATTGATAGGTGATGGTGGCTGGATGGTGTAATGGTTAAGGGCTCTGCCTCTGACATGGGAGACCAGGGTTCGAATCTTGGCTCTGCCTGTTCAGTAAGCCAGCACCTATTCAGTAGGAGACCTTTGGCAAGTCTCCCTAACACTGCTACTGCCTATAGAGCGCGTCCTAGTGGCTGCAGCTCTGGCGCTTTGAGTCCGCCAGGAGAAAAGCGCGATATAAATGTTCTGTGTTTGTTTTGTTTGTTGTTTGTTTGTTTGTTTGATGGGTAATTAGTGGGTGTTTAGAGGAGAGAATAGATGTAAACAATGGATTTGGGAGGTGATCTGATGTCGGATCTGCGGGCGATCTATTGGTGTGGGTGGGTGATCAGATTGCCCGCAAGGGGCAGGTTAGGGTCTGATTGATGGGTAGCAGTGACAGGGGGTGATTGACTGGTGATTGACGGGTGATTGACGGGTGATTGACAGGTGATTGACAGGTGATCAGGGGGGATAGATGCATACAGTACACGGGGGGGGGGGGGGTCTGGGGGGGGTCTGGGGAGAATCTGAGGGGTGGGGGGGTGATCAGGAGGGGGCAGTGGGCAGGGGGGGGATAAAAAAAAAATAGCGTTGACAGATAGTGACAGGGAGTGATTGATGGGTGATTAGGGGGGTGACTGGGTGCAAACAGTGGTCTGGGGGGTGGGCAGGTGGGGGTCTGAGGGGTGCTGTGGGCGATCAGGGGGCAGGGGGGGGAAATCAGTGTGCTTGGGTGCAGACTAGGGTGGCTGAAGCCTGCCCTGGTGGTCCCTCGGACACTGGGACCACCAGGGCAGGAGGCAGCCAGTATAATAGGCTTTGTATACATTACAAAGCCTATTATACAATGTAAATGCGGCGATCCGGGTGCTAGTAACCAGCCGGCGCTTCCGAACGGCCGGCGGGTTACTACGAGCGGTGGGCGGAGCCAGTCCCCGGCGGCTGATCGCGTCACGAATGACGCGATCGCCGCATAACCACTCCCGCAGCCGCCCCCGCCGATGGGCGTATTGCGGTCGTTTGGGCCCGGACTTTGCCGCCGCCCATCGGCTGGGGGCGGTCCTCAAGTGGTTAACATTATGTATACAAAAACCCTAAATTAAACTAATGCAATCCACACAATACAAACTGGCAGACATGATTGGCATAGGATGATATTGAGATTAAAATCTGACCATGTAGCCGCAGGGGGATCTATAGTTACTATTAGGGATGCTCATTCGGCTTCCGGGGAATTTAAATTGTCGCATTTCCAATTGGAAATCAGCATTTCCAATAGGAAAATGGCATTGGAAGTTGGATTTCCGTGGAAATACCGTATTACTGCAACTCGGTAATTTAACCCAATCATAGAACTCGGAAGCACTGGACCAATCAGAGAATACAGAATTGTTCAGCAAAAATCAGATTAACGTGGTAATTTTAGCCCAATCACAAGACTTGGATATTATTAAGTATTCCCAGGGTTTGTGATTGGCCTAACATTTTCCTAGTATTCTGATTACTGCAGTAAAATTCTGCATTCTCTGATCGGTTCAGTACTTTTGAATCAACATAGAAGTATTTGGCCAATCAGAAAATGCCCCCCCCCCCCAAAAAAAAAGTACAAAAAAAAGACACCTCGGAAATCAGAAATCCACGGAATCGGTAATCGGCGTTGGTGGAAATGGGAACTTCCGTAGAGTCGGAAATCTGCATTTTCCGACTATCCCTAGTTACTATAAATATATAGACATGATTATGGTTAAATAAATTGAAAAAGCTTTGATAACCACAGTACCCTACCCAGAATTATGGTGAGAAATAATAATAATTATTAAATATGGTTGTAATAATAATAATAATAATAATAATAATAATAATCACCATCATCAGTATCATTATTATGATGTTGCTTTTTTAGTGCAGGACATCCTGACTTTATTAGTTTTGAAGAAAAAAAATAAATCTCACTTTGGGATAAGGTGCCAACACTTTTGCATATTATAATATAATTTCTCTCAAAGCTTGCTGCTGTATTTAAATTAAAAGAAGACACCTCATTTTCAAAATTCCAACATTTTTTGAAGGTTCTAGTTACTGAACATATTTGACCTGCAAAGACTCTGTCTTTGTAACACCAACCTGAATACTACTATTTGCTATTATCAGACTTCTGCCTGCTAAACACTTTAAGCAAAGATAATGAGAACTACACAATTAACCTGATTCACTTAGCAAAATGACTGCATACTACAATTGCATACCGTTCACTTTGTGATACAGCAATGATATGCAGAGAACTGGAAGCTGCAGTCGTCTACATTGAAATTAATGGGGTTCATGTATCTGTATGCACATTGCCATTTCTATCACTGGGAATCACAATGCTGTGAGCACGGGCTACCTATGCTATTTATTAATAACATGGGCTGTGGTCATGCAGTGCAAGGACTGGTAACATTTGGCATTACGAATTGGCGTGGAGTGGTCCTGGGGCTGTCGCTGCGTTCACGCCAATTGGCATGGAGCAGTCGGTCGGCAAGGGGTTACACTGCATGCACAAACACTTTCTAACAGTGTAAAAAGTAGTAGTACATGGGAAGACAAGAGAAAATAGTAATAGACATCATTAACCTACTACCCGACTGCGCAGAAGAATCCTGAGTGGTCTCTCCCCTCTGTCATAACTAGTGCTGCTCGGATACCACTTTTCAGTATCTGGATGTAATTCGGATCCGGATACCCAGATATCCGATCCTGGTCTGACATCCGAGTTTAAAATTTTCCAATCCGGATCCGAATCGGATATTCGACCTTAGTATCTGGCCGGACTCGGATATCCGCATAGAAAACCGGAAGTGACCTGAAAATGGCAAAAAAAAAACCCTGTCGGAGGTCTATCTCTCTCTTTTGATGCACCATTGAGCAAGGTAGGCTTTTATTTGTAGAACCATTTACTGGACAAGTGGGGGAGAACAGTACTTACTTCTCTGTACCATCTTTCCCCCCTCCAAGGCTGGTGTTGCCTGCCTCTTCTCCATGTTACAATAACACGCATCGGATGGAGAAGCGACAGGACAGGTGAGCTATTCATCATGTGCAGGGGCCTGGGGAGCAGTTTAGTGTGTGAGACAACTTAGTGGAGTCCAGTGGCATGGGGCCCCTGCAGCGGTTGGTAGAGATCATGGCGTGGTGGGGAGGGGGCCGCAGCTTAACCTATTTTGGTTCCTGGACGTAGAAACTACGTCCAGGAACCATGCGCGGTACCGCGCACTCCCGCGGCCGATCGCGCGCGTGCACACGCACTCCCGGACGCGGATTCGGTAGCCAAGGAATCAATGTATCGGGCTATGGTGCCCGATCACTGATTCCTCTCCCCCGCTGAAAAAGTGACAGCTTCTCTCAGAAGCTGCGCCTTTTCTGGCCGTTCCCTCCCCGATGAGTCACTCTAAGCGTGAGTTACGCTTAGAGTGACGTCATGTAAACAAACTCATGGCCGCCATCTTGTGGCCAAAAAGTAAAACTACAACTAAAATTAAAAAAAAGCTAAACATAACACACAATTACATTATAAAACTATACTTTACATCCCACCCTCCCAAAACCCTAATAAAATGTTTAATATAAAAAAAACATTACAATAAAAAAAAAAACATGTAAATATTTACCTAAGGGTCTAAACTTTTGAAATATCAATGTAAAGATGAAATATTTCTATATTTTTTTATTTTAAGCTTGTTAATAGTGATGGATGCAAAACGGAAAAAATGCACCTTTATTTCCAAATAAAATATTGTCGCCATACATTGTGATAGGGACATAATTTTAACGGTGTAATAACCAGGACATATGGGCAAATACAAAACGTTTTAATTATTTAGTTTTAATTATGGAGGCATGTATTATTTTAAAACTATAATGGCTGAAAACTGAGAAATAATGATTTTTTCAGTTTTTTTCTTATTCTTCCTGTTAAAATGCATTTACAGTAAAGTGGCTCTTAGCAAAATGTACCCCTCAAAGAAAGCCTAATTGGTGGTGGAGAAAACAAGATATAGATCAGTTCATTGTGATAAGTAGTGATAAAGTTATAGGCTAATGAATGGGAGGTGAACATTTCTCAAGTGAAAACGACGGAACCTGAATGGGTCAAGTTTGCCCTAGGGCCCTGGTGCCTCTTAAACTGGCCATGTCCCCCTCACTGCCTTTTAATTCACTTAATTTAGCACCATTCTCACCCTCATGCAGGGCCAGCGCTGCCACAGAGGCAAAGGGGGCATTTGCCCCAGGGCCCCCAACCTCTGTAGGGGCCCACGCTGCTGATCCTGAAAAAAATGCTGCTTTCCTCAATTGCTCTGCTCCCCAGGGCCATGCCTGTGAAGTTGCAGGAGTAATTACTTGTCTTGGTGGGCGGCGGCAGTACAGTACGGATACTCTTGCCACGCTGTTCTCCTCCTTCTCTATGGCCCGGCGCGTATGTTAGGTGTAAACACGTGCCAGGTCATAGAGAAGGAGGAGAACAGCATGGCAAGAGTGCCCGAACTGCACCACCGCTGCCCGCTGAGACAGGTGAGGAATTACTCCTGCAACTTCATAGGTATGGCCCCGGAGAGCAAAGTGGTATCAGCGGGGGGGGAGGGGGAATTTGAGGGGTTTGTAAAGTGTTCAGGCAGGGCCCCCCCTCTTTCAGTTTGCCCCAGGGCCCCTGAGCCCCGTTAAACCAGCCTTGCCCTCATGGTCCATATGTCTGAACAGTTTTCAGTGGTCACTTGCACTGAATAGGGTCATGTATATAAGATTACAGTATTCCTGAAAAAGGCATATGAAAAAAAGGCATATGAAGATAAAAATATTGCAGTAATAAAAATATTTACCTGGATAAAAAGTAAACACACACAATTGTTTTCCTAGAGACCTGGCTCCCAAAATAAAATAACTTCTGCTATGTGCAGTAATATAATTGTGCAAAACAAAGTGTGGTGCTCCCATTGTGCCTTAATGTAGTCTGCGTCTTATTGACTTGCAGATCTCAAAGTCTCTAAGCTTGGAAAGGGTCATGCAGAACAAACATTGAGTTAAAGAAACAAGAGAACCAGCGAAATGTATACAAAAAAAACTGAAAACATTTGATTTACATATGCATAATAGCTGCAAAACTGCATAAACCACCTTGCTAATTAAATTCAGGTCTTGTCTGCCATATTCCTTGTTTTTAACTGATTGTGAGTTTTCTATTATTACATTTTGTTCTTTGTAATCAAATCTCTTGTTGTCTGATTTCTTTCTCAAGCTGCCCATATAAATCAAAATAAATTTGTTAGTAATTTGACTTGACAGTTGAGTAGATGTACAGTCTAGGCTGTTGCAGCTTATTTTACCTTAACCATTTTTTTTCATATGAATTACATTGGATTAAAATCTGATTGTTTTCACTCCAGCTGTTTTTACACATTATTGTATTGCTTACTTAGAATATAGGAATACAAACAAAGATTTTTGATTTACAGTGTTTTGCTGGTTTTCTGTATGTCTTTTGTGTTTACTTCTTGTTTCTATGCATCATTTTGCCTTAGAAAAGCTGTTTTGCTGCTCTGGGCCACATAACCATCCCCTAGAAGAGATTTATAAGTTACATATCTGGGTAATATACAGTTGTAGCAATGTCAGATATGTATTCCTGACAGAATGCAAGTGGTAAAGAAAGGGGATCAAAAAGTACAGTTACCTAGGCTAGGTTTTGTGTTTGTTTAAAAAAGAAAATAAAGGATAACAGTTCTTTTGAAATGCAGTATTTTAACCAATTCACTCAAACTGGACGTTAATGCATCCAGTTTGAGCTGTTGCCGCTGGCACGTCCTGCATATATACACTGGGTGTGCGCACGCATGGCGGCTCATGCAGTGCATATATTGTGGAAGGGGGAACAAGCATTCCCCCGAGCCAGTCACAGTGCCTGAATAAATGGACATGACCCCGATTAAAGGCCATGTCCATTCATAATAACAAAAGTAAAAAAGAGTGTAAAAAAACCCCCTGAATACTTCCTGGTAATACAGAATAGTTTTTCTAGCGCCATCGAGTGGCAAAAAGGAAATATTACTGTCTCCATACATTTTTAATTAATAAAATCAATCCCTTTCAAAGCCCCCTAATAACCAAACAAAGACTAGTAAAAAAAGAAATGAAATAACTGTTTAAAAAAGATACATAGATAGTTGACTTAGGGACTTTTTTTAATATCTATGTCATGAGGGTAAATTATTGTAATTTTAGTAATTTAGGGATTGCAATTATTGGCTGTATACAAAAAAAAACTATACCTTTATTTCCAAATAATATATAGTCACCATGCATTGTACTAGGAACATAATTTAAATGTGATAACCAGGACTAATGGGCACATACAATGGGTGGGTTTTCTTTATAGTAGCATTGCTTATTTTAAAACTATATTGTTTTTCCCTATAAAGTGCATACAAAATAAATTAATTACTGAAAACATGTACTGCCCACAAAAAAAGCCTAATTTGTAGGGGGAAAAAACAAGATATAGGTCATTCATGTGTGAGAAGCAGTGATAAAGTTTTGGCCAAATGAATGAGAGGAGTGTGACAGGTAAAAATGGATCTTGACGGTAAGGGTAAAATGGCTTGTGGGCTGAAGTGGTTAAACAATAATCTTAACATGGCCACACCATACAATTTTTTTTTTAAATATCTTTTCAATTCGAGAATTGCAATCAATTTTTATGACTGTAACATTTCAAAAATCTGACCAATGTACCACACATATGTTTTTACCCAATTATGAAAACAAAATGATTCAAAACTCAGAAACAAAATTGCTTGAGTCTGTACATCAAGAAATTGTCAATCTATCCTACACCATTCAATTGTCATATAAATTGATCAGAAACATCAAACTTTCCCGATCTTCTTTTATCAAATAGAAATGTGAAGTTTGATCAGACTCTGTGCAGACTCTCCTGTGTTCAGGAGAGTCTGCACAGTCAGAGAATGTGTCACATTCCTCACTTGATACAATTAAGTAAACACAAGATACAATTATCTCCAGTTCAGATGTGTCCATCTTTCTCTGCACTGAGCTTGTAACTCCTGTGTATAACCCTTTGAATGCTTTTCTAGTAAAAGAAATGGTGGTAGTATATAATATGCTGTAAATAATCTTTTAGAGCAAAGAAGAAATGCTGGGTTTTATTCCACTTTAATAAGAAGACTATGCGTGAGGTAAGTATGATATGTGTATGTTTATTCTGACTTTTATTTTTCAGTTAAGGTTTGCCTTAAAACACATGCAGCTCCGGATTTATCATAAGGCACTCTAGGCATGTGCCTACAGGCACCTATTGATGGAAAGGTGGCCCACTTCTCTACCCTAGTGCCTCCCTCTTTCCTTCCCTATGCAGAGCGTAAATGAGAGGTTATGTAATAGACAACAGAGGCGTCAATAGGATAAAATGAGAAACCGTATTAAAATCAATAAAATGAAAGGGGGCAAGGGTGGACTTACCTCCCCAAAACAACACAACCACTGTGATCAAATGGTAAAAACATTTAATCTGAACTCCAACAATAAAGAACAATTGTTCTTTATTGTTGGAGTTCAGATTAAATGTTTTTACCATTTGATCACAGTGGTTGTGTTGTTTTGGGGAGGTAAGTCCACCCTTGCCCCCCTTCATTTTATTGATTTTAATACGGTTTCTCATTTTATCCTATTGGCGCCTCTGTTGTCTATTACATATTGTTATCCACCTGGTGGATGGGTGTGTACGCCCACTCTTTTTTTTCTACTACAGAGAGCGACTTCTTAACCTGAGTGGGGACAGGTTTAATATCCCCACCTGCGATATAAGTGGTTGCCTGACCCTTGGCAACCCATGTTTGTGAGTATACATCTCTTCCTTACTTATTTATCCATCCCATCACCAATAATACACTATTGGGGGCTCCCGTCTCTGTTTTTTTTGTCTCCTTACGTAAATGAGAGGTTACTCACCTGGCTCTTGGCATTCCACTGACGAGATGTCCCTTCAGTTGGGGGCACCACTAGCTACTTAATGCTAAGGGACACCTGTAACTACCTATGACGAGCAAGGGAAGTAAGGGAGATGTGACAGCTGGGTCAGCCAGCACATTTCTTTGTGGTTCGGCGGGGGTTTAAAGATGAAGTATAGGGTGCCAGGACATTTGTACCTATAGGCTCCTGTGATGTAAATGTGGAACTGAACCAATGTAAGCCAAAAATATCATTCACACTGAAATGCCAATTTCAAATGCAGGGGAAAAAAAACCTCACAGCAATGCAGCATAATTACGTACATCATGTGCATTTATTTCTCTGACTGCACTAGCTACTGTCAAATACATGAGTCCATTTAAACGCAGACCAACATACATAGGCCCATATGCAATACTGAGTTTTCTCCTAGGACATGATTTCTCATTTTGGATTTAAAATAACTTTCCAACTCTTTTCAACTTCAAACGTACCACAAAGTAGGTGAAAAAGTACTATCAAAATTATTTTGAGTATTTTCTTGCTTTCTGGTGGCTTAAAAGGCAAATATCACCAAGGAGAAAACTCAGGTGAAAAAGGTAATTGCATATGGGCCATAGTGTCCGAACATTTCCTTGGAAAAAAATGTTTACATTTTATTCACAGAAAAGTGTGAACTCTCCCTTAACCCCAAATTCCTGTAAATTATCCATAATCTTCATCATCATCATCATCATCATCGCTTTGTGTTGGGGTGCTGATACTATTATGAAAAAAGTGGGGGGAAGGCTGCGCATCCCTAAACACATGCTGCAATTGAATGGTTAATCGCATAGGCATACACCGCCTCTATTAGACTGAAAAATGCATGCCCTGCATTCAAAATAATGCTAACATTTATTACATTAGGAGGAACTTTAGCTTCCAATACGGTTTGCATGCAAAGTATAAAGTACTAGACACTTGTGCCACGGTGAGGCAAATCTCCGGGCAAGTTAGCTACCTAAATTTAAAACCTTGGGAGCAGCTAAGCAAAAAAATGTGTAACTTACATTTTGTTGGACAGCGAGGAGAATGCCAGCACATACCACTAAGGCAGCATCTGAAATGACCACCAGCTCATGTGTGCAGCACCTAAATAAGCTTTCTGCACACTTTGCATTCAATTCAGATGCAAATCATATGCAAATCTGCTACTACTTATCATGCAAACAGGAAACTCAGGAGGAGGGCTGGGAGCAGCTAACCTGATAGTTATATACTTATAGAGTTAAGAAAAAAGTGGAGGGAAGGCTGCACATCCCTAAACACATGCTGCAATTGAATGGTTAATCGCATAGGCATACACTGCCTCTATTAGACTGAAAAATGCATGCACTGCATCCAAAACAATGCTAACATTTATTACACTAGGAGGAACTTTAGCTTCCAATATGGTTTGCATGCAAAGTATAAAGTACTAGACACTTGCGCCATGATGTAAGTATATAACTATCAGGTTAGCTGCTCCCAGCCCCTCCTCCTGAGTTTCCTATTTGCATGATAAGTAGTAGCAGATTTGCATATGATTTGCATCTGAATTGAATGCGAAGTGTGCAGAAAGCCTATTTAGGTGCTGCACACATGAGCTGGTGGTCATTTCAGATGCAGCCTTAGTGGTATGCACTGGCGTTCTCCTCGCTGTCCAACAAAATGTAAGTTACACATTTTTTTTGCTTAGCTGCTCCCAAGGTTTTTAATTTAGGTAGGTCACTTGCCCGGAAGTTTGTCTCACCGTGGCGCAAGTGTCTAGTACTTTATACTTTGCATGCAAACCATAGTGGAAGTTAAAGTTCCTCCTAGTGTAATAAATGTTAGCATTGTTTTGGATGCAGGGCATGCATTTTTCAGTCTAATAGAGGCGGTGTATGCCTATGCGATTAACTATTCAATTGCAGCATGTGTTTAGGGATGCGCAGCCTTCCCGCCACTTTTTTCTTAACTCTGTAAGTATATAACTATCAGGTTAGCTGCCCCTCCTCCTGAGTTTCCTGTTTGCATGAAAAGTAGCAGCAGATTTGCATATGATTTGCACTATTATATTATATTATTTACTATTTGACTATTATATTTACAATTTCAGAATATTACATAAGGTATTGAACACAATTGCTGCCTGTCAGCACAGCATAGCTTGAGTAGTGTTTTGCATTGCATTACAACACAGGCAGAGATGCTGTGTGGGAAGCGACTTAGTCTTGGGGCAGGCAGTCACACGGTGTGCAGGCAGAGATGCTGTGTGTGAGGACTGACTTAGTCTTCGGGCAGGCCTGACCATGCTTTGCAGACCACGTGGTCAGATGGACCCTTGACCCAATGCTGTGTGCCAGAGATGACACCACTTGCCTTTCAACATCACGGTACAGGTTGGGTATTACCTTTTTTGAGAAATAATTGCGGCCGGTTATCTTCCACTGCGGTGTGTGGCATTGCTTTTGTGTGCTGCTTTTCCTCAGGTGGTCATCCAATTGGAGTTTGTGCTTTGTCATCATGTGCCTTCATAAGGAAGTTGTCCCTACGTGGGTCTTGCTCTTTCCACGGCTCAATTTTTGGTGGCAAAGAGTACAAATGGCATTGCTCTCATCTGAGGCAGACACACACAAAAATTTCCACTCCGCTGAGCCCTGGGGTGATGGCACTTTGGTGGTGGGGACCGACTGAGTGTTAAAGAGACTCCGTAACAAAAATTGCATCCTGTTTTTTATCATCCTACAAGTTCCAAAAGCTATTCTAATGTGTTCTGGCTAACTGCAGCACTTTATACTATCACTGTCTCTGTAATAAATCAATGTATCTTTCCCCTGTCAGACTTGTCGGCCTGTGTCTGGAAGGCTGCCAAGTTCTTCAGTGTAGTGGTTCTGCTATGAACTCCCCCCTCTCTGCACACTGCCTGTGTATTATTTAGATTAGAGCAGCTTTTCTCTTCTCTCTTATCTTTTACAAGTGGATAAATCTTCCTCTGAGCTGGCTGGGCTTTCACATACTGAAGAATTACAGACAAGGGCAAAGCTGTCTGCAGGAAGAAAAGAGCAGCCTGAAACTTCAGTGCATGGGGGAAAGAAACACACAAATGATCTCTTGAGATTCAAAAGGAATGCTGTATACAGCCTGCTTGTGTATGGATGTATTTTCTATGTGTGGACATGCTGTACATCAACCTACTTCCTGTTTTGGTGGCCATTTTGTTTGTTTACAAACAAACTTTTTAAAACTGTTTTTAACCACTTTTAATGCGGCGAGGAGCGGCGAAATTGTGACAGAGGGTAATAGGAGATGTCCCCTAACGCACTGGTATGTTTACTTTTGAGCGATTTTAACAATACAGATTCTCTTTAAGTGGGGTGCCAGAATCAGAGCAGGAGGAGGACGATATGTCATGCTTCCGTGCAGAAGTTGAGGAAGATGAGGTGTTCTGTAATAAATAGTCAACCACGTCCTGACAATCTTGAGGGTTGGTGGCACGCGTCTTTTGAACACTGTACTTTGGTCCAGGGCCGCACAAAATCACGACAGCACGACCTCGAACAGACTTGCCGGGTGGCTATGCCTCTGCCTGTTTTGCCCATGTTGGGGGACATGAAGTGAAAGGTATTCACTGACTTGACTAATACAATGTGCAGTCACACACGTGCACTGAACAGGTATGCAGTGACTGGTATCAATAAAATGTGCAGCTGTCACACACACAGGTACCGTGAACAGGTGCAGCGATTGACTGGTATATAACACTGCGTGCGCTCACGTAAGTGGGTAGGTGCACTGAACAGGTGGGTATGCAGTGATTGGTATTACAAATGTGCAGCTTTCACACACACAGGTACCGTGAAAAGGTGCAGTGACTGGTGGTATATAACAATGCGTGCGCTCACGTAGGTAGGTAGTTGCACTGAACAGGTGGGTATGCAGTGATTGGTATTACAAATGTGCAGCTGTCACACACACAGGTAGTCACTGAATGTGCAAGAAGGAGCAACCTACAAGCCTAACACTAGAGCCTAACTAAGCTTTCCCTATGTTAGCAGGCTCTCTTCCTCCTCTAATTACTGCAGCCACACGAGTGAGTGAAAAGGCTGCCGCTGCCTGCGTTTTGTAAGGGGGGAGGGGGGCGCTCCAGGAGGGAGTGTAGCCTGATTGGCTACCTTGTGTCTGCTGACTGTGATGTAAAGGGTCAAAGTTGACCCTAATGATGTAGTATAGAGGGGCGAGCCAAACTCACATATAGTTCGCTGTTCACCACAAACGCGAACCACCAAAGTGTGCGCGAATAAGTTCACGTGCGAACCGTTTGGGCCATCTCTAATGTCAGGCAGTCGGATCCCCGCTGTGGCTAGCTGGGCATGGTGTCCCTCTGGTAGTCAGGTGTGCCCCCTGTAGCCAGCAGCCTTTACTCACCTCCCAGGCCCACGATGAGCAGCTGTGGACCACTCCACTCTGGCCGGCATCCCCGCTTGTACTGCCACTCAGTTCCGGGTTGCGGCTTGATGATGTCATCAAGCCAAGACCCGACACTTAACACAGAGTGAGCGGGGATGCCAGCCAGAGCAGAGGGGAGCGATGATCATCATGGGAACGTCAGGAAGATGAGTGGATTCTCTTCTTCCCCTCCCACCACTGCAGCTCTAACTGTGTTCACTACGATCCGCCGGCAATCGTAGTGATCACGTAATCAGGAGCCAATCGCGATGGCTCCTGATCACTCAGGGGAGGTGTCAGCTGTCATATGACAGCTCAATCTCCCCTCTCGGGTGCGCATGATCACTTTGGGAGTGGAAACGGCGGGTGGCATAAATCCTACACTGCATCAGCCTAGGGCAGCCACAAGTGCGGCGTAGGATTTACATGCGGCGGTGCCCAAAGGGTGAAAGTATATACATAATGCTAAAGAGGAACTATAACCAAAGACTGAAATTCATCCCAATCAGTAGTTGACAGTGTTGCTTGCGAATCTTCGCCTAAGTCATTTTCGCATCGAAAATCCTGTTTTTGAATTCTGCGAATTTTTGCAAAAATCTTCAGAAATATTTGCGTCTTCGACCAGCATCGAAAATTGTATGCAGACGCTTATGCGGAAAAATGTCCGCAATAATCCACATGGAAATTCATTCTATGCGGACGCTTATGCCCTTATGCGGAAAAATGTCCGCAAAATTAACGTGAAAAAATTTGATCGAAAATTCGCCTGTCGAAACAAAATTAGGCGAAAATTTGGCGAAAATTTGGAGAAACAAATTTTTGCATTTTCGCTCATCACTGGTAGTTGATATCCCCTTTCACATAAGAAATCTTTACCTTTTCTCAAATAGATCACAGGGGGGTCTGCATGGCTGATATTGTGGTGAAACCCCGCCCTTAGTGTGATATAATTACCTAGATCATGACATTTTCCTCTCTCTGAAAGTTGCTGCATTGTGGGATATAATGGCTGTTTCCAACTGCCAAGTAACCAGTATCTCCCTCTGTGCATATGTATATCTATAAAAAAAAAACTTTTAGCCTATCACATTGTTGGGGTGTGGTTATAGATAATGGCAGATGGTGCTATCTGTTTTTTTCCATGTCTGCTAGTAGTAAAGATGATTACATGCAGGATGATTGAAGATCAAACAAAAGAACGAACTACACGGCGAACTCCAATAATTTTGTGATCTATCTTCTATATTTTTTAATGTCTCACTTTACAATGTATTGACTTTTTTAAATCTTTTTCACCAAACTCCCTTTTTAAATATAAACTGTATACAGTACAGTTGGGGCTTTTATTAGTATGCTATATGTGGTACATAATGTTGTATAACCATGTTAGGCAATTTACTAATGAAAATATTAAACACACTGATCAACTGGTTTACTTGTCAACTGTCCACTTTGATTAGGATTTCTGGATGCCATTTATCATCAGCAGAATAGTGGGATTGCTACAAAACTTAAAATAAAGTTTTCTTGCCCTTAATGCTGTGGTCAGTTAGCAGACACGGTATATAGTTTCATTGTCTGTTGTGTATTTGTTTTACTTTTGTGCTGTTCTGATGTGTGTATTTTAACAAGCAGATGCACACCGCAAACTCATTAAGATTACTCCCTGGGGTCCGCGCGCCGCTGGTTAGACGTCTAGCATGCGGAATGCTTATGTATTAAAACTATAACTGCAATATCTCTATGCACATTAGATTTAACAAGTCATTTTCCTTTGAAGCTGACACAGGCATCAGTAATCCTTTCATAGTTCTCGCTTAATAGATGTGTATTTCTTAATATAGATTCTACAGTATATGTAAGAACACAGATTAAACATCCTAGTTTAGCTAGTAGAATATAGGAACGAAAAAAAACCTATACTGACGGATTAAAAAACCACTAATACTATCCCACATTTCTCCTGCTGCGTTAATATGGTAAAAAGAGATCAATCTCCCCACTGGGTGGCAGACTGCAGTCTTGAAAAGCAATGCTTTGTCAGAATGAAATGTATGGTATCTTCAATTGGGACTACAATGAAATCTTTTGCACTTGACCTTTCACTTCGCCTAAGTATTTCACTCAATTTAACAAGAAGCTCTTAAGAACTTATCTATAATGTGAGTTTACCATAAAATTGCCGCTCTCATTTTCTAATTATTTGATTCATTGAGCAATCATACAACAATAAGGCTGGTGCTTGCCTGTGGCCTTGACTTTTGGGAGCCGCCGAGGATTACAAGTCAAAGGCATGATATTCATGAGTCTATGGATCATTTACTTTTTCATATCACTTACAAGCACTTCAGAGTGACAGAGCTGAAATGATTGCCTTTACTTCATTTACAGGGAGCATGCCTGTGATTTAATGTCTTTAAAACTGTCTCGGCTCATTCTGATCCTGTCACTTTTATGCGGTGGCACATTTAGTGTTTGACAATACGGTATTTTGCACACTTTGTAGATAACAATAAGTGTTACAATTTAATTGCTTATACCAGTTATCGTCACTTACAAGACGTTCTTGTTGTAATACAAGCTGCTCATTTTGTATAATAAACATGGACGTGAACAAGGAAAAGCTTCCTTTTTTTTTTTCAATGCAAATTAGTGACACTGCTATTGTGATAACGTACTAAAGTTCACTAAGTGGCAAGTTTACTAAAGAACATGTACATATACACTAACGTTTCCTTGTGTTTACTTCAGACTTTCAAGATTAAAGAAAAAAAATATACTACATCTAATTGGATGTTTACAAAAACAAACATTAAAACAAAAAAAAAATACTTAAAGTGGACCAGAACTCTGGCCCAGGACAGAAAGAAAACGTATGCAGGGTTGCTCGTAAGAAAGAAAGAAAGAAAGAAAGAAAGAAAGAAAGAAAGAAAGAAAGAAAGAAAGAAAGAAAGAAAAAGAAAGAAAGAAAGAAAGAAAGAAAGAAAGAAAGATACTTTTTTTACAAATACATTTCAGACAACAGGGCATAGTCATAAAAACCTGTGAAATTTGTTGAGCACAGTCAGCGCATTGCAATTTTAGTGGTACTCAGGGCCGGATTTAGACTTTTTACCGCCCTAGGCCATCTGTCACCAGCCCCCCCCTTGCCTCATACACATATCAATACACCCCCCCCCCCCCCCCAAGGCACCTGTGCAAGGTTTTGTTTTTTACCCTGTGAACATGCACTTCATTTTACTGGGCATGTGCAGACCTTACCTGCACATGCCCAGTACAGGTACGCTCACCCACGCTCGCTTACTGAAAAACCAATTCAACCAGAAAGGAACCCAGCACTGGAAAGGTGAGGTATAGGAAGATACAGTAACCCCCTGGACTATCCTCCCATTCCATAGAGGCACCACAGCTCCCAGCAAGACCTACCTCCCTTATATAAGTACCACAGTTCCCAGCATGCTTCTTCCCTCCATAGAGGCACCACAGCTCCCAGCATGCTCCTTCCCTCCATAGAGGCACCACAGCTCTCAGCGTGCACCTCTTCCATAGAGGCCCGACACTTCCCACATAGTATTGGGTTGTCTCCCAGGGCCTCAGAGATGGCTGCTGGGCCCCCAGGCCTCCTCCAGTGTGAATAGTGGTCCCCCGGTGCCCCTGCAGGACATTTTTAGTGGAACGCACTCACCTGGCTTGCTCCTCTGTGTGCTTCATCCTCGTGACCTGACAGAATGTACAAATTCAAGTGGTCACAAAGCATGCAGAAGAGTGCACCAGCCGGACAGATGTCTGTGTGCACCGCTGTGAAAACTCAGAAGCTGTGGGGGGCCCACTATTTACTTTGGAGGCGACCAGGTGGTACGCCAGCTGGCTCTGGGGCCCTGAGGGAAAACAATACTATTTGGGGCAGGAGGGGCATGCTGGGATCTGTGGTGTGTCTATGGAAGTGGTGAAACATGCTGGGATCTGTGGTGCTTCTATGGAGGGAGAGGGGCATGTTGGCACCAGTAGTACATGTATAAAGGGGGAGGGGACTTGCTGGGATATGTGGTACCTCTATTGAAGGGAGAAAGGCTTGCTGGGGGCAGTGGTACCTCGAGAGAGAGGAAGTGGACGAATGGACATGTAATGCTGTGGGAGAGGGGATGTCAGGACTCAGGAGCATGTACTCACATGCATGCAGGCCAGGGTCACAGGGACATCGGATTCTTTAGCTTCCTGTTGCAGCCAGTGAAGGCTGCACTGCATCTCCCCATGTGAGCCGAGGTGTCCCATTAGACTGAGCACTCTCCCCGTCCCCCGTGCTTTGCTGTCTGGAGTCCTCAGAGGGGAGAAGGAACTAACAGCTGCCGTGTGATCCTGGTCTCTGCACAGCAGGAAGTTCTCTGAGGCAGGACATGCTGTCGGCTGAGCTGCAGATTGTGTGTTAGTTGCCTCTGCCTGCTGGGTTCTTGTTCCAGCGAGTCCGACCCGGTACACCGGCCATTCAACCTGCCCATGCTTTTAGCCTTCTGCAAATGCCCCATCAATGCGCCCGCTGCCCGACCTGCTATGATTTATTCCAACCCCGACTGTACTCTCCTCCACACTTCACACTAGTAAACAAACACAAGCAGCTCTGTTACATGGCATGGGGTAGCCAGACTCGATCTTTCCGCAGCTGCCTGCTACTCTCTGATGCAAGGCCGGTGTACGGCTGTGGACAGATCAGGTTTGGCTGCCTCATGCATGCTATGTAAGTTTTGTAACAGAGCTGCCCCAGTAGCTTCTACAATGCCTGCACTACGGATTTTTGTACATGGTACCGCTGCCCTCCGACTGAGAGCTAAGCAAGCAGTGACTCCCCACAGATCATCTGTTCAATCATCAGCCTGTGTGGCCGCCCCGGCTTGTATCCCAGTGCCGCTCCTTCCCGCTCGCTAACCTGCCCGTACAATGTAAACACAGATCCTCTTCCATAAGGTTGCTGTAGCTTGCAGGGCTGCTCGGATTCAAACAAATAGTGGCAGATAAATAGCGGTGTTTCCTTAATCAGAGCGATCAGAGAGTTCCCAGACGCGCCATGTAATTCAAATACAGGAAGTAACATCACTCACTTCCTGTACATGGCGCGTCACTGGGAAGTCTCTGATCAATCTGATGAAGGAAACACCGCTATTTATCTGCCACTATTTGTTTGAATCCGAGCAGCCCTGCAAGCTACAGCAACCTTATGGAGGAGGATCTGTGTTTACATTGTATGGGCAGGTTAGCGAGCGGGAAGGAGCGGCACTGGGATACAAGCCGGGGCGGCCACACAGGCTGATGATTGAAACAGGTATATAGACAACAGCAAAGATGAATCCTGAGAGACCGCACCACACAACCAATAAAGTGTAAATAATGAGCTTTATTTAAAATAATATTGCAAGAAATGGATAAAAACAATTAAAACAATGTACCTCCGGTGGACACAATTGATCAAGCCAAATGGCTATGGATATATACAATAATTGCTGATATGCATCAATAAATACAGCCCAAACCTTTCACTCACAGCCAAAAATAGTTCATAATGTAAAGAACCTGGGTGAGAAAGTGCCAAGTGCTATGTGCAAAAAACGCTGTATAAATCAAGCGCTATAAAGTGCATAAGGGCATGAAGAGAGGGGTGATGGAAAGCGTGGTAAAGATTCAGTCCCACAATAGGGGATGCAAGATGTGTAAATAAGAACAGTGTGCCAACATGGAAGAGAATCCGAGATCCACGGAACATAAGGTGCATGAGAGAAAAAGACTCACCAAGGTAAGAGAACTGGAAGGAGGAAAGGCTGCGTCTACCTGGAAGGTGCCTTCGCGATTCGCCGCTTAACGCGGCTTTTACCGGGCATCATTACATTATGAACTATTTTTGGCTGTGAGTGAAAGGTTTGGGCTGTATTTATTGATGCATATCAGCAATTATTGTATATATCCATAGCCATTTGGCTTGATCAATTGTGTCCACCTGGGGTACATTGTTTTAATTGTTTTTATCCATTTCTTGCAATATTAGTTTAAATAAAGCTCATTATTTACACTTTATTGGTTGTGTGGTGCGGTCTTTCAGGATTCATCTTTGCTGTTGTCTATATACTTGTTTAGAATCCCTTTCTGCACACACTGTTCTATATTTGATTTGGAACCCATTTGAGCTTTACTATTTTTGTACTGGTGCTGCCCAAACAATTGTTGTGATAATGATGATTGAAACAGCTGATCTCTATCAGCTGCAACAGCGCCCCAGCCAGGCTTCCGCCCTAGACCTTGGCCTTTGTGGCCTGCCCACAAATCCGGCCCTGGAGGTACTTAGGCCACTGACATAGAGTACATTGTCCAATTAGCACAACTTATGTTACCTACATTACGCAGTAATTTGATATGGCATTTGTCCATACCTATCTGTTTAAAAGAGCAGCTTTCCTCTGGCTGGCAGCAATTTTAGGGTGTGATATTCATCAGTGTAGGAAGGGCATTAACTGTCTGCCAGGCTGTCGCTTCCATAGGGTTAATCTGGGTAATTGCTTAGAGCTCCAGAGCCCTGTACAGCTGGAGTGCTCCTCTTTTGGTCTGTGTGTGCTTTTATCTTCACCCTTTTTGGGGTGCCTCTTCCCCAGATGCAGATGGAAGCACATAGACCAAAGTAGGGGTGTCCCAGCTAGACAGATGAGTTTTCTATGCTGCAAACACCCTGGGCCCATAGGGGGCTACCATTCACATAGGGAGACAGGCCCTGGGTAACATAATACTACCGGGGGGGGGGGGGAGTTGCTGCCTAAGGCTGCATTGAATTGCAGGCATTTGCAGCAGGTCTGGAGGGGCCGGGTAATTCTTGTCCCCATTTCAGCTGGAACTGGCCCTAACTTTGTGCTGTGTAGGATTTAGTACTAGTAATGGAGAAAGAACTTAGTCACTAATTGCAATGCTACCTGTTGAAGTTAGGAGTGAGTGGGGGGCTGTTTATCTTTTGCACCACATTTTTGAGCTCTTATTTGTTATCAGTGAGCATAAAGGCCCATACACACGTCGGATTTCCGCGAACGACGGGTCGTTTGAACGTCCCGTCGTTCCGTCGTTCGCCCGCTAAATCGGGCGTGTGTACAGACTGTCGTTCGCTTGATAAGGGTGAGTTCAAACTCACCCTTATCTCTGTACACACGCCCGATTTAGCGGGTGAACAACGGAACGACGGGACGTTCAAACGACCCGTCGTTCGCGGAAATCCACGTGTGTATGGGCCTTTATACTCACTTAGAGTCCAGGGTTCTTAATCCTTACAGTACGAAAGAAAAAAAAAGGGGTATAGGCTAGTTCTATGCAGGAATGACACTGCACATACATACACATGATTATCTCATTGTTATCATGTTACGAGTCTGTTCAGGCACCTTTTAAACATTAAATAGATGAAGCATTCCAGAATAATTGGGACAGAAATAGCTGCATTTAACATGTTGTATTTCTGATTGATTGACTGATAGATACAGTAGATAGATAGATACAGTAGATAGATAGATACAGTAGATAGATAGATAGATAGATAGATAGATAGATAGATAGATAGATAGATAGATAGATAGATTAATTGAGTTTTACTTTTTTATGGTCAGAAAATCAAATCACATCTAATTATGTTGTGATATGTCACACTGGCATGTCACATTCCTGAGATGGCAGTCAGTTGATTACTGTAACCTTTTTTGCTTGAATAAATCTGCCAGTCACAGTTCCTGACAGGAAATCTGCAGAGCTGTCGCTCCCTTTGTGCTCTTTCAGCACTTCCCTCTCAGCCTGGCAACCTACAGAAGTGGCGAGATGTCTTACTCTTCAACATGGATGAACAATGTCTGGGAATTGAGAGATCTCAGATGTGTCAACTTCAGTAGTATGTTACTGGTGCTGTGTTTAGACCTGTAAAAGGAAAAAGGACATTGTTTTACGGAAGTTGAGAGTTATGTCTAAAATGTCACCCCTTAGGGGAGACAAATGACATGATTTTCACTGCACCTTATGGTCATGCAGCTGCTGTTTGCCTTCGTCAATACCGGGAAGTGAAAGCAATGATATAATTCTGCACTCCAGGCCATTACCAAAAATATGTGCTCAGTAGTAACATATTTGGTTGTGATCCCACAGTAGCAGGATAATGGCCTGCACCGAAAACATTACCTTGGTGGGTTTCCGAAACTAAATTTTATGAGGGCTGAGCAGGGGCGTAACTAGAAATCACTGGGCCCCTGCACACTGTATAGGGACTAGCTGCAAATCTTTGTCTACAAAACTTTGTATGATTTTTATCAGTGGCTGAGCAGATGCAGTCATTAGAACAATTGTGCAAAGAGCAGAAAGTTTTTTCACTCCTTGCCCTCACTTGTCAGTTTCTCTTGATGGGGCCTCCTGTGGCTTCTGGGCCCCCCTGCGGCTGCATCTCTTGCAGGATCTATTGTTAGGCCACTGGGGCTGAGAATTAGGGATGCCGAACAGTCTGTCAAACAGGGCTATAGCCCACTAGAACGCTATTAGCCACACTTTGGAATTGATGGCATTTCGTGCTAGGCTAATTAAAGTCTATTGGCTGAGCCCATAGAGTAATTGTGATTTACAAATTCACAAACAAGGAAACTGGAGCATTTTCTGAGCAATTCAAAGGAGAAAAGTGATGGTCCAAAATCATTTACCTCTAAATCACTCCAGAATCACTCTGTTTTAAAGAGAATCTGTACTCTAATATTCTTACAATAAAAAGCATACCATTCTATTCCTTATTTTCTCCTGTGCCCCTCTGTGCTGTTTCTGCCACTCTCTGCTGCAATCCTGGCTTGTAATTAACAGTTTTAGGCAGTGTTTACAAACAAACTAACCAGCTTCTAATAGGCTCAGCTAAGCATAGTGTGTGAGTCATTCCAGAGTGTGCAGGGGGCCTGCAGAGGGTGTGTATCGCTTCTACCAATCACAAGCAGCCCTGCACATTCCACACAATCAAGCTTTAGCCCGACAAACAGGACAGAGGAAAGATACATTGATTTATTACAGAGACAGTGCAGTTAGGAAAGACTGTAGTAAGCCAGAGCAGATTAGAACAGGCATAGGAACTTATAGGATAGAAGAACTAAGGCTGAAAAATTTGTTACAGAGTCTCTTTAAGTTGCAAAATCACCCTCAGCATTCTAAAGGTGCCCATACATGGTACAATTTTTCATTTTTTTCAATTAGATAATTTAGTTTGATTATTCTGATAGACCGGATATAAAGAATTTTCCAGCATTTCCCATCAGATTTTTCTTGAAAAAACTGGATAATCGTTCGAGTTCTTGATTGAAAAAAAATATATTTTCAACTTTCATTCGATTCAATAATTTAGATAGAATAAACGGGAAAATCGAACGTTTTTATTGTATTGTGTATGGGCACCATAATGGTGGCCATACATGGTACAATTTTTTCATCCAATCTTACCTATTCTATGTAGTATAAGGGACCTGCCTAAATTATCCTTTCAGTATATTCACTTAATTTACCTTAATACTACATAGAAATGGTAAGATTGTATGAAAAAAATTGAACCATGTATGGCCACCATAAGAGTGATTTAGCAAGCACAAGTGGGTGCCCATGCAAAGTGAGAGAAAAACAGAGAGATGTAGGCCCTTATTCAATTCATTTCACCTCCTAAGTTTTCTCCTAGGAAACTGTTTAGCACTCTGCAATTGAAAATATGCATTTTTTTGCTTGCTGGAAAGCTATTCTATTGATAAGGTGTGAAAATATCACCCAGGAGAAAAAGTGAATTGATTAAAGTGAACCTCCAGACTAAAAATCTATTAAGCAGAACTGAAAAGGCTTGATGTTTATTTAACAGTTTCACAGCATCAGAACTTTGTTTTTCTTACCCAAGCCTCATTTTTAGCTCCAAAGAAGAAAACTGCCCAGGCTTTTTTCCCTGATGCTTTGCAAAGCATGATGGGATTCCTGATGTTGTTGTACTACTTCTGCTGTTTTGGTGCAAATTTTTTTTTTTTTTTTTGAATTTGAGATTTGAAGCCTAGCACGAGCAGCTGAGAGGGGTGATCAGGACACAGGACAGTTGGAACGGTGTCTCAAGCTCCCTGTCACCTCCTTTCAACCAAAAAGATGTCTGCCCCCACGAAAAAGATGGCTGCCCCCACGAAAAAGGTGGCTGCCCCCATGAAATCACAAACATTTGCCTGTTCTTTTAAAACAGGGTGGGTAAGAGATTATATTACCTATCTATTTTAATTAACATAACTAAGGTAACTTAAAGTGAACCAGAGACGAAGCACCCTTGTGTATTTTACCATAGAAATCAGTGGGAACATTAGAGAAAACATTTACCATGCTCTCTGTTCCATCCTCACTGCTAAAAGTGTCTGTTATCTAGCTGAGATAAGAATCCCGGACTGAGCATTGAGTCTGGCTTTGCTATAATGACTCAGCTATAATGATTCCTGAGCAAAGCCAGCAGAGGGCAGGCTTGGACTTGAAGACAGCAAAGAACACAGTCTCAGCTATAATTATTCTGTAGCAAAGCCAGACCGACTGCTTAGTCGGGATTCTTATCTTAGAGGTGATAACAGGCAAATTAAACAGAGAACAATGTAACAAAGAGCAGATTAGGTGTTTACTGTCATGTTCCCACTGATTTATAAGGTAAAATACATGAGGTTGCTTCATCTCTGGTTCTCTTTAATGACAAAATGTTTGTTTAGGCTGAAGTTCCTCTTTAAGGACCATAGCGTTTTGCTTACTGAATATTGCAAGTTTAGATGCTGGCAGGACAACTGGTTAAAGTTTAATAGGCCAGATTATACAGTTTCCAGAAGAGATGTGCTATGCGGTTTTCGAAAACTTGCAAGAGTAAAAATGCAAGAGTAATGCAAAGCCATTGAAATACAATGGAATGCCAGACCAAGGTGATTTCAGCAAAAGGTAGTCACATTCGAATGGGTGTGATTGGCCACTTACAGTTACGGCACTTCTACATGGGCAGCACAGATGAAGACACCGCCTGTCAGCTGCTCTCCTGTACCGTCCCAGCGCTTCTGTACCTCTGTATAAAGCATACGAATTTTGCATTTTTGTATACATATATTTAAAAGGAACTGCAGCGAAAATTACTTAACTATTAAAGCCTTTTGGCCGTATAGTATACGTCCAAAAGGCCGCATGTGCGCTCCCATGGCCGATTGAGCGCATGCATGCACGCTCCTGGGCCGCGGTTTGTTAGCTCGGGGGTCAATGAATCAGGACATGGTTCCCGATCATTGATCCCTTTCCCTGGCAGAAAAAAACTTCTGCTTCTCTCGAAAGCCTCGCTCTTTCTGCCTATTACGCCCCCCCTACATCCCTCTAAGCGTACATGTTACGCTAAAAGTGACGAAATGTAAACAAACTCATGGTTGCCATCTTGTGGCCAAATAGTAAACCTACATCTACATGTTAAAAACAAAAATAAACACATATTTACATAATTAAAATACTATTTACATCCCACCGTCCCAAAAATACCCAAATAAAATGTTTAATTAAAAAAAAAGTACAATAAAAACAAATGTAAATATTTACCTAAGGGTCTACACTTTTTAAATATCCACGTAAAGATGAAATATTTCTTTTTTTTTTATTATAAGCTTGTAAATAGTGATGGATGCAAAACGGAAAAATGCACTTTTATTTCCAAATAAAATATTGTCGCCCTACATTGTGATAGGGACATAATTTAAATGGTGTAATACCTGGGACTATTAGGCAAATACAATATGTGGGTTTTAATTATGGAGGCATGTATTATTTTAAAACTATAATGGCCGAAAACTGAGAAATAATGACTTTTTTCAGTTTTTTCTTATTCTTCCTGTTAAAATGCATTTACAGTAAAGTAGCTCTTTGCAAAATGTACAACACAAAGAAAGCCTAATTGGTGGCAGAAAAAACAAGATATAGATCAACTCATTGTGATAAGTAGTGATAAAGTTATAGGCGAATGAATGGGAGGTGAAAATTACTCGGATGCATAAAGTGAAACACGACTGAGGGCTGAAGTGGTTAATGAATAAAAACGGGTTTTTTTGTTACAGTATTCATTGATAAGTTATTTAGTCAGTGTTTGCACTCATTGTAAAATCTTTCCTCTCCCTGATTTACATTCTGACATTTCACAGGTGGTGAGTGGTGACATCTTTAGTTCTGCCAAGTGATCTGTGCGGAATGTTTATTTAGTGGTAGTTCTATGCAGAGAGGGAGATATTGCTTGCTTGGCAGTTGGAAAAATACATTCTTTCCCACAATTCAATGAGGGTCACAGACAGAAAACTGTTGGGACTGTGGTCATGACATCGCTTTGTAGGAGGGGTTTTACCACAATATTAGCCATACAGATGTCACTGGTGATCTATGTGAGAAAAGCTATAGATTTCTTGTAGGAAAGTGGGTATCAGCTATTCATTGGAATGTAGTTCAATCCTAGGTTAAAGTCCCTCTTTAAAATCTATGGGCATATTAAAGAAGTCTGTTGTAATATTACACTTCACTGCAAAACATTGGATTATAATTATGATTACAAGTAAAACGAGTTTTACAATACAGTCGTCTGAAATTTCACATTACAATTTCACACCCTAATTCTGAATTTCATAGCAAAATTACTACCGTATAAAATGTGAGCTTATCACTAATCGTGAACTGTATGCTTTGCTCCTTTGTGTAAGAGGCAATCTGTGCTTGGACTGAGAGAGTGAAGCCGCATTAGAGGAACTAGAGAAGAGGTGGATGGGTTGAAAAACCGAGTCCAGAATGCATTGGACAAATGCCAGCTGATTTATTTATAGTCTACTTACCTGTAGTGAACAAAAGTGCCCCAAATGGGTACTTACATAAGTAGTGGACCCTCTAGAGGCTTCCTCCATCTCCCATCTCCTAGTCGTTCTAGAGCTGGGACCCTCCAAAGCCTGTCGACAAGCCATCAGCCACACTGCACAGGCGACCCGCGTGCAAACATTAACTTTGAGCCAAATGGGCTTGTCTTTTCCCACTGAACGGGCTCTGCTTTTTCTGCTGTGCTTGAGTGGAGGCTGAATGCCTCTATGCAGTTGAGAGCCACCATGCCCATACGTAATGCAGACATGCTTATTCACATTTGGGAGCATAGCCGTGAGCTTTGGTGTTTCCAGCGCTGGAACATTCTGGTGGAGGAGGACCGGTGGCACCTCTGAATGTTCCAGATGCGTCCCTCTACCAAGATAAGTATATATTTTTTTGTCCAAATAACCTCACAGGCTTGCTTTAAATTGACCAATCATCATAAAAAATATGGTACTCAAGGTCTAATGCTTACTATCTGTGAACTGTCTACTTAAATGTATAGTATATCACGAGCCTATATAATGGATCACACATGTTCCATGGACCTTTACAAATAAACAATAACTGGAGAAATAATGAAGTGGCCATTATTTTGTGACCCTTCTATATGGCTAATCTCTCATTGAATTTGTCCAGCTGCTGACTGTGTGACCTACCAGCGAAGGTCAGAATAAAACCAAGTTGATATAAAACTTGCCTAGACAAACTAACAAGCTCAGCAATGTGATTCTTACATTGGGAACGGTGAATTTGTGAGCCAGACATTATACTCCATTTCTTTTGGAGAAGTTTATTGTCATTATTTTAAACGTTCTAATCACTGTCTACAGGATTCCAATTTCACAAAAGATTAATTTTAACATTCCTTTCTCTTTGCTAGCCCCGTTATTGTAATTTTATGAGCACCGCTTTGTAATTCAAAGGAGATAGAATCCTTTTTATTCCCATGTTATCTTTAAAAAATGATTTAGGTGTTAATTAGGATGATTTGTTCGATCCTGTAAATCCTATTGAGCTAGTCACATTTATACCAGACCTTCATCTAAAGTGATGCACATCTTGCTATACTGATAACATTTCCATATATTACCATTTTTCAAGAATTTATAAATCTATAAGGTAACCTCCACTAAAGAACGATGGGAGGTGTTGTCTTCCTCTAATAGAAAAAACAAAACATTTGGTCATTGTGTTAATGAATAGTATTGATGGTAATGGATAATGTTGCTTGTGTAAATATTTGTGTGATTAACCCATACAGTTTTCACATGCGATCTTAGTTTTGCATAATTTTTTCAATTCAGACAAAATTACACTCATGGAACACATGTTCACATAGATGAGCATTTGTGTGAACATGGGCATGTATGCGAAAATTAATTTTGACCAAATGCATTGTAGTCAATGGCCATGAAGACACATGGGGCTGGATGCACAAACGTGTGGTAATATTGCCGTGCTCAGCAATATTAACCTTACTAACAGCAGTGTGTACCCCAAGTAACACTATTAGCATGACACGCAACACTCAAGTTGTTCAAGTCTTGCTATGGTAACGTGCATTACTATTACCATTATTAATGCTCGTTACCGTAGCAATGCTCATGCTAGTCGAGTACTGTGGGTTGCGCTTATAGTGCTACTTGTAGTACACACTGCCGGTAGTAAGGCTAAGGCCTCATTTCCACTTAGTCCACTTCTGTCTGCTTTTTATCAGCACATCAATGTTACAGATTGATACTTGTTGCTGAAAAGCGGACAGAAGGGGACAGAAGCGCACAGATGGAAACAAGGCATTAGGGCTCTTTCACATCTACCAACGCGTGCAGGGGCCGTTCTCCTGCACGCGTTGAATTGCCTGCGGATTTTGTCGGGATGCTGCGATGCGATGCAATCAGCGCCGGTAGTAATTAATTCACCAAACTGGAAAATGCCGGCTCCCAATGATTAAAACCTTATGGGTGCTTCGAACCGCAATGCACCGAAAAGCAGCGTCGGGTGTGACAGGTAAAATGAAAGTCTATGGACTTTCATTTTACGTTGGTGCGTCAAAACGCAGGAAATGGGCTCTAGTGTGAAAGAGCCCTTAGGGTCATTTTACACTTAATCAGTTGCTCTCGGTTATAACTGAAAGAAAACAGATTTTTAAAGTAATGTCCATGTTTTCCTATGGCTCAGTTTCCACTATACGGGTTTTAACTGAAAGATTCTTCGCATTGCACTGCTATGGAGAAAAAAAAGTGTACCAATGCATAGCAACAATAAGTGTAAAAAAGGCCCTAACACTGCAGTTGCGCAGTCTTTGCATGGGAACTTTACAGTGCTTTTGTGCATCAAGTCCATTTTCACATAAATTCATACAGTATTTTGCAAAATTATGAATCAATATGAAATTATGCATTCTTATTACTGTTACTTGAACAATTCATTTTGCAAAAGTTTGACATTTCTCATTATAATTTTGTATTGTAATTGTAAATTTTGCTAAGAAAATTACTACTATTTAAAATGTGAGCTCATTACAATTGATGAACCTCTAATTTTACAATTTCTTCAAACACTGCGGTATAACCAGAATGCACATCAGGTATTCTCACCCCACACTGACACTCCACAGCAGCACATTAGTTGCCATTGTGTGCCTCAGTCCCTAGTGAAGGTAAAAGATCAGCATGAAAATGAGACTGTCATTTATAAATAGAAATAAAAATGTCAGGCTCTGTATTCCTCTCGTGTCACATTTTCTTCAGTATTTCCACAACTGAGAAGGTCTGACTTATTGTCACATACAGTGCAGAAGATGTCTGTAAGTTATTCTGAAAAATAATCTCTTGCTCTGTCTGGAATTCTCTGTTTTAATGTTTTTGAAAAAAAAAATCTGAAAAAGTCTGGCCCACCAATTAGGGCTAATGAAGCTGACAGCAGCCACAATGCAGAGATTCCATATACAAGGGCATCACAGTGGCACTGGCATAGTGGTTAGCGCTCTCGCCTTGCAGTGCTGGGTCCCTGGTTTGAATCTTAGCCAGGTCAACATCTGCAAGGAGTTTGTATGTTCTCCCTGTGTCTGTGTGTGTTTCCTTCATGCACTCTGGTTTCTTACCACATCCCAAACACATACAGACAAATTAATTGGCTTCCTAGACTACGATACATAAATAGACATATGACTATAGTAGGAATTAGATTGTGAGCCCCTCTGAGGGACAAAACAATATACTCTGTAAAGTGCTGCACAAGATGTCGGTGCTATTTAAATACTACAGTAAATAATACTAATAATACAAGTTCTTATAAGAACGTTTTCGAAGGTTTCAGCTATAATTTAACACTCTATTTCATTAGATGTTGAATTAAAACTTCCATTACACAATCCTTTTGTTATTTCACAGTGTCTCTCCCCTGGCCACGGTTGCAAAATTTGGTATCACTGTTTTGCATGTTTGTGTTGCTGTCTTTTTCTTTTCTTACCTGCAGAGTTGATATTGCTGAATGAAATCTGATTGTAGGTACACATGCTCAGTATTGTCCAACAGAATCAAGCTCAATCCTTCAGGGTGACACTGCAATGCATATGTGGTACAGGTTCATCTCATGGCAACAGCTATGCCTGTCTTTTTGAAGGGAGGAGGAGAAACAATGCCAAGGGGGACACCAGAGTGGCTACCACTGGTAGATGGTGTGAAGAGGGGAACAATGGGTACTAGCTTTGCATGGGTGTGTCTGTTGCTAAGGTTCCAGCATACCAGATAATTTTTTTTTGTGACATTGGAGGACACCTGTACACATACTAGTTTCTTGGCTGAGACACTCCTAAACGGTCACCTCGGCCTAGTGTTGTCTACTGTTTATACACATTTTAAGTGTCTGTTCCACTCTGCAGGTATGACAGTATCATGCTGTGTTGTGGATGTTGCGCCTGGAGGCAAAAAGCCACACCGGACCTGCTCTGTTGTCCCATTTGTACGCAGGCCAATAAGTGACTGACCCCACATAGCCTCAGCATTGGTAGAATCTTGTGTGACAATGGTACCAATCTGTTGTCTGTGCTGAGAAATGGCAAATTGACTCACATGCCTTTCATGGCACATGTGTTAAATGTCATTGTGCAACCTCTCATGGACAAGTACCGCTGATCCCAGGATGTCTTGAAGAAGGCCATCAAAGTGGCTGTCCATTTCCATTTTCTTTAGCAACAAAATGTGGGGTGTCTTCTTTCTAAAATGGGATCACTTGTGGGGTTCCTAAACTGCCCTGGCATTTTAGGGGCCCTGAACTGTGAGGAGTAGTCTGGAAACCAAGTGCCTCAAAATGACCTGTGAAATCCTAAAGGTACTCATAGGACTTTGGGCCCCTTAGCACACCTGGGCTGCAAAAAAGTGTCACCCATGTGGTATTGTCATACTCAGGAGAAGTAGTATAATGTGTTTTGGGGTGTATTTTTACACATACCCATGCTGGGTGGGAGAATTATCTCTGTAAATGGACAATTGTGTTTAAAAAAAATCAAACAATTGTCATTTACAGAGATATTTTTCCCACCCAGCATGGGTATGTGTAAAAAAACACCCCAAAACACATTATACTACTTCTCCTGAGTACGGCGATACCACATGTGTGACACTTTTTTGCAGTCAAGGTGCGCTAAGGTGCCCAACGTCCTATGAGTACCTTTAGGATTTTACAGGTCATTTTGAGGCATTTGGTTTCTAGACTACTCCTCACGGTTTAGGGCCCCTAAAATGCCAGGGCAGTATAGGAACCCAACAAGTGACCCCATTTTAGAAACAAGACACCCCAAGGTATTCTGTTAGGTGTATGATGAGTTCATAGAAGATTTTATTTTTTGTCAGAAGTTAGTGGAAAATGACACTTTGTGAAAAAAAAAACAATAAAAATCAATTCCGCTAACTTGTGACAAAAAAATAAAATCTTCTATGAACTCACCATACTCTTAACTGAATACCTTGGGGTGTTGTCTTTCTAAAATGGGGTCACTTGTGGGGTTCCTATACTGTCCTGGCATTTTAGGGGCCCTAAACCGTCAGGAGTAGTCTGGAAATCAAAAGCCTCAAAATGACCTGTGAAATCCTAAAGGTACTCATAGGACTTTGGGCCCCTTAGCGCACCTAGGCTGCAAAAAAATGTCCCACATGTGGTATTGCCGTACTCAGGAGAAGTAGTATAATGTGTTTTGGGGTGTATTTTTACACATACCCATGCTGGGTGGGAATAATTCTCTCACCTAGCATGGGTATGTGTAAAAATACACCCCAAAACACATTATACTATTTCTCCTGAGTACAGCAATACCAAATGTGTGACACTTTTTTGCAGCCTAGGTGCGCTAGAGCAGTGTTTCTCAACATTTTATTGGTATGTACCCCTTTTAAAACTCTGTGCTCACCAAGTACCCCCTAGCATAATAAACTTTATCCCAAGTACCCCTTGACAAATATCTATTTGATCGTAGTACATGATAATTGGTTCTAAACAATTTCCAAGCATTTACTATTGTTTTTGATTAGCTAAAATACTAATTTAGTGTAGTTTAAATAAGATTTATCATTTTCTAAAACTCTAAATGTGTTATTCTTGGTTAAGTATACCAAACTCGAGTACCCCCTGGAACCATCAGAAGTACCCCCTGGGGTACGTGTACCACATGTTGAGAACCTAGGCGCTAGAGGGCCCAAAGTCCTATGAGCACCTTTAGGCTTTACAGGGGTGCTTACAATTTAGCACCCCCCAAAATGCCAGGACAGTAAACACACCCCACAAATGACCCCATTTTGGAAAGTAGACACCCCAAAGTTTTCAGGGAGGGGCATGGTGAGTCCGTGGCAGATTTCATTTTTTTTGTCACAAGTTGAAATGGAAACTTTTTTTTAGTTTTTTTTTTTTTTTTTGTCACAAAGTGTCATTTTCCGCTAACTTGTGACAAAAAATAAAATCTTCTATGAACTCACCATGCCTCTTAGTGAATACTTTGGGATGTCTTCTTTCCAAAACGGGGTCATTTGGGGGGTATTTATACTATCCTGGAATTCTAGCACCTCATGAAACATGACAGGTGCTCAGAAAAGTCAGAGAAAAGTCAGAGATGCTTTAAACTGGGGAAATTCACTTTTTGCACCATAGTTTGTAAACGCTATAACTTTTACCCAAACAAAAAAAAAAATCCAATAAGTGTCTATTTATTGATCAAAGACATGTAGCACAATAAATTTAGACAAAAATGTATATAGAAATGTTACTTTATTTGAAAAATGTCAGCAAAGAAGGTTAAAAAAATCATTTTTTGGACAACATTCAAGTCTTTTTTGATGAATATAATACAAACTAAAAATTACAGCAGCAATCAAATAGCACCAAAAGAAAGCTGTATTAGTGACAAGAAAAGGAGGTAAAATTCATTTAGATAGTAGTTGTATGACCGAGCAATAAACCATTAAAGCTGCAGTGGTCTGAATGGAAAAAAAGTGTCTGATCCTTAAAGGGTTTTAAGACTGCAGTCCTTAAGTAGTTAATTTAGGGTGTTTGCAGTACATGGCTGAAGCATGACTGGAAAAGTATAAAAACACCTACCAATATTTCCTATTGTTTTTTGCAGGCTCAGAAATAATAATCCCATAATCCCTTTCTTATGATGTTTATATAATTGAGCTCTGTGCCTCAAAGGCTCACACATGCTGACCCCAACAATGGTTAATGAAAGACTGCCAATGCACATTAGGAAATATCATCCATTGGATAAAGGGATGTTGCTGTCTGGGTCAGAAATCTCATCCTGCTGAACTTCTCCTTGGAGATGTCCTATCAGTGCTGGATAGAGCTGAAATATTACAATACTTTTGGTGTTGGTGGTGGGTCTCAAAATAATTACCATTTTGTAAAAAATGATTGTAAAGTCTCATTCTTGTGCTTCCTATAGCATTGCAAATATTTGCCTAAGGGCCTATTCATATTAAAATTGTTCACCACCTCTTCCTCTACACTTCGTTGTCTCTCTCTTCAGTAATGTATGAGGTTACAGAAGGGACCACCCACAAATATGCAGAGTATAAGGGACATATAAAACAACAACCTTACCCCAGAGAGGCGGTTAAGACATTGAGTTTAATTTGGACTCCAACAGAAGAAGATGCCTTTAGCAGGATTTGCCTGTTTCCTCAGGTAAATGCCATCGTGTCTTTCAGCATTTGTGCGTATGGCCTTGGGAACGCCTAATGGCACTCTGAGTCTGTGTGTGCAACCTCTGAAAGACACTTTGTTATTGACCCCAGGAAGCGTACGAGTCCCGCAAAACACTTTGTATTTTAATAGCATCCAAATAAATCTTGATTTCTTAACCTCTTCTCTAAGTTAAGACTGTTTTATTATACATCCCTCATACTTTGCATTTTTTGTGGGGGGGGGGGGGGGGGGGGGTTTGAGGGAAGGGGAAGCGTCTTCTCCCACCTCATATAATATTCCCCTCCCCCACAGAGGGGATTTTTGCTTGAAGTGCAACCTAACAAATTCTAAATTAGTCATGGAGACGGAATTCTCCACATGCCAAATATTGTGGTTGTCCATTCACAAGCCACTTTTGTATGAAGTATTGTACCTAAACGTGTGACCTTTGTCTTGAAATACTACACTATATTCACACTCCTCTGTTTCTTATTTTTTTTTTCATTTCAATGCCAAAATAATGCATTTGTTTAAGTCTGACAGCCCCATTAACTTGCACTGCAGCTGTGCCACCACACAACAGCTAGCAGTGAAGCTTAGCTATGTGCACTTGGCACCACTGTCTATTTAAACAGGCCTTGATTTTATCTGATCCTGCCCTCGGGCAAAGCCAGAGGGAATTATTTCTGATAATGTTGTAGCTGAGTGGCCAATGGGCACTTCTGTTTGTTACTGATGTAGCCAATAAAATGCACAAACTTTGCATGGATTGATCCCTGTCCCAATAAATGTTCAGCCCTTTCCAGTACTCCTTTTCCCTAATAGAGATGGCCCGAACCTCCGATTTTCGGTTCGCGAACCAGGTTCGCGAACTTCCGGCAAAAGTTCGGTTTGCGCGAACTTCCGCGAACTGCAATAGACTTCAATGGGGAGGCAAACTTTGAAAAATAGAAACACTTATGCTGGCCACAAAAGTGATGGAAAAGATGTTTCAAGGGGTCTAACACCTGGAGGGGGGCATGGCGGAGTGGGATAGACGCCAAAAGTCCCGGGGAAAAATCTGGATTTGACGCAAAGCAGCGTTTTAAGGGCAGAAATTGGATGCTAAATTGCAGGCCTAAAGTGCTTTAAAACATCTTGCATGTGTATACATCAATCAGGGAGTGTAATTAGACTACTACTTCACACTGACACACCAAACTCACTGTGTAACGGACCGCAAAGAGCTGTTTTTGCGTAGTGACGGCCGTGCTGGACTGGTGCGCACCATGGCGAGATTGCTCTTCCACACTCAGTGATGTTAGATAATGTCTGACTGCCTTATCAACTTTCAATGGTTCTTTCTCTACCATTGTTAAAGCTTACATCTATTTTTTTAAATACTTGTTCTGCTTGCTGTTCAGTACCTGCAACGAGAATCTTTTATGGAGGGCAAGTCTGCCATTGTGAGTGACCACTGGTAATGGCCGGGGAATCCTGGTTGGATTCCGGTCCGGAGTGGGAGCCTAAGAAACGGCTACCACCACCACACATCCAAGGAAGGCAGCAGGCACGCTGTGGGCAAAGGAGCAGGAACGGCTACCACACATCCAAGGAAGGCAGCAGGCATAGCATGCACGTCCCGAGGTAGTGAGCAAAAGGAGGACTTTCGAGGCCCTGCTGTAGATGAAACTGATAGACTGTACTACCTGTAACGGGAATCTGTTATGGAGGGCAAGTCTGCCATCCATTCAAATGAAAGGTATGCACTGTGAACAGCAGGTAGGTAGGTATATGCAGTAAGGGGTATTACAATGTGCACCTGTCACACACAGACAGGTAGCGGACAGGCACAGTGACACTGCGTGCGCTCAACTCCTGTAGGTAGGTGGGTGCACTGTGAACAACAGGTAGGTAGGTAGGTATATGCAGTAATGGGTATTACAATGTGCACCTGTCACACACAGACAGGCACAGTAACACTGTGTGCGCTCATGTAGGTGGGTGGGTGCACAGTGAACAACAGGTAGGTATATGCAGTGATGGGTAATGTGCACCTGTCACACACACAGGTAGTCACTGAATGTGCTGGGCCTGGCAGTGGCACACACAGTATGAATTATCAAGGCTGTATATGCAACACAAGTGTCAGTGGGACACACAGAAAAAAAAAATAGATCACAAGAACAAGATTAGCTCTCAAAAGAGCTGTTGTGGGATGCTATTTTAGCAATAAGAATTAGCAAGGAGCAAGCTAAGAAGCCTACAAGAGCCTAACTAATCTTTCTCTATGAGAGAGTCTGCAGCAGCTGTCCCTTCTCTATTTACTGCAGGCACACGAGTGAGTAAAATGGCCAGCGATGCCTGCCTTTTATAAGGGGGGGAGTGGCTCCAGGAGGGAGTGTAGCCTGATTGGCTACAATGTGCCTGCTGACTGTGATATACAGGGTCAAAGTTGACCCTAATGGTGCATTATGGGGGTGAATCAAACTTCCGGTAAAGTTCGCGGTTCTCCGCGATCGCAAACCCCCGGAAGTTCGCCTGGAGCCGTTCGCCGGAGAACCGTTCGGGCCATCTCTAGTCCCTAATAGCATTAGTATTTGTTGCTACTCTGCTAAGTGTGTGATTATTCGACAGTTTTTTGTTTCAACTTTCCCAGACCTTTGACTTTAAGTTTTATTGCCTCCTGTACCAATGTCTGCTTATAAACCACAACCTGCTTTTGCCTAGCCCTTTAGAGACCATTGGTTTCTGATCTCCAATGTATGACCCAGGTCTGTTTTGGACTATTCTTAGTTGACAAGTTGGCACTGCACCTCCCTTCAAGATTATCCTTTGCCAACCTGACTTCCTCTCTTACCCGTACCCAGCCTAGTGGGGGTCCTGGTGGTATTTCTGCCTTCACATCCTCAGTCTCTATATCTTGTGCACTTAAGACCTGGGTGTTCCCCAGTGATGGAGAGTGGAGACTGATAGGAGGGAAAGAGATCCATTAGACCTTACAGGTTGAAATTTATAGATCCTGGATATTAGAATCCTGAGAATCTATTTTTTTTCAGATTAAACTACAAGTCTGGGCATGCAAATTTGCCAACTTATCCAGCAGTGGCTAGATAGTGTAATGGTTAAGGGCTCTGCCTCTGACAGGCAACCTGAGTTCGAATCGCAGCTCTTCCTGTTCAGTAAGCCAGCACCTATTCAGCAAGAAGGCCTTGGTCAAGACTCCCTAATGCTGCTACTGCCTATAGAGTTGTAGATCTGACGCTTTAAGTCTGCCAGGGGAAAAGCACAATATAAATGTTCTGTGTCTGTGCGTCTTGCCTCTTTTACTGAAGTGTATGAATCTTCTTTCATTAATGAGTAGTTATATGGTTAAAATCAGCCCAGAAATTAGTATACAGTCTTTGAACACATACACATCACATGCACTGTGTAAATGTACTTTTCAAATCTGTAATGGACAATTACAACCCCCCCCCCCCCCCCAAAAAAAAAAAAAAAAAACAACTAACTTTAGGACACTGAGCCAACCCAATTCTTATCACAAATGAAAACATGTTACAACTCTCTAAAGTTTTTGTAGCACTTTGGCACACAGAGATCCGCAGCATGCACATACTGAAAATCAAAGTAAGCTGCTCATTTAATATAATTCTATATTTGGAAAATGTACTGAACCTTCATAATCTGACTTTCAAACTGTTTAATTAGTGAAGTCAGTTATAATGAAAACCATGGGAAGAAATCCATCCACACTTCAAAATGTCATCGCGTTTTAAAATTATTCTCTGCTTAGTCGGTATCAATCACTTGATGCTACTGAAAATTCAGGTCTATCCCTCGAATCTTCTTCCAGCATTTTAATGACAGCGTTAACTCGTAAGAGACTGGAATCCCCGGCTATATAAAACGCCATTGCTGTTTACCATAATAATACACTTAGCCGGCGAGCGTGAACTGACTTGTTTGCATACGCATTTCAAAAACACAAACGAAAACTCAGTGAAATGAATAAACAAAAAACGAGGCCTTAATAATAATATTAATGCTGTGTGCATATTTGCCCTCCTGCTGTGTATTAGTCATTGCAATCCACAAGATCCATTACCCCCATGCATTCTGCAGCACATTCTTTGCTTGTAAAGTCATATTCCCAATGAACCAAAAGTAGTCTGCATAAAATAATCTATTTAGGAGATATGCTTCACCTAATTTAACATGTATCTAGTTCGTAAGAGTCAAACAAAGTACCTTAAATGTTAAAAATAAAGTAAGAAGCTCATATGGCTGCTAATGCCAGTTAAATGCTTATAAATGCGCTGTTTACTCGTCTGCTGTTGATTTCAGCTGCTCTATGTTGGACTTTCCATTTTCAATATTTTTCTGGCCTCAGGATTTATCAGCTGGGGAATGAATACAGATATAACTTGACCTCCTGCTTCATAAGTCACACTTCCAAAACAGGATGGTGACAGCGCCGAAATATCCAGATATTGCTTCTTAAAGGTGCTGCCTTTCCGGTACCAGCTTGTCTGTGGATAGAAAAATCTCATGACTGAACATGGGTAGAATTTGCACAGAATAAAAGCTGAATAGATGTATATGTAATAGGGTTGCAACGGTATGAAAATCCACGGTATGATAACCGTCAAAAAAAATACCACAGTATGACGGTATTACGGTATACGGTATTACGCAATTATTCTCAATACAATTACCCTTATAAAATGAGAAAAGGTCAAAGTTGAACAAACTCTTCTTTGTTAAACCCTTAAGGGTTAATGTCCTCCTGTCATGCTTGAAATATTTACTCTTCTAAATGTCAAAAAAAAAACAACAATACCAAAAGTAAATCTCAATCCAAAATTGCCAACAGAGCAATTTTTATATTTTGTTGGCTGTCATTCTCCCCGTGTCACATGACTGCCTATGGCAGAGAGGGCAGATGATAAGGCCATTGGAAAGCACAGTAGGTTAATATGTCTGCTTCCATGAATCAGGAAGTAGAAACTGTGCAGATTTATTTTAGGATTTGTATCAGCTGTAACAAAGAGAGAAATTGCTGTTGCATATCTTTTTGAGCAGAGGGGAGACCTTTTGAGTTCAGGTTTCCTTTAAAAATGCTGGTGGTACACTTTACTATACACATTAAAGTGTACCAGAGATGAAGCATAGTGAAAGTTTTATATATACCTGGGGCTTCCTCCAGCCCCATCATGCGCACGGATCCCTCCCACGCCGCCATCCTCAGCCTTTTCTATCGCTGGTATTGAGTCCGGTAACTTGAGCCAGTCGCGGCCAGTCTGAGCATGCGCAGTGCGTTCTCTACAGCGGAGAATAATATATGCCGGCATAGTACTATTTCTGGCTGCGACTGGCTGAAGTTACGGGACTTAGTACCAGCGATAGAAAAGGCTGAGGATGGCGGCGTGGGAGGGATCTGTGTGCATGATGGGGCTGGAGGAAGCCCCAGGTATGTATAAAACTTTCACTATGCTGTGTCTCTGGTTTCCTTTAAAGGATACCAGAGCTGAAAAATATAATGCAAATGGGGAGACATGTATTTAGTGCAGTCCTGGGCTGAGCTGCAGCAGAGGCTTTCTTTACAAAGTAGGGGGACAGAGGAGAACGGGGGGGGGGGAGCGGTGGGCATGAGGACTCATCATGACACATCACACAGACACACATCCATCAGGCAGACATCACACACACATATACATCAGGCAGACAACAAACACACACATACATACATCACACAGACATATGCATCAGGCAGACATACATCCATCAGGCAGGCAGACATACATCCATCAGGCAGACATACATCCATCACACACGCAGACGTCATCACACACACATATACATCAGGCAGACACACATCCATCTGACAGACACATCACACACACATGCCATAAATATACACACTGGCTGCATTTAAATACTGCACCTCTCCCACAGCAGCACTGCTAGTTATCTGCTGTCATAGCTTCAACTCCACGTGCAGTGTCTTTCTCTCTCTCCTTCTCCCGGTCGGGCGGCAGTGTTCATTTTCATGGGGGAGGAGTGCTGGCCATTCCTTTGAACACTGATCCGTATCAGTGTTAAGCTCAACTCTGCAGTCGGGGGAGGAAGGAGACTGCGTGCATTGAGCAGGAGGGAGCACGGGCTGTAGCCTTTTCTCATTTAGTGTAGTTATTTTGAAAGGAATCACCTGGTGTCTCCCCCTCTGCTCTTGTGGTACAGTCCACAATTAAAAATAACACAAGCAGATACATTGCCGGGGAAAAAGATCTGTGTGCGCTCCAGCCGTGGCCGCGTCATCATTACAGGACCCGCTTCACCACCCAGCTCCTGCACTCATGTCGGCAAGCCTCCCGCAATCGGGAACTAGCTTTGTAAGCTTGCCTTCCTAATTTGGAGGGAGACGGAGAGCAGGACAATGCCGGAGCGGTGGATGCGGAAATGCAGCCTAAACCGGTATTTCCTAAAAGTGCACGGTACGGTTACCATGCATTGTAAAACCGCGATAAACCGTAATACCGGTAAATCGTGGCAACCCTAATATGTAATGCAACAAAGTATATTGTACTAGGCCGGGGGAGGGGGGGGGGCAATACTTTGATTTCAATCTAGAAGTAGATTGCAAAGGACTGCTGGGCAGATCACGGTCACACAGCACTAAGTGGAGTGCCAGAAGCAAAGTGAAACTGCCAAAGTGGAGCACAGAGTGAGTGCAGCATACTTTACTTACTTGTCAACACCACTGGGATCCCTCTTCAGCTCTTTCTTACACTCTCCTCTCTATGATGCCCTCTAGTGGCATGTCTCATTAAATGCACTGCTGGAGGGGTCATAGAGACAGTGTGACAAGCAGGGCTAAAGAGGAATCCTGGCTATACAGACTGGTGAGTGAAGCATGCTTCACTACTCTGCTTAGCATATGGGGGAGGCTACCTACTGGAGGCACATCTGGCTGTCTGTGCTGAGGAGGGGAGCTGCCAATTCGGGGGTACATCTGTCTATGCTGGGCAGGTGTCTGTGAATACTGGAGGCACATCTAGCTGTCTGTGCTGGGGAGGTGCAAGCAATATACCGGTGGCACATCTGGCTATCTATGTTGGGTTGGGAAAGCGGGCTGCCTCTGTGTTGTTGTTTTTTTTTTTGGGGGGGTGGGGGAGTAGGTCACTCCGACTTGGAAATTTTTAGGCAGCTTGAAATCTGAAAAATTTGTGGGCTCCCCTGTAAAAGCCTATTCTACTTTGTGGCTGGAAGATTGCGAGAAACAGTTTAAAGTGGTAGTTGCCAAGGCCACTTAATCTTGCTCATGAGTTTTGGGGAAGAAAATACATTGGGGAAGGAAATGGGAGGGGGGGGGGCAGAGTTGAAATGTTCAAGTAGTTTTTATGTTTTTGTTTTTTTTAGTTTTTGTCATGTTGTGAATTCTGCAGTGAAGCATACATCGATAGACACGGTCAGGAGCCAATTGAAAATAAATGCATACAGATCCCCATGCTTGTAACACAGACTGTCACTTTGGATTGTCTACAATAATGCAATCATTCAATTAGAGCAGGTGTGGAAGCCAACTAATGAGTTATTGCTTTGAACAGTTGATCACAAGGAAGGATACATGGGCTGTGTGTATGAAACACAGTGTTCAAATTCCAAACTAGAAAACTGGGTGTGTTTACAGTCAATTTTGGAAATTAGAAGTAGATTGCAAATAGATACCAAAAGCTAAGGTAACTCGGATACCATTAGAGTGGTAAGACATTAGCGCAGCACTAATACATGTTAATAGTATATTTTTAGTGAAAGTTTAATTTTTTTTAACATTTTGGCAGTAGGCATTGTGAAGAGCTCTTTAACTTTCATCTCTCATTTTTAAGAGCACATCTTATTCATTAATGTGATTATTGATACTCTAACCCTAATCTCCCTTCTTAATGCTAACTCTTTTCTGACATCTAACCCTGTACTCCGCCTTAGTCCTAGCCCCCCTAATTAGTACTTAAACCCAATTATTAACCTTAACCAATACTCACGTTACATCCTTTCAGCTTCAGCATCAATTCCTTTTCATAAAGATACTATCCTGCATAATACCAATTACTCTTAATACTGATCGTTCTTCTGCAATATATGCCTGATGATGGTTCAGGTTCCTGCATGAAAGATTTCCCAACCTTGTATCCCATACAGAGATTTAGCAGTAGTTAAAGGGAAATTAATAAAACAAAACTACATAACTAATCAGCCAAAGCTAAACATCACTGGAAGGGCAGGGCTGCATTCAAAATATACAATATATAGACATAGGAAGTTATTTCTGATGCTGAAATAAGAAAAATTATAATAAAAGTGGTTATTCTGAATAACTTACTGCATTCCACTATTTGTAATTACAGTGCCTCGTTAAAGAGAAACCGTGACCAAGAATTGAACTTCATTCCAATCAGTGGCTTACATCTATTTTTTTAAATACTTGTTCTGCTTGCTGTTCATTACCTGCAACGAGAATCTGTTATGGAGGGCAAGTCTGCCATTGTGAGTGACCACGGGTAATGGCCGGGGAATCAGGGTTTGATTCCGGTCCGGAGTGGGAGCCTAAGAAACGGCTACCACCATCACACATCAAAGGAAGGCAGCAGGCACGCTGTGGGCAAAGGAGCAGCAACGGCTACCACACATCCAAGGAAGGCAGCAGGCATGGCATGCACGTCCCGAGGTAGTGATCAAAAATAACAATACAGGAGGACTTTTGAGGCCCTGCTGTATATGACACTGATTGACTTTACTACCTGTAACGAGAATATGTTATGGAGGGCAAGTCTGACATCCATTCAAGTGAAAGGTATGCACTGACTGCCAGGTATAATACAATGTGCGGTCACAGATGCAGTGAAAGGTATGCAGCGACTGCAAACAGCTGCTTGTGTAGTGACAGCCCTGCTGGACTGGTGCGCACCATGACGAGAGTGCAGGTGATGGTGGCTTTCCAGCCCATATAGTCGCCGAGCTGAGGTAGTTGAATGACAGAACAGTGACTGTCCAGCTGATCAAATTTGGTCTGTCCATAATGAAGCAACGACCTTATTATCATGGGTGTGCCAAAAGCCCCCCCCCCTCCCCCCTGAGACACTCATATAGCTGGCGGTCATTGCTTCATTGTGATACGCAAGCCCCTTCACCACGGCAAGGTAATGATCACGATGGGGAATTGGCACATGTACATGCCTTTTTGTTTTGTTGTTGCAGCTGCAGGGCAGCTAGAAAAATTAGGCAGGTATGTACACGCACCAGAAAAATTATTATAGCGGTCGCTGCTAGCAGTGGCCTTAAAAATTCAGGAATCCACCTGGAGTCCTGGACCTTGTTGGGGGTGGCGGAGAAGGCAGTCAAGTGGCCTGCGGGAAAAGATGCTGTGTGGGGAGTGACTTAGTCTTGGGGCAGGCAGTCACATGGTGTGCGGGCAGAGGTGCTGTGTGTGGGGACGACTTAGTCTTGGGGCGGGAAGTAGGCCTCTGGGATCCATGCCTCATTCATTTTGAAAAAGGTGAGGTACTGAACACTTTTGTGATTTAGGCGACTTCTCTTCTCAGTGACAATGCCTCCAGCTGCGCTGAAGGTCCTTTCTGACAGGACGCTTGAGGCAGGGCAAAAAAGAAGTTTGATGGCAAATTGGGACAGCTCTGGCCACAGATCAAGCCTGCGCACCCAGTAGTACAAGGGTTCATCGCTGCTCACAGTGTCTACATCTACACTTAAGGCCAGGTAGTCGGCTACCTGCCCGTCCAGGCATTGGTGGAGGGTGGATCCGGAAGCGTTAAAGTGAGGCGTTGGACTAAAGAATGTCCGCATGTCCGACATCAATGTATATCACCTGTCTGTCTCACTCACCAATTGAATTGGACCACAACTGTATGTATTCACATAACAGGAGCAGCTGCTAGTTACCAGCAATTGCAATACAAAATTAATTCAACACTTGCTGCCGCTCTTGGTCATAAATATGTATACCTTTATTGAGAACCATAGAAAAATCACAACACCTGCCTTAAAAACACTTAAAATAAATGCGGAGCGCTCCAAACCTCATACCATGCCACACAGCACACCATCATTCATCCCTTCCACCCTGGTACCGGTACCAATCCAGTAGTATCTTCAGGGTGTTGAGGAAAAGTGACTGCTGTTTTTTGCATGCATATATCACAAGCCGCTACAATGCTCCGACTGCACAAGATACTTCCAACTTCAACAGGACACCGTGTTTGAGCCGCGTAATCTTACCACCCGATGAGGGCCTCAGATCTGGTCACCCATGGCTCCTATTCCTTATTGGGCTCCTGCTGGATAAGTTTCTCCGTCTCTCTCTTCGGCTCTACCCTCCTTGCAACTTTCAAGGGGAGCCAGATACGTTAGTTTACTCCACCCCGAGTCTCCAGTATATCAGGGGAGCTCACGTGAGTGCGGAGTTTCGCCTTCAGCAGTTCGGCCGGCCGGCTAGTGTGAACTACAAGGAGCGCTCAGACGCATGTTGCGGTGAAGCCCCGCCCATCGACGCATTGCGCCCGCCCACTGCGAGCTTCGTCAGGATATGTGGCGTGGCTGACAGGGCAGTGATTTATGCGCCATTACGTGCGCTAATGGGGCGTTCCAATGACGTCATCAGTTACTATGGTTACAAACTATGACTCCGGAACTTCTCCCCTTCGTTCCCACTCTGGCTTATACGTTTTTGATGGTGGAACCTGCTTAGCAAGTCCACAGCTATATTTAAATCAATCCACAATATAGTCACTGCCTAGCAATTTTCTTTACATATTGTCCCATTGATATCTCCAACATGTCCGACATCACCATGAGATCGCTGGAGCATCCTGTCCTTGCCTGCGTGGACATGGGAGAAGGATTACTGGCAGTGGTACCTTTATTGCGTTGTGCTGTGACATCACCCTTAAATGCATTGTAAAGCATAGTTGCCAGCATGTTCTGCAAGTGCTGTATCCTTTCTGCCTTCAGGTTAGTTGGTAGCATGTCCGCCACTTTGTGCCTATACTGAGGGTCTAGTAGCATGGCCACCCAGTACAGCTCATTCCCCTTGAGTTTTTTTATACAGGGGTCCCTCAACAGGCTGGACAGCATGAAAGATGCCATTTGCACAAAGTTGGATCCAGACGTACTGTCCATCTCCTCTTGCTCTTCCTCAGTGACGTCAGGTAAGTCCTCCTCCTCCCCCCAGCCACAAACAATACCACGGGAATGTTGAGCAGCACAAGCTCCCTGCGACGCCTGCTGCGGTTGTTCTTCTGCCGCTGCCTCCTTCTCGTCCTCCAAAGAAACACCTTCCTCATCTTCCGAGTCTGACTCCTCTTCCCCACACGACTCTTCCTCCTCCTCCCCCCTCTGTGCTGCCACAGGTGTTGAGGAAACATCTGGTTCTGGTGCGAATTGATCACACAACACTTCCTGCTGTAACTTTTCCTCTTCATGCTCCTCCACAGCTTGATCCACCACTCTACGCACGGCACGCTCCAGGAAGTAAGCGTACGGGATCAAGTCACTGATGGTGCCTTAACTGCGACTCACCAGGTTGGTCACCTCCTCAAACGACCGCATGAGCCTGCATGCATTTCGCATCATTGTCCAGTTTTTGGGCCAGAACATCCCCATCTCCCCAGATTGTGTCCTTCTACTGAAATTGTAGAGGTACTGGGTGATGGCTTTCTCCTGTTCTAGCAGGTGAGAGAACATAAGGAGGGTTGAATTCCAGCGAGTCGGGCTATCACATATAAAGCATCTCACCAGCAACTTGTTTCTCCGCTGAATCTCAGCAAAGTGTGCCATGGCCGTGTAAGACCGCCTGAAATGCCCACACAACTTCCTGGCCTGCTTCAGGCATGTCCTCTAAGCCTGGGTACTTTGACACAAATCGTTTAATGACTAGATTCAGCACATGTGCCATGCAGGGTACATGTGTCAGCTTTCCCAAATTCAACGCAGAAATGAGATTGCTGCTGTTGTCACACACCACGTTGCCAATCTCCAGCTGGTGCAGGGTCCGCCACTGATCCACCTGTTTGTTAAAAGCAGCCAGGAGAGCTGGTCCAGTGTGACTCTCCGCTTTGAGGCAAGACATGTCTAAGATGGCGTGACACCGTCGTACCTGGCATGCAGCATAGGCCCTTGGGGGCTGGGGCTGCATATCTGGAGAGGAGATTGCAGCACCAGTAGAGTTGAACTGCCACTCAGCCAAGGAGGAGGAGGATGACAACAGCAAATAGGATGTAGCAGGAGGAGAGGAGGTGGCAGGAGGCCTGTCTTCAAGCTGTGGAGGTGTCACAAGTTGGTCTGCTGCACAGCCACGTACTCCCTGCTTGCCATCGGTCATCCGGTTGACCCAATGAGCTGTGTAAGTAATGTACCTGCCCTGACCGTGCTTGGCAGACCAGGCATCCGTGGTCAGGTGGACCCATGAGCCAACGCTGTGTGCCAGAGATGACACCACGTGCCTCTCACAGGTACAGTTTGGGAATCACCTTTTTAAAGAAATAATTGCGGCCTGGCATCTTCCACTGCGGTGTCCCAATGGCCACACATTTACGGAAGGCCTCAGAGTCCACCAGCTGGTATGGTAACAGCTGGCGAGCTAACAGCTCCGCCAAGCCAGCTGTCAGATGTCGGGCAAGGGGGTGACTGTCAGAAATTGTCTTCTTCCGCTCAAAGTTTTCCTTCACAGACACCTGGCTGCTGTGGGCAGAGGAGCAGGAACCGCTCAAGGTCAGAGGTGGAGTGGAGGAGGGTGGCTGTGAAGGTGCAAGGGAGAAAGCAGCTGAAGATGATGCACCTGAAGGAGGAAGAGTAGAAGGAGGGTGGCTTTTCTTTTGTATGCTGCTTTTGCACAGGTGCTCTTCCCATTGGAGTGTGTGCCTTTTCTCCATGTGCCTTCGTAAGGCACTTGTCCCTACGTGGGTGTTGGCCTTTCCATGGCTCAATTTTTGGAGGCAGAGAGAACAGATGGCATTTCTTCAATCTGAGGCAGACACACAAAACATTTTCCAAATCGCTTAGCCCCCCTGGGGGGATTGCACTATGGTGGCATCAGCAGCTGACGTTGAAGGGCATGTTGGCTGGCTGTACATAGGTGGCAATACATGTCGCCGGACACTGCCACCAGCTGTTTCTGACAATGAGCTCTCCCTGCTTCTTTCAGGAACTCCTCCCCTCCTACTCCTCTCTGACTCCCCCTCTGAAGTGTCCCCCTGTTCATCTCCTCTATTGGGAACCCACGGGCATCCGTATCATCGTCATCATCATAATCATTCTGCCCAGCTTTGTTTGCCTCAGACACCTCCAAAACTGCACCAACAGCAGGTACTTCATCATCCCCCTCTGCACATGTTACGTCCATAGTGTCGCATAACTCAGACATATGAGGTGGTGTAACTTGCTTAGCGCCTTCATCTGGTTGTAACAATAATGGCTGTGCATCAGTGATTTCCCCACCAAATAACTCCTGTGAACTGTCAAATGTAGCAGATGTGGTACTTGGAGTAGCGCTGGTGGCTGCAGAAGATGAGGTGTTCCGTGTTAAATAGTCAACCATGTCCTGACAATATTGGGAGTTGATGGGACATGCCTTCTTCTGAGCACTGTACTTTGGTCTAGGGCCGCACAAAATCACATCTTGCACAGACCTGCCGGGTGGCCTTCCTCTGGGTCTGTCTCTACCTCTGCCCCTACCTGTTTTGTAAGTTTTTTCCATATCGGGGGGGGGGGGGGGGGGTAAAGTGAAAGGTATGCACTGACCTGAGTAATACAATGTGCAGTCACACAGGTGCAGTTAACAGGTATGCACGGAGTGGTATATCACACTGCGTGCGCTCACATAGGTGGGTGCACTGAAGTGAACAACAGGTTGTAGTAGGTGTAGGCAGTGATGGGTATTACAATGTGCACCTGTCACACACAGACAGGTACCGAACAGGCACAGTGACACTGCGTGCACTCACGTAGGTGGGTGGGTGGGTGCACAGTGAACAACAGGTAGGTTAATGCAGTGGGTATTACAATGTGCACCTGTCACACACAGACAGATACCGGACAGGTACAGTGACACTGCGTGCGCTCACATAGTTGGGTGGGTGCACAGTGAACAACAGGTAGGTATATGCAGTGGGTATTACATGTGCACCTGTCACACACACAGGTAGTATTCAGTGAATGTGCTGGGCCTGGCAGTGGCACACACAGTAGGAATTACTAAGGCTGCCTATGCAACACAAGTGTCAGTGGGACACACACACACGCAAACAAAAAATAGCTCACAAGAACAAGATTAGCTCTCAAAAGAGCTGTTGAGGGGTGCTTTTTTAGCAATAAGAATCAGCAAGGAGCAAGCTAAGAAGCCTACAAGAGCCTAACTAAGCTTTCCCTATGAGAGTCTGCAGCTGCTATCCCTTCACTAATTACTGCAGGCACACAAGGGAGTGAAAAGCCTGACGCTGCCTGCCTTTTATAAGGGGGGTGGGGCTCCAGGAGGGAGTGTAGCCTAATTGGCTACAATGTGCCTGCTGACTGTGATGTAAAGGGTCAAAGTTGACCCTCATGATGCACTATGGGGGCGAACCAAACTTCTGGAAAAGTTTGCGGTTCTCCGTGATCCCAAACCCTGGAAGTTCGCCGGGAACCGTTCGCCGGCGAACCGTTCGGCCCATCTCTAGTTGTGACTTAGTAGAACGTTGCTCTATTGTTTTTTGTTTTTACTTTATTTTGTTTCTCTTTAATGTCCCCAATAATGATGTAAAGCTTTAGTCTGACCTTATTTGGCCACCTGTGATTGCCTTCTAATTAAAAATGCTTAAAAATAGTGTCTTGCTTTGTACTGCTTCATCTACCAAGTACTATAATCAAAATTTCTGTAATGCATTTTCATTACTATAATTAGGTTGCATAGATGCTAGCGTCCCTTTGCTAAATCTCACTATAAACGTGCCTTTAACTCATCCAGGCTTCTGTAAGAGGAGGCAAGCAATCATTTTGCATTTCTACACTAAACTGATATCACTTAGCAGCCTAAATGTGCAGTACAATTTTAAAAAGTAGAGCACAGCGTGTACTAACACCTATCTGACATTATCTTTAGTAAGAAAACATTTATGAAACACTTAACAGATTTACTGTGTCTTTTAGTAGTTGCTAATTATAACATTTGTGTGTATGTGTGAGATTATTAGATTTTGGCATACAGCTTAATGCTCAGAATTTAATCTCACAGATTGGTGAGCAAAATAGGAAGGATTCAACAATCTCATGAATATATGGATCATTTTTCTAGGAAATATATGTCAGTAGGTCAGCAGAGGCAATCTATTGTGCAAAGATAATTTGGCAAATCTAATGTATGGCCCTGTATTGAATCATGTGGGGAATTAGGATATTATGCATTTCATAAATAACAGCCAGAAAAAATAAAAGACCATTGTTTAATGATAAAAAAATATCAAGATTACCGTGTATGGTAATTTAAGTGACACAGTGTAAATGTTATGTATAAAAGACCCAGTTATGCACTTTGAAAAAAATGGACTGCAGAGGGCACTGTATGATTCTGCTGTGCCTAGATCAAGACCTTGTCACCTATATCCCATCTGACCATATTCTGGACTCATCACTGGGGCAGGGCTGGACTTGCTGGTAGGGTGGGAGTGTGCTATGGTCTCTGTAGAGATGAGCGTAATGGCGTAATTACGATTTCGCGAAATTTCGCGTAATTAGTGTAATTACGTTTATGGCCGTAAGTACATAATCGTAATGAAGAAGGATTTTGCGAAATTTCGCGTAAGCGTAATTTTCGCATTGCAATGGATATTACGAAATTAATGCGTATGGCCATGCTCCCGAAGCGGAAAAGTTGACGCATGGATCAATGTTAGGTAGCCGCCGACTTTAAGGGTTAATAGCAAAGCCCCCTTAAATGCTAAGAGCCTCAAATTTGGAGAATATATTAAGGAGATCAGGAGGAATAAGAGGACATTTTTTTTTTCAAAAAGACCTTATAGTTTTTGAGAAAATCGATGTTAAAGTTTCAAAGGAAAAATGTAAACATTTAAAAACCCGCCGACTTTAACACTTAATAGCAAAGCCTGCTTAAAGTTTAGGAACACCAAATTCCCAGGGTATATTAAGGGGATCAGTGGGAATAAGAGGAAATTTTTTTTTTTCAAAAAGACCTTATAGTTTTTGAGAAAATCGATTTTTAAGTTTCAAGGGCGAAAATGTCTTATAAATGCGGAAAATGTCAGGTTTTTTTGCACAGGTAACAATAGTGTATTATTTTCATAGATTCCCCCAAGTGGGAAGAGTTTCACTTACTTCGTTCTGAGTGTGGGAAATATAAAAAAAAATGACGTGGGGTCCCCCCTCCCAGACCTCTTTAACCCCTTGTCCCCCATGCAGGCTGGGATAGCCAGAATGCGGAGCACCGGCCCGCGTGGGGCTCCGCACCCTGACTATACCAGCCCGCATGGTCCATGGATTGGGGGGTCTCGGAAGGGGAGGGGCAGCCAAGCTTTCCCCTCCCCCTCCGAGCCCTTGTCCAATCCAAGGACAAGGGGCTCTTCTCCACCTCCGATGGGCGGTGGAGGTGGAGGCCGCGATTTCCTGGGGGGGGCGTTCATGGTGGAATCTGGGAGTCCCCTTTAAAAAGTTGTCCCCCAGATGCCCACCCCCCCTCCCAGGAGAAATGAGTATAGAGGTACTTGTACCCCTTACCCATTTCCTTTAAGAGTTAAAAGTAAATAAACACACAAACACTTAGAAAAAGTATTTTAATTGAGCAAAAAACATAACCACGAACCACGTCCTTTAATATTCTTAATTAACCATTAATACTTACCTGTCCCTTTAAATAAATGATCCCACGCAATATCCTCAGAAATGTTCTATCAGTTACAATGTAACAAAGTTATTACAATGTAACAACTTTGTTACATTGTAACTACGCCGCACCCGACGCCACTCACCGCCGCCGCATACGCATCTGCGCTGCACGGACCCGTTGGACGCATTCCCTACTGCAATTAGCGCTGATGCGGACCGCAACTCATACAAAAGTACGCGTTGACGCATTCCGCACGCGGCAACGCGTATTTGTGTACGCGTAGTGGTCCGCAACAGTGCTAATTGCAGTAGGGAATGCGTCCAATAATACGCATGGCGGCCGGCCGACTGGTGAGTCGTCAAAAACGAAACTAAGTCACAGCGGGGGACCGGAGGATTCCAGAGCGGCTCCAAGGGCACAGGACTGCTGCAGGGGGCTGGTAGTAGCCCCAGGTAATTGAAACTCTTTACCCCCTGTTCAGTTAAGGTTCCCTTTAAAGATCATGACACGGGAATACCAGACATAAAAACCTTCTCCTTGCTATAAGGTCTACTGGTGGAGAGAGTGCCTACAATGGGAGTAGCAGACAGCAAAACATTCTCCTTTAATAGTGTCTCCTGGTGGATATAGTAGAGACAGTGCCTACAATGAGTGAAATTAATTGGTTCCAATTTATGAAAACTATCCACAGTTATGGTTACTTTTTGCTTCTGTAGTTGAAACCATTAAAACCAATGGGCTCTGAAAGAGAAGCCATATCTGTGATCCAGCATTGAAAGACACCCTCTACAAACAGTCTTATGTTTCATGAATGTCATCTAAATCATCAGAGTTTAACCATCCTATGTAAACAAACTTCTGACTGGCCAACATGAATCTTGATGACCTCCCCACCCTATCCAGTAATATTTTTAATCATTACCTTATTCCCATCAGCATTCTGTTTCCCCCACGGCATCAGTCATTTCCCCACTTAAAGTGTACCCGAGGTGACATGCAACATGATGAAATAAACATGTGTATGTACAGCGCAAAACACACTAATAACCTTATGTTATTTTGCTGCCTGAAATAGTTAATTTTCAGGCATGCAAGTGACAGTTTCTGTCTTGTCAGTACCTTGTAAGGAATATAGTAAACCTCACTGATATGAACATACAGCTATAAAAGTTTCCTGGCAGAATTCAACTTCTGAGGGCAGGGAAGAGATAGAAAAAAGGTTAGTAGTTCATGTATTTTAACTCTGAGACACTTCATAGGCTGCCATTGAGCAGATACAATAAAACATTCAATCTACTTTGAAAATGTTTAAATACTGTATAAAGTAAATCATAGGTTATCTAAAATATTTTTTAGGAGAAGAAAAATAAATACAGTTGTTTATCTCATCAGTTTGTTTTCATCTCAGGCTCACTTTAATTTTCATTAAATTCTTACCTATCTCCAACCAACATCCACCAAGTTTCTTTTTTTTTCCCTTTTTCCTTTCCCTTCTTTTTTTTTTTTTTCTTTTCCTTTCGCAAACACTCAGCAGCTGTATTAGCCCAGACCCAACCATAAAACTTGGCTTCATCAGGACCTTCCCAATGTTGGGAGTGATTTGCATCATGGTTTGCGTTTATAAGTTTCTATATCTTTATTAAACCATATCTATGCCTGATCTCTATAAAATATAACTCTTTAAGTAGGACTAACAGCCATTCGTTCTACTTCCAACAAGCACCCTCTCAAGCACTCCACCATCCAATTGTTCAGACAACCTATCTTCCCCCCTCTCCCACTACCCACTCACCCATACTACACCCCCCCCCCCCCGCCACATTCATTCATCCATTTTCCTCTTCCTTCTTCCATACATTCATTCATTCATTCCAGGTCCCACCACCACTATCTACCCTTAATGAGTCCCTACCATTTTTTCCAACCGTCACCTCTATTCTTGCCACCCTCTCTGGATTAACCAAGAAATATCCTGTTCCACCCATTCTCTACCTTCCTTCTCTCATCTTCTACAGAAAGAGACATCTCCTCCATCCAATCATGAAGGGATGGAGATCTTTGGCTTTTCCACATCCTTAAAATCAACCTACGTGCCATAGATATTTCCATATTCACCAATGAGTCCTGTATTTTGCCTGCTCTACATCTGTTATTTTCAACTCCAAACAAAGCCATTATCTTATCAAATTTAACTTCACAAGAATTTTTTTTCCCTACAAAAACTCTCCACCATCCTCCAAAACTGATTCACCACAGGGCACTCCCATAGAATATGTGCCAAGGTTCCAGGTGTACTTTTACATTTCCAACATAAATCATTGTCAGACATTGTCCCATTTTAAACATTCGCCTAAATGTTATGTACCATCTGCTTACCAGTTTATACTGGGCTAATTGGATGTGGGTTTCAGATGAGACCCATATTTTTTTAAGGATCTCTTTCCATAGCTCATTATTCGAACTTATGCCATCCTCGATTTCCCATTTAGCAAGATATCTTGGGAGGACCCTGTGCTGGGTTTCATCCAACAGACCGTAGACCTTCGACAGCATGTGAGATGGTCTTTCTCGCAAAAAAAAAAAAAAAACATTGTTCATATGCATTTATATCTTGCCTGTAAGAATCTTAAGAACTTTCTCCAAAAATGTGTCAACTGTATCCTGCCAAAGGGGGTTAGGTTATCTGTTTATAATATTGATTGTATATATAAATTCTCTTTGTCAAAGACATGGATTAGCCACAGATCTCCATCCAGTTTATTCCTGCTATACCATGATTTATCTCTTGCTGGACCAAAGCTCGGAAATGAAGACAAGGACTTCATTGGGGACAACCCACCTATTTGGTTCCAACATTTGATTGAGTTTGAAAATATGTTTAAAGTCGGTGGGAGGGTGTTCTACATGCATTTTTAACCTTCTCTGGAACCCAAGAAGAGAAGTAGTCACGATCAAGTTCGTCACTCTCCAATCTCACCCAGACTCTGCTACCGTCATTAATTCTCAGCTCTAATGTCCTACCTAAGAGAATGGCCATATAGTATCTATAAATATCTGGGGCGGGCATTCCACCATATTCCTTGCCTCTAGAGATCAAAGAGAAAGACAACCTACGACGGACTCCTGACCATATAAAACTCTAAAAGAGCGCATTCCAGTCGTTAAATCATTTCCTGGGGAGGACTATTAGCATGCACTGTAGCCGTAAGAGGATTTTGGGCAGGATCATCATCTTAATTATTGCTATTTTACCCAAGACATTAAAAATAGGTTGGTCCCAAGCCTGTAATGCTCTTCTGCTTTCTGCTATTATGTTCTTAAAATTATGACTGTATAAATCTTTGGTGTGTGCGGAAATACACATTCCTAGATATTTTATTGACTCTTTTTCCCAATGAAAGTTTGAATATTTACTTATGCCCTCCTTTGTTTGTGGCCTACATCCCACATCTAAAATAATTGATTTTTGCTGATTCAGATTATAGTTTGTTGCCCTCCCATAAAGCTCAAACCACTCCAAGCATACTTTAAGAGAATTTTGAGGACCTGCCAAGGTCAATAAAATATCATCTGCATAAGCTAGTGTTTTCACTTCTGTATCTCCCACCTTAATACCCTTTATTCGTGGGTCGGACTGGATAGCTCTAAGCAATGGTTCCAAACTTAGGTTGAACAGCACCGGGGACAGGGGATACCCCTGATGCACACCATTATGGATTCCAAAAGAATCAGATAGGTATTTTAATTCTAGCCAATTGATTATTATATAACTTAAATATTCTTCCTGTAAATGATGGCCCAAGCCCAATTTTGTAAGGTGTTTATCAAAAACCTCCTAGATAACCTATCAAAAGCCTTCTCGGCATCTATTGCCGCTAAGATAGCTTCTTCTTTTCTAGTTCTACATCTATTCACCACATTGATTGCTGCATAGATATTGTCACTTATGTGCTTTTGTTTTCTAAAGCCCGCCTGCTGTTCCGCCAGAAACAACTCCGCAACCTCACTTAATCTAGTGGCTAGAATCCTAGAATAGATCTTAACGTCACAATTTATTACGGAAATGGGACTGTAATCTGCACAATTAAGGAGGGTTTTACCCTCCTTTGGTATTAAGGATATAATTGCTTCATTTGACCTCTCTGAAAATGTACCCCCCCTGGACCATCCCCATTAATCATGTCACAAAAGAAGGGAGCTAGCGTATCAGCAAAACTATCGTAAAATTCTATTGGGTAGCCATCTGGGCCCGGGCATTTCCCTATAGTAGTTAATTTAACCGCCTCAAGAAATTCAGCTTTTCGTATCGGGGCTTCTAATAGGTCCCTAAGCTCTTCACTTATAACCGACATCTCGATCTGATCCAGCACATACGTATCGCTATCTGGGTCCCCTGGATCCTCTAGCTCAGGGGTAGGGAACCTTGGCTCTCCAGCTGTGATAAAACTACAAATCCCAGCATGCATTTGCCTTTATTAATCATGACTGTGGCTGTCAGACTCCTGCAATGCATTGTGGGACTTGAAGTTCCTTAACAGCTGGAGAGCCAAGGTGCCCTACCCCTGCTCTAGCTTATAAAGTCTTTGATAAAACTGCATGAAAACTTTCCCCATATCTTGTGTTGAGAAAAGAAGGTCTCCCTTATCATCCTTAATCTTTACAATTGGCTTTATACTATTTTCTTTTTTCAGTAAGGATGCTAACATTTTCCCTGATCTATTTTTACCCAAACAATATTTTTTCTTAATATCTGTACATTGTTTCATGCAGAAATCGTCCAATAATCTGTTGATTTCGGACCTAACTCTATTCCAATTTATCCGCACAGTTCTTTCCGGACTTGTTTTGAGGGCTTTTTCCAACCTATTTAGCTCTTCTAATAGGTTGTCTAGTTTTACTTTTTTTATCTCTTGTCTTTCTACCTTGATGTTTGATAAATATACCTATCAGTACACACTTTAGGGTATCCCATAATATCTTTCCTGACATTTCCGGGGAGTAAGTAGTATTATAAAAATCCACAATTGCTTGTTGAAATTCGCTTGCCACTGTTTCATCTTTTAATAGGTCTTTCTGCAGATTCCAAATCTTTGTCTTATTATTTATGCCCAGCCCGTTAATGGTCAGCACTACTGGTGCATGGTCCGAAAGGGTCCATGCCCCAATATTCACATCTACAATATCACGGAGCTGGTCCTGGGGAACCAAAAAATAATCCAACCTAGAAAACATATTGTGTGATTGTGAGTAATAAGTATAGTCTCTTGATCCCAAATTATAGATATGCCAAACATCTATCAGCTTGTGGTATGTGATTATGTCTGCAAACCTATCCCTATCTCTTGTAGGGATGCCGCCCGTTCCCCCGGTGCTGTTCAACTCAGGGTCCATCACCAGATTGAAGTCCATCCAATAATAATTCTTCCCCTACTCTTTTGTTTTGCTTGATCCAAAAATTCCTCTATAGCTTTAACCTGTCCCCTGTTCGGAACATAAATATTAGCCAGGGTTACTGGGACCTCCCTAATCCTTCCTGTAACAATCAGGTATCTTGCTTCATTATCTTTATGGATATTATCCACCAAAAAGCCCAAAACGCCCACCAAGTTTCTATCCCTACCTCATTCACATCAAACAATTTAAGGAGTTACTTAAACTCTAATCTTAACCCATACTGTGTAAAATACATAACTATAATACTTTTTCTAAACCATGTAACCACCCAAGTTTTCAGACCTATCAGCATAAAGAAAGCATAAGGCGATTTGCAGTGTTTCCCCCATCACAGCCTATTGAAATCAATAGGCTGCTTCCAAAATCACATGATGGGAAAAAAAACACATTTTTTTGGGATGCGTACGCCCATAAGCACAAGTACCTGCATCCTTCTCACAGATGGGCACCAGCACTAATGGAAACAGGGCCTAAAGCCTTAGTTTGATAATAAAATAAGTTCTCATATAACTTACACAGGTAGAATTTAATAAATGTAAACTTCAACGGAAAAAAAAAGAAATGGTTGTTTTTGTACAATTTTCGTCTGTCTGAGTGACACATTTCTAGCTCCCAGGCATTTTTATTTCAGTTTGTATACACCGCAGGGCACATATGCTGCTGGTGTGTTGAGTTGTTTTTGCCAGCCTTATTCCCTGCTATTTATTCTATCTATCTCTGAATGTCTCTGTTCTTCATGACTTTGTGAAGTCATCAGTAGGTGCACCTTGACTGGTCCATGCACTGCCCCTTTCAATGTTAGATTTGTAAACAGATAAATTAAAGCAGGATAACACCATGGCAAAATTTACCATAAAACCTCTGCCCCAATTCCTTTTTGCCAACATGGTTATACTGTCTGCCTTTATCATAGTGTAATTTTATCTGTGTAAAAATGTCAATAACCACCCTGCCCCATCCTTCCCCCGGCTGGCACAATTCAGCTAGTGCTGGAAGCATACATTGAATATATACTATTCAAAACAATATACAAAAGTGCACTAGAAACACACAGTTCCAATCCTTATAGTATAGTCAGAGATTAAGATAACTTCAAAGTCCAATCCAGGTAAACAGGTGTGAGATGTTCTTGTGACTTGATAGTGAAAAACGCCTCCTCACCCTACAAAAGGCACACTCACCCTTTTCTTAGACCCTCTATTAATAACTCAACAGTGTGTTAGGGTGACGGGTTAACAAAGCCACCCCCACCTTATCCAGCACACTCTGTCTTCTGTCTCTGCTCTATACGGATCTCATAAGCCCCTTACACTTTAAATGAAGGACAAAGGAGCCACCATAGTGTAAAACCCTCTTAAAACTTTAATATAGAATCAAAATGCACACTCACAAGCTCCAACAGGTATATATTGCACAGAGTTTTAACCGGCTCTACTCTGGAGATGGCCACTAGCCTGGCTGAGGTTAAGCTGTAATACCGCCTGCCTTATGCCATAGTTCACCACACCTCTGCAGCCCACATTCACACACCACACTTTGGGCTTGATTCACAAAGCGGTGCAAACTGTTAGCACGCTGGTGAAAAGCCCCTTATCACGCCTAAACTCAGTTTAGGCATGATAAGTTTAGGCATGATAAGTTTAGGCATGATAACTATAGCACCAACTGGGTTAGCACAGAAGTGCACAGCTGATCAAATTTTTTTACTGTAGAAACGTCGCATAGAGTTTAATGGCGCTGCTTTGTGCGCAGGACTTTGCAATCTAAACTTATCTAAACTTATCACGCCTAAACTTATCACGCCTAAACTTATCATGCCTAAACTTAGCATGCCTAAACTATTATCATGCCTGAGGCCCGGTTCACATTAGCGGTGGCCGTCCGGAATCGCCGTGCCGGAGCCGGACCGCTTTCAGAACGGACGGAACGGACGCACGGCATGGCAATGAAAGCCTATGCGTCCGTTCACATGCGTCCGTTCTGCCGGACCGGAGCCGGACCGGATCCGGGCCGGATCCGGACTCCGGCGTCCGTTCCAACATGCGCTATTTTTTGGTCCGGCTCCTCCGGCAGCCGTATCCGGAGTGGAGCCGGACTGCACCATCCGGCCAATACAAAGCAATGAGAGCCGGAGAGCGCACAACACACTGGCTACAAAAACCGGACGTTCTACCCCACTTCCTATGCATTTTGGATGGGGACCACATGGGCCCAGCGAAGAGTGGGGCAGCAGCGATTTCATGCTGGAGCTCTTTTTGCCAGCAACATGTCTGATATGTCTGAAGGAGGCGAACAACAGAGAGAATTCCCAGGTTTACGAGTAAAAAATGCCTGGATCCATGGTCCCAACTGCAGTCTCTGTATCCACGGATGGTCTCCACACGTCCACCTGTCTCCAACAATGACCCCAGACCCTTCTGCTGACCTCCCAGACCCCAGGTAATTAAAAGGATGTTATCTCCTTAAGAAACCGGATCCGGACCGCAACCGTGTTCACACCGCACGGAAACCGGATGCAAACGGACCGGATCCGGACCGGATCCGGATAGGAACCGTACGGATCAGGTCCGGTCCCGGATACGGTGCGGTCCGGACATCCGGTGCGGTTTTTACTAAACCGCAAGTGTGAACGGGGCCTAAACTGAGTTTAGGCATGATAAGGGGCTTTTCACCAGCGTGGTGCAATGGTTATCACGCCTAAAGTCTTTTAGGTGTGATAACTGGGTTATCACCGCTTTGTGAATCGAGCCCCTTGAGATGTAAGGGGATCATGAGATCCGTGTAGAGCAGAGACAGGAGGCAGAGTGTGCTGGATAAGGTGGGGGCGGCCGTGAGTGTGCGTTTTGAAGAGTCAGGTGGCAGTTTTCACTATCAAGTCACAAGAACATCTCATGCTTTAACACCTGTGTACCTGGATTGGACTTTATCTTAATCTCTGACAATACTATAAGAGGACTGGAACTGTGTGCTTCTAGTACACTGTTGCGTATTGTTTTTAATTTGTGTATTGTTGTTACATTGTTGTTATATTTTTGTTGTTATTATGTGTACCACCATTTAGAGTACTGTATATTTTATTTGTGCCAGCACAGTATTTGAGCCTATATTGCATATATACTGCATGGCCAGTTTGGTTCGAGAGCTGTACAATTAGAAAAACAACAGTCTGCTGCATAATATTCAATGCGTTTATCTCATTAGTCATACAGATAAGACCCTTGTTTTGTTTGTCATATCTGCTGTTGCTCATAGATCAACTGACAATCTGGTGTAAAAAGCAGAGAGCTGAATGCAGCACAGCGTCCTGCTTGCACAATCACTACATAAAGGCCAAGAAAATGAATGCTAATATTTATATAGCACTTCCTCTTTTACTTGGGTAACTAAAGAGAGTTTCAGCTACTTGGGTGCAGGGGTGGCTCTAGGCTCGTGGTGGCCCTGGGCAGAGAAAGAATCCGTGGCCACTTTGCCCGCCAATGTCAAAGTGGTATCTTATGCAGGGATGGGTTTTTGGAAAAGTCCCAAAGTCCCAAGCCTTTGGCGGCTGCACCCCAAGTGGGTACCTGGACATGAAATAGAGGTTGCTGCATATGAAAGAAAAGGCTGCAAATGAGGAGTAACACATGAAAACAGAAGCTGATACCCATTGCCCAAGAGAGATGTACATGAAAGAGAGGGTCCGCAGTACGTAGATGTTATACATGGAAGAGGGGGCTGTATATGGAATGGGAGCAGCACTGCTGTACATGGAAGAAGTGCCCCAATATACTCAGCCTAGGGGTAGAAAAATAAAAATCTGGCCTTGATCTTATGAACGGTAAATGGCCATGTTCATTGCGAACATTGCATAGCCTCCTTGTGCTCGTGACACAATTGTTTAATTTTTGCTGAAATTTGCCACTGCGTGTTGCCTCCACCCCCACTGTCTCAGCATGCGGGTTCCTTTTCCATGCTGCCAGGGGAAAGGCTGATGGAGAGAGCCTCCTGGTGACTAGACTGAAGACAGTACCTTTGCTAGTGGCGCATGTAGTGCGGTCACAGCACACAGATGCAATGTCACTGTGACCTGTTGTGCTGCAATGACGTGAGGCACTGGCAAGTGACATGTGCAGCCATAGTGACCAGGTCATTCCTCTGTGAGTGCATGTCATGGCCCTCCCAGGAATGATGGCCCTGTGCATGTGCACAGATGGCTCAGACTTAAGGCCACCGCTGTTAGGGTACTTTCGGTGAGCCACCCTGGTAGAAGCATTAAAGTTAACCCAAGATAGGAAAAATGCTAGGTAGAAGGTAGCCATTGGATAGTCCAGAGGTTTCCTGGGTCCTTGCTACTCCCACTATTATGCAGGAGAACAGAGGCGCCAAAAGGATAAAAGGAAGCTAAATGAGCTTAAAAACCAAATTCTTGGTAAATAGAGGAGGTAGTGGTGGACTTACCTCCTCCAAGTAGACACACAACGACTGTAGTAAACACAGTCAATATATTTTATTTATGAACTCCAAATATGCAACGCGTTTCGCAGGTTTGATCCCGCTTCATCAGGCAATAACAACGGAGCAATAGCATATGTGGTCAGTAGAAGAGCCAGGCACCACCTTTGCCATGCACTCTTAACATAGCCAACGAGAGCTTGTGTGATATGCACAGTAAGCTGAAGCCGCTCAATCATGATCGGCTCCATGCTTGTATGCAGGTGTGGCCATATTCGTGTAGGCGCAGTGCAGCCACACTTGTGCACAAAAGGCAGCAGACTGCAAACTAAAAGAGAGTCCCGGTCAGAAGGGGTGGGGTCGAGGAGAATGTGAGAAGCCTTTAAAGGAAACAGAGACTTTCCTACACATAGGTTAGTATCTAACGTTTTTGTTTTCTGCTGGTTCAGGGTTGCATCATGGAATCCTGCCTAGAGACTCTTTACTGGTTAGATACTGGATTCAGCAAGGATCTGAACCATGGATTTATTTAGGGATAGAAGACTGATGCTAACTGACCCTGAAACCCCCAACAAAACTAGTGTTGCAAAGCCTCAAGCAGAATATCATTATTGTAACTATTGGCATCGCCTGGAATTCGAATACACCCACCTTTGTTAACTGTAATGATCCACATGTTCCAAGGGATCTGTTTAGAGCTATTGGAATACAGAGCTTATTTTATTAACTTCACTTACAGTGTATTATGTCCATGCTGTTGTGAGAAGGATTGGCTCTCTTTCGTCTATTTTCTCAGTACAATCATAACTGATTTTTTCACAGATGTTAACCAAAAAAAGAAAACAAATGACACTGTGGTTAGAATTTAAACATATTATAACTTCAGCTATTTTCCTCAGAAGTATTCTTGATGTAGACAATATTTCTTAGAAACCCTTATTAGGATTTCCCGTGCAGTCTTCAAGGATGAACTTGCTTGACATTGGACATTTAATTGATCAAGCATACAGGAAAGTCCATGCATGTTGATTCACAGTGATGTCTAGGATTGACACATTAGTGTCTACAACCTGTATTAATCTCCATCGCAAATATGGGCTTTAATGCATATGCAGAGCCTTTCAGAGCTGCAGCAGCACCCCTTATTAAAGTCTGAAAAAACAAAAAACAAAGATAAATAAACTGTCCTCAAGGACAAGAACTGGAAGACAAATGTTGAACAACATTAAGAACCCTGAATTACAAAGTGGATTATTCCACAGTAAGAGAACAGAGGCGCCAGCAGGATAAAAATAGATAACACTTTTAAAATTTGCTCGGAGGAAGCGGTGGACTTACCTCCAGAAAGCAGACAAGAAAAACTGTCTGTATTAGTATAAACACATTTATTGAAAAGTACCCCAAAGAGCATCTAAACTGTCAGGTATTTACTGGTGAGGTGATCACTGCAAACATTGCCTGGAAAATTAAGCTGCAAAACGATGGCTTGGAATCAGTAAGCAAGTGATCATAGTGATATGGCAGATTACTTCAGGGCACTTACTAATAGTAGCACAGAATTTCGGGACTCCTTCCGTAAGGTAAAATCGAATTTGCTCTATTAAAACATCAGTAGAAAAATAGCACAAAGCATGACAGCAAGCAAGTTGATGCGTTTCTGACCTTACTGAGTCCTTAGTGATAGCTGAAATGGCATATCACAGTAGATATTTAAATACCAGGAAGCCACTCCCCCTTCTGCCCCACCTGGAAAAGTGCAGTGGAAGACTTAAAGAAAAATCACCTTATCTCAAGGGAGGAGTGGACCCCAGTGTATTTAACAATATAACCTATAAAATACACACATATACATATTTATTTATTTATTTGTTGTATTTATAAAGCGCCAACATATTACGCAGCGCTGGACATTAATTTAGGTTACAGACAATATTTAGGGGTCACATACAGCAATATGACAATACAGGAATACAAGAAAACCAGATCACGCAGCACAGTATGAGTACAAGGTAATGCTTAGTCACTGGATGGAGCATGGAGGTCACACAGCACAGTATGAGTACAAGGTAATGCTTAGTCACTGGATGGAGCATGGAGATCACACAGCACAGTATGAGTACAAGGTAATGCTTAGTCACTGGATGGAGCATTAAGGTCACACACAGCACAGTATGAGTACAAGGTAATGCTTAGTCACTGGATGGAGCATGGAGATCACACAGCACAGTATGAGTACAAGGTAATGATTAGTCACTGAATGGAGCATGGCGATCACACAGCACAGTATGAGTACAAGGTAATGCTTAGTCACTGGATGGAGCATGGAGATCACGCAGCACAGTATGAGTACAAGGTAATGCTTAGTCACTGGATGCAGCATGGAGATCACACAGCACAGTATGAGTACAAGGTAATGCTCAGTCAGTCACTGGATGGGAGCATGGAGTTAGGCAAGTTAGGTTCACTCAAATGCATAGCATGGGTGCACAGTAATAGAGGTGCATGATCAGGTAGGACACAAAAGGAGTGAGGACCCTGCCCAAAGGCTTACAATCTAGAGGGAGAGGTAGGGACACGAGAGGTAGGGGACCAGAGTTCGGCTGTGGGTTTAGAGCAATTGTGAGGGGTGGTAGGCAAGAGTGAAAAGGTGAGTTTTGAGGGCCTTCTTGAAGGTGTTGAAGGAGGGGGCTGCCCTAATGGGTGGAGGTAGGGAGTTCCATAGTGTCGGAACGGCTCTTGAGAAGTCTTGGAGGCGTGCATGGGACTGGGTGATGCGGGGGACGGTCAGGCGAAGTTCATTGGAGGAGCGGAGTGAGCGGCTTGGTGTGTATCTCTGAGTAAGATCAGAGATGTAGGTTGGACAGGTTTTGTGGATGGATTTGTAGGTCAGACACAATATCTTGAATCTGATTCTGGACTGGATAGGAAGCCAGTGGAGGGATTCACGGAGGGGAGCCGCCCTGGTGGAGCGATGGGAGGAGTGGATAATTCTGGCAGCCGCATTCATGATGGACTGCAGTGGGGCTATTCGGGTCTTAGGGAGTCCAGACAGAAGGGCATTGCAGTAGTCGAGGCGGGAAATTATGAGGGCATGGATGAGGAGTTTGGTGGTGGCAGGGGTCAGGAAAGGGCGAATCTTACAGATGTTACGAAGGTGGAAGTTGCAGGACTTTGTGAGGTTTTGGATGTGGGGAGTGAAGGAGAGTGCGGAGTCCAGGGTGACACCCAGACAGCGGGCTTGAGAGGTAGGGTGAATAGTAGTGTGGTTAACAGTGACCTGCACATCTGGGAGGTCCAGGGATGACCGGGGTGGGAAGATCATAAATTCCGTTTTGTCTAGATTTAGTTTTAGGAACCTAGCGGACATCCAGGAGGAGATGGCAGATAGGCAGGAGGAGACCTTGTCCATGGTAGTGGTGGATATGTCAGGGGTGTGGAGATAGATTTGGGTGTCATCTGCATACAGATGATAGTTAAAACCCATGGAGGAGATAACCTTGCCAATGGAGGATGTGTATAGGGAGAACAGTAGGGGGCCAAGGACCGAGCCTTGGGGGACTCCCACTGAGAGGTGGTTGGGGGTGGACGAGGACTCATTGAAGGAGGTCGTGAAGGAGCGGTTGGAGAGGTAGGATGAAAGCCAGGTCAGGGCGAGATCGTGAATGCCCATGGATTGGAGGGACTGGAGGAGTAGGGGATGATCTACTGTATCAAAAGCTGCTGAACATAGAACCGGAGAGGGTTTTTTTTTTTTTAAAGTACCAATGAGAACATGTAATGCATTGCTTCTGAGATGTGAGACAGTAAGACATCCGAACAAGCCTTAAAAATATATAATTAACATTACTATCTTGATTGTCCTGCATAGACAAATATATATATATTTGGAAGTCCAAATATATTTTGGAAGTCCCTATCAAGAGAAAAGTTAACTGAATGGGGCCCTGGAGTCATCCTAGTACTTTTGGGGTAAAAAAATGATTTTCTAGCATAAAACCCAAGCTGAACTTGTGACCTTTTTGTTGCATTTTTACGCATTATTTTCCACAAACTTCATCTGGTAAATACCGATATCAACATTACCTTTTCCCTATATTCACTAAAGACATAAACAGGATACCATTTCAATTATTTAATAAAGAACATTTCCAACAGTAAACACAACAACACAAGCTGGGGAAAATTATATGTTCCTAGCGTAGGAGATAAATGGTATCCCTGCCCATAATAGTCTTTCTGCAATAGCACATTCTGCAGCAATAGTGCACTGATTTATTCTTTAACTTCCTATGCAACCGGAGAGGGTTTTTTTTTTTTTAAGTACCAATGAGAACATGTAATGCATTGCTTCTGAGATGTGAGACAGTAAGACATCCGAACAAGCCTTAAAAATATATAATTAACATTACTATCTTGATTGTCCTGGAGAGAAAGAAATATGATTTGTAATTAGAAAATATAATAGTTTTAAAAATTGTTTTATTGTAGTGTAGGCAGTACATCTAATAAGAATGTTTTCATACAATAGCTGTGTACTTTGAGATAATGTTCTAATTAACCTAATTGCAGCCAATATATTGAGCTCAGAGTTGAGATTCAGACTTCCATGGCAACTGGCAGGAAAGCTGTGTGGGATTGTATGCTTCTTTCCCAGTATAGTTTAAAAAAATAGCTCTTTATTACAGGAAATAGGGAGGTAAATCCTCTTAACAAGATAAAGCTTGACTTAAGAAAGAGGTTTGTTCCCTTGCACTTCCTGATAATGTATAAATTAAGCAGTGATGCTTCAATTTAATTAGCATAAGCCATCATATTAACACACCCCAGAAGTGTTTGTCTTCTCTTCGCAGCGCACATCCCTTCTGCGTCAAGGATTTACGGTAAACCAGTCAATATTGAATGTACACGTTTATAGGAACATATTCTATAAAACCGAATGACGGCATAAAATAATCCATCTCTACTTTTTTAAAGACTTGATCACGGGCAATAGTAAATTATTCAGAAGAAAAATAATGTAATTAGCTGCTATAAATGTTTGTGAGGAATCTACACCAAGCAAAGTGATTTAATAAAATGCGAAGGACTTTAAAAATGTATTTTTCTGTTAAAGAAAAAATGGACAATCACCTTGAGAAAGGTGCCTATTTTGGGAATGTACAGTTCTCCATCAGGCAGCGTAAAAGTAAATAGTGAATCTAATAAAGAGTCAAACTTAGGAAATTTAGCGTGTGTTATTGTAAAAGTAAAAGCTGAGTAGAAACATTGATTAAACACATTTTTGGAATCACAGTTAAGAAGCTGAGAATATATTGTTCCATTTGGAGAAGAGAAGTAAGTTGAGTAAACACATAATCAAGAATTTTCAACCCTGCAACTTTTTTTCCTTACAAGCAGAATCATGGACAAGATGTCAGAAAAAGATGAACCTACAAACATTTCCCAATGCGGGCAGCCGGGGCATAACAGTAGCCCCTGTGTCCTCCCACCATTGCCGGGGGTTGAAGCTGGGGGGTCCTGTACTAGTTAATGCAGAGTGGCAGCGGAGCGGAGTGTTATACATTACCTGTGCCTGGCGATGATACAGGTCATCTTTTTTCTTCTTCTTTTTGCAAGTACTGGCAGGAGCCAGCCAATCACCATGCAGCTTCCGTCATTTTCACATGACATGGGAGTGGGACTGAAGCTTCATGGTGATTTTCTGGATGCACGGCACCTACAAACTGGACAGGGAATGAAGAGTGGCTTTCAGGAACAAGTAACAAAAACACTGCATTCTGCTGCTGCTTTGCATTAACTAGTACAGGACTTGGCTCCCACAGCTCCCCCATGATGGAGGTTGGGGGCATGTCAACACATTTACGATGGGGTGGCCCAATGTATTCATGCCCCTGATGGGCAGCAAACTCTTGTAGGCAGTTTCCTATTTAGAACCTCTTTTTGTTATTTGATGTTGTATTCTGTGATCCACACACACAATTTATATAGATATATTTCTATAGAAATGTCCCTCTTCATCACAGTACACACTTGCCAAAGGTGCCATCTGACTGATTCATCTATTTTCTTGCTACAGGAGAGAAATGTGCTTTTTCTGTTATTTTTCTTTGGGAATCTATAGACAATTATCTTCACATCAGATTATGCATAGTCATATCGCAGGTTTATATGAGCTTTTTCCCCAAAAACTTTGGTCAAAACTGCCTGGGGAAAAATATAATCTGAGCTGGATTTTCCCGACATAACTGCTATTAAGCTTTTTCTTTTCCTTGAGTTCTGGCACCAGAGATGTTCCTCTTTCTCTTCATCCCCATTTAGCATAATACATACGGTACTTGGAAAATGTGAGCACAATACTTTCAGCAGTCATATTATGCCCATACATTTCACTGCTATCTGAAAACAGAATTTAACCATTTATGCTAGCCTGTGCATCACATCAGAGAAACTGACAACAATTCACATTCTGTGTGGACAGCATTTCAGCAGTTGTTTATGACGAAGCCAGCTGCTGGTCTGAGGGCAATCTGAGGGCAATAAAACAAAGTTTTTCCTGTAGAAGGCAATGTATGAATTTATTGTTAATAGTGCATCAGAAGAAAAAACGATGCATGGAATGTAAAAATGTGAGCATGATTCAAGCATTAAAACTGTCATGGGAGAACCATGGAGGCTGCAAGTGCTATTACTTACCAGCTTTTTTACATTCTAGCTTTGTGACTGTAATGTTGATCCTTGGCTTTAATGCCTTCTGTGTAATATTTGTAGGCCATTTGTTTCTGTTTCTTCTACATTTTAGATACTTTCTCATTAAACTCATCAAGATAATACAAATATTGTCAGTTCTCTTAGTATCACGTCAGTCATGAAACTCTACTTGGAGATTTGTGATTTTTTAATCATTTTGAAGATGTCACTATTTAAAAATAAAATTGCTCTTCAGGAAAATATAATGGGGTTGATTCACTAAACCATGCTATGACAAATAGCACCACTTATCATAGATAACACGCCTTATCAAAGTTAACACGCCTTATTAGAGTAGCATAGCGAGCGCTACAAACATTTGCCTGCTAATTGGCAATGGCACTCATCCTGCCCTGAACCCCTGCGGGTTTGTAGCGCTAGCTATACTACTCTGATAAGGCGCGCTAACTTTGATAAGGCCTGTTATCTTTGATAAGGCGTGCTATTTGTCATAGCACGGTTTAGTGAATCAACCCCAATGTATGAAAATGGCCACTTTAGACATGCTGCCAGTATAAATCTTTTTACAGCAGCTGCCCATGCTAAAGATGCTCCTAGAGATCTTTAATTTTTGATAAACAGCTTCAATTACATGAGAATTGCTGAGCTCCACTGCTTAAAGTGGATCCGAGGTGAAATTTTACTCATTGCATAACTGTGTTACTTTCCTATTGTTTATAGGGCATTCCTCAAGCCAAATACTTTTTTGTTTTTGTTTTAATACTCTAATTCCCTAAAAACTAAATAAACCACGCCCACAGGTTTTCAGACAGCCTTGGCAGTAGCAAGGGCTCATGGGAGCTCAGTCTGGGCAGGAGGAAGAGGAAGAGGTGTTACTAGCCATTGATTTCAGAGGCAGAGGGGAGGAGGGAGGAGGGGGATTAGGTTTTTTTCACAGGCTTAGTGATCAAGATACAGATAAGCCTGCCTCTGTGTAATGTTTACAAACAACATGGCTGCTGTCATTGTATCACAGCAAGAAATAATCATTTTCTATTAAAGCTGTTTGCAGCTAGATTTGCTGTGTAAACTATCTAAACTGTAGATAAGATATATAGACAAGTTACTTGTTATAGTTAGTTTTTCATCTCGGATCCGCTTTAAGCATTCTGGTCCTTGCACTACCTTCTGGGACAGGAAGTGCAACTTTGCTGCTGCTCTCTAACCTTACCAAACAAGATATGGAAATGGGTGCTACGGCCAGAAGGGGGCAGATTTTGAGAGCAGCGATATTTTGGAGAAACGCAGTCATTGGAAATCTCTGAAGTAAAAGAGCAGTAATACTAATTACCACAAAATAAAGGCGCATTTTAGACACCTAAAGATTGGTACTCTGGTGGAAGGGGAGAAAGTGGTCAAGTTTTCACGACTTTGCAGAAAGCACTTTGAAAGGGTATTTTACCGAAAAGCTATTTTATGCTTAAGAGTCCTTTTTACAAGGATCCACGTTGTACGTTTTATTCCAGGAACTGTGATTGTGTTTAAATAGATGTCTGGGACCCTTTGCAACCAGCATCTGATGCCATCTCATTGTGTGGTGGTGGACACCTGTGAGACTATTGATTTCTTGTACATGTGGTAGCTTCAGGTAGTTAGAAAAATATGCCAAGTGCTAAGCAATTATTGGATATTGCTTTCTACTATTTGTGTATATGGGATCCTCTGTCAGCTGGCTTTGTCTTGTGGAAACGTTTTTTGTGTGTACAAAAGTGCATGCATCTTCTGATCCCTATATTTAATAAAAGATAGCAGCATGACAAATGTCAATAACTTTATTGTTGTGTTGTAAATCAATTTATTTTCTTATATGATGCTTAAAGGGACACTTAAAGTGACTCTGAAGCCAGTATATATTCTTCTTTTTAACTTGTATTGCTGTCAAGGACCCTCAGCCCTGCTAAACTGCCGCTATCCCGCGGCCAAACAAAGGGTCTATACCCCCCAAATCCCCCTGCAAAATCCACGACTTTCTTGGTCGTGGATTTTGCTGATCATGGAGGCAGAGCTATGAGCTGCCGGCGGATCTCCGCCTTTTCCCTGCCCCTCTCTGTAAAGGCATATTGAGAGGGGCAGGGAGAGTCGGCGATCAGCCGGGATTTACGCGCTGAGAGGCAGAGCTAGCTCTGCCTCATTCAGGAAGAGCTCCTGGGACAAAGGAGAGGGTATTTGGGGGTATAGACCCCCCGTTTTGCCACGGGATAGCAGCGGTTTAGCAGGGCTGAGGGTCCTTGACAGCAATCTATATATATAATAGAGTAAGTGCCTCAACCTTCAAGCAAGAAGAAGAAGTAGCGTCCTGCCCCCAGGGCCGGTCCAAGCAAGAAGAAGGGGCTGGTCCAAGCAAGAAGAAGAAGTAGTGTCATATCAAACCAAGGGCAAAGAGGGATAATTTGCATATTCAGTAGCAGTGCATTGTGGGTAACCACAAATGTTTACTTATAGCTGAATTATTGCAGATTTGCTTCTGTTTTAAGAAGGAAAATTACACCAAGCTTTGCTTTTTTTAGTAGGAGGGCTTTTTTGGTCTCTTTTATCCTCCTATACATTCTTAGTAGTTTGGGTCACCTTGTGCTGCTTGGTTACTCTGTTGTACTGGTCCGAGCCCTATCTCATACAGCCTTATCAATCCCTGCTATGTACTGATGAGGACTAAATGTCTGAATTAGGCTGTCACATGTGGGTTTGATATGACTGTGTAAAACTTAAAGCTATAGGCTTGCTTGACTTACCAAGGGTGAAAAGGAATACTTTGCATATTTAGTAGCAGTGCATTGTGGGTAATCACAAATGTTCACTTATAGCTGAATTATTGCAGATTTTCTACTGTTTTAGGAAGGCAAATTACACCAAGCTTTGCTTTTTTTAGTAGGAAGTCTTTTTGGTCCCTTTTATCCCCTATACATTCCAAGTGGTTTGGGTCACCCTGAGCTGCTTGGTTACTCTGTTGTACTGGTCCAAGCCCTATCTCATACAGCCGTATCAATCCTTGCCATGTACTGATGAGGACCAAAAGTCTGAAACAGGCTGTCTACATGTGGGTTTGATATGACTGTGTAAAATGTAAAGCTATATACTTGCTAGGCTTACCAAGGGGGAAAATGGGTAATTTGCATATTTAGTAGCAATGCGTTGTGGGTAACCACAAATGTTCACTTATAGCTGAATTGTTGCAAATTTCCTTCTGTTTAAAAAAAGCAAATTACACCAATACAGTGTGAGGCATTGCAGGAAGTGACGACAGTGGAACGCACGATGGAACACGGAAGAGGTGAGTCATCCCCGCCCGCTGCCTCTTACTAATAGTGGCGGCTGCTACTGTGCTTAAGCAGGAGGAGGAGCGCACATGGGGGACCCAGGTGAGAGGGGGGGGGGGGTTCCTGCTGAGCTTAAGCTGGATGTAGAGCACACATGGGGGACCCAGGTGAGAGGGGGTCCAACCCCCCTCCCCGCCGCTGTGGCCAATACCCCCTTCCTGCCCTCTACCCTCTTATGCGGCGTATGCTACGCCGAGGGTCGGCTAGTACAAGTTAAAAAGAAGAATTTATACTGACTTCAAAGTCTCTTTAAGCCAAGAATAAAAAAAATCAGTTTTACCTGCCTGTGGCTTCTACCAGCCCCCTGCAGCTGTCCGTGCCCTTGCAGTCACTCACGGAGCTTCCAGTTCCCTGCTGTCAGCTAGTATAGTTTTCGCTGACAGGCCCTGACTGTGATTTGGCACGCTGTCTGCGCTTGCACAGGCTTGGCCACGCATATTTTTCTTCATGCTCCTGTCCTCAATAGCATCCTGCAAAGGTGCAGGATGATATTGTGGACTAGAATGCAAAAAAAAAAACATGTGGCCAGGCCTATTGGGCCAGTCAGCGAAAATGAAGCTAGCTGGTAGCGGGGGACCAGAGGCTTTGTGAATGACTGCAAGGGCACGGGAGAGCTGCAGGGGGCTGATAGAAGCCCCAGGAAAGTAAAACTGATTTTTTTTTGTTCCTGGCTTAAGAGTCCCTTTAAGGAGGCCTTTGTGCTCCTCAGATTTTGCTCTTGATGTTTGTTTGATGAAGCGGGTGCCTAGTTTTGAGAAAAACACTGCATTCTACGAGTCTTTTTTTTGAATATTAAAGCTATAGTTATTTATCTCACTCGAGTGTTTTCCTTGAGAGGAGGTAAGTTTATATACCTACCTCCTCTTTTTAAAATGTTTTTAACTATTTTATTTCATTTTGGCACCTCTGAAACTTAATGGTCAGTTTTTTACCACCCTAAGTGGAGGACTTTTTAACCCATGTGGTGCCAGGTCTATTTTCCCTACCTGCTTACTGTATGGTCACTGCTGTGGTACACCTGTTTACATCTATCTCCCTCCTGTGGTGAAGTAACATACTACATTACATACTACATTATATTGGATTACAGTCGCTTTCCACATTCCCTCCCATTTCTTCTTTTTGAGATAGTGTTAGTGCAGATATCCTTCAAGGTCCCCTTAACCTCCTTGCCGGTTATCCCGAGCTCAGGAGGATTTCTCAGGCCCCGCTGGGTCGATTTGCATAATTTTTTTTCCTACACGCAGCTAGCACTTTGCTAGCTGCGTGTGGTACGCGATCACCGCCGCTACCCGCCGATTCGCCGCTACCCGCCACGCCGAGCTGCCGCCCCCCCCCCCTCAGACCCCTTGCGCAGCCTGGCCAATCAGTGCCAGGCAGCGCTGAGAGGTGGATCGGAATTCCCTCTGACGTCCCGACGTCCATGACATCGGTGACATCATCCCGCCCCGTCGCCATGGCGACCGGGGAAGCCCTGCAGGAAATCCCATTCTGAACGGGATTTCCTGCTTACTTTGATCGCCGGAGGCGATTGGAGTGGGTGGGGGGATGCCGCCGCTCAGCGGCTATCATGTAGCGAGCCCTGGGCTCGCTACATGATTTGAAAAAAAATAAAATTAATTAAAAAAGTGCTGCACTGCCCCCTTGCCGGGGGGAATTGGACCGGCAAGGAGGTTAAAGAAAATCTGTAAAAAAAAAGTCCCCTAGGGGGTACTCACCTCAGGTGGGGGAAGCCTCCAGTGAGGCTTCCCCCGTCCTCCACGGTCCCACGGTGGCAGCGAAAATCCTCCCGGATCGACGGTGACGTAAATATTTACCTTTTGGCTTGAGCGCAGGCGCAGTATCCGCTCCTTCCCATGGAGAATAGGTGGAAACAGCCGATCTCCGTCGGGCCGCTCTACTGCGCAGGCGCAAGTCTTCTGCAGTAGAGCGGACCCAATGGAGATTGGCTATTTCCGCCTATCTCTGTCAGAAGAGCCGCAACAGTGCCCCATGTTGGAGCCTGGAAAGGTAAATATTGAACAGGCTATCGGGTCTGTTGGGCCGCTGTTCAGAGGGCTGCAGCGAGACCCCCGTGGGACCGAGGAGGATGGGGGAAGCCTCATTAGGATCTGGAGGCTTCCCCCTCCCAAAGTGAGTACCTCCCAGGGGAGGTTTTTCTTTTTACAGTGTCTCTTTAATGATCCGGCATGCCATTCCATCATGCACCAAGCTATCATCCCTCCATCTTCCTTCATAGAAACAGAACACATCACTTGGTTGAAATGCATTTCTACAGCATTGGGGCTCCACATTGTCACCTGTAAGATCAAGTTTGATTCTGTAGGATAGCACCATTGCAATCACATATGAATTGTATAATTAACGTATATTAAGAATGTAGTGACCTAAAGTCCTCTTGCCTTGAATGCATGCATACAAGTGCAATCACACTACCATTCGTTCACATTTTAACATTACTCTTCATCGATCCAATGTGACTCATGTAAGAGTGGCAAATCCTAACCATTAAAAGTAGAAATTTTCTCACTGCAGTTTGAAATTATGAGAACATTTCAGTGCAAGCAAATGTGTCATATTTACAATGGAAATCATTGCATCTACTTGATTGAAGTTAAAAGTTATGTTGTCCATACTCACTCATTCATGCAATTTCTGGTTTGTAGAATCTGCATGTGCTCTGCTTAGCTAACTTGTAACAACAGTAAAGGAGATAGTGCCCTCACATAGGAGACACAGTATAAATTAGGGGTGGTCAGAAATGCCGATTTCCAGTTCCATGGAAATTCCGATTTCTGCCAATGCCAATTACCAGGGCCGGATTTCTGGGAAGGGCCCCAAAGCCCGTGCCTAGGGCGGAGTCATGCAAGGGGCGGGTTTTCACCATCCCTCATCCATCCCCACCACATGTCACCTGTCCTGTTAACACTGAACACCCATCTGCTTTGCTCTGTATACTGCAGTGCGGGTGTACAGAAGGTGGCTAAATGCATGACAGACAGGGAGCATCAGCTAATCAACAGTCCATGGCTGTATAAACATTTCAGCCTAGCCCGCCCTTTCTCCGCCCTCCTTACCAGCTCAACCTATTGCGATGGAGCTTACAACAGAAGGATGAAGGAGTCACTGACTGCTCTATCGTGTGTGGCTCTTTTTCTATTCACAAAAGACACAACTCCGTTGCCTGCTAGATTCAGCTGCCTCCTCGTTCCTCCAACAGCTTAACCCTCCTGGCGGTATAAAAAAATCCGCCAGGAGGGAGCGCAGCAGTTTTTTTTTAATTTTTTTTCTAGATCATGTAGCAAGCCCGGGGCTTGCTACATGATAGCCGCTGCTCAGCGGCAGCCCCCCGCCCTCTTCGATCGCCTTCGGAGATCTCCGATCAGGAAATCCCGTTCAAAGAACGGGATTTCCTGGAGGGCTTCCCCCATCGCCATGGCGACGGGCGGGATGACGTCACCAACGTAACTGACGTCGGGACGTCATTGGGAGTCCCGGGCCACCCCTCGGCGCTGCCTGGCACTGATTGGCCAGGCAGAGCACAGGGTCTGGGGGGGGGCCGCGCGCCGCACCGGATAGCGGCGATCGGGCGTGCGGCGGCGGCGATCGGTTGCTGGCGCAGCTAGCAAAGTGCTAGCTGCGTCCAGCAAAAAAAAAAAGTTAAACAAATCGGCCCAGCAGGGCCTGAGCGGCACCCTCCGGCGGCTTACCCCGAACTACGTTCGGGGTTACCGCCAAGGAGGTTAAGTAAACACGCTGTCCTCTGCCAGCCTAAGTTCACTTCACGGATTGCTTAAGGAATGCTTTGCTGTTATCTGTACATCATTACACCCACAGAGCATGAAAGAAGCAGTGATTTTTACTTTGAGAAGGTGTGTGTGTGTGTTTGGGGGAGGGGGTTCAGAAATGACAACTAGATGCAGAGGATTCAGAAGGGCATGGCATAGGAATTCATTTTATACCATCATTTTTCATGAATGTACAAAGAGGAATGTAATAAACTAAACTTAAAGGAAGTGTCAGGCAATTTGTTACCCCCAGATCTTCTTACCTGGGGCTTCCTCCAGCCCCTTGCAGCCGACATGTCCCTCTTTGTGTCCTGGGCAGGCAGCTGGGAGTGGAGATGAGGGACTTGTCGGCTGTAAGAGGCTGGAGGAATCCCCGGGTAAGTAGATCTTGGGGTAGCATAGATTGCCTGACATTTCCTTTAAAGTACCCCTGAAGGGAACAAGTGTTCTGTGGACTAAGCCCATGTTGAGCTAGATTACATAACTGCTTACCTTGCTGTGGTGCTAGCTGTCTTGGAGGATCACCAATTTTTTAATATTCAACTGGCCCCTCAGCTAATAATGCACTATCAAAACTGAACTGGGCATGTGTGAGTTCCGACCCACACATGCCCAGTAAAAGTGCTTGTGGCCTCTTGCACAAAAAAGAAAGATATGCACAGAGGCTTTCTTTCACTAGGCATGTGTGTTTCAAGACCTATGTCAAGTTCTGAATGATGTTCTGTATTCAGAAAGAAATTAGCAAACATAAGGATCTGAACAACATTGGTAAAGGCTCGTACACACGCTTGATTTGCTGGAACGATGGGTCCGTCAGACCCTTCCGCTGGGCGGGCGTTCCAGCGACAGTACAGCGTGTGTACAGTCTGTCTACAGACTGATAAGGCTGTTCCTGAACGATCTGCGCAGCCTTATCAGACTGCAGACAGACTGTACACATGTTGTACTGCCGCTGGAACGCCCGCCCGGCGGGAGGGTCTGACAGACCCGTCATTCCAGCAAATCAAGCGTGTGTACGAGTATTTTATTGGCTCAATGAGGGGGGTCAGAGAATCTCAAAGATGTTGCCTGCACACCACTAGAACCTATTAATACCTTCCTGTAACTGGTATTCCTTGAGTGATTAACTGATATTATATGCTTGTCATTGGTAATATCTGCTTATTAGTGGTTACTTCTGCATGTCACTGGTGGTATTATTATTATTTAGTATTTATATAGCGCCGACTTTTAATAGCAGAGTATATAGTCTTGTCACTTAGCTGTTCCTTAGATGGGCTCACAATCTAATCCCTATCATATGTCTATATATGTATTGTGTAGTGCCAATTAACTTATCTGTATGTTTTTGGGATATGGGAGGAAACAAGAGTACCAGGAGGAAACCCACGCAGAATTGGGGAGAACATACAAACTCTGTGCAGATAGTGCCCTGGCTCGGAATTGAATCAGGGACCCAGCGCTGCAAGGCGAGAGCGCTAACCACTATCTACATGTCAGTAATATCTGGTGTATGTGTGGGATGAAACAGGTTGCATTGCCTGGGGCACCAAATAGGACATGAAAATGGCTGGTTTTACTATGGAACAATGTGCTCTCCAACAGTAACAGGGTGGTTGATGACAGTGGGCCTAAGGCAGTGAAAAGTACAAATCCGGCCCTGCCAATTACAGATGTGGATTTCTGTTTTTTGATTCTCTGATTAGCCAAGCCAAATACTTATGAGTTGACTCTGCATAATCTGATTGGTCCAATGTTTCCGAGTTCTGTGCTTGGCAGTAAAACAGGAGTAACAGAGGTGCCAACAAGGATAAAATAATTAAAATCCGCTTAAAAGGAGGGAAGTAGGTGGACTCACCTCCCTCAGGTACACAATGACCGGACAATGAGCCATTATAAAAATAACAGTGATAATTATTGGAAACTCTCCAGGTATGCGACACGTTTCACGGGTAAATATCCCGCTTCATCAGGCAATCAATTTTGGAGAAACACAGCAATTGGTCAATCTCTGTGGCGCTTGGCCCAGAGATTGACCAATTGCTCTGTTTCTCCAAAATTAATTGCCTGATGAAGCGGGATATTTACCCGTGAAACGTGTTGCATACCTGGAGAGTTTCCAATAATTATCACTGTTATTTTTATAATGGCTCATTGTCTGGTCATTGTGTACCTGAGGGAGGTGAGTCCACCTACTTCCCTCCTTTTAAACAGATTTTTATTATGTTATCCTTGTTGGCGCCTCTGTTACTCCTGTTTTACTGCTGATCTAGTCCACCCTGGGTGGAGGGGTGTATCCCCGTTTTCTTCTATCTACAGAGAGCGACTTTTTGTTACCTGAATGGGGTCAGGTTATAATTCTCCCCACCTGCCTGTCCAGTGGTTGCCTTTGTGGTAACCCATACTTGTGAGTACATTACCGTCTATTCATACTGTATTTCCAATTTTTTTGACACACGACTACACCATATTGGGCTCTCGGTTTCATTTCTGTTTTTTCAGAGTTCTGTGTTTGGACTGAAATAACCGAGTTGTGTTAATGCAGTAATACGATTTCCGTTTTCAGATTAATCTTATTTTGGTCATTTGTTTTGCATCCTCTTGGGTCAAATACTTCCAAGTTGACTCTGCATTCTCTGATTGGTCCAATGCTTCCTCCCAGTTCTGTGATTGGGCTAAAATGAACGAGTTGCGGAATGCAGTATTTCCGCAGAAATCTGATTTCTGATTTCATATTTCCAAGTTCCTATTGGAAATTTCATTTCCGACGACTCCAAATGAGCACCCCTGGTATAAATTATATGACTCCCATACAATGGGCCCATACACCATAACTGGACAAAATTTGTCCTATAGTAAAGTGCCAACGTACAGGAAATGGGCAGTTAGCAACCTGAAGATGCACGCTAGTGCTATTTGCAGCTCTGGTTTTTTTCTGTCAGATAAAAACTTCACTTACTGTTTCTTTTTTTGTCAATCTCCTGGAATGTGAAGGGGTGCAGGGTGATGTGCAAAGTGGCAATCTATCATCATTTTAATAACAGACTTCTTTGAAGCCCATAGTGTGTCAGCTGCATGGTAATTTATGCAATCTGTCAATCTTCTTTCCTTATTTTTCCTGCATAAGCTTTTATATATTGTCATGTTCCAAATATTTTCTTTCCAGAATTAATGTCAAATCTATCTATCTATCTATCTATCTATCTATCTATCTATCTATCTATCTATCTATCTATCTATCTATTGTGGTAAATTAATTGGTGGTTACTGTGACCTCAGAATAAGGCTAATTCAACAACAAGGCTCACGTAAACCTAACTGTAATTGTCCGAAGTTGCTTACAGTTCTAGAAATGCTCGGTAATGTGAGTGTAGGTTTGTGCGACAGGCCAAATGTTTTTATTGCTCTCAGACACTTTCTCTCTGTTAAAGAGGCACAGATCATGTCTCCCCATGGTTTCCTTTTCCAGAAATAGGGTTATCTGAAAAGCTAACCCAAGTCTGGTTTTATTGAGCAATTATAGTTGGTCAATCTTCTCAGACATATTTATCTTGTCTAAAATAATTCTTATAAATACCCTAGATGCATCAAGGTGTTAAATAGTGGTGCTTGTAAGGACTCAGTAATTACACTTCCATAATTACTGAGTAAAGGCTCAAATAGACCCCTCTACATGCCTACATTTAGTTGTAAAAGCAGGCTTACTTAAAAGTATTGTTTTTGTATTCTCGCTCACTCAAACTAGGGTACTCGCCCATACACCAAATTCCTATTTAGGATTTAACCGGCGAGTCAACTAGACATATTATCAAGGGCGGGGAATTACAAGGAAATGGAGTGGCCAGAGAGGACGGTGGGGTAGCCCACACCTCATGGGCCAGGAGGAAGCCTCAGGTACCGGTAAGTATAAATACACACACAAGTGTCATCTCAGGTTTACTTCAAAGCACGAGGGTCAGCCATACTATTCCAGGAAAAACAACAACACATATATAAGTAGATAAATAATTGTTCTACGTATATAATATATGTATTGCACTGTCTACGTTTTGAGTTCAGTGAATTTTATATAGTAAATAAAGAGAAAACTGTTCCAGGCATTTTCCATCTTTACTGCCTTTGACTGAAGCAAATCCTGATATAATTCCCTCGCTTGCTCTTTGTTTTGAGGGGTAAGGGGATTTGTCTTCTATTTCCCTTCTCAGCCTTGTGTCATACTCAACTGCCTCAGCCAAATAGCAAGAAGTGCTACATAATAAACACAGAGCAGTGGGTAATAGGAATTTGATTTCATGGCTGACAATCCCTCTTTAGGAAAAAAAAAACTGCAGTTATTGTACAGTATAATCTCGTTATAGTGAATTCCAAGGGACCAGGAAAAGTGGTTCATTATATCAGAAGTTTACTACATTGTCTTAGAAATGTCCCAGCATGCCCTGGACCTGGTACTTTTTATGCTGCAAAGGACCAACTCTGTCTACCCATTGGAGGTGCAGAACAAGTACTTGCACATTTAGTAGACTACAAGGTTAAGTATACCTTAGGGCTTCATAGCACTAAGGTATAGCCCTGGACAAATCACTGGTAAAGTACCCAGGGCTTCTTAAAAATTGAAGCCGTCACTGAAGAGAGGCAACCACTCGTTTCCTGTGAGTGGCTCTGATAACTCCGTGGGCGGAACTTGCGGCGCGTGCCCTGCAAAACTTTCTGCTCACATTTGGGCCAATCATGAAAACTCTCTTCAAAATTCAGCTTATCATGATAAATGTTATAAGGCATCAACTCACTTGCAACCAGCCGGAAGTGAGCAGCAGATCACGGGTTTCACACTGACATTTGATGGATGCACCACGGTTTACTATATCCAGAGTCGGTGTCATGTAGGGGCCAAAAAACATGTTTACTATAACGTTTTATTGTTTTATTCTATCAGAGTTTACTATACCAGGAGTTGCTCCCATAGACTTATAATGGAGATTGGCCGGGACCTTGAGAGGTAGTTTACTATACCCAAATGTTCTCTATATCAGAGTTTATTATAATGAGAATATACTGTATATGTTTGTCTCATAAAACTTTGCTAGGAGTCTGTTATTTTTAAGTGTCTCGTTTTTTAATTCAAGTCTAACTTTAACTTTCTGAGACCAGTGGCGTAACAATAGGCCCTGCAGCCCATGCAACCGCGGGGGGGGGGGGCGCTCGGGCTGTTTTGTGGGGGCTGGAGGGGTGGCAGCATGAGCCTTGGCCACAGTCGGCGGGGAGAGGGGAGGGGGGGCGGGCTGGAGGGGTGGCAGCATGAGGGGAAAAGCCTTGGCCACAGTCGGTGGGGAGAGGGGAAGGGGGGAAGGCTGGAGGGGTGGCAGCATGAGGGGAAAGCCTTGGCCACAGTCGGCGGGGAGATGGGAAGTTCCCCCCCTCTCCCTCACCTCGGGGCTCTCCTCTCTGCGCTCCCCTCCAGCTAGTTATAGTGTGGGCAGTGGGCAGCGACGGGCAGATACATACCTTCTTCCGTGCGATCCACCGCAGACTCCTCGCTTTAGCGGCTGACGTCACTTCCGGAAGGGGGGGCGCTCAGAAATTCTGCAGGGAGGCCCGGTGGGGCCTAGTTACGCCCCTGTCTGAGACCAACACCAATGGGACATAATACTTCAGTTACTTATTGCTGATTTGAAAGATCAACATTTTTTGGTAACTGACTGACTTTCCATTTCTCTGATTAATTTAGCTTCCCGTTTTTGTACCTGTTCTAAAATTCAATGTCCTTCCCAAAGACTGGTGGCCAAAACTGTCTGGATTATGAACAAGCATGTCATTCATAGCTGGGTTTTGGATTTTGGAAGCTAATTAACTAGTTTTAGAATCACCTCTCCACATAAAGTCTGTGCAGTAAGCATGCAATTATTTTATCCTGAAAGTCTGTGGCTGATTTATTAGAACTGTCAAAAAAGAAACTAGGGCTGCTCCTCGTAAGGGTAACAGCCTTTTGATTTCAGTCTTGTACTTTTCATGAATCAGTCCATCTGTCACAATCATAGACTATTCCATGACAATATCTATGATGAACTTGACTTACAGACATTGAGATTTATGAAGCATCTCACCGACTGGATCCTAGGAATATAAACAGGAAAGAAACATGAAGGGTGTTTTATTAAAGGACGTGCATTGGAGCACAGTGCAGTTAATTTGGGTTCACTTACAGTAGTACATCCAAGTATGCAGCAAACATTTAGGAAGAGAACATAGGGACTTACATGCTCATGTTTGGGTGTTTGAAATGAACACAGATTCAGCTTACTGTTCTTCATTACACATCTCTTTTCCTAAATCCTTTCCTAAATTTGGCTGTTATTTGCATAAAATGATTTTAAGGCCTGTACACTTGCTAGATAAAACTTGGCAAGGGCGGCCAATAAAAACCACCATTGCTAAGACTCCAGCATGTGCACAGAAGCACCCGCCTGGCCAATTACTTCGGACGATAAATGGTTGGTAAGACTCGAGGTTTGTTCTCCCCACTCATTCAGCTCCTGCGTGGCATCCTTTAAGCACTGCTCTGTCTGTCCTCTTCCCCCTGCATTACAAAATAACACATCTCTAGCCTGCAGGCTAGTTGCGCATGTGTACAGCGTTGATCCTGCAATGACGCCCAAGGCGGGCGACATTAATGGATCATGTGTACAGGCCTTTACTGGGAATGCCCAAATTAACCCTGTGACGCTTGGCTATAATATAGTTGAGCGCCTATTACCAAACTGCTGGAACATGCAGCTGAACTGCCAAAGTTAAATGCCACTTATCTATACTATAGCTGAGTGCCCATTTCTGAAGCACCTGAGTTACTCCTGCCAGCCAGAACTTGGCTAAGTAATAGCCAAACTCTGAGCAAAATTGCTACTGCTAGCTAAACCACTGAAGCCAAATGGTGCTCAGCTATACTATAGACGAGCAAAACGTCAAACAAGTATACTTATTAGTAAATGCAGTTTGAAGGTCTTTGATAAAGCCTGCATCGCATCGCGAAACGATCGTTGACCCTCCTCCGCACCTCCCTTCAAACTGCATGTGCTCATAAGTATACTTGCTTTATATGATGTTTTGTTTAATGAAGATTGGATTAAAGGTTGGAAGTTTTTTACATTTAATGCAGTGTGTTGCTCCTGGATTCTTCTTCTACTTAAAAGTAATTACTGGTCTATGCCTCATCCAGATGTTGCACTGCAATAGTATATGGGTTAAGTGTTTCAGGCAAACATTTTGGTGTGCACTCACTTTCTCTTTAAGGGTCGGTCCACACTTCTGTTGCAGATCGGTTCCGTGTTAAACAGATCATGTTGGTATTTACACGTCGCTGCTCACCTCTCACCGCCACCGCTGGTCCCACTGCTCATCCCCTACCACAGCCTGGAGGCCAGCAGAAGCGTAGCTCTTCATAGGCTGTAACAGGCTAATTTTGTCTAGCAACAGGGAAAATTTTCATTGGTTCAACATGAACCAATGAGAATTATTTATTTTGCTGAGGATTCCCATTGGTCTATAGCAGCCCAGTCGAGAATCCCCAAGCTTCTGTCAGCCTATGGGCTCTTCAGAATGGAGGGAGCGGAGGTGATGGATGGCAGGACGCCTGAGTATGAAGTCACGACGGTGACATGATGCGGCCGAAACGGGCGTCACAGATGTGGAGACTAGCCTAGTGAGAGCAGACAGTGTCCAGTCTCATAGGCTTGCATTGGACACATTTTCCAGTCCAGGAAAGTGTTAAATCCGGACTCTTTGCAATGTTTTTTTTCCGTGCAGCACGGATCCATGTGCGATCCGTGTTTCTGCATCAGTGGGAGCGGGTCTTATTTTTAACAGGATTCACTTCCAGTGTTTTGACAGAGTTTTAAAAATGTATCCCATGGATATGTTTTTAAAACAAGTGTTAACTGACCCTTATTTGCAATACTATAGGCGATTGCCCATTTTCAAATCACTGCCATTATCCTGAGTCAACATTGTTAGCTGGATTCACCACTGCAGTGACTGCCTCTAGCCGGAGTCCAACTATGCAACAGTCAAACTCCTGCACCTCTGCCACCCAAATTACCCAGGCTGCACCCTAACCCCTATAGTCACAAATTGCATTGTAGCCTATTGAAGTGCCCAGTTTACCTCTCGGGCTTCATGCATAATTTAACTGATATCATCTGACTAGCCAATGTTTTACTGTAATCACAGAGTTAATCACCTGACCCTGCCTACCACATCTCTATGCTACTAAGAGGCTAGCTCTTTGTAGCTAGCACTGCATCTACAACATTACATAGTTTCAACAACAGTTCTTGTCTAGTTCCTCCTCCTCACTCAATGTGTAATCAAGCATTTACCCATGCACACCCTCCCTGGTGTGATCATAAAAAGTTTTAAAAAGCACTGAAAATTGGTTTCTTGTTTACAAGCACAAAGGGGTTATGATCATTACACTTTTTATAAACACATTGGGAATGGTGCAAGAAGGGCTACATGCTTTGTCCTAACTACACGTTTAGCGGAGAGCAACTAAAGTTGCAGTGCTGTGCAGTGCACCTACTCTGTATACTCATTCTGCTTCAATTATTTGTGAAGTATTACAGCAGTCTTCTACACCATAATACACTTTTATCTAAAGCTCTGTTTTGATTGCCAATTAGATAGTAATGATTTTCAAATAAAGGTAGCAGTGAAACTAGTCAGGTCAAGAGAAAGCAACACATTGTTTTCCTCATATATTGCTAAGCACTTTTATTCATGGTAGAGTGCAGGGAGTCAACACCTAACGCAGGTGCAGAGCCGGGACAAGGTCCTCCAGCACCCAAGGCTGAGACACCAAAGTGCGCCCCTCCATCCCTCCCACCCCAGTCGTCACACACAGATTGCTATTAGACTAAGAGGCTCCACAGGGCCCACAACCTCCCCAACATCTTAATATCTAGTTACCTGGCTTGCAGTCACTGCCATGTATCCCCTTTTCTTATTTCTTTTTGCTTCAAACACCATTAGGAATGACAGCTGAATGAATTCTGCGCCCCCTCCTACACTGCACCCTGAGGCTGGAGCCTCTCCAGCCTATGCCTCGGCCCGGCCCTGCGCAGGTGTGACTGTTTTATTTCTATTTTGTGATTGACACCTACTATTTACGGTGGACTAGCATCTACACTAAGGCTCAGTGCACATTGAGCGGTTTTAGGAGCGATCCGCCAACCGCATCCGCCAGTAAAAATGCTTGGCTAATGTATTTCAATGGGATGGTGCACACCATCGGTTTGAGGTTTTTAGCAAAATGCAAACGTGCTTCCTGCTGCATGTTTGTGGTTTGCAGAAGCATTTCTGCCTCAATGTAAAGTATAGGAAAAATGCATACCGCTGTGGAAAACACTAGAACAGAGCGGTTTTCCAGGAGTTTTTGTTACAGAAGCTGTTCAGCAACAGCATTTACTGTAACAGTATTTGTAATCTGCTACACAAAAACACTCCCAAAAATGCTAGGCATGTTCAGAAAACGTCTCTAAACATGTCTAGAATCGCTCTGAAATCTGCTTCAAAAACCGCTAGCGTTTTGAGGATCTGCTAGCGGTTTTGGTGTGCACTGGGCCTTAATGCTAGTTCACAATGCAAGAGCTTTTTAAGAGCTAGTGATTTGAAAAACTCTTGCTAATGCAATGCTATGGGGGATTTTTATAAAATCACATTGCTTTAGCGAGAACACACACATAGCATTACATATGCAAGAGCTTTTAAATACATAAGAGCTTAGAAAAAAGATGTAAAATTTTGTATGTTAAATGTATATGCCATGGCATCGTTCTGACCTCTGCTACAATGGCTGCAATAAAAACATTTTTTTCTAAAATGAAATAACTTTCTGTATGTGTAAACCTGCACCATCATGTGTAAAGCCCTGTGCGGCCTGCCATAAATATCTTCAGGGTCAGGGCAGACCTGTGAAGCCTTTTGCTGGACTGATCAAATTCATTCTCACTCATAATTATTTCACTTTTGGACAGGACCTCTATTTACAGCAGATGGGCGTAGCAATGGGTTCAGGATTCGCACCACAGTATGCAAATCTCTTCATGGCCAAAATCGAAGCGGAATACCTCAATGCATGTGGCATAAAACCCATGGCCTACTTCCGCTTCATTGATGATATTTTAATCATCTGGTCCGCAAGTGAGGATTATCTTCTCCAGTTCCACAGTAACTTCAATGCCTTCCATCCTACAATCAAATTGAAACTTACCTACTCTCTGTAACAATTGGTGTCAGCAACACAGATTTTTTTCTGATTATTGGTGATCTGCAGTATCACCAATAATACAGATACTATACCTGATAATGAGGTGATCTGCAGAATCACCAATAATGCTAGTATAGCTAGACACGGGACAACCAATGTGGGATTGTGTTTTGGTGCAACAGTAATGAGAAGAGGAGATCTCCCGAGGAGCGGGAGATTCAGACAATACTGCAGCCAAGGATCCCCTGAGGAGCAGGGGATTCAGACTGTACTGCAGCCAGTGGACACCTGAGGAGCAGGGACCACTGACTGTGCTGCAAGGATGATCACCTGAGGAACATGTGATTAAGACTACACTACAGCCAAGGATCTCCTGAGGAGCAGGAGATTCAGACTGTTCTGCAGCCAGTGGACACCTGAGGAGCAGGGACCACTGACTGTACTGCAAGGATGATCACTTCAGGAGCAGGTGTTACAGACAGTGCTGCAAGGGCTGATCACCTAAGGAGTAGGTGACAGCTCTTAGAGATTCTTCACTAATGGCTAGGCCCACTAGTGAGGACAGGAAGGTCAGACAAGCAGGGTAGGCAACGTACGGACAGATAAAGTACAAAGACTGAAGGCTGATTCGATGTTTAGGTTCAGGCAGAGTCGGCAACAATAATCAGATAGGCAGAGGTACCGAATCAGCAAACAGGAGAGTAGTCAAGGAAGCAGAAGGTCATAACAGATAAACAATAGCAATGTAGCAATATCCTAGTCTAGGTGTGAAGTCCTTGGTTTCAACACCTGGGATCTAGACTAAGTACACAGATAACACAATGCAATTAGTACTTTAAGCTAAAGAAACTGAAAGTGTGGATCCCCAGCTGCAGCTGGTTCTAGCACACTGTAGGATCTGACTAAGGGTCTGAGCGCTAACACTTTAGCATTTGCAACAGCAGACAACCAGCAACTGACAGGCAGGTCCTATATATACTCAGAGCGCTCCACAGCACCGCCCCAGTCATTCAGCCAATCCGGAGCACTACTGGAGTCAGCTGACCGGCTGATCAGCTGACTCCTCTTTTACTTGCATAAAGGTCCTGTCGCCTGGCGCGCGCGCGCGTATCTCTCAATCTATGTGCACTAGAAGGACCAGGCAAAGCAGCAGCATGTAGCTGCGCGGCAGAGGCTGCCGGCTGATACGCGGAGATAGCCACCATGCCGCTTGGCCATGCGGCGGTATCTCCGCTATCCTTTACACTCTCACACAGAGATTACCTTTCTGGACACCACCATATACATCAGGGGTAACAACATACAAACCTCTGTGTATCGCAAACCTACAGACCCTCCCACATACCTAAGATATGACAGTTTTCATCCCAAGCACATTAAGAACTCTATAATTTACAGCCAAGCTATAAGGTACAACCGGATTTGTTCTGACAGGATGGACAGAGACAAGCACCTGGATCGCCTTAAGAACATGTTCATTAAACAAGGTTGCAGTCCTCCTATGGCTGAGGCCCAAATCAGGAAAGCCAGCATTATCCCCAGGACTGAACTCCTGAAATATAAGCAAAACCAGAAAGAGGGCCGTGCCCCTTTGATTGTCACCTACAACCCACACCTGGAAATCTTAAGGAGGATTGCTAAGGAACTTCATCCCATTTTACACAAGGATCACAGACTGAGAAAGATATTCCCTAAACCTCCCCTCGTGTCATATCGGCAACCACACAATCTAAAACAGATGTTTGTCAGGAGTTCTTTGAATAGGCTTTAACAAAACGAAACATTACCCTGCCGACAAAAAAAAAGTGGGACCCGCAGACACATTTACTCCACTGACAGGTTAACAATACCAGATTCACAACAGGAGTACAGAGTACGAGGCACATTTTCCTGTGGTTCCACCAATCTGGTATATCTGATCATGTGTGCTAAATGCCCCAATGTTATGTACGTGGGAGAAACTGGACAAATTCTGCGCAAACGTATGAATGGACACAGGCACACTATTAACAATACCAAATCTGAACTCCCAGTTGCTATACACTTTCGTTCCAACAGACACAGCATGTATGATCTTCGTATCACTGCCCTGAAGGGTGGCTTCAAAACGTCAAATGATTGATTAATAGCAGAAACAAAATGTATAAATTGGTTCAAAGCTGTGGACAAGGGCTTGAATAAGGACACAAACTTTTTATATTGGTATGAAGATGATGATATTTGAACACTTTCTCAGCCTATATAGCTGAACTTGTGAACTCAGAATTTACGATACCTCTGTGTCAGTCCAACTCCCAGGTCTATGAGCATGGAGTAAACAAGGATCCCTATCTTAGCTAACAACCTCTAACCCCATTTAGAAGTTCTGTTTCAATGAAGGCATCCTAATGACATGTATTAATGCTTGAAAAAAATCTGTTTTCCCTTTTGATGTTGCATGTATATAGCTGTCTGTACCACCAGCCTGCAAACTAACAGGATTTAAGCCAGACGATGGCTGCAAGGCCGAAAGCTTGCTTATTCTTATGCATTTGTAGTTAGCCAATAAATGGTATCATCCTGATTTAAAACTTCTTGCTTTTACTGATGGCTAACACGGTACAATACCTTACTGCTACTACAGAGCCAAGTCACCGCATCTCTTGCCAGTGTCAACACCACGGCTGCAACAAACCTTTTAAAATAAATAAATTTGCATGTGAAATCTGTATGCTATGACAACATCATTCTGGCTTGTGCAGCAGAAGTTGATACAAGGCCATGGCTCACCTTGAGATTCAGCTGCAAAACAACATGCCAGTGAGGTGCTTAATTTGCGACAGCCATGATCGCTGCAATTCCACGCTCATGATGTTTGAACAAGAAGGAGCCATCAATGAGTTTCTCTATGACCTGGGTGCTAGGACAGGCTCTGCAGAGCTGGGGAATTTTTGCAGCGTTACTGGGCACACTTCATAAACTAAAGCTTTTTGTGGTTGTTTGTGGTGCAGTAAAAGTAAATACGGTGTTTGGTCTGACTGTCAGTGTGAACCGGGCCTAACCTTTACACTATCTGATGGACATGTACACCTGCCAGACATTTTAAAGCAGCACTTTATACCACAAATGTAGGAATTTAATGTGATTTCTGCCCATTGATCTAAGTCCCCGTATAAAAGACCGACACCATCAATGAGACGGTTCCGTCTTTCACAAATCCCCTTCTGCCCCACCCGCTCATTAGTTACGCTTTGCGAAGGAACTTTCCACATGCAGAAGTGAGCTGCGACGGCATCTTGTGGCCAAATAGTAAAATTACATCTGGAAATTACAATTTTTAGATAATTACTTTTTTTTACTATTAAAATTAGCCCCTTACCTTCCACACCCCCTGATAGGTACACATAATTTTTTTTTGTAAAAATAAAAAAAATACAATAAAAAAAAAGTTACCTTAGGAACTGAACTTTTTATTATGTATGTAGTAAAGTATATTACTGTTATTTTTTAAATTATGGGCTTGTAATAAGTGATTAACGCAAAACTGAAAAAATGCACCTGTATTTCCAAATAAAATATTGGGGCCATACATTGTGATAGGGACATCATTTAACCACTTGAGGACCCACCCTTTACCCCCCCCCTTAAGGACCAGCGCTGATTTTTGTGATCTGTGCTGGGTGGGCTCTGCAGCCCCCAGTACAGATCAGCTGGCATGCAGAGCGATCAGATCGCCCCCCCTTTTTCCCCCCTATGGGGATGATGTGCAGGGGGGATCTGATCGCTCCTGCTGGTGGCATGTTGCGGGGGGCACCTCAAAGCCCCCCTCCGCAGCGACATTCCCCCCCCCCCCCTCCCTCTCCTACCTGTCTCCCCGGTGATCGGGGCTGCACAGGACGCCATCCGTCCTGTGCAGCCTGTGACAGGATGTCCGCTGTCACATGGCGGCGATCCCCGGCCGCTAATTGGCCAGGGATCGGCGATCTGCCTTACGGCGCTGCTGCGCAGCAGCGCCGTACAATGTAAACAAAGCAGACAAATGTCTCCTGTGTTTACATTTAGTCTGCGAGCCGCGATCAGCGGCTCGCAGGCTATTCACGGAGACCCACTCCGTGATATAACAGGAAACGGCCGCTCGCGCGAGCAGCCTTTCCTGATTAATTAGGGAGGCACCTGGCGACGCAGATCTGCGTCGCTGGTCCTCCAGCTACCGCTTTGCCGCCACACGGTATGAGTGTGCGGTCGGCAAGTGGTTAAACGTTGTAAAACCCAGGACAAATGGACAGTAGCATGTATTATTTTAAAACTATAATGGGCTTGATTCACTAACCGGCGCTAGGTGATAGCGGCGGAGTGAAAAGCCACTTAGTGCCCGCAAAATAGCTTTGCAGGCACTATCAGCCACACAGAGCGTGTACAGCCGCTAGTGCACGCGCAGCCATTAATAGTCGCACCTGCAGCCCTGTAAACGTTGCACCCGGTGCGATGAAAACAGTGCATCGGGTGCCCCAGGAATAGCGCATCACTGCGCCACTTCAGGAGCACCCGATGTGCCATTTTTGTTGCACCGGGTGCGACGTTTACAGGGCAGCAGGTGCGACGTTATTATTGCACCGCGCACTATTGCACTATGCTGGGATGTACGTGATGTATGGGCGCAAACCACCTAACTCCGCGGTTTGTGCCCACTAGGTATTAAGGCACACTAACCAGCTTAGCGCTGGTTAGTGAATCAGGGCCCATGGCCAAAAACTGAGAAATAATGAATTTTTTCCCATTTTCTTCTTAATCTTCCTGTTAAAATGGATTTATAATAAAATACTTCTTAGCAAAATGTACCACCCAAAGAAAGCCTAAATGGTGGCGTTAAAAACAAGATATAGATCATTTTAGTGTGATAAATAGTGATAAAGTTATTGGTGAATGGATGGGAGGTGAAAATTGCTCGGATACATAAGATGAGACAACACTGTTGGCTGAAGTGGTTAAAACATGACTCTGCATCAACTATGTAATTTTTTGTGGGACTTGCCATGGATCCCTCTCTGGCATGCCACGGTCCAGTTGCTAAGCCCCTTGAAACAACTTTTCCACCACTTTTGTGGCCAGAAACTGTCCCTAAAGGTTTTAGAATTTGCCTGCCCATCGAAGCTTATGGTGGTTCACCCATTTTGTCGGTTCACAACCGCTTTCGGCAAGTTCGAGTTCGCAAACCGAAAACTTCATGTTTGCGACATTACTATGAATAACAATAATATCAATATCTATTAACCCTTCGCACTCTCGCATGCAAATGTTTAAACAAATGCATTCACAGATTCACTCATCCAGGCACAACTGTTATCCCTACAGCTAAGTTAAAAGCCGGGGTCTTAGTTCACAGAAGAATGCATTCTTATGCTTAGTCACAGGCCCGTTTCTAGCGCCGTGTGGCCCGTGCCGCCGCCCGGGGTGCTGTTGGGAGCTGGTGGGAGGTGGGCGCTGTAATGGAGGGGGGAACCGGAGCCACGGGGAGGGCAGCCCGACCTCTCCCTCCCTCTCCTCTCCCGGGCCACCCTCCGTGCTCCCCCCTCAGATGCAGAGCGAGCAGCCAGGGAGGAAGCGCTGTATACAACATACCTCTCTGTGTTCCAAGCGCTGCTCTCTCGCCGCCGGTCTCTTCCTCTCTGCCGCCTATACGATGATACACACGCTGCCCGGGAGAGGAGAGGGAGAGAGAGGTCGGGCTGCCCTCCCCGCGGCTCCGGCTCCCCCCTCCATTATGGGGGGCACCTACCTAATCTAACCTACGCTGGGGGGAAGCTACCTATCTAACCTACGCTGGGGGGCACCTACCTAATCTAACCTACACTGGGGGGCACCTACCTAATCTAACCTACGCTGGGGGCAGCTACCTATCTAACCTATACTGAGGGGCACCTACCTAATCTAACCTACGCTGGGGGGCACCTACCTATCTAACCTATACTGGGGGGCACCTACCTAATCTAACCTACACTGGGGGGCAGCTACCTATCTAACCTACACTGGGTGGCAGCTACCTATCTAACCTACACTGGGGGGCAGCTACCTATCTAACCTACACTGGGGGGCACCTACCTAATCTTACCTACGCTGGGGGGCAGCTACCTAATCTAACCTATACTGGGGGGCAGCTACCTAATCTAACCTACGCTGGGGGGCACCTACCTATCTAACCTATACTGGGGGGCACCTACCTAATCTAACCTACACTGGGGGGCAGCTACCTATCTAACCTACACTGGGGGGCAGCTACCTATCTAACCTACACTGGTGGGCAGCTACCTATCTAACCTACACTGGGGGGCACCTACCTAATCAAACCTACGCTGGGGGACAGCTACCTAATCTAACCTATCCTGGGGGGCAGCTACCTAATCTAACCAACGCTGGGGGGCACCTACCTATCTAACCTATACTGGGGGGCACCTACCTAATCTAACCTACACTGGGGGGCAGCTACCTATCTAACCTATACTGGGGGGCAGCTACCTATCTAACCTACACTGGGGGGCAGCTACCTAATCTAACCTACGCTGGGGGGCAACTACCAATCTAACCTACGCTGGGGGCACTTATCTAACCTGTATTGGGGGCACCTACCTAGCTAGCCTATACAGGTGGCAACTATACTGGCTACCTATATTGCAGGCACCTATCTAAATAACCTATACTGGGGGCACCTACCTATCTAACCTATGCTGGGGGCAACTATTCTGGCTACCTATATTAGAGGCACCCACCTAGCTAACCTGTACTGGGGCACCTACCTATCTAACTTATACCGGGGGCGCCTGCCTATCTAACCTATACTGGGGGCAACTATACTGGCTAACTATACTGGAGGCACCTACCTGACTAACCTATAGCGGGGGCAACTATACTGGCTCACCTATGCCTGGCTACCTATACTGGGGTAGGTACCCCAGTATAGGTAGCCAGGCATAGGTGAGCCAGTATAGTTCTTGGCTACCTATACTGGGGGGACCTATACTAAGTGCAACTAGACCTGGCTAACCTATACTGCGGGCACCCATACCTTGCTCGGGGGGGGGGGGGCGCAATTTTTACACCCTCGCCCTGGGTGCATTTTAGCTTAGAAACTGCACTGCTTAGTCACCTATACTGCGCAGAAGTAGCCAGGTAAACATAGGTGTCCTAACTCTGGCCCTGTAACATGCATAGTGCAGACATGCAAACACATTCATTGCATCAAACCTATCAATGGATTAGGAGCACACATCCTGACGTCCTCTCCTGGGACAGACAGTGCATCTTACCAATCGCACAAGGGAGCTAACGTTATGTGTCCATGTGCACCATGCACATACACCAGCATAAGCTGCGTGCATGCTGACTAACACATACAGGGGAAGGAGGGAGTGCACTGAATTAGACCCTAGCCACAGGGGTCAGTAACAAGAAAAAAATACATATATCCAGGCACATCGCCTCTAGTTAGGACATTAAATAAGTTATTAAGGAAAGGGAGGTGCTGAAGGGGGTGTGGCTAGAAAACAGCAATTCTTTTATCTATTAACCCTTCGCACTCTCGCATGCAAATGTTCAGGTTGCTGTTTTCTAGCCACACCCCCTTTCCTTAATAACTTATTGAATGTCCTAACTAGAGGCGTTGTGCCTGGATATATGTATTTACTACTATGAACAAGCCAGTGCTGGCAAAGTCTAAATCCCCCCCCCCCCTCCCCCTTACAATGGAAGTGACATCTGCCCCTGATAAATCTGATAGCTGAGTTGTTCAGCCCGAGGACAGTACAATTGTACGTACAAGCCCAACTTATCTTGCATGGGTAAAGTTGTATATTTAATAGGAAGCTCGTGGAAAAGTGTTAATGAAGCTTAGATGCGGATTTGAGAAGCCACTACTAATGACTCCTCAATGTAAAAAAAAGGCCATAAACAAATTAATATAATTGGTCTCACAATAGAATTTTGTGCAAAAAGGAAAAGGATTTACCAACTACCATTTCTTATACAAGTTACAGTATGTGTCGCACCCGCCACACTACACTGTTCAGCTTTTATAATTCTTGCCACCAATTTTTTATGTTCTTTCTTTTGCGTTACAGGTCGACAATATTTCTACTGGTAATTATACATGTCATTCCAATTTAACTTGAGAGAGGGAAAAAAACCCTGAAAGAACAAACTAACAATTGTCCTTTTTATTTGCAGCAGATCTTTTTTTTATGCATATTGATGGTTTCTCCTCTTACAAAAGCTTTTCTCTACTGACAATACTAAGAGAAATGATTCTGTCTGAGTGGCGTTTACAGACGCTATTGTGACAAAAGATTCATTTTACTAGTTAATGCTAGTGCTTATGTTACGGTGTCTGCCAGAGTCATCAGCGTAGCAATAAATGTATTGTTTAACACTTGACACAATAAATACTAATGGAAAGATCCAAGGATTTACTTATTTTCGTGTCACTATTAATCCTCGTAGCATCACATTACACCCACAGCATTGCAGAACAATAGACAGTAATATTAAACTTTCAGAATAAGGTTACAGTATTAGGCAAGGAAGTAGCAAAATATTACAAGGCAACCCAGAGTAGTTAAAACTCACTTATGGTTGAGTCAATCTGCAACATTAAAAGTATCTGTCAGCAGTGGCATCTTATCCTTGCCATTACTGCGTTTTTCTAACTTGAGTGTTTAATTATTCATAGAGTTTATTAAAAAGCACATAGTACTAACTGCTTTAATATTTTTTCACTCTTGGTCTTGGCTTTATAGAGTTATAACACAGAGTGGAATAGGAAAGAAGCTTTTAGAAATCTGTGGAAACTGCCTATTATGTTTCTGCAGCTATACCGTGCAGCTAGAAGGATTAACTAATCAATGAACTTGTTCCTTCAATCAACTTAAAGGGAAGTTATCATGAAAAGCATAGCACAGTAATGAATAATAATTCAACTCAAAAAGAAGTTGGCAGTAATGCTGAAACTTCTAACCTAGAGAAGAAAAAAAAGACTGTTCTTAAAGGGACTCTATCACATTCAACTAAAGCTAATAATTTTACTCTGCAATCAGGCATTGGGCATAATTCACTAAGAATACATTATAGGGTGTGAGGTATTTCTCCACTGAAGATAATTTAGCAATAGGGAAATAGCATCATTGTTATAGCATTCCTGATGCAAATGACCTCATTTAGTATTTTAAGTACAATTTCTTTTCCTCAATGCCATATGCTGTTTTATAGACTCCATGAGTTATTTGAAAACTGTTGTGGCACATGGAAAATGGAAGTCAACGTATTGCCTGGCTGTCCTGCTGATCCTCTGCCTCTAATACCTATAACCATAGACCCTAAACAAACATGCAGCTCTGGTGTTCTGACTGAAACCTGACTAGATTAGTTGCATGTTTTTGTTATTGGTGAGTGATCCAGATGCTACTGCTGACACAGACAGCTCAGCAGGATAGCTAGGCAACTGGTCATTTTTAAAAGGAAATACATATGTCAGCCTCCATAGCCCTCTAACTTAATTTATGCTTAAGTTTTACAATGTAACTATGTTGTGTATGCAACATATGTGATGCATTATGTGATACATATGTGATCATTATCAATGTTTCCCACTGCTAATCTAAGGACAATTTGTACAAAATATTTATGTCGATCTGTAAATTTTTAAGGAGAAGGTCCAAGAAGATTTTTTTTTGGCATGTCATACCTTTTTTAACAGCTTATCTTCAGCCTGCCAGGCCTGTGCAAGTCCATTAGTCCAATCCCCCTCAACAGCAGCGTTTAGCAGCGATTTATCATCCGGCCTCCGAGGTCAGGTGCACTGACCCAGAAAACTATGCAGGGAACGCCAGTGCAGTTTATAATTTATGATTCTGTGGGACGCAGGTGCCAGAAGATTGCTAATACCTAGCCTGCTTTTTATATCTCCGAGCACTGAGCTATTTTTAGCCTTGCTCGGTGATGCCTGCCGCGCACACTGGGGGGTTGATTCACTAAAGCATGATAGCTGCTATCACAGCAGTTATCACGCGATCTGCCGTGCGTGGCAGTTTGCGCGCGTAACAGATTACTCCGCATGATAAATGAAGGTTTGCGCTTCGTTTATCACATGGAGTAATCTTTTACGTGCACAAAGTGTCGCTCACGGCAGATCACGTGATAACCGCTGTGAATCAACCCCTTTGCTCGCTCTCTCAGACACAGATAAGCTGTGCTGGGAGCGCGCACGCTGCGGGGAAGAGATTAGAGGCAGACAGATAGTGGGAAGAAATTAAGATGTGTAAGAGCAAACACCACGTGTTCCTGCCCACAGCTTTACACATTGTGCAGGCGCTGCCCATAAGCCTGTAGAGTCTCTGTGCCTGCGTGGCACATGCAAGTGCATTTCTAAAGAAAATGCATAGATTAACCAACTTCCGAGTCACCCAGAAACAATGGAGCGATTCACTCTCGAACGGAGGGAGTAAGAGGGAAACAATGAATGCGATTAGAGTCAGCTGTACAGCCTGCACAGAGGAAGGTGGTTTGTTTTGATCTTTAATTCATCTTGGATGTGTCCTTTAAGGGCTAGGTCCTCACTTTATTTTTTATCATCTTTACATAATGTAGTCTTTCAAATAAACATGCTCTTGTATTTCTGGATATATTCATGCCATGCATTAACTATGTATGTAGTTTTGTTCTTGTGTTGCTGGAGGTTTACGAGTGTACTGTGCATGTATGTATATATAATATCCTTTTTTTTTCTGTACAGCACCCCAGAACGCGATGGCTCTATATAAATAATGAATACTACTTCTTATAATAATAATAATAGTTTCCCACATACTCTACTACATGAGTCTCTTTCCTCCTCTGGAATTCACTTCCTAAACACATCCAAACCTTGCAACCTTCAAGCGCCCCCTTCAAATGCACTTTGTTTTAGCAAGCATACAATCCTTGGACATTCTACCTTTAGGCTCTGGCCAAGTTGAACTCCTGAACATAATCTGATACAACAAACCTGGTTGAATGTATGTATAGCCTCACCTCTTGTTTCCTCCAGTTTCCTTTAGATTGTTAGGCACTCATGCTAGCACAGCCAGACCATTAAGGTCAGATTGACGTAAGGAAGCAGTTAAGATCCTGCAAAATATGTTGTCCTTTTAGTACTTGAGTACAAACCTTTTTTCCAATAACACTGACCTTGTTCTTCTGGAGAGGTAAGACCAACTCTGCCTCTCCATTTAAAACTGTTTTAAGTGTTTTATATATATATATTGGGTGCCTTTGACAATGTTTTGCAATGTTATACCCCTGTTGGAAGGTTGTAGAGTTTTATTTGTTCACCTAAAGAACCCCAACCAGTTTATGTACAGCAGACCTGGAAAACCGAATGGTGACATTCACCTCCCCATAGGCTCTGATAGTGGTTGCAAGTGTTTGTAACCAACCTTTATAATTATGTATCTAGATAGATATTATTCTAAATAGTATAAATACATCAATTTAATCATACTGTGATACTGCACCATTGGACTCCTGGTGTCTCTTCTTTTTTGGATGATCCTGTTGTCCGGATGACCACCAGGTATTGTTAATTTTGCAATTTCTTTTTACATTGCAAGCTTGCAAGGACATTCGCTGTGCACTGAGGAAGCCCATCTGACAGGGGGCATGACGCATATGCAGGCGTGGCCTAATTAACAATTAACAATGAAGGGAGAGTGCAGTAATTGCCTCACGCCTCCCTGTACCCACACATAGCCAACGCTACTGGCCTGCCAGTAAAAGATACAGGATCCAGCAGTGAAGTAAACTGCAGGATACTGCTGCTGTAACACAGATGATGGTAGTCTACTAATCGGGTCTAAAAAGGGTGGTGAGTGATGCTATGCAGTGACGCTGGAAACTGAGCAATTAAACTGAGCAGTTGTCAACTATTTTAGGCAGAGAGGCTGCGACAGCGGTTGCCCTCAAAGTGAAGGACAGTGACTGTTTAGGCAGAGAGGCTGCGGCAGCGGTTGCCCTCAAAGTGAAGGACAGTGACTGTTTAGGCATAGAGGCTGCGGCAGTGGTTGCCTTCAAAGTGAAGGACAGTGAAGGTTCAGGCAGAGAGGATGCGGCAGCAGTTGCCTTCAAAGTGAAGGACAGTGACTGTTTACATAATATCTTTGTGACTCTATGTCATATGCTGTATGGCTCAGAAAATCTTGAAAGTGCCTTGCAAGGACTTTGTTGAAGATGGACAGACAAACACTTATATTGCGCTTTTCTCCTGGCGGACTCAAAGCACCAGAGCTGCAGCCACTAGGATGCACTCTATAGGCAGTAGCAGTGTTAGGGAGACTTGCCTAAGGTCTCCTACTGAATAAATGCTGGCTTACTGATCAGGAAGAGCCGAGATTTGAACCCTGGTCTCCTATGTCAGAGGCAGAGCCCTTAACCATTACACTATCCAGCCTGGAGTAACCTGTCTAAAGAGAGAAAGTCTTTGATTTGTCAGCAGCATCTAACTAAGCTCACAGGCATAAGCAACATTGAAATTAACTGGCCAGGACTGGCATGCTGTATGTGTGGAGTGTATATGGATGTAAAGAGCACACCATGGTGTCTAGTCAGCATGATTTTAATTAGGGAAGGTGACATCATGGGATAGTTCTGTGTGTTTTTGAGATGAAAATTGGTCAATCAAATTTGTATTTGGAAGAGCTACCGGTTGTCCATATGTGTAAGGTTCTAAGTCCAACAGATTTGGATACTATTGGATTAATAAGCAGTGTGAAGCACTCATTTGCTAGGTCCCATGTAGTCATATCAGTAACACACACATAAACAAAATTTGCTCCACTGGAATCTCATTTATCCAAACAACAATGGTTTTGTTCTCTGAAGACTACCTCACTTTAAATCATGTGGCATGTAGCCAGTAGAATGGCAGAGTCCCCCAAAGATTTCTTAGGGGGATATTTGCTTGTTGAGAGACTCAATGCTCCATTTTATGCACACTGCATGTATGTTCATAAGCTACTGGTGAGTGAATAAGCACCACAACAGAAAACAGAGAATGATTACCGGAAAAGATCTTACAAATTATTACAAAATCTATGATTGTAATTATAAGCACTTCTTACTGACAATTTACAAATGAACAAGAGTTAACGCTGACAAGACCCAAATGCTTTGCTTGCAGTTATGGGACCATATATGGCATCCTTAAGAATGTAACAGCTGATCCTTGCTAGCACTTAACACAGGAGGGCAATTTGGTTGTAAAATTATTTAACAGTTTGCATAACCCTGATGCAATGGAATGTTCTAAATATGTCACACACCAGCTGTCAACTGTCTGTAATCACTTTCACGCTAATGGATAATATTAACTTTTTTACCATGTCATCTCAGTACTCTACAATATCATACCAAAAGTACATGGGAGAGCCATTGAATACTGTAATGATGATTAAAGATAATCTCAATGCTTTATTATATTATAATTAAAAAGCGTAGTCTTATTTTTACTCCACATTTTAACAGTGTACTGGTCCAGTTTTAATTAGTATAGGAACCCGGATGGCAAGCATGTTTGATGATCCATTACCTACAGCAGTAGGTAAGAGGATCTTTGTACAATATGTGATAAAATTTTAATAGTTTTTATATTTTTCTACATAAATTGGGCTTTACTAATTATAAAATGAGAGTGAAGGGGAGAGGAGGTGGTTGTGAGTTGTGGCATATAGTATATAAACATATCGGACCATATGCAATTGACTTTTTCTCCTGAGTTTTCTCCTAGGTGATAATTTTTCATCTTCACTCTAAAATAACTTCAGCATTTTGCAATTAAAAGAAGCACCAAAAGTAATAGAAAAAGTACTAGCGAAAGCAGAAAATAGAAAAGAAGTGAAAATATCAACTTGGAGAAAACTAAGGAGAAAAAAAAATCAAACATTATGGTGCAGATTTGTACTGCCACAATATTATAGTTTTTTAGCAACCTCCACTACTATAGTGAGCTCCAGCTTTTTAGTGCCCACCATACTGTGCTGCAGTGCATTCAGGGCCGGATTTAGGCCAAGGCCTCCTAGGCCATGGCCTAGGGTACCACAGGAACTAGGGCACCAAAGCAGCATGCTAAACTGGTGCAGCATTTGCAAGCTTGCGAATGCTGCAATGCAGGGATATCAGGCTAGTGTCTGACAGTGGTACTCTGCTCTTAGCTGCCTGTGCAGCAGTCACCTTGCTCTCTGTGCACATTTGCATTGTGGCCAGTGGCTATGGACTTGGGCAGCACTGGAGACGGAAAGGAAGAGGAAGCTTCTGCACTGGACACGAGTGGAGAAATGAGTGACACTGATGCCTGCTGTGGTGTGAAGGTGAGCTGGCTATCTATACTGAAAAGGCGGTGGAAAGGGAGGAATTAAGGGAGTCATCTGGCTACCTATACTGGATAGAAAGGGGGAGGGGTTATCAGACTACCTATACTAGAGAAAAAGGGAGGGGGGTTGTCTGGCTACCTATACTGGAGGGAAGGGGTGAGGGGTCATCTAGGTACCGATACTGAAGGAGGACAGCTGGTGACAGTGGCCTTGGGCGGTAAAGAGTACAAATTTGGCCCTGAGTGCCTTCCATACAGTGTTCCACCTTTTCAATACCCTTTATACTGTGTCACAGTTTTCTACTGGCCCTGACAGTGTACCAAAACTTTTCAGTGCCCTTCATAGGATGTCTCCGCTTTTTAGCTTGATAGACTGTGCCCCAGCTTTTCATTTCCTTTAAAATGTATCCCAGCTGTGTAAAGACACCTTTAATGTATACTAGCTTATTATGAACTCTTCCAATGTGGTTAGCTTTCCAGCATCCTCCATGCTGTGTTTCAATTTCATAAGGCCCTGAGCTAGTCACGAGTACCCCCACAGGAAATATAACACACACACACACATTTACTAACCCTAGTCTTAATTTGGTCAGCAGGATCAGGGGGGTCCTGGCAGTCGTCTTGTTTATATAAATGCACAAATAAGGGCTTGTCATTGTTACCAGTGAACTCTCTGCTAAATGTAATATTAACAGAGATTGTGGATTTTGGCATGGGATAATTCTTCAAGGTTATTGGTGTTATATTATTGAACTTAAGAATTCATGGGTAATTAAGAATATGAAATAACTTTTTTCTAGGTTGCATTTTATTTCATCACCTTTGTGGAAGTGGGTAAGGCGTACATTAGTACCCATATACCCATTTCACTTGAAGAGGGCTGGCATCAGGGGGTACACTTGTACAAAACACAAAGCCAGCCCTTCCACTACACCAGATAAGACAGCAAAAAATAAAAATAATAAAAATAAATAAATAAGACAATGGAGGAGTTTAATCTGCTCTTAACAAACTGCCATGAGTGGTACGCAGAGTAGAGCAAACAGAATAACGACCAAGTGCATACTAAAGGGACTCTCAAAGTTCACTCTCTCCAGCTTAGCAATAGTACCTGTCTCAAATTGTCATTAAAAATATGTCCATTGCAAGCATATGTATGTGTGAGTATGTATACAGTTTAGATATATACATATATATATATATATATATATATATATGTGTGTGTGTATATATATATATATGCATTATGCATATACAGGTCCTTCTAAAAAAATTAGCATATTGTGATAAAGATCATTATTTTCTGTAATGTACTGATAAACATTCGACTTTCATATATTTTAGATTCATTACACACAACTGAAGTAGTTCAAGCCTTTTATTGTTTTAATATTGATGATTTTGGCATACAGCTCATGAAAACCCAAAATTCCTATCTCAAAAAATTAGCATATTTCATCCGACCAATAAAAGAAAAGTGTTTTTAAAACAAAAAAGGTCAACCATCAAATAATTATGTTCAGTTATGCACTCAATACTTGGTCGGGAATCCTTTTGCAGAAATGGCTGCTTCAATGTGGCGTGGCATGGAGGCAATCAGCCTGTGGCACTGCTCAGGTGTTATGGAGGCCCATGATGCTTCGATAGCGGCCTTAAACTCATCCAGAGTGTTGGGTCTTGCGTCTCTCAACTTTCTCTTCACACTATCTCACAGATTCTCTATGGGGTTCAGGTCAGGAGAGTTGGCAGGCCAATTGAGCACAGTAATACCATGGTCAGTAAACCATTTACCAGTGGTTTTGGCACTGTGAGCAGGTGCCAGGCCGTGCAGAAAAATGAAATCTTCATCTCCATAAAGCTTTTCAGCAGATTGAAGCATGAAGTGTTCCAAAATCTCCTGATAGCTAGCTGCATTGACCCTGCCCTTGATAAAACACAGTGGACCAACACAGCTGACATGGCACCCCAGACCATCACTGACTGTGGGTACTTGACACTGGACTTCAGGCATTTTGGCATTTCCCTCTCCCCAGTCTTCCTCCAGACTCTGGCACCTTGATTTCCAAATGACATGCAAAAGTTGCTTTCATCCGAAAAAAGTACTTTGGACCACTGAGCAACAGTTCAGTGCTGCTTCTCTGTAGCCCAGGTCAGGCGCTTCTGCCGCTGTTTCTGGTTCAAAAGTGGCTTGACCTGGGGAATGCGGCACCTGTAGTTAACAAGCACAAACCGAGAAAATATTTGTACCGGGAAATATAGAACAAACACTAAGTCCAAAGGGACAGGCCCTATAGGTACTGAAGAGCACAGGTAAGTCGCTTTATGTATAAAAGAGCTACTTGCTCAGAGAGAAGGAACAGGCGTATCAGGTTACTCCTCAATAGGTTAGAGACACTTCTCATAAGTGCAGAGACCAATATATAATGTGGAGGTCCTTGCTAATCCCCCACTAAAAAGATTGTGGTGTAGCTATTCCACATAGAGGTCGCATATAAGCCTACTGCACTATGCAGAATATACAGAAGGTAAGCTCAGGTGCAGGCTTAATAACCTACATAGAATGCGGCACCTATAGCCCATTTCCTGCACATGCCTGTACATGGTGACTCTGGATGTTTCTACTCTAGACTCAGTCCACTGCTTCCGCAGGTCCCCCCAGGTCTGGAATCGGTCCTCCTCCACAATCTTCCTCAGGTCCCAGTCACCTCTTCTCGTTGTGCAGTGTTTTCTGCCACACTTTTTCCTTCCCACAGACTTCCCACTGGGGTGCCTTGATACAGCACTCTGCGAACAGCCTATTTGTTCAGAAATTTCATTCTGTGTCTTACCCTCTCTCTTGCTTGAGGGTGTCAATGATGGCCTTCTGGACAGCAGTCAGATCGGCAGTCTTACCCATGATTACGGTTTTGAGTAATGAACCAGGCTGGGAGTTTTTTAAAGCCTCAGGAATCTTTTGCAGGTGTTTAGAGTTAATTAGTTGATTCAGATGATTAGGTTAATAGCTCATTTAGAGAACCTTTTCATTAGGGGTGGGACGGCGAATCCGGCGAATCCACGAATCCCTCGAATATTGAGAAATATTCGAGATTCGTGGATTCGAATTCCGACGCAATTTCCCCCTAAACGAATCCGCCGAATCCCGCTGCATCCCCGCGCAACCGCCGATCCCCCGCTCGTCCTATTCCGACCCCCCCGCGCCTCCTCCGCTCGCCGCTTGTATAGATGTGACCATTGGCTCACCTAACACCTGCCCTGGATTCCCTACCTGCCGCCAGCGCAGCGCCGCAGACCTCTTGTTTCCTCCTCTGTTCCCCCTAGTGATCCGCTTTTGCATCGCGTCATCACTGAAGCGCCGGGCGGTTACTAGAGGGAACAGATGAGGAAACAAGAGGTCTGCGGTGCTGCGCTGGCGGCAGGTAGGGAATCCAGGGCAGGTGTTAGGTGAGCCAATGCTCACATCTATGCAAGGGGCGAGCAGAGGAGGCGCGGGGGGGTCGGAAGAGGACGAGCGGGGGATCGGAAGAGGACGAGCGGGGGATGCAGCGGGATTCGGCGCCGGATCCCCTTGTTAGGTGAGCCGATGCTTTTTTTTTCTTTGTAGGGGGTGAGCAGAGGAGGCGCACAGAGGGAGGGGTACCCTAGCTAGCTACACTGAGGGTCCCTATACCTAACTAGCTATACTAAGGGTCCCTATACCTAATTAGCTATACTGAGGGTCCCTATACCTAACTAGCTATACTGAATGCCCCTATACCTAACTAGCTATACTGAATGCCCCTATACCTAACTAGCTATACTGAGGGTCCCTATACCTAACTAGCTATACTGAATGCCCCTATACCTAACTAGCTACACTGATGGTCCCTATACCTAACTAGCTATACTGAGGGTCCCTATACCTAACTAGCTATACTGAGGGTCCCTATACCTAACTAGCTATACTGAGGGTCCCTATACCTAACTAGCTATACTGAGGGTCCCTATACCTAACTAGCTATACTGCATGCCCCTATACCTAACTAGCTATACTGAGGGCCCCTATACCTAACTAGGTATACTGAATGCTCCTATACCTAACTAGCTACACTGATGGTCCCTATACCTAACTAGCTATACTGAGGGTCCCTATACCTAACTAGCTATACTGAGGGTCCCTATACCTAACTAGCTATACTGCATGCCCCTATACCTAACTAGCTATACTGAGGGACCCTATACCTAACTAGCTATACTGAATGCTCCTATACCTAACTAGCTACGCTGATGGTCCCTATACCTAACTAGCTATACTGAGGGTCCCTATACCTAACTAGCTATACTGAGGGTCCCTATACCTAACTAGCTATACTGCATGCCCCTATACCTAACTAGCTATACTGAGGGCCCCTATACCTAACAAGCTATACTGAGGGCCCCTATACCTAACTAGCTATACTGAATGCTCCTATACCTAACTAGCTATACTGAGGGTCCCTATACCTAACTAGCTATACTGAGGGTCCCTATACCTAACTAGCTATACTGAATGCCCCTATACCTAACTAGCTATACTGAGGGTCCCTATACCTAACTAGCTATACTGCATGCCCCTATACCTAACTAGCTACACTGATGGTCCCTATACCTAACTAGCTATACTGAGGGTCCCTATACCTAACTAGCTATACTGAAGGTCCCTATACCTAACTAGCTATACTGCATGCCCCTATACCTAACTAGCTATACTGAGGGCCCCTATACCTAACTAACTATACTGAATGCTCCTATACCTAACTAGCTATACTGAGGGTCCCTATACCTAACTAGCTATACTGAATGCCCCTATACCTAACTAGCTTTACTGAGGGCCCCTATACCTAACTAGCTATACTGAATGCCCCTATACCTAACTAGCTATACTGAGGGTCCCTATACCTAACTAGCTATACTGAATGCCCCTATACCTAGCTATACTGAGGGTCCCTATACCTAACTAGCTACACTAAATGCCCCTATACCTAACTAGCTATACTGAGGGTCCCTATACCTAACTAGCTATACTGAGGGTCCCTATACCTATCTAGCTACACTGAATGCCCCTATACCTAACTAGCTATATTGAGGGTCCCTATACCTAACTAGCTATACTGAATGCCCCTATACCTAGCTATACTGAAGGCCCCTATACCTAGCTAGCTATACTGAGGTCCCCTATACCAAACTAGCTATACTGAATCCCCTTATACCTAGCTATACTGAATGCCCTTTTACCTAACTAGCTATACTAAGGGCCCCTATACCTAACTAGCTATACTGAATGCCCCTATACCTAACTAGCTATACTGAGGGCCCCTATACCTAACTAGCTATACTGAATGCCCTTATACCTAGCTATACTGAATGCCCCTATACCTAACTAGCTATACTGAGGGCCCCTATACCTAACTAGCTATACTGAATGCCCCTATACCTAGCTATACTGAATGCCCCTATACCTAGCTATACTGAATGCCCCTATACCTAGCTATACTGAAGGCCCCTACCTAGCTAGCTATACTGAAGGCACCTATGCCTAGCTAGCTATACTGAAGGCACCTATACCTAGCTAGCTATACTGAAGGCACCTATGCCTAGCTAGCTATACTGAAGGCACCTTTACCTAGCTACCTATAGTGTGAGCACCTAGCCTGCCTACCTATACTGTGGGCAACCATTCCACGGAACGCAGGATTCGTTAGATTCGGGATTCGAAAGGTTCGAGATATTCGAGAACCTTTTTAGATTCGGATTCGTATTCGGATTCGAAGAAATTGTGGATTTGTCCCATCCCTACTTTTCATGATATGCTAATTTTTTGAGATAGGAACTTGGGGTTTTCATGAGCTGTATGCCAAAATCATCATTATTAAAACAATAAAAGGCTTCAACTACTTCAGTTGTGTGTAATAAATGTAAAATATATGAAAGTCTAATGTATATCAGTACATTACAGAAAATAATGAACTTTATCACAATATGCTAATTTTTTTAGAAGGACCTGTATATATATATATATATATATATATATATATATATATATATATATATATATATATATATATATATATATATATATATATATATATATTAAAGTTAGGTTTCTCTCCAAAATGTCTTCAAGGTAAAACTTTCACATCTCAGCAAGCAAGAAAATACTGAGAATCATTTTTTTTTCTTTGTATTTTTTTCACCTGCTTTTTGGTATTGTTTTAATTGCAGAGTGTTGAAAAGTTATTTTAAGCAGGATTTTACAAAATATAGATACTTTTTCATGTTCTGCTTAAAATAACTTGCCAGTATTTTACTATCGAAAAAGTACTGGAAAGAATATGAAACAGTACAGTCAAAACTCATTTGAGTGTTTTCTTGCTTGTTGGTGGTTTAACCCTCTTGGCAGTATGATTCTATATGGATTTTTTGGGTCTAAAAGCGGTACAATTCTTTTGCATGATTTTAGACCCTAACTTACTTACGCAATTACTCACCTGCCTGGGATCCAGCGCTGCAGTTTTCCCTCCATCCTCCGGGTGGGGCTGTAACTCTATAGTGAGATTTCCGGCTGTCGTCATGACGACAGACGACGATCTCACCAGGGGGAAGCAGAGCCTCGGAGTAGAGGAAGAAGAATAGTGACCGATGTTGGGATCCCCCATTAGGTGAGTGAAAAACGCCCGCTGCATGTATTGTTCTGCATAGACCTCCAGCGGCTACCACGAGATCGGCTCGGGGTTACCACTCCTGGCATGTTTTTTCCACCCTGAGCTGTACTCGTGATTACTAAAAGGAATTTATCGGCAGGGTATAATAATATTACCTAGAGGAAATATTGGGTGAAAAAGGGAATTGCATATGAGCCCACATAAGCTTGTAAACTCTATTGGTATACTTTATTAGAGCAGGGATTTAGAGAGGATAGAGGCCCCAAAATGCTCTAAAAAGTGCTACAAAGTGATGCACTCTGATCACAGTGTTCTCTCTCTGCTAGGGATATTCATCATCTGGTAAAGACCTTTGCATGATACCTGTGCAAAGGAGCAATTGTGTAGGGCCCAAAGCACATATGTCATGTTATGCTATTAAAAATACCTCTTTTTACTCTGCAGCCAGTTATGCTTTTCCAGATGCAGAAAGTTACTCAAGATATTCTTAGGGTTGGTTCACTCTACAAAAGTTTAAAGAAAACCTGAACTGAAAATTAAAAGTCAAAATTAGCATACACAAGTCATACTTACCCTCCATGTAGTCTACTGCTCAGTGTCTTTCTCCTGTCCCACATCCTGTTTGTTCACTGTGATCAAGGGAATTTTCCGTCCTCTATTTTGAAAATGGCCATTACCCATAACAGCTTTCTGGTCAGCACACAGTTAAACTGTAACATCGCCCACTTGAGCCATAGGGAAACATGGACATTACCTGGTACATCAGTTTTCCTCTCAGCTATAACTGACAGCAACTGATATTTTACTGACAGCAACTGATATATTTCAGATCTGACAAAATATTGTCAAAACTGGAAGGGATTATTGTCAGAAGAAAATAGTGAGCTTCTGAGAGGAACTGATGGCAAGGTAACTATGTAATGTTCATTTGAAGTTACCTCATGTATTTATTTTAAATATTTTTACTCAGTACATGTTCTCTTTAAGCACTAGTGATTTGAAAAGCTCTTGCTAATGAAATGCTATGGGGGATTTTTTTTTTTACAAAATCACATCGCTCCAGTGAGAACACACACATAAGATTACATTAGCAAGAGATTTTAAAATCATAAGCACTTAGAAAAGTGATCAGCGCTTGTAGTGTGAACCAGCCTTTACATGCAGGTCATGGTTTGATCCCTTTGATTAACCACCCTGGCGTTCTATTAAGATCGCCTGGGCGGCTGCGGGAGGTTTTTTTTTAAATAAAAAAAAAACTATTTCATGCAGCCAACTGAAAGTTGGCTGCATGAAAGCCCACTAGAGGGCGCTCCGGAGGCGTTCTTCTGATCGCCTCCGGCGGCCAGAAGTAACACGGAAGGCCGCAATGAGCGGCCTTCCGTGTTTTGCTTACTTCGTCGCCATGGCGACGAGCGGAGTGACGTCATGGACGTCAGCCAACGTCCTGACGTCAGCCGCCTCCGATCCAGCCCTTAGCGCTGGCCGCAACTATTTGTTCCGGCTGCGCAGGGCTCAGGCAGCTGGGGGGACCCTCTTTCGCCGCTGCTCGCGCTCAGGCAGCACACGCGGCTGGCAAAGTGCCGGCTGCGTGTGCTGCTTTTTATTTCAGCAAAATCGGCCCAGCAGGGCCTGAGCGGCACCCTCTGGCGGTAATGGACGAGCTGAGCTCGTCCATACCGCTAAGGTGGTTAAGGAAGACAGTCTGTTCAGGTGCCTTATTCAATCTGTGGTAGGAGAGGAATCTTTTGTTTTGCTACAGAAGCTTACATCTCCTTTTGGTTTCTGTGATCAATCTGCACACACACACACACACACACACACACACACACACACACACACACACACACACACAGACACACACACACAGACACACACACACACACACAGACACACACACACACACACAAACACACACGCACACACAGTCACACACACACACAGTCACACACACAGACACAAACACAGTCACACACACACACACACACACACACACACACACACACACACACACACACACACACACACACACACACAGTCACACACACAGTCACACACACACACACAGTCACACACACAGACACAAACACAGTCACACACACACACACACACACACACACACACACACAGTCACACACACAGTCACACACACACACACACACACACACACACATACACACACACACAGTCACACACACACGCACACAGACACAGACACACACACACACACACACACACACAGACACACACACACACAGACACAGTCACACAGACACAGTCACACACACAGACACACACACAGACACACACACACACACCACACCACACAGACACACACACACACACACACACACACACACACACACACATACACACACACTTTCACATAGACCAATGAAAAAGTGACATTATTGTCACAGTATAGTCTGTCCCCATTTGTTCTTGTGTACATAGCTACTGTATCCATGCTTATTTTACTTTCCTTTAGAGCATATTTTTAGCACACTTAGGCTGCTCAAATGATCTCTTATAATATGTAATCCAAACCTTACTGCTCCAGTAAGTTGTTTTTGCATTATGCTTAAGCCTCCAAGCTAAAGTTGATTATGTGCTGGAACCTTTTATTGGTGTACTGCATTGTACTGCAACTAGAAGATTGCACAAGGTATGTATCTGCTCATCTAACTTATTTATTTCTGCTTTGTTTGGTTTTATGTTCCGCGAGGCCGGATAAAAACACGTTATGCCTATGGCATAGTTAGTAGTTTATTTTTGGAGTCTGCACGGTAAACTTTTAGGTTAACAAAATGTGACTTAATACTATTTTTAGCTCTCTGAACAGATGGCTATTTCATCCTGTAGGAATTCTGTATGTTTTCTATACATACATTAATACTAGGTATGGCTTAGAGAGACCAGCACTCTTATTTTTTCCGTAGTCTATCCCTGTTTGTGTTTTCTTTTTCTCCCTGTACATTGAAAGTTATAGCATAAAGAATATACAGAATTAAATTGTACAAGTAAGAGCTGCTGTTCAGTATAATACAGCATAATTCAGTACAATTATATTTGTGGTAGGGTTCCCTTTCAATTCCTATTTTAGGAAATTACAGTTCACATCCAAACGTGAGTATTATGTATACATTTATGGAAGGGAATGCAAACTATATCTAAAAGCAATCAGTATACTTAATCAAGCTAAGTACAAATACACAATGATAAATACACAGCTGCTGTTCTGAATACTAGCTTAGCTTAAATAGGTCAGGATTTCTGAATCTTAATTCTTTCTATGCTTTCTGCTAAATATGTCAGTTATGAAACTCAGATTACTGTTTTCTGAATCATGCAATCAAACCTGCCCTTATTATAGCTAATGCGTTCATCTTAGATGATGCTGTTCTCTAGATTTCATCCCCATAATCCCGGTCTATACATTTTTATTAATTTTCAGCTCCTTTTTGCTCTGGGAACTGAATTATTTGCTTTAACAAGATAGAAATGTTCTGTGTAATCACTCTCTACGGTCTTTGCTCGCCTAAGTTTAATGCTGACGTTTCTACCACTTGTTTAGGTGTTAAGAGGCAGATTGTGGCATGCAATATTCACAGGCAACCAAGGATAGGAGTCAGAGCCAGAAATGCACAGCTCTTGGTTGGTATGCAAGGAAAGGGGGACATACTGACTTATACCATACTAATACCATACTTACACCATACTAATTTAGGACCCAAAAGTAAAACACACACACAGTCACACACACTTTATTCTACATCATGTAATAGACTAGAAACTAAAGCCAAATGTGCAATTAACCTTCCTGGTGGTGTAGATTGGGTTCACCAAAACATATATTTGAAGGAGAAGGAAACTATAAAAGATCACCTAAGAATAATTAACTGGGCAAATTGGTAGAGTTTAGTGTTGGCTAAACATCATAAAGCCTCAGAAAACAACAGTGCCCAACATTTACATAAAAAATCAGGATGACTAACCAGCCCCAAGCATCCCACGCAGTGCAATGGACAGATGAAAATGCCTATATGACATTATGGTAAGGTTAGTTATCATATCCATCATGTCCATCCTCTGAAAACTTGATAAAATGATGTTTTAAGAATATGCATGTGATACATTCTGCCTTGATTTTATATATATATATATATATATATATATATATATATATATATATATATATATATATATATATATATATATATTATTTTTTTTTATTTAGTCAAACAATCAATTAAAGGGTAAAAGGAGTTTTAAAGGAGCTTAAAAGCCGAAACTTGGTAATTAGAGGAGGCAGTGGTGGACTTACCCCCTCCAAGCAGACACAACACGACTGTACATTCAGTCTATTTATTAACAAACTCCAGATAAAACAAAGCACAGGCGCTGAGTGTCGTTTGTTTTGCTAGATGCTGTAACTCCTTTATCTATTGCCTGAGGAAGCGGGCGCTGACCCGTGAAACGCGTTGCTTTGTTTTATCTGGAGTTCGTTAATAAATAGACTGAATGTACTCTTGTGTTGTGTCTGCTTGGAGGGGGTAAGTCCACCACTGCCTCCTCTAATTACCAAGTTTTGGCTTTTAAGCTCCTTTAAAACCCCTTTTATCCTTTTGGCGCCTCTGTTCTCTCTTATATAATATTGTATCCACCCTTGGTGGAGGGTTGCGACCCTTTCTACTATCTACAGAGAGCGACTTCTTATTCCTGAGTGGGGTCAGGATACTCTCCCCACCTGCCTTTACAGTGGTTGCCTATTGGTGGCCCATGTTTGTGAGTATAACAACTATTACTCTTTGTCATTACCCCCTTTGTCAATACATACTACACTATTGGGGCTCTTGGTGTTCCTCTGTTTATCTCGTAATCAATTAAAGGGGAACTGAAGTAAGAGGTATACGGAGGCTGCCATATTTATTTCCTTTTAATCAATACCAGTTGCCTGGCAGCCCTGCTGGTCTATTTCTCTGCAGTAGTATCTGAAAAACACCAGAAACAAGCATGCAGCTAGTCTTGTCAGATCTGACTTTAAATTCTGAAACCCCTGATCTGCTGCATGCTTGTTCAGGGGCTATGGCTAATAGTATTAGAGGCAGAGGATCAGCAGGACTGCCAGGCAACTGGTATTGATTAAAAGGAAATAAATATGGCAGTCTCCGTATACCTCTTACTTCAGTTCCCCTTTAACCCACCCATCCCAAACAAAGTTCAATCTGAAATTGTGCTAACTGAATTCAAGTGGCACAAGGCCATAAAACGTTCACCAGAAATCTGATTAAGAAGTCAATCACTATCCCCATTAATGCTGTAATGTTCAATGTAGTAAGGAGCTCTGCCGCCATCAGTTTCTCGCAGCTCCTTCGCCGACTCTCTCCACCTCTCCATTCAGATTTACTGCTGCAACTAATCATATGTTTGACTGATGACCTATACACAAATCTATTCTATCAACAAGTTATGCCAGAAATATGAGCCCACCATAATACAATAAAAACACAACAAATTCCTAATTGTGAGAAATAGTCATTTGATAAGGAAGTCTGAAGCACATGAGAGAAATAATTTAAGCCTGGTTCGGAAGAAGCAGTTCTTTCAGTATGCAGGTAATCCAGTGTCAGCCAGTAGGCATTAAGGGATTTGGTGTTGGGGTTGTAGGTGAGGTAGAAAAGACAAATTTGATTCTGGGACCCACACAGTTCCCAGCCTAAAGCAACAAGGTGGAATGCCAGTTTGATTCTGCAGGCCCAGTCACTGCCCCCTCAGCAATAGAAGGTGCACGCTCCTCTGCACATGAACATAAGGAGAACAGTGACATGTACTGTATGTCTTTACTCAGAGTTCATTTACCACACCTGCAGGAGAACATCCTGAGCTTTTTCAGGCTATATAAGGTGGAAACTGTTATTCATCCTGACATGACGTAGGAGCCTTAAAGCCTGATGACATTCTAAAGTCATTAAAGGATACCTGAGGTGACATGTGACATGATAAAATGACGTGTATGTACAGTGCCTAGCACACAAATAACTATGCTGTGTTCCTTTTTATCTGTCTCAGTCAGGACTGAATCAGACTACAGTGTGAGCCTCACCAATAATAAATTCCAACTATAAAACACTTTCCTAGCAGAAAATGGCTTCCGAGAGCAGGAAAGAGATAAAAAGGGTCAATAGTTCATATATTTTAGCTCTGGAATACTTCAATGAATGTGTCATTGAGCAAAAACAATAAAACAGGAAAGACTTAAAAAGTAAATTTATATATACAATAAAACTGTGGAATACCTTAAACAGTCATTTTAGGAGAAGGAATATAGATATACAGGATCTTCTAAAAAAAATTAGCATATTGTGATAAAGTTCATTATTTTCTGTAATGTACTGATAAACATTAGACTTTCATATATTTTAGATTCAAATACACACAACTGAAGTAGTTCAAGCCTTTTTATTGTTTTAATATTGATGATTTTGGCATACAGCTCATGAAAACCCAAGATTTCTATCTCAAAGATTAGCATATTTCATCCATACAATAAAAGAGTCAACCTTCAAATAATCATGTTCAGTTATGCACTCAATACTTGGTCGGGAATCCTTTTGCAGAAATGACTGCTTCAATGCTGCATGGCATGGAGACGCCTGTGGCACTGCTCAGGTGTTATGGAGGCCCAAGATGCTTCGATAGCGGCCTTAAGCTCATCCACAGAGTTGGGTCTTGCGTCTCTCAACTTTCTGTTCACAATACCCCACAGATTCTCTATAGGGTTCAGGTCAGGAGAGTTGGCAGGCCAATTGAGCACAGTACTACCATGGTCAGTAAATCATTTACCAGTGGTTTTGGCACTGTGAGCAGGTGCCAGGTCGTGCTGAAAAATGAAATCTTCATCTCCATAAAGCTTTTCAGCAGATGGAAGCATGAACCCACTTTTGAACCAGAAACAGCGGCAGAGGCGCCTGACCTGGGCTACAGGGAAGCAGCACTGGACTGATGCTCAGTGGTCCAAAGTACTTTGTTTCGGATGAAAGCAACTTTTACATGTCATTCAGAAATCAAGGTGCTAGAGTCTGGAGGAAGACTGGAGAGAGGGAAATGCCAAAATGCCTGAAGTCCAGTGTCAAGTACCCACAGTAAGTGATGGTCTGGAGTGCCATGTCAGCTGCTGGTGTTGGTCCACTGTGTTTTATCAAGGGTAGAGTCAATGCAGCAAGCTATCAGGAGATTTTGGAGCACTTCATGCTTCCATCTGCTGACAAGCTTTATGGAGATGAAGATTTCATTTTTCAGTATTAAGTCCATAACTGAACATAATTATTTTAAGTTTGACTTTTTATGTTTTAACCACTTAATGTTTACAGTACAGTATATCTACTCCCCTAAAAAACTTCATCTAAGCCTCAGGGGAGTAGATATTCGTAACTCTGCTACAATCGCCGCTGTGCGTGCTCTCACGTGCTCACGCACTAGTTCTTACTGCTACACGTTAGCCCGGAGATCAATGAGTGGGAATGCAGTTCCCATTCATTTTTCTAGTTCCCCGTGTCCATGATCACACATCAATTAGATGCCTGCGGTCATTTGTAAACACTATAACTTACACTTACACGCATTAGTTCCTGTTTGTGTACTAAAAGCATGCGCAGGAAGCTAATAACTGAGGACATCTTATGGCCAAAAAGTAAAATTACACCTACAATCATTTACTTTAATAAAGAGACCTGCACATAATTTAAAATTAACCCCTTACCTCCCACTCTCTCCCATAAAGGCCCAAATAAAACTTTTGTATTTAGAAAAAATTAGAAAATAAAGTAAAAAAAACAAAACGACATAAATACTTACCTTAGGGACTGAACTTTTTTTTACATGTATGTAAGGAGGGTATATTACTGTTATTTTTTTAAATTATGGGCTTGTAAATAGTGACAGATGCAAAAATGAAAACCTGCACCTTTATTTCCAAATAAAATATTGGCGCCATACATTGTGATAGCAAGATAATTTAAATGGTGTAATAACCAGGACAAATGGGCAAATAAAATACGTGGGTTTTAATTATGGAAGCATGTATTATTTTAAAACTGTAATGGCTGAAAACTGAGAAATAATGATTTTTTTAAAAAAAAATTCTAAATATTCCCATTAAAATGCATTAGAAAAAAATAATTCTTAGCAAAAAGTACCACCCAAAGAAAGCCTAATTAGTGGCAGAAAAAACAAGATACAGATCATTTTGTTGTGATAAGTAGTGGTAATGTTACTGGCAAATGATTGGGAGGAGCGCTGAAATGTGAAAATTGCTCTGGTCCATAAGGTAAAAATACACTCAGGACTTAAGTGGTTAAAAACACTTTTCTTTTATTGGTCGGATGAAATATGCTAATTTTTTGAGATAGGAATTTGGGGTTTTCATGAGCTGTATGCCAAAATTATCAATATTAAAACAATAAAAAGGTTTGAACTACTTCAGTTGTGTGTAATGAATCTAAAATATATGACAGTCTAATGTTTATCAGTACATTACAGAAAATAATGAACTTTATCACAATATGCTTATTTTTTGAGAAGATCCTGTAATTGTTTATTTCATTAGTTTATTTTCACCTTGGGTGTCTTTAAGGATTTATAGAGCACCACTACATCTGTGGTGCTGCACAAAGTATGATAGTAAAATGAGTGCAAAACACACAATATGATATTAATAAGGATAAACAGCATGGACGCAACAATAGCTAATATAGGCAGTGCCGAACTAACATAAGGAAATTGTAAGGAACAATAGGGGAAAGAACTATTTCTCCAAAAGCTTACATTCAAAAAAGAGAGTGAGGAAACAAGCGGTGATGCACATTTATAGTTATCACAGTGCAAATTCTTCATACTTGCTAAAATGAAGCTATTACTCCAAACTCCAAAATGAGAGCAGCTGCGAAGGAACCAGTTAAAGTTTAGCTTTAACAAAGAAAAAAAGGATTTTGTTTGTTTGCACTAAGCAAATTCTGAACTCGTGAACCAATTTACCTTTTCTTTATTTTGATAATTCAACTCAAATATATCTTTCATCTTTTTCAGAGTAGGAAGTCAAACACCTTTAAGTTCAAAAATAGGTGAATAATAGACTTTACCACCATAGCTTTGGTCACTTTGCCATCATGCTATTTCCTGTAGAACGACTTCTCTTATGTTCTAAGTCACTAGGCCTCTCTTTTCATCCACCATATCCTAATCCTCCACCTGCTACTGTGTCTGTATCCACTGTGCCAGCCCCACCATATCTCAGCATCTGCTGTTTTTTTTTTAACCTCCCTCTAAATTAGGCAGGGAACACACTTGTCTTTCAGTTTTCTGCGTGCGTTTTTCTGCATACTTTTTCTGCACACCACGTGTATTTCCATGCAGGAAAACTGTGCACGTTTTTTCACAGCAGCTGATGTAATTGGTAGAGAAAACTGACAAAATGTGCAGAGTCAGTATGCAGAATGTCCGTTTTTTTCTGCGTGTGAACAACACATTAAGTGTGAACTAGCCCATTGATTAACATGAGTTCTCAGTTTTTCTGTGCAGAAAACGCACACGAAAACAGTCAAGTGTGTTCCCTGCCTAAGTCTTTTTGTACATTGTCAATCCAGCATTAGCCTGGAAACACAGCAGCTACAGAGAAACATTGGGCCACAGTGTGTTTGGACTGTAGACAGAGGATGAGAGGAAGTGATTGGGTAAAGAAAGAAGCCTAGAGTCTTAGAATGCAGGAAAGACACTCTCCTGTGAATAGATTGGAAAACACATTGGTGTAGACTTTATTTATTCCGCTGCTCTCTTTGCAGTGACCCAAATGTAAAGAAATATTTTTAAAAGGGCATTTCGGGCCAAAAATATTGGTAAATTGATGTAGATATGATACTGTTCACAGTAGATAAAGGCATTCATATGTGCAGGTCAGTACATCATGCCTACAAGAAAAAAGATGGCAGATTCTGACTCTAGAAGGTGAACTGTTTATCCACAAGGGGGGCAGTTGAGAGGTATGGTGTGTTATGTTGTTTTCATGTCCCACATCTTAACCACTTCAGCCCACAGGCCATTGCACCCTTACCGCCAAGACCCATTTTCACCTGTCAGCGCTCCTCTCATTAATTTGGCCATAACTTTATCACTGCTTCTCACACCTGAATGATCTAGTTAGACATTTGCAGCTTCTATCTGGATGACTAGTTGTCCAGATAGAATGAAGTGGTTAAACAAGGGACTGATGGAGAAAAGGTGTCTATCAAATGAAATAATAAAGGAACGTAGTGGTTAACATTCATCAATCGGTTATTCCTATATTGATAAAAATGTTAATCTCAGGGATTTTAATCATATGAAGAACCCACTAATTATTCACAAAGTGTCCACCCTCTCATAAGGGTGCAGCTCCCTTCAGCTTCTAATAATTAAAAAGCACCCAGATTGGCAGCACAAATATGTGACATTTACTGCAATAAAGCCTTCCCTTCAGTGACCACAGCCGTGTCTCATAAAAAGCATGTTATGGGAGAGCATTTCCTAAGGATTATTCCTGCAATTTACTTAATAACAAAGCAAAACATTCACAGAGCAGCTTAGTTTTGCCTAAAAATACAGTGTTAAATCTGTAAACATGGAGAGAAAGAGCGGCTGAACAGAATGCTTGCTTGTAAGAAATGCTGCTGTTAAGTCTATATTAAAGCAATCAGATCCTTTCCGGGCCACCTCAGAATAATATTAAGAAAGCTTTCCTGGGATTTCCTATTTCTATAACCAATGTTACTTTTCCATACAACACTTTTTCATCCACAGTTCTAAAATGTGTTTAAGCATCCACTCTATCTATCTATCTATCTATCTATCTATCTATCTATCTATCTATCTATCTATCTATCTATCTATCTATCTCTCTCTCTCTCTCTCTCTCTCTCTCTCTCTCTCTCTCTCTCTCTCTCTCTATCTATCTATCTATCTATCCATCCATCCATCCATCCATTCATCCATCCTTCTGTCCGTCTCTGTCTCTAGCTGTCGGTATGTCTGTACATTTATGTATTTCCTTATATCAATGAACTGATCTACCTACAGTATGTGTCCTCCAGCTGCAATTTATTTACTCTTAGCTGGCATTTGACTTTTGAAATGCCATCAAAAAAGCTTAAGGGCAATCTCTGAAAATGTTCCTCCATTAAAATAATTATTTTCATCTTGGCATCTTCTTTTTTTCTTTTCTCCTTACTAAAGCTCAAACTTCTGTTTACTGAGGTCTTGGTTAGCAAAATCCCAGTGCAGTGTCACACTGAATTCAGGCTTAGGCATTTGCCTCGGAGTAGAGATAGATCATATGTAGACTCGCATATTTCTTAAATAGAAACCAGGTGACAGTCATACAATATCTGAAAGTCTATAGATGCTGAGAAATGACTGGTATCTGTAAGTCAGGCTCAGGCAAGAGATATCAACGGCACACTTATATATAATTGCACATAAAAGCGGACCTGAACTCAGAACTTCCTCTCTGCTCTAAAAGATAAGCAACATCATAATAACCTTTAAAGAAAAACATTTCTTTGCTACAGCTGATAAAACATGTTGGATCATGTTGGATTTAGATACTGTATGTATAATGCACAGGTTTGCTCTACATATAAGAAGTCATGCTAGAAAAAAATAAACTTGGATATAGAGTTGGGCCGAACCTCCGATTTAAGGTTCGCGAACCTGGTTCGCGAACTTCCGCGGAAGGTTCGGTTCGCGTTAAAGTTCGCAATAGACTTCAATAGGGATGCGAACTTTGAAAAAAAAATAATTATGCTGGCCACAAAAGTGATGGAAAAGATGTTTCAAGGGGTCTAACACCTGGAGGGGGGCATGGCGGACAACAACAGGTATGCAGTGGCGGGTTCACTGAACAGGTATACAGTGGCGCGTCCACTGAACAGAACAGGTATGCAGTGGCGGGTTCACAGCACAGGTATGCAGTGGTGGGTTCACTAAACAGAACAGGTATACAGTGGCGGGTTCACAGAACAGGTATACAGTGGCAGGTCCACTGAACAGAACAGGTATGCAGTGGCAGGTTCACTAAACAGAACAGGTATACAGTGGTGGGTTCACAGCACAGGTATACAGTGGCGGGTCCACTGAACAGAACAGGTATACAGTGGCAGGTTCACTGAACAGGTATGCAGTGGCGGGTTCACAGAACAGGTATGCTGTGGTGGGTTCACAGCACAGGTATGCAGTGGCGGGTTCACTGAGGAGGTATACAGTGGCGGGTCCACTGAACAGAACAGGTATGCAGTGGTGGGTTCACAGCACAGGTATACAGTGGCGGGTCCACTGAACAGAACAGGTATGCAGTGGCAGGTTCACTGAACACAACAGGTATGCAGTGGCGGGTTCACTGAACAGGTATACAGTGGCGGGTCCACTGAACAGAACAGGTATGCAGTGGTGGGTTCACAGCACAGGTATGCAGTGGTGGGTTCACTAAACAGAACAGGTATACAGTGGCGGGTTCACAGAACAGGTATGCAGTGGCGGGTCCACTGAACAGAACAGGTATGCAGTGGCGGGTTCACTAAACAGAACAGGTATACAGTGGCGGGTTCACAGAACAGGTATGCAGTTGCGGGTCCACTGAACAGAATAGGTATGCAGTGGCAGGTTCACTGAACACAACAGGTATGCAGTGGCGGGTTCACTGAACAGGTATACAGTGGCGGGTCCACTGAACAGAACAGGTATGCAGTGGCGGGTTCACTAAACAGAACAGGTATACAGTGGCGGGTTCACAGAACAGGTATGCAGTGGCGGGTCCACTGAACACAACAGGTATGCAGTGGCGGGTTCACTGAACAGGTATACAGTGGCGGGTCCACTGAACAGAACAGGTATGCAGTGGCGGGTTCACTAAACAGAACAAGTATGCAGTGGTGGGTTCACAGAACAGGTATGCAGTGGTGGGTTCACAGCACAGGTATGCAGTGGTGGGTTCAATGAACAGGTATACAGTGGCGGGTCCACTGAACAGAACAGGTATGCAGTGGTGGGTTCACAGCACAGGTATACAGTGGCGGGTCCACTGAACAGAACAGGTATGCAGTGGCGGGTTCACTGAACAGAACAGGTATGCAGTGGCGGGTTCACTGAACAGGTATGCAGTGGTGGGTTCACAGAACAGGTATGCAGTGGTGGGTTCACAGCACAGGTATGCAGTGGTGGGTTCAATGAACAGGTATACAGTGGCGGGTCCACTGAACAGAACAGGTATGCAGTGGTGGGTTCACAGCACAGGTATGCAGTGGTGGGTTCACAGCACAGGTATGCAGTGGTGGGTTCACAGCACAGGTATGCAGTGGTGGGTTCACAGCACAGGTATGCAGTGGTGGGTTCACAGCACAGGTATGCAGTGGTGGGTTCACAGCACAGGTATGCAGTGGTGGGTTCACAGCACAGGTATGCAGTGGTGGGTTCACAGCACAGGTATGCAGCCAGACAGGAACAAGTTAAGCCTAACTAATCTTTCCCTGAGAGACAGTCTGCAGCAGCTCGCCCTACTCTCACTAACGCAGGCAGCACACGAGTGACCGTAATGGCCGCCGCTGCCTGCCTTATATAAGGGGGGGTGGGGCTCCAGGGGCTAGTGTAGCCTAATTGGCTACACTGGGCCTGCTGACTGTGATGTAGAGGGTCAAAGTTGACCCTCCATGTGCATTATGGGGCGAACCGAACTTCCGCAAAGGTTCGCCTGCGGGACGCGAACGCGAACCACGGAAGTTCGCATGGAACCGTTCGCAGGCGAACCGTTCGGCCCAACTCTACTTGGATAATGTCTACCACAAAATTTTTTAAAATGGAGGGAGTAGATGCTAACCCGGCGGTGCGCTTCCTTGATTGCGTCCTGGCACCCGGGAGCACTCTGCCCATGTGCACGAGGTCAGTCACCAGTGCGATTAACGACGTGTGCTGCCAGATCAGTGCCTGTGCATTAATGCCTTACCTGCCCAACCCAAAAGAGGCTGAGGGGGGGCATTTAGGTGAGAGCAGATTAGGTGGAGGAGAACGGGGGGGGGGGGAGCAGTGGGCACAAGGATTGCTTTCTATACATGCCCTCGTTACTTTAGGTCAGCTCTGGTATTCTTTAAGAGGTACTGTAGTGACATATAGTAGAATGCAGTAAATTAGTCAGGATTCCCAATTTTATGTTTTCCTGGTGTGAGCATCAGAAACACTTCTATATATTGCTCTTTATTGGTATGTAGCCCTGCCCTTTCAGTGATACTTAGACAAGGCTGTTAAGTCATGCAGTATTTTCCTGCCAAAGCATTCTGGGAGACCAGGTATATTTTGCACAGGCTTTGGAACTCTCAGTAAACAAATGCTCTCCAGCTGTGGCTGGATGGTGTAATAGTTAAGGGCTCTACCTCTGACACAGGAGAATCTTGGCTCTGCCTGTTCAGTAAGCCAGCACCTATTCAGTAGGAGACCTTAGGCAAGTCTCCATAACACTGCTACTGCCTATAGAGCGCGTCCTATTGGCTGCAGCTCTGTCGCTTTGAGTCCGCCAGGAGAAAAGCGTGATATAAATGTTATTTGTCTTGTCTTGTCAGAAATCAGCTGTCAGGAGTACACCTGTAAATTATATGGATTATATTCTCAGTTAACCTCCTTAACACTACCTATGATACATTTCAGAATTTAAGGGTGAGGAAAGATCTTACAAACACAGACTAAATAATTTATCAATTAATTTTGTAAAAAATAAGCAATTTTATTAATTGTGTTATTTTTCACGAAAGTTCTTCTTTACCAAATTTTAATGAAGTAGCAGTTGAGGTTTTTTTTTCTATTCAAAATCTCATGTATTGGTCAATGGACAAAGGAAATCACACATAATACAGAGCCATATGGTGTACGCATATACAAAATGAGTCAAAAACATCATGTATACTTATATGAGATTTAACGAAACATGACTGATTCAAATCTATCAATACACATACAAATACAGGCTATCTCCACCAAACATTCAGTAACTGTGTCTAACATCTTCTTCTCCACAGTGGTATTGATATCTGATCATCTTATATGAAGAGCCAAGTCCTCACAAATGAGTACTCAAAATATTGACCAATAAAATAATAATAAACATATAACATTTAACATAACTGTGTGCTGATATATATTGTGTCAGCTTCTCCTTCAGGTTGGAGGTAAGTGCATCCTCAGTTATTTGTGGTTGGTGACTTGCTGGCTACCTCAGAGTAAGTGCAAACACACCAACATCACGTCTGTCTATTAAAGTGGTCTGAAAGTCAGCATTTCTGCTTTTTTTTAGCAGAACATCACTGAAATGGTTAAACAAAGCACTTTGTCCTGCTGTCCTGCAGCTTCAAATCTGCATCTAAACTGGAGATAACAGTATCTTTGTTTGCATTCCAATGTTGATACATGTGTGTAAACACAGTGTAACAAGTGAAAAGGAGCTCTTTGTGAAGCTCTCTGTGTTTCAAGCACACAAACAGCTCAGAACAGCTAATTAGAAGATGCTAATATATAATAAAAAGCAGTTTAAATAAAATGCAAAGGCAGGTTTCAGGGCAAGATAAACTACAGTTTGGAAACTTGTAATTTGTAAACAGACAATATTACTTATGCACAAAAGCAAATATGATAACTGTACGAGTAATAAAAATAACAAAAACACATTTTTATTGAATATTATGTCGGAGTTTCAGACCACTTTAAATTCCACAGGCAGTAAATTAGGGAAAATAGAAATAAATCAATTGGTTCAAATTAGGATTAGAAAGAAATACATGTTAATGAAATAGCTAATGGGATAATGACATTTTATTGTTGTTACAGTGCAGTGTGCCTCTGAAATAGACCACCACATGACTTTGTAGCAGTGAGTATCCTCATGTGACTGCAGGCAGCACACACAGCCAGACTATAGCAATAATAACCATTGTCAGCCAAGTGCATCTATATTTGGTTATGTTTACATAAGATTTAAGTTTCAGTTCCATTTCTGTCTTTTAAATACCAAAGACAGAAAGTGAATTAGCGAAGATGGAAATAAATAAGCTTAAAGTAGAGTTAAAAACAATGCATGTTTCTACATATTTAAGTTGTGAATGAAGACTGAAGAATCAATAGTTAGTATCTATATATATAATAGAGTAAGTGCCTCAACCTGCAAGCAAGAAGAAGAAGTAGCGCCCTGCCCCCAGGGCCGGTCCAAGCAAGAAGAAAGGGCTGGTCCAAGCAAGAAGAAGAAGTAGTGTCATATCAAACCAAGGGCAAAGAGGGATAATTTGCATATTCAGTAGTAGTGCATTGTGGGTAACCACAAATGTTCACTTATAGCTGAATTATCGCAAATTTGCTTCTGTTTTAAGAAGGAAAATTACACCAAGCTTTGCTTTTCTTAGTAGGAGGGCTTTTTGGTCTCTTTTATCCTCCTATACATGCTTAGTAGTTTGGGTCACCCTGAGCTGCTTGGTTACTCTGTTGTACTGGCCCAAGCCCTATCTCATACAGCCATATCAATTCCTGCTATGTACTGATGAGGACCAAAAGTCTTAAATAGACTGTTACATGTGGGTTTGAGATGACTGTGTAAAACTTAAAGCTATAGGCTTGCTTGACTTACCAAGGGTGAAAAAGAATAATTTGCAAATTTAGTAGTGGTGCATTGTGAGTAATCACAAATGTTCACTTATTGCTGAATTATTGCATATTTCCTTCTGTTTTAGGAAAGCAAATTACACCAAGCTTTGCTTTTTTTAGTAGGAGGTCTTTTTGGTCCCTTTTATCCCCCTATATACTCCGAGCGGTTTGGGTCACCCTGAGCTGCTTGGTTACTCTCTGTTGTACTGGTCCAAGCCCTATCTCATACAGCCAGATCAATCCTTGCCAAGTACAGATGAGGACCAAAAGTCTGAAACAGGCTGTCACATGTGGGTTTGATATGGCTGTGTAAAATTTAAAGCTATAGGCTTGCTATACACCAGTGGTTCTGGATGCTTGCTTGGCTTACTAAAGGTGAAAAGGAATTATTTGCATATTTAGTAGCAGTGCATTGTGGGTAACCACACATGTTAACTAATAGCTGAATTATTGCATATTTCCTTCTGTTTTAGGAAAACAAATTACACCAAGCTTTGCTTTTTTTTAGTATGAGGTCTTTTTGGTCCCTTTTATCCCCCTATACATTCAGAGTGGTTTGGGTCACCCTGAGCTGCCTGGTTACTCTGTTGTACTGGTCCAAGCCCTATCTCATACAGCCATATCAATCCTTGCCATGTACTGATGAGGACCAAAAGTCTAAAACAGACTGTCTACATGTGGGTTTGATATGACTGTGTAAAATTTAAAGGTATATGCTTGCTATACACTAGCGGCTCTGGATGCTTGCTTGGCTTACCAAGGGGAAAAAGGGGTAATTTGCATATTTAGTAGCAGTGCATTGTGGGTAACTACAAATGTTCACTTATAGCTGAATTATTGCAGATTTCCTTCTGTTTTAAAAAGGAAAATTACACCAATACAGTGTGTGTGCGGCACTGCAGGAAGTGACGACAGTGGAACGCACGATGGAACACGGAAGAGGTGAGTCATCCCTGCCCACTGCCTATTACTAATAGTGGCGGCTGCTACTGTGATTAAGCAGGAGGGGGAGCGCACATGGGGGACCCAGGTGAGGGGGTGGTTCCTGCTGAGCTTAAGCTGGAGGGGGAGCGCACATGGGGGACCCAGGTGAGGGGGGGTTCCTGTTGAGCTTAAGCTGGAGGTAGAGCACACATGGGGGATCCAGTTGAGGGGGGGGGTCCAACCCCCCTTCCCGCCGCTGTGCCCAATACCCCCTTCCTGCCCTCTACCCTCTTATGCGGCGTATGCTACGCCGCGGGTCGGCTAGTACAGTTTAATGATCTATTTTCAGGACTTAGTAAGGAAACATTTCAAATACATAAACATGCATATAACTAATGAATAAAACATACTAACAAACACACCTTAAGAAGATTTGGCATGTTATTATGGTAATACTGTTTCACATAAATAATATGTCAATCTCACTTTACAACCATCCTGTCTGCAATGTTTCTTCTCCTGTGTCATAGTTTGCATTTGGTATGTTTGCAAATTTTATCATTTGCTCCTCTGTTTGCTGTATACCGCAATGTAATATTTTTGTATTTTTTTCGTAAGTTAAAAGGAAATACAAATGACTATTGCCATCTTCATCATCTGACTTATTTTTGTATTTTGTCAACCTACCAAATAATAAAAAAAAGAAACAATCAATCTTACCAACAAGAAGAAATACAGTAAGGAAACCTGTTATTTATGTATTTTTTTTACAAAAAAGGGTGACTGCTATAGATATATGACATACAGACTGCACTAAAAATAACTGAATAATTAACGGAATATTTAAGTTTTTGGGGACTAGAGCTATACTGAACGTGCATCTCCTCCTAAAACATATACCGGAACTTTGAATATCATGACAAAGGGTTGCAACTGCTACCAGGTTTTTATTTTTGGTTATATAGTTAATTCCAGGGATGAGCAGAAACTACGCCAGTGCGAATTTTCGCATCGTAGTTCGCATCTACACATCAAAGTTCGTAGGCGAAGTCTCAAAACTATGCGTACGATTTTACGCATAGCAAAGTACCGTTACGCGTAGTTTACGCCCCTACGTATAGTTCTCATGTGTATTGTGAAGTAAACTACGAATGCGTTATTTGCGTCTATTCCGCGTACGATTGAATGCATACAAAATTACGCACTGGAAAGGGTAATGTACGCATAGAAAAGTCACTGTCACAAGCATTTTGAAGAGGAATTCATGCATACATTTTTATGCGTAATGGCATAAGCGTCCGCATGTACTACGCTACGCACTATGCGTAATTGCGTATTTTAATGCGTATTCTACGAAATGCATACAAAGCAATTATTTGGTTTTGAAGCCGTAGTTTGGCGAAGCGTAATTGCTTAAAACTACGCGTAGTTCCAGGGTAGCGAAGTTGGCTGACTACGACCATCCCGGCAGAAAATGCAAAAAATGACCCAAGGACTCCTTACTGAATAGGTGCTGGCTTACTGAACAGGAAGAGCCAAGATCTGAACCCTGGTCACATGTGTCAGAGCACAAAGTTCCATTGTGAATTCATTGTTTACCTGCTTGTATCCAACATATGTGGCAGCTATGAAGCCAGTTTCATTGTCCATCATTTCTGTATCCACCATTGCATTAATTAAAGTAAAATGACAAATATTTGTTTTCTAGTGCAATATGTACATTCTGTACATCTTTGCCATTGTTCTGGCCATAACATACTATTCAAAAAATGAGAATGTATCAATACATTCATAATCACTTACAATAGCCAGGTGCTAATGTATATAGATTAGTATGCTGCTAAACGCTGTAATTATTCTGCCAAGGCCACACATGATATTGTCTTCTAATAATGTGCAACTTTATTGTCAAGCATTCACAATGTTGTATTAATTAAAATATCTGTAATGATTGTTTACAGCTTCAAATTCTGGCTAACTTCAAAAACATGTGAGTGACAATTGTCCTTGATCACTCACCGACATGTTTTTCACAACAAACACAGACCTGTTGTGAAGGGCCGGCTTTGGCTGATGGGTCAGTTCCTTCAAAATCAGCATCAGTGTCTGTTACACAAACACCATTATGTGTCATTATCTAAAGGAATTTGAAATGCAAACATTCAACAGTGAGAGGCAGCTCTGATGATCCACAACTTTCTATAGTTGTATACATGAATGATTCATTACATTTCAGAAACAAAAGTAAGTGAAATTCAACACACATGATATTTATACAGTCATAATGTTGTGAACATTGCTTGACTCACTCATTTTGTTTTATTCCAGAGTATGTGGTGCTTCTTGAGGCCCATTTGGTGAGCCTTCTGACTTTGTTAATGTACTAATTTTGAATTATCTATTCTCCCCGAGCCTGGGAGCATAAAGAGGACCCACTGGTGGCTTGACATGTGCCTTTTGCTCCACTTCTAAGTAGGTGAGACTATGGACCATATGCAATTCACATTTTCACCTAAGTTTTCCCCTGGGAGATAATTTTTCCTCTTTGCTTTAAAATAACTTTCCAGAACTTTTCATCTAAAAAAGTACCAAAAAGTAAATGGAAAGTACTATAAAAAATAATTTTGAGTATTTTTTTGCTTTCTGTAAACCTAAAATGCATTTTATTGACAGGTTAAATGCATATGGGCCTATGTGTTTAAGGCTTCTTGCACACTGCAAGCGATTCCGATTCAGATTCCGCTTTTTAATCAGTTTTTACCTCCGATTCAGATTCAGATTTGCAGTGTGCAAGGAGCAAACTGCAAATCTGAATCTGAATCGGAAGTAAAAACAGATTAAAAAGCGGAATCTGAATCTGAATTGCTTGCAGTGTGCAAGAGGCCTTATACAGATATGAAAGGTTAAAGTGGATCCGAGGTGAACTTTTACTCATTGCATAATTGTGTTCCTTTCCTGTTGGCATTCCTCAGGCCAAATACTTTTTTGTTTTTGTTTTAATACTCTAATTCCCTATAAACTAAATAAACCATGCCCACAGGTTTTCAGAGAGCCTTGGCAGTAGCAAGGGCTCATGGGAGCTCAGTCTGGGCAGGAGGAGGATGAGGTGTTATTAGCCTTTGATTTCAGAGGCAGATGGGAGGAGGAAGGAGGAGGGGGGATTAGGTTTTTTTGCTCAAGATACAGATAAGCCTACCTCTGTGTAATGTTTACAAACAACATGGCTGCTGTCATTGTATCACAGGAAGAAATAATTATATTCTATTAAAGCTGTTTGCAGCTAGATTTGCTGTGTAAACTATCTAAACTTTAGATATATAGACAAGTTACTTGTTATAGTTAGTTTTTCATCTCAGAGAGAAGAGTTATTGTGTGTACTTAGCCAGCATCTTCCCAATCAAAAAAATGGACTCTCTATGTTGTGAAAGGTAATTTTAAAAGTAGAAAGCAAAGGACATCTGTTATATCCCTATTCAACACAAACAGTCATCAACTTAGTAGGCTTTTAAGTCCCCATGAGGAATCATTATTTTCATTTTCAAAAGGAATATCAACCCAGAGGTCAAAAGTAAATTGCCCTGTTTAAACTTTTTACGTAACAGACAATGAAAATCAGCTAAGAACTAGACTGAACTATACTCCCTAATTAGGAGATAAACACTCACGTTTAGGTCCTAAAAAAAAAAAAAAAAAAACTAGGACTCTACACCAACAATGTGAGATAATGAGGCAGAGGGGAGGTAAAATAAGGAACCTCTCCTCTGTTGTGGGTCGTGTGAGGGACTGGAAATGATCAGCCTTTGAACAGGATGAAAAACCCTATGTCAGTTGCAAAAATGAAGTTCCCCACAAACAAAAGTTGTGTATGGGGAAGCAAGTAAAATGATATAAAGACTGAGTCTTACAATATAAATCCCACAAACACACCCAGATGTATGAAGCAATTAAGTGCTTTTGCAAAGGACCAGGGAGTCCCACTTAAAGGGAGCTTCCTAGTCTATGCAAAAGAGGATAGCATTCCTGCCTTAAAGCATGCTAGACAAATATCTTTAAGATGCAATAGAGAGATATCACTATAACATTTACATCTTTTTAACACTTTAAGCTGTTTTAAGAGGGAAGGGATGGGAAAGTGAGAGGGAAGAGATGGAAGGGAGAGGAGCTGGAAAGGGTGGAGGGGTAGGGTAGGGGGGAAGGGAGGGAGGGAGCAAGGAGGGAATCACGAGAGAGACATTACTATTAGCGTAGTAGTAGCTAGTAGTAAGTGGTGACCATTGGTGACAATAGGGAAACACCTATGACATAGTTATGCATAAACTTATTCAGTGAGGGTTAAGCCTATGGCCCTTGTTAAGGTGGTATGAGAGCCTAGTAAGTAAATCCAGTTTTGGCAAGCAGTATGTCAGTTAGGGATCTAATTAGAATCAGAAAGTTATCAACCATCTACCGCAGATTCTAGTCCCGTGTCAGGATCCTTCACATTCCTAAGTGGTTTAGGCTTCTTTGGTGTTCTGCAGGTTTGTTTGGAGCCTTTGGAAGGCGTATTGCGTGATTTAGTTTCTTGCGAAGAGGATGGCCCCCCAGTATCAGCCTGTGGGGGCAAGAATCCAGCATACCACAAAGGAAGTTCAGGAGTGGAGATATTTAGATCAGCACAGAAATCTGCTAACTCCGAGGGTTTTCGCAGAAGATAGGTGCGCCCGTTTTCAGTCACCAAAAGAGCAAAGGGGAAAAGCCATTTATAGCGTAAGTGCTTTTCCATCAGAAGCTGTAGTAAAGGTTTCAAGGCCTTGCGCTGAGAATGCATGATAGGTGATAAGTCCTGGTATAGGGCAATCTGCACTTCATTAAATAGGATTGTGTCCAGCTTTTATGATTGCTTCCTTCAAGGGAAAGGACTGAAGACAGCAGATAATGTCTCTAGGTTGATCAGATTCCCCTCCCATGGGACGCAGAGCCCTGTGTGCACGGACCAACTCTATCTCCTGGTCTTTAGGCCTAGATAACAGTTCATTGAAAATAGCAAGGAGAGCTGCAGGGATTTGTTCAGATGAAACTGTTTCAGGGACTCCCCGAACCCTTATATTAGCTCGCCTACCACAATTATCTAGATCTTCTATGTGTCTTAGGTGTTCTATGAATCGTAGATCATGTGTGTTGGTCACCTTAGTGAGAGATTTGATTTTTATGTCTCTCTTGCCTCCCGCAGTCTCTATAGCAGAGATCCGATTAGCAATGGAAGCCATGTCCTCTCTTACCTCCACTATGGCTGTGGTAAAAGTGTTTTTAATCTCCTCGGTGAAGGCTCTCATATGAGTATATGTAATGCTGTCTCTGCGCTTATCATGGGACTCGTACTCACGGTCCGAGGAGCCTCTGGAAGTCACCGAGCCATCTGGGGAGGGAGCGCGCGTCGGCGCCATCTTGGAGGAGGATGCCTTGGACTTTCTCTCCGATTGCATGCGGAAAAGCTCAGGGAGACTTCTACCAAACTGAGTTTGGGAGTCTCTGAGGTTGCGAGCAGTCATTTGTCCACGAGTGCGGCGCTCATAGCAAGCAGCAGGGGCTAGAAAGCTATAGATAGCAGCGTCCGGGTCGGGAGCTCAGGGTCTAAGCGGCCATCTTCTCCCAGAGCCAAGCCACGCCCCCTCATAATTTCCATTTTCACCTCCAATGACAGCCTTACCAATTTTTTAAGACTCGTATCCATGGAGGGCAAGAATCGTTGGAAATGACGAGGAACAAATCATTGTACATGTATAATGCAGTAAGTTAAGAATTGACTGATGGATCAGATGAACGATCCACAAAACTTCTCATGTGTTTTAAATGACGATATATTATATTATCACTTCGGCAGATAATCATTAATAGCCAGCAGTGTGTACAGAGTTATAAAACCATGTGTTTGCAAACTCTATGGCACCTCGCCCTCATCTACCATTGTTTAACAATCTGATCATTTAGTGTATCATCCATAGTCTTTCAAAACATTCACATCTCATCATGAGGATATCTTGAAGTAATAGATTGAGTAGCACTCGTTCATTGGTCGTTTCACATTATCTATCTTCCAGTGTGTACGTTGGTTTAACTGCTTGCCGACTGCTCCACGCCAATTGGTGTGAACGCGGCAGCACCCCGGGACCGCTCCATGCCGATTGGCGTGAATGGCCTTCTATGGGGCTAGCAGGAGATTGCGTGCGCTGATGCGCGTGCTCCTCCGCTTGGAAGAAGGAGATCGGCTTTGTAATGTATTGATTTATTATTTTCCCCTTTTCACTACAGTTCCTCTTTATCCCTAACTACATTCTAGAACTACTATTTATGACTGTTTATTTTGATTCTACATTCTATATTCAGTAAACCATGTAATTTACTCTTTAAATTCAAATGTACTTCAGCCAAGAAATGACTTGTACAATCTGATGGAGATGGGAAGTCTCCTGAACGCCAATCCTTTGAGATATATATACAGAGAGAGAGAGCGCGATAGAGAGAGAGATTTTTGCTAGTGTACATGAAAAACTATTATATACAGGTCTCTATATGTATGTACTGTACATGGTCACAATCATCTTACTTATGATGGAAGTGTTAAGTTATGAAACTTTGGTTCTGTTTTAAGACTGGAAAAGGTGAAAACAGGACAACTTTATGGTTACATAGGAGATTTACTAGTTTTGTCACACAACAAGAAGTGAAAAAACAGTAACAGTGTACAACAGATTTACTATAATGCTGCTGCCTGATTCATAAATCTGTCTCCTCTATTTCTCTGAAATAGCACTGTATCAAGATAAAGCAGACCACTTATTTAGGCGTGCCTCCATCTGTCTGAAATGAGACAAAAGAATCTATTGGAGACATTTGTAAATCACTTTCGGTGACTGATCTGTCCCAAACTGCAGCATCAAGAGTTTCAGACACAGGAAAAAAATTAAATGCTTTAATAAATGAGTCGCAGATTGATTTGCACCAGATAAGCACCATAGTGTAGTGCATCCTTGTTGGTTTAATCACCGTAGCATTGTTATTTCCCTTAGATACTAGACACAAGCTATTCAAATGATGTATTTGGTAAAATAAATAAGGCTAAATCATATATATATATATATATATATATATATATATATATATATATATATATATATACAGGGAGTGCAGAATTATTAGGCAAGTTGTATTTTTGAGGAAAAATTGTATTATTTAACAACAACCATGTTCTCGATGAACCCAAAAAACTCATTAATATCAAAGCTGAATATTTTTGAAAGTAGTTTTTAGTTTGTTTTTAGTTTTAGCTATTTTAGGGGGATATCTGTGTGTGCAGGTGACTATTACTGTGCATAATTATTAGGCAACTTAACAAAAAACAAATATATACCCATTTCAATTATTTATTTTTACCAGTGAAACCAATATAACATCTCAACATTCACAAATATACATTTCTGACATTCAAAAACAAAACAACAACAAATCAGTGACCAATATAGTCACCTTTCTTTGCAAGGACACTCAAAAGCCTGCCATCCATGGATTCCGTCAGTGTTTTGATCTGTTCACCATCAACATTGCATGCAGCAGCAACCACAGCCTCCCAGACACTGTTCAGAGAGGTGTACTGTTTTCCCTCCTTGTAAATCTCACATTTTATGATGGACCACAGGTTCTCAATGGGGTTCAGATCAGGTGAACAAGGAGGCCATGTCATTAGTTTTTCTTCTTTTATACCCTTTCTTGCCAGCCACGCTGTGGAGTACTTGGACGCGTGTGATGGAGCATTGTCCTGCATGAAAATCATGTTTTTCTTGAAGGATGCAGACTTCTTCCTGTACCACTGCTTGAAGATGGTGTCTTCCAGAAACTGGCAGTAGGACTGGGAGTTGAGCTTGACTCCATCTTCAACCCGAAAAGGCCCCACAAGCTCATCTTTGATGATACCAGCCCAAACCAGTACTCCACCTCCACCTTGCTGGCGTCTGAGTCGGACTGGAGCTCTCTGCCCTTTACCAATCCAGCCATGGGCCCATCCATCTAGCCCATCAAGACTCACTCTCATTTTATCAGTCCATAAAACCTTACAAAAATCATCTTGAGATATGTATTACCCGTATATTCCGGCGTATAAGACGACTGGGTGTATAAGACGACCCCCCAACTTTTACAGTTAAAATATAGAGTTTGGGATATACTCGCCGTATAAGACTACCCCTCTTCCAATGCACACCAAATTAAAATAAAAATTAAAAATCCTGTACTGGTGCTGTGTATGAACAGATACTGGTGCTGTACTGTATGTGTTACCCAGTATATAACAGTATATAGTCAATTGACTTGTTGCATTCAACAAGTCAACTCTCGGACTGGTCAGCTCTCCTTGTCTACCTGTTTATCAGAGCGGTATGGAATAATAGATTGCGCTCAGCAGGGAGATCTGAGAGGCGGTAACAGGATAGGGCTTCACACCCCGCATCAATGACACCCGGCGTATAAGATGACCCCCAACTTTTCAGAAGATTTTCAAGGGTTAAAAAGTAGGCTTATACGCAGGAATATACAGTATTTAGTCTTGACGTTTCAGCTTGTGTGTCTTATTCAGTGGTGGTCGTCTTTCAGCCTTTCTTACATTGGCCATGTCTCTGAGTATTGCACACCTTGTGCTTTTGGGCACTCCAGTGATGTTGCAGCTCTGAAATATGGCCAAACTGGTGGCAAGTGGCATCTTGGCAGCTGCACACTTGACTTTTCTCAGTTCATGGGCAGTTATTTTGCGTCTTGGTTTTTCCACACGCTTCTTGCAACCCTGTTGACTATTTTGAATGAAACGCTTGATTGTTCGATGATCACGCTTCAGAAGCTTTGCAATTTTAAGAGTGCTGCATCCCTCTGCAAGATATCTCACTATTTTTGACTTTTCTGAGCTGTCAAGTCCTTCTTTTGACCCATGTTGCCAAAGGAAAGGAAGTTGCCTAATAATTATGCACACCTGATATAGGGTGTTGATGTCATTAGACCACACCCCTTATCATTACAGAGATGCACACATCACCTTATATGCTTAATTGGCAGTAGGCTTTCGAGCCTATACAGCTTGGAGTAAGACAACATGCATAAAGAGGATGATGTGGTCAAAATACTCATTTGCCTAATAATTCTGCACTCCCTGTATATGTGTATATATATATATATATATATATATATATATATATATATATATATATATATATATATATATGTGTGTGTGTGTGCGTGTGTACTGTATATAGTATATATATTTTTTCCAGTTATTAATACTTTAATGAATATGGGCAATCAGGAACACTCTACTAGTTATGTTGGTTTATTCAGAAAGCTTTTAGGATGTTGTTAATGCCTCTTTTATCTTTTAAAAATATGTTAACATACTACGTTGTGGACTACCTACTAACAGGCTGGCACTCCTCCAGTATGTACTGAGCCCGGCTGCTCGACTTATTCATCTTTCTTTTTGCTCCACATCTGACAGATTTAGAGATTTTGTGTGTCTGTGTAGAAACTGATGCCAAATAAATCACTTGTAAAATACCTGGTAAAGAGCCCAGGCACTTTGCACATCCTGCATCATTTTTGCATTATTAAATGTGCAATGATGCAGTAAAGACACCTGGAGAAACCACACCCACATAGACTTAAATGTTTGTGGTTATGCAATGACAGTTCTGTAACTTAAATGCTTTACTTAGAAGAATCCAGAAAAATACAGGAGGTTTGCACACTCAATATAGAAACATGTTGTATACCTTGACAGAAGGTGCTGTCCTTAGCCCTGAAATGGTCATTGGTTATTGAACGGACATCTGGCATATGTTGTGAATAAATGGGTGTGTGGACCTACTGCATTTTTCTCTACTTATACTGGGGGCACCTTTGGCTACCTATACTAGGGAGGGAAGAACCTACCTAATACTGGGGGCATATCTGGCTACCTATACTGCGGGAAGAACCTACCTAATTCTGGGGGCACATATCTACACTGGGCTAAGGGGCTACCTAACACTAAAGGCACACCACGCTATAAAGGGGAAGGAACCTACTTAATAATAGGAGCGCATCAGTTGTTATATATCAGGGTGCTCACAATTTTTTGTGGGGAGGGGCAGATTTAAACTCTGCTTCTGGTGCTGGAGAACCTGATCCCAGCACTTGGTACTGGAAAGCTATGATACAATTAGAGAGGCACTTAAGAACTAAGACATGCTTTAGAGGCTCTGAATTGCTAGGGCAAATAAGTCATTTTGAATAAAATGATGTCACATGGAGAGGCACAGCTACTTAACTGTAGTGGGTTCCAAAAAATTCTAATGGCAGCCTCAGTAAATCTTGAGTGGCTGATGGTACAGTCTTTTCATCTGTCAACCTGGATGGAATTGTATCAAGCTAATGTAAAGACCGAATCAGGTACTAGTTGTATTTAAAATTAATTTACTTATAATTTATTGAACACACATCTGTATTAAAGAGAACCTGAGGTGGGTATTTAAAATGTTAAGAGAACACAGAGGCATATCTTGTGCGCTATGACATGCCTCTGTGTCTCTGTATTGTTGCCTCACAGTCCCCCAAGGGGTCTGCAGTGCCCCCTGTAAAAAGCGCTAGGCTAGCGATAATCTCCTTGTCGCTATTTACCTCCATCCTGTCAATCTAGCTGGGCTCCCCCACCTCTGTCCCCACCGCTGCCTGCCTCCATGAGCTTCCTCCAATTGGAAGCTAAGCTGTGACCCAGGAAGTACCTCCCATATTTTGGCTTAGCTTCCGATTGGAGGAAGCTCACGGAGGCGGGCAGTGGTGGGGATAAAGGTGGCGGAGCCGAGCTATAGTGACAGAATTGAGGTAAATTCATGGCTATCGACAAGGACATTGTCGCTAGCCTAGTGCTTTTTACAGGGGGGTACAGCAGACCCCTGGGGGGACTTTGAGGTGGCAATACAGAGACCCAGAGGCATGTCATAGCACACGGGATATGCCTCTGTGTTCTCTTAACGTTTTAAATACCCACCTCGGGTTCTCTTTAAATTAGATGTTCTTTACATTTTTTAGATTATTTGCACGTACTACATATTTCAGTAATTTTATGTATCTATATAACCTTCAATAAACCTGTAGCATATATATGTAATATATGCATATGTATGCTATGTCCATTTACATAATTTGGGTGTAATAACTGTATTATACACTGTTCTTCATATATACTTTGTACCTGTATACTGTACTTTGAGAAAAGCTAAGTCCCTGCATAAATACATGCAATTTATTGATTCCTACTGAAGACCTTGATACAGGTTTGATTCATTGTAAGTCTTTGATGTCTTATACTTTGATAAATCTGAAATCCTGACACTAGTCTGAATCTCTAATGATGACCATAAATAATTGAAGTTTTCAGCTGGTAAACCCAACAGTGTTGGAGCCCCGAAGGAAAGTGTGTAAGTAACAAAACCAAGTTCTTGTACATATATTGCTACAGATAACAAGTCATTATAATACAGTAATTCAAAACAAGGCTGGTAAAATACATATTTTTAAGTAGTATTGGAAATAAAGATTTGATGTCTGCTTCAATACAGCAAGCTTTTTAACTCGGCTTATGGATTTGTACTTAAATATTCTTTTCATATGCTTTGCTTTAATACATCAACAGCAAAAGCGCTCATTTTGCATTTTTTTTAGGTAAATTTTTGCTAGTTTTGCTTCTCATAGTTGGTTAAAAGTTAGATTTTCCTCAAATATAGTGAATTTGATGCAGAAAAACATGAGAACCAAACAACTGGGATGCACGTCCTGCTTGGTGATTGTGCTGCTGCTGCAGGACTGTCATTGATTTCTCCCATATGTCTGTAAACATGCTGTTTTCTAAAAAAATAAAAAAAATAGTGTATGATCACGTGATCATAGTGACCACAGGTTCCAGAAGAATGAAATTGCTTATGATATTTGTTTGGAGATGTTGGTTTCCAGATGACACCTTAAAGGGAATCTGAAGTGAAAATAAACGTATGATATAATGAATAGTATGTGTAGTACCAATAAGAAATAGAACATTAGTAGCAAAGAAATTAGTCTCATATTGTTTCCAGTACAGGTACAGTTAAGAAACGCTGCTTGTTATCTATGTACAAGAGCTCTCCAACTAATTTAGTTGGCTACAGTGCTATTTTCTGAAGCACTTATACATCAAATAAACAGTGAAAGACAACTTCAAGACAAGACAAGGCAAGATAAGATTTTACTGCAGGAAAGTTCAAAGGCATTAGCGCTGCTTTGTTTCATAGTTTCAGAAATCAGCCTAGAGCCACCTCCTCTTCTGCCTGACTGGCCACCCCAAATTATGAAAAATGTCCTTCCAGTGCGCTGCTCTCTGAAATCCCACCTCTCTGCCGGCACAATTCCTGGCCTCCTCCATCATCCCCGTCATGTCCGCCTTTACTTTACATGTAGCACCAGGTATATGTGTGATGTCACACAGGTCTAAAGCAACTTGGTATAGGCTATGTGGTACAGGCACCCGCGGTAAAGGCGGACATGAGGCCAAGAATGATGGTGGAGGAGGTCAAGATTAGAACTGCGCTGGTGAACAGGTGAGATTTTAAAACACTGTACATGGAAACAGTGGGACACTTTACACTCGGCGGGGGGCAGGGGGGGGGGGGGGGCGGGCGCCGGCCTGGCACTTGTTGGGTATGTCGGTTGTCACAATATTGAGCACCTGCTACAGTCGCGCACCAGATGTGAGTGAGAGATCACTATTATCATGTTGGGAGATATCAGTTGGCAGATAAAAAAGTTATCTTAAAAGTTATAGAGAATTTAAGAGATGTGGGTAGACAATGATTGTCCTATGGAATTTTTATGTCACATCCAACTTACCTGCCCAGCAGCTGCTGCTAAATAAATAATAATAAAAAACAAGCAGCATAGCAAGTTCAAGACCATTTGGTCCATGTAACAGGTATTTTTTTTTTATCATCCACATTGTAATGAGCTTTTACAGTGGTCAATTTTGGGATTAAGGGGTCTTTAGAGAACACTGCAAAGCTTCAATTGTATATTTACCATGTTGTGGTTGGAGCAGAAAAAAGTGTCCCTCCGATTGTGATTTTTTTTTACCTTTTTAAATAGCAACATTTTATTTACATTTTTGTTGGCTGTTCTGCGCATATTATTGCATTCTGCTGATATGGTTGGGCAGGTCCAGGCAGGTCTATTGCTGTCATGTGGTAGAGTTAGAGTATTGCTTGTCAAACACTAAAATGTAAATTTTGCAATCTTACATACTTACATGCTGGGAAGTTGATGGCTCATTAAACCCCTATTTAAACAGTTTGTCTGCAATATCTTGAAACCCTCCACTCTATCTTATCCTTAATTCCTTAACCACTTCAGCCTAACTGGACGAAAATTTCCGTCTAGTTAGGCTGCGCGCACTCCCGCGGGTCGCTCCCAGGACTTTTTGACTGTGGCCATCTTGTGGCCAAATAGCAAACTACACCAAAAATCACTTAACATTGAATAAATACATTTTTACACATGTAAAATCCCCTGTCTACCTCCCACACCAAAAAATACCCACATACAAGTTTTAATAAAAAATAAAAAATTACAATAATAAAAAAAACATAAATAGTTACCTAAGGGTCTAAACTTTTTAAATATTCATGTCAAAGGAGTATATCAATATGATTTATTAAATTATGGGCTTCTAAATAGTGATGGACGCAAATTGAAAAAATGCACCTTTATTTCCAAATAAAATATTGTCGCCATACATTGTGATAGGGACATAATTTTAACGGTGTAATACCCGGGACATATGGACAAATATGTCCATAAACATGAGTTTTAATTATGGAGGCATGTATTATTTTAAAACTATAATGGCTGAAAACTGAGAAATAATGCATTTTTTCCATTTTTTTCTTATTGTTCATGTTAAAATGCATTTACAGTAAAGTGGCTCTTATCAAAATGTACCACCCACAGAAAGCCTAATTGGTGGCGGAAAAAACAAGATATAGATTAATTCATTGTGATGAGTAGTGATACAGTTATTGGCAAATTAATGGGAGGTGAAAGTTGCTCAGATGTCTCAACCCTGTAGGCTGAAGTGGTTAAAATCCCCCCAGGAATAACCCTGATTACAAAATCACATACTTATCTAAGAAGAGGAAAGCAGCTTCCTAGGCCATCCTCCGGTCCACTATTGTCAAGCTGGCCTTCAAATCTCCCCCACCCAACCTTCAAGAAATCTGAAAAAGACTTGTCAAAATGAACATGCTCCTCTTCAGATGTGCCTGCAAGAGTATAGGAATGAGTACGGGTACTCCTGTGCAGTGCAGTATGCTGGACCTGCTCAAGCCATAAGACCTCCATACTACTGCGAAGCCGCAGCCATGCAAGAGCGGGTGTAGCATGGCCTCACTTTTGCCAGAAGAGGCGCATGACCTAGATGTTCCGGAGGGTCCAGTAGTGGTGGAGGTCAGAGGACAGGGTGCCTGGTGATTTTTCACCCGATGTTCGTCTTGTGTTCTCTTTAACTATTCCTAACACTAGGTCCTCCCTTCACATGTACCTAAATTATCTTTATTCTCTTGCTAACTATTATTCTAATATACATATACTGTATACAGGATCTTCTCAGAAAATTAGCATATTGTGATAAAGTTCATTCTTTTCTGTAATGTACTGATAAACATTAGACTTTCATATATTTTAGATTCATTACACACAACTGAAGTAGTTCAAGCCTTTTTATTGTTTTAATATTGAGGATTTTGGCATGCAGCTCATGAAAACCCAAAAATCCTATCTCAAAAAATTTGCATATTTAATCCGACCAATAAAAGAAAAGTGTTTTTGAAACAAAAAAAAGTCAACCTTCAAATAATTATGTTCAGTAATGCACTCAATACTTGGTCGGGAATCCTTTTGCAGAAATGACTGCTTCAATGCGGCGTGGCATGGAGGCAATCAGCCTGTGGCACTGCTCAGGTGTAATGGAGGCCCAGGATGCTTCGATAGCGGCCTTAAGCTCATCCAGAGTGTTGGGTCTTGTGTCTCTCAACTTTCTCTTCACAATATCCCACAGGTTCTCTATGGGGTTCAGGTCAGGAGAGTTGGCAGGCCAATTGAGCACAGTAATACCATGGTCAGTAAACCATTTACCATTGGTTTTGGCACTGTGAGCAGGTGCCAGGTCGTGCTGAAAAATGAAATCTTCATCTCCATAAAGCTCTTCAGCAGATGGAAGCACGAAGTGCTCCACAATATCCTGATATCTAGCTGCATTGACCTTGCCCTTGATAAAACACAGTGGACCAACACCAGCAGCTGACATGGCATCCCAGACCATCACTGACTATGGGTACTTGACACTGGACTTCAGGCATTTTGGCATTTCCCTCTCCCCAGTCTTCCTCCAGACTCTGGCACCTTGATTTCCAAATGACATGTAAAAGTTGCTTTCATCCGCAAAAAGTACTTTGGACCACTGAGCAACAGTCCAGTGCTGCTTCTCTGTAGCCCAGGTCAGGCGCCTCTGCCGCTGTTTCTGGTTCAACAGTGGGTTCATGCTTCCATCTGCTGAAAAGCTTTATGGAGATGAAGATTTCATTTTTCAGCACGTCCTGGCACCTGCTCACAGTGCCAAAAACAATGGTAAATGGTTTACTGACCATGGTATTACTGTGCTCAATTGGCCTGCCAACTCTCCGTACCTGAACCCCATAGAGAACCTGTGGGATATTGTGAAGAGAAAGTTGAGAGACGCAAGACCCAACACTCTGGATGAGCTTAAGGCCGCTATCGAAGCATCCTGGGCCTCCATAACACATGAGCAGTGCCACAGGCTGATTGCCTCCATGCCACGCCGCATTGAAGCAGTCATTTCTTCAAAAGGATTCCCGACCAAGTATTGAGTGCATAACTGAACATAATTATTTGAAGGTTGACTTTTTTTGTTTCAAAAACACTTTTCTTTTATTGGTCGGATGAAATATGCTAATGTTTTGAGATAGGAATTTTGGGTTTTCATGAGCTGTATGCCAAAATCATCAATATTAAAACAATAAAAAGGCTTGAACTACTTCAGTTGTGTGTAATAAATCTAAAATATATGAAAGTCTAATGTTTATCAGTACATTACAGAAAATAATGAACTTTATCACAATATGCTAATTTTTTGAGAAAATCCTGTATATAATATAATATAACTGAACACTTTCCCTTAATATGCTGCTAACAATAACCTTGACATGACCAGATACTGATCTAATATCAAACTTTTAAAACCTTCTTTACACTTTAAATAGCAGTGCGATTACAATCCGATTCCGATGCGATTTTCATTAGATGTTAGGAACAGAAGGAGAAAAAATGCAGCGTGCAGAATTTTTTGAAAATCACATCAAAATCACATTGGATTTGCAATTGCATTGGAATCAGATCGGAATTGTGTGTAGTGTAAAATTGCTCTGAACTAGATAGTTCAGAGCGATTTTACACTACACACAATTCCGATCTGATTCCAATGCAATTGCAGTCGTAGTGACTTATCTACTGATACTTTTCCTATTCCTAATTATAACCTGTGGTTAAACTAATTGAGACTTGTTCCTTGGCCTAACTTCACCTAACCTTACCAAACCTCCACACTAGTAATATTTACTAGTCTTGATACTTTCTTTTACATCACTATTACTCCAAGCCCTCTTCCTGTACTAGGATTAAAGCCATAACAACAAATACGTAGGCTGTGTTTGCTTATATACTTTTACATAGTTCTGGTTTTGATTTCCTTTTCTCACTTCTCTTTGGCTACAATGCCTACTAAATCACATGTTCGAAGCATTTAGAACTTCTGACATTTCTGATCTGCATAATTTTTCGAGATGCACAATATAGAAATGGTACTGCCAAAGAATAAGTATAATTTACACATAGATGATATTTAGAAGCTAAGGCATTAACAGGTGTTATGTAATTTATAGTAATGTTCCAGAGTGCTGAATGACAATTGAGGCTCTCTAACACCCACTAGCAGATCTGATGTTAGCCACGTATGCATGAAAATCTCTTACTAGTCAGAATTAATCTGCTAACATCTTAACCGCTTGCCGACCGCGTCACGCCAATGGGCGTAGCGCGGCGGCAGCCCCAGGACCAGCTAACGCCGAATGGCGTAAAGTCCTGGGGCAGCAGTTTGCAGGAGATTGCGTGCAGGGTGCGCGCGCATCTCCTGCTTGGTGGGCAGAGCAGAGCTCCGCCTTCAGTCTCCGAGCGGCAATCGCCGCTCGGAAGACTGTTACACGGCGAAACCACTGTGTATTTACATGTACAGTGCTGCGATCAGCAGCAGCGCTGTACTGGGGACAGCCGTGTGACACGGCTGTCCCCTGGGGGACAAGAGAGCGATCGGCTCTCATAGGCAGAAGCCTATGACAGCCGATCGCCGTGATTGGCCGGCTGGGGGAGGGAGGGGATTTAGAAAAAAAATAGTGATAAAATAGCAAAAAATATTAAAAAATAAATAAAAATATTTATAAAAAAAAATAAACACGGGGGGGGGGGGATCAGACCTCACCAACAGAGAGCTCTGTTGGTGGGGAGAAAAGGGGGGGGGGAATCACTTGTGTGCAGAGTTGTACGGCCCTGCAGCATGGCCTTAAAGCTGCAGTGGCCAATTAAGCCTAAATTATCCTGGTCACTAGGGGGTTTAACACCATGGTCCTCAAGAGGTTAAGGCCATCACAAGTGATCACTATATATATACAGGATCTTCTCAAAAAATTAGCATATTGTGATAAAGTTCATTATTTTCTGTAATGTACTGATAAACATTAGACTTTCATATATTTTAGATTCAAATACACACAACTGAAGTATTTCAAGCCTTTTATTGTTTTAATATTGATGATTTTGGCATACAGCTCATGAAAACCCAAATTTCCTATCTCAAAAAATTAGCATATTTCATCCGACCAATAAAAGAAAAGTGTTTTTAAAACAAAAAAAAGTCAACTTTCAAATAATTATGTTCAGTTATGCACAATACTTGGTCGGGAATCCTTTTGCAGCAATGACTGCTTCAATGTGGTGTGGCATGGAGGCAATCAGCCTGTTGCACTGCTCAGGTGTTATGGAGGCCCAGGATGCTTCGATAGCGGCCTTAAGCTCATCCAGAGTGTTGGGTCTTGCGTCTCTCAACTTTCTCGTCACAATATCCCACAGATTCTCGATGGGGTTCAGGTCAGGAGAGTTGGCAGGCCAATTGAGAACAGTAATACCATGGTCAGTAAACCATTTACCAGTGGTTTTGGCACTGTGAGCAGGTGTCAGGTCGTGCTGAAAAAAGAAATCATCTTCATAAAGCTTTTCAGCAGATGGAAACATGAACCCACTTTTGAACCAGAAAAAGCAGCAGAAGCACTTGACCTGGGCTACAGAGAAGCAGCACTAGACTGTTGCTCAGTGGTCCAAAGTACTTTTTTCGGATGAAAGCAACTTTTACATGTCATTCGGAAATCAAGGTGCCAGAATCTGGAGGAAGACTGGGGAGAGGGAAATGCCAAAATGCCTGAAGTCCAGTGTCAAGTATCCACAGTCAGTGATGGTCTGGGGTGCCATGTCAGCTGCTGGTGTTGGTCCACTGTGTTTTATCAAGGGCAGGGTCAATGCAGCAAGCTATCAGGAGATTTTGGAGCACTTCATGCTTCCATCTGCTGAAAAGCTTTATGGAGATGAAGATTTCATTATTCAGCACGACCTGGCACCTGCTCACAGTGCCAAAACCAATGGTAAATGGTTTACTGACCATGGTATTACTGTGCTCAATTGGCCTGCCAACTCTCCTGACCTGAACCCCATAGAGAATCTGTGGGATATTGTGAAGAGAAAGTTGAGAAACGCAAGACCCAACACTCTGGATGAGCTTAAGGCCGCTATCGAAGCATCCTGGGCCTCCATAACACCTGAGCAGTGCCACAGGCTGATTGCCTCCATGCCACGCCGCATTGAAGCAGTCATTTCTGCAAAAGGATTCCCGAACAAGTATTGAGTGCATAACTGAACATAATTATTTGAAGGTTGACTTTTTTGTTTTAAAAATACTTTTTTTATTGGTCGGATGAAATATGCTAATTTTTTGAGATAAGAAATTTGGGTTTTCATGAGCTGTATGCCAAAATCATCAATATTAAAACAATAAAAGGCTTGAACTACTTCAGTTGTGTGTATTTGAATCTAAAATATATGAAAGTGTAATGTTTATCAGTACATTACAGAAAATAATGAACTTTATAACAATATGCTAATTTTTTGAGAAGATCCTGTATATATATATATATATATATATATATATATATATATATATACACTCTGTATATATATATATATATATATATATATATATATATATATATATATATTTATATATATATATATATATATATATATATATATATACTCTGTATATATATATATATATATATATATATATATATATATATATATATATATACTCTGTATATATATATACATATATATATATATACTCTGTATATATATATATATATATATATATATATATATATATATATATATATATATATGTGTGTATTATGTTTATAGTTATTATAGTTAGTTATTTTCTTTTAAGCAATATAGGTTGCCCGGCAGTCCTGCTGAACTCTTTGGCTGCAGCAGTGTCTGAATCACACACTTGAGACAAGCATGACGCTAATCGAGTCAAACTTAAGTCAGAGCACATGACCTGCATGTTTTTTTAGGTACTATGGCTAAAATCATAAGAGGCAGATGGGTCAGCAGGACAGACAGGCAATTTGCATGGTTTAAATGGAAATACACATGTTAGCCTTTATATCCCTCTCACTTCAGGTGTGCTTAAAAATGTAAATCACAGTTTGCTGTCAGTAGTTATTCAATAAATATATGATGTGTCTAAGTTTTGTTTTGATTGAGAATGAATGGAGTGAAAGGAAAAGCAAAATCATTCAAGGCTACATTCACACTAACACATTGCAGGGAATTGTAGCAAACAATATCATCTGTGTCAAACAATATAATTGCATAGCAATTGCAATGCAATTATACTGTAATGAAACATTCACATCAGCACGTGAGCAGTGTGTGTGTGTGGGGGTAGGGGGGGCAGAATCCATTGGAATGATGCAAGGCATCAACGTGAGCCTTAACAGTTGCAGTGAAGCAAATTTTTCATGAACTGTATGTTTTACCGCACAAGGCACTTGGTGCGCCTACCGTATGATGAGACTTTTCCCATCTTTTGCATTGTAATTCTGTTTTTTTTTACAGAGTATGGAACACCCATTGTGAAACCAGGTTAAAATTCAGCACAACCTAAAAGCCCATTTAAAAAAAATGGCTACATTATTTGATTTGTTCACAGTACCTTCCATGCATATTTGACTTAAAGCGAACCTCCGGACTAAAAATCGACTCAGCAGCACTGAAAAGACCTGGTGTTTCTTTAACAGTTTCACAGCATCAGAACTTTGTTTCTCTTATACACGCCTCATTTTTAGCTGCACAGAAGAAAACTGCCCGGGCTTTTTTCCAATGATGCTGTGCAAAGCATGATGGGATTTCTGATGTTGTTGTTCTCATTCTGCTGTTTTGGTGCAAATTTTTTTTTTGACATTTTGAATTTGACATTTGAAGCCTAGCGTGTGCAGCTGGGAGTGATAATCAGGACACAGGACAGTTAGAACTGTGTCTCCTGCTCCTTGTCACCTCCTTTCAACCAAATGGCTGCCCCCATGACAGAGATGGCAGCCCCCATGAATCACAAACATTTGTCTGTTCTTTTAAAACAGGATGGGTAAGAGATTATATTACCTATCTATTCTAATTAACATAACTAATGTAACTTGATGACCGTATGTTTGTTTAGGCTGAAGTTCCCCTTTAAAAGAGATCTAAAAAGAAATGTGTTAGTTACCTTTCAATTTCATTGTTACAGATTGCCCAGCAAGCTTATTGTGAATCAGAACTCAGGAGGAGTGTGTAAGGGGCTTAAAGAAAGTCTGAAGCGAGAATAAATCTCGCTTCAGACCTCATAGATAGCAGGGGCATGTGTACCCCTGCTACCGCCGCTATCCCACGGCTTAACGGGGGTCCCTTCACCCCCAAATCCCCTCCGTAAAGTGGGGGAGCGCTTCCGCATTGGGGCAGGGCTAACCGCCTCAGCCCTGCCCCACGCGCGTCTGTCGGACGCGTATCTCCGCCTCTCCCCTGCCCCTCTCAGTCTTCCTTCACTGAGAGGGGCGGGGGAGAGGCGGCGATGCGTGTCTGATAGATGCGACTGGAGGCAGGGCTGCAGCCGTTAGTCCTCCCTCCAGGAAGGGAAGATTTACTACCAAGACTACGACCAAGTCTTGCGGGGGTGGGTTTGGGGGTGAAGGGACCCCGTTTAGCGGCGCGATAGCGGCGATTTAGCAGGGGCACACATGCCCCTGCTAAGTATTAGCTCTGAAGCAAGATTTATTCTCGCTTCAGAGTCTCTTTAAAAGGGCTATAAAGCCCTCCTAGTAAAAATGCTCTGCAAAACAGAAATTTGCCTTCTTATGACAGAAGATATTATGTGATTATTCAGGTTGGAGTGAGCATATGAGGTCTCCCACAATGCATCACTACTGCATATGCAAATCCAAGGGATGATTTGCATATTCAACCTAGATTTCATAGGAGTATTGAGAGTAATTAGACTGAAAATAGGCATTAGCAACACTGTGAAAAAGGCAACTTTCACAAAAAAAAGTAATTTTACATTAGCAGATTTTTCCTTATCCCTTTTCATTTGACTTCACAACACCCACCCTTACATTTGATTACTTGAAAGCAGGGTCGGACTGGGCCACAGTAGTACAGTTTTTTCCCTTGGTGGGCCCCACCTCCAGGTCTCTGGTGGGCCCCCCTCCTTGCCTGACAGAGCTCCAATTGCTGCCTGCAGCACAAAAATTCACTTCTCAGTGCTGTAATCCCTCTTGCTGAGAGCAGTGGCGTAGCTAAGGAGCTGTGGGCCTCGATGCAAATTTTACAATGGGCCCCCCCAAGCACTCTATACATAACAATTGATACGACGCACCAAAACCTGCCAATGGCAACTACAGTGTCAGAGGTGCAAGAAAGGGATGGGAAATAGCTTGTCAATGATTACCACTGTTCAAAGTATCTATAGAAGTGATTATTATGAGCACAGGACCAATAGAGAGGTAATACTGTAGTTGAGGGTGGGCCCTTCGGGGCCCCTTTGGCCCAAGGGCCCTGATGCAGTTGCAACCTCTGCGGTCGCAACCTCTGCAAAGTAGGGCATTACTTTATATTGAAGAAGGGGACTCTATGCAAAGTTTTGCTGGACAGTAGTGTCTCTGAATTACAATGCTGCTAAGATCATGTACATTTGGCCCTGTCCATAATACATCATGACCACGCCCACCTTCCGGTGCATGGTCACACCCTTTTTTCACCGCAATCATGGGATGTGTGGGCCCCAGGTTGAAATTTCTTTGGTGGGCCCCCAGTGTCCCAGTTTGACCTTGCTTGAAAGTGAGTGTCAATTTGAAATTCAATGCAAGTCACTAAGTGTAAGTTCAAAATTCTGAGTGGTGTACTTGTGACAAATGCAAAGTCACGCTCCAATTCCTGTTCCCTGTGCTGCAGTTTACCATTCAGCCTCAGACCCTGAGGGTATCCTGAACGCATTCAGCACTGCCGGCAAAATAATTTTTAGGATTGGTTGGTGAGTCCACACACAGTACAATTTCGATTGTATGTACAATCAATGCAATCTCATATAGAAACCCGGTCTGATTTCTCTGGCTATCTTTGATGTAGACCCAAAAGAATGTGAGAGGAAACATTAAGTGGAGTAACCAGACAGACCCAAGGGACTAGAGATAATGATTTTATCACCCCAAAATGTAAATAGCCATTTAGTATTAGAGACGACCCAAACAGTTTTTCGGCAGACAGTATCCAGCGAACTTTAGCTGCTCGTGTTCTCCGCAAACTGTAAACATATGGCGTGTTTGACCTGACCCCTATGCATCATCATAGTGCCAAACTTTGACCCCATACCTCACAGGCATAAATAATCACAGGAATTTCAATAATCAATTATAGCAAAGGCTCAATGCATTCAGCAAAAAGTTAATTGGCAACGACACGCTCGTTTCGGGCATATGATACCCTTCATCAGGCCACTGTATAAGCACTTTCTATATATCCTGTTAGCAATACATGGCAGGAGCAAGCAATATGGCAAAAGCTACATCTGATCGAGCAGACGCATATTGCACAATTCTAATGGCAGATGATTGGATCACCAGGCGGCTAAAGATAGGCACTCCTTTTTTAAGGATTTTTTTGTATTTGTGTCAATAAAGATTTTTGATATTTTTTGTACTACAAGATTTGCAAGACTCTGTGCTTTATATTTATACTACAGCCCTTTCTACAAATACAGTGAATGATTTGAAGTGAAGTGGATCACATCAAAAAGGACTGAATGGGTTTTTAGCCTTTTTTCCATATATAGAAAAGGACACACTCCCAATTATAATATTATTCCCTTACCTCACAGTCAGCAGACACATGGCAGCCAATCAGCTAGCACCCCCTCCTTGGCCCCCCACCCCCTATTAAAAAGCAGTTGCAGTGGCCATTTTGGATTCATTCTCTGTTGGCTGCTGACTGTTAGTGAGAGCAGGGTCAGACTTTCTGCAGATAGGTAGGGAAAGCATTAGCCAGGCCTGTGTTCTTGTTTCTTACTTGCTGTGAAAGCACCCCACACAGCCCTTTTGAGGGCTATTACGTTAGTCTCCTGTGTTTTTTTTTTTGTGTGACACTCCACAGCCCACTGACACCCAGAGCTGTGTGCACACTACTGCTGTTATTGTTGCCTCATTTAGTTGCACACACAAAACGACTACAGTGCAATATTATTTCACTGTATTCTGATAGTACTATTGCATTTCTCTGTGTGTGACACTCCACATCCCACTGATGCCCAGAGCTGTGCATAATGTGATTTCTGCCCTTTAGGGATTAAAACCAGACTTTGAATCAACTCAGTAATTTTTGGTGGGACATTTGGCATGGAACACCCTCTGTCATGCCCCTGTCCAGGTGTTAGACCCCTTGAAACAACGTTTCCATCACTTTTGTGACCAGAAACAGTCTTTGTAGGTTTTAATATTTGTCTGCTCATTGAAGTCTATGGCAGTTCGCTGGGTTCACATGTTTGCGACATCTCTACTTCTTAGAAGGTGACTGGTTTGTGAAAAAACACTTATTTTTCTTAAAGGGGTGCTATGGCGAAAAATTTTAAAATTTAAAATATGTGCAAACATATACAAATAATAAGTATGTTTTTTTCCAGAGTAAAATGAGCCATAAATTACTTTTCTTCTATGTTGCTGTCATGTACAGTAGGTAGTAGAGATCTGACAGAAGCGACAGGTTTTGGACTAGTCCATTTCTCCATAGGGGATTCTCAGCAAGGCTTTTATTATTTATAAAGCTATTCCCTAAAAGGATTTAACAATGATGCTGGCCAGCTTCCCTGCTCGCTACACAGTTTTTTTGGCAGTTGGACAGAGCAACTGCCATTCACTAAGTGCTTTTGAAAATAAATAAATCCCTGAGTATCCCACCATGAAGAGATGGACTAGTCGCTTCTGTCAAATATCTACTACAGCAACATAGGAGAAAAGTAATTTATGACTCATTTTACTCTGGAAGAAACATACTTCTTATTTGTTTTTTGCTTGTACATATTTTACATTTTAAAAATTTTCGCCATAGTGCCCCTTTAATTCAGATGGAACCTAAAGAGGTACTTTGAATCATGTTTTGTGTACTCAATTTTCACATGATTGCATGGATAGCACCAGCGAATCTGAGACTGTACTATTTTAGAGTTGCTTAAAACTTTCCCATGTGGGTAATTTAAAATCAAAGCCTTAACCTGGCTGTCACCTTGAATATGCCCATCACCAGCCCTTGCTCTTAATAAATTCTTCACCATAATTGTAAAATTTTGTTCAAAACTTATTATCCTTAACATTAATGTTGACCTTAAATTGGTCATACCTATGGTCATACCAGTGCTAGAGTCCCTAAAGCTAACATGAATTGCAATGGTGTGCACATAAAATATGTGGAATCTACAATTACTGTTCTGGTCTAAGCTGTCTATACCCATTAGTTTATGACAAAGTGTACTTGTTTTCTCCCTGATCAAATTATCTTTAAGGCATGGAACATAAGCAACATGGAGGTAACTAGAATTTCAACACGTTTCATTTTAATTCAGGATTGTATGAATTCTTTCCTTTTTCTAATGTATTTTTTCTCTGAACTTACTGATCTTTACTGTGTGAATATTTCATGCTGTGGTACCTTTTCCTCTTGCATAACCAGTAATGTTTCATTCGAAAATCTTGATAATATCTGGGCAATTTAAAAGGCATTGGAATTTTTTTTTTTTTTAATTCAGATGAATCAGAAAAGCTTTACCTGCTTACATGCTTCAATACAAGCTGCTACCTGAGCTATTTGTGTACTGTCTCTGTTATTTCTATTGGAACATTTATCCTCCCTTTTGTTAGTTACTTTAGCCAGTCCCATTATACTCCAACCACAGTCTGTATACACACTCTCCATTGACAGAGGGAACAGTAGTGATGGGACTAGTATGGTTGGAGAGAGGAACCAGAGTGGTGGTTGTGGGTTTTTTATTGGGTAAATTGAATAGGTAATTGAAAACTGAAAAGCAGTACCCGTGACCTATAAAAAACAAATATTTGACAAATGATGGTATTTTGCTGCCAACAAATCTTGGTTTATACTTAAATGAAATGAAAGTGGCTTGACACTTTTGGATAAAGCGTGGACTCCATAAATGGAAAATGTTCTGATAAAGGGTTCACAGGATTAAATTAAAGGTCCAGGAAAAAAGGGCGCTGGCTGAGGGTGAATGAAAACGGCGCTACCATAGACTTCTATGCATTTAACGTTAATACAGCAAAAAAAGGCCCCCCGATAAATATCGTTAACAACATTAGAACATTAAAGTTTTTGAAGTATGTTATCGTTTTAGAAGCTTGCAACGTTATAGTTTTTGTCATATTATTTTTTTTGTATGTACAGATTTTACGTTATCAAAGATATTATCGTTTCTATGTGTAAAAGGGTGTTTCTACAGAGGGAGTGGTTAAGGTTAGGCACAACCCGGGCGGCGGTTAGTTTTAGGCAACACCAGGGGGGTTGGTAGGGTTAGGCACGACCAGGGGGTGGTTAGGGTTAGGCATCACCGGGGGGTGGTTAGGGTTAGGCGCCACTAGGGGAGTGATTAGTTTAATGCGCCACCAGAGAAGGGTTCTGTGTGAGAGTAGGGTTGGGTTAAGCTGTTGAATTACGTAATGATTTTTAAAGTTAATATCTTTTCATTATTATCTCACGTCTGATTTTAAAACTGTATTTATCGTTAACCAAGTTTGACAACAATATTTATCGTTAGTAAGATTTGGTATCCACCGGCACCATTTTGTTATCCAGCCGGGCTCTTTTTCCCTGGTGCCCTTTTTTCATGCACGCTAATTTAACTATATTACTCAGGGTGAATGGATTAAGGAAACAGTGAATATCTACTTTTAAACTGGCCAAACATTACTAGATGGTCTCATCAACCATTAGCCAGATCCCTGATGATCTAATTTAATCAGAGAGGGATCTATTGCCAGTCCATACACTGCCTAGCAATTTCCAATAGATTTCAGCATGAAATCTATTGCAAATTATCCTTTCGCCCCCACCTGTCAGGCTCCCCCAAATGTAGAATCTCTGTTACCCCACCTCGCCCCGTGTTTGTGCTCTCTGTTTTAAAGGCTCACCTCTCTTTCGGCATGACTTCTGGCCTCCTCCAGTGTCCGTCGTCACAAAGAGCACCGGTACCACATAACTCAGCACAAGTTGTGACATCACACATATGCCAGAGCCACATAATACAGACAATAGAGGAGGCTGGGAGGCGGGGTTCGTCAGGTCTGTCAGTCCTTGTAATATTGAACATGGCTACCACCACCCTCCCGATCGAGCCTTTGCAACGGAAATTTTTCCGACATTCCCAATCAATCAATTTTTAACCGATTTTGGGCAGAAATCGATCAAAACATAGATCGGCCCACCGTGTTGTAGCACCTATATGCTTTCAATTTCAAAAAATTATCAAATTGGAAGTGTGATCGTGCCACCCACAATATGGAGTGATGTATGGGCACCCTTAGTGATTCTTAGTGAGTCAGGTCTCAAATTATATAAATCAACGGGCACATTTCTAGTGACTTCAAGCTCCCATGTTTAATGTCTTCTTTGCATTCTGATCTAACATACAATATGATATTAACATAATTCATTTAAAGGACAGAGCAACATAAATATGAAAACAAATACAAGAATAAACCTTCATAATGAGATCACAATCTTTCCCAAAAATTGTATATTAACATTTTGCTTGCTTCAATTATTCATTCAAGTACAACACAGACAGAATAATCAAAATTCTAAAGATATATCACATTAATACATTTAGTCTACATAACATAATCTTAAAAATACATTTTCAAAGAAAAGCAGAAAGAACAATGATTCATTGGGGCTTGAACTTTGCCTTTGCCTGCCTGAAAGATAATGAACTCATGAATGAGGAGAGATAAAATGGTTTGTCAAAAGTCTACCTTAAAGGATAGTAATTATGATGGAGATAACTCTTTCTCTCTGTTCTGTAAAACTGCATATGTCCTTAAACAGATCAAACACAAACACATTGTTGATGAGGTTATTTCATGTGATGGGAAAAAAAAAAAAAAACAAGAATGTACCAAGCAGATCTCCTTGAAAGTGTCCCTGTTCGTCAATAACAACTTATTGGAAAAGAAAAGGAACTTTGTCAGTGGTTAAATGCAATGGTTTCCTTCACTGTGCCAAGAACTTGAGATATGTATTGCATACTAAAGAGTTTTAATATGTAAAGTATTTATAGTGCATGTGGGGAAAAAAAGGGTCTGCGGTATACATTAGTTGGATTCTCTGAGCTCAGGTATCGCTTCCATTTTATTTGGAGGCAGGGGTGCTGATAAGGTTTTTGTGGCCCCATAGCAGCACATAATTTGTGCCCTCCCCCCAAGCACAGGCCCTTTCTCACATAATATTAGGTAGCCACAGGTGCCCCCCCTCCCAGCCCCCCCCCACAAAAAAAGTAGCCCTCAAATATAGGTAGGTAGGCAATGGAGCACCCCTCTTTCCACAAAGTATAGGTAGCATCCTTCAGTATAGGCAGCCAAAGTATCCCCCAAGTATAGATAGCCACCCCCAATATAAGTGTGTCTTCTCCCCATAAAGGACATTGGTGACAATGGGGTATGTATCTACCTGCTGCCTCCCCATTCCCAGCACTGGTAGACCTGCAGATCAGCAGTGGCCTGAAGAAAGGAGAGCAGCACATAGCAACTGTGTGGCACACTTCAAATACAGGAAGTGAGCAAAGATGTCACTTCCGCATCTGAAGTATACTCCCTGGCCACTGCCACTGATCTGTGGTCTGTGTGTGAGTGACGGGGAGGCAGCATCAGCAGGGCAGGCCAGGCAGGCCAGGTGGCCCTGGCAGTATGGGAGACCCTTGCTGTGGGGGAGGCCCCAAGAGGCCGCTTGGTTCCCTTGGGCCTAGCTGCACCCCTGTTTTGAGGTGGTTAATATTGAAATTCTGTAAAGTCTGATTCATCCCTGTTCATTTACACCATTAAAGTCATGAAGCTTTATATTGACCTATGGATGACCTTAGAATGCTGCAGCACTAGTGTGATGTGTCTGAGGGACATGGTTGGTCAGGCAACAATCATACTTCTGTTTCATTAGCATGTGCTTAAATACAGTAAACCTGAGACAAATTACAGGAAAAGATTTTTATTTACCTGGGGCTGTCTCTAGCCCTCTGTAGTCCATCTGCTCCCTCAGAGTCCATCCGGTGCATTCTATTGTGCCGCTGTGAGGCCTTTGATCTAGCAGGGTAAGTACAAAACCTTTGCTGCACTTCATCTCAGGTACACTTTAGAAAACCGCAATAACAAAAAAATTAAAAATTGAAAATACATGTGTGTGCATACATGTAAAATGATCACTGATTCGCAATAAGGTAGGGAATATCTCCTTTGAGGAGGGGAGGTAAGGTGAACAGTCTCCCTCGAGTGGTGGCCATGCCTGGGGATGAACTATCTGATGTTCTCTTCCCCCTCCCCTGGGGTGCAACTGGTATGTAGCGATGCAAAGCCAAGTTTAAGGGTCTGCACATTCTGGCAAGCAGATGCTGTGCCATTTTAATTAGTATATAAGGCCTAGTTACCTAGTTTGAGCACATACCGTATATACTCGGATACAAGTCGACCTCATGTATAAGTCGACCCCAATATTTGACCCTCTTAAACAGGAATTTATTAATTACTCAAATATAAGTCTGTTCAGCAAAGTTAAGGACTATGTGGCCCTTCTAGCAGTGTGGCCCTTTGTCCCCCTGGCTGGGTGGCCCCTCTAGTTGTGTGTCCTCTGTGTCCCACTGGCTGTGTGGCTTCTGTGTTCCTCTGGCTGTGTGGCTTCTGCTGTGTGGCCCCTGTTTCCCCTGGCTGTGTGGCTTCTGCTGTATGGCCCCTGTTTCCCCTGGCTGTGTGGCTCCTGCTGTGTGTCCCCTGTTTCCCCTGGCTGTGTGGCCTCTGTGTCCCCCTGGCTGTGTGGCTCCTTCTGTGAGGCCCCTGTGCCCCCCTGCCTGTGCAGTCACTTGTGGGCAATAGCTATCCCCTGTCTCCCCTTCCCAGCAGTGTAAGCAGACAGCTTGCTAAAAAGCCCCCCTCCCTCCCACCACCATGCAAAGAGGCCTCTTCTCTCTACCTCTCCCCCCTCTGCGTGATCACTGAAGCCAGCAATCACTCACTGAGCTATCCGGCGCTGCAAAGCAGACAGTTTACTGAAAATCCCCCTCCCTCCCACCACCATGCAGAGGAGTCTCTTATCTATATCTCTCCCCCCTGTGTAATCGCTAAAGTGGAAGCTTCTCGCTCACACTAATCCATCCAAGCACAGCTCTCTTCTCCCTGTAGTCACGCTGACTGGGCTGTATGCATAAGCTACAGCTTCCGATGTCATGTGATACATGAAGTCACATGACATCGGGACCCATAGCTGTGAGCTGATGCACACACAGCCCAGCCAGCGTGACTACAGGGAGAAGAGAGCTGTGCTCGGATGGATTAGTGAGTGAGAAGCTTCCAGTTTAGCGATTACACAGGGGGGAGAGATAGTGACAAGAAGCTCCTTTGCATGGTGGTGGGAGGGAGTGGGATTTTCAATAAACTGTCTGCTTTGCATTACAGGAATGGGGAGAGAAAGAGGTGCCTCCCCATTCCTGGCTATACGTGGGGAAATTTTGGACTATCTCGAGTATAAGGCGACCCCCCCACTTTTATACTTTGAGTCAGTCCAAAATGTCTCGACTTATAGCCGAGTATATACGGTAGCTCTTTTTCTTTTGAAGGCAGTTCAGCAGTTGTTTCTTACAGTTCTTTCTTCCAGTGCTGGTGGTGGTAGTGGTGGTGGTGGGGGGGTAGCTGGGTCCCCTGGCCCCTGGTGGTGGCAGTTATTGGGGGGTGGCTGTCTGCACCTCATTTGTCGATGTCACTCCCAAGTCATGCATTTTGCATACTTTTGCAGCTGGTTACAATTCACAATAAGATATGGAATCTTTCCTTTGGGGCGGGCAGCACGGACGGTCCCCTATGAGTGGTGGCCACTCCTATCTCTGGTTCTCTACTTCCCCCTCCCCTGGGTGCAGTTGCAATGCTCCTGGGCTCTCAGCCCTGCCCTTCATTTCTTGGGGCATGGGGGACCTGCTGAGCTGCACAGAGTATTTTGCATGGGCCAACTCCTGTAGGGCATAGTAAGTTAGTTTTGAGACCCTCCACGCTTTGGCAAGTGGATGCAATATGCATTTGCTGTGCCCTTTTAATTTGTCAGTAGAAATTTTGGCAGCCAGTATGTAAGTCAGATGATACCTGTTTTGAGCACACACCTCTTTTTCGTTTGAATGCAAGTTGTACTATTATAATGCGGTTTACACCAATTGTGCTATTCATGCTACCTAATTGGCAAAAGTAACGTTAAAACTACCAACTACTCCCTGTGTGTGCCTTTTTACCAATGTTTAGTGAATATAGTCCTTTGTGCTCATGGCAAAGTTACTGTATCCACCACTTTGCTTTTTCATATTATTTATAGCAATTTATTAACCTGTTTACAGTTAGTATTTGCCTTGTTCAAGTAAGGGTTTAACTGGGCTTTATGCCTGATTTTGTATACTTAACAATATGTAAATATTGTCAATATTTATTCTGGTTAAAATCCTTTTCCAGTTCTTCCATGAAATTAATAAGTGATTCAAGAGTTTTATTTTGGACAGTAAAGCAACAAGATCAAACATTAAAACCTCTTAATATTTGAGCTCAAACTGAGGCCTGAGTCTTGTCAATTTCAAACTGTATTATTTTGCTATTCATCCATCTTGGATTATAGACTGAACATAAACAAACTAATCAATTTGTTGAGCTGAAAGCAGAACAAGAAGACATTCCCTTGAGACAGGCTGTTTGGCTACCAATTAAAATCTGCTCCCAGCTTTTTAAAATAGCACCTTAATTATCTTAGACCTTTGATGTATGTAAGTGTATACATGTCAAACATGTATGTATCCATAGTAATACCCCACCGATGCCTTACTCAACTTTACACACTTAAATCCTGGCTAAATAAGAACATGTCAAGTACAGGGTCCATCAGGGACTTTATCTAGAAGAAGCAAATTTAGAAGGAAGTCAACTACATTTAAAACACTTTACACCTAAATGTGGTACAATTCTATTACATTTTGTCAATTATCCAAGTAAAACCTTTAAGATATATTAATGCAATTAGAATAATTGAGAAGTTGTGTTTAGGACATTTCATCCCAAGACACATTGGGCCTAATCCAATTCACTTTTTCTACTGAGTTTTCACCTAGGTGATATTTTCACTTTGTATTAATAAAATGCCTTTTAAGCCACCAGGAAACAAGAAAATACTCTAAATAAGTGTGATAGTTCTTTTTGACCTAGTTTTTGGTACTTTTTCAATTGCAGATAACTAAAAAGTACATTTTAAACAATAGATGAAAAATGATCTAGTAGAAAACATAGGAGAAACAGTGAGTTGGATCAAGCCCATTATTTCCTTATTATATAAACATCTACAAGAATTTACTTTTGCAGAGCTTAGGAGAGAGATGATTGTCAAGCAAAGAACAAAGGTTATTAAAACATACAACCATGACCGGTTCTTGGATGCAAAACAAAAGCTGGGAAATGCTTGGTTAGATGGAATGTAATATACCTGTATATATCTATATATCTATCTACATATATCTATATATACTGTATATATATATATATATATATATATATATATATATATATATATATATATATATATATATATATATATATATATATATATATATATTCCAGAGGTCTTCTTTTATAGACATGATGGGGATGCAGAGGCCTTGGTACACACCTACACATATGATGGTGCTGCAATTTTTGTAAGCAGTTAGTTACATTGGCCTCAATTCACTTACATCATGCTGAAGATAACAAGGCAAGAGAAAACTAATTACTCTTATTACTCTTATTTGCAAAACAGAAAGTGCATGGATGGGCATATAGTTCCAATAGATCTACTATGTACTTGGGTCCCATGTGGAGTAAAGCCTTGAATGTCAGCAAGGAAAATTTTAAAATGGATTCTCCATTTTACTGGCAACCAGTGGACAGTTTGCAGTACTGGGAAGATGTGTGAGTTGAAGGGAGATAGGACAGCCATTATCTGTGTGGCTTTGATATAACCACTATTGGTGCCCATAGAAATTCCGGTGGTAGCTATTTACCCTTTGGAATAGAATTAGAGATGTGTTTGTTTTTGTTTAGTACTAGTGAACATTTTTGTGATAGGTAACACTAAAGTCTGTGACTTTTACAATCATTTATTTAGTATTTCTCCATTAGAGTTGTCTCGAACCTTCGATTTTAGGTTCGCGAACATCGAACGCTAACGTGCGAGTTTTCGAACTGCCATAGACTTACTTCAATGGACAGGCGAACTGTAATGGATTGCGGAGACACAGCCACGCGGTCTGGCAGCGGGGCGGCTGTCTCCGCGTTCGGACCGGCGGTTTCCGCACAGCAGCATGCGTCTGGTTTGTCTGAACCTTCTAGTGTACACAGATGGAGAGCTAAGCGCGCGCGCGCTGGAAGGCAGGACCTTTATGCCAGTAGGAGAGGGATCAGCTGATCAGGTCGATCAGCTGATCCCAGCGCAGCTGTTGATTGGCTGAGTGGCGCTGGGCGGCGCTGAGGAGTGCTGCACTATATATAGATCTCGCTGGTCAGTCTCAGGTTGTCTGCCGTTGCGAATACTTACATGTGAGCACTCAGACCTCAGTCAGATCCCACAGTGTGTTAGAACCAGGTGGACCTGGGAATTCACACTTAGCCAGATTACGCTTGTGTTATACTTTAGACCAGTTCCGGGGTGTTGTGACCAAGGACCTCACACCCAAGCTTAGGGATACTGTGTCATTGCTGTGTTATACTTTAGACCAGTTCCAGGGTGTTATGACCAAGGACCTCACACCCAAGCTTAGGGATACTGTGTCATTGCTGTGTTATACATTAGACCAGTTCCAGGGTGTTGTGACCAAGGACCTCACACCCAAGCTTAGGGATACTGTGTCATTGCTGTGTTATACTTTAGACCAGTTCCAGGGTGTTGTGACCAAGGACCTCACACCCAAGCTTAGGGATACTGTGTCTTTACTGTGTTATACTCTAGACTAGTTCCCTGGTGTTGAGACCAAGGACCTCACACCCCAGGCTAGGACTCTGTTATATATATGTTATGACTATTTGCTCTGTCGACCTCTCTCTTACTTTCTGATTCGGTACCTCTGCATTTCTGTCTACCTGTTGCCAGACCCTGCCTGTACCCGGTTACCGAATCAGGCTTCTGTCTCTGTACCTCATCTGCTCGTATGTTGCCGACCTGGCCTGCCCGACCTTCCAGGCTGTCACTTACCCTTTGAGTGCTCAGTCTATCTGTACTAGCAGTGACACCATTCCACCAAGTGTCAGCTGCAACCAGGACTCCCGCTCCTCAGAGAGTCCGGTCTGTTAGCAGCCAGTGGCCTCTTCCCCTGGAGTCCCCTGGCTGCAGTACAGTCTATCATCTGATTCTAGTTATAGCTGGTTGCCAGGTTCTCACTATCAAGGAGATAGTTTCTGCACTGCCCAGGGCCACCTGCCCCTCAGGTGGTTCTTGGCCGAGCTGCCTATATCTCCCGCTTCTCGGGAGATAGCCTACAGTTACACCAAACACTTACACTACATTAGGTGTCCAGAGGTTAGTCATACTTGTATTATTGGTGATTCTGCAGATCATCCATAATCAAGTATACATCTGTATATTGATGATTCTGCAGATCATCAATAATTAGATTCTCTCTGTGTGCTGACACCAATCGTTACATGAACCTTCAAAACTACAAACATTAATTGTGGACACTAAAGTGAAGGAAAAGATGTTTCAAGGGGTCTAACACCTGTAGGGGGGGGGGGGGGGTATGATGTGGTGTGATACACACCAAAAGTCCTGGGGAAAAATCCGGAGGTATGATGTGGTGTGATACACACCAAAAGTCCTGGGGAAAAATCCGGATTTGATGCACAGCAGGGTTTAAGGGCAGCAATCACATTTTATTGCTAAATTGGAGGCCTAAAGTGCTTTAAAACATCATAAAAACAAGGAACACCAAGAGCCCCAATAGTGTAATATGTACTGGTAAATGGTTACTAGATAGAGTAAATATTAATACTCACAAACCAGGGTTACCATTAGGCAACCACTGTAAAGGCAGGTGGGTAGATTTTCCTGACCCCACTCAGGAATAAGAAGTCGCTCTCTGTAGATGAGAAAACGGGGGTTCAACCCTCCACCCAGGGTGGACTCAATATTATGCAGAAGAACAGAGGCGCCAAAAGGGATCAAACCTGCGAAACGCGTTGCATATTTGGAGTTCATAAATAAAATATATTGACTGTGTTTACTACAGTCGTTGTGTGTCTACTTGGAGGAGGTAAGTCCACCACTACCTCCTCTATTTACCAAGAATTTGGTTTTTAAGCTCATTTAGCTTCCTTTTATCCTTTTGGCGCCTCTGTTCTCCTGCTTTAAAACATCATGCATGTGTATACATCAATCAGGTAGTGTAATTAGTGTACTGCTTCACACTGACTGGCGCACCATGGCCAGAGTGCAAGCCATGGCGGTTTTCAAGCCCATATGGTCGGGCTGAGGTAGCTGAATGACAGAACAACAGTGACTGAGTGTCCAACTGATCGAATTTGGTCTGTCCACAATGAAGCAACAACCTTATTATCTTCTTGGGTCAGGTGTGCCCCCCAACCCCAACACAATCCATTAGCCAGTCATTGCTTCATTGTGATACACAATGGGCTCTTCACCGCGGCAAGGTAACGATAACGAAGGGGAATTGACACATGTACATGCCTTTTGTTTTGTTGTTGCAGCCACACTGCAGCCAGAAAAATTAGGCAGGTATGTACACGCACCAGAAAAATGATAGCAGCGGCCTTAAAAATTCAGGAATCCACCTGGAGTCCTGACCCTGTTGGTGGTGGCGGAGAAGGCAGTCAAGCGGCCTGCAGGCAGAGATTCTGTGTGGGGACTGATTTAGTCTTGGGGCAGGCAGTCACACAGTGTGCAGGCAGAGATGCTGTGTGTGGGGACTGTCTTCAGGCAGGCCTTATCGTGCTTTGCAGACCAGGCAAATGGACCAGGTCAGATGGACCCTTGACCCAACGCTGTGTGCCAGAGATGACACCACTTGCCTTTCAACATCATGGTACAGTTTGGGTATCACCTTTTCTGAGAAATAATTGCATGATGGTATCTTACACTGCGGTGTGTGGCTTTGCTTTTGTGTGCTGCTTTTCCTCAGGTGGTCATCCCATTGCAGTTTGTGCTTTGTAATCATGTGCCTTCGTAAGGTAGTTGTCCCTACACGGGTCTTGGTCTTTCCAGGGCTCAATTTTCAGTGGCAGAGAGTACAGATGGCATTGCTCTCATCTGAGGCAGACACACAAAAAAATGTCCACACAGCTGAGCCCTGGGATGATGGCATTTTGGTGATGGCTGCCAACGGAGCGTTAAGTGGGGTGCCAGAATCCGAGCAGGAGGAGGAAGATATATCACGCTTCCGTGTGGAAGCTAAGGAAGCTGAGGTATTCTGTGTTAAATAGTCAACTACATCCTGACAATATTGGGGGTTGATGGCACGTGCCTTCTTCTGAACACTGTACTTTGGTCGAGGGCCACACAAAATTACAACAGCACGACCTCAAACAGACCTGCCGAGTGGCCTGCCTCTGGCTCTGCCTCTTGTTTTGTCTATATTGAGGGGGATGAAGTGAAAGGTATGCACTGACTTGACTAATATGATATGCAGTTACACAGGTGCAGTGAAAAGGTTGCAGTGAATGCTGGTACAACAATGTGCAGTCACACAGGTGCAATAAAAGGTATGCAGTGACTGCTGGTATATAATACAATGTGTGGTCACAGGTATAGTTACAGGTATTACACAATACAATGTGCAGCTGCTACACACACAGGTGCAGTAAAAGGTATGCAGTGACTGCTGGTATATAACACTGTGTGCTGTCATGCTGGTGCAGTGAGCAGGTATGCAGTGACTGGTATCAATACAATGTGCAGCTGTCACACACACAGGTGCAGTAAACAGTTATGCAGTGATTGGTATCATATAACACTGTGTGCTGTCACGCAGGTGCAGTGAACATCAACAGGTATGCACGGTTGGACTGGTATTACAAATGTGCAGCTGTCACACACACAGGTGCAGTGAAAAGGTAGGCACTGAATGTGCTGTGCCTTGCACAGTATAGCAATTAGCAAGGGCCAGCTGCTACACACAGGGCTGTATAATGCAGTGTCAGTGGCACACAAAAAAATGACTTCACAAGAACATTAGCTCTGAAAAGAGCTCTTTTTGTGGTGCTTTTCAACAAGCCACAAGAGCCTAACTAAGCTTTCCTTATCTCTGCAGTAGGTTCCTCTACCTTCTCTCACTACTGCAGCAACACAGAGTGGGATAATGGCCGACACAGCTGCCTTAAATAAGGGGGGGGGGGGGCTCCAGGAGGGAGTGCAGCCTGATTGGCTGTCATGTGTCTGCTGACTGTATTGTAGAGAGTCAAAGTTTAGCCCAATGATGTAGTATAGGGGCAGGTCAAACTCGCCATAAAGTTTGCGTTTCGACCACCGATGTTTACGTGAATATATTCGCTGCCAAACTGTTTGGGACAACTCTATTCTCCATCAGTAAAGAGAAAATTCAGCAAATCAGAGACTTCTGATTTTAAATCTGTGGTCTAATTCTTGATGGTGCCTGATGATGAATGACCTGTGATATCTAAGTCACTAAGCAGGTTCTGATAGTAATTTTAAAAGGTAATGCAAATCTGCTCTGAGTTTGATGTAATTTTCCCATACACACACCACCTTTCTGACTAATTTGCAGTATTCTGTTAACTGTTTCCCAGCTCCTATGTTTGGCTGACAGCCATTCATCTGATTTGTTTACTTGTTTGATCATTCTGTCATCCAGGGATTCATACGACAAAGAGCTCTTTCAGTTTTATTAGATAAATAGACTTACAGATGTAATCGGATGTCATTCATTAGCTTTTTTTTTTGATAAAATGAAGTGGTTGGCCAGGTTTAGTATATTAGGTTTGAGCTCTGCAAAGCTATCTGCAAAGCTATCTTCAGAAATTAAGTGAGTTATTAATAGAGATGGCCCAAGCGGTTCAACCGCAAACTTATTCGTGCAAACTTCGGTGGTTCGTGTTCGCCACCGAACGCAAACTTTATGGCGGTTCAACCCGCCTCCTATACTACATCATTAGGGTCAACTTTGACCACCTGTCACTCACTCACTACATAAAGGGCCTCCCTGTCACTAACTCACTGCCTAAAGGGGCTCCCTGGCACTCACTCACTGCCTAAAGGGGCTCCCTGGCACTCACTCACTACCTAAAGGTGCTCCCTGGCACTAACTCACTACCTAAAGGGCCTCCCTGTCACTCACTCACTGCCTAAAGGGGCTCCCTGGCACTCACTCACTGCCTGAAGGGGCTCCCTGGCACTCACTCACTGTCTAAAGAGGCTCCTTGGCACTCGCTCACTGCCTGAAGGGGCTCCCTGTAACTTACTCACTGCCTAAAGGGCCTCCCTGTCACTCACTCACTGCCTAAAGGGCCTCCTTGTCACTCACTCACTACCTAAAGGGCCTCCCTGTCACTCACTCACTGCCTAAAGGGCCTCCTTGTCACTCACTCACTACCTAAAGGGCCTCCCTGTCACTCACTCACTGCCTAAAGGGGCTCCCTGGCACTCACTCACTGCCTAAAGGGGCTCCCTGGCACTCACTCACTACCTAAAGGGGCTCCCTGTCACTCACTCACTACCTAAAGGGCCTCCCTGTCACACACTTACTACCTAAAGGGCCTCCCTGTCACTCACTCACTGCCTAAAGGGCCTCCCTGTCACTCACTCACTGCCTAAAGGGGCTCCCTGGCACTCACTCACTGCCTAAAGGGCCTCCCTGTCACTCACTCACTACCTAAAGGGGCTTCTGGGCACTCACTCACTGCCTAAAGGGGCTCCCTGGCACTCACTCACTACCTAAAGGGGCTCCCTGTCACTCACTCACTGCCTAAAGGGGCTCCCTGTCACTCACTCACTGCCTAAAGGGGCTCCATGGCACTCACTCACTACCTAAAGGGGCTCCCTGTCACTAACTCATTGCCTAAAGGGGCTCCCTGGCACTCACTCACTGCCTAAAGGGGCTCCCTAGCACTCACTCACTACCTAAAGGGTCTCCCTGTCACTCACTCACTGCCTAAAGGGGCTCCCTGGCACTCACTCACTGCCTAAAGGGGCTCCCTATCACTCACTCACTGCCTAAAGGGGCTCCCTGGCACTCACTCACTGCCTAAAGGGGCTCCCTGGCACTCACTCACTCCCTAATGGGGCTCCCTGTCACTCACTCACTTCCTAAAGGGGCTCCCTGTCACTCACTCACTACCGAAAGATGCTCCCTGTCACTCACTCACTGCCTAAAGGGGCTCCCTGTCACTCACTCACTGCCTAAAGGGGCTCCGTGGCACTCACTCACTACCTAAAGGGGCTCCCTGTCACTCACTCACTGCCTAAAGAGGCTCCATGGCACTCACTCACTGCCTAAAGGGGCTCCCTGGCACTCACTCACTACCTAAAGGGGCTCACTGTCACTCACTCACTGCCTAAAGGGGCTCCCTGGCACTCACTCACTGCCTAAAGGGCCTCCCTGTCACTCACTCACTACCTAAAGGGGCTCCTTGGCACTCACTCATTGCCTAAAGGGGTTTCCTGGCACTCACTCACTACCTAAAGGGGCTCCCTGTCACTCACTCGCTGCCTAAAGGGGCTCCCTGGCACTCACTCACTACCTAAAGGGCCTCCCTGTCACTCACTCACTACCTAAAGGGCCTCCCTGTCACTCATTAACAGCCTAAAGGGGCTCCCTGGCACTCACTCACTGCCTAAAGGGGCTCCCTGGCACTCACTCACTACCTAAAGGGGCTCCCTGGCACTCACTCACTACCTAAAGGGCCTCTCTGTCACTCACTCACTGCCTAAAGGGGCTCCCTGGCACTCACTCACTGCCTGAAGGGGCTCCCATGCACTCACTCTCTGTCTAAAGGGGCTCTTTGGCACTCGCTCACTGCCTGAAGGGGCTCCCTGTCACTCACTCACTGCCTAAAGGGCCTCCCTGTCACTCACTCACTGCCTAAAGGGCCTCCTTGTCACTCACTCACTACCTAAAGGGCCTCCCTGTCACTCACTCACTGCCTAAAGGGGCTCCCTAGCACTCACTCACTGCCTAAAGGGGCTCCCTGGCACTCACTCACTGCCTAAAGGGGCTCTCTGGCACTCACTCACTACCTAAAGGGGCTCCCTGTCACTCACTCACTACCTAAAGGGCCTCCATGTCACACCCTCACTACCTAAAGGGACTCCCTGTCACTCACTCACTGCCTAAAGGGGCTCCCTGTCACTCACTCACTGCCTAAAGGGGCTCCCTGTCACTCACTCACTACCTAAAGGGGCTTCCTGGCACTCACTCACTGCCTAAAGGGGCTCCCTGGCACTCACTCACTACCTAAAGGGGCTCCCTGTCACTCACTCACTGCCTAAAGGGCCTCCCTGTCACTCACTCACTACCTAAAGGGGCTCCCTGTCACTCACTCACTGCCTAAAGGGGCTCCATGGCACTCACTCACTACCTAAAGGTAACTTCGGTGGTTCGTGTTCGCCACCGAACGCAAACTTTATGGCGGTTCAACCCGCCTCCTATACTACATCATTAGGGTCAACTTTGACCACCTGTCACTCACTCACTACCTAAAGGGCCTCCCTGTCACTCACTCACTGCCTAAAGGGGCTCCCTGGCACTCACTCACTGCCTAAAGGGGCTCCCTGTCACTCACTCACTTCCTAAAGGGCCTCCCTGTCACTCACTCACTGCCTAAAGGGGCTCCCTGGCACTCACTCACTGTCTAAAGGGGCTCCCTGGCACTTACTACCTAAAGGGGCTCCCTGGCACTCACTCACTACCTAAAGGGCCTCCCTGTCACTCACTCACTGCCTAAAGGGGCTCCCTGGCACTCACTCACTGCCTAAAGGGGCTCCCTGGCACTCACTCACTGCCTAAAGGGGCTCCCTGTCACTCACTCACTGCCTAAAGTGCCTCCCTGTCACTCACTCACTTTCTAAAGGGCCTCCCTGTCATTCACTCACTACCTAAAGGGGCTCCCTGTCACTCACTCACTGCCTAAAGGGGCTCCCTGCCACTCACTCACTGCCTAAAGGGGCTCCATGGCACTCACTCACTACCTAAAGGGGCTCCCTGTCACTCACTCACTGCCTAAAGGGGCTCCCTGTCACTCACTCACTGCCTAAAGGGGCTCCCTGTCACTCACTCACTGCCTAAAGGGCCTCTCTGTCACTCACTCACTACCTAAAGGGCCTCTCTGTCACTCACTCACTGCCTAAAGGGGCTCCCTGGCACTCACTCACTGCCTAAAGGGCCTCCCTGTCACTCACTCACTACCTAAAGGGGCTCCCTGTCACTCACTCACTACCTAAAGGGCCTCCCTGTCACTCACTCACTACCTAAAGGGCCTCCCTGTCACTCACTCACTGCCTAAAGGGGCTCCCTGGCACTCACTTACTGTCTAAAGGGGCTCCCTGGCACTCACTCACTGCCTAAAGGGGCTCCCTGGCCCTCACTCACTAACTAAAGGGCCTCCCTGTCACTCACTCACTGCCTAAAGGGGCTCCCTGGCACTCACTCACAGCCTGAAGGGGCTCCCTGGCACTCACTCACTGCCTAAAGGGGCTCCCTGGCACTCACTCACTGCCTAAAGGGGCTCCCTGTCACTCACTCACTGCCTAAAGGGCCTCCCTGTCACTCACTCACTTTCTAAAGGGCCTCCCTGTCATTCACTCACTACCTAAAGGGCCTCCCTGTCACTCACTCACTGCCTAAAGGGGCTCCCTGGCATTCACTCACTGCCTAAAGGGGCTCCCTGGCACTCACTCACTGCCTAAAGGGGCTCCCTGGCACTCACTCACTGCCTAAAGGGTCTCCCTGGCACTCACTCACTACCTAAAGGGGCTCCCTGTCACTCACTCACTACCTAAAGGGCCTCCCTGTGACTCACTCACTACCTAAAGGGCCTCCCTGTCACTCACTCACTACCTAAAGGGGCTCCCTGGCACTCACTCACTGCCTAAAGGGCCCCCCTGTCACTCACTCACTACCTAAAGGGCCTCCCTGTCACTCACTCACTGCCTAAAGGGGCTCCCTGGCACTCACTCTCTGCCTAAAGGGGCTGCCTGGCACTCACTCACTACCTAAAGGGGCTCCCTGGCACTCACTCACTACCTAAAGGGCCTCCCTGTCACTCACTCACTGCCTGAAGGGGCTCCCTGGCACTCACTCAGTGCCTGAAAGGGCTCCCTGGCACTCACTCACTGCCTGAAGGGGCTCCCTGGCACTTACTCACTGCCTAAAGGGGCTCCCTGGCACTCACTCACTACCTAAAGGGACTCCCTGTCACTCACTATCGGGGTCCCTGTCACTCACTACATAACTGGAGGCACCTGTCACTCACTAGCTAACCTGGGGGTCCCTGTCACTCACTACCTTACTTGGGGGGCTACCATAATAAGGGGGCATTCTGCCTATTTATGTGAAATGCTGTCTATTTATGTTCCTCATGACTGCTGAATTTGTCTTGTTGGGAGCCTTATAATTTGTTGGGGGCCTCAAGATTGCTGAATTTGTCTTGTTGGGGGCCTCATGATTTGTTGGAGGCCTCATGATTGCTGAATTTGTCTTGTTGGGGGCTTCATGATTTGTTGGAGGCCTCATGATTGCTGAATTTGTCTTGTTGGGGGCCTCATGATTTGTTGGGGGCCTCATGATTGCTGAATTTGTCTTGTTGGGGGTCACATGATTGCTAACTGCGAGACTATGGGAAAAGCTGAATCCTTGTCATACAGTGTCACGGCGCCAGGATTTATGCTGTATCAGGCAGTCAAACAATCCACTTTACTCCACCTCCAGAGGTATACTCAAATCTGCATGCTTCCTATGAGACTCGTGTTACCGGAAAGCAAAAAAGCAGAAAAAAGTCTCTCTCAGTGGGTAACAGTCACACTTTAATTCTCCATACAAGGCACAATAAAACGGAATAAAAATCACTTACATCAAGAGGGTCCTATGCCAATATAGGACCCCCTCTGGACATATCGCTTCCCACCCTTGTGTTACTAAGGACATGAACAATCGATCACTGGTGCCCAGCCCGCTCTCGTCCCGACTAGTTTCGGCTTTCCGCCGTCATCAGGGGATACGAGAGCGAGCAGGCTCAGGCTCATATATATAGTTATACGCATGATTACCTGTATCATGACAAGCCGCTGTCACCGCCCGGAGTGCTCGGACGCACTCAAGACTACTTCCGGTCGGCGGCCATACTGCATCCGGTTGCGTCAGTGGAACGCATACACGTTCCACCTGTGTAAACATAAGAGCGAACGCGGAAGTAACGTCGCATGTATATGCCGACGCTTACTACGCGATTACATGCGGATGGCAGCGGCATAGTGACTATGCTAATAAAGTTAAAACTTCTTATGGTTAAAACATGTTACTATACAATATTGTAACTTAAAGGTCATTTGTTAAAAAACAGCAAGAAACAATTAGAAAACAAGTGTCCGTATGCAACTAAGGCTGTAGCCCCATCTGCTGTCCAGATATAGTATTGCACTCTATCCCACAGAACTTCACATAAGTGCATATCTAAAATCAAAGTAATGCTCTCAAGAACACATATATGGGCATTTCAACATTAATTGTTACAGAGATATTATTGCATCCTACCCTACAGTCCCTAACACCACGTTTGTTACTATATAAAATACAGTGCCCATGAGATTGGAACTGAAAATAAATATGAATGAAATATAAAGTAGATTCTACCTATAAAATTACAACATATTACGAGTTAGCTAAAAAACAATTTAAATTAAAATCAATATTAAGACCAGCCGGGTACATACAATTCAATTTTATAATCCAGTTCATTTCTGCCTTCGCCAAGTCCCTATCCTGATTGTTACCTCGCCAGTTCTTAGTTATTTGATCTATGGCAGAATACACAAGTCCTTTGGGGTTACAGTTATGTTGTTCCTTAAAATGCGCAGATACTGAGTGATCCATGTATCCATTTCTGATATTATTGACATGTTCATATAGTCTCTCCCTGAGTGCCCTCGTGATCAGACCCACATTTTGTAGGCCACAAGGGCACTCAAGGAGATACACCACCATCTTGGACTCACAATTCAGAAAGGTCTTAATCCCAAAAGTCTCTCCACTTCCATTGTTTTTAAAGGAGGTCGTCTTTCGTGCCACTTTTGTGCAATGTCTGCACGCTTAACACGTGCCACACTTGTAAAATAGTGTTGGGCGAACAGTGTTCGCCACTGTTCGGGTTCTGCAGAACATCACCCTGTTCGGGTGATGTTCGAGTTCGGCCGAACACCTGACGGTGCTCGGCCAAACCGTTCGGCCATATGGCCGAACTAAGAGCGCATGGCCGAACGTTCCCCGAACGTTCGGCTAGCGCTGTGATTGGCCGAACGGGTCACGTGGTTCGGACCCGAACGCGCTCTGATTGGCCGAACGGTCACGTGGTTCGGGTAAATAAATACCCGAACCACGTCATATCTCCGCCATTTGTCTGTGGGTTTAGCTTTGGGTAGGCAGGCAGGGTAGTTCGCGCTCCAGCCACGCTAGCCAGGGTCCCCCCTGTCATTGTGTCACTGCTGGGAACAGTAGTACACCGCTTGCTCAGCCACACTATATAGCATTCTGTTTACTGCCACTCTGTGTACCTCGCTCAGCCACACTATATAGCATTCTGTTTACTGCCACTCTGTGTCTGCTGGGAATAGTAGTACACCGCTTGCTCAGCCACACTATATAGCATTCTGTTTACTGCCACTCTGTGTACCTCGCTCAGCCACACTATATAGCATTCTGTTTACTGCCACTCTGTGTCTGCTGGGAATAGTGGTACACCGCTCGCTCAGCCACACTATATAGCATTCTGTTCACTGTTCTGTGTCTGCTTGGAATAGTGGTACACCGCTCGCTCAGCCACACTATATAGCATTCTGTTTACTGTTCTGTGTCTGCTGGGAATAGTGGTACACCGCTCGCTCAGCCACACTATATAGCATTCTGTTTACTGTTCTGTGTCTGCTGGGAATAGTGGTACACCGCTCGCTCAGCCACACTATATAGCATTCTGTGCACTGTTCTGTGTCTGCTGGGAATAGTGGTACACCGCTCGCTCAGCCACACTATATAGCATTCTGTTCACTGTTCTGTGTCTGCTGGGAATAGTGGTACACCGCTCGCTCAGCCACACTATATAGCATTCTGTTTACTGTTCTGTGTCTGCTGGGAATAGTGGTACACCGCTCGCTCATCCACACTATATAGCATTCTGTTCACTGTTCTGTGTCTGCTGGGAATAGTGGTACACCGCCCGCTCAGCCACACTATATAGCATTCTGTTCACTGTTCTGTGTCTGCTGGGAATAGTGGTACACCGCTCGCTCAGCCACACTATATAGCATTCTGTTCACTGTTCTGTGTCTGCTGGGAACAGTAGTACACCGCTCGCTCAGCCAGAGTATATAGCATTGTGTTTACTGCCACTCTGTGTACACCGCTCAGCCAGACTATATACCATTGTTTACTGACACTCTGTGTACACCGCTCAGCCAGACTATATACCATTGTTTACTGACACTCTGTGTACACCGCTCAGCCAGACTATATACCATTGTTTACTGCCACTCTGATTCTGCTGGGAACAGTAGTACACCGCTCGCTCAGCCAGACTATATAGCATTGTGTTTACTGCCACTCTGTGTACACCGCTCAGCCAGACTATATACCATTGTTTACTGACACTCTGTGTACACCGCTCAGCCAGACTATATACCATTGTTTACTGAAACTCTGTGTACACCGCTCAGCCAGACTATATACCATTGTTTACTGCCACTCTGATTCTGCTGGGAACAGTAGTACACCGCTCGCTCAGCCAGACTATATACCATTGTTTACTGACACTATATAGCAGACTATATAGCATTGTGTGTACACCGCTCAGCCAGACTATATACCATTGTTTACTGACACTCTGTGTACACCGCTCAGCCAGACTATATACCATTGTTTACTGCCACTCTGATTCTGCTGGGAACAGTAGTACACCGCTCGCTCAGCCAGACTATATACCATTGTTTACTGACACTCTGTGTACACCGCTCAGCCAGACTATATACCATTGTTTACTGCCACTCTGATTCTGCTGGGAACAGTAGTACACCGCTCGCTCAGCCAGACTATATACCATTGTTTACTGACACTCTGTGTACACCGCTCAGCCAGACTATATACCATTGTTTACTGACACTCTGATTCTGCTGGGAACAGTAGTACACCGCTCGCTCAGCCAGACTATATAGCATTGTGTTTACTGCCACTCTGTGTACACCGCTCAGCCACACTATATAGCATTGCGTACTCTGCCAGTCAGTGTGTATATTGCTGGGATCAGTAATACTCCACTCACCGTCAACCACTATATGAGCTCAACATGAGTTCCCCAGAGACCTCCGCTGTGAGCAGCACTCCCAACAACAGCAACAGCCAACGCCCCACGCAAGCTATAACATCCACCCCAGCAGCCAGTGGTCAGCAGCAGCCCTCCCCGGAGGAGAACGTTGTGTCCATCAGTCCGTCGCCAGAGCGATTAATGAGGGCTGCCATTGAGGAGATGATGGGGCCTGATGTGGAGGAGGAGGTCTGGCTCAGGCCAGCATCCCAAGTTAATGTTGAGGACGATGAGGGGTCTGTGTCTGGGGATGTTGGGGTGGCAGAGGTGGTGGGTGGGTCAGACTCAGGAGAAGAGTTGTATGATGAGGATGATGATCGGGACCATCTGTATGTGCCTCAGAGTCCGACCCCGGAAAACATGTTGTATCGTGTGTTTAGGTACTAAAATCTGCGTTCCCTCCCAGTAGTGTTGGGCGAACAGTGTTTGCCACTGTTCGGGTTCTGCAGAACATCACCCTGTTCGGGGTGACTATATAGCAGACTATATAGCATTGTGTTTAATGCCACTCTGTGTACACGGCTCAGCCACACTATATAGCATTGTGTTTACTTCCACTCTGTGTCTGCTGGGAACAGTAGTACACCGCTCACCCGCCACTGTATAGCATTGTGCTCTGTGTCACTGCTGACAATAGTGGTACACCGCTCACCCACCACTGTATAGCATTTCTGTACTGCCACTGTACTGCTGCCAGTCAGCGTGTACTTTAAGGATAAGTGAAATGAGGAAGAAATCCGGTGAAAGAGGGAGGGGCAAGGGAAGAGGTGTTTCCCCTGACGGTTCACGTACAGGCCACAGGGGAGCACCCAAGAAAACCCACTCAATACTGCCCATGTTGTCCAGGACAACAACCCTCACAGATCCAAAAGAACAGGACCAGATAATTACTTGGATGACCTCTCAAGCGTCCAGCAGTGGGTTAAGCAGCACCAGCACATCACGCACGAGGTCCGAGTCCTCAGCCAGTTAAAGTCTGGGCTTTCTTTGAAGACTGCACTGAGGATGTTACCATGGCGATTTGCAAGGTGTGCAAGACCCGCCTGAGCAGGGGGAAAAGTATTAACAACCTCTCCACCACCAGCATGAGCCGCCACATTCTATCCAAACATCCCACTCTGTGGGCAAACGCGGCAGGACAGGGTACCACCAGCAACACTGCCTCCCTTGGGTTCACCAGACTCACCACCAGACCCGCCTCAGCAGCAGCAGTAGCCCAGCCATTGCGTGGTTCACAACATTCACAAACATCAGACGATGCTGACACTGTCACTTTCCGGACTAGTGCTCTTGAGGTCTCCCAGTGTTCATCAAACACAACAACCAACAGCCCTTCGGTGTGCAGCGCTACGGTTGAGTTGTCTGTCTCTGAGATGTTTGAGCACAAGAGGAAATTGCCAGCAAATGACCCCCGGGCCGTGGCAGTAACAGCCAGCCAGCATAGCCAAGCTTCTGGCCTGCGAAATGCTGCCATATCGAGTGGTGGAGACAAACAGCTTCAAGGGCATGATGTCAGTGGCCATCCCACGTTACGTTGTTCCCAGCCGCTACCACTTTGCGCGCTCTGCAGTGCCTGAGTTGCATGAGCACGTGGTCAGCTAAATAACCCGAAGCTTGAAGAATGCCGTTGCCTGCAAGGTTCACCTCACCACTGACACCTGGACGAGTGCGTTCGGCCAGGGTCGATACATCTCCCTTACCGCGCACTGGGTGAACCTTGTGGAGCCTGGCAGCGATTCCTCACCTGCTACGGCGCGGGTGTTGCCCACGCCGCAAACAGCTGGATAACAACAGCAGCACCTACCTCTCTGACTCCTTCTCCTCCAACGCATCTCAAAGCTGTACCTCATCCGGAAATGCTAACCCAGCACCAGCAGCAGTAGGATCGTGGAAGCAGTGCAGCACAGCTGTTGGCATGCGTCAGCAAGCGTTGCTGAAGCTGATCTGCCTTGGGGATAAGCAGCACACAGGGGAGGAAATTTGGAGGGGAATAAAGGAACAGACGGATTTGTGGCTGGCACCGCTGGACCTGAAACCGGGCATGAAGCTAGACACCTGGCACGAACTGGCAATGTACGCAATAGAGGTGCTGGCTTGCCCGGCAGCCAGCGTTATGTCGGAACGCTGTTTCAGTGCTGCCGGAGGCATCATCACAGATCGGCGTATCCGCCTCTCCACAGAAAATGCAGACCGTCTGACTCAAATTAAAATGAATCAATCCTGGATTGGAAACGACTACGCAACACTCCTGGACCCCAACCAAGTAACATGACCGATGAACATCTGGGATGGTTTAGCGTTTCCGGTCCCTGTTTATTGAACCTCTCATCTGTATTACATTTATGACTGCATGGCGGCAAAAAGCATTGCTGCTATATCCGCACGCTTTTTGTCCTCATGCAAGGCCTGGGTTGTTGTGTCTCACAAAGCGTGGCCTTCTCCTCCTGCGCCTCCTCCTGTTCCATCACGTGTGCTGCTGCTGCTGCTGCTGCTGCTGGGTTACCGTTGCCGCGTGGTCCCTGTTTATGGAACCTCTTATCTTTATTACATTTATGACTACATGGCGGTACAAAGCATGCTATCCGCACGCTTTTTGTCCTCATGCAAGGCCTGGGTTGTTGTGTCTCACAAAGCGTGGCCTTCTCCTCCTGCGCCTCCTCCTGTTCCATCACGTGTGCTGCTGCTGCTGCTGGGTTAGCGTTGCCGGTCCCTGTTTATGGAACCTCTTATCTTTATTACATTTATGACTACATGGCGGTACAAAGCATGCTATCCGCACGCTTTTTGTCCTCATGCAAGGCCTGGGTTATTGTGTCTCACAAAGCGTGGCCTTCTCCTCCTGCGCCTCCTCCTGTTCCATCACGTGTGCTGCTGCTGCTGCTGCTGCTGGGTTAGCGTTGCCGCGTGGTCCCTGTTTATTGAACCTCTTATCTTTATTACATTTATGACTACATGGCGGTACAAAGCATGCTCTCCGCACGCTTTTTGTCCTCATGCAAGGCCTGGGTTGTTGTGTCTCACAAAGCGTGGCCTTCTCCTCCTGCGCCTCCTCCTGTTCCATCACGTGTGCTGCTGCTGGGTTAGCGTTGCCGCGTGGTCCCTGTTTATTGAACCACTTATCTTTATTACATTTATGACTGCATGGTGGTACAAAGCATGCTATCCGCACGCTTCTTGTCCTCATGCAAGGCCTGGGTTGTTGTGTCTCAAAGCGTGGCCTTCTCCTCCTGCGCCACCCTCCTCCTGTTCCATCACGTGTGCTGCTGCTGGGTTAGCATTACCGGTCCCTTTTCCTGGAACCTCTTATATGTATTACATTTATGACTGCATGCCGACAAAAAGCATGTTACCTGTGCAAAGAAAACAGACATTTCCCGCATTTAAAAGACAGTTTTCCCTTTGAAACTTTAAAATCGATTTTCTCAAAAACTATAAGCTCTTTTTGCTAAATTTTTTTTTCCTCTTGTACCCACTCCCAAGGTGCACATACCCTGTAAATTTGGGGTATGTAGCATGTAAGGAGGCTTTACAAAGCACAAAAGTTCGGGTCCCCATTGACTTCCATTATGTTCGGAGTTCGGGTCGAACACCCGAACATCGCGGACATGTTCGGCCTGTTCGGCCCGAACCCGAACATCTAGATGTTCGCCCAACACTATATGTAAAAGCCGGTAAAGTTTCCCAGACGTCCCGAAGCTTGTGTAGGAACATCTATTGCACTATTAGTGATGATATCCTTTAAGTTGGGTGCCCTCCTATATATTACAGTGGGATTATCTGGTAGAATATTAGCCAATTCTGGATCTGCCATTAGGACATGCCAGTGTTTTTTTAGGATACTTTTAATTTCCCTAGGTTGTATACTGTAGTCTGTAATCATCGCTACTTTTTGGTCATTGCTTCTCTCCATAGGTTGTTTATGAATAATCTCTCTTCTATCTTTCTGTTCTATTTCCACTTGGATTCGGTTAATCTCCTCTCTTGTGTAGCCTTTCTCAATGAATCTAGTAGTAAGCATCTCTGCTTCTTTATGGAAATCTTCCAGATTAGTACAATTCCTATACACCCTCAGAAGTTCACTTTTCGGTACAGATCTTAGCCACATTTCATGATGGCAGCTCTCCTTAGGGATGTAGCTGTTACGGTCAGTGGTCTTAAAAAACGTTTGGGTTTTGACTCTACCCTTATCATTATGGATAATCAGGTCTAAGTATTCCACATTGTCCCTACTATAGTTACAGGTAAATTTTAAATTTTCATTATTTTTGTTTATGTGGTCTATGAACACTAGTAAAGAGGCTTCGTCACCCTCCCATAAAAAGACCACATCATCTATGTACCTTCTCCAAAAGCACAATGCAGTATATTTATTAGTGTCTATGAACTCCTCCTCCCACTTAGCAACATATAGATTCGCCAAGCTGGGTGCATACTTAGCCCCCATTGCTACACCGATCCTCTGTACAAAAAAAAAAAAACTGATTCTGGTACCAAAAATAATTTTTGCTCATAGCAAATGTTAGGCATTACATTAAGAAATCTATTTGTGGCCTACTATAACTTCCAGAGTTCTCCAAAAAGTATTTAACCGCTGCACAACCTTTCTTCTGGTCTATGACGGTATATAGTGATGTTACATCGGCGGTCACTAAAAAAGTTCCTTGTTCCAATGTAAAATTTTCCAACATCTTAATAAGTTCTCTAGAGTCTTTTAGGTACGAAGGAACATTGACTACGAAGGGTTGTAAAAAACAATCCAAAAATTTTCATAGTCTGGCAGTGATATATCCGATCCCACTAACTATAGGTCTCCCTGGGGGATGGGTGATATCTTTATGAATCTTAGGAAGAGCATATATCACTGGAGTCCTGTAGTATGAAGGGGTCAGATATTTGGCTTCTTTATCCAATAAAATCCCATTATCTCTCCCTCTATCTACTAGTTCAATTAACTATTTCATGTACTCAGGGCCAGGGTCACGCCTCAGCTTTTGATATGTGGCCTCTTCCTTAAGAATATCATCTAACATCTTTTGATATTGAAGTTTGGACAAAACAACAACCCCACCCCCCTTATCCGCTGGCTTAATTACTAACTCTTTTCTTTCTGTGAGATTTTTGATGGCTTCGTTAACACTTCTTTGGTTCTTTATTCGTTTGGTTTTCATATTCATTATGTCTTTGTTGATTAGTTTATTGAAAGTTTCTATTTCATGATGGTTATTATGGGGAGGGTTATATGTAGAGTTGTTCTTCAGGCCACTCACAAGATAAGGTCTGTTTACACTGGTATCAACTGTACTCGCAGTAGAGTAGGCACTATGACTAGAAAAATATTTCTTTAGGTGCAATTTCCTAACAAACTTTTGTGCATCTATATATGTCCCAGACTTGTTCAGTACTTTCCCAGGAGCATATTTCATGCCCTTATCTAACAGCTGCATCTCTCCTGGGGTTAGTTCTATTTCACTGATATTGAAGATCCCCCCCCCTCCTCCTCCCAATGAGCTCTTCTCTCTCGCTTGTTTAAGTTGTTTCCTCCTTCCAGCTCTACATCCTCTTCTTCGGAATCTTTCCTCTTTTGTTTCTCTCTTGGAGTTTTGCCTCCATCTAAAAAATGGGGATCGGGGACAATATTGGGAGTTTCAGGTTCAACAGGGGCTCTGTCAGGGATGATGTCTAATGAATGATAACGGTTGTAGGTCGGCATGTGATAATTGGGATGTGGTTGCCATCCTCTCTTATTAAATTTGCGTGGGTATGAATACCCCGATAGTGGTGGTCCCCATTTTGGTGGGGGACCGGGATTTCTGGGAGGCCTATTCGGTGGAAACTTCGGAGCTCGTGGTATATACTAGTGTAGTGTGGGTATTTGGGTAAATTAGGGGGCCTCTGAAAAAGGGGTTGGGGGTCTCTGATATCTCGGTTGGGTAGGTGCATAATATTCTCTGGGATAATTTGTTTTTTTTGGAGTAGGTCTATTAGGTGGTTTGTCGTACTTTGGTGGTGGAACTGGAGTCTTAGGAGGTTCTGTGGGTATTCCCTTTTTGTCCTGGGGATTCACATTTTCCCTGATTGCCATTTATAAGCTGTTTTCTTTTTGTAATCTGTGTGGTCTCTAATGTACTTCTTTTGTTTCTTAATTTTGATGTCTTTATCTACCCCTTTGAGATGATATTGCAAATCAGAGGAGAGTTTTTGGTAATCATCTAATGTTTTGTATGGGTCTAGTTTTAATATAGTTTCATCAATCTTCCTATTCATTTCTCCCATACGTCTCCTCTTCCCCTTTAGGAGGACGGATATAAGTTCTTTACCACATCTATTTAGGAACTCAAGCCATTCCTCATCAGAGATACACTCTCTCTCTTGTTCATTGGGGATGAAATCCCACCTTAGTCTTCTAGGGATGACTCCTTCTTTGGCTTGCCTTTCCAAAGAAACTATGTCCCACCATAGGGCCAGCTTCTTCTCGCATGTAAAGCTAAGGTATTGAAACTGAGCCTCTAGACAATCTTCTACTTTCTCCTCAAATTTCTGTACAAACACTTGCTCCAAATCATAGTTGCGGTTTTCTAAAAAGTCAAAAACATCCAATTTTGCAGTTTCCATTTTCAAAACAGTACCTTGTTGGTTAGGATTTAACCCGTGTATGCAGCCTCACCACAGATCAAAACAACCAGTAGACAAAGAAAATAGGCGAAAAGGCGCTCCACAAGATTGCTGGCAAAGCCCTTCTTGGCAGCCACCTCCGCTGCCGTGACCAGGATAGATCCTTTTCACCTCTCGAATAGCCAGTCATACAGTGTCACGGAGCCAGGATTTATGCTGTATCAGGCAGTCAAACAATCCACTTTACTCCACCTCCAGAGGTATACTCAAATCTGCATGCTTCCTATGAGACTCGTGTTAACGGAAAGCAAAAAAGCAGAAAAAAGTCTCTCTCAGTGGGTAACAGTCACACTTTAATTCTCCATACAAGGCACAATAAAACGGAATAAAAATCACTTACATCAAGAAGGTCCTATGCCAATATAGGACCCCCTCTGGACATATCACTTCCCACCCTTGTGGTACTAAGGACATGAACAATCGATCACTGGTGCCCAGCCCGCTCTCGTCCCAACTAGTTTCGGCTTTCCGCCGTCATCAGAGGATACGAGAGCGAGCAGGCTCAGGCACATATATATAGTTATAAGCATGATTACCTGTATCATGACAAGCCGCTGTCACCGCCCGGAGCGCTCGGACGCACTCAAGACTACTTCCGGTCGGTGGCCATACTGTATCCGGTTGCGTCAGTGGAACGCATACGAATCCTTATCATATGAGACAATAGCATTAAACCTACTGTTTTAGCTTTTTAAAACAGAAAATAAAACTGGGAGGTTCTAAAAAATTGAATACATTTTTCAGGAGTAGGAAGGATGAAATTGTTTATCTTCACAGTTTATTTTCAACTTGTATTTTCCATAATGTTCATGTATGAGTTAAAATGTTTGTACAGTATTTAGTTTAAATTGCTGTTGCCACTTTGCGATAGATAAGTGACTTTTGGGTTGCAGTTTGGGCACTCGGCCTCCAAAAGGTTCGCCACCACTGTCATAATCTAATGTCCCACCATTGCTAGGTTCATGTAAATTTGTCTCCACCCGTTACCACACCTATATTCTGGTCCATGGCCCACCCATTTTTCAGTGCAGCGTGATAAGCACGCCGCACAACGTGATCCTCATATTTTTGGCACGCTAGCTGCAGTGTGCTGAATTCTGCTGCCTACAGTATGTACAGTATACGCTGTTCTCTAGTGCCTGCACTGTGTGCTGATTTACCTCCAGTGTGTACAGTGTAAGGTGCTACTCTGTGCCTTTACTGATTGTAAACCAGTTATATTGTATGCTGATCCCTGCTACTTTCAGTATGTACAGTATTAGCTGGAAAGCCTGGTACACACATACAATTTTGATTAGCCAATTTTAGCTCTGTTCATAAAATTCATTGTCTGTTGGCCCACTTACTGCACGGGGGTGGTAAAATTGGGGGTCAGTGATTGACCAATCAAAATTGTATGTGCGTATACATCTTTGATCTATGCCTATACTGATTGTAAATTATCTAAATAAAGGACAGGGGGCTCCATCCAATATTTCAATGGGCAGGCCCGTTATCTGTAGCTTACACCACTGCTAAGTTCATGTACATTTGGCCCCACCCATGGCCATGCCCACTCACCTCATGACCACGCCCATTTTTTTGCCGCGGCGTGCGCATATACCTCCCCACCTGGTGCCCACAGGTGCCCCCAATCTCCAAGGACCCTAGAAACGCCCCTGGTGTAGTGCATGTATGGTCTAGGGCAAATCTTTTTGGGGGAAGCCAATTAACTTATCTGCATGTTTTTGGGATGTGGGAGGAAACCGGAGTGCCCGGAGGAAACCCACACAGAAACGGGGAGAACATACAAACTCTTTGCAGATGTTGACCTGGCGGGGATTCGAACCGGGGACCCAGCGCTTGCAAGGTGAGAGCGCTAACCACTATGCCACCGTGCTGCCCCCATGCCACCGTGCTGCCCACAGCCACCCTCCACTCCGCCTCTCACCTTGAGCGATTTCTGCTCCTCTGCCCACAGCAGCAGTCAGGTGTCAGAAGGAAATCTTTGAGCGGAAGAAGCCAATTTCTGCCAGTCACCCCTTTGCCCGGCGTCTGACAGCACACGTCACACGCGCGCCGCAGCCACTGACACACACTACCTGAGCCGCGGCCTAGGAGCCGCGGCAAAGGTGAAAAAGAGCCACATGTGGCTCTGGAGCCACGGGTTGCCTACCCCTGGTCTAGGGGGTAAGACAGATACCTACTACACACTGAGTCCTGGGTTCAAATCCCACCTATGGTATATAAGCATGCTTTTCAAAAAGTACAAATCCTTAATCATGCTACTTTTACTATCGAATTGATCATAATGGTAGTATGCTTTATGCTAGGCCAGCTTTAGCATGTAGTGTGGTTCATGGTCTAGAGGGTAAGACAGATACCTACTACACACTGAGTCCTGGGTTCAAATCCCAGCTATGGTATATAAGCTGTTTTGAAAATCTGCAATTCCGTACTGGATGATACGAGAGAGAGAGAGAGAGAGGGAGAGAGAGAGAGAGAGAGAGAGAGAGAGAGAGAGAGAGAGAGAGAGAGAGAGAGAGAGAGAGAGAGAGAGAGAGAGAGAGAGAGAGAGAGAGAGAGAGAGAGAGAGAGAGAGATTTTTCCGGCGGAATTCCGCGGAACTGCTCCGGAATTAAAAGGATCGGCGGTATGCGGAACGGAAAAATTGCAATTGTGAGCATCCCTACCCTGCATGGCACATGTGCTGAATCTCATAATTCAGAGATTTTTGTCGAAGTACCCATGCTTACAGGACATCCTGAAGCAGGCCAGGAAGTTGTTTGGGCATTTCAGGCGGTCTTACACAGCCATGGTACAATTTGCTGATATTCAGCGGAGAAACAACTTTCCGGTGAGACGCCTGATTTGCGATAGCCCGATTCGCTGGAATTCAACCTTGTTCGACCGCCTGCTACAACAGGAGAAAGCCATCACCCAGTATCTTTACATCTACAGTAGAAGGACACACTCTGGGGAGATGGGGATGTTCTGGCCCAAGAACTGGACACTCATGCAAAATGCCTGCAGGCTCATGTGGCCTTTTGAGGAAGTGACCAACCTGGTGAGTCGCAGTAAAGGTGCCATCAGTGTCTTGATCCCGTACGCTTTCTTCCTGGAGCATGCCATGCGTAGAGTGATGGATCAAGATGTGGGGGAGCAGGAACGGGAACAGGAACAGGAGGAAGGGTTGTGGGATCAATTCTCATCAGAACAAGATGTTTCCTCAACACCTGCGGCAGCACAGAGGGGGGAGGAGGAGGAGGAGGAAGAGTCATGTGGGGAAGAGGAGTCAGACTCGGGTGATGAGGAAGGTGATTTTTTGGAGGAGGAGGAGGTGGCGGCGGCAGAAGAACAACCACAGCAGGCGTCGCAGGGGGCTTGTGCTGCTCAACAAGCCGTGGTATTGTTCGTGGCTGGGGGGAGGAGGAGAACTTACCTGACGTCACTGAGGAAGATCAAGAGGAGATGGATAGACCGTGTGCATCCAAATTTGTGCAGATGGCGTCTTTCATGCTGTCTAGCCTGTTGAAGGACCCCCGTATAAAAAACTCAAGGGAAATGAGCTGTACTGGGTGGCCACGCTACTAGACCCTCGGTATAGGCACAAAGTGGTGGAGATGTTTCCAAATAACATGAAGGCAGAAAGTATGCAGCACTTGCAGAACAAGCTGGCAACTATGCTTTACAATGCGTTTAAGGGTGATGTCACAGCACAACGCAATACAGGTACCACTGCCAGTAATCCTTCTCCCATGTCCATGCAGGCAAGGACAGGACGCTCCAGCGATCTCATGGTGATGTCGGACATGCGGACATTCTTTAGTCCAACGCCTCACCTTAGCCCTTCTGGATCCACCCTCCACCAAGCCTGGACCGGCAGGTAGCTGGCTACCTGGCCTTAAGAGTGGATGTAGACACTGTGAGTAGCGATGAACCCTTGGACTACTGGGTGCACAGGCTTGACCTGTGGCCAGAGCTGTCCCAATTTACCATCCAACTTCTGTCTTGCCCTGCCTCAAGCGTCCTGTCAGAAAGGACCTTCGGCACATCTGGAGGCATTGTCACTGAGAAGAGAAGTCACCTAAGTCACAAAAGTGTTCAGTACCTCACCTTTATCAAAATTAATGAGGCATGGATTCCGGGGGGCTACTGCCCGCCCAAAGACTAAGTCAGTCCCCACACACAGCATCTCTGCCTGCACACCATGTGACTGCCCACCCCATGACTAAATCGCTCCCCACACTGCATCTCTGCCTGCAGGCCGCTTGACTGCCTTCTCTGCCACCGCCAACAGGGTCCAGGACTCCAGGCGGATTCCTGAATTTTTAAGGCTGCTGCTAGCAGCGGCCGCTATAATTATTTTTCTGGTGTGTGTACATGCCTGCCTAATTTTTATGGCTGCACTGCAGCTGCAACAACAAAACAAAAGGTATGTACATGTGTCAATTCCCTTTCATGATCATTACCTTGCCGCGTTGAAGGGGCTTGCATATCACAATGAAGCAATGACCAACAGCTATATGAGTGTCTCGGGGGGGCACACCCAAGATAATAAGGTTGTTGCTTCATTGTGGACAGACCAAATTCGATCAGCTGGACAGTCACTGTTGTTCTATCATTGAGCTACCACAGCCCGGCGACCATATGGGCTTGAAAACCGCCACGGCCTGCACACTCGCCATGGTGCGCACCAGTCCAGCACGGCCGTCACTACACAAACAGCTGTTTGTGGTGCATTACACAGTGAGTTTGGTGTGTCAGTGTGAAGCAGTACTCTAATTACACTCCGATTGATGTATACACATGCAAGATGTTTTAAAGCACTGTAGGCCACTAATTTAGCATGCAATCTGATTTCTGCCCTTAGAATGCTGCTTGCGTCAAATCCAGATTTTTCCCCTGGACTTTTGGCGTCTATCCCACTCATCCATGCCCCCTTCCAGGTGTTAGACCCCTTCAAACATCTTTTCCATCACTTTTGTGGCCAGCATAAATGTTTGTAGTTTTCAAAGTTCGCATCCCCATTGAAGTCTATTGCGGTTTGCAAAAGTTCGCACGAACCAAACTTTTGCGGAGGTTTGCGTTTGAGGTTCACGACCTGAAAACCGGAGGTTCGAGCCATCTCTAGTGGTTAATCCTCTAGCTCATGTAAACACCCAAATCTCTTACCTCAAGCTTAAGTTTCAGTGATACATTTTTAGGCAAGTCAGTGTTCTTGGGCCTCAGATGTGCCATGTGCATTTTTCATCGTGGTGCTAAAGAGATTAAAAGTTTTCACATTTTGATTTGTTAACCAACTGGTCCTTTAACTACCTTTAATATTCAAAAAAAAATAATAATAGAATACAACACATTTCTCAGGACTAGGTTCCTGCTTCATCAGGCAAATATCAAGAGCAAAATCTCAAAAAGAGCTGTAAGCAAGCCCACATCTTAGTCATTCAATGGCTGTATGTTTTGCTTTGTGCTGGTATGCTGCTGGATCGAAGGCTGCAATAGATGGTTAGAAACTATTTTTTATTGGCTTACTTAACCTTAGTGCTCCTTTCATCTCCCCTTGTTGATTCATCAGTATATGTGGGCTATAATAAGTGGGTGTTCCAGTGGGCAAATGAAAATTTGGGTGCCCACTAGCGGTGGAGATTTAGGAGCCGCCATGGGTGCCCATTGAAACATCTGCATTGAGGGGAAATTTGAACACCTGATATTTTTCGCAATTGGCGGCGGAGATTGGTTAAGGTTAGCCATGGGAGGTAAAGATGGCCCAAACGGTTAGCCTGGTGAATAGTTCATGGCAAACAAGGGGTGTTCGCATTCGTATCATCAGGCGAACATTTGCTGTGTTCGACCCACCCACTATACATTTTAATGTAGCCAAAAACTGATCCTTCACCCCAGAGTCAGCAGACACATGACAGCCAATCAGCTATCCCTCCCACCTGGACCCCCCACACAGGACCCCCCCCCCCCCACACACACACACACATAATAGAAAGCTAGCACAGCAGCCATTTTGCAGTCTGAATTTGGCCTCTCTATGCTAGGCAGATCAGGAAGAGTGTGCTGCTGACAGGGAGAGTGTTAGTTAGGCCTGCGTTCTGTGTGCTCAGTGCAGATTCTTGCTGCTACCACATTGCCCTGAACAGCTAAGTCCTTTTTAGGGCTGGTACATTGTTTTTCTTGCTATTGTATTGCTGTTCTGTGTCCAGTGCAAAAGTTAGCTGTTGGAGACAGGTCTGCTGGTCCTAGTAGTGCACCAACTATAACCCTATAATTCTTTACCGCCACTACTGGCATCTAGTATGCACTACTGCCTACTGTATAAGGCCTTAGAGCAGAATAGAAGCAGTGTTTTATAACAATCAAAAGAGTGGCAGTGGAAATTTTGAGTAATGGAACATACATGCCTTATGAAAATAATCAAGAATAATACACCCAAATTCCCTATAAATGTGCAAAAACAGTGTAAAAAAAATGTTTAATTAAAAAAGTACAAGGGATGGCCACCCCGTCATGACTCCTCCATTTACACCTCCATACTCACTACCACTCATACTCCGGCTTCTAGACTAAATTGGAAAGATGAAATTATTCCAGATAGAAATATGTCAGTTAGTAGCAAGCGATGCAGATTGCTGAGAACAGTATGTTAGTTCCCTTAGTGTTTTTTGGTCACTTAACTGTCAATGAACTATCTCAGTCCGACCGTAGCGGCTGAAAAACCACAATCACCTGCACTCCCGTTAACATGCGCATGAGCACGGCGGCCACTACACACCACTATACAAAGATTGCCACGACTGGACTAACATTTATGTCTTAGAGGTGTCAACTAGCAAAAACAATGGTTTGCTCACCAGACATTATCACCAAAGCTCTTTGCAGTTGTTTGCGGTGCGTTAAACGCAGTGTTTCATCTGTCAGTGTGAACCGGGCATAACCCTTACACTACCTTATTGCTGTCTACGCACGCCAGATGTTTTAAAGCACTTAATTCCACAAATTTAGGAGTATACTGTCATTACTGCCCTTTAGAGATTAAAACATGTCCACTACGTAATTTTTGGTGGGACTTGTGCCATTGATCCCCCTCCGGCATGCCACAGTCCATCACTTTTGTGACCAGAAACAGTCCCTATAGTTTTTAAAATTTGCCTACCCATTGAAGTCTGTGGTGGTTCGCCAGTTTGCAAACTTTTGTGAAAATTTGTGTTTGAATTTCCCAAACCAAAATTTTATGTTTGGGTCATCACTAATGAGAGGTGGGTGGTTAAGGTTAGCTGTAGGGGGATTGTTAAGGTTATTTGTGGGGGAGTGATAGTGGGAGGGTGCAATGTGAGAATAAAGGCAGGAGCACGATATGGTATAGTATACTTGGCACTTGAGTGGGTGATGTGGAAAGTAAAACAAGGTACTTAAAGCACCCTGGGCTTCACCAGACAGCTATTTTCAGCACAATATTGTCCTGAGGAACTGAGCATTTAGCTCACAAAATACAGTCTATAACTGTGCAAATAAATTTTGTTTATTTTCACATTGTTTGTGAACACGAGCCTAGACAATGCTTTTCAGGTAAGCCACTTTTCAGATTTTTTAATTGTGACATACAGTGTTTTCCTACATTGGACACCTTTTATCCTGTTATCTTTCCTTAAATGACTTAACTCATTTATTTATTTATTGTATTTATAAAGCGCAAACATATTACGCAGCACTGGCCATTAGTAAATGAAGGTTACAGACAATATTTAGGAGTGACATAAGACATTACAGGAATACAAGAAAACCAGATCATGCAGCACAGTATGAGTACAAGGTAATGCTTAGTCAGTTACTGGATGGGAGCATGGAGATTAGGCTAGTTGAGCTCACTCAAGAGTTCACTCATATCCATAGGATGGGTGTATGGTAATGGAGGTGCGTGAACAGGTAGGAGAGACAAAAGGTAGTAGACCAGAGTTCAGCTGCAGGTTTAGAGCACTAGTGAGGGGGGGGGGGGGTAGACCAGTGTGAAAAGGTGGGTTTTGAGGGCCTTCTTGAAGATGTTGAAGGAGGGGGAAACTCTAATGGGGGGAGGTAGGGAGTTCCATAGTGTTGGAGCAGCTCTTAAAAAGTCCTGGGGGCCTCTCAAAAAAACATTCCTTACAAACCTAAATGGAATGATAAGTAAATTTATTTGGGTTGGTAAAAACCCCCGAATTAGAAGAGACATTCTATACGTTCCAAAGAAAATAGGGGGTCTAGGCTTCCCAAATCTAGAGTTATACTACTATGCGTGTATACTGGATCAATCCAAGTTCTGGTGGGAAAACACAGTAGGTAAATCCTGGGTACAAGTAGAAGAAAAAGCTGCAAATTTTCCTCTTAAAGAGAACCCGAGGTGTGTTTAAAGAATGTTATCTGAATACAGAGGCTGGATCTGCCTATACAGCCCAGCCTCTGTTGCTATCCCAAACCCCACTAAGGTCCCCCTGCACTCTGCAATCCCTCATAAATCACAGCCATGCTGTGAGGCTCTGTTTACATCTGTAGTGTCAGTCTCAGCAGCTCCCCCGCCTCCTGCATAGCTCCGGTCCCTGCCCCCGTCCCTTCCCTCCAATCAGCAGGGAGGGAAGGGATGCAGGCGGGGACTGGAGTTCTGCAGGAGGCGGGGAGAGCAGCAGACTGACACTATAGAGATAAACACAGACAGCTCTGACAAGCTGTTTGTCAGCAGTGTTGCTGTGATTTATGAGGGATTGCAGAGTGCAGGGGGACCTTAGGGGGGTTTGGGATAGCAACAGAGGCTGGGCTGTATAGGCAGATCCAGCCTCTGTATGCAGATAATATTCTTCAAACCCACCTCGGGTTCTCTTTAAAGATCTTCTCTTAGGAGTTCTATTATACTCAAAAGTCCCTCTATTATCTCAACCCTCTTGTTCTGCAACAATCAATGAAATCAAGAAATGTTCAATTATCCCTAAAGGAGAATACACTAATATCCCAATCCCCCTCTCTTCAATAGCAAGACTAATAGGAGATATGGACCTCACAAGTTGGATTGACGCTGGTATGGTCCATTTAGAAGATATACTATCTAACGATACTATCTTGCCATTTTCTAAATTGAAACAGAAATTCAACATTAATGATAAACAAATGTTCACCTATATAAGGCTAGCTCATTGGTTTAAATCTACTGGGAATCCTAGACTCAAGTTACCAAGAACTGTATATAACTCCCTGAAGTGTAAAATACCATTCAAACGAGGTATCTCTATATGGTACCAAGAACTGACAATGAAAAACGTAATAGGTATCTGAATGTATGGTCTTATGATCTGCATAAACAACTATCTTTGGAAGAGGTGAGATATGAATTACAATCAGTATCTAAATACTCCTTATGTCTCTCACATTGGGAATGTTTGCAAAAATGTTCTTAAAATGGTATATACAGTGGTGTGAAAAACTATTTGCCCCCTTCCTGATTTCTTATTCTTTTGCATGTTTGTCACACTTAAATGTTTGTGCTCATCAAAAACCGTTAACTATTAGTCAAAGATAACATAATTGAACACAAAATGCAGTTTTAAATGATGGTTTTTATTATTTAGTGAGAAAAAAAAACTCCAAATCTACATGGCCCTGTGTGAAAAAGTGATTGCCCCCTTTGTTAAAAAATAACTTAACTGTGGTTTATCACACCTGAGTTCAATTTCTGTAGTCACCCCCAGGCCTGATTACGGCCACACCTGTTTCAATCAAGAAATCACTTAAATAGGAGCTATCTGACACAGAGAAGTAGACCAAAAGCACCTCAAAAGCTAGACATCATGCCAAGATCCAAAGAAATTCAGGAACAAATGAGAACAAAGTACTGTAATTGAGATCTATCAGTCTGGTAAAGGTTATAAAGCCATTTCTAAAGCTTTGGGACTCCAGCGAACCACAGTGAGAGCCATTATCCACAAATGGCAAAAACATGGAACAGTGATGAACCTTCCCAGGAGTGGCTGGCCGACCAAAATTACCCCAAGAGCGCAGAGAAAACTCATCCGAGAGGCCACAAAAGACCCCAGGACAACATCTAAAGAACTGCACGCCTCACTAGCCTCAACTACGGTCATTGTTCATGACTCCACCATAAGAAAGAGACTGGGCAAAAATGGTCTGCATGGCAGATATCCAAAGCGCAAACCACTTTTAAGCAAAAAGAACATTAAGGCTCGTCTCAATTTTGCTAAAAAAACATCTCAATGATTGGCAAGACTTTTGGGAAAATACCTTGTGGACCGACGAGACAAAAGTTTAACTTTTTGGAAGGTGCATGTCCCGTTACATCTGGCGTAGAAGTAACACAGCATTTCAGCAAAAGAACATCATACCAACAGTAAAATATGGTGGTGGTAGTGTGATGGTCTGGGGTTGTTTTGCTGCTTCAGGACCTGGAAGGCTTGCTGTGATAGATGGAACCATGAATTCTACTGTCTACCAAAAAATCCTGAAGGAGAATGTCTGGCCATCTGTTCGTCAACTCAAGCTGAAGCGATCTTGGGTGCTGCAGCAGGACAATGACCCAAAACACACCAGCAAATCCACCTTTGAATGGCTGAAGAAAAACAAAATGAAGACTTTGGAGTGGCCTAGTCAAAGTCCTGACCTGAATTCTATTGAGATGTTGTGGTATGACCTTAAAAAGGCAGTTCAAGCTAGAAAACCCTCAAATAAAGCTGAATTACAACAATTCTACAAAGATGAGTGAGCCAAAATTCCTCCAGAGCGCTGTAAAAGACTTGTTGCAAGTTATCGCAAACGCTTGATTGCAGTTATTGCTGCTAAGGGTGGCCCAACCAGTTGTTAGGTTCAGGGGGCAATTTCTTTTTCACACAGGGCCATGTAGGTTTTGAGTTATTTTTCTCACTAAATAATACAAACCATCATTTAAAACTGCATTTTGTGTTCAATTATGTTATCGTTGACTAATAGTTAACGGTTTTTGATTAGCAGAAACATTTAAGTGTGACAAACATGCAAAAGAATAAGAAATCAGGAAGGGGGCAAATAGTTTTTCACACCACTGTAACTCCCCGTAAAATTGCTTCCTTTGACCCCTCAGCCTCAAATCTCTGTAGGAGAGGGTGTGGACTTATAGGAACTCTCTTTCACACCATCTGTGATTGCCCAAGACTCAAACCGTTGTGGTTAGGAGTAGTGTTGGGCGAACACCTGGATGTTCGGGTTCGGGAACGTTCGGCGAACATGGCCGCGATGTTCGGCATGTTCGGGCCGAACCCCGAACTCCCCGAACATCCCGCTTTTGGGGGCCCTATGGGGTCGCAGGCATAAGGGGGGAGCATGCCCCGATCGCGGGGGGGGTGTCGGAAATTCCCCCCACCCCCTCCGCTAGCGCTCCCCCCTCTGCCCGCTTCCCCATACAAAAGTTTGACGAAAGTAAAATAGTACCGGTGGTGGTAGCTGGCTGCTGCAGTGGCTGGCTGGCACTATGAAGTGACTGAGGAGGAGGAGTCGGAGTAGGACGCGTTGAGGGAGGCCGGGCAGCGGGCGGTCACGCGTACCCTCGTATGCGTCATCACACAGAGGACGTGAGGTCAGAGAAAGGGCGGAAGTACCACAAGGGTACTACCGCTGAACCGCCCGCTGCCCGGCCTCCCTCAACGCGTCCTACTCCTCCTCCTCAGTCACTTCATAGTGCCAGCCAGCCACTGCAGCAGCCAGCTACCACCACCGGTACTATGTTACTTTCGTCAAACTTTTGACCCGCGATCGGGGCAAAGTTAAATAACCCTTGAGATCTTGGACGTGTCAAGAAATGATGTGTGTAGTTTGGCGAGGCCAATAGGTAGATGTTATAAAAGTACTGTCTTTAGATCTCTGAACATATCTATACAGTAATGTATGCTTATTTGCAGAATCATTATTGATCACTACTTCTGCACTATATACTGTACTATGTTATGCTGTTCTGTATGTTAAAAATTCTCAATAAAAATTGAAAAAAAAGTCCTGAGTAAGATTGGAAATGTAGATTGGGAAGGTTTTGTGGAAAGATTTGTAGGCCAGACACAGTATCTTGAATCTGATTCTGGACTGGACTGGATAGGATGCTTGTGGAGGGATTCACAGAGGGGAGCCGCTGTGGTGGAGCGATGGGAGGAGTGGATAATTATGGCTGCCGTATTCATGACGGACTGCAATGTGTCAATTCGGGTCATAGCGAGATCAGACAGAAGTAGTCTGCAGTATTCAAGGTGGGAAATTATGAGGGCATGGATGAGGAGTTTGGTGGTAACAGAGGTCAGGAAAGGGCAGATCTTAGCATAATCACTATTTATCTCTCTTTATCTGACTTAAATCATGGTTTATCTCTGTTTATCTGATTACCTGTAATGCTGGGGGGGGGGGGGGGGCATACTTTGACCACCCAGCGCAACAAGGCTAAGTAGCTGGATATTGGAAGAGGCTCCACAGATGGACAATGGAGTAATGAACAAGGGAGCAAGATTGCCCAGAGAGCAACTGCAGCTCTGGGCCGCCTATCAGGCTAGATGCTAAGTGATACAATACACAACAGACGTAGTCGGTAACAGGCTTGGGTCATACATGTTAATTCAGATGTCAGTCAAATTGGAAGGATCAGGCAGATTCGCAGCCGAGAAGCAGGCAAAGGTCGGTACACAACACAACACACAACACTACAAACAATACAACACTGACTGACTAGAGTACATATATATTGTGCCGATGCACAACACATGAAATGCAGCTCTAAAAGAACTCACTAGCTAAAGCACAAGTAATGACAATTAACAAGACAGACAACAGACAGACAGACGGACTGCTCAGCTAATCTAGTCACTGTTTCAGCGATGGCAACATTCACACTGCGATAGACAAGACTAACAGGTAGGAGCGAAACTAATGGCAACCGCTGCTATAGTTCGTCCTCAAGAACAAGGCAAGAACAAGTCTAGAAGGAGTACTACCAGTCACCAACGTGGTGCTGGCAGAATCCACACTATCAGGATCAGAAGGACTTTACTGACCCCCGCAGGTCAGCAAACGTCCAGCAGACATGAAAATACAGAGCAAGGCATTATACATTTTTACAATAACAACTTTCACAGCATAGACCCAACGACAACTCAGAGAGCTGAACGCTACGTTGGGCGGGGTCTGAAATGGGAGGCAGACTTTTATGCCGGCATCAGCCAGTGGATGCACGTATGCAAATTCCCACACAGCTGAATAGTAATCATTCAATCCTGAGCTGGCTTGCTTACCATTTGCTAGCTGAAAGACTATCATAACAAATGCAAGCAGTACTATGCAACAACATACATGCAGTAAATCCAGGGCTATCTGGCTGCAGTTCAACTGCAGCAAACCATAGGAGCAATCTTGACAGAATCCTGAACTGCTCTGAACTGCAGAGTGATTGCAAATGACAATAAGACTTACTGCAAATGCGCAACCAAATGCAAGCAGACAAGTCAGAACTGCCCAGTTGCAGTTCCACTGCAAGCGACAGAACATGCTACAGGAGAGATCCTGACATTATCTCATTATTGTTTTCTCCTTATTTATGCATTAGCTCTCCTGACAGTTAAGGTGAAAAATAAGTAAGCTTTGTGAGGCAATCCCTTGCTGGCTGCTAGATTTATTTCCTTTTAAACAATACCAGTTGCCTGGCATCCTGTTGCTGATCTTTTCTGCATCAGTAAATGTCTAAATCACATACCTGAAACAAGCATGCAGCAAACCCAGTCAAACTTTAGTCAAACATCTGATCTGCATGCTTGTTCGGGGTCTATGGCTAAAAGTATGAGAGGCAGAGGATCAGCTAGATAGCCAGGCACTTTGCATTGTTTAAAAGGAAAAAATTATGGATGCCGCCATATCTCTCTCACTTCAGGTGTCCTTTAAAGATTGCTGTTACTAACTCTATTTATGACAGCTGGCTTATTCCCTCTGTATTAAAGTTAATGATTTGTGATGGGAAATAAAAACTGCAGCAATAGTCTCCAAAGAGAATCTTAGCTCTGGTGCCTGCAGCAGTTCTAAGGGTGAGCACCATCAAATCAAGACATTGTGAATCCTGTCAGCATTCATACTGCCATGCAGGGTGTGAGGACAGACCTTTTATTTTTCTATGCAAGATTTTTACACCACTACCTCTAAGTTTCATTGCAAGGTTATGCTAAATTGATCTAAAGCCACTTAATGTCTTTTATGACAGTGAATTTTTGAAAACACACTGAATGACATATGCTCAACTCACCCTTTACTGTAAATGACATGCAAAGCAGGATGACACAATGTTCACACCAACATAAAAGAAAAAAAAATTAAAAAAAAATTAAAAAAATAAAATAAATATATAAATATATATATATATATATATATATATATATATATATATATATATATATATATATATATATATATATATATATATATATATATATATATATATATATATATTATTTAAACGCATGATAATATAAATAGATGTAGTGAGATTGTGCAGGGTCTCCCCATTGCATCATTCTTAGTCATAGTAAGAACTGTGAAGCATTAGCAAGTCACAGTCATTGGAATCCTTTTCTACCACCTCCTCCTCTGTGTATTAGAAGTCCTAAGCCTCCTCACAAGCTGACAGACTTGGCATTTCACGATTTTGTATTCAGCAGCTCCAGATTTTTAAGTGTAGTAAAAGCATCTACGATAACTGTACCGACATGCTTTACTGTTTTGCAAAATAAAGTGTAAAATGTGACATCAGATTCATAAGACTGGACATGTGAATTGTAACATTTTTGGAAAGGAACGGACAGCACTGCATCTATAAACATGTCTGGTGTATGTAGGATTATTCCTGTATTTCCAGTAAAGCTTTTTTATGTAATAAAAACCATGTTACAAAAAACAGAATGTGATGATTTAGAGATTATTTAAACCCCTGATTTACTTAAAACCGTAAAAGACAGTATAAAGGGCTTACTTTTTTTTCATTTTTGAAATATGTGACCCTGACACCAGCCACACATTTTAAAAAAAAAAGTTGGGGCAAGGGCAAGAGAAGATTGGAAAAGTTGAGTAATGCTTCAACACAGTTAAGAAAATGCTGCTCTCCTAACTTAAAGGACAAATCAAGCGAAAAAAGTAAGCAGTTAAAATCTGTCAGAATTGACAGGTTTTGTGACTAGTCTATCTCCTCATGAGGGATACTCAAGGTTTTCTTTGTTTTCAAAAGCATTCCCTGAACAGCAGTTGCTAAGTCTAACTGACAAAATAGTATGCAAACATTTAGGGAGGCTGGCTGGAATCCTAAAATTTTGGCTGCTAAACTGACATTTAGGGAATGCTTTTGAAAACAAATAAAAACCTGAGAATGCCCCATGAAGAGATGGACTAGTTGAAATCCTGTCTGTTCTGTCACATTTTAATTGCTTACGTTGTTTTTTTTTTTGCCTGAGTGGTCCGTTAAGATTCATGAAACTGCACATTATATCCCAGGCACAAGAAGACCCAAAAGAACAATTGAATGTGCAGCCAATGCTTGGCGCTGAAATGTCACTGCTACGCCCACTGCCATTACAATTGCAAACACAGAAGCTGCTATAAGGAATACAACCATGGATAACCTAGCTAAATTAACCCTTTAAGACTGATTACCAGGGGAGAAGTACCATTATGGTATGTTGGATGAAGCCAATAAAGCCCTAATGACAATCTCTACTATTGCCATACCCCAAATTAATACAGTGGTTTACCTGACAGCCATTGTAAATTGAAATGGAAATGCTCAGCTACACAATGAAGAAAAAACAGCAGTACATCAATTCCTGAAAAATAAGCTTAGATGCAAAAATCTAATTTCAAAAATTAAGGAACTACAGAAAAGTGTAAAGAATAAGACTAGGCTAATAAACTACAAAGACTACAAGTCCAATTAAAGCAATAGAAACCTATAAACAAAGATTTATAGAACTAGCTTCCAGACTAGACAGATTCCCTAGAAGAGTACAGCCAAAAAAAGGTCACATTCTCCAGCAAATTACGCGAAGTGCACTCCCAGGTACAATATAATAATAATAACAACCCAGCAAATGTAGAGCCACTAACAACAAAAACAAATAATAGTAGAACTCGAATATATGGGAGAAATAGAGGACACATAGCAACAGTGTAAAGTGGTTTGCTGCTTGACCTGAGAGCAGACTGCAGAAATCTTACAGAAAAAACAAACAATCACAACCAATCACAATCACAGTAGCAGACATCCAGTAGCAGGCCAATTTTTAAGGAAAAGTCCAAAGTGTATCCTGTTTTCTGCCACCTTTTTGTACCCTCGATAAAAGACAAACATGGTCTTGTTTGGTTTGCCATTAATGAAGATATTTGTCAAGGTAATGGAAAAGGAATTTAGGCAATGATTGTAAAATACAGCATAATAGTAAAATGAATGCTGAAACATTAACAGTACTGCAGAAAAAGATGAACACAATGGAAAATAATGTGAGACACAGTCAAGTCTTAGGTCAGGTTCTGCCAATGTCTCAAATCCATGCTACAGCACAAACAAGTCTGTTGCTTGGCTTGCCATTCCCTGGCATTAATGATGCTCTCCTGTGGTGTAAAACACAGTTTACAGAATCTCAGTCAGTGTCACTCAAAACCCCTTTAGTTTCTATTTAGTGATGTAATGGGCCATATGCAACTCAAGCTGATGAGAAGCTTGTAAGTGTAACATGCCATCTTCTTATCACCTGTCCTAACAAGAAAAGCCTCACTCAGGAAAATAATAGCTATTCACCTGAGCACTGCATCCATATGTTGGGCTATGGAGAGTGGGGCTTTGTGCTTTGGTGCTATTCTTCAGCACTGTGACGCTGCTGTTTTGCTCCCCTGGGAGATCCGCTGCACTGCCGCTAGAGCTAGCAAGCTTCCCACCACACCCTTGATGTTTGCCACTACATCCTGGCACTTTGTAGCTCGATATTGGCTTGATATGAACTGTTGGACCTGCCGGGATAGCCACTGTCACTCTCCTCTGTTTCTGACTGGTAAAAGAGAACTCTGGAGCCCCAGGCAAAGCACCTTCATAGGTTCCGCCCGGACTCACCATTGGTCCACTAGATCAGAAGCAAATAAGAGCAGTGTTGATGGCCCCAGTGGGTTGGGAAGTTAAGTTCAAGCCCACAGGGAATGACAGGGAGCAATGGTGCCAGGAGAGCCTGGTATATAGTCAGCAGTAGTTGGTTGCATCTGTAATCCGGTGGGAAATGACTCTCCTCCTTCTGGGTGGAAACTTTTTAAACAAAATTAAAGGAGTTAAATGAAAGTGACAGGAAAAAAAAAACAGAAGAATACAGAAGTGTTTTTTTTTTAATAAGTATTCTCTAATCAACGTTGTTAGTCTTTTCTTAACACTAGTAAATAGCTAGATGGTCAAAAGTTAGGGATAGACATATGGTGATCCCCTAATTAAAAGAAGGCCCCAGATTTCATAATAAGCCCCCCAGGACCTATAACCACACGCATGGGGGTGTTAACCCCCACTTTCTCATGGTCATTGGAGGTGAGGATGAGCTCTTTGTCCATGAATGGACTTGTGGGAGAGGGGGAGGCTTTGCTGTATTGTGATGTGATTAACGGGTACAGTCAGTGTGAAAGGACCCTTATTCTAATCCAACTTTAATTTACAAGACTGCAAAAATGTTGGAATTCAATATTAATAAACATTTATTAACTATTATAATTTGTCTGTCTCTCAAGAACCATCCTTACAATTTTCAAGGAAAGTCAGCAATATTTTAAGGAGTTAATGAAACATCATATCAATTTACATGATAATAATTACCTTTGAACAAAACCAGTGATATAGCAATAACACGAGCTGTTTAAGGATTTAGAACAGCACTGCCCGAGCACAACTGTTGATAGTCTCCAAGCAGCAATTTCATCTACTCCGGCACAGTCTGAGATGGAGTTTTGTATCCAATTTACAAACTTGAATGTTCTCATAGGCACCCTTGAGCTTAAAGTCAATTTCCCAGAGTAGAGCATTGTGAAGTATTACTGCAATAAACTCTGACTCCACATTTACTGAAAAATGGGGAACACTCATCTGCCTGGCTAATCTAAAAATATATTTACAATAAAATTAAGCTCAAGCTATATTTGGTTAGCAAGAATATTGTATTCAGTGCTCGCATACAGGGGATGTACTGTAAATAGCACAAATAATAATTGTCAGTGCTGCTAAAGAAATGCAAATCTGTTAAGCTGGGCTGAGATCATTTTGCAAATATTACTTAATTTCATGCAGCACTGTGTTTTAGTTTATACAGGTATACTATTTAGCGTTAAAGGATGCTTCAAGAAGTATAGCCAAAATATTCAGTTTAACCCCCAAGGGCTTGGATTTGGTAACTTAGAGTGCGTGTGAGTGCATGTGTGTGTGTGTGTGTGTGTGTGTGTGTGTGCGTGCGTGCGTGCGTGCGTGCGTGCGTGCGTGTGTGTGTGTGTGGGCGTGTGTGTGTGTGGGTGTGTATGTGTGCACGTGTGCGTGTGTGTGCGCGTGTGTGTGTGTTTGGGTGTGTGTGTGTGTGTGTGTGTGTGTGTGTGTGTGTGTGTGTGTGTGTGTGTACAACTTAGCAGTAGAATTCTAACCTCCACGGTGCAAGAAAAGGTAACAAGACAAACAAAAATAATTATGACACATGACTTTGTTGCAAATAGACACCATTTTTTCCCTTATTTACCAGTTTATTAAGCGTACCTGAAGGGAAGACAATTCCCCTAGGGGGGACTTAGCTCAGGAGGTAGAAGTGTCTGGATCCTAAAGAGGCTTCTCCTGTCCCCCAAACCAGTTGTATTCCTGCACTGGGACCCACAAAGATCCATCGACAAGGGCTTGTCAGCAGTGGGGCTTGTCGGAGGTGGGATTTCGGATGGTCTCCGGTAGAAGTAGCCAAGCCCGATCGGATGCGCTCTACTGTGCAGGAGGTTGGCACCTACCTAGTAGAGGGGACCTGATTGTACTCAGCTATTTCTGCCGGAGCTCTAGCGAAGAACCACTACTGTGCAGGAGGTTGGCACCTACCTAGTAGAGGGGACCTGATTGTACTCAGCTATTTCTGCCGGAGCTCGAGCGAAGAACCACTACTGTGCCTGTTCCCGCAGACAAAAGTGAATATTATTGTCTACTTGTGCTGCACGTTTCCAGCACTGGATCAGGCTGATGGAGGGAGATGGGGAAGCCTCATTAGAATCCAGAGGCTTCTCCCTCCTGAGGTAAGGTAAGTACACTCCAGGGGCACTTTTTCCCTACAGGCTTAATTTAAGATGGAACTCTAGGCAATATATTATTTTAAGTTTTAAAGTGACACTGAAGTAAAAAAAAACAAAAAAAACATTGATATAATGAATTGGTTGTGTAGTATGGATAATTACTAGAACATTAGTAGCAAAGAAAATAGTCTCATATTTGTATTTTCAATTATATAGTTTTTTTTATAACATTGCATCATTCTCTAATATTTGACAGAGCAGGCTAGTGAACTTTTGAACTTTCCTCTGCAGAAAAAAAGTCGTAGAGAGATCCGTGGCTCTTTTGCATAGATAACAAGTGGAGTTTCTTAACTCTTCCTGTACTGGAAGTACAGTGATCACGGAAAAGCGTTTAAGCTATTATTAAAGCACCCATACATGCTACAATCCTCCAAACTGCATGGATTATAACGGTGATAAGGAGCTACAACTTAAACAAAATTCCAAAAAGAACTTCTAGTTTTTGAGAAAATGGATTTTACAGTTAAATCAACACTTTAAATGCGGCTATTAATTGGTAATAAGTGGTTTTAAACAAGGAAATACACTTTAAGCAATCACAGAGGGGAAGGTGAGTCCCAATGGCACCTGGCAGGTGGATGTCCGTGGGTGGATGTCACAGCAAGCATGGGGCTGACTTAAGTAATCACTCACTGGCTAGCTAGCTGAATACAAGTATCAGATACAGTATAAGGGCAATGTAAGGACTGAAAATGCTCTTGCTGATGTACAATATGGCCTGGAGAGGGTCCTCTCAGTGCCACAGAGTCTAGCAAGGATGGAGCTCTGGAAATGGCCCCCATCTCCTATGATTGGTTGCTAGGGCCTGGCTGGGGCCTCTGATTGGCCCAGGGATGTCAATTCTGCCCATTTCCGCGAATCACGACCTAATCTCGGATTTCCACCGTGATCATGGCCGTAACTGAATTCCGAATACTTGCAATCACGGAATTTCCATGGCCGGTTTTCGTGATCCAGAATCGATCACGAATTCGGATTTGGAAGTCGAATAGTGGAAAAATGCTAGTGAATCATGGCTATTTCATGCAGAGCCAGCGCTACCATAGAGGCAAAAGGGGCAATTGCCCTAGGGTCTCTGACCTCTGCTGGGTCCCCCAGGTGTTCTTTCTGACTGCTCCCATACGCCTGCATGTTCAGCTCAGCTGCAGTGGCAGGCAGGCCCACACTGGCCAGGGGGAAGGGGGGCAATCTCCCCCCAGGCCGCCTTTCATTCAGTGATTTAGGGCCGGTCTAATGTCTGGTATATTCAGGTTTGTTGTTGTAAGGCAATGTGAAACACTCGGCTAGCTGATAAAAGTGCAATTAGAAGGCAGGCAAGCTGATAAATATACACAGCATGATGCAGAGCTTGCCTTGAGGGTCCATGGGAAAATATCTGTCTGGTCTCTCCTCACTGTTATAATAACTGCATGTGTAGATAAGGTGTTATACAAGTTGAAAAGTTTTTGAAGGTCCCTAGACTCCAGGAGGGCTGCTTTATGACTTGTGTGAGAGACCAGCAGGGACAGGAGTCCTATTACAGGCAAGTAGCCTCTGTGTGTTGTGAGAATGCAATACAGATGAGCGCTCTGCTTCATCTCAGGCTATTCTCAATTTCTCTCCACTCCTCCTCTCTCTGGGCTAGTGCACGCCAAAATCACAATAGCAATCGCTAGCAATTTGTGAGTGCGGTTTTGTGAAACGATTTTCAGAGCTATTTTTTAATGAATCACTCCAAAAAATTCTACATGCAGTGTGTTTGTGATTTTGAAAAAATCACAACGCTGCTGTGAGAACACCCTCATAGGGTAACATTAGCCAAGTGCTTTCCAAATCACTATCGATTTGAAAAACGCTCAGAAGCCCTTTTGGTGTGCACCAGCCTGTGACGCCTTCGATGACATATCGAATGCATCATGCCGTCATAAGCACAAATTCCATTGCAAAATAGTAAAAATTACATTTTGGCTTAAACCAACCCTTTTTTTTCTCTTGCACTCTGGCTCACAAACACTGGAAATACATTGCTTCTCCCATCCAAGGGTGGAATTTTGTCACCTAGCCTTGCTGGGTAGTTATATAGCTCATCCATCAGAGGAAGGTGAGACATCAGCCTGACAGAACCAATCTATGCATCCACTGGTAGACAGCCGGGCACCGATCCAGCAGGAGTCCGACACACATAGCTGCCTTGTGGCCTGAGTTGAAAGGAGACAGGAATGATCCTTATCACGCCATCTGGCGGCACCCAAGCATTCAACAAACTGAAGAACCTATATTTAATAAATAGGCACAGTTTGGTAATATTTCTGGTGTTCCCAAGATCGCAGTTCCCTCAAATTCACGGAGTTTATTAGATTCCACACGACACTGGTCCTGAGAGATTTTCAGCCCTCTGGATCTTTCGGAACCAGTGCCAGTAAGGTGAAAGTGAGGGACGGTGCTATTAGCGATCCAGACTCCTCGTGTTTGGTATTAGCAGATTCCCCCACTTGTGCTGATTATGAATATTTATTTGGGTTCCTGATATTACCCACGGCATGCCGAGAGCGGGCAAAATATGAATTGGCCCAAAACCTCTCCCTGCCTAAGGGGGCATTGCCTTATTCAAATTGCAAGGCTGGACTTGTATGTGTCATAACTCCTCCCACCTACAGTGAGGAACAAAACTGACATGACCCAAAAGTCCAGCGTCCTTTACCTTCACTCTGATGCCTAGTAACCAGGGCCGGCCCGCTCATGAGGCGGGGTGAAACTTTTGCCTCAGGCGGCAAATTTCCAGGGGCGGCACCCGCCCGTCCGTGGGTGCGGGGAGCCGGCCCGCCGAGCTGGAGGGGTAGCTGGCAGGACGGGGGTATTGGGCCAGCGGCGGGGAGGGGGGTCGGACCCCCCCCCCTCCCTCGCCTGGGTCCCCCGTCCTCCGCTCCCCTGCAGCCTAAATAGACGCAGCCGTATATGTAAGAGGCACGGGCAGGGAGACACTCACCTCCTCCTCGCTCCAGCGTGCGCTCCACTGACATCACTTCCTGCAACGCTGCAGGAAGTGATGTCAGTGGAGCGCATGCTGGGAAGAGGTGAGTGTACTCCCCGCCCGTGCCTCTTACATATACGGCTGCGTCTATTTAGGCTGGAGGGGAGCGGAGGACGGGGGACCCAGGCGAGGCAGGGGGGGGGTCCGACCCCCCTCCCCGCCGCTGGCCCAATACCCCCGTCCTGCCAGCTACCCCTCCAGCTCGGCGGCCCCCCAGAGCGGCCCCCCCCGAGGGGGGGGGGAGGGGCGGCGGTGGCAATTTTTTTTAAAAATTTGCCTCAGGCGGCAAAAAGTCTAGGGCCGGCCCTGCTAGTAACATCCTGGCAGCCCGCAGGGACACGGGCCAACCTCCATCTTTGAACTTTCTAACAAAGGCCTGCTGGCCGCATGGCAACCGCCATTTTGGGACTTTCGTCAAAGACTTGCGATTGCCGCATGCACTACCAATAGCGGTATTTGAACTGTATATAATCAGACATTCTGTTCCTTTCCTTCCCTTCTCTCTGTCAATCAATCTGTTCTAAAATAAGCTGTGTGTATGTAATTTAGAAATAAACTAACGATTTTATCGTTCAGTCTTGTGCCTGTTCTGGTCATCTGATTGCTGCTATAACGAATCTGCCCTCTGAAGAGTCAGTCATACTACCGCATTGTTTATGATTTGCTTATAAATTGTTGATTTGCTAGCTAGGTTGTAAATAACCATTTCTTCCTTCTAGGATTAGCTAGTACCAGATTTCCTGTGCGAAATCGATAACTTTCGTTTCTCGATTGTAAATACAATTCGAGATTGCATCATATAGGGACCCAGTAACCTTTCTTTAACGTCACATTGCTCACAGTCTTTAAGCCGTCGGAAGTGACTATTCCCTGAACGGTGACTTGAGCGTGTTGAACGTGATTGGGCTGGCTACCGTATTATGATAGCGTTGGAGACTGTGCTCCAAACAACCGGACAGTGGTGGCAGTGTATTTATCCGATTTCCAGCGCGAAATCGATATTTTTAGTTTACAGATTGTATATACAATCAAAATTGTACATGTATGGGCACCTCCAACCAATCTTAACCGTTTACTACGCACACAGTGAATTTGCCTCCAGCAGTCTCTAGTGCATGAGACCTGCATGGCAACAGTGGCCTAGTAATACGGGATTGGTGGATGTTTGTCCCATTACATATTGTCGGCAGCTGCGCGACCAATCTTTATTGTCAGTCTGTTCACCGTACTTCCTGCGTATGCTAACGGGAGCAGATTAGACGGGATTGGCACGCTCTGTCGCCCTCCTTTTTCTTCCCTCTGACGATCCAGCAACCGGTCTCGTTGTCCGTCTGCGCCCGTACTTCCTGCGTACGCTAACGGGAGCAGATCTCGACGGGATCGCGGGGCTGGATTGTCACACAGCCCTCCTTCATTCACCTTTGTTTCCCTCTTCCCCTAGTGCTGGGAGTCTTCTTGTCATACTGGAAAGCTAAATAAAAGTGCAATCCTGGTGATTTTTTTTCAATGTCTGAATAGTTAACTGAATAGCTTGTTGGAACATAGCATACGTAGCTGTGTGGGACATTCTTGGGTGACACTCTTAATTTCTTTACTGATTGATTCTGCTGGTATGTCTCTGTTCTGGTCCAAGGGGGGTGTCCACCAACAAATCTCTGAAGAGGGGCCTGATGTAGTTACATCCCTACCAGGGGCGTAACTAGAAGTCCCCGGGCCCCCTGCAAGTATTTTTTAATGGGCCCCCCCATCCCCACCCTGGGGCCCACTCATGGCCATTTTGAGGGGGCAGAAGGGGTCACAGCATGAGGGGAGAGCTTTGCACATCAGCAGCGAGGGGGGACAGTCCCCTCCCTCACCTTGGGCTCTCCCCTCTGCACTTCCCCTCCTGCATCTATCTAAGTGTTAGTAGTGGCGGCGGCAGCAGCAGCTATAATTACCTCCATTCACCACCTGAGGTGTTTGATCTGCAAGGGATTCACATTACTTCCTGTTTTAACACGCACCAGAAAAAGTAGCTGCTAGCAGCGTCCTTAAAAATTTAGGAATCCACCTGGAGTCCTGGACCCTGTTGATGGTGGCGGAGAAGGCAGTCAAGCGGCCTGCGGGCAGAGGTGCTGTGTGGGGAGCGACCTAGTCTTGGGGCAGGCAGTCACACGGCGTGCAGGCAGAGATGCTGTGTGTGTGGGGACTGACTTAGTCTTTGGGCAGGCCTGACCGTGCTTTGCAGACCAGGCATCCATGGTCAGATGCAGGGCCGTTTCTACCCCCGTGCGGGGCGTGCCGCCGCCCGGGGCGCTGTTAGGAGGGGGGCGCTATAATGGAGGGGGGAGCCGGAGCCGCGGGGAGGGCAGCCCGACCTCTCCCTCCCTCTCCCGGGCGCCCTCCGTGCTCCCCCCTCAGATGCAGAGCGAGCAGCCGGGAAGCGCTGTTTGCAACTCACCTGCCTGGCTCCAAGCGCTGCTCTCTCGCCGCTGGTCTGTCTCTTCTCTCTGCATACATGCTGATACACGCGGCTTCCGGCTAAACAGGAAGCCGCGTGTATCCGCAGTATGCAGAGAGAAGAGACAGACCAGCGGCGAGAGAGCAGCGCTTGGAGCCAGGCAGGTGAGTTGCAAACTGCGCTTCCCTGCTGCTCACGGACTCTGCATCTGAGGGGGGAGCACGGAGGGCGCCCGGGAGAGGGAGGGAGAGGTCGGGCTGCCCTCCCCGCGGCTCCGGCTCCCCCCTCCACTATAGGGGACAGCTAGCTATCTAACCTATCCTGGGGACACCTACCTAATCTAACCTACGCTGGGGGCAGCTACCTATCTAACCTATACTGGGGGGCACCTACCTAATCTAACCTATACTGGGGGGCACCTACCTAATCTAACCTACGCTGGGGGGCACCTACCTAATCTAACCTACGCTGGGGAGCACCTACCTAATCTAACCTATACTGGGGGGCAGCTACCTATCTAACCTATACTGGGGGGCACCTACCTAATCTAACCTACGCTGGGGGCAGCTACCTAATCTAACCTACGCTGGGGGGCACCTACCTAATCTAACCTATATTGGGGGGCAGCTACCTATCTAACCTATACTGGGGGGCACCTACCTAATCTAACCTACGCTGGGGGGCACTTACCTAATCTAACATACACTGGGGGGCACCTACCTAATCTAACATACACTGGGGGGCACCTACCTAATCTAACCTATACTGGGGGGCACCTACCTAATCTAACCTACACTGGGGGGCACCTACCTAATCTAACCTACACTGGGGGGCAGCTACCTAATCTAACCTACACTGGGGGGCAGCTACCTATCTAACCTTCACTGGGGGGCAGCTACCTATCTAACCTTCACTGGGGGGCAGCTACCTATCTAACCTACACTGGGGGGCAGCTACCTATCTAACCTACACTGGGGGGCAGCTACCTATCTAACCTACACTGGGGGGCAGCTACCTAATCTAACCTACACTGGGGGGCAGCTACCTATCTAACCTATTCTGGGGGCACTTATTTAACCTGTATTGGGGGCACCTACCTAGCTAGCCTATACAGGTGGCCACTATACTGGCTACCTATATTGCAGGCACCTACCTAAATAACCTGTACTGGGGCACCTACCTATCTAACTTATACCGGGGGCGCTTGCCTATCTAACCTATACTGGGGGCAACTATACTGGCTACCTATACTGGAGGCACCTACCTGGCTAACCTATAGCGGTGGCAACTATACTGGCTCACCTATGCCTGGCTACCTATACTGGGGTACCTATTCTTGGCTACCTATACTGGGGGGACCTATACTAAGTGCAACTAGACCTGGCTAACCTATACTGCGGGCACCCTTACCTTGCTCGCGGGGGGGGGGGGGGGGGGCGCAATTTTTACACCCTCGCCCTGGGTGCATTTTAGCCTAAAAACTGCACTGGTCAGATGGACCCTTGGCCCAACGCTGTGTGCCAGAGATGTCACCACTTGCCTTTCAACATCACGGTACAGTTTAGGTATCACCTTTTTTGAGAAAAAATTGTGGCCTGGTATCTTCCACTGCGGTGTGTGGCTTTGCTTTTGTATGCTGCTTTTCCTCAGGTGGTCATCCCATTGCACTTTGTGCTTTGTAATCATGTGCCTTCGTAAGGTAGTTGTCCCTACGCGGGTCTTGGTCTTTCCATTGCTCAATTTTCAGTGGCAGAGAGTACAGATGTCATTGCTCTCATCTGAGACAGACACACAAAAAAATTTCCGCACCGCTGAGCCCTGGGGTGATGGCACTTTGGTGGTGGCGGCCGACTGAGTGTTAAGTGGGGTGCCAGAATCAGAACAGGAGGAGGAAGATATGTCACGCTTCCGTGCGGAAGCTGAGAAAGATAAGATGTTCTGTGTTAAATAGTCAACTACGTCCTGACAATATTGGGGGTTGATGGCACGTGCCTTGGTCGAAGGCCACACAAAATCACGACAGACCTGCTAGGTAGCCTGCCTCGGCCTTTTGTTTTGTCCATATTGGGGGGGATAAAGTGAAAGGTATGCAATGACTTGACTAATACAATGTGCAGTCCCACAGGTGCAGTTAACCTCCTTAGCGGTTTTATACACGCAGCTAGCACTTTGCTAGCTGCATGTTACCTTCGGTTGCTGCCGCTACACGCTGAATTGCCGCTACCCGCTGTGTTAGAGGGTGCCCCCCGAGACCCCGTGCGCTGCCTGGCCAATCAGTGCCAGGCAGCGCTTAGGGGTGGATCGGGACTCTATCTGATGTCACGACGTCGATGACCTAAAGGAAATCCTGTTCAGAGCGGGATTTCCTGATGGGCCTGATCACCAGAGGCGATCGGAGGGGGTGGGGGGATGCCGCTGCTCAGCGGCTATCATGTAGCTGTGGAGATATATTGAGGTGCTGATGATATTAAGGATAACAGGAACATATTTCCTTCATTTTTTGACTGTAACATATGGGATTGTCTGTTAGCCAGTCTTCCTGGAATTCCGTATAAAGTGTAAATTACCTATCATTGTCTGCTTCTAATGAGGAAACCCTTAATTAGACAGTTGCTGTGAAGCCTATACAGGTGGTCAGACCATGTTGTCTGAATAATGCCTCAGATGTGTATTGGGCTTGGGAGTAATTGGTCACCTGGCCAGAGTAAACTGAAGTCTGTCTAATGTAATTCTGTATGTAGATGTCCATTACCTCTGCCCCATTGTCCAGCAGGGGAAACTGTGTCTACTGCTAATTACCTGCCAATTGAGGAAGAATAGGCTGGTCGGCATGGCTTTTGAGTCTGGTGTCAGCCATTGGGACAAGGCAAGCCTGCTAGAGTCTTGGGGGCAGGGGGAAGCTGACACCTGAATGTTTGAAATGTATTTGACAGCCTACTGGAAATTATTGAAGAGGTGAAGTCCTTTTGATACCATTTTCTACCTGTGGAAATTGAATTATTGGTGGAGTTGAAAAGCCTCATTTAACAATCTCTTGATGTAAAGACATTGTAACCTGGGGAAATTGGGCTAAGGAAGTCTTTTGTTGGGTGTGTGGACTATAGTGGATGTTGGATCTCTGGAAATCCAATTATGACTGAGGATGTAATTAAATCCAGCTCCCCCCCCCGTCCACACAGGCTTACAGCCTCGAGGCGAATATTTCATTATAAAAACCAGGGGACAGCTACCTCAAAGCAGTTCTCTTCTGACGGTAGTGGCAGCCGGTCTCCTGGCCCAAGCTAGTGAACTCCTGGTCTAGCCAGACTGTGTCCGTCCACACCAAAGTCCACGATTCTTCTATCGGGATCCCTTTATTTTGGTAAGCAAAATCGCTTTGTGTGTTATCTTTGTACATTTTATCCTGTAACTATTTTTACTTGTTTTTTTTGTAATCTCTTTGTATATCTTCAGTTTTGCACTGTTCTATGTTTTTCTAGAATATTAAATTATTATTTAATAAGTTTGACTTCTGCCGTACTAAACTAACCCTCATAGCCTAGAAGAGACTGAAGTGTAACCGTGTATAAGTTCATGCCTAATTGTACGCTTGAGCAACACTACCGTAGGAAATTGTAATTGCATTGTGTGTGGGGGCGTTTGTCATACGTTGGCCTAAGCGCGCAGCTGACCCAACGTACGAACAACGCCAGTGCGAGTAGCTAACAGTATCGTTCGGAACGACTGTTAGTGGGTCTTTGCTTCACGACAGTGTAAGATTGCAACTGTGTGTGTGTGTGGGTGCGTGGCGTTCCCGTATTTGGCCTAAGCGCAAAGCTGACCCAAATACGAAAACGCGGAGTGCGCGCTGAGGACTCGACAGCAGAGTGGAAGTGTCTAGCAACGCTAGTGGTGGCAGTGAGAGGTGTTTTGAGGGGTTCCAGCCTTGTTTGTAGCTTAAATAAGGCTGTTCCCCGCTTAATCTGGTCAAACCCGCAGTCGGGAACCGTATACGCAGGCGTGCCGCGGGCCGGTTCTTGACATAATTGGCTGGCAGTGGTGGGATCGTTTAGTACATTAGTACGCAGTTTAGCTCGCTATTCTGAGTACTAAAGGCTGGAAGCTTGCTAGAAGTAACTAGCCTACAGAAGTCTACTCAGTGCAGAATCTATATACTTTTTTTTTTTGTTCAAAGATACACACTTGGTGTTTGCTTTCCCTCCCCCCCCCCTTTTTTTTTTCTTTTTATTTTTTGCAACACGATGGCTCAGAAAGCATCCAGCTATGCAAGGCAAAATAAAGAGATGCTACTCCACCTGTGTGAGCACAAAGGCATCGAGACGGTGAGCGGCCAGACTAAGGAGCAGTTGGTTCGTGCCCTCGAGGAGCATGATGAGGCAGAGCAAGCCCGTGCTTCAACGTCAGCGGATGCAGCTCACGACATGCCAGAGGAGGAATCGCTCCCGCTACAGGATGCGAGTGGAGACGATGTCCTGGATGATCCACCGAACACGGAGATGACATCTCTGGAAGCTGATCTACAGCTACTGAACTCGGCTGATCCTGAACTGCGCCTAAAGCTGATCCTACTGCACCGACAGGCAGAGAAGGAACAAGCGGCACAGCGACTCCAGGCCGAGAGGGAACAAGCGGCACAGCGACTCCAGGCCGAGAGGGAACAAGCTGCACAGCGACACCAGGCCGAGAGGGAAAGTGCTGAACGGCAACACCAGCTGGAGCTGGCTAAACTTCAGCAGCAGAACCGGTCTGCTGGACCCGCAGAACGCGAAGGTGAGCGAGTCCACAGAATCCCCCTGGATAAGTTCCCCGCTATGGACAAGGACTCTGACATAGACACTTTCCTACAGGGGTTTGAAAGGACTTGTCGGCAGTATGGGGTGCCCCGTGAGCAGTGGGCAAGATACCTCACACCAGGGCTGAGAGGCAAGGCCCTGGAGGCGTTTGTGAGTCTCCCCCAGGAGGAAGAAACAGACTTTGAGGCAATTAAGAAAGCCATCATTGCACGATACCACCTCACGCCAGAGGTGTATCGCAAACGTTTCAGGACAGTGCAGCGAGGTCCTAATGACAGTTACCTGGATCATGCGTGCAACCTGCGCACTGCCTTCCAGCAGTGGGTAAAAGGACTGGCTGTTGAAACCTTTGATGCCCTGCAGGAACTGATAATAAAAGACCAGTTCCTCCACACTTGCCCTGTTGAGGTCCGGCAGTTTGTACGGGACCGAGAGCCAAAGACCGTGGATGAGGCAGCGAAAGTTGCTGATGCCTACACGTCCAATCGAGCATCTGATTTTCGGAGGACTACGACGCCCAGCTGGAAGGGAGAAAAGCCTGCGAGACCTTCTCCTCTGAGCACCCAGCGAAGCCAAGTCCAGCAGCCGCCTGGAGGTAGAACAACCACCGTTGACACTCGGAGATGTTTTGCCTGTAACAAACCGGGTCACATCAGTGCTACGTGCCCAGAGAAGAAGAAGGAAGCCCCAAACTCTGGCGGGGCCCGGAATGCATTGTGTGCCACCAGGAATGCAGGTAGCTATGCAGAGAATCTGCAACCTGTCACGGTTGGGGATACAGTTACCACCGGTCTAAGAGACACTGGAGCAGAGGTGACTCTAGTGCACCCCCAGCTTGTGAACCCTGAGGAGTACATTCCTGGCAAGACTATGGCTGTCAAAGGAGTTGGGGGCGTCACCCCCGCCATACCCACCGCCTTGGTCCACCTGGATTGGGGGGCCGGCAGCGGAATGAAAGAAGTGGGGGTAACGGATGCCATCCCCACGAACGTTTTGTTGGGTACTGACCTGGGACGGTTAGTGGCCCGGTATGAGCCTACTCCAAACCCCGTGGAGCCTGCATCCCCTGCAGAAGTTCAGGACTCTTGCAAGGTACTGTGTGATAATGCTGTGCAAGCGGGGAGTGCTGGTGAGGCCCCAGGGGCTACGGACTGTGTGCTAGGAGCCAGCCCTAGTGATTCTCCAGTGCCTAGGCCTGGAGTGGGACATGTTGATCCGGAGAATGCAGAAACTGATGATGTCCTTTATGACGCATGGACTATCGAGGCGATCGATGCAAGAACTAGTGATGCTACTTGTGAAGTGCTGGGTAGCACTGGGTATAATGCAGCAGATAATGTTGATGTGGAATGTAATGTTCTAAATGTCAATATGTGTAAGATGGATAATGCTGATGTCATATGTGTTGTGCTACATAATGCTGTGTGTCAGGTGGACACTCCGTCGGCTGCAGGAGTAACCAGCCGGGCTCGCTGGGCTGCAGCAGATGGATTGCCCACTGAAGGGGCAGACGGCACCAGGCCAGATCTTTCCCCTTCAGATGTTTTTAAGACCAAATGTGATGTGATTCATGATGTGTATAATGTGGGCACTCCCTCAGCTGCAGTGGTAACCCGCAGTGCTAGCGGGTCTACAGCAGAGGGACTGTCCACCGAAGTGGCAAATGTTGCGGGGTCAGCCACATCCAATTCGGAACCTGGCCCGGAGGGCCCAGGAGCCTCTCCGTTTGCAGCCTTCCTGGAATGTGTGACAGGCAGCACTGAGCTCTCTGGGGCGGTTCGATTTGACAGCAGCCTGGAAGAGCTCAGGGGGCTAGCCAGCAGGTCACCAGCTGGGAGGGGCGGGCTGAGAGGGTCCTGGGAAGTTATTCCCTCTGAGCTGTCTGAAGTGGAGGAGACAGACCGGCAGATAATCGTTCCCCAAAGGGACCGAGAGATAGGTCCTGCCACTATAGAGAGAGTGCGTGTAGCGACTGTGGGGACCCTTCCCCAGATGCAGCACTGTCTTTATGGTCACGAATTCACGGTCGTCACTGACACGCATTCCCCTGGTTGGTTACGTCAGGTTGCCAAGGGCAACGACACATTGCAGCAACCTGACCTAGCTTTCCAGTCGTGTAGCTTGGAGCTAACTGACAGGTGGGGAACCCTCCTGAGGATGCTAAAGGGTTTCCCCACCCGGCCAGGCCGTCAATGTAGGCTTTGGCAGGATGATTCGTTAGAATCACCTGCCAGCGCTATCGGGAAGGGGAGCAATCATGGGAATGCTGATGGGCTGTCCCGTCAAGCAGAACCAACAGTGTAGGTGCTGGCAGGATGATCTGGGAAGATCATCTGCCTTGCACCAAGTTAACGGCGGAGGTGTGGAGATATATTGAGGTGCTGATGATATTAAGGATAACAGGAACATATTTCCTTCATTTTTTGACTGTAACATATGGGATTGTCTGTTAGCCAGTCTTCCTGGAATTCCATATAAAGTGTAAATTACCTATCATTGTCTGCTTCTAATGAGGAAACCCTTAATTAGACAGTTGCTGTGAAGCCTATACAGGTGGTCAGACCATGTTGTCTGAATAATGCCTCAGATGTGTATTGGGCTTGGGAGTAATTGGTCACCTGGCCAGAGTAAACTGAAGTCTGTCTAATGTAATTCTGTATGTAGATGTCCATTACCTCTGCCCCATTGTCCAGCAGGGGAAACTGTGTCTACTGCTAATTACCTGCCAATTGAGGAAGAATAGGCTGGTCGGCATGGCTTTTGAGTCTGGTGTCAGCCATTGGGACAAGGCAAGCCTGCTAGAGTCTTGGGGGCAGGGGGAAGCTGACACCTGAATGTTTGAAATGTATTTGACAGCCTACTGGAAATTATTGAAGAGGTGAAGTCCTTTTGATACCATTTTCTACCTGTGGAAATTGAATTATTGGTGGAGTTGAAAAGCCTCATTTAACAATCTCTTGATGTAAAGACATTGTAACCTGGGGAAATTGGGCTAAGGAAGTCTTTTGTTGGGTGTGTGGACTATAGTGGATGTTGGATCTCTGGAAATCCAATTATGACTGAGGATGTAATTAAATCCAGCTCCCCCCCCCCGTCCACACAGGCTTACAGCCTCGAGGCGAATATTTCATTATAAAAACCAGGGGACAGCTACCTCAAAGCAGTTCTCTTCTGACGGTAGTGGCAGCCGGTCTCCTGGCCCAAGCTAGTGAACTCCTGGTCTAGCCAGACTGTGTCCGTCCACACCAAAGTCCACGATTCTTCTATCGGGATCCCTTTATTTTGGTAAGCAAAATCGCTTTGTGTGTTATCTTTGTACATTTTATCCTGTAACTATTTTTACTTGTTTTTTTTGTAATCTCTTTGTATATCTTCAGTTTTGCACTGTTCTATGTTTTTCTAGAATATTAAATTATTATTTAATAAGTTTGACTTCTGCCGTACTAAACTAACCCTCATAGCCTAGAAGAGACTGAAGTGTAACCGTGTATAAGTTCATGCCTAATTGTACGCTTGAGCAACACTACCGTAGGAAATTGTAATTGCATTGTGTGTGGGGGCGTTTGTCATACGTTGGCCTAAGCGCGCAGCTGACCCAACGTACGAACAACGCCAGTGCGAGTAGCTAACAGTATCGTTCGGAACGACTGTTAGTGGGTCTTTGCTTCACGACAGTGTAAGATTGCAACTGTGTGTGTGTGTGGGTGCGTGGCGTTCCCGTATTTGGCCTAAGCGCAAAGCTGACCCAAATACGAAAACGCGGAGTGCGCGCTGAGGACTCGACAGCAGAGTGGAAGTGTCTAGCAACGCTAGTGGTGGCAGTGAGAGGTGTTTTGAGGGGTTCCAGCCTTGTTTGTAGCTTAAATAAGGCTGTTCCCCGCTTAATCTGGTCAAACCCGCAGTCGGGAACCGTATACGCAGGCGTGCCGCGGGCCGGTTCTTGACAGTAGCTAGTGCTAGGATAGCTACATGATTTAAAAAAAAAATAGTGCTGCGCTGCCTCCCTGGCAGATTTAATTGACCGCCAGGGAGTTTAACAGGTATGCACGGAGTGGTATATCACACTGCATGCTCTCACATAGGTAGGTGGGTGCACTGAACACAACAGGTAGGTATATGCAATGATGGGTATTACAATGTGCACCTGTCACACACAGACAGGTACCGGACAGGCACAGTGACACTGTGTGCGCTCACATAGGTAGGTGGGTGCACTGTGAACAACAGGTAGGTATATGCAGTGATGGGTATTATTACAATGTGCACTTGTCACACACAGACAGGTACCAGACAGGCACAATGACACTGCGTGCGCTCACGCAGGTAGGTGGGTGCACTGTGAACAACAGGTAGGTATATGCAGTGATGGGTATTACAATGTGCACCTGGCACAGTAGTAATTATACCACCAAGAGGCCAAAGGCCAGCTGCGTTGACTGCCAGGGCTGTATATAATGCAAGTGGGCCACACACACAAAAACAAGAACAAGATTAGCTCTCAAAAGAGCTGTTGAGGGGTGCTTTATTAGCAATAAGAATCAGCAAGGAGCAAGCTAAGAAGCTAACTAAACTAAACTAACTAAGCAAATTAAACTAAACTAAAATTTCCCTATAGGTGTCTGCACAGCAGCTCTCCCTTCTCTAATTACTGCAGGCACATGAGTGAGTGAAAAGCCTGAAGCTGCCTGCCTTTTATAAGGGGGGGGGGGGCTCCAGGAGGGCGTGTAGCCTGATTGGCTACAATGTGCCTGCTGACTGTGATGTAGAGGGTCAAAGTTGACCCTAATGATGCACTATGGGGGCAAATCGAACTTCTGGAAAAGTTCGCGTCACCGAAGTTCATCAGGAACCGTTCGCCGGCGAACCGTTTGCCGGCGAACCATTCGGGCCATCTCTACGATGAACCAGCGATTGGTAGGGGCATCAGTAATTCTGTATTTGTTTAGAGATTTATATGGTGAAAGGTGGAAGACCAAGTAAACAACTGAGGTAGATATCAGTTGTTAACTTATGCTGGGTACACACTATGAGATTTTCTGGTCGATTTACTGTCAAACTGAATATTTCCAACCTGTCCGATTTGCTTTCCGATCGATTTATGTGCACCTAAACAGGAAATCAATCGAAAAATGCTCGAAATCGATTGGAAAGCAAATCGGACATGTTGAAAAGAATCGATCTGACAGTAAATCGGCCAGAAAATCTCATAGTGTGTACCCAGCAATCTACCACTACTCAAACAACATTGATGCTGATCACACACTTTGGCAGATTGATCCTTTAGATAACTGTCAGATCAAACAAATTTCCCAATAGTGCAGACAAAGTATGTCACAGTGAAGAGAAATGGAGTGTCACTGTGAGAGACTCAGACTTTATGAGATCATGATTGGTAGCAGTTAAAGTGGACCTGAACTCAGAACTTCCTCTCTGCGCTAAACGATTTGCAACAGCATAATAACCTTTAAAGAAAAACATTTCTTTGTTACAGCTGGTACAAATCCTGCAATACATCTGCAGTGTGTCTACTTTCTGTGTTCATGTAAGCAGACATACTGTATTGTTAACATTCTGTTTTTACCAATTAGCACTCTGCTGTGGCAGGTAGCTGTCACAGCTTAGGGATCAAATTACAACTTGTGACTAGACAAGGAGGAATTTGACATGCTAAACTATCTAAATACATACAGGGTGCATTTCTATATGTTTACCTTCTGTTGGACGTATATTCAACCTACATCGGTCCCCAAAAGGTTAAGGAACAAAGCCTATGACAGGCAGGGGGAGGGAGGGTTATAAAATTAATTAAAAAATAGGCATTTTTATTTAAAAAATAAAGAAACAAATATTTGCAAAAAATAAATAAACATTGGGGGGAGTGATCAGACCCCACCAAAAAAACTCTGTTGATGGGGAGAAAGGGGGGGGGGGGGTCACATGTGTGCTGAGTTGTGCGTACCTGCCGCAAGGCCTTAAAGCTGCAGTGTCCTATTTTGCTAAAAATGGCCTGGTCATTAGTAGTGATGGGCGAACAGTTTTCGCCACTGTTCGGGTTCGCCCGGATTTTGGCCTGTTCGGGTTCGGTTCGGCACCCCCCGAACACCTCATGGTGTTCGGGAGGGTGCTCAGGCACGCTGCCCGAACCCGAACAGGCCTACTTTGTTCGGCCGAACACAGCCGTGTCTGGCCGAACATAGCCCCCTATGGGGTCCCAGCATAAAGGGAGAGCATGCCCCGAGCGCGCGGGGGGGGGGGGGGTCGGAAATGCCCCCCACCCCTCCCCGCTAAGCTCTCCCTTTTGCCGGTTCCCTATAATGTTAAATTTAAGCCCCCCAAAAGTACCTGAGGAGGAGGGCAGGAAGCGGGCAGCCAGAGATGCTAGGCGCTAGTACCATCTGGTACTTCCGCCCTCTCTTGACGCACTTCCTGTTTACATTTGAAGTCGCGTCAAGAGAGCGCAGAAGTACCGCGATGACGCGTACGAGGGTACGTGTCATCATGTAGATGACGCGTACCCTCGTTCGCGTCATCGCGGTACTTCTGCGCTCTCTTGATGCGACTTCAAATGTAAACAGGAAGTGCGTCAAGAGAGGGCGGAAGTACCAGATGGTACTAGCGCCTAGCATCTCTGGCTGCCCACTTCCTGCCCTCCTCCTCAGGTACTTTTGGGGGGCTTAAATTTAACATTATAGGGAACCGGCAAAAGGGAGAGCTTAGCGGGGAGGGGTGGGGGGCATTTCCGACCCCTCCCCCCGCACTCGGGGCATGCTCTGCCTTTATGCTGGGACCCTATAGGGGCCCCAAAGGGACATGTTCGGGTTGGGTTCGGGGTTCGGCTCGAACATGCCGAACATCAGGGGCATGTTCGGCCGAACCACCCCGAACCCGAACATCCAGATGTTCGCCCAACACTAGTCATTAGGGGGTTTAAGACTGCTGTCCTCAAGTGGTTAATCAGCCATCATTTTGCATAATGTCTGACTCTTTCAAACTTTAGATGTGTTATCAGCCTTAATTTTGTTGCTAAATTTTGTAAAGGAAGAATGTTTTATTTTATTTTCATAACACCATTAGATAGGAGCTCACATTTCCCTCTGTGCAGATGTGTTTTCTCATGCCCATAGACTTCAATGCATTTGGTGAAAATGAGTTCTCTTATACATGCCCGGCATATTCATATCATGGGGTTTTCTTATATACACATTTTCACACAAAAAATAAGATTTGTGTGACAAAGTAGTGCATGAATGCCCATACATTTGCGTGTATACTAATTTGTAAATTTTTTTCCAATTGCCCATAGACTGTAATTAATTTGGTTTACATTCGTTTTTCCACTCCTTTGTATTTTTTGCTAATATTCTCTTTTGTCCAGAATGTTATATTTTCATGAACATTTATGGCAAAACAAAAATGGCCATCTTTACCCTTGACTAGTCACGAGGGATGGTTGGAAATGCAATGATTGAGGTATTTCCACAGAAATCTGTTTTCTGAAGAGTCTTTTATTTGGTCATTATTGGCATCCACTTATTGACCAAATACTTCTCTGAGTTGATTCTGCATTCTCTTTGGTCCAGTGCTTCCAAGTTCTGTGATTGGGCTAAAATTGCCGAGTGGCAATATTGCGGTATTTCCACGGAAATCCAATTTCCGTTTTCCAATCAGAAATTTACATTCCTCGAAATCCAAATGAGCATCCCTACTGGTCACCACCATCACTAAACAGCAGGGCAAGAAATAGAAACAGTTATCCTAACCAAGTAATAAACAAGGCAACAAAGTTAGTTATTAGCTTTATATGCCAAAATGTAAAACTTATCTTCAGCTACATACTGTAGAACTGTAACACCAAATAAATTACAGCCATAATAATACCCTTGGTAGTGAATTAGAAGGACAGGATAGTTAGCCTTTATGATGTGTAAAGAATAGCAGCAATGCTTCAGCTGCAAAGCTCTTGCCATTAGCACAACTCCTTGTGGAAAAGTATACTTAATATTGCTATATGTTGGTGATTTATTATACCAATACAAATAATCATCAAACTATCATTAGAGAGCAAACATTTGTGCAATTCCTAAAATAAATAATGACAGCTTTCCTATGATAGTTACTTGACCATGAAATCTCTTCCAGGCTACAATGAATGATACATACGCGGTAGCAGATACACTGTACAGCAATTTGTCAATAGGCTAGCACAGTGGGACCCCAGATAGAAAAATATAGTGATACTCCATAGATGAAAGCTGTAAATTACCAGCAATTAGTTCATTAACAGAAGGCCTGGGTCAGCAATGTCAGATTCATGCCACAGCACTTTTATGAAAGTAACTTTTAGAGATGTGTTATGGTGTTTTATTCCCCTCTGATGAATGCTGCATCCTTGTAGCTGCAGAGAAGTAAATAATCAGAGATATATAACCCCGAACTCCCATCACACCACAGTAAAGGGGGTCTATTGAGCAATATTTTTTTTTTCTTTACAGAAACTACAAAGCTAAACTTAAAACCAGTCCACTGGTACCGCTGGATAATTATGGAACAAAGCGGGGATACATATTTATTTTGCTCTTATGCAGTTTCCTTTTAAAGTAATTGAAAGACTTACATTGTGAATAATGGATGGATTAAGCGTAATCAGACTTCCTGTTGTGAAGTAACCCTTCATTGATCTCACTCTATTCCGCCATTTCTCTTATCCAATACTCTTTTAATCTGCTTGACCATCATCTTGCTTGTATAATCCATTTCTCAGTTCTTACTCACTGCTTATCTTTCCTTAGACTGGCTTCTTACACACTGCGCTAAAGCTAAGGTGCCCACTAAAGCTTAGGTAACAAAATCTTGATTGTACAATCTTATCACGTCTGTGTAGTATGAAGGACTACCTAACATACCCATTCAAAGTGTCGTCACTCAGTTTACCTCTCTGCTAAATACATTTAATAATAATAATAATTCAAACATTTGTATAGCACGTTTCTCCTGTCGGACTCAAAGCTCGTAAGAGCTGCAGCCACTGGGAAACGCTCAAGAGGCCACCCTGCAGTGTTAGGGAGTCTTGCCTTGAACTCCTTACTGAATTGGCAATGACCCTAGCAAGGATTCCCATGTCAAAAGCGGTGCCCTTAAATGGAACCTAAACTGAGAAGGATATGGATTTTTCCTCTTAAAATAATACCAATTGCCTGACTCTCCTGCTGACCCTGTGTTTCTAATACTTTTAGCCACAGCCCCTCAACAAGCATGCAGATCAGGTGCGCTGACTGAAGTCAGACTGGATTAGCTGCATGCTTTTTCAGGTGTGATTCCGACACTACTGCAGCCAAAGAGATCTGTACCCCTTTGACTAGTACACTATCCAGCCACTGACCATTTGTCCTTTAGACTCACAAAAAAACGTTTTCAGAGGAGATAAATTATATTAGGACTTTTATACTTCATCATCATTTTGTGACAACTGAAAATCTTATGCAGAAATGCACCTTGGCTTTCTGCTGAATGAAAAATGTATTGAAGTCAAGAAAGAAGTAAAATTTAATATCAAAAGAGATTCATCCTCGGAACACACTAGACAGAAGCACTTGGATTTTGCTTCTAATGAATCCACATGTAAAAACCTATATATCTGCGTTTTTTTTTAAATGCACAACTTGCTGCATAGTTTTCAAAAATGTATGTAACATGCACATAATTTATCTCAATGGAGATGCAGAGGTGTGCATTTATATATATATATATATATATATATATATATATATATATATATATATATATATATATATATATATATATATATATATATATATATATATATATTTGTATTCTATTGATTAGGAAAATAAGTAAAAAAGGCAAATGCAAAATGCACAAAACATGCATGAAAATTGCACACTCAAAATGCAAATACAGCAGAAAATGAAAAACGCACAGTGCAGGAAATGCATGTTTTTTTTGCACTGTCTAGTGTGCTCCCAGTCTACAAGAAAGACTTTCACAAAACTGAACAAAAACACATTGTCGCCCGAGTTTTCTCCCAAGTGATATTTTTATACTTGAAGTTGTTAATAAAATGCTCTAAATAAATTTGATAGTACTTCTTCATTTCCTGTCAGTACTTTTTCAATTAATAAAAAGTTATTTTAAATAGAAGATTAAAAATCATCTTCTAGGAGAAACGCTCAGGAGAAAATGTTAATTGCACATGGGCCACGGTGTTATGTCAACATGTTGTTGAGAGGCACAGTGCCGGCTGTTCCCATGAAGAGTAGCATTTTGGGTGTTCTAGAAATGATCTTTCCTGGGCTGATGTTCCTGAGTGACATCTAAAATCTACTGCAGACACTACAAGGCAATACCTGTTTTTAGAGGGACAGATCAAGATCAAGTAGTCAGGCACACACAGACACAACACAAATAACAAGTTGGGTTTTTTTCCTGGTGGACTCAAAAGCACTTGAGCTGCAGTAGGCAGTAGCAGTGTTAGGAAGTCTAGCCCAGGGCCGGGCCGAGGCATACGCTGGAGAGGCTCCAGCCTCAGGGCGCAGTGTAGGAGGGGGCACACGATTCATTTAGCTGTCATTCCTAATTGTGTTTGAAGCAGAAAGAAATAAGAAAAGGAGATACATGGAAGTGACTACAAGCAACTAGAGATTAAGGTGTTGGGGGCCCTGGGATGCCTCTTAGTCTAATAGCAATCAGTGTGTGACTGCTGGGGTGGGAGGGATGGAGGGGCGCACTTTGGTGTCTCAGCCTTGGGTGCTGGAGGACCTTGTCCCGGCTCTGGTCTAGCCGCAGCACTCCTTATTGAATATATGCTGGCTTACTGAACAGGAAGAGCCAAGATTTGAACCCAGGATTGCTTGTCAGAGGCAGAGCCCTTAACCAGGCAGTGTTGTTGATTTTTGGTAGTCACCAACAGAGAAACATGACTACGGAAAAGGAGTTTCATGCTCCAGGTGTGCTTGTGAAATTGTATATGCAGTAACACCCTAGCCGTTGCTGTAGTCTGCACAATTGTTATAGGTACACTTCAAAGCTCCTTCTAGTATTCCCTAAATGGCACCATTAAATTGTTCCAGAAAGACAGTAGCCTCTGTGCTGACTTCTAGATTACTTCCAATGCTGCTGAGAACTACAAGAAAGAAAAGAAAGTATAGATGGTATAAGGAAAACTGTCCCTCCCTCCTTTATGAAATGTGTCTTTAACAGGACTCCTGAGACTATGTAGTGATAAAAATGTTGCTATTTGTGGAACAGAATGAGCTCGGTTCCACCTGCTCCTTGCTGCCATACCCTGAGCAGAGTTGATTTTCCAATTAGAAGGAATATAGGAAAAATCTATCATAGACTAAGAAGCCATTAGGCTGGTTAGTGACTGGTTAATACCCATATCAACAAAAGAGATTATTTGCTAATGTTTCTGGACATTCAGGGTGTGCTGTGCCCTTGTAGGTCAGAATCCCAGAACAATCAGTATTCTCGTTTAACTCATTTTGACCAGTCACAAACGCTACGTACACACAATACATTCTATTTTTGTCCAAAACACACCTGACTGCCTTGGCCAAAAGTCCAAAGTGTGTACACATGTTCCTTGGCATAGTTGACAATAAGGCATTATTATAGCATGCATGCACAACATGATCACAGGTGGCTATTGAAGAGAAGGGGATGAGGGGGATGGGGAGACAAATGTGCAAAAAGGTGCCATAAATGTTTGGGTACATGGTAGAGCTGCTAGTATGACACCAGCAATACTGTTGATATTCTACAACGAAGTGCCAATCCCCTCACTCTAACCCTTCCTTTATCTACTCCTAACACAAATAACCTACCCCCCATCTAAACCTAAGCCACCCTACCTACTCCTAATGCAACCTTACTTACTAAAGGGACAACTCCATCTCCCATGCCCATACAAGCAAACTGATCAATATGAGGGGGATATTTAGGTGAGGTAGTCCCTTCAGTGTCTACAGACTCAAATGCCCATGTGGCCCAATGTACATAGCCATGACCACACCCCCAGTGCACCAGCACATACGGGAACACAAGTGTTCCATTTCTACGTTTACAGCGACTGATGGCATGTATGAAACATAGATTGCCAGGCAATTCTGGGACACTTGACACAATACTTCCCAATTGGATACTGTGCAACATTTACATAGTGGGGGAGACATGGAAAAGCTGTTGCTGCAAAATTGAGGCTCAACTGATCAACCATATGGATGTTGTGAAGTGAGTGGCATGAATGAGAATACACAATAGAAATTATTTTGGTAAAAAAACGTACATATTTGAGTATCTATAAGGACTAAATCAGTATGCACATTGTTGTATTAAGCATGCATTAGTTCTGTTATTCATTATGACCTCATCCTCCTTCACAGGCTGGTGTTCATGGGTAGACAAAAGTGGAGTGCCCTAGGAATATGGTCAGTAACAATATTTGGTTGCAGGTAGCCTTTCGGGAGTGCCCCTTTTATATGGAGTCTTATGTGTTAACTTTGCATTGAGGCATTTGGGCCGCAGTGTGTGTCTCCCAGGTGGCTGTATATGTAAGCTGTGATGTTTGTATCATTGTACACCTGATGAAGGACCATGATGGTTCGAAACATGTAGTGTATTGTCCTGTCAAATTACAGTATACACTTTAATTAGCAAAGCCAGTGGTGTTCCGCCTCTTCAATTGTTTGGACACTATCAAAGTAAGTGCAGCATTTTTTATTTTACTAGTAGTTTTGTCATTAAAATACTATTTTCTTAAATGTCTTAAATTTCTTTAAAATGCATAATATTTTTAGACCTACATAAGATAGTGTATTCCTAGGTGTTTTCCATACTTGTCATGTAGTTCTAGTAATAAACACTATTGAGACATTAAAGGCTTCCAAATATCAAACAACACATGCTGCTAAGAAATACATTTCAACATTCCTTTTTTTCTTAGAAAAGGATTCATAATGTCTGGATTTATAATTGTGTCTTTTCCAATGAGCCACACATTAATACATTGTTCTACATTTTTATCTGTTCCTGTTTTCAGCACAGTAAAAATCCAGCTAGGATAACAACTTTCTATAGTCTAGTTTAATCCATTTTTAATGCAACTAGAATTATGATCTGTCTTAACAAGTAGTTTTGCATTGGCAATCACCATGCCCTGTTTTCACATTCTAATTTATACAACAGCAGCCCAGAGCCACAATAATGACCTAGTTGATATTTATAAGGGTAATATGCTATAATGGCGGAAATTCAGCAAATACAATGCATGCATCTTTTGATCATGTATCCATCTGTCTAGTGTTACCCCTGTGATTAATATTACAGTAGATTATTCTCCCTCAGGCCTGAGCAATGCATTTTTAGAAGAATTTCTAACTTTCTTGCTGCACACTGATTTGAATGTGTTCACACAGTGATATCCAGGGACTCCGTTTACATGATCACCCAACAGACTCATTAAGTAAGACATGTTTTCAACCAAAACTAATGTGGCCTAGCCCAACTTTTCTTTACCTCAGCAGCTAAGATTTTAATTGCTGTACACAAGGTTTGAACTCTGTTGACAACAGGAACTTTATATTTAAAATCTAAGTAAGCTCCATTTACATGCAAGGGCATATTCACATTATCTTCCTTGTGAAGAAAATGAATTCCAGGTTCCTGATTTCATTAAATTTACTGGTCTACTCAAAACAAATGCAGACTAGTATGTAAAGTAAGATGTAGTAAAAAAAAAAAAAAGAAAGAAAGGCAAAAGGCAATGTACTATCCTGCATCATTTAAGAACCAAATTATTAGACATGACTGTCATGTGTTTTGGTAAATGCAAATGTGGACACTTTCAAAATTGTGATTTGATGACAGGAAACATAACTGTTTTTAACCTATTTTGGTTCCTGGACGTAGTTTCTACGTCCAGGAACCATGCGCGCTACCGTGCGCCCCCGCGGCCAATCGTGCGCGTGCACGCGCACTCCCGGCCACGGATTCGGTAGCCAAGGAATCAATGTATCGGGCTATGGAGCCCGATCACTGATTCCTCTCCCCCGCTGAAAAAGCGACAGCTTATCTCAGAAGCTGAGCTTTTTCTGGCCGTCTCCTTCCCGATGCATCACTCTAAGCTCGCTTAGAGTGACGTCATGTAAACAAACTCATGGCCGCCATCTTGTGGCCAAAAAGTAATACTACACCTGAAAAAAAAAACCAAGAATTAACACACATTTACATTATAAATCTATTGTTTACCTCCCACCCTCCCAAAAGTACCCAAATAAAATGTTAAGTATAAAAAAAAAAAAAACATTACAGTAAAAAAAACAAAACATGTACATATTTACCTAAGGGTCTAAACTTTTTAAATATCAATGTAAAGATGAAATATTTCTATTTTTTTTATTTTAAACTTGTAAATAGTGATAGAAGCAAAATGGAAAAAATGCACCTTTATTTCCAAATAAAATATTGTCGCCATACATTGTGATAGGGACATAATTTTAACGGTGTAATAACCGGGACATATGGACAAATACAATACGCGAGTTTTAATTATGGAGGCATGTATTATTTTAAAACTATAATGGCTGAAAACTGAGAAATAATGAATTTTTCCATTTTTTTCTTATTCTTCCTGTTAAAATGCATTTACAGTAAAGTGGCTCTTAGCAAAATGTACCCCCCAAAGAAAGCCTAATTGGTGGCGGAAAAAACAAGATATAGATCAGTGCATTGTGATAAGTAGTGATAAAGTTATAGGCTAATGAATGGGAGGTGAACATTTCTCACGTGAAAACGACGGAACCTGAATGGGTTAATCACCATCTCATATGGAAAATATAAATAATAAATCACTGACATTTTTATAAAAGCGTAAAATGGTTGATGTCGTCGCTGTCATCATCATCATCATCATCATCGTATCACTGTTGCCATAACTGGAATCAGGGTTGCATTAGGGTCAGAATCCAACATTAATTTTATATGTATGCATTCTTATGTACTTTAAATTCTACATTTTTCCCCTTTAATTACAATGGAGCTTCTGATTTTCTTCAATTATGGGGCAACTCTTTATGTACTCCCTTAATCTGGAATTTATCTAGGATGTGAGAATAATCTGGTGTAAATTTCCTGTATCGAACAATCTCTGACAACAATGCTATTTTTTTTCAACTGACGACAACCTATAACATCTCTAGACATTTGTTTTACAGGCATGCAAAATGAAAGCTTGCATTAATTGTTAGCTTCCAGAAATGAATGAACCTATATCTAGATACAAATTTACTGGTTTAATGAAGTCCTAAGGGTCCAGGGGTCTTAACAGCCTGCATCTGCATTTATGCAACCCAAGGTCCCACTACAGCAAGAGAATGTACAGTAAATATGAGGTGGTTTTTTTTTTCAAATCTTGAGAAGGAGGACTGGAAAAAAAGGAATGACACTCACCTTGCTGCTGCTTCTTTAGCCAGGTGTACCTTGCATCTTAGATTCTTCTGAAAATGAAGAAGCTTCCAAATGCTATTTGTATTAACTCCTTGTTGAATCAATATTTCTGGGGATTTTTTCTCTTTGGTCTAGAGAACTCCAAATAACCTTATAGTGGTCTGAAACTCAGCAAACTTAGCTCTAAAACAGTACTTATCACATTAAACCTACTATCACAAAGGAAAAAAAAGAAGCAGAACAGCATTCAAACAGTTAAACACAACACTTTTGTCCTGCAGTGGAAAACCCCTTCAGCTTATGATCTACATCTAAAGATATATTTATATTTTGTTTACATTCCTCTGTTTGCTAAATTCATAGCTGAGCTGAAAATGAGGTGTCTCTCTCTCTCTGCTTCTAGCCTGCACACAGTTCAGAAGAGCTCACTGGAAGATTTTAATATAGAATTTCAGCAACTGAATAAATGCAATGGCAGCTTTCAGAGCAGATAAACTGTATTCTGGAACTTGTAATTTGTAAATGAAAAATATTACTTAAACACAAAAGCAAATATGAAAACTGATAATGATAAAAAGTAGGAAAACATGTTTATTGAATGTTATGCCAAAATTGTATTCCACTTTAAGTCCTGAATTATCAGAATCAGAATCAGAATCAATTTATTTTCGCCAAGTAAGTTTGCACCTACAAGGAATTTGTCTTGGCAGTTGCTTAACAAACACAAACAAAAACAATACAAGGACAGACAGTGTGAATATTACAAGTTAAGGACATTATAAGTATAGTGGCAGTAAGCAATGTGAGAATTGTTCATGTTTAGTTCTGTGCTGATTACTTTCAGTCCTAGCAGCTCTAACGTGGTTCAGCATTAAGTATGGCTACCGCTTGAGGAAAAAAACTGTTCCTGTGTCTAGAGGTTTTGGTAGCGATTGACCGGAATCTTACTCCTGAAGGCATGCGCTGGAAGATGGAGTGAGCTGGGTGAGAGGGGTCAGAGGCAATTTTGGTTGCTCTCTTTCTGCACCTGCTAGTGTAAAGATCCTGCAGGGAAGGTAAGCTACAGCCAATTATCCTTTCCGCTGATCGGATGATGCGCTGCAGCCTCCCCTTTTCTAATGCTGAGCAGGAGCCGAACCATACAGTCATAGATGATGTTATGGTTGATTCGATGATTGCAGTGTAGAACTGCACCATTAGATTTTGAGGTAGGCCAAACTTTTTCAGCTGCCGTAGATGGTACATTCTCTGTTGTGCTTTCTTGACAATAGTGGCAGTGTTGTTGTCCCATTTTAAGTCGTTTGAGATTGTGGACCCAAGAAACTTGAATGACTCTACTTGGGTTATTGTGGATCCATTTATGGTTAAGGGGAGGTGCTGGGGGGTAGTGTTGGGCGAACAGTGTTCGCCACTGTTCGGGTTCTGCAGAACATCACCCTGTTCGGGTGATGTTCGAGTTCGGCCGAACACCTGACGGTGCTCGGCCAAACCGTTCGGCCATATGGCCGAACTAAGAGCGCATGGCCGAACGTTCCCCGAACGTTCGGCTAGCGCTGTGATTGGCCGAACGGGTCACGTGGTTCGGACCCGAACGCGCTCTGATTGGCCGAACGGTCACGTGGTTCGGGTAAATAAATACCCGAACCACGTCATATCTCCGCCATTTGTCTGTGGGTTTAGCTTTGGGTAGGCAGGCAGGGTAGTTCGCGCTCCAGCCACGCTAGCCAGGGTCCCCCCTGTCATTGTGTCACTGCTGGGAACAGTAGTACACCGCTTGCTCAGCCACACTATATAGCATTCTGTTTACTGCCACTCTGTGTACCTCGCTCAGCCACACTATATAGCATTCTGTTTACTGCCACTCTGTGTCTGCTGGGAATAGTAGTACACCGCTTGCTCAGCCACACTATATAGCATTCTGTTTACTGCCACTCTGTGTACCTCGCTCAGCCACACTATATAGCATTCTGTTTACTGCCACTCTGTGTCTGCTGGGAATAGTGGTACACCGCTCGCTCAGCCACACTATATAGCATTCTGTTCACTGTTCTGTGTCTGCTTGGAATAGTGGTACACCGCTCGCTCAGCCACACTATATAGCATTCTGTTTACTGTTCTGTGTCTGCTGGGAATAGTGGTACACCGCTCGCTCAGCCACACTATATAGTATTCTGTTTACTGTTCTGTGTCTGCTGGGAATAGTGGTACACCGCTCGCTCAGCCACACTATATAGCATTCTGTGCACTGTTCTGTGTCTGCTGGGAATAGTGGTACACCGCTCGCTCAGCCACACTATATAGCATTCTGTTCACTGTTCTGTGTCTGCTGGGAATAGTGGTACACCGCTCGCTCAGCCACACTATATAGCATTCTGTTTACTGTTCTGTGTCTGCTGGGAATAGTGGTACACCGCTCGCTCATCCACACTATATAGCATTCTGTTCACTGTTCTGTGTCTGCTGGGAATAGTGGTACACCGCCCGCTCAGCCACACTATATAGCATTCTGTTCACTGTTCTGTGTCTGCTGGGAATAGTGGTACACCGCTCGCTCAGCCACACTATATAGCATTCTGTTCACTGTTCTGTGTCTGCTGGGAACAGTAGTACACAGCTCGCTCAGCCAGAGTATATAGCATTGTGTTTACTGCCACTCTGTGTACACCGCTCAGCCAGACTATATACCATTGTTTACTGACACTCTGTGTACACCGCTCAGCCAGACTATATACCATTGTTTACTGACACTCTGTGTACACCGCTCAGCCAGACTATATACCATTGTTTACTGCCACTCTGATTCTGCTGGGAACAGTAGTACACCGCTCGCTCAGCCAGACTATATAGCATTGTGTTTACTGCCACTCTGTGTACACCGCTCAGCCAGACTATATACCATTGTTTACTGACACTCTGTGTACACCGCTCAGCCAGACTATATACCATTGTTTACTGAAACTCTGTGTACACCGCTCAGCCAGACTATATACCATTGTTTACTGCCACTCTGATTCTGCTGGGAACAGTAGTACACCGCTCGCTCAGCCAGACTATATACCATTGTTTACTGACACTCTGTGTACACCGCTCAGCCAGACTATATACCATTGTTTACTGCCACTCTGATTCTGCTGGGAACAGTAGTACACCGCTCGCTCAGCCAGACTATATAGCATTGTGTTTACTGCCACTCTGTGTACACCGCTCAGCCACACTATATAGCATTGCATACTCTGCCAGTCAGTGTGTATATTGCTGGGATCAGTAATACTCCACTCACCGTCAACCACTATATGAGCTCAACATGAGTTCCCCAGAGACCTCCGCTGTGAGCAGCACTCCCAACAACAGCAACAGCCAACGCCCCACGCAAGCTATAACATCCACCCCAGCAGCCAGTGGTCAGCAGCAGCCCTCCCCGGAGGAGAACGTTGTGTCCATCAGTCCGTCGCCAGAGCGATTAATGAGGGCTGCCATTGAGGAGATGATGGGGCCTGATGTGGAGGAGGAGGTCTGGCTCAGGCCAGCATCCCAAGTTAATGTTGAGGACGATGAGGGGTCTGTGTCTGGGGATGTTGGGGTGGCAGAGGTGGTGGGTGGGTCAGACTCAGGAGAAGAGTTGTATGATGAGGATGATGATCGGGACCATCTGTATGTGCCTCAGAGTCCGACCCCGGAAAACATGTTGTATCGTGTGTTTAGGTACTAAAATCTGCGTTCCCTCCCAGTAGTGTTGGGCGAACAGTGTTTGCCACTGTTCGGGTTCTGCAGAACATCACCCTGTTCGGGGTGACTATATAGCAGACTATATAGCATTGTGTTTAATGCCACTCTGTGTACACGGCTCAGCCACACTATATAGCATTGTGTTTACTTCCACTCTGTGTCTGCTGGGAACAGTAGTACACCGCTCACCCGCCACTGTATAGCATTGTGCTCTGTGTCACTGCTGACAATAGTGGTACACCGCTCACCCACCACTGTATAGCATTTCTGTACTGCCACTGTACTGCTGCCAGTCAGCGTGTACTTTAAGGATAAGTGAAATGAGGAAGAAATCCGGTGAAAGAGGGAGGGGCAAGGGAAGAGGTGTTTCCCCTGACGGTTCACGTACAGGCCACAGGGGAGCACCCAAGAAAACCCACTCAATACTGCCCATGTTGTCCAGGACAACAACCCTCACAGATCCAAAAGAACAGGACCAGATAATTACTTGGATGACCTCTCAAGCGTCCAGCAGTGGGTTAAGCAGCACCAGCACATCACGCACGAGGTCCGAGTCCTCAGCCAGTTAAAGTCTGGGCTTTCTTTGAAGACTGCACTGAGGATGTTACCATGGCGATTTGCAAGGTGTGCAAGACCCGCCTGAGCAGGGGGAAAAGTATTAACAACCTCTCCACCACCAGCATGAGCCGCCACATTCTATCCAAACATCCCACTCTGTGGGCAAACGCGGCAGGACAGGGTACCACCAGCAACACTGCCTCCCTTGGGTTCACCAGACTCACCACCAGACCCGCCTCAGCAGCAGCAGTAGCCCAGCCATTGCGTGGTTCACAACATTCACAAACATCAGACGATGCTGACACTGTCACTTTCCGGACTAGTGCTCTTGAGGTCTCCCAGTGTTCATCAAACACAACAACCAACAGCCCTTCGGTGTGCAGCGCTACGGTTGAGTTGTCTGTCTCTGAGATGTTTGAGCACAAGAGGAAATTGCCAGCAAATGACCCCCGGGCCGTGGCAGTAACAGCCAGCCAGCATAGCCAAGCTTCTGGCCTGCGAAATGCTGCCATATCGAGTGGTGGAGACAAACAGCTTCAAGGGCATGATGTCAGTGGCCATCCCACGTTACGTTGTTCCCAGCCGCTACCACTTTGCGCGCTCTGCAGTGCCTGAGTTGCATGAGCACGTGGTCAGCTAAATAACCCGAAGCTTGAAGAATGCCGTTGCCTGCAAGGTTCACCTCACCACTGACACCTGGACGAGTGCGTTCGGCCAGGGTCGATACATCTCCCTTACCGCGCACTGGGTGAACCTTGTGGAGCCTGGCAGCGATTCCTCACCTGCTACGGCGCGGGTGTTGCCCACGCCGCAAACAGCTGGATAACAACAGCAGCACCTACCTCTCTGACTCCTTCTCCTCCAACGCATCTCAAAGCTGTACCTCATCCGGAAATGCTAACCCAGCACCAGCAGCAGTAGGATCGTGGAAGCAGTGCAGCACAGCTGTTGGCATGCGTCAGCAAGCGTTGCTGAAGCTGATCTGCCTTGGGGATAAGCAGCACACAGGGGAGGAAATTTGGAGGGGAATAAAGGAACAGACGGATTTGTGGCTGGCACCGCTGGACCTGAAACCGGGCATGAAGCTAGACACCTGGCACGAACTGGCAATGTACGCAATAGAGGTGCTGGCTTGCCCGGCAGCCAGCGTTATGTCGGAACGCTGTTTCAGTGCTGCCGGAGGCATCATCACAGATCGGCGTATCCGCCTCTCCACAGAAAATGCAGACCGTCTGACTCAAATTAAAATGAATCAATCCTGGATTGGAAACGACTACGCAACACTCCTGGACCCCAACCAAGTAACATGACCGATGAACATCTGGGATGGTTTAGCGTTTCCGGTCCCTGTTTATTGAACCTCTCATCTGTATTACATTTATGACTGCATGGCGGCAAAAAGCATTGCTGCTATATCCGCACGCTTTTTGTCCTCATGCAAGGCCTGGGTTGTTGTGTCTCACAAAGCGTGGCCTTCTCCTCCTGCGCCTCCTCCTGTTCCATCACGTGTGCTGCTGCTGCTGCTGCTGCTGGGTTAGCGTTGCCGCGTGGTCCCTGTTTATTGAACCTCTTATCTTTATTACATTTATGACTACATGGCGGTACAAAGCATGCTATCCGCACGCTTTTTGTCCTCATGCAAGGCCTGGGTTGTTGTGTCTCACAAAGCGTGGCCTTCTCCTCCTGCGCCTCCTCCTGTTCCATCACGTGTGCTGCTGCTGGGTTAGCGTTGCCGCGTGGTCCCTGTTTATTGAACCACTTATCTTTATTACATTTATGACTGCATGGTGGTACAAAGCATGCTATCCGCACGCTTCTTGTCCTCATGCAAGGCCTGGGTTGTTGTGTCTCAAAGCGTGGCCTTCTCCTCCTGCGCCACCCTCCTCCTGTTCCATCACGTGTGCTGCTGCTGGGTTAGCATTACCGGTCCCTTTTCCTGGAACCTCTTATATGTATTACATTTATGACTGCATGCCGACAAAAAGCATGTTACCTGTGCAAAGAAAACAGACATTTCCCGCATTTAAAAGACAGTTTTCCCTTTGAAACTTTAAAATCGATTTTCTCAAAAACTATAAGCTCTTTTTGCTAAATTTTTTTTCCTCTTGTACCCACTCCCAAGGTGCACATACCCTGTAAATTTGGGGTATGTAGCATGTAAGGAGGCTTTACAAACCACAAAAGTTCGGGTCCCCATTGACTTCCATTATGTTCGGAGTTCGGGTCGAACACCCGAACATCGCGGCCATGTTCGGCCTGTTCGGCCCGAACCCGAACATCTAGATGTTCGCCCAACACTACTGGGGGGGAGATCTCCTAAAGTCTATTATCATCTCCATGGTTTTGAGAGCATTTAGTTCCAAGTTGTTGCTGCTGCACCAGGAGGAAAGCTGTCCCACCACATGCCTGTATGCAGACTCATCCCCGTTTTGAATGAGACCAACAACTGTTGTGTCGTCTGCAAACTTCAGAACCTTAACAGATGGATCTGTGGAGATGCAGTCATTGGTGTAAAGTGAGTACAGCAGTGGGGAAAGCACACAGCCCTGGGGTGCACCAGTACTGACTGTCAGAGAGCTTGATGTGAGTTTACCAAGTCTAACACGCTGTCTTCTGTCGGTTAAGAAGTCGGTTATCCATTTGCAGAGGGATTCAGGTATATGTAGCTGGGAGAGCTTGCTGTGCAGCAGTGATGGAATTATGGTATTAAATGCAGAGCTGAAATCTATAAATAAAATCCTGGTGTAGGTTCCTGGGATATCTAAATGCTGTAGTACATAATGCATACACATGTTCACGGCATCGTCTGCGGATCTGTTAGGCCTGTAGGCAAATTGCAAAGAGTCCAGCAGGGGATCTGTGATGGATTTCAGATAAGTCATTATCAGTTTTTCAAATGCTTTCATGACCAGTGATGTCAGTGCAACAGGCCTGTAATCATTTAAACATGCAGGTTTTTTTTTTTTTTTAATTGGTACAATAGTTGCGCTTTTAAAACAGGCAGGAACAATTGAGAGTTCTAGAGATGCTTTGAATATGTCTGTAAATACAGGCGCTAATTGGTCGGCACAGAGATTCAAGCATTTCGCAGACACAGCGTCTGGTCCCATTGCTTTCCTGGTGTTTTGTTTTTTAAAGAGTCTGTTTACATCTGATTGGCATATTGTTAGAGCATGCACATCTGGGGACAGGTCAATAGATTGTGTCTGGCCTCCTGTGTTGTGTAGTTGCTGAGGCACCGCAGGGGGTGGAGACGTTGGCTGGCAGGAAGAGTGTTCAGTTTGCCTGTGGCAGAGATGCAAATTGACTTGTTGTGTTTGGCTTTTGTTGGTAGTGTCAAACCTGCAATAAAATGTATTCAGCTCATTTACAAGCTGCAGGTTATGTAGTGAGGGGGGAGGAGATTTCCTCCTGTAGCTGGTAATTTCATGTAGAGATTTCCATATTGTGGATGAGTCGGCGTTAGAAAATTTTTCCTCGAGTTTTTGTGAATAATCTTTTTTTGCGTCGGTAATGGCTCTCTGCAGTTTGTATTTCGCAGCTTTGTAGAGGACTTTATCGCCTGTATGATATGCCCTTTCTTTATCGAGGCGCAGCTTCCTAAGATGTGATGTAAACCAGGGTTTATCGTTATTGTACCTGGTGCACTTTTTTGTGGGGATGCAGGACTCTTCACAAAAGGTAATATATGATGTCACAGCGTCAGTGTATTCATTTAGGTCACTGGAGGATTCTTTAAATAAATTCCAGTCAGTTAAATCAAAGCAGCTCTGCAGTTTTTCTACAGCTTCACTAGTCCATTTCTTAACTGTGGTCACTACAGGTTTGGTAGTTTTTAGTCTTTGGATGTATGTTGGGATAAGCTGTATAACAGCATGATCAGAGTTCCCCAAAGCTGCCCTGCTGACAGAGTGATATGAGTCCTTAGTCGTAGTGTAACAGTGATCAAGTGTCTTACCTTCTCTAGTTGCGCTTGTGACGTGTTGCCTGTATTTGGGGAGTTCTTTGGAAAGTTTAGCACTGTTGAAATCCCCTAGTATGATAAAAAAAGAATCTGGGTACTCCCTTTCCACCTCAGTGATTTGATCTGCGAGATCTTGGAGCGCAGGCTGCATACATGTTTGTGGAGGGATGTACACAGCAGCCAAAATAAATGAAGAAAACTCACGGGGTGAATAGTAGGGTTTGCAGTTTATGAAGAGTGTTTCCAGCCCAGCCGAGCATGTCCTCTTAATAACTGTAACATCCATGCACCATCTATCATTAATATAGAAGCAGAGTCCTCCACCTTTGGTTTTGCCAGAAGTAAGTGGGTCCCGGTCAGATCTGTAGAGTGTAAATCCATTAATCGGCAGAGCGTTGTCTGGAATAAGCTCAGATAGCCAAGTTTCTGTGAAGCAAATAGCCGCAGAGAGATAAAAGTCCTTCTTTGTTCTGATCAGTAGTTGAAGCTCATCTAGTTTGTTGCATATGGACCTGACATTAGAGAGTATGATTCCAGGTAGTGGAGAGCGCAGTCCTCTGCGTCGAAAGCGAGTCTGGATCCCAGAGCGTCTGCCTCTTCTTCTAAGCCTCACTGCCTGGTTCAGCACTGTAGCTCCACTGGTCAGAATCCCCAGAAGATCAAGAGTAGATGAAATATCCAGAGGTAGATTATATTTAGCTAAGTTCCGAATGCTCAGTAGTTGTTCACTGGTGAAGGTTATCTGGGTTGGGTTGCACAAGGCAATGTTGAAAAACAAAAATACATAAAACAAACATAGAAAGACAGAGCAAGCTGCCGAGGCTGCCATCTCCAGGCGCCTCCTCCTATGAGATATGTGTAGGCTTTCATTGGTCTCTCTATGGTAATATATTAATGGGACTTTTTTTTAAGGCAGTATAAGATATAATTCTTACATGTCAAAACAAGCAGGAAAAGGATCCGGGCACCAGCTCTGCGATGAATAAAACACCTTTTATTGCATCCCCAGCATCCCCATACACACAAGTGAAAAAGAGCCTGACAGCCGTTTCGCAGGCTAGATGGCCCGCTTCTTCAGAGGCTATTAATAGCCTCTGAAGAAGCGGGCCATCTAGCTTGCGAAACGGCTGTCAGGCTCTTTTTCACTTGTGTGTATGGGGATGCTGGGGATGCAATAAAAGGTGTTTGAACCATCGCAGAGCTGGTGCACGGATCTTTTTCCTGTTTGTTTTGAATTGATATCCGGCTATCTGGAGGCACAGCCTGTTCACCTTCTACCCCTGGAGCCATCCGTCATCTAGTGCCGATCTTATTTTCTTTTGTTTTTGGAAATAATTCTTATATGGTTGGTCTCTCTCTTTACTTCCTGCTTTAAATGAATGGAGCTCCCTGATTAATGTTATCATACCATTCAAGAATTCTCTCTATTAATCCAGGTAATGTTTTAGAAAAATGTAATGTGGAACTGCTTGTTCTAGATTGATTGGTCCATATTGTTGATAGTCAGGCCTGTACAGCCAGAAGAGTGCTAACTTTAACCAAATTCTTAAGTACAGTATATTTCTATCACAAAAGACTTTATTATAGTTTCTCTCACTGTAATATGCATTCTGAAAAAAACATAAATAATTTGCAATAATTCAATTTAAGCTGCCTGGACGTGATTTTCATGTCCAGGCGGCTGCTGTTGTGCTGCTGTGCGAATGCGCAGGTGCCCACGCGTGCACCTGTTGTCCCCCATTAGTCCGGAGATCAATGAATGGGAACATAGTTTCCATTCATTGATGTAAGTCTCCGGTAGAAAAACTGACGGCTTCTTATCAGAAGCCGCCATCTTTCTGATAAAAAAAAAGTTTCCTGTCCTCCTTATGCTTCCTAAAAGTGAGAGTGCTCGCTTCCAGGACTAAAAAAAAAAAATAAAAAAAAAAAAATTGGACTGTGGCCATCCTTTGGCCAAATAGTAAAACTACATCTACAAACTTTTTTTTAATGAAATAAACACACATTATTACATTTAAAATTAGCTGTTTACCTTTCACACCAAAAATTATCCAAATAAAATGTTTAATGAAGAAAAAAATACAATTAAAAAAACAAAAACAAAACATAAATAGTTACCTAAGGGTCTGAACTTTTTTAATATGCATGTGAAGAGGGTATATTACGAAAACATTTTAAATTATAAGCTTGTAAATAGTGGTGGAGGCAAAACTGAAAAAATACAACTTTAATTTCAAATAAAATATTGGCGTCATACATTGGGATAGGGACATAATTTAAATGGTGTAATAACCGGGTCAAATTGGTAAATAAAATACATAGGTTTTAATTATGGTAGCATGTATTATTTTAAAGCTATAATGGCCAAAAACTGAAAAAAAATATTTTTTTCCATTTTTTCTTAATATTCCTGTGAAAATGCATTTAGAAAAAAATTATTCTTAGCAAAATGTACCACCCAAAGAAAGCCTAATTGGTTGCAGAAAAAGCAAGATATAGATCAATTCATTTTGATAATTAGTGATAAAGTTATTGGCGAATGAATGGGAGGTGAAAATTGCTCTGATGCATAAGGTGAAAAATACCTGCGGGCTGAAATGGTTAATGAGCAACTGTAATTTCCCACACTGCATCATTATTGAATATACACTATTAAATTATCTCTGTATGCCCTTGAAGCCATGCTTATATCCAGAACTGCTGGTGTACATCAAGCCTATAACTTATACATTTTACAGAGCCACATTATTCCAACATGCAGACAGCCTGTTTCAGACTTTTGGTCTTCATCAGTGCATGGCAGGGATTAATAATGGCTCTATGGGATACGGTTTGAATCAGTACAACAGAATACCCAAACAGTTCAGGGTGACCCAGAACCACTATGAAATTATATGGTTCTAAAAGAGACCAAGTTTCTGTGATGTAAATATAACTCAATAGTTTTTACTAGGTGTGTTCTAAATTGATGAGACACATATTTGACCTAGATTGCTATACTACTCTGATAAGGTGTGTTAACTTTGATAAGGTGTGTTATCTCTGATAAGGCGTGCTATTTGTCATAGCACGGTTTAGTGAATCAACCCCATAGTGTGAATGTTGGCCAGTGTAGTCAATACACTTCTGAAGTTCTTGTATATTGCACACCATACACATTGTCAAAGTGCGCACAGCAATGTGCATAGGGTGAAAGAGGCCTAAATATTTTTTTAATGGGAGGACAGGGCATCTTTTAAGATTGCTGCGCTGTCTCAATGACAAAATTAACTTAAAACAGACTCTTTTACAGGTTCAACACATGAAAGACTTATTGCAAGTATCAGCCACTGGTGTTGCCTGGCCTATTAACATGCAAAGTATGTAGCAGTTTATGTTTAAATAGATAGAGAAGCAGCACTTTTAACAGCCTAAACTTTTATCATAATTATAAATTCTTTCTTGCATATTTTTATGTCACAGTTAAACATCTAAAGTATGTGCTCAAGACCATAACATTTATTGCTTTGTAATTAATACTGATATGCCCCAAAGGACACTGCTGTACATAAAGTAAAGAATTTGTCTGAAGAGCTAATATAATTTGATCAGTTCTCTTCAGGGCAGATCATGTCTGGGTCAAAGTCTATACAAAAGTGAACCTCCAAATGGCTGTTCTGGATGCGTGAATCAAAATGCGTAGCTACCCCGTAAGGTACATGAGATTGGACAGGCTTTTATCTGTGATTGGTCTATTGCTATCCTAAGGTATTTGTAATACTTGCCAAAAGTTTAATTTCAGGTAAAAAAGTGCTTCTCCAAACATGTTCTTAAAGAGACTCTGAAGCGAGAATAAATCTCGCTTCAGAGCTCATAAATAGCAGGGGCACGTGTGCCCCTGCTAAAACGCCGCTATCCCGCGGCTAAACGGGGGTCCCTTCACCCCCAACCCACCCCCCGCAAAAGTGTGTCGGAGAAAAAGTCGCTGGCTGTCTCTTCCTGGAGGCAGGGCTAACGGCTGCAGCCCTGCCTCCAGTCGCGTCTGTCAGCGGCGCATCGCCGCCTCTCCCCCGCCCCTCTCAGTGAAGGAAGACTGAGAGGGGCGGGGGAGAGGCGGAGATACGCGCTGACAGACGCGCGTGGGGCAGGGCTGCGGCGGTTAGCCCTGCCCCAACCAGGAAGCGCTCCCCCAGTGTATCGAGGGGGATTTGGGGGTGAAGGGACCCCCGTTAAGCCGCGCTATAGCGGCGTTTTAGCAGGGGCACACATGCCCCTGCTATTTATGAGGTCTGAAGCGAGATTTATTCTCGCTTCAGACTCTCTTTAAAGGACTTACGAGGCCAAGATTTTAGAAAAAAAATAAAAAAAGTTATGCTAAATGCGTCAGCTTTTCAGGCAAGGAGGACGCCCTCCGCGCCCTCCGTGCCATTCCGCCGGGTCCCCGCCACTCAACAGCCCCCCGAACGGTCCCCGACCACGCGGCCCGGGTTGGGCTCTCCAGCCTGTACAAAGATGGCGGCCGGAGCTGGCCACGGCTGCTCAGTACGCATAGCCGCGAGTGCGGCTGCGCAGCTCTAAGGCCAACCCCCCTGATCCACGCACTGTTACGTGGATCGGGGGGTTGGCCTTAGAGCTGCGCAGCCGCACTCACGGCTATGCGTACTGCGCAGCCGCGGCCAGCTCCGGCCGCCATCTTTGTACAGGCTGGAGAGCCCGACCCGGGCCGCGCGGTCGGGGACCGTTCAGGGGGCTATTGAGCGGCGGGGACCCGGCAGAATGGCACGGAGGGCGCGGACGGCGTCCTCCGTGCCTGACAAGCTGACGCAGGTAGCTAACTTTTTTAAAAAAAAATTTCTAAAATCTTGGCCGCGTAAGTCCTTTAAAGTTATAAATGCAAGAAACAAAGTTTTGCCCACAGCAGGTTTAGTTATCCTGGACCTGTTTTTTTGTTATTGTTTTTTTTTTATTTTTTTTTTTTTTATTTAACTTAGCATTATTTTCCCAAAATATATTATACAACATTTTATATAAAAAGGCACAAGAGGCCACAAAGCTAACAGAGTTAAGCTGGCCAAACAACAGATTTATTTTAAATGTTCCAGAACGATTCATTCCTTTCTGAAAGCAATCCTTTCAGAAGAAATTGATTCCTACCATACACTGCACATTAATTTCCAAGACATTCCAGAAGGGGATCTATTTAACTGCTCACTCTGTGTAAAGTCCTGGGGCTTCATTTAGCAGGAGATTGCGCACAGACTGTGCGCACATCTCCTGCTTGGTCTCCCAGCGGCGATCCCTCCCTCCAGAGGCTCAGGGGTGATCAGCTGTCATACAATCAAAGTTCAAAAGTGTCAGCGCTCAGACGGTTTTCTGGGGAGTTTTCCCACACACTTCCTTCATATAGATCGATCCAAACGATCCTGATTGTCTTTGTGTGGGCAGCCCTCAGGGAAGGTATATGAAAGAAACAAAAACTCGTATATAGTTTAATACTGTTAAGGACTTTCTATATCCTCCACCTTCCGTGTATAGCACCTCAACTAAGTGCAACCCACTATAAAGGACAAATATTGCGCTCACCAGATGTAATAGCTGCTCAATTATAAACAGCAATATGCGCCTGTTGGGAGATAACCCCACGATCACTCTCGTTCTTCCCCGACTACGATAACTTCTGGTCCTGGGTTAGTCTTTACCTCATATGCATGTAGTATCTCAATGACCTTATTAACCTCCACCTAGTGCTAACGCAGCACCTGTGCACCGCACCTTCAAAAATTGTGTGACACACTCAGGTACACTATTACGCTCACCAGATAAAATGGCTGCTCTGTTACAAACAGCACAATCCACTTTATAGACACTGCCTCAGGATCTGGCATCCTGTTTCCTGACTCCAGTAGCTTGTGATGTGAATCCAGTCTTCAACTCAAGCATCAGGAGAGAAGAATAAACAACATAGTGCAGTATCTCTGTACTTTTGTGCACCACCACCGTAACCAGTGTGAGCACACCACCCTTGCACCACGTCCTGTGTATCCACCACTGACACACCTAAAGCGCTCACCAGACAGAATGGCTGCCCATCTACAAACAGCACTCAGCGTTTTTGAATGATCCCCTTCAGCTTACTGGTCACCAACTTGCCAAGCATATGTACCTTTGAAACTAAACAGAAACTTCCACTGCGCAGTAAACCTTTTAATATTCAATAAAAAGTGGTAATACACTCACATATTCCGAATCAGTAAAAAGCATGTAAAATATTCCAGCGTCCTGGATATGATCAGCATGTTCCTCCGTGTGCCGCCCTGTAGCTCCGCCCGATCAGCTGTCATAGGCTGAAGCCAGCTGATCACGGGGACTGGCTGGCAGAGGGAGGGAGGGGGAGTACATAAATTATAAAAAAAAAAACATTGAGAAGAAAAATAAACATTGGGGGAGTGATCAGACCCCACCAGCAGAGAGCTCTGTTGGTGGGCAGAAAAGAGAAGGAGGGGGAATCACTTGTGTGGTGTGTTGTGGGGCTCTGCAGCTTTTGGCCTATTTTACAACAAATGGCCTGGTCTTTGGGGGGGGGGGGGGGTAAAGCCTGTCGATTTGCAGTGTTGCACTTTTGATGCTGCCCCTGACCAACCTAAATTTTCAGATTCCGATTTTTCAAAAATCAGTATGACATTTGGGGAAATCAATTCCCAGAAGAGGAATCAAATCTGCAGAGAATCCAATGGGAAAATAGATAAGTGTATTTTTTTTTTTGGCTGTTCGATTTCTAATAATAAATTGTTCAATGTAAATTATTCCACCTGTCTTTATGCAGAGAAACTATTCAGGGCTAGCATCACTATTGCTCTGAACTGCCTGACTTGCTATCATGGCACAGCATGTACTCCAAAACTCAATGAAGGTAAAGGGGTTTTACATATCTGGCCTGCAATGTGTCAGTAAAGTTTCAAGAGCAGTAATATCTAGATTATTTTTTTATTTATGAAATCACATACAAGTACACAATCAATTACTGGATTATATGATGATACAACTTCGTTCCGATGATCTTTTTCCAACAACCAGCGATTTTTTTTTTAAATGACAAGCAGTCACTTCCACAATCTCATAACATGGGTGCAGGTGCACGTTCATTAGCGATGTGCACCCATAATGACCACCATGGTGGATCCACTCTGCACAAAGTACCGTAATCCCTTGATTTCCCATTCATACCCGTTGTGTGCCGTTGTGTAATGTCACGTGACATCACGAGCAGGAAGAGGAATCGATGTACGCTCCCATTGTCAAGGGAACCTTGCTGGACCCATCAGGTGGTGAGTACTCAGCTTTACAAATATATCCATGATCAAGCTGATGCCATCCTTCTTTACAATTTCACTTATAGGTGATCATGTTTAGTGTTGTTATTATTTTATTATTATTATAATTATTGGTTTATAAAGCACTAACATATTCCGTGGCACTGTACAAAGTAAGAAACAAACATGGGGTACAGAATTAATACAGACAATGTTATACACCAGTGTACAAAATACAGAGTTGGTACAAAAAATAGAATTGGTACAAAGTACAGAACTGGTAATAACAGTGACATAATTAATATGGACAAATGTGTAACAAAATACAAAACACAAAAAGGTGAGAAAGCCCTGCCCTTGTGAGCTTACAGTCTAAAGAAATGGTATGGGGTGGGACAAGAAGTGGGGTAGGATACAATATTCCTGCTTAGAGGCAGTGTGTTTTAGGAAATACAACTTGGCCAGAGTTCAACAGGTGAACTGGCTTAGGCCTAACTTAGGTAGAACAAACACTTGACAGAGAAATTGAGTTTTGAGGGCACGTTTAAAGATATCAAAGGTTGGAGAATGATGGTTGTGTTGTAGCAGAGGATTTCAGAGGAGGGGTGGAGCATGTGCAAAATTTTGTATACGTGAATGCGAGAAGGTGATTCTAGAGGACTATAATAGAAGGTTGGGTGCAGATCTGAGATTGCTGTTGGGTTGGTTTCTGGAAATTAGTGAGGAGATGTACAGGGGAGAGAGATTGGGGAGAGCTTTGTAAGTTAGAGTTAAGAGTTTGAACTGGATCTTCAGGTTAATTGGCCGGCAATGAAGAACTTGATAGAGAGGGGCAGCAGATGAAGAGCGAGAAGAAAGATGAATGAGACGAGCAGCCGAGTTCAGTACAGGTTGGACAGATGCCAGTCTGGAAGTCCACAAAGTAGTATGTTACAATAGTCCAGACAAAATATTACAAGAGCATGTATTAACATTTTAGTTGTGTCCTGAGTGAGAAAAGGATAGATGCAAGATATGTTTTTGTGTCGGAGATGACAGGAGCAGGTTAGGGAGTCAATGCGTGGAATAAAGGAGAGAGAGAGTTCAAATATTACCCCTAAGCACCTCGCTTTGGGAACTGAAGTTATAGGCAGAGAAGTGGACAGAGACGGTAGAAAAATAATTAGTTCTGTTTTACTCATATTAAGTTTTAAGAAGAGAGAGATCATGAAAGAGGATATAGCAGACAAGCAGCGTTTATTGTGGAGCTTAATCCCAGGAGGTTATTTGCAGTGGTACAAGCAGCGAGACACATGCCAACCATTACAGAGCCTCCAGTAGAAATCCAGAGCAATCCAAAATGAATTGCGGCCAATGGAAAACAGGCCTAAATAGAGGCATTTATACTCTGTTGCATGCAGGCATACACTACTGTATTTGACTTGATAAAGTGACCTAGATCTCTGGAAGATGTTTTTGTGACGGTCTTCCATTTTGAAAACTGCTTTTATTTATTTTACTATTATTGGGTTACTTTATAGGCTGATAAAGTGAAACCGATGTATTGACACATTACTTTAAATGCCATTATTAACACCTGAAAGTACAATTTACTGCACATTGTTAAACAATGTACTCTGCTTTCCCTCATTCTGTGTGTGGGTTCACGACCATATCGCATGTCCGTGATGGAAATCATTTCTGGACTGATCACAATCTATAATTGCCAAGTTCAGTTTCATTGAAATAGTATTATCTAAGAAGGGAGGCATGAGGATAGTAGGCAAAGATAAGTAAATGTTTAACATGGTTATATCTATATTCTGACCTTTGAATTTGCTTGCAAAAATATTTCTGAGGTGGTAATATTAACAACAAAAATAACAATAGTAAAAATGAAAGTATTAAAGTGTAACTGTCGGGCATAAAATCAATTCTTTATGTTTATCTGGTAAACAAGTAATAAGGTTGCTAACCAGGCAATCCGAAAGTTAAAAATCACTATTACTTTTCTTGTTCATAAATGATCATTCCCCAGTTTACCTGACTCTTATTTGGTACATTATCACACAAAGGAAGTTGCAGGGCTTTCTGGGTTGTCTTTTTGTGCTTCTTTACTTTCCCCTTAGACTTAACTAATGCAGCCTGATTGGCTGAAGCCGCTTTCTCCCTTGCCACACCTCTGTTTCTCTCTGATTGGCCAATATTTATCATACTAAAGCCTCATCTACACGCGTAGATGAGGCTGCGATCCAGCGGCTCGATTAGCCGCCGGATCGCCTCTTCCACGTACCCGCGCGTGCCCGCCGCGTCCCCGCTCGCCGCGCGTGCGCCGCATTCGATTCCCCGCTCGTCCCCGCCGGCGCCACTTATCTTCCGCTCAATTCCCTGCCATTGTCCCCTCGCGGGGAGCGAGCAGGGAATCGGCGGAAGCAAGATCCATCCTGTTGGATCTTATCAATCGAGCCGCATCAGCGGCTCGATTGATAAGGAGCATCGCGGCCGCATCTACGTGTGTAGATGCGGCTTAAAGGTGGCCACACATCATACAATTTTTTTAACATCTATTCAATTTAAGAATTGCAATACATTTTCTGACTGATTGTAACATTTCAAAACTATGACCAATGTACCACACACCTATGTTAAATTTTTCCCCAACTATGATAAAAATTATTAGAAACTTTGACAAAATTGCTAGGGTGTGTGTATTAATAAATTGACAATCTAACACACACCACAAAATCTTTAGAAAGACTGAAGAAAAATATCTGGCATTCCGGATCAATAAAAATAGAAGAAAACGGGAAATTTGATCGGATTTTTCAGTTGAATTAAAAAAATCTTTAGATTTTTTTCAGGAGATCCGATCATTTTTATCAAATTGTTGTAAAATCGGATCATTTTATTGTTTCGTGTGTGGCCACCTTTAGACAATGCACTTTCTATTGCAGAGCTGTAGATCGTTGAAATCAGAGACCGCACTCAGAAGGCTTTTTCAACCACTGTATTCACAGGAAACCAAGCATGACAAAATACACGACATGTTTCGGGCGTCGCCCTTCCTCAAGTGTTCTATTGCAGAGCTGGTTGTGAGTGCCCAAAAACTGGAAGGAGGGCAGGCAATGCATACACAATCAGGCAGTGGAGAGTAAGGGAGGAAATTACATCAGGATTGGCTTCAAGATAGACAAAAGACTAAGAAGGATTTTCTCTTTTGTTTACTATAGAAAAATCACTAAAATCAAAATGTGGAAAGTGCAATACATATGTTGTATAAGTAGAGCAAGTATTTATCTACCTATATATGTATTATTATTTCTGAGACAGTATGGCTGACAGCTCCTCTTTAACAGCAACATCAACAATAATAGGAGTAATAGTATAAAATAATATATCATTATTATTCTACAAAACAAAAGATTGTATTTCTAGTTACTTCACATTAGCTTTGGAACTATAATAATAACATGACACAGACATACAAACAAAATTCTGGTTAAAATGAATAGCATACTTCCAGGCAGTCACATTGTACAGTGCAAGCTATTCAAGAGTCTTGTAAGTTTATCATCTTGTAAACAACTGACCACAAGACAGTGCACACCATTTCAAATGGACATCTGTTGCCATTAAAATATTTTCTACCCCATGTGGGAAAGTATGATGCAAACATTGCTTAACTAACAGCTGATGTGTTGCCTTACATTAAAGGGCATTAAATATAACAAGCACTTGCTGCGTGATTTGGAAAAAATGCAAATTACACAGATTTTCATATAAATATTCCTTTTTTAGAGCTCTGTGAAAATGTATAGCCTTATGCTGCTGTAAGCATGGTATCTGGTGTAGCAGTGAACACTGAATACACAATTAGCATGTTATCTATGTTTTCCTACAGGGTCACAGGAAATGTTTCAATTTTTTAGTAAGGCTATATTAAAATTACATACGTTCTGGAATTATTCAATTTAAAGCTTGACTAAACCGAATGTCCATTTTCTCATTAAAGGTCAAGTGAAGCGAGAGAGATGTGGAGGCTGCCATATTTTTTTTCTTTTAAACAATGCACATTACCTGGCAGTCCTGCTGATCCTTTGCCTCTAATACTTTTAGTCATAGACCCTGAACAAGCATGCAGCAGATCAGATGTTTCTGACATTATTGTCAGATCTGACAAGATTAGCTGGTGTTATTCAGAAACTATTGAGGCCAAAAAAAATCAGCAAGGCTGCCAGGCAAATGTTTTTGTTTAAAAGGAAATAAATATTACAGCCCACATATTCTTCTCACTTCAGTTGTCCTTTAAATAAAGGTGTCGTAAGGTCCGGCTGAGTATTCACTCACAGATCAGCTCCAATGCCCCAATCTAACACCACAAGCAAAGCTGTGTATGGCAAGCACCGATGGGGGAAGTAAAAATAGTGAACGGTCGTGCTCCAGACTCCAATATACCTGTGCACTACAGGTATCTTCCAAGATGCATTCCAATGAGTCAGCACTGACCTTAGTAAAATAGCTCTTTTATTTGTAAAGGATTAAAAGATCATGATGAAGCAGACAGCGACAGCTCCGCTGTTTCGGGCAATCTGCCCTTTCTCAAGCCGTATAGCATAACATCAATCTCCAACACAAGTAACATCTATCACTTATATAGCAAAAGAGATAATCAGGTGACCAGAGTGTCAGGAATATATTGAGGTGCTGATGATATTAGGAAATACAGGAACATATCTCTGTCATTTTCTGTCTGCTATATCTCACATGTGTATTCTGCTTTGAAGGGATGGTTATCTGGCTGTATTACATTTGCATTGAATTTCTCTGGAAGCAGGGGGCTGGGACATTAGCATACAGTTCCTCTGGACAGCCAGAAAACAGGTAATTAGGAAACACTTAATCAGACAGTTGCTTTGAAGCAGATCACACAGGACATCCTGCTGCAATGTGAAAGCCTTAATCAATTGTCACCTGTAACCTGGGGAGATTGGAGGTTAACAAAGTCTTTTGTTGTATAGGACACTGTTCACATGTGGATGTCAGATCTCTGGGAAATCAAATTATGTCTGAGGATGTTATTAAATCTAGCTTCCCCCCGTCCACACAGGCTTACAGCCTCCAGGCGTATTTCATAGTATAAAACCGCAGCTAGGATAGCCACAACTTGTAGTTCTTGGAGGTAGCTCACACGGCTAGAACTAACCTGGTTCCTGACCAGAAGTGCGTACCGCCCGCAACAACACCAGATCGATACGCTGGTACGTTTATTTCCCGTTTATTTTGGTAAGCAAAATCGCTTTGTGTGTTATCTTTGTACATTTTATCTTGTAACTATTTTTACTTTGTTTTTTTTGTAATCTTTTTGTATATATTCAGTTCTGCACTGTTCTATGTTTTTTCTGGAATATTAAATTATTATTTAATAAGTTTGACTTCTGCCGTACTAAACTAACACTCATAGCCTAGAAGAGACTGAAGTGTAACCGTGTATAAGTTCATGCCTAATTGTACGCTTGAGCAACACTACCGTAGGAAATTGTAATTGCATTGTGTGTGGGGGCGTTTGTCATACGTTGGCCTAAGCGCGCAGCTGACCCAACGTACGAACAACGCCAGTGCGAGTAGCTAACAGTATCGTTCGGAACGACTGTTAGTGGGTCTTTGCTTCACGACAGTGTAAGATTGCAACTGTGTGTGTGTGTGGGTGCGTGGCGTTCCCGTATTTGGCCTAAGCGCAAAGCTGACCCAAATACGAAAACGCGGAGTGCGCGCTGAGGACTCGACAGCAGAGTGGAAGTGTCTAGCAACGCTAGTGGTGGCAGTGAGAGGTGTTTTGAGGGGTTCCAGCCTTGTTTGTAGCTTAAATAAGGCTGTTCCCCGCTTAATCTGGTCAAACCCGCAGTCGGGAACCGTATACGCAGGCGTGCCGCGGGCCGGTTCTTGACATAATTGGCTGGCAGTGGTGGCATCGTTTAGTACATTAGTACGCAGTTTAGCTCGCTATTCTGAGTACTAAAGGCTGGAAGCTTGCTAGAAGCAACTAGCCTACAGAAGTCTACTCAGTGCAGAATCTATATACGTTTTTTTTTTTGTTCAAAGATACACACTGGGTGTTTGCTTTCCCTCCCCCCCCTTTTTTTTTTTCTTCTTTTTATTTTGTGCAACACGATGGCTCAGAAAGCATCCAGCTATGCAAGGCAAAACAAAGAGATACTACTCAACCTGTGTGAGCACAAAGGCATCGAGACGGTGAGCGGCCAGACTAAGGAGCAGTTAGTTTGTGCGCTCGAGGAGCATGATGAGGCAGAACGAGCCCGTGCTTCAACGTCAGCAGATGCAGCTCACGACACGCCAGAGGAGGAATCGCTCCCGCCACAGGATGTGAGTGGAGACGATGTCCTGGATGATCCACCTAACACGGAGATGACATCTCTGGAAGCCGACCTACAGCTACTAGGTTCGGCTGAGCCCGAACTGCGCCTAAAGCTGATTCTGGAACATCGGCAAGCAGAGAGGGAAATACGACAAGCAGAGGAGGGAAGAGCTGAACGGCAACACCAGCTGGAGCTGGCTAAACTTCAGCAGCAGAACCGGTCTGCTGGACCCGCAGAACGCGAAGGTGAGCGAGTCCACAGAATCCCCCTGGATAAGTTCCCCGCTATGGACAAGGACTCTGACATAGACACTTTCCTACAGGGGTTTGAAAGGACTTGTCGGCAGTATGGGGTGCCCCGTGAGCAGTGGGCAAGATACCTCACACCAGGGCTGAGAGGCAAGGCCCTGGAGGCGTTTGTGAGTCTCCCCCAGGAGGAAGAAACAGACTTTGAGGCAATTAAGAAAGCCATTATTGCGCGATACCACCTCACGCCAGAAGTGTATCGCAAACGTTTCAGGACAGTGCAGCGAGGTCCTAATGACAGCTACCTGGATCATGCTTGCAACCTGCGCACTGCCTTCCAGCAGTGGGTAAAAGGACTGTCAGTGGAAACTTTAGATGCCCTGCAGGAACTGATGATAAAAGACCAGTTCCTCCACACCTGTCCTGTTGAGGTCCGGCTGTTTGTGCTGGATCGAGAACCAAAGACAGTGGATGAGGCTGCGGAAATGGCCGATTCCTACACCGCCCATAGAGCACCTGAGTCCCGGAGGACTACTACGCCCAGCTGGAGAGGAGAACAGATTGCTAAACCTGTTTCACCCAGCACCCAGAGGAGGCAAGCACCGCTGTCTCCTGGATTCAAGCAACCTGACACTCGGAAATGCTTTGTATGTGACAGGGTGGGTCATATCAGCACGACTTGCCCAGAGAGGAAGAGGGAGGCCCCAAAATCCAGTGAGGCCTCAAACCCCAGTGAAGTCCCAACGGCTTTGTGTGCTACCAGGAATGCTACTGGCTATGCAGAGAATCTGCAGCTTGTCACGGTTGGGGGTACAGTTGCCACTGGGCTGAGAGACACTGGAGCAGAAGTGACTCTCATACATCCCCAGCTTGTGAACCCAGAGCAGTACATACCTGGGAAAATGATTGCTGTCAGAGGAATTGGGGGTGTCACCCCAGCCATACCCACCGCCTTGGTCCACCTGGATTGGGGGGCCGGCAGTGGACTGAAAGAAGTTGGGGTAACTGACAAAATCCCCACCAACGTTTTGCTGGGTACTGACCTGGGACGGTTAGTAGCCCGGTATGAGCCTAATCCAACCCCCGTGGAGCCTGCATCCCCAGCAGAAGTTCAGGACTCTTGCAAGGTACTATTTGATAACGCAGTGCAAGTGGGGAGTGCTGGTGAGGCCCCAGGGGCTATGGACTGTGTGCTAGGAGCCAGCCCTAGTGATTCTCCAGTGCCTAGGCCTGGAGTGGGACATGTTGATATGGAGAATGCAGAAACTGATGATGTCATTCATGACACACGGACTATCGAGGTGATCGATGCAGGAACTGTTGAGGCTACTTGTAAAGTGCTGAGTAGCAATGTGTGTAATGATACAGATAATGTGGATGTTTTATGTGATGTTCTAAATGTCAATATGTATAAGACGGATAATGTTGATATCATATGTGTTGTGCTACATAATGATGCTTGTCCTGTGGACACTCCGTCGGCTGCAGGAGTAACCAGCAATGGTCGCTGGGCTGCAGCAGATGGATTGCCCACTGAAGGGGCAGACGGCACCAGGCCGGGTCTTCACCCTTCCGATGTTTTTAAGACCAAAGGTGATGTGGTTTATGATACGTCTAATGTGGACGCTCCCTCAGCTGCAGTGGTAACCCGCAGCGCTAGTGGGTCTACAGCACAGGGACTGTCCACCGAAGTGGCAAATGTTGCTGGGTCAGCCACATCCAATCCGGAACCTGGCCCGGAGGGCCCAGGAGCCTCTCCGTCTGCAGCCTTCCTGGAATGTGTGACAGGCAGCACTGAGCTCTCTGGGGCTGTTCGATTTGACAGCAGCCTGGAAGAGCTCAGGGGGCTAGCCAGCAGGTCACCAGCTGGGAGGGGCGGGCTGAGAGGGTCCTGGGGAGTTATTCCCTCTGAGCTGTCCGAAGTGGAGGAGGCAGACCGGCAGATAATCGTTCCCCAAAGGGACCGAGAGATAGCTCCTGCCACTATAGAGGAAGTGCGTGTAGCGACGGTTGGAACCCTTCCCCAGCTGCAGCACTGTCTCTATGGTCGCAAATTCACGGTTGTCACTGACTCGCATTCCCCTGGTTGGTTACGTCAGGTTGCCAAGGGCAACGACACATTGCAGCAACCTGACCAACTTTTCCATTCCTGTAGCTTGGAGCTAAGGAGTTACCCCCCCAGGCCCGGCCGTCAGTGTCGGCTTTGGCAGGACGATTCGTTAGAATCATCTGCCGGCGCCGTCTGGAAGAGGGGGCGTGTCAGGAATATATTGAGGTGCTGATGATATTAGGAAATACAGGAACATATCTCTGTCATTTTCTGTCTGCTATATCTCACATGTGTATTCTGCTTTGAAGGGATGGTTATCTGGCTGTATTACATTTGCATTGAATTTCTCTGGAAGCAGGGGGCTGGGACATTAGCATACAGTTCCTCTGGACAGCCAGAAAACAGGTAATTAGGAAACACTTAATCAGACAGTTGCTTTGAAGCAGATCACACAGGACATCCTGCTGCAATGTGAAAGCCTTAATCAATTGTCACCTGTAACCTGGGGAGATTGGAGGTTAACAAAGTCTTTTGTTGTATAGGACACTTCACATGTGGATGTCAGATCTCTGGGAAATCAAATTATGTCTGAGGATGTTATTAAATCTAGCTTCCCCCCGTCCACACAGGCTTACAGCCTCCAGGCGTATTTCATAGTATAAAACCGCAGCTAGGATAGCCACAACTTGTAGTTCTTGGAGGTAGCTCACACGGCTAGAACTAACCTGGTTCCTGACCAGAAGTGCGTACCGCCCGCAACAACACCAGATCGATACGCTGGTACGTTTATTTCCCGTTTATTTTGGTAAGCAAAATCGCTTTGTGTGTTATCTTTGTACATTTTATCTTGTAACTATTTTTACTTTGTTTTTTTTGTAATCTTTTTGTATATATTCAGTTCTGCACTGTTCTATGTTTTTTCTGGAATATTAAATTATTATTTAATAAGTTTGACTTCTGCCGTACTAAACTAACACTCATAGCCTAGAAGAGACTGAAGTGTAACCGTGTATAAGTTCATGCCTAATTGTACGCTTGAGCAACACTACCGTAGGAAATTGTAATTGCATTGTGTGTGGGGGCGTTTGTCATACGTTGGCCTAAGCGCGCAGCTGACCCAACGTACGAACAACGCCAGTGCGAGTAGCTAACAGTATCGTTCGGAACGACTGTTAGTGGGTCTTTGCTTCACGACAGTGTAAGATTGCAACTGTGTGTGTGTGTGGGTGCGTGGCGTTCCCGTATTTGGCCTAAGCGCAAAGCTGACCCAAATACGAAAACGCGGAGTGCGCGCTGAGGACTCGACAGCAGAGTGGAAGTGTCTAGCAACGCTAGTGGTGGCAGTGAGAGGTGTTTTGAGGGGTTCCAGCCTTGTTTGTAGCTTAAATAAGGCTGTTCCCCGCTTAATCTGGTCAAACCCGCAGTCGGGAACCGTATACGCAGGCGGTTCTTGACACAGAGGACTAGCCAATCAGCAGCATGCAGCCCTGACGGACCTGATGGAAAACCATAGGCTTAACATTTAAATGACCTGCTGGATCCATGCCCCTCGAGGCTTTAACATATATCCCACCGCCCATCAAAGCGTAACAACGCCATCAAAATGCGGAATTCACTCACCGCCGCCAGCGCTGCTCCGTATGAGCACGGAGGATCTCCCCACCTGAATAGAGAGGATAGTGGTGGATCCTGAGAAATGTAACCAGAGGATTGAACAGATATGACAGAGATTTAGGAGAAGAGGTTATCCAGATGCAGTATTAGAGAAAAAGAGTAAAGAACAGGTAAAAAGAAAAGTTATGGGACCAAGAGTACCATTTGTAAGTACCTATAACAGCCAAAGTTATCAAATTGGCCAAATTGTAAAGAAGCATTGGAAAATCTTGAGTGAGTCATTTCCACAGGTGCAGGAATTTAAATATCCACCCTTGATGTCTTTTCGGAGGCCACCTACTATTAGGGATAAAGTTGTGCATACGTATCGTGATGATGGGGTGTCAGTTGGTAGGAACGGGACCTTTCCATGTCTGCATTGTCATATGTGCAACAGTGTAGTGAAGGGGGACACCTTTACCCATCCCTCTAGTGGACGTAGATTTTCCATAAAGGGCTACTTCACATGTGAATCCGTATATGTGGTCTATCTATTGAAATGCCCATGTGGCCTTGGCTACGTTGGGAAGACTACTCAGCCACTAAGGGACAGGATTTCCTCCCATAAATCAACCATTAGAGGGGAGAGCAGTAAACATTCAGTTGCATGTCACTTTAGAGAATTTGGACATAATGTTTCTCAACTTAGGGTTCAGGTTATTGATCAGACCCCCCTAAAGATGCGCAGAGGGGATCGCCATAAGTTGCTTTTGAGAAAAGAAGCTATGTGGATTAGAAAGTTAGGTACTCTGGGGAGGGGTGGTTTAAACAAGGAATATGACCTGTCACTGTGTATTTAGATGTGTTGCTAATTTATTCTGCGTGTTTGATGTAGTAATAGACTTGTATTTATTTTTCTTTCAGGTGCAGGATGGCTGACTATGAAGTGACATGCAGACCCTGGCTTAACTTTTCCAGATTGCCCAAGGGGGACCGTTTAGTTGGCTCTGTGAAGTGTGGGTGCCGGGGATGCTCTTTTTCCTCTTCCAGGTCTGTGTATTTATTTTGAGTTACTAGGTAACCAGCTACCAATGGGAGCGCCGTAGAGGGGAGGGGCATTGATTGCCCCTGTGTTGCGGCGCGTCCGGTTGCTTGGCTGTAGCTAGACGCATTGGTCGCATAGTGTTATGCGCGGTGCGTCTGGATACACGTGATGTATCACGTGCTTTGATGACGCCGACTTGGAGTGAGGAGGGGCGGGGAGGTCCTCCGTGCTCATATGGAGCAGCGCTGGCGGCGGTGAGTGAATTCCGCATTTTGATGGCGTTGTTACACTTTGATGGGCGGTGGGATATATGCTAAAGCCTCGAGGGGCGTGGATCCAGCAGGTAATTTAAATGTTAAGCCTATGGTTTTCCATCAGGTCCATCAGGGCTGCATGCTGCTGATTGGCTAGTCCTCTGATCACCTGATTATCTCTTTTGCTATATAAGTGATAGATGTTACTTGTGTTGGAGATTGATGTTATGCTATACGGATTGAGAAAGGGAAGATTGCCCGAAACAGCGGAGCTGTCGCTGTCTGCTTCATCATGATCTTTTAATCCTTTACAAATAAAAGAGCTATTTTACTAAGGTCGGTGCTGACTCATTGGAATCCAATCTAACACCACAGACTTCACCCTATGTGGTGCATCCCTGCTTGAAAAGGAGGTGAGGAGACAACACCTACCTGACTACGGTTACACCCAGGCCTTAATATTTAAGGTATTGGAGCTGAAAGTAGAGTGATCAAATAAACTAACAGAACCAATCAGGCAGACACAGGCAAGAGATCAGCAATCCAGTAACATTCCAAGGTCATTCACAAATAGCAGAAATACCACAGTACCGAGGGCAAGGCAAATTCCAGATCAGAGTTCAGTCCAAAGGTCAGTCCAGGCTGCAAAGAGGGTGGTCAATAGGTAGGCTGAAGGTCGGTCCAGGCAGCAAACAAGGGAAGTCCAATAAACAGGCAAAGGTCAGAATCCAACAGAAATCCAAAAATTCAGGAGCACACCCAGCAATGAGCTAACGCTAAAGCTATCAAGGGCAATGACAGAATGCACTCACATCCTTAAATATATCTAGCAACCAATCAGTGGCCAGACACTCTCGCTTTGCACCAATCACACCACAGCAAATACCCTGCCTAAGTGTCAACTGACTGAAAGTGTCAGCTGACACTAACCTTTTCTCAGTGAATAGGACGGTTGCCTGTGCCTGAGCATTCATCCTCCCTCAGCCCTGGCGTGTGTGTATGTGTGCACAACCCTGTCAGGAAGGATAAAAACAAGGAACACCAAGAGCCCCAATAGTGTAATATGTACTGGTAAATGGTTATTAAATAGAGTAAATATTAATACTCACAAACCAGGGTTACCATTAGGCAACCACTGTAAAGGCAGGTGGGGAGATTTTCCTGACCCCACTCAGGAATAAGAAGTCGCTCTCTGTAGATGAGAAAAAGGGGGTTCAACCCTCCACTCAGGGTGGACTCAATATTATGCAGGAGAACAGAGTCGCCAAAAGGATAAAAAGATGCTAAATGAGCTTAAAAAGCAAATTCTTGGTAAATAGAGGCGGTAGTGGTGGACTTACCTCCTCCAAGTAGACACACAATGACTGTAGTAAAGACAGTCAATATATATTATTTATGAACTCCAAATATGCAACGCGTTTCACAGGTTTGATCCAGCTTCATCAGGCAATAAAAACGGAGCAATAGCATATGTGGTCAGTAGAAGAGCCAGGCACCTCTGTCCGTCAGGAAGGATGCTGCGGAAGTGGACGGAGCGGTCTGGCTCACGTCGGAAGCAATCACATCATAGCATCCATCAAGTAAGCCCCTGATAGGTGTGAAGTGTTATTTTTAGGTCCATTTTTTTTTGTGCCTGATAAGCTTTTCCTTCTTACTTCTTAGAAGAGTAAGAACAACTACGCTAAGGTTTTCATAAAATGAATACATTTATATTTTTGGGGTCACTGCAGAACATTCCACAATAATGCAAATCTTGTTAAACTAACCTAACCAGAGTGCAGTGTCAAAAGGGGATATTTGCTCTTTCTTGGCTTCAGTTAATCCAACTTTGACTGACCTTATTTATTCAGGATGGGAATACTAGATGGTAAATCAACATAGGTTAGACGGTAATACCTTATTGACCCTGAAATTGTCATATATCAGAATTTGCACTGATCATTCATTGTCATGCCAATACAGTCTGTCTCCACAACAATTTAGCACTTCTAACAGATATGTTATTTACACTGTGCTTTTACCCTTACTGATCACAAAAGCACAGAAATACACAGTCTTTATCTTGCACATTAGGTTAAAATTATTTTGCCCTTGAACTATCTTAATGATCTTGTCTCATATTGATTTGTTAAGCTATATACTGCATGAGGAAGAGGTGTGTCTTAATGCAATCTGTACTTAGTGCTTCTTCTTCAATTCAGTAGCCAAGTCCACATTTACTGTTATTTCCATGAAATCTCCCCCAACTATTAATGGCTTCTGATTTTTAGTCTTTCATAGAATAGTTTCCAAGTAAACAGAGGAATCACCCTGTGGCAATTCTCCTTTTGCGGCTGTCATGATGATGAGGGGGGATTTTATGGAGGATGTCAGTTTTTAAAAGGTCTGAGAAGAAAGACTTTTTGCACTGTTTTTCATTATTATCAGACCAAGGGGCTGAATTATCTTTTCATCTAGTGCAGCAGCAGCAGCAGCTGCAGTAGTAGTAGTAGCAGCAGTAGTAGTAGTAGTAGTAGTAGTAGTAATAGCAGCAGAAGCAGTAGTAGAGCTGAAGCAGTAGTAGTAGCAGTAGCAGTAGCAGGAGCAGGAGCAGTAGCAGCAGCAGCAGCAGCAGCAGTAGTAGTAGTAGTAGTCAGGGCCACCATGATACATTTTGGGGCCCCTCACACATCATCATGCCTGGGCCCCCCTCCCTGGGCCCACCCACTGGTTGCTGTGCCCGCCCACTAGCCACCCCACCCCCATGTCTGTGCGTGAAGTGCACTGTGGCGAAAATTGTACATGGCTCCGAGACTGAAGAAAGCAGAATGCACAGCATGATGCAGCAAAAAGTGGGCATGACCATGGCATGTTGTGGGTGGAGCCAAATACTTGCAAAATACAGGTAGTCCCCGGTTAATAATTGAGATAGGGACTTGTAGGTCTGTTCTTATCCTTTATCTATTCTCTTTGGTCCCCCTGTTTTCTTCCTGTGCCTCTTTTGTCCCCCTCTGTCTCACCTCAGTTTGTGCCTCTTTTGTGTCCCTCTGTGTGACCTCATGTTCCCGTCTCATCTCTTTTCTCCCTGTGCCTCTTTTGTCCGCCTCTGTTCCCCCTGTGCCTCTTTTAACCCCCTGTGTTACCTCTTGTCCCCTGCTGTCACAGCTAGTCCCCCTGCCCTAGCCAGGTATAGGTGCCCCCAGTATAGGTAGCCTGGAATAGCTGGTGCCCCAGTATAGGCCAGCAAGATACAAGTGCCCCAGTATAGGTATTGAACTATAGGTGGTGTCCCAGTAAAGGTAGCCTGGTATAGTTGCCCCCAGTATAAGTAGCCTGGTATAGCTGGTGCCCCAGTATAGGCCAGCAAGATACAGGTGCCCCAGTATAGGTATTCAACTATAGGTGGTGCAGTAGTATAGGTAGCCTGGGATAGTTACCTCCAGTATAGGTAGCCTGGTATGGGTGGTGCACCAGTATAGGTTAGCCAAGTACAGGTGACCCCAGTATAGATAGCCAGGTACAGGTGGTGCCCTCAGTTAAGGTAACTAAGTATAGGTGATCCCCCAGTATAGGTAACCAGGAATAGGTGGTGCCCCAGTATAGGTAGCCTGTAGCCAGATATAGGTGGTGCCCCAGTATAGAGATTCTGCTGTAGCGGACTCACTCATCTGTTCCCCACATTCAAGCGCTGATGTCACTCTTCTCTCAGTGCTGGAAAACGGTGTGCTGGCTAGTGAGCCACAGGCTCGCAGCCAGCACATGAGGCCCTTGCAGCGCTTTTTTTGGGGGGAGGGGCAGGGCCCCCAGAGGCCCTGGGCCCCTCACTGCAGTGTCAGTTCTCCCCTCGATGGCTGCCCTGGTAGTAGTAGTAGCAGCAGCAGCAGAAGCTGTAGTAGTAGTAGTAGTAGTAGCAGTAGCAGCAACAGCAGCAGTAGTAGCATTTACAGCTCTATCATCTTGCACGGCCTGTACAAGGTAAGAAACAAAGAAAACAAAAAAACTAAGAAAACAAACAGCATACAGTCCCTTCCCACTTATAGAAACAGGGGTCTATTGGACCCTGCAGTCATTCACCAAATATGTAAAATTGTTTTGTGTTTTTCCACTTACACATGATATGCCATTATCCTGACCAACGATAGTTTCTTCCTGCCATAATAATAATAATAGCTCTTCAGCTTGATTTGTAAACATTAACCTTACATGCCGCAATGTCCATTATGATAGCATGTGGAGAACAATCTTCTTGGAAATATAAGTGTTCTTATTGCGCCTTTTACACCAGATCGCCACAAATGAGTTAAGGCAATTGAGAAAGCGAGCTTTGCACTCCTGAAAGAACTACTAGCTGTAACATTTAGCTCTAACAAGGGAATTTTAGTTAAGAGGAAAAATGTCTGGGGATTAGAAAATAAGAAGGATAAGGCGTGGAAAGCCAACAACCTGAAAATAAGAAAGGTCTGAAGGAAGGGTAAAGAAATTAAAAGGAAGAGGAGTAAAGGTGGGAGAATTGTCAAAGTTATGGAAAGGCCGGGATAAAGACCTTGTAGTTTTTCAGAAATCAAAAAAATGGGTTTTAAACTAAAATAAATAAATAAAACAAAATGATAGTTTGAAAACATTTTCCTTTGTACTTGTAAAATCAATTTTTAAAATATCAAAAAAAATGAATTTCTCAAAAAACAGAAGGACAAGGTATTTTTTGAAAAATGTGTTCCCTCTATTTCCGTTAACATACGTAGGAATTTTAGTGATGTTAGCATATATGGGGGGTTTGTTATTAACTGCTAAATTCGGTATGTCATTACGCAAAAATACACAAACTTGCAAAACTACCATTACTGATTATGTTTACAAAATAAATTATCACACCTTTTCCTGAAATTTTGAATTGCGATTTTGCATATTAATTGCAAATTACAATCCAAAATTACGATTATGCGAGATTTGTGCTTATCGCTAAGATAGATATAGATAGATAGATAGATAGATAGATAGATAGATAGATAGATAGATAGATAGATAGACAGACAGAGATAGGCGATTTTAACAATGTCTCCATGGAACAGTTTCTACCATGTTGTATACTTCCATGCATTTATACTTATGTACTGAACAGATCTGCGTCTAATGCATCTCTTCTCATTTAATGGACCCAGCATTTATCTATAATTATAGGAAACAAAACAGTATGCCCTGCTTTCAGAAATCCAGCATTTATCTGCTTTAACCAGAGGTCAGAAAGGAGGCATAAAATGCTTCCATGGGTAAAATGGAGAAAGTGACAAATGAGTTTTTGGTGTTAAAGTTCAGAATCATATTTAAAAAAAAAAAGCAACCCATCAGTGCACTTTGTTAATTTGTGTTATCTGCTCTTTTTGTCTTATTTTGAAATGGGCTGTTAATAGGTACCTTTCATTTTGTCTGAATTCTCACAATTTGTGTGTTTGCATGCTAAAAACAGATGCTAATTATTTTATTAGGTATTGCTGAATGAACTTGAAATAAAAGACAGATAAACAAGTCATAAATAAACTATTACAAATTAAAGACGCCTCTATTCATATGGACATAATAATAGGATACTTTGCTCTCTGAATGTGTTCTTTAGCCAAAATTGACATTTTCATTAAGTCACTGCAATGCATTAGCCCATGCTGCAATATGTATAGGGTGAAAAAGTCCATAGATAGATAGATAGATAGATAGATAGATAGATAGATAGATAGATAGATAGATAGATAGATAGATAGATAGATAGATAGATAGATAGATAGATAGATAGATAGATAGATAGATACAGTAGATACCTGTAGATTTAAAAATAAAATACATTCATTTCTGGCTTTATGTGTTTCTTGCAGCTGGTCAGTCCAATCTTTAATTAATTACTGTAAGTTTTTTTTGTGCTGATTTTGCCATTAACTGTGTTTATGTGGTGCAATAAATCTATTTGTAAGTTAAAGAGTAGACATTTTCATTAATCAAGAGCTGACAAGGTGCACTATTAGTGTCTTATCTAATATAACCTACTATTAGTTGCATTCTGGTTATATCATGTAATTGCCATTAGCTACCAGCTATTACCAAACTTGCTGTAGAATCAGATTGGATATGTAGGTATTATAATAATAATAATAATATGTTATTGATATATTATTATCATTATTCCAGCAGCATTTTAACGCCCTTTTAAACTAGCAAAGTAAACCTGTGGTGTGTTACTCTATATTACCGCAAGGGGCCAAATTGTGGTCCCTTGCGGTGTGCCAGAAGTATCTAAATTGACGCAAGGGCAACATTACGTTACTGCAAGCACCGCACAGTGCAAAACACGGTGCTTGGGGTAATGTAAGCCTATGGGGGCGATGCATGTAGTATAAATGAAGGAGCGCAGTGACACACTTCCTGCCTAGCAAGGAGTACATCATCACTAGGGGGGGGCGGTGCTATGCATATGACCCCGTCATTACACTCTGCCAAAGGATCATGTGCTTGTCATTTTTTTACATTGTGGTAGGGGCATCAGATCCCAGCACAATGCAAAAAATAGGTCTAAAAGCAGCCTGAAAGAACATTCACAATACTAATTGCCCCACAGCAGAGTTTACACATCACATTCAAATAGCTAGTAAAGTCAAAGGTCAGTTTTTATGGAGAAAGCTAAAGTCATCATGTTGGACTATGCTGTACAGTGTACATCCTGCAACATGTATGCATGCCTTGATCAGCGGATTGAGGGTGTTTACTGTTGCCCTGGGTGTGTGCGTGTTGCTCAGTTAGAGGCGGAAGTCGCAGAGCTAAATAAGCATCTCGCAACACTGAGAAGCATACACAACATGGAGAAGAGCTTGGATCTCACGATCCAGACACTGGATGGAACCGTTGAAGATGAGGAGGGTGGAGTACAGCCAGACCAAGAAGCAGAGGCAGCCGCTAGTTGGGTCACAGTTAGAAGGGGTAGGGGAAAAAGTGGCAGGGAGGCTAGTCCCGAGTTGTCCCTCACTAATAAGTATGCTTGTTTGCGTAATATTGGGGAGGATGATTCAGGAGTAGCAATGCTGCAGCAGGATGTGCTCCTTAGCAACCAAGGGGCAGACTGCTGTAACGAGAAAGGGAATAGGAGTGCAGCTAAGGCTAGACAGGTACTGGTGGTAGGGGATTCAATTATTAGGCGCACAGATAGGGTAATCTGTCGAAGAAACCGCGAATGCCGTACAGTCTGTTGCCTCCCGGGTGCTCGGGTTCGGCATGTAGCGGAAAGAATTGACAGATTACTGGGTGGGGCTGGGGAAGACCCGGCTGTCATGGTACACATTGGCACCAATGACAAAGTTAGTGGGAGATGGAAGGTCCTCAAAAATGATTTTCAGGTACTTGGAGATAAACTTAAAGCAAGGACCTCCAAGGTGGTGTTTTCTGAAATACTGCCAGTGCCACGTGCTACATCTGAGAGACAGAGGGAGCTTAGGGAGTTAAATAAGTGGCTGAGAAATTGGTGTAGGAAGGAAGGGTTTGGGTTCCTGGAGAACTGGGCAGACTTTGCAGTCGGCTACAGGTTCTACAGCAGGGATGGGCTGCACCTTAATGGGGAGGGTGCAGCTGCATTGGGGGAGAAGATGGCTAAACGGTTGGAGGAGATTTTAAACTAGGATCTGGGGGGAGGCGGGAGGATAAAGTCTCAATACATAGACAAGATGAGGTAAAAAGACAGTGGGAACCTGTCATTATGGAGGGTGGAGAGGGGGGTGGGGACAGTGTAAAGATTAAGGAGGTTGGTAAAAATTCAAGTAGCCCATTTCATGTAAACAAAATGGGTAAATGTGGTGGTAAAAATATAAAGTGCATGGTAACCAATGCTCGGAGCCTTGCAAATAAAATAGACGAACTAGAGTTCATTCTGAATGACAAAGGCTATGACATTGTGGGAATAACCGAGACATGGATGGATGAAAGCCATGACTGGATAGCTAATTTAAAAGGATACAATGTGTTTAGGAGGGATAGAACAGGGAAAAAAGGTGGAGGGGTTTGTCTCTTTGTTAAGAATTCTCTTACAGCTGTCCTCAACGATGAGATGGAGGAAGATTGCGAAGATGTGGAGTCCGTTTGGGTAAATATTCATGGTGGAAATAAAAGTTGCCAATTGCTTATTGGGGTATGCTATAGGCCACCTCTTATTAATGAAGCTGCAGAACTGCGATTACTACAGCAGATTGAAAAAGCTGCAGGTAAAAATGAGGTCATAATTATGGGCGACTTCAACTTTCCAGACATTGACTGGAGTATTGAGGCTACCCATTCTGGTAAAAGCAGCAGATTTCTGGCAGCACTACAGGACAATTACTTGACTCAAATGGTAACTGAACCAACTAGGGGGAATGCGTTACTGGATCTGATCATTTCTAATAGACCAGATAATGTATCAAATGTGCAGGTTCAAGAACATTTGGGAAATAGTGATCACAACATGATAACGTTTGAGCTGGTGACTGATAGGCCAAGGGGCAGCGGGACCACTAAAACTATGAACTTTAGAAAAGCAAAGTTCACTCAAATTAGGCAGGCACTAAGTTTGGTGAACTGGGATAATGTACTACAAGGGGAAGACACTGAAGGGAAATGGCAAGCTTTTAAACTTATACTCAATCAATACTGTAGTATGTATATCCCATATGGAAACAAAATGTCTAGGAATAAAAAAAGGCCTCTATGGATGAATAGAAAGGTTAAAGATAAAATGAAGAGGAAAAAGAATGCCTATAAGGTCTTAAAACAGGAGGGGACCGAGGCTGCACTAAGCAATTATAAGGAGTGCAATAAAAATTGTAAAAAAGAAATTAGGCAGGCAAAGATTGAAGCTGAAAAACAAATCGCTAAGGATATCAAATCTAACCCAAAAAAGTTTTACAAGTACATTAACTCTAAAAAAAGAAAGGTTGACTGTATAGGACTCCTAAAGGATGAGGATGGGAACTCAATGGTGGATGACCAAGGTAAGGCAGAGTTATTAAATGCTTTCTTTGCTTCTGTCTTCACAAAAGAAACAGCACTGTTGCAAACTACAGAGGCGGAAGAGTCTCAATCTTCTAACTGTAATATTAAATACTTAACGCAGGAAGAAGTGAAGGCAAGACTAAATAAATTAAAAATAGACAAGGCACCTGGCCCGGATGGCATGCATCCTCGGGTCCTAAGGGAATTAAGTTCAGTTATAGATAAACCCCTTTATCTTATCTTTTGTGACTCTCTTGCAACTGGCAGAGTCCCAGTGGATTGGCGTACAGCCCACGTTTTCCCATTATTTAAGAAGGGCAAAAAATCTGATCCAGGAAATTATAGACCTGTAAGCTTAACATCAGTTGTATGCAAACTATTTGAGGGGTTACTAAGAGATACTATACATGACTTCATAGTAGAAAATAATCTTATTTCTCAGCATCAACATGGGTTTACTAAAGACAGGTCCTGTTTGACTAACATGCTCAGCTTTTATGAGGTAGTGAATGCTAATATGGATATTGGGAATGCTGTAGATGTGATATACTTGGACTTTGCAAAGGCCTTCGACACTGTTCCCCACAAAAGTCTGGTGCAAAAGTTGAGAATGCAAGGACTGGGGAAGAGTCTGTGTTCATGGATAGGGAACTGGCTAATGGACAGAAAACAAAGAGTTGTGGTCAATGCCAATGGATCATACTCAAAATGGGAGACTGTTAGCAGTGGGGTCCCACAGGGGTCTGTTCTGGGTCCAGTGCTCTTCAATTTATTTATTAATGACCTAGTAGATGCAGTAGTGAGCAATGTTGCTATTTTTGCAGATGATACAAAATTGTGCAGAATCATTAACTCTCAGGAAGATAGTGTCATATTGCAACAGGATCTGGATAGGATGGCTATATGGGCACATACATGGCAGATGAAATTCAATGTTGACAAATGTAAGGTCATGCATTTTGGACGTACGAATGGTCTAGCACCATACAAAATAAATGGGATACAGTTGGGGACATCAAACTTGGAGAAGGACTTAGGAGTACTCATTGACAACAAGTTAAATAATCGTACTCAATGCCAAGCAGCTGCAGCTAAAGCTAACAAAATTTTGGGATGCATTAAAAGGGAAATAAAAACTCGAGATGCTAGCATAATATTGCCCCTGTTTAACTCTCTAGTAAGGCCACATCTGGAATATGGAATTCAGTTCTGGGCACCACATTACAAAAAAGATATTGCAGTTTTAGAGCAGGTGCAGAGACGAGCAACAAAATTGATGCGTGGGATGGAAGGTCTCACTTATCAAGAAAGGTTAGATAAACTGGGTTTATTTAGTCTAGAGAAAAGACGCCTTAGAGGGGATCTAATTTACATGTATAAATACATCAGAGGGCAATATAATACCTTGGCGGATGAGCTTTTTGTCCCTAGGCCTTCTCAAAGGACTAGAGGACATGATCTGCGCATGGAGGAAAAACGTTTTAGCCATTTATTTAGGAAAGGGTTCTTTACAGTAAGAGTGATTAAGATGTGGAATGCATTGCCACAGGAAGTCGTTATGGCAAACTCTATACCTGCATTTAAAGGGGGCTTAGATGCTTTCCTTGCGTTGAAAGACATCCATGGCTACAATTACTAGGTAATGCCTAATGATGTTGATCCAGGGATTTTATCTGATTGCCATCTGGAGTCGGGAAGGAATTTTTCCCTTTAGGGGCTAATTGGACCATGCCTTGTAAGGGTTTTTTCACCTTCCTCTGGATCAACAGGGATATGTGAGGGAGCAGGCTGGTGTTGTACTTTGTACTGGTTGAACTCGATGGACGTATGTCTTTTTTCAACCAAAATAACTATGTAACTATGTAACTATGTAACTATGTAAGAACCTGCTAGTATGATCTAGGCAGGCAGTGGTGACACAGTTCTAGCTATGGGTGAACACCCAACATAGGAAGTGACCGGCACACTTTCCACCTACAGAAATATGCAGCAGCAATATGTAAGCAATACTGTGATGTGGTTGTCATTTTTTTTTATTTATTTTTTTTATTATTTTTGATTTATATGAAATCTAACATTAAAAAACTAAAACCACAACTAAACCAACAACTATTAAACAAGGCAAACTTTAAAAGCAATGATCATGATGAACATAAATATTACATACAAGCGCAGTGATGGACAAAATATTGTCTTTGTGAGTCTTTGTGACTGTCAGTGGTGGCTCCAGTTTTTTTTTTTTCGGGGGCGGGCATGAAGAGGCACAATGGTAAACTGGTGGGGCCCATGACAGAATTGTTTTTGTTATGTTCAGCAAAGACCAGTTAAAGAGACTCTGAAGCGAGAATAAATCTCGCTTCAGAGCTCATAGTTAGCAGGGGCATGTGTGCCCCTGCTAAAACGCCGCTATCCCGCGGCTAAACGGGAGTCCCTTCACCCCCAAACCCACCCCCACAAAACTTGGTCGTAAACTTGGTCATAGATTTCTTTCTTCCTGGAGGCAGGGCTAACAGCTGCAGCCCTGCCTCACAGCGCGTCTATCGCCGCCTCTCCCCCTCCCCTCTCAGTGAAGAAAGACTGAGAGGGGCGGGGGAGAGGCGGAGGTACGCGTCTGATAGACGCACATGAGGGAGGGCTGCGGCGGTTAGTCCTGTCCCAATGCAGAAGCGCTCCCCGGCTGCACGGAGGGGATTTGGGGGTGAAGGGATCCCCGTTAAGCCACGGGATAGCGGTGTTTTAGCAGGGGCACACATGCCCCTGCTATCTATGAGGTCTGAAGCAAGATTTATTCTCGCTTCAGACTCTCCTTAAAGAAGTTCATATTTAACAAACAAAACTCTGCCACACTATGAATAGTATCGAAGCACCAGCGTAACTATAGGGGATGCAACCCAATCAGCCCCAGAGGGGCCCTGCCATGTGCGGGGAGAGCGCTTCCACCCGCCCGGTTGTGGGACCCCACAGCCAGGTGTTGAACTTGCCGCCAGTTCATTCCCCGCAGCCTGCAGTCTCCCGCAAGGCAGTGCAGGGCTACGGAAAGATGGCATCTGAAGCCCTGCACTGGAGACTATCTGCGTCTCCAGTACAGGGCTTCGGGCGCAATATTTCTATAACCCTTCTCTCTGCCTGTCAGCGCATGAGATTTGCTGCAGGAGGATCGTCGGGGGAGCTGCGCGCCAGAGGCCGGCCGGGAGAAGAAACTTCTGTCAGGTGAGTGAATGTTTTTCTGGTGACTGCCCACATTAAGAAGATTATTTTCTGGTGACTGCTGCTCACATTAAGAAGATTATTATCTGGTGACTGCTGCCCACTTTATGATTATTATCTGGTGACTGCTGCCCACTTTTTACGATTATTATCTGGTGAAATACTGCCCACTTTATGATTATTTTCTGGTGAAATGCTACCCACTTTACAATTAATTTCTGGTGAAGCATTGCTGCATTACAATTATTTTATGGTGAAACGCTGCCCCATTACAATTATTTTATAGTGAAATGCTTCCCCATTACGGTTAATTGGCACCTATGGGGGAGGGGCATCCAATTTTTTGCAAGGGTGACCGGTGATTTCTAGTTATGCCCCTGTACCGAAGCATAGTAAAAACAATAATAAACCTGCATTTTTTGTAGTATTAGATCACACACACAAAAAAAAAACATTACTGAACTACTAACAATTGCAACAGTAAAATAGCTCACATTCTCAGAAATAAATAATGCACAAGTACCTTTTTGAAGATTCCAGACTTTCGGTCTCATGACCTGTGTACTGCTCCAAAATGGCTCCAATTGTGAGCAGCATGATGGCGTAGTGGATAGCAATCTTGCTTTGGTTCATATCTCAGCGAGGGAACTAATTGCATGGAGTTTGTATGTTTTCTCCATGTCTGCATGGGTTTTCTCTGGGCACTTCATTATTCTCCCACACCCCAAAAACGTAGATAAATTGGCTTCCCTTTAAAGAGAACCTTAACTGAGAGGTATAGGGATGTTTCCTTTTAAACAATACCAGTTGCCTGGCAGTCCTGCTGTTCTCTTTGGCTGCAGTAGTGTCTGAATCACACAGCTGAAACAAGCATGCAGCTAATCCAGTCTGACTTCAGTCAGAGAGCACCTGATCTGCATGCTTGTTGAGGGGCTGTGGCTAAAAGTATTAGAGACACAGGGTCAGCAGGAGAGTCGGGCAACTGGTATTATTTTAAAAGTAAAAATCCATATCCTTCTCAGTTTAGGTTCCCTTGAAATTGGCCCTAGATTACAATGGATATATTACTATGGTAGGAGTTAGATTGTGAGCCCCTCTGAGGGACAGTTAGTGACATAATTTTGTACTCTTTAAAGTGCTGTAGGTGTCAATGCTATATAAATACTACATCATCATCATCATCATCATGTGGTAGGACATTAGACCATGACTACGGTGGATAATAGATTGTGAGCAGATTGTGAGCTCCTCTAAGGACAGTCAGTGACATTCATTTTCACTCTGTAAAGTACTGCAGAAGATATCAGTGCTACAGAAATACAGAATAATAATATTCTATGACTAAGCTATATACATACTTATAATAATTAGGGTGAAACATTATTGTAATTATTGGAGAGAGGGAGAGAGGGAGAGAGGAGTAGAATGTAGAGGAGGAGTAGAACAGTAAAAACTTAAAAAGTATATATATAAAATAAAACTGTGGAATATCTTAAAAAGTCATTTTTAGGAGAAGGAGGATAGATACAATTGTTTATTTAATTCGTTTATTTTCACCTCGGGTGTCCTTTAACTACCTAAGAACCGCCTAACACCAATTGGTGTCAAGTCCTGGGGCAGGGATTTGCAGGAGATCCCGATGTGCGTGCATCTCTGCATGGATGACGGAGCTCCACGCCATCAGTCTCCCAGCGGCGATCGCTGCTAGGATACTGTTAGATGGCAAAAACGCAGTCTATTTACTTAGTATAGCGCTGCGGTCTAAGGCAGTGCTGTACTGGGGACAACCATGTGACACGACTGTCCCCCTGGGGGACTCAGGAGCGATCCGCTGTGATAGCTTGAAGCCTGTGAGGGAGGGTTAGGGGGGGGGGAACAGGGAAATTTAATTAAAAAAATAAAATAAATATTTATTAAAAATAAACAAACAATACTGGGGGCGATCTGACCCCACCAACAGAGAGCTCTGTTGGTGGGGAGAAAGGGGGGGGGGGGGGGGGTCACTTGTGTGCTGAGTTGGATGGCCCTGCAGTGAGGCCTTTAAGCTGCAGTGGCCCAATTAGAAAACAATGGCCTGGTCACTAGGGGGGTTTAAAACCACAGTCCTCAAGAGGTTAAAGGAATACTGTAAGGGGCCGGGTGAAAATGAGTTGAAGTTACCCGGGACTTCTAACGGTCCCCCGCAGACATCCTGTACCCACGCAGCCACTTACCGATGCTCCGGCCTCGCCTCCGGTTCACTTCTGGAATTTCAGACTTTAAAGTCTGAAAACCACTGCGCCTGCGTTGCCGTGTCCTCACTCCCACGGATGGCACCAGGAGCGTACTGCGCAGACACAGACCATACTGGGCCTGCGCTGTGCGCTCTTGATGACATCAGCGGGATCGAGGACATGGCAACGCAGGCGCAGTGGTTTTCAGACTTTAAAGTCTGAAATTCCAGAAGTGAACCGGAGGCGAGGCTGGAGCATCGGTGAGTGGCTGCGCGGGCACAGGATGTCTGCGGGGGACCATTAGAAGCCTCGGGTAAGTCCAACTCATTTTCCCCTACCCCCCTACAGTATCCCTTTAACCTCCTGAGCGGTATGGACGAGCTCAGCTCGTCCATCACCGCCGGAGGCTGCCGCTCAGGCCCTGCTGGGCCGATTTTTATCAAATAAAGTGCAGCACACGCAGCCGGCACTTTGCCAGCCGCGTGTGCTGCCTGATCGCCGCCGCTCTGCGGCGATTCGCCGCGAGCAGCGGCGAAAGAGGGCCCCCCTAGCCGCCTGAGCCCTGCGCAGCCGGAACAAAAAGTTCCGGCCAGCGCTAAGGGCTGGATCGGAGGCGGCTGACGTCAGGACGTCGGCTGACGTCCATGACGTCACTCCGCTCGTCGCCATGGCGACGATCTAAGCAAAACAAGGAAGGCCGCTCATTGCGGCCTTCCTTGTTTATTATGGGCGCCGGAGGCGATCGGAAGAACGCCTCCGGAGCGCCCTCTAGTGGGCTTTCATGCAGCCAACTTTCAGTTGGCTGCATGAAATAGTTTTTTTTTAATTTAAAAAAAACCCTCCCGCAGCCTCCCTGGCGATCTTATCAGAACGCCAGGGTGGTTAAACAAGTCACTGTTGGTGGGAAGGTATTGTTCTGGTAACCACTGATAGCTTACAGTCTAAAGTTTTTACTTTGTAAAATGAATATAATGCAATGTTTATAATTGCATATGTATCTATGAAAGGCAAATATACAAAAAAGTGTCTGAAATAGGGAAGCAAATCTGTCATGAGAGAAGAATGGAGGTTGCTATTGCTGACATCAAGGAAATTTTAGTTGCCTAATTTTTGCACTGACCTTTTTACTTCAATATTTTCTCAGTCACTCACTCAAAGCAATCATGCAAATCAGGACTGTCAAGGGAAGCCTGAACTCTGTATTTGCATACTTATTCCAGGTCTTGGATTTGGAGAATTAGCCAGAAATCCAGCATGATAGCCAGGGACACAGCGTTTGTAAAAGAAAGAAAAAAAAGAACAGCCATCTGGAGGAGCCTTGATAATCATATTTCTCCCGTATAATTCTCTGTGAGTGTTTAAAGGGAAAATTGGCAAAAGGGAAAATTTCTTAAGTTAATAAATAAAGCCAAAAGTATCAGTCTGATAATAAAGTATCTACGTGGTAAAGTAAGACTATACAGGCACCTATTTGTTTTTACATCAAATTGTTCCGAAAGAGTCTCCTACACAGCATGGTTAAAAGCTAGATTTATGAATGTTGTGCTACACAGAGATGGTTTTGACACTACAATCTTTCCGCATCAGTTTGACAGGAACCATATATAAACATGCAATGCTATTTTTACCACTCTCACGCTTAGATCAGCTACATGTTCACCTAGATTGACATTTCTATACACTAAGCATAAGAGCAACCAGTATCAATTATCTGAACAGATTATATTTACAACAAAGCATAGTTTGTTTTTTCTTTTCATTTTTTTTATAACTTAAACCTACAATGTAATAATATTGTTCTTTCTTTTATATATTTGTTTCTATGGAGGCATTTGTAGTTATGTGAAGGGCTCGTACATTTATTAGGTGTAGTATAACAAAATAAATTATTGTTCACAAAATAGTGTGCAAGTGATTAGGGAAAAAGCACGTTGGTGGAGGCGCCCAAGTTATATATTTTTTTTATCAAAGTTGCATAGGTGTGAAACAAAAATAAAAAAATTAAAACTACTGTATAATAAATAAAGGAGGTCTCTTACCTCCAAAGAAGACTCACTAGATGGAAAAAGGAGTCTTTATTATAATAAAAACGGTTATACTGTAGACAACGCGTTTCACGGCACACAGCCCGCTTCCTCAGGTCAATAAGACAGATAACCTTATTACCAGCCGTGCAGAGCAGGGGCGCATAGATCAAGCAATTAGGGAGGCTGGCTGGTATCTTACTATTTTTTCAGTGCAGGAAATGCTGTTGAAAACAAAGAAAACCCTGAGAATCCCCTCCGAAGAGGAGATGGACTGGCCCAAAACCTGTCAGTTCTGTCAGATTTTAACTGCCTACTTTTTTCGTGATAGTGGTTCTGTAAAGGACCACTATTACGGAAGTCTTAAAATGTAAAACATATGTACACATTTACAAATAAGAAGTATATTTCTTCCAGAATAAAATGAGCCATACATTACTTTTCTCCTATGTTGCTGTCCCTTACGTCCCTTACCCTAAAAACCCCCCATCGTCTCATGGGGGATTGTTAGGCTTTTTCTTTATTTTCAAAAGCACTTAGTGAATGGCAGTTGCTCCGGCTCACTGGCAAAAAAAATGTATGGTGAGCAGGGAGGCTGGCCAGCATCTTTATATAAAACTTTTTCAGGGAGTGTCTTTATAAAGAATAAAGGCCATGCCATGCTGAGAATCCCTTATGGAGGTATGGACTAGCCCAAAACCTGTCGGTAATGTCAGATTTTTACTACGCACTGCAAGTGACAGCAGCATGGGAGAAAAGTAATATATGGTTCATTTTTTTTCTGGAAGAAATGTACTTCTTATTTACATGTGTTTTAATATATTTACCATTTAAGATTTTCACAACAGTGGTCTTTTAAGCATAGGGCATGACTACTTGAGCACTGGTGTGTACAGATCAGCATGGGAAAAATTGTGTACATCATTTTGTTTTAAATTGGTGACCTTAATAAATCAATTCATTTGAGTTTTTTTTTCCTTAGGTCAGTTGTCATTAATTTATAGTGGTGTTGCTATATTTATGAAGGCATAAAAGTCTCTTGCAGGATTCTTTTTTGGTGTACCTTGATGGTGGCTTTGGGACCTTCAATCATTTGTATGAATGGCAGGGAGTGAGACATGCAATGAGGTTTACAGAGTCATCTCCTTTCACTTCACCGGAATAAAGAGGAAGCAGTGACATTTTTCAATTTCATTTAGATATAAATGAGCATATGCAGCACTTTTCCTTGACACCTATACATAAAAAAGCTCCACTCGTTATGAAAGCCAAAAGCAAAACTCCCAACCTTTTATTTCCAGAAAATAGTATTAAAATGCCTCTGTATTGCCGACATACTTTATATTTCATATTTTATTACGGTTTTTTGTTGCACTGTAAGATCTGTAAGTCATAGGTCCAAAGATTGCAATTGTTAAAAAAAACTGTTTCTTTATTTCTTCTATTTTTTTTTTTTTTACTCTACATTAAGGTATGAGCCTGTTTTTCCCCCAGCTAAAATTTCATGTTTTCGACTGGTTTCTGATGTGACATTTGCAAGCTGCAATTGTTATGGTAATGTATTTTTTTACATAAACCTTGGTAAGTTTATTCTTTTAAGTTAATAAAACATTTTGTTTGCATTGTTATGAAAATAGTGCAAGTATATAATTGAAGATGTTCCTTGGTAACTCCAGCTGAAATAAAAGGCAAAAACTGAATAATAATAGTAATAGAGGATGATTCACTTAAAGCCAGTAGGTGGATCTGTTTTCACTTGAAATATCTAGGACTGGACTGTACAAGAAGAAAACATCTGATGACTTTGACATACACTGACACTAACATACAATTTCAGATGACACTGATACTTCACCTTTAGTACCTTACCTTTGGCATGTGCAGAATGCATGAGCCAGTGCAAAGGAATGAAGAGAATGGCTGTGCTCACCGCATCCTCCTGAATACGGATAGAGCTTGAATCAAGTGTTGCGATCATTAATGTCTACTATGTCACAAGATGTCACAGTAAATTTCCTGGATGAATTCATTGTAGGACATGCTGCATCTCTGGCACCTATAGCATACAGTATTTGTCATCAAAACAGGCATCAGTAATGTCTGCTCATTGCTTAAAGCTATATTCAGGACACAGGCACAGCAAAGATAGCCTTTCTCCACAGAGGCAGACACATACCTCCAGGATGTAAAGTGCAGTGGTGCTCGGATACCCCCAATCACAAATTTTAGTGATCACGAATTCGACTCCGCCCACTTAGGAACTGACTCATGATCATGATCACGAGTAGAAAGGGATATCTAACTCGAGTGTGGTTTCGAGTCAAATAACCGCATGTAATCCTGAATCACGAGTTGTATTTGTGATAAAATACCCACCGAGTTTAACGGTTAATAGCAAAGTCCCCTTGCATGCGAGGAACACCAGATTGCCAGATATGTTAACAAGAAATAGTGGTTCTGTAAAAAAAAAAAAACATTCAAAATGACCTTATAATTTTTGAAAAAATGGATTTTTAAGTTTAAATGTATACTTTTTTCCTTTGATACTTTAAAATCGATTTTCTCAAAAACGATAAGGTCTTTTTGAAAAAAATATTTTTGCTCTTGTTCCTCTTAACATATCTGGCAAATTTAGTGTTTCTGGCATGTAAGGGGGCTTTGCTATTAACCACTAAAGTCTGCAGGTTTTTAATCACGAATACTGACTAGTGGCACACTGCCCTCACAAAAAAACTACAAAATGAGACACGAGCTGCAGAACGCAAATGGAGGAAATCCCGCCACAACAATGATTTCCTGGGATACAAGACCAAGTTGCAGACGTACCATACTGCCCTCGCTGATAGTAAACAGATATACTTCACTCACTTGATCGCTACCCAAGCCTCCAACCCACGTCGTCTTTTTGCCACCTTCAATGCCCTACTTAACCCCACACCTCCCCCCCCAACCTCCACCCTCTCAGCCACTGACCTATCAAACTACTTTATCAACAAAATTACAACAATCCGGAGGGATATTTCTCTCCTCCACTCTATCGCCCCTGCCTCCCCACCACATCCGACTCCTGCCTCTTTCTCCTCCCTTACCTCCTTCAATCCTGTCACGGTGGAGGAAGTCAACCAGCTGCTGGCAACTTCACCTGCCACTTCCTGCCCCCTAGATCCGGTCCCATCTGATTCTCTGCGCCCACATTTTTCTGATCTGGCCCCTGTCCTCACCCATCTGTTCAACCTCTCCTTCTCCACCGGCATCTTCCCCTCTATATTCAAACAGGCCACTGTGCTTCCCCTGCTAAAGAAATCTTCACTTGACCCTGCTCTGCCATCCAACTACCGCCCAATCTCTCTCCTCCCTTTTGCCTCAAAAATTCTTGAACGCCTGGCCCAACAACGCCTGACCAACTTCCTTAACTCCAACTCCCTTCTCGATCCCCTGCAGTCTGGTTTTCGCACAGCCCATTCTACAGAAACAGCCCTCACCAAAGTGGTAAACGACCTTGCCCTTGCCAAAGCCGAAGGTAAATACTCCATCCTGCTCCTCCTGGACCTCTCCTCGGCATTTGACACTGTCGACCACTCCCTCCTCCTCCACTCCCTGCAGCTAATGGGCATTCAGGACCTAGCCTTAGCCTGGATCTCCTCCTACCTCTCCAACCGCTCCTTCACAACATTTTTCAATGGCTCCTCATCCACTCCTACACCCCTCTCAGTTGGTGTTCCTCAAGGTTCCGTCCTAGGACCACTCCTGTTCTCACTCTATACTGCCTCAATTGGTAAAATCATCTCCTCCATGGGTTTCAATTATCACCTGTATGCCGACGACACCCAGATATATCTCCACACCCCAGATATCTCCTCCTCTACCATGGACAAAGTCTCTGCCTGCCTCACATCCATTTCCTCCTGGATGGCTGCCAGGTACCTGAAGCTTAATTTGGACAAGACTGAGCTTCTAATATTCCCACCCCGCACAGCTGCACCCCTCCCAGATCTGCACGTCACTATTGAAAATACTACTATCCACCCTACCTCCCAAGCCCGCTGTCTAGGCGTTACTCTGGACTCTGAACTTTCCTTTACAGCCCACATCCAAGGTATTGTCAGATCCTGCAACTTCCACCTCCGCAACATCTCCAAGATCCGCTCCTACCTGTCACTTGACACCACTAAACTACTTATCCATGCCCTTGTCATCTCCCGCCTAGACTACTGCAATTCTCTTCTATCTGGCCTCCCCTCTAACCGTACTGACCCACTTAAATTGGTAATGAATGCGGCAGCCAGACTGATACATTCTTCTCACCGCAGTGCCTCTACAACTCCGCTCTGTAAAGCACTACACTGGCTCCCCATCAGCTTTAGGATCAATTTCAAAATCCTGTGCTTGGCCTACAAATCAGTGCACAAGACCTGCCCGACCTACATCTCTGATCTGGTCCACAGGCACATACCAGCCCGCCCCCTCCGATCCTCCAATGACCTGCGCCTAGTCGCACCACGCATAACTCAGTCACACGCACGATTGCAGGACTTCACCAGGGCTGCCCCTACTCTCTGGAACTCTCTCCCACCAGCCGTCAGACTCGCCCCCACCTTTAATACCTTCAAACAAGCTCTTAAGACTCACCTCTTCACGCTCGCATACCCCCCTACACCAGTATCATAATATGTTCTGTTAGACCCCCTCTCAAAAGACGCACCTATTGTCTCCACCCCACCCTTTAGATTGTAAGCCTCTGGCAGGGCCATCCTCCCTAATGTATCCATCTTGATTATGCAATCTTACTCACAACCACCCTTCTTGTAGACTCGAACAGTCTCTATCTTGACCTATGACACTGTATTGTTATCAAATCATTTGCATGATCTTGTTTTGTTGTGAGTTTCCGTATGTTCTACCTGTATGTTAACCCATTTATCTATTGTGCAGCGCTGCGTAATATGTTGGCGCTTTATAAATACAATAAATAATAAATAATAATAATAATAGTGATCACGAGTAACGAGTCAGGTAATGAGTGCAATCATGAGTGAATTCATGATCGAGAGCCAATCACTAATGCCGATTACGACCTTGTGATCTCAAAAAATGGCTCGTGATCACGAGTTATACGTGATCACGAGCTCGTGATGAGCATCTCTGGTAAAGCGTTAGTGCACCTTAAAGGGAGACTTACCTGAGGAAAATGTGTTTAATTTACCTGGGGCTTCTTGCAGCCTCCTGGAGGCATCCTGTGCCCACAACGCAGGTCTGAGTCCCTCTGGCCAGCATCAGCGACCCCCGTAAAGTTGGCCAGTCACTGCCAGTCGGCGGCTACTGCGCACCCTGATCACGCTGCCGAGGGCACTCTGTGCATGCGCAGTAGCGGTTTTGCAGTACACTCCCAGCATTGAGAGAGCAGGGAGGAGGGGTGTGGCTGTCCTGCCTTGCGAGAAAGGCATCGTGTGCGCAAGAAGCCCCAGGAAAGTTAAACTATTTTTTTTCACTACTCTTAAGACCTCCTTTAAATTACTATTTCATTATTATTTGAATTTGTTCTATTATATTGAACAATTTTGCAAAGATTTTTCTCACTTTTCTGTATTTTATATCAATCTTTGCAATGACCCATATAAACACTGCACTGGCTAATGTAACTGATGCTTGAATGCTGCATGTGTTTTTATGGGACAAAATCACATAGAGAAAATTAAAGGGTATATCTGTGAAAATTCCTTATTAACATAGGGATCCTTATTCCACTGTGAAAGTGAGCCTACATAAGTATACTACTCAGTGGCGGACATACGGCCGTGCAGGCCGTGCCGCCGCACGAGGGCCCCTGAAGTTCCGCTGCTTCAGGGGCCCATTAAGTATTGCAGGTTTTTTTTTTTAATTTTACCTTTTATTTTAACCTGGGGGGCCCCGACTCCTGTCCTCCCCCCTCACATCGGCCCCCCCCCTCCCCCTCATGCGATGCGGCGGGAGAGCAGAAAATACAGGAAGTCTCCGCCGGGGCTGCAGCAGACACTAGAGGCTGCTGCCGCTTGGTCTCCCGTGTCTCCAACTTTGTACACTGCTCGCCACTTCCTGGTTTAGTAGCGAGCAGTGTACAAAGTTGGAGACACGGGAGACCAAGCGGCAGCAGCCTCTAGTGTCTGCTGCAGCCCCGGCGGAGACTTCCTGGATTTTCTGCTCTCCCGCCCGCCGCCGCCGCGCATACCGGGAGGGGGGCCCCGAGGTGAGTGAGGGAGGATAGGAGTCGGGCCCCCCACCCGGATAGCTACACACCCATCCACCCGGCTAACTACCCACCCGGATACCCACACACCCACCCGGCTACCTAACCACCCACCCAGCTACCTACCCGGCTACCTAACCACCCTGCCGGCTACCTACCCACCCGGCTACCTACCCACCCGGATACCCACACACCCACCCGGCTACCTACCCGGCTACCTAACCACCCACCCGGCTACCTACCCACCCGGCTACCTACCCGGCTACCTAACCACCCTGCCGGCTACCTACCCACCCACCCGGCTACCTACCCGGCTACCTAACCACCCTGCCGGCTACCTACCCACCCACCCGGCTACCTACCCACCCGGATACCCACACACCCACGCGGCTACCTACCCGGCTACCTAACCACCCACCCGGCTACCTACCCACCCGGCTACCTACCCGGCTACCTAACCACCCTGCCGGCTACCTACCCACCCACCCACCCGGCTACCTACCCGGCTACCTAACCACCCTGCCGGCTACCTACCCACCCACCCGGCTACCTACCCACCCGGCTACCTAGCCACCCACCCGGCTACCTACCCACCCGGCTACCTACCCGGCTACCTAACCACCCACTCGACTACCTACCCACCCGGCTACCCACCCACCCGGCTACCTAACCACCCACACATCTACGCACTCACCCGGCTACCTACCCACCCGGCTACCTAACCACCCACCCGTCTACCCACCCGGCTACCTACCCACCCAGCTACCTAACCACCCTGCCGGCTACCTACCCACCCACCCGGATACCTACCCACCCACCCGGCTACCTACCCACCCAGCTACCTACCCGGCTACCTAACCACCCACCCGGCTACCCACCCGGCTACCTAACCACCCACACATCTACCCACCCACCCGGCTACCTAACCACCCACCGGCTACCTACCCACCCGGCTACCTAACCACCCACCCGTCTACCTACCCACCCAGCTACCTAACCACCCTGCCGGCTACCTACCCACCCGGCTACCTACCCACCCGGCTACCTACCTACCCACCCGGCTACCTACCCACCCGGCTACCTACCCACCTGGCTACCCACCCACCCGGCTACCCAACCACTCACCCGGCTACCTACCCGGCTACCTACACACCCACCCGGCTACCTACACACCCACCCGGCTACCTACCCACCCACCAGGCTACCTACCTACCTACCCACCCGGCTACCTACCAACCCACCAGGCTACCTACCTAAAGACCCACCAGGCTACCTACCCACCCACACAGCTACCTAACCACCCACCTACCCACCCACCAGGCTACCTACCCACCAGGCTACCCACCCACCCGGCTACCCAGCCACCCACCAGGCTACTTACCCACCCGGCTAAGGGCTGCCTACCTACCTACCCACCAGGCTACCTATCCACCCAACCACCCATGGGAGCTTCACGCTGGATGGAGGCTGGGACAGGAGGTCTGCTGCTGCAGGTGAGTAAATGTTTTTTTTTATTATTTATTTTAGCAGGTGTATGTTCTGGGCAGGTCTGCCACATGATTGCGTGTATGTTCTGGGCAGGTCTGCCACATGATTGCGTGTATGTTCTGGGCAGGTCTGCCACATGATTGCATGTATGTTCTGGGCAAATTTGCTACATGATTGCATGTGTTTTCTGGGCAAATCTGCCGACATGATTGCACGTATTTTCTGGGCATATCTGCCGACATGATTGCACGTATTTTCTGGGCATATCTGCCGACATGATTGCACGTATTTTCTGGGCATATCTGCCGACATGATTGCGCGTATTTTCTGGGCATATCTGCCGACATGATTGCACGTATTTTCTGGGCATATCTGCCGACATGATTGCACGTATTTTCTGGGCATATCTGCCGACATGATTGCACGTATTTTCTGGGCATATCTGCCGACATGATTGCACGTATTTTCTGGGCATATCTGCCGACATGATTGCACGTATTTTCTGGGCATATCTGCCGACATGATTGCACGTATTTTCTGGGCATATCTGCCGACATTATGTGTATTTTCATGAAAAAAAAACCTGCACAATTATGTGAATTTTCTGGGGAAAGGGTCACCAAAACCTGGGCCCACTGTCTTTGCGTTGCACTTTTCAAGGGAACCTGAGGTGAGAATAATATTGAGGCTGCCATATTTCTCTCCTTTTAAGCAATACCAGTTGCCTGGTTGCCGTTCTAGTCCTCTGCCTCTTATTCTTTCAACCATAGACCCTGAACAAGCACGCAGCAGGTCAGGGGTTTCTGACAATATTGTCAGAACTGAGAAGATTAAGCTGCATGCTTGTTGCTGGTGTAATTCAGTTTATTACTGCAGCCAAATAGATCAGCAGGGCCGCCAGGCAACTAGTATTGTTTAAAAGGAAATAAATATGGCAGCCTCCATATCACTCTCACCCCGGGATCACTTTAAATTACAGTTAGCTCCGCCCTTATCCGGTCATTGCCACGCCCATTTTTTGCCGCGGCGCTACGCGCCGCAGGTTCTATCCACACCCATTTTTAGCTGCGGCGTGCTTAGCGCGTCGTAGGTTATAGCCACGCCCATTTTTGGCCGCGGCGCGCTTCGCGCGCCGCAGGTCAGGGGGGCCCACAATTGATATTTTGCACAGGGGCCCACTGCTGCCTGTGTCCGCCACTGATACTACTCACAGTTCTATTGATGGTCATGTCTAGGAGAACTCATGGAGAAGCATGTGATCAGTGTGATCAGGTGCTAGATACGTAGGTCTCGGATTTGCTAGTCATGATCATGTGCCAAAACAGGATGTAATCATAGCAAATCAGATTTTTGCAAATCTATCAGCTGATCAAACAAATCACATGCTTTTCCATGAGTCGTCCTGAAAGTGACCATCACTACACAATTCTATTTCAAGATTAGTATACAATGATCCCACCATCAACACAACTAAATATTTAAATAAATACCCTGATCCTAAACACACACACACACACACACACACACACATACTGAAAAGTCTAAATAGAAGGGATGACATAAAAGGTGACAAAATGCCAGTTGCAAGTGACACTAAATTAGAGCATCATTTTGCGGGAAGTAGCAATGATGTGGGTATCTGTATGTTTGTCTGTATAGGGGGAGCAGACTGGTAACGGATACCTCATTCAATGAATTTAATAGTGGCAACTGTAAGTAATAGCCTCCAACAGTGTATATGCATGTGCCCAAAGCAGGCAATTTGGGTTCTTTTGGATACCGACACAGGTGCCTGCTATTTGTAGCCATAGTTTGTATTGCAAGCAGCCCTGATGCCCTCTATTTTGTCAGGTGCCAAAACCTCTGGTTATACCTGTTACTAACATGGGCACCTGTTATGGTGCCCAAACTTACCCAGCCTCTGACACCACATATTTTTTGTATGTGCATGCATATTAGTGGATTTGTGAAGGAGCAGGGTAGTTAGGGTTAAGCATGGGCGAGGGGTCATTTAGGGTTAGGCATCCGTGGCGGATCAGCAGAGGTTAAACATTGGTGAGGGGTTATCAGTGGTGGGTGGGGGAGTCCATTACGGGTAGGCATTGGTGCTTATGTGAGAATTGGGATAGTTTAAGCGACAGTGAAGCATATATATAAAATCGGATGTGTGTATGTATGTGTGTATATATGTATGTGCCCCGATCACTCAAAAACTCCTTGATTGATTTGAACGAAACTTGATACACACATCTCTTACTACCTGGCAAGATATGTTCTGGGGGTCTCATGGCCCCCCTGCCTACCTGGGCAGAACCACAAACAGCCATTCAGATTTCACTCATTCACGTCAATGGAAAACATGGAAAATACTGCCATTCTCACAGTAATAAAGTCCCCAAACTTGGCACAGTTGGTCACTCGGTGACTGAGGTAAAAAATGTAGGGAAAGTAAGCGGAGCATAGAACAGCCAATTAAATTTGAGCAATTAATTTTCAATGGGAAAATGTCAACTGCAGCCATTCTTAGACTGTTCATTGCAGGGTTTTTAAACTTGGCACACTTGGTCACTGGGTTATTGGGATTGATATTCAGGAAAGTGGGTGGAGCTTACAACAGTCAATAAAAAAATCACCTATTGATTTTTAAGGGGAACATTTAAATAGTAGTGATGTTGCGAACCTCCGATTTTCGGTTCCCTCCGCGAAAGGTTCGGTTTGCGAAAAAATTCGCAAACCGCAATAGACTTCAATGGGGAGGCGAACTTTGAAAAATAGAAAAAATTCTACCGGCTGGAAAAATGATAGAAAACATGTTTCAAGGGATCTAATAACTGGAGGCAGACATGATTGAGTGAAATACACATCAAAAGTCCCAGGCAAAAATCTAGATTTCACATAAACCCCTATTTTAAGGTCAATTTTTTAATTACAGGCCTGCTCTGGGGTTAAGCCACTGCTTAAGGATTTGTAGCCAGGCATGGCCTTGCCTTTTGTGTTCAACAGGTGTCCAAAGAGAACCCCAGATAGCCAGGCACTGTACCACCAACACTACATGCTGAAGCCAGCCTAGCATTTATGCTCAATCCATTTATGCTCGAAATACAAGAGAAAGAGAGAGAGAGAGAGAGAGAGAGAGATGAATCTACCTGGCTATCTGGGGTTCTCTTTGGACAACTGTTGAACACAAAAGGCAAGGCCATGCCTGGCTACAAATCCTTAAACAGTGGCTGGATGGTGTAATGGTTAAGGGCCAGGGTTCGAATCTCGACTCTGTCTGTTCAGTAAGCCAGCACCTATTCAGTAGGAGACCTTAGGCAAGTCTTCCTAACACTGCTACTGCCTATAGAGTGTGCCCTAGTGGCTGTAGCTCTGGTGCTTTGAGTCCGCCAGGAGAAAAGCGTGATATAAATGTTATTTTTCTTGTCTAATTTTTCTCTTGGATTGAGCAGAAACGGTACATGCTAGGCTAGCTTCAGTTAGTAGTGTTGGTGGTACAGCGGTTAAGGTACTTACCCACCACACCGTGAGACCTGGGTTCAATTCCCAGCCAATGTGAGTTGGCTTTTATGCTACAAATCCTTAAAGGGAACCTAAACTGAGAAGGATATGTATTTTCCCTTTTAAAATAATACCAGTTGCCTGAATCGCCTGCTGATCCTGTGTCTCTAATACTTTTAGCCACAGCCCCTGAACAAGCATGCAGATCAGGTGCTCTGACTGAAGTCAGACTGGATTAGCTGCATGCTTGTTTCAGGGTGTGATTCAGCCACTATTGCAGCCACAGAGATCAGCTGGACTGCCAGGCAACTGGTATTGTTTAACAGGAAACATCCATATCACTCTCAGTTAAGGTTCCCTTTAAGCAACCTAATGTTTCTCTTGGATTGAGCAGAAATGGTACATGCTAGGCTAGCTTCAGTTAGTAGTGTTGGTGGTATAGCGGTTAAGGTATTTGCCCGCCACACAGTGAGACCTGGGTTTAATTCCCAGCCACGGTATGTAAGCTGGCTTTTGAAATACTATAATTCCCTGGCAGATGAGCATTATGGGGCGAATCGAACTTCCACAAAAGTTCGCCTTTGCATGGCGAACGCAAACCACCGAAGTTCACCTGGAACCATTCACTACATCTCTATTAAATAGCTGCCATTCTTACACTGTTAATGGCAGAGGCATAAAACCTGGTACAGTTGGTCATTGGGTGATTAGGGTTTAAATTCACTAAAGGAGCAGAGCTGCAAACAGACAGATGTATTTGCTGGATAAACTGCTTCAATTCACACATTTTTTTATGCCAGGAACCTAAAAGCTCACAATCTTGGTCATTAAGTGGCTGTGTGTCAAGGTTACAAAAAAAGTGGGTGGAGCCAAAAAAAACATTTCACTGGGAAAATTTAAACTGCAGCCATTCATACACTTTCAATGGTAGGGTTCTTAAACTATGCACAGTTGGCCATTGGTTGCCTGGGATTAATATTCAGGAAAGTGGGAGGAGCCTACAACAGTCAATCAAAATTCACCTATTTATTTTCAAGGGGAATATTTTAATTGTTGCCATTCTTACACTGTTAATAGCAGGGGCCTCAAACCTGGTACTGTCAGTCATTAGATGACTGGGGTTCAAATTCAGAAAAGGGGGTGGAGCCAAAAACAGCCAATCATATTTGTTTAATTTCTATGGGAAAATTTTAATTATTGATGCAGAGGAACCTGAAAACTTGGTCATTGAGTGTCTGTGAGTGAAGGTCATAAAAAGTGGGCAAAGACAACAACAGTTAACTGCATATCCGGGCAATGCTGGGTCCCCGCTTTTATATATATATATTTCTCTACCGGAATTACCACTGCCCGCTAGTAAAATATCAGTAATTTTACTGTTTCCACTATTTCCAGCACCCACATTCCCATGGCGCCCATTTTACATGTACATGTATGTGCCTACTGTACCTATTGTAATGGGAAAGACTAGTTCTGTCCATAACCTAACCATCATTCAGTCTAAGGTCTAGATGAAATACTCTTAAATATTTCAAAACTGATTTACGTAAATTGTGAGTGATCCTAAAAGACTGGTCTCAATTAATTAAAAAATCATTTGCCATTAAGGCACAAGAGATTAAGGTCCTCCAGAGGCTCACATGGGAAAATAATGAGGATGCAAAGAGATAGTGAATTATTTACTCACCTAGTGTACCTACTTCTCCCACAATATTACTAGTTGCTTCCAAATATCTTTTGACAACTGTCTGCATGTTTATTCATGTATGTTATTAAACTCTCATTTGCATAAGCCATTTCAAGAAAATATGTAAATTAGGCACAAAAGCCCCTTAAATAAACTAGGAGGCCATTGAGCTATAGAAACATTCCATATGAACTTTTCAGGGCTCCTTTCAGATATTCATTGAGACAAGAGAATGATGTTTCAAACATTCAGTTTGATTAATGTACTAATTAAAATGTAAAACTGACTTAATAGCAAATAAGCAACTACTGACAAGGCCACCATCTAAAGACAAGTACAGATCACTTCATATTATTATACTTAGCTGTTTATATTTTAATCACTCAAAGCACAGCATGAGTGAATTAGCAGTGTGCTTATGGATGTATTCCTTAGCAAGCATTATCAAGCCTACGGATCCCCAAGGATTGGAGCTTGTTGTGCTCCAAGCATTAACAGTAATGGCAGAAACCACAAACGACTATTGTGATGGCGGGCATTAGTGCAGAGTCAATCTAGGGATTCATTCTTTCATTAGAGTCTTTTGCTGGAGTCGATTAACAGCTGACAACTAATGACATCTAATGTGGAGTTGTAAATACAGTTTAAAAGCCAATAAATGCAAAAAGCTTTTTGCATTGTTTACAGCACAATGGAGACTAAATGTATTGTGTGCTCACACTTTATCTCACTATTTCACCACTAAAGGTAGCCATACATCTAGTGATGTATGGGCAAACTCGACCAAGAGACAAATCTCTCTCTAATCGAATCTGATTAGAGAGAGATCTGTTAGCTGCCCATACACCACAGGCTGATTCTTGATCAGTTTCAGCATGAAATCGATTTGGAATCGGCTTTTTGCACTGCCCTGACAATGTGCCCCGTATAAAGTATATATTACCTGTCCATGACCTCCGCTTGTCCCTTGCTGGTTTCCAGGATTCCTCCTCTACATACACTCATACCCCACACGGTTTCCTAGTAAGGGCACAAGTGCGTGACGTTAGACGCGCGCCCTTACTGGAAAACCACGTGGGGTGCATGTGTATGTACAGCAGAATGCGCCCGGAGCAGCAGAGGGCAAGCGCAGGTTGTGGGCAGGTAATTTAGCCTTACACTGGGCACTGGGGAAGGACATTTTTCATTAGGAGGGACAGCACCAGGGGTTTCATCTCGTTCATCAATCATCGCAAAATTGCAGGTCATTCCCGACGTGCACCCGATTGAGCAAGTCGGCCCGACAGCTTGCAGCATGTGCGATCGACAATGCGACCAATTTTCGTCCCGACATTGGTCAAATTGTCGGTTGGACTAGAGTTGAGCTGAAATTTTCGTAATTTCGCATTACTATAATTACGCATGCGAAATTTGCGATTATGATGCGAAATTAGCGTAGCGAAATTGCCATTAAAATCGTAATTGAAAATACCGTAGGCGTAATTTTCAACGCGAAATTTCGCGTTTCATTCATGCCGTAATTTCGCATTAAACGCTACCGTAATTTCGCGTTAAACCGTAACGCTCCGTATAATATAAAAAAGCCGCTGACTTTAAGGGTTAATAGCAAAGCCCCCTTAAATGCTAAGAGCCTCAAATTTGGAGAATATATTAAGGAGATCAGGAGGAATAAGAGGAAAAATTTTTTTTCAAAAAGACCTTATAGTTTTTGAGAAAATCGATGTTAAAGTTTCAAAGTAAAAATGTATACATTTAAAAACCCGCCGACTTTAACGGTTAATAGCAAAGCCTGCTTAAAGTTTAGGAACACCAAATTCCTAGGGTATATTAAGGGGATCAGTGGGAATAAGAGGAAAAATTTTTTTTTCAAAAAGACCTTATAGTTTTTGAGAAAATCGATTTTTAAGTTTCAAGGGCAAAAATGTCTTTTAAATGCGGAAAATGTCAGTTTTTTTTGCACAGGTAACAATAGTGTATTATTTTCATAGATTCCCCCAAGTGGGAAGAGTTTTACTTACTTTGTTCTGAGTGTGGGAAATATAAAAAAAAACGACGTGGGGTCCCCCCTCCCAGATTTCTTTAACCCCTTGTCCCCCATGCAGGCTGGGATAGCCAGAATGCGGAGCACCGGCCGCGTGGGGCTCCGCACCCTGACTATACCAGCCCGCATGGTCCATGGATTGGGGGGTCTCGGAAGGGGAGGGGCAGCCAAGCTTTCCCCTCCCCCTCCGAGCCCTTGTCCAATCCAAGGACAAGGGGCTCTTCTCCACCTCCGATGGGCGGTGGAGGTGGAGGCCGCGATTTCCTGGGTGGGGGGTTCATGGTGGAATCTGGGAGTCCCCTTTAAAAAGGGGTCCCCCAGATGCCCACCCCCCCTCCCAGGAGAAATTAGTATAGAGGTACTTGTACCCCTTACCCATTTCCTTTAAGAGTTAAAAGTAAATAAACACACAAACACATAGAAAAAGTATTTTAATTGAACAAAAAACATAACCACGAAAAAAGTCCTTTAATATTCTTAATTAACCATTAATACTTACCTGTCCCTTTAAATAAATGATCCCACGCAATATCCTCAGAAATGTTCTATCAGTTACAATGTAACAAAGTTATTACAATGTAACAACTTTGTTACATTGTAACTACGCCGCACCCGACGTCACTCACCGCCGCTGCCGCGTCTGCGCTGCAGGACCCGACAGAGCTCTGAGCTATAGCTCAGAGCTCTCGAAAGCATCTTTGTATTTGGGCTCCAAGGAGCCCCATTGGTCCTTAGCAGACCAATGGGGTTCCTTCTGATTTGAAGGAACCCCATTGGTCTGCTAAGGACCAATGGGGCTCCTTGGAGCCCAAATACAAAGATGCTTCTCAGAGCTCTGAGCTATATAGCTCAGAGCTCTGTCGGGTCCGTGCAGGACGCTAAGTCCCCGCCGGCTCCGCTGCCCTCCCCGCCTCTCCCACATGTCACCCACATGTCACCCACATGTGGGTGACATGTGGGTGACAGATGTGGGCGGGGTGGACAGCGGGAGCTGCGGGGACTTAGCGTCCTGCACGGACGTGTATGCGGCGGCTGAGCGGCGAGTGGCGTCGGGTGCGGCGTAGTTACAATGTAACAAAGTTGTTACATTGTAATAACTTTGTTACATTGTAACTGATAGAACATTTCCGAGGATATTGCGTGGGATCATTTATTTAAAGGGACAGGTAAGTATTAATGGTTAATTAAGAATATTAAAGGACTTTTTTCGTGGTTATGTTTTTTGTTCAATTAAAATACTTTTTCTATGTGTTTGTGTGTTTATTTACTTTTAACTCTTAAAGGAAATGGGTAAGGGGTACAAGTACCTCTATACTCATTTCTCCTGGGAGGGGGGGGTGGGCATCTGGGGGACCCCTTTTTAAAGGGGACTCCCAGATTCCACCATGAACCTCCCCCCCAGGAAATCGCGGCCTCCACCTCCACCGCCCATCGGAGGTGGAGAAGAGCCCCTTGTCCTTGGATTGGACAAGGGCTCGGAGGGGGAGGGGAAAGCTTGGCTGCCCCTCCCCTTCCGAGACCCCCCAATCCATGGACCATGCGGGCTGGTATAGTCAGGGTGCGGAGCCCCACGCGGCCGGTGCTCCGCATTCTGGCTATCCCAGCCTGCATGGAGGACAAGGGGTTAAAGAGGTCTGGGAGGGGGGACCCCACGTCGTTTTTTTTTATATTTCCCACACTCAGAACGAAGTAAGTAAAACTCTTCCCACTTGGGGGAATCTATGAAAATAATACACTATTGTTACCTGTGCAAAAAAAACTGACATTTTCCGCATTTAAAAGACATTTTTGCCCTTGAAACTTAAAAATCGATTTTCTCAAAAACTATAAGGTCTTTTTGAAAAAAAAAATTTTCCTCTTATTCCCACTGATCCCCTTAATATACCCTGGGAATTTGGTGTTCCTAAACTTTAAGCAGGCTTTGCTATTAACCGTTAAAGTCGGCGGGTTTTTAAATGTTTACATTTTTCCTTTGAAATTTTAACATCGATTTTCTCAAAAACTATTTGGTCTTTTTGAAAAAAAAAAATTTCCTCTTATTCCTCCTGATCTCCTTAATATATTCTCCAAATTTGAGGCTCTTAGCATTTAAGGGGGCTTTGCTATTAACCCTTAAAGTCGGCGGCTTTTTTATATTATACGGAGCGTTACAGTTTAACGCGAAATTACGGTAGCGTTTAATGCGAAATTACGGCATGATACGACTGTAATGCGAAAAATACGCGAAAATTACGCTTACGCGAAATTTCGCGAAATCCTTCTTCATTACGATTATGTACTTATGGCCATAATCGTAATTACACTAATTACGCGAAATTTCGCAAAATCGTAATTAGGTCATTATGCTCATCTCTAGGTTGGACATGCACTTGGTGGCACTCATTTTCATCCATTTAGATTATAATAATCAAATCGGATGGTCAATTCAATTGGCCGCCAAGTCACCTGATGCATGGCCACCTTAAGGGGTAGGACATCTGTAGATATCTTCAGATGTTTCCTTTCATAAGTCAGCCACAGCACTTTAACCTCCTTGCTGGTTTTCCCGACCCAGGCTCTGGGTTAAAAAAAGCTGCTACTATCGGTGATCCCGAGCCTGGGTCGTGGTGACTCACATGTTGCTGCTGCGGGTGTCTCCTGCAAAATCTGAGACTTCTGCGGTTAGCTGCAGCTCTATTACCTTCTTCTGTGATGCCAGATGTTTCCCCTGTGGCTGCGACTGCTCTGTCCCCTCCTGCTGTGTGGCCAGGCTTGTCCCCTCTGATCTGCAGCATGTGCAGCTCGGCTGTGCTCTGTCACCTCCAGGGTGTTCTCTTTGATCAATGATCAGCGTTTCCCCTTTGATCACTGATCAGCGTGTGCTCTGCCCTGCCCCCTCCAGCTGTGATGTCCCTCTGATTGTGGTCTGCGGGTTGGCTCTGCTCCCTCCTGCTGTGCTGCCCAGCATGTCACCTCTTATCTGGGGCATGTGCGGCTCAGCTCTGCGCTGCCTCCTCCAGCGTGTTCTATTTGATCAGAGATCAGCGTGTCCCCTTTGATCACTGATCAGCATGTGCTCTGCTCAGCTCAGCTCTGCTCTGCCCCCTCCTGCTCTGATGCCCAACGTGCCCCCTCCCACCAGCGTTGTGTGCGACGTAATTAGCGCGGGTGTTTTGTTACAAAAAAAAGTTAAAATGTATAACTGAATAAATAAAGTTAAAAATGTAAAAAAAAAAAAAAAGTTCACAGGTCATTTTTTACTCACAGGGACACTCTATAACAGTTTTATAATGTCTTGCCGTATATGTTTGATATTAGCATGCCATGATGATATATACATGAAAATCCATAGTAATATATATCCTGTTTTCTTCTTCCTTATTTCTTATGTATCTCCAGCTATGTGGGTTGTCCTCCCGTCCATCATGTCTATGATTACACCCTGGTGGGTAAGTGTGCCTCAGCATGTGTGTATTGCAATGCAAAGACAACCATACATTCACCCTCTAATATTAGTATTGCTTTAGCCTAAGAGGTAATCTCATATTATGGTGCCGTGGCTTAGCTTACTGGGCAGGTATTGCCCAGCATAGCGCTGTTAGTCACGAATTGTTAGTTTAACATATGCGATCGCACGCACAAATGAGGAGTCTTGTGTATTTTTCATTGTTGTCTGCAGACCTTACGGGCACTGTTATTGTTTCTGTTGCATAGAAACAGGTTGCAGTCAGTCCCATGACATCCTGTTGGCGAACACGCCCATTGGGGGCGGAGCGTTTAGCTCCGTCATGTCTGGGCAGAAGCGAACGGGGTGAGCGGCGAATCCCATCATTTGGGATCTCTCCACCTATGACAGGCGAGGGGCGGAGCCCAGGAACACGGCGAACTGAGGACAGCCAGCCAGGTGAATAATGGTTGTGTGTTGTTGTATACATTCAAATTGCTGCGGCAATTACCCACTATTAACTAACAGGGTGTGACTGTTGAATCCCCTGAGAGGTATGAATCACAACGTACAGTAGCGCTGTGCACACTGATAAACAATATCATTTAACCAAATGTTTTTGATTACAGGTTATAACTGGGAATGTGGCATGTTCATATTGTAAACAATGGAGATGACATCACTGTTTTGCAACATTTGGGGTGGGGTGATTGGGGATTATGTTAGTATAAGAGGTGGTTTGAATTGTATGCACTTGTAACTACACACGCCTTGAAGAAGGGGGACCCTGCGTGGCCCCCGAAACAATTGTCGGCTTTATACCTTTTGTGGTAACGCATGGCTCAATAAAAGAGCGTGAATTTATGGAAACCGGTGTGCTGATACATTTGACTACAGTAGTACTCCAGACATAGCCTATGTCCAATGTCAAGCACCCCGACTTATGTTTTGATGGTGTGCCCTCCGGGACTTCTCTTATTGCAGGATTAAAAGTGGAGGTTGACAGTGATGACCCCTTGGCGTACTTGACGTTATTCCTGACAGAGGACGTCATTGATAAAATTGTCGCCGAGACCAACAGATATGCAGTACAGCAGTTGGCAACTCCTCAATTGAGGCTGTCGCGAAGCCGTAAGTAGGAACCAGTAACCTTAGATGAATTGTGGGTGTTTCTGGGAATGATATTCCTTCAAGGAATGGTAGGGAAAACCAGTACAAAAATGGTACTGGCGCACACAACTGTTTACTTGCCACTCCGTTCTTTGACACACTGATGTCGGAATACAGATTTTCCGCTGATAATGAAGTTTTTACACTTCGCGAATAATGAGGAGTATGATGAAAGTTTTCATCCTGCCCCCAAAACTCAGAAAAATCTGGGATGTTTACCAGCTCATCCAAAGGAACTTCAGAGAGACCTATGTGCCAGAAAGGGGATATCAGCGTGGATGAAAGTTTGATGGCGTATAAAGGGAGGCTAAGCTGGATCCAATATATAGCCTCAAAAAGGGCACGGTTTGGTCTAAAATCGTATAGACTTTGTGAATCATCTTCCGGCTATATATGGAACTCTGTATTGTATACAGGCAAGGGTACCCGTTTCAGCCAGACCTTCAGCAACTACGGCATGGCAACATCATCGTTCTCACACTTATGGAACTGTTGCTGAACCAGGGTTACTGCGTAACAACTGATAATTTCTATACATCGCCAGAACTGTGTGAGATTCTTGTACAGAACAAGACAGATTGTTACGGGACTGTAAGGCCTAACCGCCGCAACTTGCCGTCATCCTTTGCCTCTAAAAAACTCAGGCCTGGGGAGATTGTTGCGTGGCAAAAAGGCAAGATTATGGCCTTGCGTTGGAGAGACAAAAAAGATGTTTGCCTCATGAGTACCGTCCATAACGCTTCAACTACTGTGGTACACACAAGAGGTAGCAAAGACATCCCAAAGCCACAGGTTGTAATGGATTATAACAACACCATGGGAGGAGTTGACAAGGCTGACCAAGAGACAACATTTTACCCGGCTATGAGAAAGCAACAGAGGAAGTATTATAAAAAAAAATCTTCCGCAATCTCTTGGATCAGTGCCTATGGAACGGTTACGTTTTGTTCCAGAAATACAGTGACCGCCCTGGGCATCACGCATACTTTATCTGGAGAGTGGTGGAGTCTATTGTGATGAAACATCACATGCCATCAGTGGCTGTGAGGAGACCTGGACGCAGTGCTGTTGGGGTGGTCAACCCAGAACGCCTCACTGGCCGACACTTTGTGGAGTATGTCCCACCAACCGCAAGAAAGGCAACACCCACAAGGATGTGTATAGTGTGCTGCTCAAAAACGGATGACAGTGGCAAAAAAATCAGCAGGGAAACCACTGTCCTGACTGCAATGTTGGACTGTGTGCAGTCCCCTGCTTCAAAATTTATCACACCAAGGATGTGTACTAACTTTTTTTTCATATTTTATTACCATTCTTTTTTAAATAAAAATATCTGCTGTGTTGTATATAGGTATTTCTGTATTTTTTGTTATTTGCATTATTTTTTTCATGCAAAATGTATGCAGGTTTTGTTTGCATTATTGTTCCTGCAAAAATTATCTCCCATATGGTATTTGTTTATATTATGCAGCAGGGCTGTAAAAAAAAAAAATGAATTGAATAAATTTATGTTATACGGTAATAAATTGTAACTGAGTTTTTGTTACGGTATTGCACTAAAATAAGTAGCTGTAGGGGTGTTTTAATACCAAAATTCTTCGCCTTGTTATTAGTAAGCTAACCCTAAGAATTACAGGCAAAAAGAATACAACAAATGTTCATGGAAAAAATTGCACCACTTTTAGACCCTAAAATCCAGAAAGAATCAGAACGCCAAGAAGGTTAAAGCAAATATTATTTGCCGTGCTGCTCGGATACCACTTTTCACTATCTGGATCTAATTCGGATCCGGATACCCAGATATCCGATCCGGGTCGTATATCCGAGTTTAAAATTTTCCAATCCAGATCCAAATAGGATATCCAACCTCATTATCCGGCCGGATTCGGATATCTGGATAGAAAACCGGAAGTGAACTGAAATTGGCTTAAAATGTTTCCAAAAGTCTCTTCAAATCGCCAAAATCCCTTTCGGAGGTCTCTCTCTCTCTCTCTCTCTCTCTCTCTCTCTCTCTCTCTCTCTCTCTCTCTCTCTCTCTCTCTCTCTCTCTCTCTCTCTCTCTCTCTCTCTCTCTCTCTCTCTCTCTCTCTCTCTCTCTCTCTCTCTCTCTCTCTCTCTCTCTCTCTCTCTCTCTCTCCCTCCTCTCTCTCTCTCTCCCTCTCTCTCTCTCTCGTATCATCCAGTACGGAATTGCAGATTTTCAAAACAGCTTATATACCATAGCTGGGATTTGAACCCAGGACTCAGTGTGTAGTAGGTATCTGTCTCTCTTTCTCTCTCGGCCTGGATGCCTTCGAAAGGGATATTTGCCATTGAAGGTGATTTTGACTTCTGCACGAATATCTGAACTAACTATCCACCCGGATTTCGGATTTCAGAAGGGAAATCCGAGTTTGCTCGAAAAGTCTATTCGGATTTTTAGAAATATCCGAATTGCTATTCAAAGTTCGGATAGTGGAAAAAGTTCAGATTATCTGGGTAGTTCGGATATCCAAAATCTTGCTGAGCACCACTGATTATTTGGACTTATCTGGATTTTTTGGGGGGGAATTATCAAGCTATGTTACATATAGAGCAAGTGGCATTATATTTTATTGTTTTTGATTTTTAATTTCTTTGTAAAAGTGTTTCTCAAACATGTCCTTAATGCCCACAAACAGTACATGTATTTCAGGAAACCACACATACCGTATTCACAAGTGATATAGAGTTTAAGCATTGCTGCTGCTGATTACCCGCCTCTGTGGATTTCCACAACACATGAACAGTTGTTGGGTCTCGAGGACAGGTATGTGAAACATTGGTTTGGAAGATTAGAAGACACACACACACACACACACACACACACACACACACACACACACACACACACACACACACACACACACACACACACCATTTTTCATCTCCACCTGCAAAGCATATGTACAGAGCATGCCAGGAATTAGGTTCCGTAACCACCACAAGGCTGATTGTTGGAGGACATTGCATGGGCAAAACCAGTGCAGTGAACAAAACCATTTGAAGACTGTGGTCCTGGCCACTGGAATGCAGAGAGACCGTTATACATGGAGCATAGGAGATTTATTGATGATGGCAACCAGTAGCGGGAGAATCAGTGCCATGGGCAGGTAGCTGTACCAGGGTGGTGAGGAGTGATGATCGTAATCAGCCATTTAATATTTTCACAATTATGCCCATACGTAATTACGATTTGTAAATTCAGTTGATTTTGTGTACTCATTTGTAAATTCATGTAATTTTCACATAGTTCCATGCCAACTATAGCTGTGAACTGCAAAGCCCCCATACATAATATTTTCACCAAAATTGTTACATATGCTAAGGGGAATACTGGGTACAAGTCAAAAAGACCTTGTAGTTTTTGAAAAAAGCGATTTTAAAAATTCAAAGAAAAAATGTTTTTTAGTCTCAGAAAAATTACAGTACCCAATACTCGCCTTAACATATGTAGCAATTTTGGTGGCAATAGCATGTATGGGGGCTTTGCTATTAACCGCTAAAGTCGGCACAAAATTACGCAAAGTTACGAATTATTACAATTACAGACAAAATTCATTATGAATTCCCATGAAATTTTGCATTATGATTTCACATCATAAATGCGGATTTTGATATGAAATTATGTCTATGCAAATTTTGTGCTCATCACTAGTGAGGAACCAATGGAGGGAACATTGGTGTAAAAGTCCATATTAGCAGCACTATGTATGGGAAGAAAAATGGGATGGGCACAATGAAAGTACCTCTATTTTAATTCAAACCCCCCCTCCAGCGAAACTTTGATATCCCCACATGATACATCCCCTTGGTGCCCTTCACAGCATTGGGGCCCATCTCACAAGCATTGGGGCCCATAAAACAAGTGTGGCCACCCATAACAAGTGTAGCCACAAAAAAAACAAAAGCCACCAGATCTGAAGTATAGTCCCCTGTATTGGAGAATGGGATGGTTAGTAGTTGCCCCCCCCCCCTTTTGCCCTCCTGTCACAGGTGCTGCTTCCCACTAGTTACAGCACACACACACACTATACACACACACACACACACACACACACACACACACACACACACACACACACACACACACACACACACACACACACACACACACACACACACACACACATATATATATATATATATAAATACCAAGGGGTAAGCAGCACAAACCAAATTTTTTATGCAATTCTATGCAAAGCATGCACGCAGCACAGGAGGTCCCCAACCTCCATAAGAAATATATATTTACAGAGGGGCTGCAGCACACAACAGGAAAACAGTGACAGGGGCTCTTGGTTACGCTTTAACGCACTTAAGGTCACCAACTGCGCCAAAGTGTCCCCGATCTGGTGAGTCCTACTCTACCATGCATAATGCCAGTTTTTATAAGCAGTCTAGTGGGAACTAAACCAAAAACCCAAGAGTCAACTAAATGGAAAAAAAAAGAAATTAAAAACACCTTACCTTTCACTAGCTACCAAATGAACTCTCTGAACATGTGCAATGCACTAATTTATATGCTTAACTGTGCTAGAGGTGGGTGTGGTTATGCAGGCTTACAGGGGATAATTATAAATAAATACCAAGGGGTAAGCAGCACAAACCAAATTTTTTATGCAATTCTATGCAAAGCATGCACGCAGCACAGGAGGTCCCCAACCTCCATAAGAAATATATATTTACAGAGGGGCTGCAGCACACAACAGGAAAACAGTGACAGGGGCTCTTGGTTACGCTTTAACGCGCTTAAGCTCACCAACTGCGCCAAAGTGTCCCCGATCTGGTGAGTCCTACTCTACCATGCATAATGCCAGTTTTTATAAGCAGTCTAGTGGGAACTAAACCAAAAACCCAAGAGTCAACTAAATGGGAAAAAAAAGAAATTAAAAACACCTTACCTAACACCTTACCTATATATATATATATATATACAAAATATCTGTTAATATGGTGTAGGTCCAAATGTGTTTATCCTAACTATCTACAGGTTACATAATTATGTCACAGACTGTCCTCAGAGAAGCTCACAATCTAATCCCACCATAGTGATAGTCTAATGTCCTACCATATTATTATTATTATTATTATTATATATTCATATAGCACTGGCATCTTCTGCAGCACTGTATAGAGTACAGCGTTTCATAACGGTTAGCTACGTCCACATGTTGACAACTCCTTTTCCTCAAAAATCCCCAAAATGTGCAGCAACCTGCTCGGCGCCCCAACCCGCCGTGTACCCTTCCATCCCAAAAATTGGTTGACTGGATGGGGGGGGAAGAGTCTTCTTTAAATAATCAGCACCAGTTGTCAAATTCCCTAGTACCTACGCTGGGTACAGTGTATGGCTTGGCTATGTACCTTACTTTGTCATTATTCCTGCTTTGATAAATATTTCGATAGATCTTACACATTTGTTCTTTCTCTTTAGATGCGGAACAAGCCTCAGAAACTCTGCATTATTCATTTGGTTAATAAAAGCACACTAAAGAATTTTTTTATTTTTCAGTCTTTCACATTGTATTAAGATTCAGGCAGCTGTGATATTTAACATTAAATGATGTGTAGCAAATTTAAAGGATTTTCGCCATATGACTCATTTCTTTACAAAGGACACAGTTTCAAAAAAAGGACACATTAACTGCAACGCCAAACAGCTTTTATCATTATCTGTGATTATGGTAACTAGCAGAGTTCTGAAAAACATAGCAGCAAAGGAAACATGGAAATGTTTGCAAGAATGTTAGATATTAATATATTACCTTCTTTCTCTAAACTCGTAGATCAGAAAGATGAGTGCTACAACTGTTCTCATGAAGTACCATAAAGCCAGAGCAAAAATATGATAAACTAGAATGACTGAAACAAATTGTTAGAGAAATCAAGCAAATAAAAAAAGCAAACTTGCCCATAACTTTTCATCAAGAACCTATTAAAACTAAACATTAAACAGTTCGTTTTCTCAAAATTAAAGGAGCTGCATTAGAGAAGAGCAGCATTTTTCAGACAGCTAATGCATTTCCATTAAAATGGAACTGTAGTCAAAATAACATACTGTAATGAACAAAATGCTAATTTTCTTTACAATATTCATTCATAAATCATTGAATCAGTTTTTGCTCATTGTAAAGACTTTCCTCTCCCTGACATACCTTAGTCAGCAACATCTTAGTACTGGCAGGTGATCTTTGCAGAATGTTAATTTAATGAGAGTTTTAAAGACAGTAAAAAAGATCTCTATCTAGTCTTCCAAAATGTTGGGGGGGGGGGGGGGTTGCATAGCTAATCAGCCTAGGCTAAACCTCAGTGGGAGGGTTAAGCTACGCACTAATATATAGCTGTAGGAAGTGTTTCTGCTACTGTTGCAGTCAGACGTGTATCTGGAGGGATGCAGGCAGGACACATGCCCCAGGCGACCTCCCTCTTCAATCATCAGGGGGGCGCAGTGCTGCTGACAGCATTCCTGAGTCTAAGGGAGTAACAATCATCCAGCAGCCTGCCCGTCTCAGCCTTTGTCTTATATCCACATTACAAGCTATTGAGAGGTGAGCTCCGAAGTTTTCCCTCACTCCCTACCATGTCTCAGTCTCCCGAGATAGCAGCAGATGCTCCTGGTCTGGAGGTTACAAGATCTCACATCCATTCAGCTCTATCATTCACACATTCCTCAGCCTTATCTCAGTGTGCTGTTTACTTACTTTTATTTATGACACTATCTGCACTTTAACCATTATGCTGCTGGCATCTCTGTGGCCAGATTTAACAATCTCTCTCTTGTACAGTGTACCTCAGTTGTTAAAATGCATTATATTTCTAGCTCAGTACCTATCTACTGATATTTAATAGGTTGTCAGCCTTTTATTATGTTATAATTGTCACTGCAAATGTTTCATTGCTTTCATTCATATGAGAGTGGTGGCTGCCATATTTATTTCCTTTTAAACAATACTGGTTGCATGGAAATCCTGCTGATCCTTCTGGTCACTAGGGTCTAAATCACACACCTGAAACATGCATGCAGCTAATCTTGTCAGATGTGTTATAGACATTTGACCTGCATGCTTGTTCAGGGTCTATGGCTAAGGCAGGGATCACACTTGTTCTTCAGTTTTCAACTCAGCTTTTTCTGCGCACATTTTCTGCACACCAAGTGTGTTTCTATGCACAAAAATAGCCCTTTGATTAACATGAGTTTTCAGTTCTTCTGTGCAGAAAACGCGTGTGAAAACAGTCAAGTATGTTCCCTGCCTTAAAGTATTAGAGGCAGATGATCAGAAGGATAGCCTCATTTATTTCATACTGACTGTTACATTCTGGTATTTGTGTGTGTGTTCTGAATGCATGATGGGGTTACCTTGTCCAAAAAAGTTAGACAGGATGCTGTTGATTGTAGGTGTGTGTGTGGGGGTGGGGGGGGGGCGCAATTTTAGTATTTGCCATGGGGGCTGTCTTGCCTAGATACGCCACTGAACTCTTCTTTAATAGAATGAATGGCAAACATCCACCCTGGAGTACGGCAGACTCTGCAATAGAGACCTGCTTGCTATGCACTAGTGTTGGGCGAACAGTGTTCGCCACTGTTCGGGTTCTGCAGAACATCCCCCTGTTCGGGTGATGTTCGAGTTCGGCCAAACACCTGATGGTGTTCGGCCAAACTGTTCGACCATATGGCGGAACTAAGAGCACATGGCCGAACATTCCCCGAACGTTCGGCTAGCGCTGTGATTGGCCGAACGTGTCACGTGGTTCGGACCCGAACGCGCTCTGATTGGCCGAACGGGTCACGTGGTTCGAGTAAATAAATACCCGATCCACGTCATTTCTCCGCCATTTGTCTGTGGGTTTAGCTTTGGGTAGGCAGGCAGGGTAGTTCTCTCTCCAGCCAGGCTAGCCAGGGTCCCCCGGTCATTGTGTCGCTGCTGGGAATAGTAGTACACCGCTCACCCACACTACATAGTATTGTGTTTACTGCCACTCTGTGTCTCTCTGCTGGGAACAGTAGTACACCGCTCACCCTGTATAGCATTGTGCTCTGTGTCGCTGCTGGGAATAGTAGTACACCGCTCACCCACACTATATAGCATTGTGTGTACTGCCACTCTGTGTGTCTGCTGGGAATAGTAGTACACCGCTCAGCCACACTATATAGCATTGTGTTTATTGCCACTCTGTGTGTCTGCTGGGAACAGTATTGAACCTCTTATCTTTATTACATTTATGACTGCATGGCGGCAAAAAGCATGCTATCCGCACGCTTCTTGTCCTCATGCAAGGCCTGTGTTGTTGTGTCTGAAAGCGTGGCCTTCTCCTCCTGCGCCTCCTCCTGTTCCATTACATGTGCTGCTGCTGGGTTAGCGTTGCCGGTCCCTGTTTATGGAACCTCTTATCCTTATTACATTTATGACTGCATGGCGGCAAAAAGCATGCTATCCGCACGCTTCTTGTCCTCATGCAAGGCCTGGGTTGTTGTGTCTGAAAGCGTGGCCTTCTCCTCCTGCGCCTCCTCCTGTTCCATCACGTGTGCTGCTGCTGGGTTAGCGTTGCCGGTCCCTGTTTATGGAACCTCTTATCTTTATTACATTTATGACTGCATGGCGGCAAAAAGCATGCTATCCGCACGCTTCTTCTTGTCCTCATGCAAGGCCTGGGTTGTTGTGTCTGAAAGCGTGGCCTTCTCCTCCTGCGCCTCCTCCTGTTCCATCACGTGTGCTGCTGCTGGGTTAGCGTTGCCGGTCCCTGTTTATGGAACCTCTTATCTTTATTACATTTATGACTGCATGGCGGCAAAATGCATGCTATCCGCACGCTTCTTGTCCTCATGCAAGGCCTGGGTTGTTGTGTCTCAAAGCGTGGCCTTCTCCTCCTGCGCCTCCTCCTGTTCCATCACGTGTGCTGCTGCTGGGTTAGCGTTGCCGGTCCCTGTTTATTGAACCTCTTATCTTTATTACATTTATGACTGCATGGCGGCAAAAAGCATGCTATCCGTACGCTTCTTGTCCTCATGCAAGGCCTGGGTTGTTGTGTTTGAAAGCGTGGCCTTCTCCTCCTGCGCCTCCTCCTGTTCCATCACGTGTGCTGCTGCTGGGTTAGCGTTGCCGGTCCCTGTTTATGGAACCTCTTATCTTTATTACATTTATGACTGCATGGCAGCAAAAAGCATGCTATCCGCACGCTTCTTCTTGTCCTCATGCAAGGCCTGGGTTGTTGTGTCTCAAAGCGTGGCCTTCTCCTCCTGCGCCTCCTCCTGTTCCATCACGTGTGCTGCTGCTGGTGTAGCGTTGCCGGTCCCTGTTTATGGAACCTCTTATCTTTATTACATTTATGACTGCATGGTGGCAAAATGCATGCTACCTGCGCAAAGAAAACAGACATTTCCCGCATTTAAAAGACAGTTTTCCCTTTGAAACTGTAAAATCAATTTTCTCAAAAACGATAAGCTCTTTTTGCTAATTTTTTTCCCCTCTTGTACCCACTCCCAAGGTGCACATACCCTGTAAATGTGGGGTATGTAGCATGTAAGGAGGCTTTACAAAGCACGAAAGTTCGGGTCCCCATTGACTTCCATTATGTTCGGAGTTCGGCGCGAACACCCGAACATCGCGGCCATGTTCGGTGAACCCGAACATCCAGGTGTTCGCCCAACACTACTATGCACCAAATGTAAACATCAGAATCGATTTTTATTCACCAAGTATGACATGTTGTACACAGAATTAGTTTTGGCACATACAGGGACAAGACAAATCTCAATTACAGTAGGTAGTACATAATAACAGAATAATACAATACAAGAATACACTAATCTTAGGGAATGCATTGCATCGATATCAGGACATCAGAGAACAGCAGCAGTTCAAGGCAAGGGGGTAAAGGAGGGGGAGGGGGATTCCTGAAGGTGGAGGGGTGTGTAGAGAGTTCAGGAGTCTGATAGCTGAGGGGAAGAAGGTGTAAATGTGCCTGAAGAAATGGTTGCCTGTGAAGGGCCTTAGCTATATTCAGCACTCTGGAGCACAGCCTGGAGTTGCAAAGGAGTCAAGTTAGGGAATAGGTTTTCCAATGACCATCTCTGCTGATCTGATTGACATCAGTCTACCACCTTCCCCAGATGCCTTATTACTAGGCAATATTGCAGACAATAACTTATTCACACATAAAATGCAGACATTTAGAGCCCTCATTGCCTACACATGCAAAATGACAGTACTGAGATGGAATCACAAAGCTCCTCCTCATATAAAGCACTGGGTAGCTTACGTGCACACTGACCTGGTCCTTATAAAGCATGTGTACACCAAAAGAAAATGTTATAAAAAATTTAAGAACATTTTGTAAAATTGGCTCTCCTTCTATAAATTGAAACTGGACGATTAATATCATGTTGTGAAACCATGACACAAGCGACATTGATGTTCTCCGGAGGTAGGTGTGACCAGAACATGCCTTCCATAGTGCCCAGACCACAATGTTATGCATGTATAGTTGTTACCAGGACTGTAATGTTATAAAGTTCTTGTTGTGACACTGTTCGTCACTCAAATGTTTTTGAACAGAAAAAAACTGTCCTTCTGAACAGGTCCTTAAGGTCCCCACTACATGATTTTTCCAATTATTTTTCTATTGATCAGTGATATTTTGATCATGAGTGATCGTTTCCTCTATCTTGCGACGTGGCACGCAAATTACACAAATGGCATTTGGCAACACATGGCGATAACAACCGTCACAGTGAGTGGATAAGATCTTTAAGATCCTCGATGACTCAGCACAAAGTACCGTAATCACTTGACTTCTCGTTCGCGCCCGTCATGTGCCAAGAAAGATGGACCGGCGAACGCTTGTCGTCGGTAGATGTCCCTGGGATCCTTTTTTCTGGGTCATCAAGTGAGTATTCAGCTTTAGGGTTTCATCAGAGAGTTATGTTTAGACAATCTGCACAGGTGTGGGTTATTAGGAGAGAAGCAGTAAGGAGAAAGTTAAGGTACAGTGAGTTGTATGGTGAGTAACTTTTATCAAATGGCTCAAATTGAATATGTAGTTTTACTCCATTTCAAGTTACAGTTTAATTTTGATCTATAGACATTTTGAAATATAGATTTTTGCTTGGTGTGCGGGGTGGCCTGGTCCTGCTTGGGGTTCCAAAATGGCTAGAAACAGCCCTGCTCCTCATCCAGCCCCTCTGAATAACTGCAAAAAATGTGTTAATTAAAACCTTCTTAGTAACATAATCTTTGGGACGTTTTGTCCTTTCCCAATACTAAATAACTACATGACTCTCTAGTACACGCCTTTGTACTTATACTGCTTTAAAGTTTCAAATCTTCATTAAGATTCATTAAAGCTGCATTTTTATTCCCTTAACATTTTATTCATAGGATCACAATCACAGAGGAGATCTAAACCCTTATGCATCATACATTACAATGTCTGACTACAATACCATAAAAGAAAAAGTGGAGAGATTGCTGTATCCCGGCCCTTGTCTGATGTACAACAACTGAAAATTTGGCACTGCAGATTGCAAATGACCTGGTATTTGCTTTCAAATGTATTAAAGTGACATGTTAATTTAGTACATAAAATAAAAAGCAACATTGTTTGCAGTTCAAGCGGACCTCAAATCAAAATGCAAATTCTTCTTCTGTAATCTTGTAACATTGTAAAACTTGTTAAAGTACAATGACAAAGTTGTAACATTAGCCAGCCCTTCTGTAATTACAGAAAAGCATTGTTTCATAAAATATTTCATATTGTTTCATAAAACATTTTGGACTCAATTCTGGTAGCTATGGGAGGTAAATATTTTTTTTGTAAGTAAAATACCTCATGAGGTATTTTCCTCTTTTTTTTTTAGCTATTCTGAAAGATTTTTCTCTATTTCCTAACATGAGGTAAAACATGAGGTAAATGCATAAAGTGAGGTAAAGCATGAGGTATTTCAGTGGTAAGCATGCAGTAAATAAATAATAGTAGTCTTTAATTGTCTTCCATAAGTTAGGATAGTCTTTGGAAGGTGTTTTATTTTGAGGGGGGGAAGGTGTATTTGATTATGTAGCAACTTATGAAAAGTATATTTATAGGCATTCCTTATAAAAAAAAAAAATCCAGTAATAATTTGGAGGTTTATTTCTACTATTCTTTTCTATTACACAGCCTGAATAGGAACGACACTAAAACAGCAATAGGAACTCCACTAAAAATTGCAAAATGCATACAAATTGACTTTACCTCCAGGTACAGACATGTCTTAAAATGATCTGTAAATTATGTGCTAACATGCTCCCTAATTTCAATGAGAATAGCTATTTTCGGTAAATTACCTCATGAATTACCTCATAATTTACCTCATGAGGTAAAACATGACTAAAATCTACCAGAATTGCTAAATGTCATTAACTCGTGAGGTAAATTACCTCACATGAGGTAATTTGTTTGATAACCCTACCAGAATTGAGGCCATTTATGGTGTATGACGTTGTTCTTTCATTCAGGAAAGTAACAAGTCTTTAAATAGGACCACTCCTTTCTTCTTTTCCTTTCCCTCTGTGCTATAAATGCTGTAATTCTGAATCTGGGCAATTCTCTGCTTCTTGCTGATCCAGATTCATTTGGAATGCTATTGCATGCCTTTTGAATAATATTTTTTTTTTTAATCTCTTCCTTCTGTTTGCTTTTCTATGCCAAGCCTCACAATATTTTGTTTAAAAACCTGTAATTTTCGAATAGCCTGTTGATAGATTAACATCCCTTATGTTGTATTTCTCTTTTATATCTTACGCTAGTTAATTTCTAAAGTTACATTAGGGGACAGCTTTCAATGTATAAAAAGCATAATATTAATAATAATTATAATAACTTTACTTAGTAAAACATATGATTTAGCATGTCTGGCTATTGCATCTTTTCATACTTTATAAAGCCATGGAGGAAAATAAAAGACCTTAGATTTTATTCATTGTGTGCAAAAATCAGCCAAAATGATATGGAAATCTAATCTAATAGAATAAAATGTATACATGTATAACCGAGGAGAGGAGAATTAAAAATGTTTGATGTCTGTTTGAGAGAAATGTGTATACCATTGTATGACTAGCAGCACTAGGAAAAAATGGTGTTTTTATCGTTAGACTAGCAGTAGGTCTTCCCCGAGAGGACCCGTCATTGCCGTGGGGAAGTCTAGTAGGGAATAATTTGTGCAAATATTATTTATACTGAAGCTAACGTCCTCCTTTGCTGTTCCTGTTTTGAATGCATGTTGTGTATTTTAGTCCACAATTGTGGAGCTCTGCACATCTATTGCAGGTAGTCAATTCGGGTGCAGCCTCTGTTTGGAAGCGCTGCCAATGTCTCCTGCTGTACAAAACTCATGTAAGTATACTTATGGCTAGCTGCATCCATGTGCATCAATTTGCATTCAAATTATAGATTAGGACTAGTACATGATTTGCATCTGATTTGCATTCAAGGCATGTATTTAGCCCTGTGGGGCTCAGCCTACCTCTGTTGGTCTACAATTCAATTGCAGCCTATGAGCGCTGTCATTTGTTTGATGTCTGTTTGAAAAAAATGTTTAAAGAGTACATGTAAAATGTACACACAAAACTCACATTCATGGCCATGTGTTGCTGCAATAGATGTCCACTGCATTATGGCCAGCTTTGGAATGTAATATAATGCATGCATTATTCACTTCAGTGAATAGTGATGCACATTATAGTGTATGCAACTGGTCATGTAGTGCTTTCAGTAGCCCACTATCAAATCTCAAATGATGTGAATGGGCCCACGTAAATGCACTGGAGATCAGTATGACATACTATTATCAAGTGAAGTAACATGAAGGGCCAGTGCTTCCATAGGGTCAAATTGGGCAATTCCCCTAGGCCACAAGCTTCTCAGGGGCCCTACAAGTCAGTGCCTGTAGAAGCCACAGGTTTACTGTCAGTACAGTATAAGACTGTAAAGGGCTTCACATTCATTTTTGCCCAGAGCCCCATTTTACCTATAACCATCCCTGGTAGCCAGAGCAGAATTACCCACCAGGAAACCTAGGCAGGTGCTTGAGGCCTAGTGGGTGACAAGGGGCCCACCTGCCACCTTATTTGACCTCTGTTCATTTCAGCTTATCAAAAGGACCAAAATGGGGCCCCAAATCTACTACCTTCCCTAGGGCCCTATTACATCTAAATCTATCTCTCATCATACCGACGTACTCACTACTTGAGATGGTCAAAGACATAGTGATAATTATGGCTTGCATGCAAATTGTAGGCAGCTTGAAAGTTTATTTTATTGGCTAAATTGTAAACTGCATACAATTTGCATTCCATTTGCAGGCAAAGTCGGAAATATTAGCATCTGACTAATAACCTCTGCTTGATAGCAAGTGGAATATAGTCTATCATACAAATCTGTACATAGCGTGCACACTTCCTCTCATTCTTGCATCCAGGATTTCTCACGAGTATCACCTCTCCTTTGGAACACTCTCCAGCAGCCATGCCGAGCCTGGAAACCTTCAAATGTGCTTTCAAAACACATCTCTTTAGACAAGCCTATAATTTGCTATAGGTAGCATTGGTGGCTCACTGTCTCATCCACTAATCTCTGTGTCTCCTTCCCTAATATCTCCAACCCTCTACCACCTAGATTGTAAGCTCACTGGCGCAGGGAGCTTAGTGTTTCTTATTCTGCTGTAATTTATAATATGAACATGTAACAGTATTAGTTTTGTCTCAAACCACACACCAACTATGTATGTGTTTGTATGCTGGATGTCTTAATTGTTCAGAGTTTTGGAAGCGCTTTATTATTTTATTTATTGTATTTATAAAGCGCCAGCATATTACGCAGCGATGGACATTAATTTAGGTTACAGGCAATATTTAGGGGTGACATACAGCAATATGACAATACAGGAATAATAGAAAACCAGATCACACAGCACAGTATGAGTACAAGGTAATACTTAGTCAGTCACTGGAGGGGAGCATGGAGATTAGGCAAGTTAGGTTCACTCAAATGCATAGCATGGGTTTACAGTAATGGAGGTGCATGATCAGGTAGGACACAAAAGGGGTAGGACCCTGCCCAAAGGCTTACAATCTAGAGGGAGAGGTAGGGACACAAAAGGTAGGGGACCAGAGTTCAGCTGTGGCTTTAGCGCAATTATGAGGGGTGGTAGGCCAGAGTGAAAAGGTGAGTTTTGAGGGCCTTCTTGAAGGTGTTGAAGGAGGGGGCTGCCCTAATGGGTGGAGGTATGGAGTTCCATAGTGTTGGAGCGGCTCTTGAGAAGTCCTGGAGGCGTGCATAGGACTGGGTGATGTGGGGGGCGGTCAGGCAAAGTTCATTGGAGGAGCGGAGTGAGCGGCTAGGTGTGTATCTCTGAGTAAGATCAGAAATGTAGGTTGGACAGGTTTTGTGGACAGATTTGTAGGTCAGACACAAAATCTTGAATCTGATTCTGGAATGGATTGGAAGCCAGTGGAGGGATTCACAGAGGGGAGCCGCCCTGGTGGAGCGATGGGAGGAGTGGATAATTTTGACTGCCGCATTCATGATGGACTGCAGTGGGGCTATTCGGGTCATAGGGAGACCAGACAGAAGGGCATTACAGTAGTCGAGGCAGGGAATTATGAGGGCATGGATGAGGACTTTGGTGGTGGCAGAGGTCAGGAAAGGGTGAATCTGTATCTTTGCTTTCCATTATTTGTGCTGTGCCATGGAAAGCGCAACTGAAGATGCAGGTGCTATATAATTCAATGTGAGTAACAATTATTAAAATGACTGAGAATAAGATGTGGGATACATTTTACTATAGTTGACACACCTGATCCAATTTAAAAATCTACTTCTGTTTTGTGTTTTTGTTTTGTACTTTGTGCAGCATTTTAGTCTATGAAATGAATTATAGAGTGTGGATTTCTAATAGAATATCAGAGGCATGCAGTGTGACTCCTTGGCTAGCTTATGGTAACAGATATGCATCAGATTTTCACCCAGTGACAGAATTAATCCATCTCAATGCTTTACCGGGCTGAAGAAATACAAATTGATGTCATTTGCCCTTTCCAAAACATAAGTCATCTAAAGGAATGTACTTTTTGTGTTCGCTGTCATTGTAGTGGAATTTTTAAATCACTTGTACCAAACACTGCATTGTATCAGTATGCCATCCACAGTCAACAAATGAATATTGATGTGAAGAGTGTCAGAAAATATTTATTGATTTCTGAGCGGTCTAGTATATTTCATTATTATTTTGAAACACTAGCTAAATGTGTCATTTTATTTCTAGTTTAAAGAGAAACTCCGACCAAGAATTGAACTTTATCCCAATCAGTAGCTGATACCCCCTTTTACATGAGAAATGTATTCCTTTTCACAAACAGAGCATCAGGGGGCGCTGTATGACTGATATTGTGGTGAAACCCCTCCCACAAGAAACCCTACCACAAGAAAAGTACGTACTCTTGGCAGTTTCCTGTCTGTGAACCTTGCTGCATTGTGGGAAATAGCTTTTTACAGCTGTTTCCAACTGCCAAAAACCATGCAGCAGCTACATCACCTCCCAACAGTAAAATGTTCACTGGAGTTCCTCTTTAAATCTGTGTGTTCTGCATAGTACATAAAGGCAGAATAGAACAGAATTAGATAGTGAACCTCTTAGTAAAGCTTGGAATATGAGGTATAAAACACAAGTGGGGACACCATCAAAAATGAAGGTTAATGTATTATCCAAAAACTATATAAATAGCCAAAGATAGGAATAATGAATTTACTGGCTGAAATGAGCTAATATATTGTTCATCTGTCTGTTTATTGCTGCCTGTGACTGTCATGATTTCCTAAGCAAGTAGAACTCAAAACTGCAAGCTATCACACTAACAGGGCTAAGAAAACTCATTGTCAAATGTTCGCACATGCCTGTAAGAAACTATACGTTAGTTGCTATTGGCAACAACACAACACACCTTTATTCCAGCACCAGCAACTCATTAGTAAGAGCTGCAAACACGACTCTTATCACAGCAAACAGTATAGTAGATAGAACTTCTTTAGGCGTCTTCCACATTTGATGTGTTTCTTTAGTAAACAGATATACAGATACAGTTCGTTACATCTTAGCAAAGCAGATTCTTCTGTAGCAAGTCCGTTGCATTACAGCTTCTTGATTACCTTCCTGGTGAAGGGTAATCAGGTTATCTTCTGTCTATACTACGTGACATCTAGACTACATAGGCCCGAGGCCTATATATTATATACAACATACAGTTATAAAGTAGGACACAACATAAATAAAGATAAAGTAAAGGTTGGGGCAGGAGCCAGAACAGTAAGTAAACTCTGCAGCCTATCTCCTGCCTTTAATACTTGTCACTACAGAGTTAAATGTGACATCATCTGAGTCATACCTTTAACCCTCCCATTGGCTCAGACCCCTTGTGGTGTCATAACACATATGGCTTTGTTTACCTTTCTGCCACCTCACGGTCTGGGGCATTTTAGGCCAGTTTAGGCCTGTGGCCTTTCACCAGGGACATGTTCCTGGTAACTGCTAGCCTTTGAAATGTTCAGTACCAGTTCTGCTGAAAATCAGAACTGTCTCTTTTCTCTCTAAGAGAAAATCCCCTTAAAGGGCAATTCTGCACACCAAGCCTTTTTCACTAACTCAGTCCAAGTAACTGAGGCCTACTTAAATTATAACACTCGAATTCACTCGGATATCCACAAGGTTGGATCCAGATACCCGAATCGGATCCGGGTATCTGGGTACCCGGATCCGGGCGGGATTTAAAAAGTACTACTCGAGAAACCCTGCCTGTCATGATTGCCTAAGAAAGTAGAACTCAAAACTGCAAGCTATTACACTAACAGGGCTTAGAAAACTCATTGTCAAATTTTCGCACATGGCATTGCAAAATTGCACATCATGGGCTTGATTCACAAAGCCGTGATAACTCTTATAACGGTCATGATATCGTTTTGCACGCGTTATAACGCGTGTAATGGTTTTTTCGTGCACAATTGCGATTTTTTGCACACAAACGCCCGCGTTTTTGCATGAAAAATTGTGATTGCGCGAAAACTGTTATGCGCATTATGCACACAAAATGCTAGCGCGACCATGATAAGAGTTGCTGCTTTGTGAATCAAGCCCCATGATTGTGATCACATAGAAAATTAATTTTGCAATTGTCTGACATTTTGTATTATGATTTTGGATTGTAAGTGAGTGATTGCAGACATGTTGTAAAACCACAACAGTAAACAGAAAAAAAACATTGTTCAGGAAAATACAATACAATACAAAAAAATAAAATCTTCTATGAACTCACCATACTCCTAACTGAATACCTTGGGGTGTCTTCTTTCTAAAATGGGGTCATTTGTGGGGTTCCTATACTGTCCTGGCATTTTAGGGGCCCTAAACCATGAGGAGTAGTCTTGAAACCAAATGTCGCAAAATGACCTTTGAAATCATAAAGGTACTCATCGGACTTTGGGCCCCTTAGCGCAGTTAGGGTGCAAAAAAGTGCCACACATGTGGTATCGCTGTACTCGGGAGAAGTAGTATAATGTGTTTTGGGGTGTATTTTTACACATACCCATGCTGGGTGGGAGAAATATCTCTGTAAATGGCCAATTGTGTGTAAAAAAAAATAAAAAAAAATCTCATTTACAGAGATATTTCTCCCACCCAGCATGGGTATTAGTAAAAATACACCCCAAAACACATAGGGCTTGATTCACAAAGCCGTGCTAACTGTTTAACACGGGTGTGCTAAACAGTTAGCACGTGAAGTGCCGTTCGCAGACTTTTGCGCACGCAAAGTGCCGCGATTTGCTGCCTAGCTGATCACTTGATTGGATGTGTAAATAAAAAAAAAAGACTCTGGGAGGAGGGCAGCTAATGAATAAACAATGAGCAAGAGAAGGGAGGGGGGGAAACAAGAGTCAGGGAGGATATGATGTCAGCATTAGCTTTGCAAAATGGCCACTGCCTTGAATAGGATTTTCTGCTTTTCTTTTATAAAATTCACAGGAATCATTATGTGGATAGCACAATATATCTGTTATGTAAGTAGTAGTAGTAGTATTTATCTACTTATATACTGTATGTGTTTTTTATTTCTAGGTTAGCAAGGGTGTCGCTTGTTCTTTAACCTCCCTGGCGGTAAGCCCGTGCTGAGCACGGGCTATGCCACGCAGGGGGATTTCTCAGGCCCTGCTGGGCCGATTTTGATAAATTTTTTTGCAGCACGAAGCTAGCACTTTGCTAGCTGCGTCTGCCCTCTGATCGCCGCCGCTCTTTACCGATTATGCGGCGCTCGCTGCGCCGTGAGGCCCCCCCCCCCAGACCCCGTGCGCTGCCTGGCCAATCAGTGCCAGGCAGCGCTGAGGGGTAGATCGAGTCTTCCAATGACGTCACGACGTCGATGACGTCGGTGACGTCATGCCGCCCGTCGCCATGGCGACGGGGGAAGCCCTCCAGGAGATCCCGTTCTATGAACGGGATCTCCTGATCTCCGATCGCCGGAGGCAATTGGAGGGGCTGGGGGGATGCCGCTGAGCAGCGGCTATCATGTAGCGAGACTTTGTCTCGCTACATGCAAAAATAAAAAAAAAACATTTAAAAAAAGACTTTGCTGCCCCCTGGCGGATTTTTTATAAACCGCCAGGAGGGTTAAGGGGTTTTATGACTGCAGTCCTTAAGTGGTTAACAGGACAAAAATAAAGGAAGGAAACTACACTCCACTGGCTGTAAAAGCATGTCAGCTTCTATATTTAGACCAAATTACACTATATGGTTTGGTCTACCAGCCTTCTTCAGGTTTAATATTACAGGATTACAAATGCACTTTATAAACCTTCTGCTAAGAAATCCAGTGAAATCAATCATCAATGACCAAAACAAATCGGGAATTTACACCTTCTGTACAAGCAAATGCACTAAAACTTAGTTTCCATGCTTGCATGCTTGAGAAACAAAACTATGTGTTGAAAAATAGCTTAAAAAGGTTAAATAAAGTTTAAACAATGTTAAATTATAGTAACATACAATATCAAAAGCACACACACTAAATAATAATAGTAATAATAATAAATCAAAGCTGAGATCCTAACTACCGATTTTAGCTATCTCCAGTTTTGGAAATGAAGAAATAGACATTAAAGGAGAATAATTATTATTATTATTATTATTTATTTATAAAGCGCCAACATATTCCGTGGCGCTGTACAATGTAAGAAAACAAACAAGGGATACATAATGATACAGACAATGATATACATCAAATATGAACACTGATACAAAATACAGCACTGCTGATTACAATTTGATTTAACATGATGACTAAAATGTATAAATGTCTAACAGTGTGCAAGCAATTAAATTAATAACAGTCCATGACACAAAAGGATGAGAGCCCTGCCCTTGCGAGCTTACAATCTAAAGGGAATAATAAAAGAACATATCAACCTACACTAGCCAATATATAAATCCATGTTGGTTACCTATGAAAGCATATCCTCTCTCTATTATCTCCTCTAAATCACAATTACTCTCAATTGTCTGCCCTGTTACTTGGAAATATCTAGAAACAGACATTGCGCAATTATGGCTACTCCTAACATAGTGATCAGTGGTTCTTTCCTGCTCCTGAAAGTGCAGCTTGACTGTTCTCCTGGTATTCTCTACATACAAAAGCCCACAGGATCACTTGAGGTCATATTCAGTACCACAAGGTGGGACAGGAAATCCCCCCTCTAAGGGTACTTTGACAACGACATGTTATGGTGCATTGCAACTGACACTATTTTGTGCACTGTGATGCAGTGCTATTCAAAGTCTATGAGCTGTTCACACCTCATCAGTTACAATGCAATGCAATGGAAACCATTATTACAATACAGAAAATGCAGTGCATTACTAAAGTCGCACGCGTTGATGCAAACAATATTTGTTAATAAATAAAGGTGCAAATAGGTCAGTCGCTCCTTTGACTGCACCACATTGCATGCCACTTCAAATGTTATTTTTGGGTATGTTACATGCACATTATAACATAATGCAATGCAACACCCCAGTGTGAGACTAGAATAATGTACCTCCTGGCCAGTGGCACTGCAGTGGCGGGGAGACCCGGGCCCGGCGAGGTGATTCTATGCATTAATATGAAGAGCAAGCAGCGGGTTATATCCATTACCTGCTCCTATTGCTGGCATCTCCTTCACTCCCTGTTAGATTTTAAGGGCTGTGCAGCCAGCCAATCACCATCCGGCTTCAGTCCCTGCATGGTGATTGGGTGGCTGCACGCAGTGCATGGCACTTGAAAACTAACTAAGAAGTCAAGGAGACACCAGCACCAGGAGCAGGTAATAAATATAACCTGCTGCCTGCTATGCATATTAACCTCCCTGGCGGTACGCAGTTTCCGATACTGAGTCCGGCGGGAGGATTTTTTCAAATAAAATTAGGTTAAAATGCTTAAGCTAGTGCTTTGTTGGCTAACTGTGGCCCCCAAGTTCCCCGGCATCACTGTGATCCCCCGCCCCGATCGCCGCCGGCAATATTTACCCGTTCACAATCCCGCAAGAGCCGCAGCTTCACCATGTAGCTTCAGTCGTCGCTATGGTGACGATTGGACATGACGTCATGATGTCATCGACGTCATGCACAGTCCCGATCCTCCCCATAACAAAGCCTGGAGCTGATTGGGAGGATCGCGGGATCCCTGGGGGGTGCGTATAACGGTGGCAATCGGGGGGGATCAGATTTGGGGGAGAGCGGAGGGACTTGGGGGGCATGCTTAGCTAGCAAAGTGCTAGCTTAAGCATATAAAACAAATTTTATAAAAAAAAAAAAAAACCTCCGGGGGCCATGCAATCCTCTCTGGTGGCTAGCCCGAGTGTAGGTCGGGCTTACCGCCAGGGAGGTTAATGAACAGTACTGGGCCCACCGACAGATCTCGGCAGGAAGGTCCAAGATAGTTACGCCCTGCCCCTGGCTTCTATATGTGAGGGAAAGATTTCTTGAGAGTGGTTTTATAAAGTGTTGTGTTATAGACCTGTAGGAAGATATACAGTCAGGTCCAGAAGTATGGGGACATTGACACAATTCTAACATTTTTGGCTCTATACACAACCACAGTGGATTTGAAATGAAACAAACATGATGTGCATTAATTGAAGACTGTCAGCTTTAATTTGAGGGTATTTACATCCATATGAGGTGAACGGTGTAGGAATTATAACAGTTAGCAGCATATATGCCTCTCACTTGTTAAGAGAGCAAAAGTAAATGGGACAATTGACTTCTCAGCTGTTCCATGGCCAGGTGTGTGTTATTCCCTCATTATCACAATTACAACGAGCAGATAAAAGGTGCAGAGTTCATTCGATATTTGCATTTGGCATCTGATTCAAAGAACTGTCACTATCAGTAAAGCAAGCCTTCATTATGCTAAAAAAAAAAAAAAACAAACCCATCAGAGAGATAGCAAAAACATTAGGCGTGACCAAAACAACTGTTTGGAACATTCTTAAAAAGAAGGATTTTTTGCATTCTCTGGCTGGCCAAATACTTCCGAGTTGCTTCTGCAATCTCTGATTGGCCCAATGCTTCCAAGTTCTGTGACTGGTCTGAAATTACCGAGTTGTGATACGTGGTATTTCCGCAAAAATCCGATTTCTGAGTTCCAATTGGAATCTCATTGGAAATACGGATTTCTAATCAGAAATTTCAATACTGTGAAATTCGAATGAGCATCGCTATTCGCTAGTACACAGATTTATACAAATTTGTAATAACAGATTAATATGAATTTTCCAACCCAGGGGCGGACTGACAACTCATAGGGCCCCCGGGCAATAGGAGATTATGGGGCCCTGTACCAGTGTCGCCCACATTTTTAATGTTATTTTTTTACAGAGTAAGATCTAATAATTTACTGACAACAGATATTTTATACTGATATGAAATATGAAATACTGAAGACCAGACTAGTGGCGCACAGAGCAGAGCGAGAGCGTCCCTTGCAGCTGGAAGAACGGCGATAAGTCTCCACCCGCTGTTAGCCGCCGAGATTTAAAAATACCGGAGGGGAGAGCCAGGAGGGGGGCCCCAAGGTGAGGGAAGGGGGGAGACTTCCCCATGCTGTGCACACCGCCCCTTTCACTGCGCTCCTCCCCTCCTGCTTAGAGTGCTCTGGAGGGCCCCCACCTGACCACGGGCCCTCGGTCCGTGCCCGAGAGCCCGAATGGTCAGTCCGCCCCTGTTCCAACCCAACTGCCTGCCTATTCTAATATGCTATAAATGGTGTAGGACATGTCACAGTCCCCCCAGCAAAGAACAAGTAAGCAGGTATATTTAGCTACAAATGTAGTATTATAAGCCCCATAGTACAAAGCAATAACGGACCGTAAAATGGCACTTATGATTGTAAAGTGCAGACATGCATCACTGCTGCTCATTCTCTAGTCTAATATGATGCAACTGCAAATGTAGCAGAAGATGCTCCACAACACAAAGCAATGAGCTAATATCAGGCAAAAGTTGTCGAATATGCCCCATACAGCAGTAAAAGTCAGTTATACTGTAATCCCTTCCAAAACATCCTTCCTAATGATTTCCTCAGCATACTACTGATCTAATTATCTATATCACTTTTCTGCAAATGTCTGATGACTGTAATATGGCTTGTATTTAAAGGCCTTGGGTGAGGTCATATAACAGGAGATTACAGGCCTGCAATAGGACACCTGCCATCACACACATGTCTTCTGGAGTGACATGCTGAGACTTGTTTCTTCCCACATAGTATTCCATGTCCTTATTCATACCCAGCAACTGACTGACTGATGCAGAGGCTCAAGGTATAGTGTAATGGCCCACTGATAAAGTAAACAATAATTTGTGCTACTTATGTTTATTAGTGTTAAGCTTGAATTTAGCATAATTGTAATTTTGCTTTAAAATTGACAATTAAGTTGCAACATTGTAATGCGAAATTTAAGGCAAATTCATAATTAATTTTGCTCATAACCATAAATATAGTATGCAATTATGCGATTACTTCTAATTATGGAGAAATGCAAAATTTGCTTCTATGGGAACAAGTCAAGAAAACAAATGCAGTGATGGAGAGAGACATGCTGAGGGTGTGCCAACATCAATCAAGATCTAGAGGATATTGGCATGGGATCATTTCTGATGTTCCTGCGGAATCATTAATTAAAGGTAAGTAATTATGGTGGATTAGGATTTTTTTAGGTTGCATTTTTTTTAACTTAACCCTTTGAGGAAATGGGAAGGGGTACAATAGTAATAGTAATAGTTTCACCTGGTTTGGCAGGCATCTAGGGTCCCCTATTCCACCAGGAACCTCCCCAGGGCCTCCACCTCCTCCTGAGCACCAGAGGTGGGGAAGAGACATAGACTAAGACTTTGGAGAAAGAGGAGGAGGCTGTACCAATCCTCTCATCCAGAGTCCCCCACATTTTGGACCATGTGGGCTGATATGGCTCAGGGTGCAAAGGCCATGTATTCTGCGCTTCAAATTCTGGATATGCCAGCATGCATGGGTGACAAGAGGTTTGAGAGACTTAGGGCGATAATACCCCATGCTGTCTGTTTTCTTAAAAATGTGTCTAGTCACAGTGCCCAATGCATTTATAACATATGTTCACACATGAACATTTAGTGCACTGTGCACCACAGCTCGCTACTGATTGGTCCTTTCAGCCTGTCTAACCTTTCTTTAAAGGTAATGTTGGGAATTATAGGTTGTTGGTTCCCAATGCACATTCACAAAAATGCTTGCATACGCAGACCATCCACCAACAGTAGTAAAAAAAAAGAAAAAAATGATAAAAAATGTAAATAGAAAACAGCAGAAAATAAGCTAAATCACTATTAGTCATGATTACATTGATGCATACACCTTTGTAAAGTATTAAAAGTATCTTATCAAGTAAGCCTTCAACTACTTATGATTTTCTAGACACACTACATTATGCTATCTTACTTAACCATTAGAGTTCGTCGGAGAACTTGTTCGCGTACGCGGCGAACCGCAAACACTTAGCGAGTTCGACCCGCCCCCTATACTACATCATTGGGTTAAACTTTGACCCTCTACATCACAGTCAGCAGACACCCGGAAGCCAATCAGGCTGCACACCGTCCTGAAACACTCCCCCCCCCCTATAAAAATGCTGCTGCATCGGCCATTTTATCACTCTGCTGCCTGCTTTAGTGAGAGAAGAGAAAGGTTGCAGAGATAGGGAAAGCGTTAGTTAGGTCTTGTTAGCTTGCTCCTTGCTGATATTTGTGCTGTAAAGCACCACAAAAAAAGCTCTTTTGAGAGCTAATGTTCTTGTGATGTGTTTTTTTGTGTGTGTGTGCCACTGACACTGCATTTACTGCCATGTCGGTCGCAGCTGGCCCTTGCTAATTGCTATACTGTGCCAGGCCCAGCACAGTCAGTGCATACCTTTCACTGCTTCTGTGTGACTGCACATTGTATTATACCAGCAGTCAGTACCTTTCACTGCATCTGTGTGACTGCACATTGTATTGTAATACCAGTCAGTGCATACCTTTCACTGCATCTGTGTGACTGCACACTGTATTATACCAGCAGTCAGTACCCTTTCACTGCATCTGTGTGACTGCACATTGTATTATACCAGCAGTCAGTGCATACCCTTTTCTGCATCTCTGTGACTGCACAATGTATTATAATACCAGTCAGTGCCTACTTTTCACTGCATCTGTGTGACTGCACACTGTTTTATATACCAGTCAGTGCATACCTTTCACTTGAATGGATGGCAGACTTGCCCTCCATAACAGATTCTCATTATAGGATTTCAAATGTATTCATCTCATCATTATACAGCAGTCAGTCAGCAGCAAGTCAGTCCCGACACAGCATCTCTGCCTGCAGGCCACTTGAATGCCTTCTCCGCCACCACCAACAGGCTCCAGGACTCAAGGTGGATTCCTGAATTTTTAAGGCTGCTGCTAGCAGCGGCCTCTAACAAAAAGAATACTTTTTCTGGTGCGTGTACATGCCTAATTTTTCTGGCTGCGCTGCTGCTGCAACAACAAAACAAAAGGCATGTACGGGTGTCAATTCCCCTTCGTGATCATTACCTTGCCGTGGTGAATGGGCTTGCATACCACAGTGAAGTAATGACCTTTATGAGTGTGTTCAGGGGCACACCCAAGATACTAAGGTCGTTGCTTCATTGTGGACAGACCAAATTTGATCAGCTGGACAGTCACTGTTATTTTGTCATTGAGCTACCTCAGCCAAACCATATGGGATTGAAAACCACCATCCCCTGCACTCTCGCCATCGTGCGCACTTGTCCAGCATGGCTATCACTACACAAACAGCTGTTTGCGGTGCGTTACACATTGAGTTTGGTCTCAGTGTGAAGCAGTACACTACTTACAGTACCTGCTGATCCATGTCTACACACACAAGATGTTTTCAAGCACTTTATGGAATCCAATGTGATTTCTGCCCTTTAGGAATTAGAACCCTGCTGTGCGCCAATTCCGTAATTTTCCCCGGGACTTTTGGCATGTATCCCACTCCGCCATGCCCCCCTCCAGGTGTTAGACCCCTTAAAACATCTTTATCATCACTTTTGTGGCCAGAAACAGTGTTTGTAGTTTTGAAAGTTCGCCTGCCCATTGAAGTCTATTGCGGTTCACCGAGTTCGCCGGTACGCAAACTTTTGCGGAAGTTCGCGTTTGCGGTTCGCGAACCCAAAATTTGAGGTTTGTCCATCTCTATTAACCATAGCAACAGTTCACTGGGTGGATACTTCTTCAATCAATGATTCATTCAGGTAGAGTTGTTCACATTCACAGGTAGAATTATGTAGGTTTTTTAAAGTTTATAGCTGATGTGCACTGATAATCTACGTATTCTTGGATGAAACTGGCAAATAGCAGAGTAGAAGTGCAGTGGTTTAATGGGCAGCTTTGTGGCGTAATGGGTAGCATACTCACCTTGCAGCTCTGGGTCCTGGTTTGAATCCCAGCCAAGTTTGTTCAGTCTGTTCTCCCTGTTTTTATGTGGGTTTCCTCCGGGCACTCCAATTTCCTCCCACATTCCAAAAACATACAGATAAGTTAATTGGCTTCTCTCTAAATTGGCCCTAGATTTCAATGCATACACTACACAATACATACATAGACATATGACTATGGTAGGGATAAGATTGTGAGCCCCTCTGAGGGACAGTATACTCTGTATAGCGCTGCATAAGATGTTGGCGCTATATAAATACTAAATAGTAATAATATTTAAAAAAGTAATGGCGTATGCTATTTTAGAAATTTGTGCATAGCAGAAATATGTCCTAGAAGATTTTTTTTTATTATTATTATTTTTACCACAACGTTATAGATACACATTTTAAATGCTTAAAGGACCACTATTGTGAAAATCTTAAGATTCAACATACATGTAAACACATACAAATACGTAAATTTCTTCCAGAGTAAAATGAGCCATAACTCACTTTTCTCCTGTGTTACTGTCACATACAGTAGGTACGGAATTCTCAGGGTTTATATTTATATTATTTCAAAAGCACTTAGTGAATGGCAATTGCTCTGTCCAACTGCCAAAAAAAAGTATGGTGAGCAGGGAGGTTGGCTAGCATTGTTGTATACATTTTTTTCAGGGAGTGTCTCTGTAAAGAATAAAGGCCATGCTGAGAATCCCCTATGAAGAGATGGACTAGCCCAAAACCTGTTAGTAATGTCGGATTTCTACTTCTACTACTGACAGGAACATAGGAGAAAAGTACATTATGGCTCATTTTACTCCGGAAGAAACATACTTCTTATTTTTTTGTGTTTACATGTATTTTAAATTTTAAGAATTTTGTGACAGTGATCCTTTAAGAAGATAGTACATTTGAACTAATTAGCAATGCAAAAACTGTTGGGTTTTGTAAATCTGAACTTTCAGCAACAAATGCATTGCAAGGCGTCAGTGTAAAAATTATGATTGGTATTTTGGGTGCTGGGTACTGTTGTCACTTGAATACTTTGAATGATATAAAACACTTAACGATTTAAACACCCCCCCCCCCCCCCCAGTGACCAGACTAATTTTTTTTAAAAAATAGGGCTCTGCAGCTTTAATGGTTTGCTGCAAAGCTACACATACAAGCACACAAATTAATCCTCCCCCCACCCCCTCTTTTCTGCCCACCAACAGAGCTTTTGGTTGGTGAGCTCTGATCGCTGCTGGGTTGTTTATTTATTCATTTTTTTATTTATTTGCTTGTTCATTTTTTTCAATAACATTTCCTATTTTTAATTATTTTTTTTCCCAGCCCTCCCTCCCCCCCCGCCAGCAATTGACAGCGATCGGCATCAGCCTATGAGAGACGACCACTCCTGAGACTCTCTAGAGGACAGCCGAGTAACACGGCTGTCCCCAGTACAGCGCTGCCGTAGATCACAGCACTGTAAAATGTAAATAGATAGACTCTTCTACCGAGTCCTTGTCCATATAATGGACAAGGGGCTCTTCCCCACCTCTGGTGCCCAGGAGAAGACACGCAGAAATTCTGGGGGGCTCATGTTGAATTTTGGGAGACCCCTTTAATAAAGGGACCCTAAGATGTCCTGCCCTTTCCAGGTAAATAGGTATAGAGGGTCAAATTTTATATGCATAATAGTGAAAAAAAAAAAAAGACACAAATAAAGCTTTATTTGGGGGAAAAAAAATCTTTATTCTTCAGTTTTTCATCTGTCACTTACTTTTTCTGTCTTCTCCTTTAATTCATCTGTCACATCTTTCTTCTCCTTTAAATCTTGATTAAAGGGTCCTCTGGTCGTCAGTCCCGCAGATTGTCTGCCGTCCATTGCCTTTTGCCATTCGTCACTGCCCACGGGGACATTCATTGTTTCCAGCCTCTTCTTACTGGCAGCCCCAGCAGGAGCATCATTGAATGTCCCACTGGGGCACCCCATTCATCCACTAAGTGGCCCAATGAGAATCATTCTGATTCTCATTGGTCCAGTGAAGGGGGCGAAGGTCTCAGCAGGTCCCATGGGCAGCGACGGACGGCGGGTAAGTGTTGCAGAGTACGTTGGGTGCATGCCCATCTCAATTGGTAGCGAGGCAGCAGTGCCGTGGTGCTGAAGGACAGCTCCATGCCAAAAAATGCCTCACTCCCTACCTAGTATTCGCCTGAGTTATGCTCTTTAATGCTCCAACATCGCTCAGGTAAAACTGGCAATTGAATTTGCCAGTAAATCCTGAGCGATGTAAGGTGATAAGTAGCTCTCACATTTTGAGCTTCTTATCACCTTAAATTGCAAATGGCCCCAAGAGAGATTTTCAGCAATTGCAAATCTGTAGAAAGTAAGTATAGAAAAATAATATTGCAAAAGTCACTAAAACATCTTTCCAAAATCACTTCATGCTAAGCACTTTTTGGTGTGAAAGAATCCTTCAACTATCCCTCAGTACCACACCGATATCTTCCCATCACAGCTGATAACAGTAGTTATTTATAAAATAGCAAAACTCCGGTGCTGTTGATCACCTCCTGCACCAATGCTCAACCCCACTGATAGTTGTGGATTCAGCTATATGTGCCCAAATTATACGCTTGGTGCACCATAGCTATTATTATCAATTGCAGTCTATTGTGATGCCTAAATCTGGAATAGGGGTTAGTGCCCCTTATTTCACCTTTCACATTGCAAGTGCCTGGTTGGCCATTTCCATAAGCTCTGTTCCTTGGTTAAAAAACAGTCCAATTTTATTAGACAGACAGCTGTCCAAAATCCTCTCTGTGTCCTATCTCTATTAACATTATTCAGGGAGGGATGGGAGAGAGGAGGTGGCCCAACAAAAAATGGTAATAAGGATTATTGAAATGATCAATCTTAGCTCGAATGAGGGGTAGGGTATCAAAAAGCACAATTAAATTGGATACTTAAAAAGGACAACGTATTTCACGGGCTTTACCCACCTCTTCTGGTCAGGGTCAGAGTGTCTTTGTGTAGACTACCAAGGGACTAGGGGTGCCTATTAGACTCTCCCATCCCAGTGTATTCCCCCAAACAAGGGCTTCCCTTGCGACTTAAGTCCAGTGGTTTGCGTTATTATATGGAGAGTAACTGACACGAAGTATAAGAAGATTATTCAACAGAAATACTTGGAGATGGAATTTCAGCAACCCAGTTTTGTAAGTAGAATATTACTAGCTCTAATTTCCCATTGTTGTAAATACTACTCCATATTGCCATTCCTAGTGTTCTTAATTTTTCCTTTCACCAGTTCCTGGAATTCATTGACATTTATCTACCGAACACGCACACAATTCAGGGAGGGGAGTAAATCAGAAAGTAATGCTCTGTGGCCAGCACTGCAGCACTACAGCTCAAAAGATCTCCCTGGCCTTGCTCAGCATGTAAAGATGCATTCAAAGAGGAACTGTAACCAAGGATTGTACTTCATCCCAGTCAGTACTCCGTTTCTTATAAGAAATATTGATCTTTTCTCAGACAGATCATCAGGGGGCTCTGTGTGGCGGATGTGGTAATACCCCTCCCACAGTGTGATGATTGTCAGCACCTATTTATTGACATCACACAGTGAGAGCCTTGTTGCATTGTGGGAAATAACAGCTGTTTCCAACTGCCAAAAAAGCACAGAGATCACCTGCCAGCAGTAAAAAATGTTGCCATATGATACATTTTAGAATATAAATCAGGGAGAGGAAATATTTTACAATCGGCAATCACTGACTAAATCATTTATAAATATATATTGTAAAAAGTAAGTACTTTTTTCATTACATTATTTTCACTGCAGGTCCTCTTTAAAACTTTTCACATCTTACACAGTGTTTGCCTAAAAGAATTAAATAAAAACACAGTGAAAAATGGCTTCTTATTACACACAGGGGAGAGTGAGGAGGGGTACTCTTGGGTTTTATAAATCCACTGGTGACAGCTTTAGAATGGTTATACAGTACAGCATGTTTTATTACACATTGATTGGGAGGGGGAGTGACAGAGGCGTAGGTAGGGTTGTAAATGCCTGGGGACAAAGACCATTTTCACACCCACCCCCACGAGAAAATCGGTGGGGTCATGGATGCCACTATGTAGGTAGCCAGGAAACCCCTGTTTAAGCAGCTAGAGAGCCCCCCTTTAGGTAGCATAAGAACCCCCTACTTTAGGTAAACAGAGAGTTCCCCCTTTATGTAGCCAGAAAGTTCCCCCCTTTAGGTAGCCAGAGAGGCCTTCCCTGTTTAGGTAGCTAGAAAAGCCCTCCCCCTTTAAGTAGCTAGAGAGTTCCCCCCTTTATGTAGCTACAGAGTTACCCCTTTTACATAGCCAGAAAGTTCCACTCAGGGCCGGGCCGAGGTATAGGCTGGAGAGGCTCCAGCCTCAGGGCGCAGTGTAGGAGGGGGCGCAGAATTCATTCAGCTGTCATTCCTAATTTTGTTTGAAGCAGAAAGAAATAAGAAAAGGGGATACATGTCAGTGACTGCAAGCCAGATAACTAGATATTAAGGTGTTGGGGAGGTTGTGGGCCCTGTGGCGCCTCTTAGTCTAATAGCAATCAGTGTGTGACGGCTGGGGTGGCAGGGATGGAGGGGCGCACTTTGGTGTCTCGGCCTTGGGTGCTAGAGGACCTTGTCCTGGCTCTGGTTCCACTGTATCCAGATAGTGGGCGGGGAGAGCTCACGCAGCTAGAGCTGTTACGCTCACCTCTCTGATCCATGTGCCACATATACTCGGGGCTGGATTTCTAACTTTCATTACCCTAGGTCCACTTCTACCAGCCACCCCTCCACAATCAAAAAGTGCCTACCAATTAAACAGTATTTATTGTACAGTCTTACCCCTTTTATGTAAGAGGCGGGACTACCTAAAGTATCCATTCAAAGTATATTCATTCAGTTACTCTTCTATAGAAGGATAAGATTGTACAATATAAATTGTATCATAGATGGTTAACTTAACAGTGCACACATGTTCCTTAACTATCACCCATGGGGATTGGAACTGGGGTTACAGTTCTGGCTACAAGCTCATATAAATGTATCACTTGGGAAAGAGGGAAGATGGAGCAGTGTAATATGGGGTGGCTTAAAGCAGGCAGGGTGAGACAGGAACCAATATGATTACTGTAACTGTTGTTGAAAGATCAGGTGTTTGCTATGTAAATACATAAACTATGGTAGATCATTACACATACCATGACATTGGTAGGGTTAGATGTGAGCTTCTCTGAGGACAGTCAGTGACATGACTATGCACTCTGTAAAGTGCTGCAGAAGATGTCAGAGCTATACAAATACATAATAATAATAATAATAATAATAATAATAATAATAATAATAATAATAATAATAATAATAATAATAATAATAATAATAATAATATTGTAGGACATTAGACTATGACTATGGTAGGGTTAGATTAATTTGTGAGCTCCTCTGAGGACAGTCAGTGACATGACTATGTACTCTGTAAAGTGCTGCAGAAGATGTCAGAGCTATACAAATGCATAATAATAAGAATAATAATAATAATATGGTCGGACATTACACTATGACTATGGGAGGATTAGATTGTGAACTCCTCTGAGGACAGTCAGTGACATGACTGTGTACTCTGTAAAGTCCTGCAGAAGATGTCAGTGCTGTATAAATACATAATACTATGGTAGGAAATTAGACTATGGCAGGATTAGATTGTGAGCTCCTCTGAAGTTACTGTGGCTGCAATAGAAGGGGGAGGGCTGTGTAGGAGGGAGAGTGTAGGATATTTACTACTGCTGCTTGGCTGAAAAGGGGGAGGTAGGGACAGTAGCAGTAAGGCTGGAGGAAGGCTTTTGTAGAGCTCAGGGAGCCCTGAGACTGACCCAGGAAGAGAGGCAGGACTCCTGTGGAGAGCAAAACAGCAGTTTACTGATGAAAACTGGCCTGGAAGCAAAGTTGGAGGAAAGCGAGGTGCACACAGTGACAAGCCAGAAAAGAGAGCCCTACACTACTTGCATCTGTAGTGCTCATGGTGCTATTCTTCACTGCCCACAGTGCCCCCTTCCGCATAGCTACCTGTCCCACTCTGGCATCCACATCTTTCTTTCTTAAAATGCCCAGTCTCCTCTGCTCAGCCCCACCCCCTCCCCTAGGGAGGAGAAGGGAGAGGTGCTTAAGAGGAAAATGACTGACTGTGCGGAGAGACTGCTCTGCTCAGTCTGCTGCCAGCTCTGCGCTGATCATGAACGATGACCATGTTTCCTTGCTTTCTATCTGTTCAACCGCCCTCCCAATTGCAGTGCCCCAAAGCATGTGTACCCCTCTGCCTCCACCAAGCTACGCCTATGGGAGTGATTCCCACTGTTCTTATGTCTACATGTACTTTTAGAACGTATTGCAAAAATTGCACTTCTGCAATGCTCGTGTACTTTTAAATTCAGCCAAAAAAGTGTGTGTGTGTGTGTGTGTGTGTACAGTGTGTGTGTGTGTGTGTGTGTGTGTGTGTGTGTGTGTGTGTGTGTGTACAGTGTGTGTGTGTGTGTGTGTGTGTGTGTGTGTGTGTGTGTGTGTGTGTGTGTGTGTGTGTGTGTGTGTGTGTGTGTGTGTGTGTGTGTGTGTGTGTGTGTGTGTGTGTGTGTGTGTGTGTGTGTGTGTGTGTGTGTGTGTGTGTGTGTGTGTGTGTAAAAAATGCAAAAGATAAAAAAAGATAGTGGTAATAGAATATTGGTAACTTTACCAATATTCTACTATTGCTGTAGTAGAATATTGGTCATTTTACCAATATTTTCCTATCACCCTCTCTGTACCCTAATTCTCACTTGAATCCTCCCCATCTATGGCTAACTCTAACCACTCCTCACCTACCCCTAACAACCACTGCTATTTTGCACCAGAGTCTAACTCCAGTGAACTACTGCCTTCAGCATACCCACCATAAGAGTTCTGTAATGTATCTTTATTGGGCGCCACACACACTCATACTTCTGGCTAAATCCGGTATTTCTGTATGTTAATATGGGCACAAATGGCATGGGGGGGTGAAAAGCTTGCTCTCTGCACCAAACAGAGGCTGCACAGCTCAGTCACCTTCCCATTTCTTAATAATAAGGGGCCAGGAAAATGACCTGTCCACTCATTATCGATCAACATCCAACAAATGATGAAAACAAGCATGAGGTACATGACTGAACAGCACACTTCACAATGGAGGCATTGAAATCCTTATAATTAAAGCACATTTTCCATTGCAAAATGCTGTATTAAGCAACAAAGTCATGGTGCAATTATATTCTTAGATTGTAGGATATAGATGGTAAAAGCAGAAAAGATCCACTTATCCATTTGTGTTCCAATGTATGACTGTAAAAAGCCACCATTTCCACCATAGCTCACAACAGGATTTCCTTAGAATAGTTTAGTAGTCTGCAATTACATACCAGAGCGACAGTGGGGCTGATTATGCTATTCTAAGAAATATAATGCATGACTAGTTCTGTTTTTATGGCAAGCTATCAATACTGATTTCACTTTTGCAGGCAGTGAATGCAGGTGTCACTACTGTTACTGCCATCTGATCATTCGCTGCAGATGACACATTTTATATACATGGAAATGACATGTAATTATTGATTTGACAATCCCATCTCTAGTACACAGAAAGGCATTTGTAGTGGCAGAGCTATACAACTCATGCCTTTGGCAAAACATGCATGTCAAGTTTTGTTTTTGAACTGACTTTAAAAAACAGGCATTTAAATCAACTTTTATGCATAGAGCAGATGTCAGATGGTAAAGATCGTCTGCCTGCAGATCAAGTTGCTGCTGCCAAGTCTCGCGAGCCTCAATTCAGACACAGTTTCTATTAATGTCCTTACTATCCAATTTACAGAACTGAGGCAGCAGATGTACTCCTAGGCACTGAACTAGTTACGATCCTCACTGTTTAAAACTTTGTAATATTAACACGGGTAAGTGTCTTAACATTTCTGTGTGTCAGTGAAGCTTTTAATGCATGTTCAATTGCACTTTCTATTGATTGAGAAGATGCAGTCAGAATTAAAGCAGTATATTCAGCAGAGAATGTGCTTCAAGCCTAAATGCATCTTAAACAGATACAGTACCAGAGGCTGATGATTAAACAGGGAATCACTGCTGCATTTGCTTTCTGTATAGCTATTGCACTTTTATCATCTGTGTCCTTCTTAGCTGTTCTTTTTAGTTGGTTCTATATTCATACTTTTATTACAAATATATTAGGTTTAATTTTCCTTCTACCATAATTCATAATTTGATCATTATGTATAGTAAAAACAAAAACGAATTTAAAGCATGATTTAACTGTAACTGTAATGCAACCTTTTAATGAATGTAATACTTTTCAAAGCAAAATAATACTGCCCAACACATTCTAACAACAGCAAGACAGACAGATAGATCAGTACTTCTCAGCATGGCTACATCAAGTTTTTCTTTTTATGAATGACAGTGTTTACCAAGTACGCCTATTTTGGGTAACATCATCTCAAGTATACCTTGACAAAAATGTATTCCACGCACTCTTATGCCTTTATGTTTCAATTAAAGTAAAAGTGTTAAGGTTTATTTATAGACATTTTAGATTATTATTAATAGTTGATTATTATTAAAATTATTATTATTATTGTTACAAAATGTACTTTAATTAAGTAACCAGCATAAGTTCAAGTACTTCTGAACTCAAAATAAATACTCCCAGATTTGTGTGTACCACCTTTACGATATAAATGACTCATATGTACTTATATTTGAATTGTTTAATACCTATGACAGTGTTATAAATAGTTTCTACTGCTGCAGAATATCCATGAATGTGATCCGTGCAATACTTTACTAAATATATCACTTATTAACAAAAGCATTGGCTTTGCATGTGCAATGATTTAGATGCCCTCTAAAATGCAAATGATTTCTATTCAGAATTAGGGATGCCAAATGAGTACATTAAATTGTCTATCTGCTGTAACTTTTACTGCATGTAAATCATTTAGGATATTGTATTTTTAATATATTGCTGTTTTAGTAGTTGCACTGCATAACCCAAACGATTAGCGCTCAGCAGAGCATTGAAGCATTGGAAAATTGTTAAAGCACCCATACTTTCAAATGTTACCATAATTGGCATTATTTATGTCAAAGCTATTCTGTTTTAACCATGGCCAAATAAGAAAAGAAAGAAAACATATACTGATAAAAATAAATTCCTTTTAAATAAGGAAGGAAAAAAATAGCTTAAAAATAAATCCTTCAGAAGCTCTGTGCATTCATAGATAACCAATGTCCTTTTGTTGACTAATTAACATGTGCTAAGAATACATTTATTGTTGTGATGGTACTAGACTGACTCTCAATACAGCTTTGTTCTGTATTTTTATAAACGGCAGTTTATTACCACCCTTTCTACTTTAGCCACTTGTTAAGCTATATTAATTCCTGCCCTATTATCATGTAAAAGTTTAGCACTGAAACAACAGCAATGATAGGATTAGTGTCACTAATATTAGCCTAAATAAAGTTATTAATATGTTAAGGTCGGATGAGGGCATTTATGCATTATGAATTCTCAGCAAGACAATACGTGAGATTATGGACTTATAAATAATGTCAGATAACGATTTCCTGTTCTATAAATGTAATTCAGTGTCGTAAACTTTTTTATTTATGATTGTGGGCAAACAATATCTTATATTTATTACAGAAATATCTAGTTACAACGTTGCTTTTATAGTATACTACACTACTGAACACACACACATACACCAACACACATATACTATATATACATACACACACACAAATCTTACCAAGCACACATACACATATAGAGACACAGATAGACGCACACACATATACACAAAGATAGATATATACATGCAAAACACACACAAACACTCACAAACACTTAAAGTGAACCTCCAGACTAAAAATCTACTCAGCAAAACTGAAAAGGCTTGGTGTTTCTTTAACAGTTTCACAGCATTAGAACTTAATTTTTCTTATAGAAGTCTCATTTTTAGCTGCATTTTTAGCTAAGCTCCGCCCCATCAAAGAAAACTGCCTGGGCTTTTTTCCCCTGATGCTGTGCAAAGCATGATGGGATTTCTGATGTTGTTGTTCTCGTTGCATAGCAACTGGGAGGGGTGATTAGGACACAGAACAGTTGGGACTGTGTCTCATGCTCCCTGTCACCTTCTTTCAACCAAAAAGATGGCTGCCCTCATGAAATCACAAACCTTTGCCTGTTCTTTTAAAACAGGGTGGGCAAGAGATTATATTACCTATCTATTTTAATTAACATAACTAATGTAACTTAATGACAGTGTGTTTGTTTAGGCTGAAGTTCCTCTTTAAAGAGTAACTGTCGGGCATAAAATAAAAAATCAATTATTAATTTTTATCTGGTAAACAAGTAATACGGATGCTAATCAGGCAATCCAAAAGTTAAAATCACTATTACATTTCTTGTTGATAAATTATCATTCCCCAGTTTACATGACTCTTATTTGGTACACAGAACATTTGGTACACAAAAGAGAAGTTGCAGGGCATGCTGGGTTGTCTGTTTTTGCTTCTCTACTTCCCCATCAGACTTAACTAATGCAGCCTGATTGGCTGAAGCCTCTTTCCCTCCTGTTTTCCCCTCCCACACCTCTGTTCCTCTCTGATTGGCCAACATTTCTCAATAAACCGTACCCCCTTTATCAAGACATGTCACACAGTGTCCTCAGTGACCCCCCCCCCCCCCCCCTTACACACGCACACACACCTCCCACCATATCACTGGCCTCATCTGTTAATATGGTGGTCCAAAGCAGCGGCTTGCTTTCAGTTGTTCCCGTGGCAACTTCGTATGTTATATCTTCTTGCCCCTTCATAGAACAAAACGACACTGGTTACCGAGGTTAAATGACCTCTGTTGCGAAAATCTTAACATTTAAAATACATGTAAACATATATAAATAAGAAGTATGTTTCTTCCAGAGTAAAATGAGCCAAAAATTACTTGTCTACTATGTTGCTGTCACTTACAGTAAGTAGTAGAAATCTGACATTACCGATTTTGGACTAGCCCATCTTCTCATGGGGGTTTCTCTGGTTTTCTTTATTTTTAAAAGCACTTAGTGAATGGCAGTTGCTCCATCCAACTGCCAAAAAAGTGTGCAGCGAGCAGGGAGGCTGGACAAAATCTTTGTATAAATATTTTTCGGGGAATGTCTTTATAAAGAATAAAGGCCATGCTGAGAATCCCCATGAAGAGATGGAAAAACCTAAAACCTGTTGGTAATGATTTCTACTACCTACTGTAAGTGACAGCAACATAGGAGAAAAGTAATTTATGTCTCTTTTTACTCTGGAAGAAATGTACTTCTTATTTGTATGTGTTTTATATTTTAAGATTTTCGTGACAAATACTCTTTAAGCAATTTGAGTTTACATGGCTCATCTAAACTACCAAAAGCAAGCACTAATGATTGTTTCAGGTGATATATTTTCAAGTTTGTAATTAAGCTATTTGCGTTTATGTGGCTCATCTAAACTACCACCAAAAACAATCACTAATGATTGATTCAGGTGAAAAATGTACAAAGTTTGTATGTACAGTCAGACTATGGTAGGGATATGGCTATAGTAGAAAATAGATTGTCAACATCAAACCAAATTTCTGTTTTGAAGTTACTTCAGTGAATGTTGTGTTCTGGTTGGTTGCTCTGAACACCTGAACCTTGGAAAATATTCATATTTATATATTTTAAGCATACATTCTCCCAAAACATTGACTGTAGTCATGTCACCAAGTGTCCCGCAGAGGAGCTCACAGTTTTCATCTTTATGCATATATTAAATGACAACTTAAGTGGGAAGAATATGGAGGCTGCCATATTTATTTCCTTTTAAACAATACCAGTTGCCTGCTGATCCTCTGTATCTAATACTTTTAGATTTAGACCCTGAACAAGCATGCAGCAGATCTGGTGTTTCTGATGTTGTTGTCAGATCTGACAATTCTGGTTTGATTCAGACACTGCTGCAGCCAAATAGATCAGCAGGGCTGCCAGGCAACTGGCATTGTTTAAAAGGAAATAAATATGGCAGCCTCCATATTATTCTCACTTCTGTTGTCCTGTAAGATATAGTTTTTTGGAGTCACTTGTTGCTGGAGTTAAGGTTTTAAAGTCAAGCCCAGTTTCTACCTTTGTAAAATATTCTTTAAATAAATATATTATTGTATTATTATATTATTACTGTCTGCAAAGCCATCTGTGCAGACTACCCTTGTCCTAGTACTGGAGCAACAGGACAGAGATAACAGTGGTAAGATAATGACAGCTTCTCTCAAAGTCTGATCTGCAATTACTTATGTACACAGGACCAGCATGTTCGGTCATTAATTATGCAGGTGGTGCTTTCTGCCTAGCAACTGCTGCACTAAGATAGTGTTTGTATTGCATTTACTGGAAAATATGCTTGATTACAGTGGCAGTGAAGCATCATTTCATTGCACTGCATGCTTCACCATAGGTCGCAATGCCTCTTTTCAGCACTGTTGAATTACGATGCATTGCAACATGCACAGCATGTTAGGACATAAGGCTACTTTTAGGACATAAGGCTACTTGTACAGTGTATTGCTCTGGACAATATAATTGCATAGCAAATGCATTGCAAAAATATTGTAATAGTATATTCACATTGACATGTTAGCCGTGCAGTGTGGTGGAATCTGTTGAAATAACGTGAAGCTATGCAGTACTGAATGACATGCATGTTTAAAGGGAACCTGAAGTGAGAGGGATATGAAGGCTGCCAACTATATTTCCTTTTAAACAAAGCCAGTTGCCTGGCAGCCCTGCTGATCTATTTGGCTGCAGTAGTGTCTGAATAACACCAGAAATAAGCATGCAGCTAATCTTGTTAGACATGAGAAAAATGTCAGAAACACCTGATCTGCTACATGCTTGTTCAGGGTCTATGGCTAAAAGTATTAGAGGCAAAGGATCAGCAGGACAGCCAGGTAACTGGAATTGCTTAAGAGGAGATAAATACGTCAGCCTCCATATCCCTCTCACTTCAGGTTCCCTTTAGAGTTGTGGTGAAGCATACTTTTTATGTACTGTAATCCTCAATGTATGCATTGCATTACACGTGTAATGCACAAAGAGATTTTTTCCCTTTATCGCATTGTGCTCCTGTCTGTGCTAGCCTAAAAATACATAATGCTCAATAAATGTATAATTATACTGTATATTACTGAGGCTGATGTACATGTGGTTCACACCCGTCCACAAACAAACCATTAACCTCCATGTTATGAACAATTTTTACAAGCAATTTGTTGCTATTGACTGTTTCTAGTGCAATTGATTAAACAATGTATAAATATGTGTCTATCATTAAAGTGCAAGGAAAATTAAAATAAAAAAAAGTAAAAATGATTTAATAGATCACCCATACAGAAATGATTGATAGCACATCAATCATTTCTGTATGGGTGATCTATTAAATCATTTCTACTGTACTCGGCGCCAGTAACCTAAAGCATGTGTGTGCGGACCAGACCAGACATTCAAAAACAAAATAAGCACTGGTTGAGGAGCTGAGTGAGTTCTCATCTATTTCTATACTCCAAAGTAACTATACTATAGTTTTATCATATTTTTTTTGTTCAGTTTTATTGTGTGGCTACTTCATATAGTTTTGTGAATGGAATCTCAGTCAAATAGACATGTGTGTTCTCTGAGCCCACTTCAGCCTGTCTGAGGGACACACAATGGAATAGCTGATTGCTCCTTCCATTTCTTGACCTGTAGTGAGTGGGAAGAGTTTCAATGTCTTTTGCTTCCTTGATGTGGGTGGGATTTAGAAGGCCTGGAAAGTGTCCTCAGCTCTCTTTACCAGGAGCAATCAATCAGTTTTAGACATTGCCTAGTAGAGCATGGCAAGGAGGGAACAGTCAATTCAGAACAGCAACTGCATGTGGAAGCTTTCAACACATATGCTAGTCTGTAAAACAGAGATAAGCCTTGATGTGTACATTATAGTTGGTTTCGGTAATGATGCCCAGTTTTTGCTACACAAATTACTTTAGTTTATTTGCTGAACAATGCAGTGTCATTTTCATACGATAGTTCAGAATTTGTTCTCTCATTGTTTGTTTAATGCTAACCACTTCACTTTCCTGTGCCTGATATTATACTTCTCATGAGAAAGATCACTTATGCTAACAACATCCCCCTTCTTGACGCCTAACTTTTTACTTTCTGCCTTCAAATTATACCTAGTCATAGATGAAACCTCTAGACTTAACCTAGCTTTAACCACTTTATCCACTACTACAGTATATCTACATCCTCTGTGACTTAATCTAAGCCACGAGAATGTAGATGTACGTCTTGTGGCTCAATTGGGCTTGCTCCTTTGCAAAACCTCTGGCATTATCTGCTGCAGCACTAATTGGTGAATTGGAATATATATTTTCCCTTAGCCAATAAAGTTGATTTTTACCATTAAAAATACTTTTATTTTCTCAGTTCCTAGTGAAAAATTCACACTGCAGCATTATTTCAGCATCAAATATCCTCACCATGAATTGTGATAGAAACATAATCTAAATTTTGTGATAAACAGTAGAAATAGACAAACAAAATGTGTGTTTTTTTAATGTACAGTAGTACTTTATATTTTTAAACTGGAATTAGCAAAACTGAGAAATAATGTGTTTTTTTATTTGTTTTCCTATTTTTCCTATTAAAATGCATAGAAAACAAAATTGTTTGAGGGAAAAAATGCCATACAATGAAAGCCTACTTTGTCTTTGAAAAAGATAAGTAGGGATAAAGCTATTGCTGATTAAATAGGGATGTCACTAAAATGTCAAAAACGCTCTGGTCCATGAGGGGACAACAAGGTCTGGATGCAAAGTAGTTAAAGGGAAGGTTCAGGGAGGGTGGGTAAAAAATAAAAATCAATTTCCACTTACCTGGGGCTTCCTCCAGCCCGTGGCAGGCAGGAGGTGCCCTCGCGCCGCTCCGCAGGCTCCCGGTGGTCTCTGGTGGCCGACCCGACCTGGCCAGGCCGGCTGCCAGGTCGGGCTTTTCTGCGCTCCAAGGCCCGGAACTTCTGCGTCCCACGCCAGCGCGCTGACGTCATCGGACGTCCTCCGGGCTGTACTGCGCCGGCGCAGTAGTTCTGCGCCTGCGCAGCACAGCCCGGCGGACGTCCGATGACGTCAGCGCGCCGGCGTGGGACGCAGAAGTTCTGGGCCTTGGAGCGCAGAAGAGCCCGACCTGGCAGCCGGCCGGCCTGGCCAGGTCGGGTCGGCCACCGGAGACCACCGGGAGCCTGCGGAGCGGCGGCGAGGGCACCTCCTGCCTGCCACGGTCTGGAGGAAGCCCCAGGTAAGTGGAAATTGATTTTTATTTTTTACCCACCCTCCCTGAACCTTCCCTTTAACCTTAATATGTCTAGCTGATAAAACCAACCTTCTTCTACCTCATCCTCTAACCTACCAGTGCCTACCTTTGTATTCTTATCAGCTTCAGCACTAGTGCTGGACACACTTTTCTTTTGCCAATAAATGTGTGGAGGTGAGTTTGAGCTGAAAGAAACCATGCCAAATATACTTGCTTTCAGCCTGGACATCAGGTATAAAAATGTGATTTGTTATATTAGTCTCCACGATGTCATGGACCAATACCAAAAGTGAGAAACAGCAAAAAAAACAAAAACACATCCATTATCCATCCTTCATTTCAACAAATTACAGCCAAAATTATCATGATCAGACCACACTTTAAGGGTTCCCTTAGTTGCACTGAAATCCTGCCTACTCTTATACTGATGTGTCTCCATGACATAAACAGAGATTTATGTAAAGATAAGAAGGTATAGTTAATGTGGTCACCATGTGATCCGACAGTAGCAAATTTACCACTATTATGCTGGGTACACACCATGCGTTTTCCCAGGTCAATCGGGATTGATTCAACTATTTCCAATGTGCTCGATTTGGGCTTTGATCGTTCCTGCCGTCGATTTGCATGTTAAGTTACGTCTGCAAAATCGATGGCAGGAATGATTGAAGCCCGAATCGAGCATGTCAGAAATAGTAAAATCGATCCCGATCGACCCACGGATAGAGCGGGAAAATGCATGGTGTGTACCCAGCATTAGTGGGATACTCAGCAGTGCCTTTACACTTCATACAGGAATTCTGCTTCAAAGGATACCCAAGGTGAGCTCCTTTGTGTAAATGGAGACTCCGGGCATGTATGGGCAGGGGAAGACCTCATATCCACCGCTTCCCCTGTTCACCTCCACCCCCACCCTTATGGTGTAAAAGTCCATGTAAGTCGTAGGCAGGTTGCGCACTACTGTGCAAGTGCTGGCCAAGTTGGGCACTCCCTTGGCTGGGGCACTACAAGTACATACGTACTACACGTATGTAGTACACATGTGTAGAGCACTCTCTGCCATTGGAGCAGGACACACGCTGCTGGGCCAGTACATGCACAGTACTGCGTGACCTGGCCATCCTGCCCGTCACTTACAGGGGCTTTTACACCGCAACGGAGAGGCATGGAGGTGAACAAAGGGAGCGATGGGCATGAGGAAGATTCCACTTGCCCAAAATAGTTTGCCTCGGGTATCCTGTAAACAGTGCTCATATTTCTCCATTGCATTGTGTTACACATTATCGAATGGTATAACTATATAAATATATTAACTTATGTTATAACAGTATGTACTTATTTTATGTTTACAGTTATCAGTGATGTGGTATAATCTGACTTATAAAAAGAAAATCTCTGCAATCTGCTTGACTATCATTTATATTTTTTGCACAAATGTTCATTGTGGTGATGATGATGATGATCATGATGACATTGTTCAGACCAAATATGGAAAAGTAAGAGGGCTTCAGATATCTGTTTTTTCAAAGACTATTACTGCATTCCTTGGGATACCATATGGAGAGCCCCCAGTTGGAGTTTTAAGATTTAAAAGAACAGAGCCTATCAAACCTTGGTCAGAAATATGGAATGCTACAAAATATGGAAGCTCTTGCTATCAGTATGTGGATCAAGTATTCCCAGGTTTTTCTGGTGCCGAGATGTGGAATCCTAATACAGAACTAAGCGAAGACTGTCTTTACCTTAATATATGGATACCCAGTCCAAAGCCAAGGAATGCTAGTGTCATGGTATGGATATATGGTGGTGGCTTTGAAACTGGAACAGCTTCTTTAGATCTTTATGATGGAAAGTTCCTAGCCCGCAATGAACGTGTAATTGTTGTGTCATTTAACTACAGATTGGGTGTATTGGGATTTTTGGCCTTCCCGGGCAACACTGAAGCACCAGGGAATATCGGTTTGTTTGATCAAAGATTGGCACTTCAATGGGTTCACGAGAACATTGCAGCCTTTGGTGGGAACCCCAAAAGCATAACACTTTTCGGAGAAAGTGCTGGTGGTGCATCAGTTAGTTATCATCTTCTTTCTCCTAAAAGTCATCCATATTTTTCAAGAGCTATTATGCAAAGTGGGACTGCTAATGCACCTTGGGGAGCTGTCAGTAGTACAGAAGCTCACACTCGTGCATTGATATTAGCAAACCTCTTAAGCTGTTCCTTCAGAAATGAAACCGAAATAATTGCTTGTCTTCGAAGCAAGACTCCTCAAGAATTAATTGAAAAATCCTTTTCTGTTCTTAGAAGTAAATCTTTAATAGAAATTACTTTTCCTCCTGCTGTTGATGGAGATTTTCTCATGGATTTACCTGAACATTTACTACAACTTGGGCAGCTTAAAAAGAACACTCAGATTTTAACTGGGGTCAATAAAGATGAGGGGTCATATTTCTTAGTGTATCAAATACCTGGATTTAGCAAGGATCATGAAAGTTTTATAGACTGGACGCATCTCCAAGAGAGCATTAAACTGGCTTTTCCAAAAGGCACTGAACTTGCAATAGATTCCGTCCTTTTTCATTATACAAACTTTGAGGAGGAACAGAACACCAGTCGAAATCGAGATGCCATGAATAATATCGTAGGAGACTACAATTTTATATGTCCGCTGTTGGAGTTTACAAAGAGAAATAGTGAACTTGGAAACAAAGCTTACTTATACTACTTCAATCACAGATCTTCCAAGCTGGCATGGCCAGATTGGATGGGAGTAGTTCATGGCTATGAGATTGAATTTGTGTTTGGAATCCCAATGTATAGACGACTTAATTATACCAGAGAGGAAGAAATCCTAAGCAGAAACATAATGAAATACTGGGCAAACTTTGCAAAAACTGGGTGAGTTATTTATTATAATTATTTTTTTTCTTTTAATTTACTTTATATAGAAGTTATTGCCTCTTACTGTTATCTTGTTATATTTTAACACTTTGTAGCTTATAAATTAAGAAAAAATAAGCCTTTTTATGATCATATTAGCACTTAGTGCCCTTTACAGATTTCTCTGAATCTATCTTCTGCACAAACTGCCACAAATAGTGTCAAAAGCCACAGCTGTTCTAAATGAAAGTAAACATAGTTTCAGGTTGCAATACAACTATTACATCTCTAAGCTGTTTCCATGATAACAGACTGCTTGCACTGGTGTTCCAAAATGCTTGTATATTCATATTTAACTACAATGTGTATGAATATGTTTGTTATAGAAGGCATTATCTTGGACATAATAAAAAATCACAGAGATGGTTGTTGTTATACTTATATTCAAAAGACACTAAGCTAAATCTAGTAGTAATAAAGTATCTAGCAAATCTTTGCTTTGGTGTCATATTGTAGTTTGCAGATCACCATTAGTCATCATTGCTTTGCTCATAGGCTTGATAGATCTGACATTTCTCTATATTGATTATCTGTGCATTATACAGTGCTCTACTTTTAAAACAATGCAGCTTATACATCATCTAGTGGCCAAACACAAATAGACAAACTTTTGCATACATTTTTGCCAGTTGTTCTAATTAGTTGGGTATGTGACTAATCTTTTATTAGGAAATGCAATAATGATTGGCTTTAAAATCCAGAAAACATTTTTAATGTGTACCTTTTTAAGTGTATTGCCAGTGATAGGAATAGGACAGCTCAGTTTTTTATGTAGCCATGATGAAATGTAATAGCCTACAATGACATATTTCTTTAGATACTACAATCATTCAAAAACTGCTGTACACAGGATGCTTTATATGCTGTTTGACTGTAATTAGTGGGTTTACAGCTTTTGAATTAAGCAGGTCAGAAGAACATCCCTATTAATCCACAGCCCCATATGCAATTCGTTTTTTCTCCTGAGTTTTTTCCTTGGTGATATTTTTAAACGTGTCAATAAAATGCCCTTTAAGCCATCAGCAAGCAAAAAAAAAACTCAAAATATTTTTTATAGTACCTTTTCACCTACTTTTTGGTACTTTTTTAGTTGAGAAATGCTGGAAAGTTATTTTAAATCTAAAATGAAAAATTATCTCCTAGGAGAAAACTCAGGTGAAAAAGTGAATTGCATATGGGCCAATGTGTTTAAAGGGAAGTTGTACTCCTGTTGATAAGGGGCTGCACGGTGGCGTAGTGGTTAGCTCTCTCGCCTTGCAGCGCTGGGTCCCTGGTTCAAATCCCAGCCAGGGCACTATCTGCAAAGAGTTTGTATGTTCTCTCCGTGTCTGCGTGGGTTTCCTCCGGGCACTCCGGTTTCCTCCCACATTCCAAAAACATACAGATAAGTTAATTGGCTACCTCTAAAAATTTGCCCTAGACTACAGTACTACATAATAAGTAATATTATACTATATATATAATACTACATAATAAGTAATATTATAATAATATTACTACAGTAATACACTACATAATATAGACATATGGCAATGGTAGGGATTAGATTGTGAGCTCCTTTGAGGGACAGTTAGTGACAAGATATATATATATACACTGTACAGCGCTGCGTAATATGTCGGCGCTATATAAATACTAAATAATAATAATAATATAAAATAAAATAATAATAATAATAAGAACTAAAATAAAAGTTGTCTTGTTTGGCTCTATGTATTGCAAGGACCAATGGATTTATTATTTCTTTTACCTTGAATTCTTTGTTTTTATGTGCATGTAAACCATACGCATTTCATTGGTAGATGGGTCAATGGATTAGTCTACGTGTTCAAAATGAGTACTGAGCATTCTGTTTAAAAAGGGTCAGGATTTCTGGACAATATCATGGTGATCTAATGAAGCACATAAGGTCCTGTTTACGTTAGCTGTCACTGGGTTTGGAGATATGAAGTAATCTCTATGGGAGCTAAATAAATGTAAAGAGCAACAGTGGATACCATCAGCACATTTTCATTTTAAACCTGGATATTGAACTCATAAAAGCAAAATAGGAATATAGAACTCCAGGAAAAGGCCACAATGAAAAATGGGTCCAAGGTATTGCAGATCGTAGAATATTTTTGCCAATATTCGACTATCTTCTGGTGTGTGTGTAGCAGATTATATCAATAGTGTTACCAATACTCTGCTATCAACCTTTGTTATCCTATATTCACATTAACCTTCCCTGCTTATATGTCTAACACTAACCTCCCTCCAACTACACAGAACAAATACCTCCTTCTCACCTACACCTAACACTAACCTCCCCTCTACATACACCTTAACAGTAATACTGCCATAATACAATTCATTTAGTCAGTTATTACTCTTATAGTGTCATGTCCAGCTTTATCAGCACACTTCTATGATAACTGTTACTGCTGCATTCTCATGTCAAATTTACTTGCACTAGTATTTTATGTTTCAAGGAAAAGTGCTGTTTACTGTTTTTTTTCTAAAGATACAGTTGTTTTATCAGGCTATTAAGGTATACTTTAAATGCCTTCTAGTTGCTGGCTTCATAGATTAACTAGGAAGCTTATTTTTTGCATACTTTATAGAGGGACTTAAACAGAATTGATAGTTGTATTTCCGAATAACTGTTTACCAATAAAGACATAATCTTAAACCAATTAGCTGCTAATCTTCCCTAAATACCATTCTTTATTAAACTGCTGGTTAATGCCTAGGATACTGTCCTGAGAAACATAGGTTTCTTGGAAAAAAAAAAAAACATAGATGTCACTGACTGTCTATTTCTGTTACTCAATCATGGATCCTGTTGTAACCCTAAACGTAAATTAAAACCAGCATCTGTGACTGTAAATGCATTCATTGTCATGTGTTAACTGATCTGCGTTACTGTAGTGTAGCATCCCCTAGTGTCAATCTGCATGCAGATCTGATCATTAGCATGGTCCCATGGTAGCCTCTGACCAGAGGGCAGAGACTACCTCCGTACCACTCACAATGCAGTGTGACTCCCTGCTTCCTTTTCCCTTTGCTGCTATAAATGAACATGCTGGAGAGGGGAAGGTGGACAGTAAGTGTGTCAGAGTGTGGACATAGAGAGGAAATGTGGTCACTGCATCCAGGTCATGCTCTGTGTGACTGTGTTAATCCTAAATTTTGAATGGCGACTGACATCAACGCATACTCTACTAAATGATATCCTACTACACCAAGATAAATCTGGTAACAGCCATTATTTATTTATTTATTTATATAGCGCTGACATATTATGCAGAGTATATTGTCTGGTCACTGACTGTCCCCTCAGAGGGGCTCACCATCTAATCTCTACATAGTCATATGCAGGGACGGATTTACCATAAGGCACTGTAGGCACATGCCTACAGGCACCTGATGATGGAAAGGCGTCTCCCTCCTCTCACCAAGTGCCTCCTTACTTCCATATGCAGAGTCCTGATAAGAGTGTAAATAAGAGGTTACTAGCCCTGCTCTCAGTTCCACTGATGAGATCTCACTAGCTGCTTATGTAATTCTGAGGGTACCTCTGGATACCTTTATACTAAGGGACACCTGTTTTTACCTATGAGGGGCAAGGGAAGTAAGAGAGAAGTGACAATTGGGGCAGCCAGCACACTTGCAATGCAGTTCAGCAGAGGGTTGCAAGTTCATGGAGGGTGCAAGGACATCTGTGCCTATAGGCTCCTGTGAGGTAAATCCGGGCCTGGTCATATGTCTATATATGTATCGTGTAACGTGTGTATCACAGTCTAGGGCCAATTTATGGGGAAGCCAATTAACTTACCTGTATGTTTTTGGAAGTGGGAGGAAACCGTAGTGCCTGTGGGAAACCCACACAGATACGGGGAGACCATACAAACATACATCCTTGCAGATGTTGACCTGGCTGGCATTTGAACCGGGGGCCCATTGCTGCAAGGCAAAAGTGCTAACCACTACGCCACTGTGCTGCCCTGTCATCGAGCATAGCCAGTAGTTCGCTTAGAGCTGTGTTATGTTCAGGCTTAGTTAAGTCTCTTTCAGTAGTACTAGGGATGGTCGATTGGATGTAAAAGATCTGGAGTTGATGCAGGATTATGCAAATTTGTAATGCAATTTAGGCATGTTAAAAATAAAACAGTTAAATCCTACCTTGGCCTCATTTGGTCAATTTTCAAGCTGCATACATTTGCATAATTCAACTAAAAACAATTTCCATCTAATTGACCATTCCTGTTAAGTACTTTGAATCCCAATCTTTTTGAATAAAACAGAGCACATCATGTTTTATATAGAAACTTAAAATGTGCAGCCTAATTGTAGGAGCAACACAGAAAAATAGATAACAGCACATGTATACAATTCTAGCTATTTCAATTATAAGGCAAGGTAGTAAGGATTTGCTTCAAGCAGCTCATTGTGGCTGCCTAACAAACTGACACTGACAAGGGAATTTTGCAAAGGGGAAAGTATTACCTACCTGACCCTTTTTTAGAGCACATTCCATTCCAAGCACCATATAGGCTGGTATTGTTTATAAAGCAAAGGACCAGACAGGTGGGCTCAACAATTCTATCAATAACAGCCTGCAAGGAGTTCAGGGTTAAAAGTTTTGGAGAATATATATATATATATATATATATATATATATATATATATATACACAGTGGGTTGCAAAAGTATTCGGCCCCCTTGACGTTTTCCACATTTTTCATATTACTGCCACAAACATGAATCAATTTTATTGGAATTCCACATGAAAGACCAACACAAAGTGCTGTACACATGAGAAGTGGAACGCATATCATACATGATTCCAAACATTTTTTTACAAATAAATAACTGCAAAGTGATGTGTGCATAATTATTTGACCCCCTTTGATCTGAGTGCAGTCAGTTGCCTATAGACATTGCCTGATGAGTGCTAATGACTAAATAGAGTGCACCTGTGTGTAATCTAACGTCAGTACAAATACAGCTGCTCTGTGAGGGCCTCAGAGGTTGTCTAAGAGAATATTGGGAGCAACAACACCGTGAAGTCCAAAGAACACACAAGACAGGTCAGGGATCAAGTTATTGAGAAATTTAAAGCAGGCTTAGGCTACAAAAAGATTTCCAAAGCCTTGAACATCCCATAGAGCACTGTTCAAGCAATCGTTCAGAAATGGAAGGAGTATGGCACAACTGTAAACCTAGCAAGACAAGGCTATCCACCTAAACTCACAGGCCGAACAAGGAAAGCGCTGATCAGAAATGCAGTCAAGAGGCCCATGGTGACCCTGGACGAGCTGCAGAGATCTACAGCTCAGGTGGGAGACTCTGTCCATAGGACAACTATTAGTCGTGCACTGTACAAAGTTGGCCTTTATGGAAGAGTGGCAAGAAGAAAGGCATTGTTAACAGAAAGCATAAGAAGTCCCGTTTGCAGTTTGCCACAAGCCATGTGGGGGACACAGCAACCATGTGGAAGAAGGTGCTCTGGTCAGATGAGACCAAAATGGAACTTTTTGGCCAAAATGCAAAACGCTATGTGTGGCAGAAAACTAACACTGCACATCACTCTGAACACACCATCCCCACTGTCAAATATGGTGGTGGCAGCATCATGCTCGGGGGGTGTATCTCTTCAGCAGGGACAGGGAAGCTGGTCAGAGTTGATGGGAAGATGGATGGAGCCAAATACAGGGCAAACTTGGAAGAAAACCTCTTGGAGACTGCAAAAGACTTGAGACTGGGGCGGAGGTTCACCTTCCAGCAGGACAATGACCCTAAACATAAAGCCAGGGCAACAATGGAATGGTTTAAAACAAAACATATCTATGTGTTAGAATGGCCTAGTCAAAGTCCAGATCTAAATCCAATCGAGAATCTGTGGCAAGATCTGAAAACTGCTGTTCACAAACGCTGTCCATCTAATGTGACTGAGCTGGAGCTGTTTTGCAAAGAAGAATGTGCAAGGATTTCAGTCTCTAGATGTGCAAAGGTGGTAGAGACCTACCCTAAAAGACTGGCAGTTGTAATTGCAGCAAAAGGTGGTTCTACAAAGTATTGACTCAGGGGGCCGAATAATTATGCACACCCCACTTTGCAGTTATTGATTTGTAAAAAATGTTTGGAATGATGTATGATTTTTGATCCACTTCTCACATGTACACCACTTTGTATTGGTCTTTCCCGTAAAATTCCAATAAAATTGATGCATGTTTGTGGCAGTAATGTGGCAAAATGTGGAAAACTTCAAGGGGGCCGAATACTTTTGCAACCCACTGTATATATATATACCATTATAAACAGAGTGAAGCCATCCTGGCATTTTAAGCATTACACTCTAGACTGCATCAGCTGCTAAACAATGTTGTGAAGCATACCAATAATTGTACTTGCACTGGGTGAGGGTTTTTTTTTTATTCTTTTATTGAATAGTTGCCATGGATTTGACTAAGCTAGCATCTGTCTGACTCTTTCTTTCTGCTACTATAGTTCAGTTGTTGGTCATGTGCCTAGGAAAAAGTTCAAAATGTCCTGTTGAACAGATCTTTCATGGTCCACCTAAATTAAATTGCTCTATTTGCGGAGTGTATCATGACTCCCAGTTACATGCAACCACTTTGCAACTTTTCCCCTTATGGACTTAGCAGTTTTCACGTTTTAGCCATGTCCTTTTTTAATCAGTAATAACGTTATCACTACTTACAGGCCTATGCCTGAGGACACACCCATTCCCCTACTCCCTAGTGCACCCCCCACCCCCATCTGGCCAAATGCAGAGTCATCAGTGGAGCTGCACCAGGATCTTCGGCCATGTTGTAGGCTTGCAGCATATTTTATCTGGCTCCCTTCTCATTACAGCATATTTTCTCTGGCGTTTCTCATTACATGTCACTAGAAGTAGACAACAGGAAATACTGTGGCTTGCAGCAGACTGAAAATGTCAATGTAGGGAGTGGGGAGAAGCATATTTACAGCACTATGTTCACAATGATTTTTGAAAGCCTCTCCAGTGGCATAACTTAACTTAGTGAGCATTGCCAAAAGGTTTGTGTTCAATATTGTTGTTGCATGCATTGCCTCAATGCCTCGTAGTAAAAAATAAATTCTGTAATATTTTTAGAACATCCTCGAGTCAATATAATATAAACTATTCACTCTGCATATGTGTGTGATATTTTACTAACCTTTTAGTTAGTTTAGTTAGTAGTTAGTTAGTTAGTTAGTAGGCTCTGCCTCTGACACAGGAGACCAGGGTTCGAATCTTGGCTCTGCCTGTTCAGTAAGCCAGCATCTATTCAGTAGGAGACCTTGGGCAAGACTCCCTAACACTGCTACTGCCTATTGAGCGCGTCCTAGTGGCTGCAGCTCTGGCGCTTTGAGTCCGCCAGGAGAAAAGCGCGATATAAATGTGCTGTGTTTGTTTGTTTGTTTGTTTAGTAACCCTTTATGTTATTTGTAATTCACCAGATGAGGGTTGCAAACTTTCTTCATTTTGTAGCAATGGATTTTAGGCTGTATTTTCGATATCACTCAGTCCTTTCACTGTTCAGTGGTGTTATTTGGCATTAAAGATCCTTAGTAAATGAAAGCCAGTGTATTTTTGGAGCATGGGGTCTATCTCCCTGGAGAGTTGAAAGAAGTTACTAAGTGAAAATCTCCAATTAGCGGCCTTTATATAATAACAGATATTACACTATCACAATACTATCTGCATCACACAGTGAAAATAGTATCCGTCACATCTGCTGACCTACAAAGACCACATAATGTAACACACTTGCCAAGGTCACATTTACATTACATGATGGTTTCCTCAAGTGATTCTGACAGCATTAACAAGGACAAGGTATGGAATCCTTTGTCTTGCCATTATGTAGTCATTGATTGGAGGTTCCCACTGGGAGTTTGAAGGTCATCTAAACATGCAAAGAGCATGAGCTTCTACTGTGAAGATGAATATACTACAGTAAACTTCATAAGTGATGAAAAGCTTTGCTTTACAGTTCACTGGGCTGACTGCCCACACAACTGACTGGTGGAGATTTTCTGGGTGTTGACTTGACCTGATGCAAATGAACATCTGGGGGAGAGGTTTACTCAAAACTAGCTGTCTTATCCACTATCTTTTTGTGCAGTTGTGCATTGTATAACATTTTATAAAAAAAATATCCCTCTGACCACTGACCTCTACCAATCTGTTGGTAGCATGTATAGCACATTGGAGAAAGTCAAACCATTTTGTGTGTGTATGTATGTATGAATGTATGTATTAATGTACAGTATGCATATATATATATATATATATATATATATATATATATATATATATATATATATATATATATATATATATATATATATATATATATATATATATATATATATATATATATATATATAGTTATGTAGTTTTCACACTAATGACAGATAGTTTCAATGGTGTATTCTTAAATTCTTCTTCATCTTCTTTAATTTATATTTATTAATATAGCCCCATTCCCTACCAGGTTGTTCTACAAACTAATGCTGGGAATACACGGTACCGTGTAATCGAGTCGGACGATAGATTCCGGCATGTCCCCGCTCGTCCCCGCGGGTGCCCGGTTCGATTCCCACTCATCCCTGTGGGCAGCTTCTTATCTTCCACTCGTTGATTCTTTTGTTCTGCCTGCCGGTATCGAGCGCGGAATCGATCTGGCGTGGTATTGGACGCGTCGGAAATTATCAATGGAGCCATCATCGGCTCGATTGATAAGACAAATCTAACCGTGTATGCCCAGCATTTGACTCAAACCTGCATAGATAAAGAAAACAGTACAAATAAATAAATATAGCAATGAGAGTTACGTAACATTGTATGGAAAAATGTATGCATTAATAGTAAATTCTTACTAAGAATAAGCCAGCCATGGGGGATTTATCACCTGGAAGGTTAACAAACAATGGACTATTTAAAAAGTAAGTTATGTTTGAGGTGACAGTAATTTATATTCTGCAATATGAAAGAAGCACAAAATAAAATAGGCATTGAGTTCAATGTCCTATATGCTTACCCAAAGAGAAGGTTTTTGCGAATGCCAGTAAAGATTTCAAGGGTAAGATTTGTACAATTGGAATGAGAATTATAGAGTTGATCAGAGAGGTGTGAATAGATGTGGATATAAATGAGTGAGGAAATAACTAAAGTGAAGGACAGGAGGATGCCCTGTTCTGAGCACAGACTTAGATTAATACAGAATGTATACTTTAGATTGAAAAGCTTATGTACCAGTAGGGGTGATGATTTAAACCACATATCAACAATTTATGAAAATTTGTACTTATGCTGCTGTATGGGTGCTGTGAAGCTGGCCCCCCTACAATCAGCTAGTGTTGAGTTGAAATTTGCGTAATTTCGCGTTTCCGTAATTTCACATTTTTGTAGTTATGGAAGTGAATTTTGCCACTACGACACAAATTCATAATTTTGTAGTTGCCATACAAACCATAATTTGGAATTCCGTAAGTGCAATTTCCGGCATGTAATTTTGCGTTTTGGTGCACATTCGCATTTAACGCAAAATTGTGTAATTTCGTGTTTTCTATAGAAATAGTCATTTTAAATATGCAAATGGACGTAATTTCATTTTTAATAGTAATTATGCAAATTTAAGTAATTATTGAACTCAGGGAAGTCACTCCTTGATTGCAAGTACTGATTGCAAATACTGATAATGCAAAGGCCCCTGCACATGCTGTAACTTTAAATGTGTCAGGGGGCTCAATCTGCAGCCACTTCTAAGACAGGTGCTCTTTGTCAAGGTGCACTTAGCAGTCATGCATGCTGAGACACTTGGTTTTGGGCCTTGCAATATCTGATAACGCAAAGGTCCATGCACGTACTGTCACTTTAAATGTATCAAGAGGCTCTGGACAGAAACAATAGAAATTGCGAAAAACAATCGAAATTGCAAAATTGTGCATAAACACAAAATTTCACAAAATTAGGGATATTTCATTATGTCCGTAATCGTAATTTCCTGAATTATGCAACATTTTGCGTAATTTTAATTTGAGTATTACGCTCATCACTACTAGAGATGGCCGGAACGGATCGCCGGCGAACGGGAACCAGCAACTGATAACAGGTGGTCTGCCCGATCCAACGGTCAGATCTATTCAAGCAACTGGTGGGCGTATTGCACAGTTCGTCATTCTGCTTGTGTGTGCAGTATGTAACAGAGTTGGTTGTTTAGTCATCTACTTGTATGGACATACAGGTCATATGGTTGGTCAGGTCGTGCAGTTGGTCATGTGCTTTTTGGACGTGTGTATGTAGCTTTAGTGATGACCTAGCTATGCATTAAGCATTGTAGTCCCGCCCCCAGTGATGTTTTGCCTAGGCTATGATATTACACATCCTTCTGCCCATTTTTAAAAGATCAACTGCTCACTACACAGATTGGGGAGGGGGCATCCTACCGTGATCAACTTGTCATCAGTGATCAACGGTAAATTTAAAGCAAACCTGAGCTGAAGATAAATTAACTAGACAAACACTTATTTCTAACCTTCTACTCATACATATGACTTTTTAAGAGCCCCCTTATTTGTGTTTAAAAGCTAAAACATGTGTTATAATGTTGTCTTGTGGTAGATGAATCGCACAGTCCTTTCATGTCCCAGAGCTACAATCTATGAACTATTGACCTTTTTGCCTATTCCCTGCAATCAGAGGCTAATGTCTCACAGGCAGTATGTTTAATCCCTATTTACACTTACCACATTGCGTTATGTTGCTTCCACCTAACACACTTCATCTCAATTGCCTCTAAAGTCAAAGGAACATGACACGCTTACTGCTATGCGATGGAAGTGCTCTGGCTGATGCAGAGACTGCAGCCTCCATGTAGAGTGGGTGGGTGTGGCCCTTTGGGGTTGGATTGCCTCTGGTTTCCCTGTCAGCGCAGTCTGCCGCATGTACTAAAGTGTATGTACTGGTGCGGTGCGATTCAGTAGCCATTTTTGCTGGTCGGAAATCACACTGCTCCAAATGTAAAAGGACCCAAATGGCAATAATTATTAATCAGTAACAGTTAAGCTATGCTCCACATAGGTCCAACTAGGTCTGGCTGTTGCGGGTGTTACCCCAGCAATGTTCGCATTACTTAGGTAATGCTGGTTGCACTAATTAGGCAACCTGTGGTACACTGCCAGCGAAAGCAATGGTAAATATGTCTAAAAGAACTTCATACCAGTTCATATATTTAAAAAAAAAACACTTATGTCTAAAATAGTTATAACACAATTATGGGTGAGAGGTAATACTTCTTGGAGCCTTAAAGGACCACTATCATGAAAAAAGTAGGCAGTTAAAATCTGACAGAAGCGACAGATTTTGGGCCAGTCCATCTCCTCATAGGGGATTCTCAGGATTTTCTTTGTTTTCAACAGCATTTCATGAATAGCAGTTGCAAAGTCTAAGGGCCCGTTCAGACTGCAAAACGCGGACGGCCACGCATGCAGAACGCAACGCGTACGAACGCACGCCATCCGCGTTCGTATGCGTTGCGTGGCTGATCCCATCACTGAAAAGTGAATCAGACAGCCGCGCGTTTTTGTAAAATCTGCGTGCAGCATGCATTCCCGGACCGCACAGGTCCGGAACGCATGCTGTGTGAACATCAGACATTGCACTCTATGCAATGTCTGATGTCGTGCATGTCGGCCACCTGCACGCGTTTCCAAAACGCGGCTGGAAATGCGTGCAGTGTGAACGGGCCTTAACTGACAAAATAGTATGCAAGTGAGTAGGGACGCTGGCTGGTATCTTACTATTTTGGCAGTTAAACTGCTGTTCAGGAAATGTTGTTGAAAACAAAGAAAACCCTGAGAATCCCCCATGAAGAGATGGACTGGCCCAATACCAGTCGATTCTGTCAGATTTTAACTGCCTACTTATTTCGCGATAGTGGTCCTATAACCCCTGGCGGTCAATTTTCCCAGGATTTCTGTGCAAAAAGTGATAACATTTATTTTTAAAACCTTTTTTTCCTGTAAATTGCCAAAATGTGTCAAGCAAGGGTCTAGTATACAGTGCAGGAGAGTATTGATTTGTATGCACGTTTATACTGTTCACAGCATGTTTTTATGGACGGATATATCTGTCCATACCGCTAGGGAGGTTAATGAAAAGCGGTGCTAGATAAGTTTACCAGGCAGTAGAAAACTGAAAATAGTTTCTATCTTCATCCAGAGCCTGAGACCTTAAGTAACTGATTCAAGACCTCCAAAAGAATGCCCATAACAGATGAAACTCTACCCTGACATTCCTCAGCGTCTCAAGTGTCTCAAGTCCTCCTCAGTGTGAAAAGCTTTGCTTTATCAGTCAGCAGGGTTTATATCAACTAGCATCATGTTCTGCATTGCTATACATCTGCAGCTAAGACTGAGCCAATGATAAGTTATGACCAGAATTTCAGAATAGGAGACTGGTGCTTTTACCCTGTATTAATTAAAATATAGATAAAGGTCACCTTTAGCAGTAATATCTCACTGTTGCTTACAATGGTATTAAGTGAATTTGAGACCACAACACTTATTTAATTCACTTATTTTTCTAAGTTTTCTCCTAGGTGATGTTTAAAGAGAATCTGTAATTTGAAAAAGTGCCCCTGTGAGGTACTTACCTCCGGAGGAAGAAGCCTTTAGATCCTAATGAGGCTTCCCCCATCCTTCTTTGTAGAATCGATCCAACGCTGGCTCCTCTTGAAAATACTCCAACAAGCCTATTGGTGAAATCATGCAGGCGCTTGCAGCACACAGCGATATTTACCTTAGGGATCCAGTACAGGTGAAGTACTATACAGCCCCTCTGGCTCCAGTAGAAATAGCTGAGCCTGATCGGGTCCACTCTACTGTGCCGTTGTCTCGCACCTGTGCAGTAGAGCACGCGTACATCAAAAAAGGGCGTCGGGAAAAAAGGGCGCTTGGTGTAAACGATAAGCAGTATTATCGTTTATAAAAATATTGTGTAGAATTTCGTTTAGAAATAGTGTTTTAAGAATTGATAAATCATTAAGTAATATGTATGAAATCGGCAATTCTCAAAACGTTAATCTTCCCTGTTTCTAAACTGAAAATTATAATTATGTTTGTTAAAAAAAAAGAAATATTTGTTTAAACATTATAATTATATATTGTTATGAATAATCTTGATGTATCGTTTATTATTATAATAAAATTTTGTTTATAACAATGATATTAATATAAGTAGATTCATAATAACTGTTGATTAGTATTATTGAAATTGTACTAAAACTATACCTAACCCTACTCTCACACAAAACCCTCCCTGTACCTATCCCTAACCCCTAGACCCCCTGGTGGTGCCTAAACCTAAGACCACCCTGGTGGTGCCTAAACCTAAGACCCCCTGGTGGTGCCTAAACCTAAGACCCCCCTGGTGGTGCCTAAACCTAAGACCCCCCTGGGGGTGCCTAAACCTAAGACCCCCCTGGTGGTGCCTAAACCTAAGACCCCCCTGGTGGTGCCTAAACCTAAGACCCCCCTGGTGGTGCCTAAACCTAAGACCCCCCTGGTGGTGCCTAAACCTAAGACCCCCTATGGATAATAATGTTTTACAAACATTAATAAATAAATAAAAAAAAAAAACATTTAAATCATTTTTTGGGTGGATAATAATGTTTTAGAAATGTTTTACAAATAGTGATTGTAAAAAATATATTGCAATTTACGTTACGTACTGATCGCTTTATTTTGTGAATAATAATGTTTTACAAACAGTAAGGGTTAAAATGTTAAATAATGTTTTAATTAAATAGGTTAAATATGTTTAGTATTTTTATAAACGTTATTCGTCACAGGCTCATTTTGTAAAGTTAAATCATCACAAGCACAGTTATAAGTTATAAAACATTAAAAATCTCCGGGCGCCGTTTGTAAAACGTTAATAATCTCTGGCACCCTTTCTTCACTGTTCGGCGCTCATTAAACGATATTTATAATGGGAGTGAATGGGGCGCCCTTTTTGTCAACTTGTCTCATGCGCCCAAATCTCCTGCTTCCGTAGAGCACACCCAATCATGCTTGACTATTTTTATTACAGATTCTCTTTAAACACGTTTTCAGTAAAATGCCTTTAAACCACCAACAGGGAAGAAAATACTCAGAATAATCTTGACAGTGCTGTATCACTTTTTGTACTTTTTAAATCACAAAGTGCAGAAAAGTTAAGAAAAAGATGAACAATGATTTCCTAAGAGAAAACTTGAAAAAAGTGGATTGAATATGGGCCTTAGTGATTTTTGCAGGGGTGTCATGCTTTGGAAAACTGCTTTATACCTTTAGATTATTTACTTCAAATTAGACTTCTTTTCAGTTCTGCAAACTAAAAATAGTGTGAATGTGAAATGACAATAATAACTTGCCTATACAGTAGACATCTCAGCAAACTATAATAGGGAAAAAAAAAAACTTTTAAGGTATAATCTAAACTTGTCCATTTTAGGAACATTAAAAAAAAATGGCATCGGTTCAGAAATATCTAAATGACTAAAATACTATATCTGGCACTCGGTAATATGCAATGCGATTACGGCTTGCTGCTTTCTATACAAAGAAATAGAAGCAATGCAATTTGTGTGAAGCATAGAAAGTAATTGCATTATGACTTTAGACTTGAAATTATTTTTCTCATTTTAGAACGAGAAGAAAAATCTCTTTCTACAAATAGATTTTACCAAACTGTAAGACTGCATATGGACTTCATTGCAGTGCAAAACTGAAGCTGTAGCATTTTTCTGTTTTAAGTAATTTATATAACTTAACCACTTGCCGACCGCACGCTTATACCGTGCGTCGGCAAAGTGGCAGCTGCAGGACCAGCGACGCAGTACTGCGTCGCCAGCTGCAGGCTGATTAATCAGGAAGCAGCCGCTCGTGCGAGCGGCTGCTTCCTGTCAAATCACGGCGGGGGGCTCCGTGAATAGCCTGCGGGCCGCCGATGGCGGCTCGCAAGCTAAATGTAAACACAAGCGGAAATAATCCGCTTTGTTTACATTTGTACGGCGCTGCTGCGCAGCAGCGCCGTAAGGCAGATCGGCGATCCCCGGCCAATCAGCGGCCGGGGATCGCCGCCATGTGACAGGGGACGTCCTGTCACTGGCTGCACAGGACGGATAGCGTCCTGTGCAGCCCAGATCTCCCGGGGGAGAAGGTAGGAGAGGGAGGGGGGAGAATGTCGCCGCGGAGGGGGGCTTTGAGGTGCCCCCCCCGCAAAATGCCTGCAAGTAGGAGCGATCAGACCCCCCCTGCACATCATCCCCATAGGGGGGAAAAAAGGGGGGCGATCTGATCGCTCTGTGTGGCCGCGGATCTGTGCTGGGGGCTGCAGAGCCCACCCAGCACAGATCCAAACAAACAGCGCTGGTCCTTAAGGGGGGGTAAAGGGTGGGTCCTCAAGTGGTTAAAATATGGCATTATCGGTTTTCCTTAATAAGGAGTGGAAGGTAGAGCCTTGTTGAAATCAACAAAGAATTCATAAAAAGAAACATGGCAACTGCCCAAATGGGTCTCAGTCCAACGGACCACAAAGTAACTTATACCAGACTCACTGTCGGGAAAGGAAATGTTATGCTTTCTCCTGTCCTCAGTTGCCAAGACACTAATCAACTAAAGGAGGGCTGATAGAATCCAGCATGATGACAGTAGTTTGGAAACTTGAACAGCTCTATAAACTTGTCATAACCTTTTTCACACTTAGGTCCTAAGACATTACACTTCCCCATGACTTTTATTGCTATAAAAGTTCCTAGTGGCTCTTGGTAACAAGTAGGGTTTCTTGCACATTTCTGCCAGTCATTTTCGCATCGAAAATGCTATTTTTGATTTTGAGAAAATGTTTGCAAAAATAGTTTCTATTTTTACATTGATATTTTACAGCAAAAAAACCACAAAAACACGGAAAAACTAAATTTTACCGCAAAAATCTTACCATGAAAATGCAGAAAATGGATAGTTTTACCACAAAAGCATGAAATATAAAAAAAACAAAATTTTCAATGGAATTTTTGGCTCAAAAATCAAATTTAACATTATCTTTGTGAAATTCAATGTAAAAAAAGTATTGGCATTTTCACTCTTCACTAGTTACAAAACTGGGTACCATTTATTACTACCATCTCAAACATAACCACATCAGGAAACTATGATGGGCAAATACCTTGAAACAGTTCTCTGAGATCTGAAATAAAATATTTAAAGTGAAGGTTTTATGTATGCTACGGAGTCTAGACAACAAAATACATTTAGGGTGTACCCAACCTTTTTCATCCCGAGGACCACTTTCCAGTGTAAACTTTTTCCAGGGACCCTAGGGCAGGTTGGGGGACTTGGAGGTATGGGAGTGGGGTCGCAGGTTGCATGTGTTCTTGATGGCAGGTGTGGTTTTCTTGATGGCAGGTGTGGTTTTCTGTTGGGAGAGGGGGTTGTAATGTTTTGGAGTAAAATAGTATGGGTGAGGGGTGGAGGCTATGGTGCTGGTCAATGGAGTATTATTGGACCCCCAAATCTCACACAACTTGGTCTCCCCCCAAAAATACACCCCCCCCCCAACACAGTATGCCCTGTATTCCCAAGCAGAGAAGTGTGCAGCAGGGCAGCCATGCAACCAGTTGCTCCACTTGGTGGGTCTGACCTCTCTCTCTGTCAGACATACATAGCAGCACATAGCAGAGCATCACCAGGGGCGCTGTCTTCTCATTGACCACTTCTGCCTAACTGGGCAAATATATTCATCCAGCAGGAGCCGCTTATTGGCAATCTGGGGGGATATATTTGTACAGCGGTGTTGCAGCGGGTGATTGCTATTATAGGGGTCAATTTGGGAAGAAGAATGAGTGTTCCCTTCGAGCCAACCGAACCCCTGTGAATGAATCAACATGCCTCGAATCACGAGGCATGTTGATTCATAAAACCACAATTTAAAAAAAGTCAAAACAAAAAAAAGATTGTACACTTCCTGGTAACTTCCAGGAGAGCGCACTGCACCATCTAGTGGCTAAAAAGTAATATTAAAGTTAAAATAATAAAAATAAACCCACCAAATAAACAAATAAACACATGTAAAAAATTTAATAACAAATGACAATATGATGTCAGCGCAGGTCTATAGTAATACAGCTTTCGTCATTTTCTGGTATACAGGATCTTCGAATAAAAAGGTAAAGAAGCAAGGCTTACCAGATTCCAACAACCCACATTATAAGGTTGTAAACGAGTTTGATAGATGGTCCGCAGAACTTTCAAATGGTGTCGTTTTACCAGCGATGTTGTACACACACAGATTCCTCCGGAATATAGTAGATATCCTGAGGTAGCAGAGACTCGCCAAAGGGGAGTCCAGTAGGATAGTGACATGAAAGAGATGTACGGCACATCTAAGTGTAAACCGTCTTTATTACATAACAAGTAAAAGAATTTAAAAACAAGGATAAAAGAAAAACTCACATACGCGGCCCGAGCACTGGGAACCCCGAAAAAGTAGCGCACATAAAATGGTCAATAGAAGACCTCAAATAAAATGGTGCCGCCTGTCGCCTTCCCGACCAGTTTCGCAATCTTGCGTCATCAGGGAGTTTTCTTACCATCCAAGAAAGCGTAAAGGGTGGCTAGGACAGGGGGGCAATAGCTGACACACAGGGGGAGAAGAGGTGAAACAGGGGGACATAGAAGGGGACAAAAGAGGCACAGGGGAAACAGAGGAGGTGAAACAAGGCTAGGGATGGTCAGAAATGTTGATTTGCGATTCTGCAGAAAATCTGATTTCCGCTAATGCTGATTACCGATTCCACGGATTTCCGATCGGTTTCCGATTTCCAAGTAGTGGTTTTCTTGTTAATTTTTTTTCGCATTCTCTGATTGGCCAAATACTTCCGAGTTGACTCTGCATTTTCTGAGGCTTCTGAGTTCTGTGATTGGGCTAAAATTACTGAGTTATGGTAATGTAGTAGTATTTCTACAGAAATCCAATTTCCGAGTTCAGATTTCTGATTTCCGAGTAGTTTTTTGTGCCATTTTTTGCATTCTCTGATTGGCCAAATACTTCTGAGTTGTTTCTGCATTCTCTGATTGGTCCATTGTTTTCAAGTTCTGTGATTGGGCTAAAGTTACTGAATTCCAGTAATGCAGTATTTCAGCAGCAATCCGATTTCCGAGTTACGATCGGAAATTTGGATTTTTCAATTCCGTGAAATCCAAATGAGCATCCCTAAACGAGGCCCAGGAGAACAGAGGTGACACAGAGGGTGAAAAAGAGGCACAGGGAGAACAGAGATATGACGGAGGACATGAGATGACACAGAGGGGGACAAAAGATGCACAAACTGAGGTGACACGGAGGGGGACAAAAGATGCACAGGGAGAACAGAGGGGGATAAAAGAGATCAGATTCAGGTTAAAAATGGACATAGTCCCTATCTCATTAGTTAACCATGGACTACCTGTATTTTGCTAGTATTTTGCTCCACCCACATCATGTCATGGCCATACTCACTTTTTCACTTGCCACTTTCTTTGGTAGGGAGTGCATTTGCTTGGAAATGACCCACAAAGGGGTACATGTGCTGAAAAGGTTGAGATCCACTGCTATAGAACCTTCCCATTCCTTTCCTGGTCCCAGCTCTGTGACCCCCATTAGCAGTCTCTGACTGATGGGTCAGAGACTGCTGTTTTCTGCCTCGGGGGGCTTTGGCAGTTTTTGGGCATCTTTGCAGCTCTCTTACTCACTTGTGCAGGCTCCTACCCATCTTCGAGAGCACTCAGGCATGTGAAGGCTCCCGTGACGGGAGTGTTGAATGCAGGAGACAGCCCTGGAACAAGGGAACTGTGAGAGGAAAGGGAAGACTCAATAGAACCCAGAGCCTTCCCCCTCCTTAGTTAAGCATTTGTTTTTGTATTCCAGAAGTGCTTCAGGTTTGCTTTAGAGAAAGTGTTTGATAAAAATACATATTTTTTTGTTGAATATTGCGCCAATGAACCCCCTCTGCCATGCCACTTTCCAGGTTTTGTGGTGCTTTATACATATTTTTTAAATAAATTGTGGCTTCAGAGATGCCATGAAGGTTTAGGAAGTTTGCCTGCCATTAAAGTCAATGGTGCTTGCCGCAAACAATCATTTTGTGAACGTTTGCAGTAAACTTCACGAATGGATGTTCGTCCATCACTAGATATGACATTAGAGTTGAAAATTTTTAAGACAGATATATATTAATATAGTCCAAGAAATGTGGTTGGGACAGCACCCATGTATAGGAGATAATGTGCCCAAGCAATCGGTCTTCCACACCACTGGAACCGTCAAGTATGGGAACAAAGGCTTAGCAGGCACCAATGCTGTAAATTATCGCTTCTTTATTGGTCACATCAGACAAGGCATAGAGTACAACGACAAACCGCTATTTCGAGCATCCGAGCTCTTTATCAAGTTGTTCAAGACTGCAGTCTTGAACAACTTGATAAAGAGCTCAGATGCTCGAAACATCGTTGTACTCTCTGCCTTGTCTGATGTGACCAATAAAGAAGCGATAATTTACAGCATTGGTGCCTGCTAAGCCTTTGTTTCCAGATATATATTAATATTATTAAGGGCCTGAGTCCACTAACGCAGTTGTGCGCAGTTGTGTCCGCTTTTCAGCAAAACATCAATGTTGCAGTTTCTGAAAAGTGGACACAACTGCGCACAACTGCGTTAGTGGACTCAGGCCCTTAGACACAGAATGCACTCTGTGGGATCAGAAAACCAAGAGTTTCTTTTTCACAGCTCCATATTCTGAAAAAGAGAGTCCTTCTTCTTTTTATAAATCGTGGGCCATTAGCCTATTTAATCTCATTTAACCACTTGAGGACCCACCCTTTACCCCCCCTTAAGGACCAGCGCTGTTTTAGCTGATCTGTGCTGGGTGGGCTCTGCAGCCCCCAGCACAGATCAGGGTGCAGGCAGAGCGACCAGATCGCCCCCCTTTTTTCCCCACTAGGGGGATGATGTGCTGGGGGGGTCTGATCGCTCCTGCCTGCCGGGTGTTGCGGGGGGGGCACCTCAAAGCCCCCCTCCGCGGCAAAATCCTCCCCCTCCCTCTCCTACCTGGCCCCCCCCTGGTGAACCGGGCTTCACAGGACGCTATCCGTCCTGTGCAGCCAGTGACAGGCTGTCCCCTGTCACATGGCGGCGATCCCCGGCCGCTGATTGGCTGGGGATCGCCGATCTGCCCTACGGCGCTGCTGCGCAGCAGTGCCGTACAATGTAAACAAAGCGGATTATTTCCGCTTGTGTTTACATTTAGCCTGCGAGCCGCCATCGGCGGCCCGCAGGCTATTCACGGAGCCCCCCGCCGTGAATTGACAGGAAGCAGCCGCTCGCGCGAGCGGCTGCTTCCTGATTAATCAGCCTGCAGCTGGCGACGCAATACTGCGTCGCTGGTCCTGCAGCTGCCACTTTGCCGACGCGCGGTATAAGCATGCGGTCGGCAAGTGGTTAAAGCAATGCTAAAGTTGCATGTAACAAAAAAAAAAGTTAGATAGAGAGGGAAGGCTCTGTATCTATTAGAGCCATCTTGGTCCTCTCTCTGTGTCCTCATTCCAGCACTGTTCCCTGTTTAAACGTAGAGATGGTCCGAACGGTTCGCCGGCGAACGGTTCCCGGCGAACTTCCGGGGTTCGCGATCGCAGAGAACCGCAAACTTTTCTGGAAGTTTGGTTCGCCCCCATAGTGGATCATGAGGGTCAACTTTGACCCTCTACATCACAGTCAGCAGGCACATTGTAGCCAATCAGGCTACACTCCCTCCTGGAGCCCCACTTCCCCCTTATAAAAGGCAGGCAGCTTTAGGCATTGGACTCACTCATGTGCCTGCAGTAATTAGAGAAGGGAGAGCTGCTGTGCAGAGACTGATAGGGAAAGCTTAGTTAGGCTCTTGTAGGCTTCTTAGCTAGCTCCTTGCTGATTCTTATTTCCAAAAAAGCACTCCTCAACAGCTCTTTTGAGAGCTAATCTTGTTTTTTGTTCCATTTTTTGTGTGTGTGTTTGTGTGTCCCACAGACACTTGTGCTGCATAGACAGCCTTGGTAATTCCTACTGTGTGTGCCACTGCCAGGCCCAGCACATTCAGTGACTACCTGTATGTGTGACAGGTTGCATGTGTGACAGGTGCACATTGTAATACCCATCACTGCATATACCTACTACTTGTTGTTCACTTCAGTGCACCCACCTACCTACGTGAGCACACGCATTGTCACTGTGCCTGTCCAGTACCTGTCTGTGTGTGACAGGTGCACATTGTAATACGCATCATTGCATATACCTACCTGTTGTTCACAGTGCACCCACCCACCTACGTGAGCGCACGCAGTGTCACTGTGCCTGTCCGGTACCTGTCTGTGTCTGACAGGTGCACATTGTAATACCCATCACTGCATATACCTACCACCTGTTGTTCACAGTGCAACCACCTACTTACGTGAGTGCACGCAGTGTGATATACCACTCTGTGCATACCTGTTAACTGCACCTGTGTGTCTGCACATTGTATTAGTCAAATCAGTGCATATCTTTCACTTCATCCCCCTGATATGGACAAAACGGACAAAACAGGTAGAGGCAGAGGTAGAGGCAGACCCAGAGTAAGGCCACCCGGCAGGTCTGTGCGAGGTCATGCTGATGTGATTTTGTGTGGCCCTGGACCAAAGTACAGTGCTCAGAAGAAGGCACGCCCCATCAACTCCCAAGATTGTCAGGACGTGGTTGACTATTTAACACAGAACACCTCATCTTCCGCAGCCACCAGCGATACTACAAGCACCACATCTGCTGCATTTGACAGTTCGCAGGAGTTATTTGGTGGGGAAATCACTGATGCACAGCCATTATTGTTACAAACAGATGAAGGCGCTAAGCAAGTTACACCACCTCATATGTCTGAGTTAGGCGACACTATGGACGTAATGTGCGAGGAGGATGATGATGAAGTATCTGCTGCTGGTGCAGTTTTTGAGGTGTCTGAGGCAAACAAAGCTGGGCAGGATGATTATGATGATGATTAAGATACGGATGCCACGTATGTTCCCAATAGAGGAGATGACCAAGGGGACAGTTCAGAGGGGGAGTCAGAGAGGAGTAGGAGGAGACGAGTTCCTGAAAGAAGCAGGGGAAGCTCATCATCAAAAACAGTTGGTGGCAGTGTCCGGCGCCATGTATCGCCACCTATGGACAGCCAGCCAACATGCCCTTCAGCTGCTGTTGCCACCATAGTGCCATCACCCCAGGGGGGCTCAACGGTTTGGAATTTTTTTTACGTGTCTGCCGTAGATCAGAGCAATGCCAACTGTTCTCTCTGCCTCCAAAAATTGAGCCGTGGAAAGGCCAACATCCACGTAGGGACTAGTGATGGGCGAACACCTGGATGTTCGGGTTCGGGAAAGTTCGCCGAACATGGCCGAGATGTTCGGCATGTTCGGGCCGAACCCCGAACTTTCCGAACATCCAGCTTTTGGGGGCCATATGGGGTCGCAGGCATAAGGGGGGAGCATGCCCCGATCGCGGGGGGGGGGTCGGAAATTCCCCCCACCCCCTCCGCTAGCGCTCCCCCCTCTGCCCGCTTCCCCATTCAAAAGTTTAAGCAAAGTACCTGTAGTGGATGGCCTGGCAGTGGGCGGCACTGTGGAGTGAAGAGGAGGAGTCCGGAGAGTGACGAGTTGAGGGAGGCCGGGCAGCGGGCATGAGGTCAGAGAAAGGGCGGAAGTACCACAAGGGTACTTCCGCTGAACCGCCCGCTGCCCGGCCTCCCTCAACTCGTCACTCTCCGGACTCCTCCTCCTCACTCCACAGTGCCGCCCACTGCCAGGCCATCCACTACAGGTACTTTGCTTAAACTTTTGAATGGGGAAGCGGGCAGAGGGGGGAGCGCTAGCGGAGGGGGTGGGGGGAATTTCCGACCCCCCCCGCGATCGGGACATGCTCCCCCCTTATGCCTGCGACCCCATAGGGGGGCAGTATTCGGCCGAACAGGGCCCTGTTCGGCCGAACAGGGGCCCTGTTCGGCCCTGTTCGGCGGCCATTAGAAGTTCGGGGCGAACCCGAACTTAAAAGGCCGAACACCATCAGGTGTTCGGCCGAACGCGAACATCACCCGAACAGGGTGATGTTCTGCAGAACCCGAACAGTGGCGAACACTGTTCGCCCAACACTAGTAGGGACACTGCCTTACAAAGGCACATGGAGAAAAGGCACAAATTGCAATGGGAAGAGCACCAGAGGAAAAGCAGCACACAAAAGAAAAGCCACCCTCCTTCTCCTCTTCCTCCTTCAAGTGCAGCATATTCAGCCGTTTTCCCCCTTGCACCTTTACAGCCACCCTCCTTCACTCCGCCTATGACTTTGACCTGCTCCTCTGCCCACAGCAGCCAGGTGTCTGTGAAGGATATCTTTGAGCAGAGGAAGCAAATTTTTGCCAGTCACCCCCTTGCCCGGCGTCTGACAGCTGGCTTGGCGGAACTGTTAGCTCGCCAGCTGTTACCATACCAGCTGGTGGACTCTGAGGCCTTCCGTAAATTTGTGGCCATTGGGACACCGCAGTGGAAGATGCCAGGCCACAATTATTTCTCTAAAAAGGTGATACCCAAACTGTACCGTGAAGTTGAGAGGCAAGTGGTGTCATCTCTGGCACACAGCGTTGGGTCAAGGGTCCACCTGACCATGAATGCCTGGTCTGCCAAGCATGGTCAGGGCAGGTACATTACTTACACAGCCCATTGGGTCAACCTGGTGACCGATGGCAAGCAGGGAGTATGTGGCTGTGCAGCGGACCAACTTGTGACACCTCCACGGCTTGCAGGCAGACCTCTTGCCACCTCCTCTCCTCCTGCTACATCCTCTTCACTGTCATCATCCTCCTCCTCCTTGGCTGAGTGGCAGTTCAACTATCATGGTGCTGCGATCTCCTCTCCAGCTACACAGCCCCAGCTCCCCAGGGCCTATGCTGCATTCCAGGTACGGCGGTGTCACGCCATCTTAGACATGTCTTGCCTCAAAGCGGAGAGTCCCACTGGAGCAGGTCTCCTGGCTGCTCTTAACAAACAGGTGAATCAGTGGCTGACCCACACCAGCTGGAGATCGGCAATGTGGCGTGTGACAATGCCAGCAATCTCCTTTCCGCTTTGAATTTGGGAAAGCTGACACATGTACCCTGCATGGCACATGTGCTGAATCTAGTCATTCAAAGATTTGTGACAAAGTACCCAGGCTTAAAGGACGTCCTGAAGCAGGCCAGGAAGTTGAGTGGGCATTTCAGGCGGTCTTACACAGCCATGGCAAGCTTTGCCGATATTCAGCGGATAAACAAGTTGCCGGTGAGATGCCTGATTTGCGATAGCACTACTCGCTGGAATTCAACCCTCCTTACATTCTCTCGCCTGCTAGAACAGGAGAAAGCCATCACCCAGTACCTCCTCTACAACTACAGTAGAAGGACACAGTCTGAGGAGATGGGGATGTTCTGGCCCAACAACTGGACATACATGCAGGCTCATGCTGTGTTTGAGGAGGTGACAAACCTGGTGAGTCGCAGTGAAGGCACCATCAGCAACTTGATCCCGTATGCTTACTTCCTGGAACGTGCCATGCGTAGAGTGGTGGATCAAGCTGTGGAGGAGTGTGAAGAGGAACAGTTATGGGAGGAAGCATTGTGGGATCAATTCTCATCAGAACCAGATGTTTCCTCAACACCTGTGGCAACACAGAGGGGGGAGGAGGAAGAGGAGGAAGAGTCATGTGGGGAAGAGGAGTCAGACTCAGATGATGAGGAAGGTGTTTCTTTGGAGGAGGAGGCAGTGGCAGAAGAACAACCGCAGCAGGCATCGCAGGGGGCTTGTGCTGCTCAACGTTCCAGTGGTATTGTTCGTGGCTGGGGGGAGGAGGAGGACTTACCTGATGTCACTGAGGAAGAGCAAGAGGAGATGGATAGTATGTCTGGATCCAACTTTGTGTAGATGGCATCTTTCATACTGTCCAGCATGTTGAGGGAACCCTGTATAAAAAAACTCAAGGGGAATTAGCTGTACTGGGTTGCCACGCTACTAGACCCTTGGTATAGGCACAAAGTGGCGGTCATGTTACCAACTCACCTGAAGGCAGAAAGAATGCAGCACTTGCAGAACAAGCTGGCAACTATGCTTTACAATGCATTTAAGGCTGATGTCACAGCATAACGCAATAAAGGTACCACTGCCAGTAATCCTTCTCCCAAGTCCACGCAGGCAAGGACAGGATGCTCCTGCGATGTCATGGTGATGTCGGACATGCGGACATTCTTTAGTCAAACACCTCGCCTTATCGCTTCCGGATCCACCCTCCACCAACGCCTGGACCAGCAGGTGGCCTACTACCTGGCCTTAAGTGTGAATGTAGACACTGTGAGCAGCGATGAACCCTTGGACTACTGGGTGCGCAGGCTTGACCTGTGGCCAGAGCTGTCCCAATTTGCCATCCAACTTCTGTCTTGCCCTGCCTCTAACGTCCTGTCAGAAAGGACCTTCAGCGCAGCTGGAGGCATTGTCACTGAGAAGAGAAGTCGCCTAAGTCATAAAATTGTTCAGTACCTAACCTTTATCAAAATGAATGAGGCATGGATCCCGGAGGGCTACTGCCCGCCCCAAGACTAAGTCAGTCCCCATACACAGCATCTCTGTATGCATTCCGCATGACTGCCTGACCCAAGACTGAGTCACTCCCCACACAGCATCTCTGCCTGCAGGCCGCTTGCCTTCTCCGCCACCACCAACAGGGTCCAGGACTCCAGGCGGATTCCTGAATTTTTAAGGCCGCTGCTAGCAGCAGCCACTATACTACTTTTTCTGGTGCGTGTACATGCTTGCCTAATTTTTCTGGCTGCACTGCAGCTGCAACAACAAAACAAAAGGTATGTACATGTGCCAATTCCCCTTCATGATCATTACCTTGCCGCGGTGTAGGGGATTGCGTATCACAATGAAGCAATGACCGCCGGCTATATGAGTGTCTCGGCGGGACACACCCAAGATAATAAGTTTGTTGCTTTATTGTGGACAGACCAACTTTGATCAGCTGGACAGTCACTGTTGTTCTGTCATTGAGCTATCTCAGCCTGGCGACCATATGGGCTTGAAAACATCAGTCCAGCAAAGTCGTCACAACACAAACAGCTGTTTGCGGTGCGTTACACAGTGACTTTGGTGTGTCAGTGTGAAGCAGAACTCTAATTACACTCCCTGATTGATGTATACAAATGCAAGATGTTTTAAAGCACTTTAGGCCTGCAATTTAGCATTCAATGTGATTTCTGCTCTTAAAACGCTTCTTTGCATCAAATCCAGATTTTTCCCTGGGATGTTTGGCATCTATCCCACTCCTCCATGCAAAAACTCAGATGTTAGACCCCTTGAAACATCTTTTCCATCACTTTTGTGGCCAGCATAAGTGTTTCTAGTTTTCAAAGTTCACCTCCCCATTGAAGTCTATTGCGGTTCGCGGAAGTTCGTGCAAACCAAACTTTTGCGGAAGTTCGCAAACCGAAAATCTAATGTTCGGGCCATCTCTAATTAAATGTGCTGCCTCTAGGTGCCCTCAGAAGGGTTCGGAAGCACTTTTGCATACGCAGTACTGAGCTGCCCTTCGGGGACACTAGGGCTTCAGAAGCCTTCTGAAGATCACTGAAGGGTTTTCGGCCAGTTGGTTGAATAACTTCAATGAGAGTGACAGTCAGTGCTGGAATGAGGATATCGAGAGAGAACCGGAAAGGGTCTATAGGATTTTTTTAAGCGGATTCATGTTACTTTAAACTTTGATACAATTTTTGGGTTACTTCATAAGATGACCATACTAATGCGGATCAGCTAATTTTAGTGCAGCATTGTGCCGATCATTTGGGTGCCATCATGAGCTGTAATAAGAATTACAACTATAGCAGAATTCAGTGACTTACTGGAGTGCCAGTGATTGCCGGAGTTCAAATTACAAAAAAAGAGGTAATTCAGCCACCGGCAATAGCCCCAGGTTGCAACAACCCGGAGGGGGAATAGTATTAAACACAGCCCCGAGTTTCAGCAGGAACAGGGTGAGCCATCTTTTGGTCTCACACTGCTCCCAAATTTGGCCATGGCCATTTTAAATGTAGGTACATTAATGAAGACAGTGATGACTGAACACGCAGATATTCTTTTTGCATGAATTTTTGCGAAAATATTGTAAAAATCAACTTTCAAGCAATAAATTACTTAAAGGGGTTCTTCCGCGAATGAGGAAAAAAATCAAAATGGTTTATGCATAATCTATTAAAAATCCTTCTAAAATAGTGTGAAAAGTTTTTTTAAAAAATGAATGGTTTCACCAATACAACATGTAATGTATACAGTGACGGCTGAGGTGACTGTGAGGCTAATCCATTTGTTAGGGGTGGTTTTTTTGTTACTGTCATTTCACAAGCTGCTCCCTACCTAGTTTTCATTGCTGTAATGCAGGGCTATGATGAAGTGCTGTGCAATGGCAGTTACAGCTGAATAACGGCTGTGCTGCTCTGTAGTTTCTGCTTGTACTTCCTTACAGAGCTGACCCCCCTCCCCCCCCTCTCTGTACTGTACTGTACTGAACTGTAGCTCAGGCAGCTAACTTGCCGTGCAATGGATAGGAAGTCCTCTGCACAGACGCTGAAGTCTGGTTGCCCGGCAACGAGGTAAACACGTGATTTGCTCCGAAGAGCTGCCCGACCTCTGCCTACAGGGAGAGGCGGGGGGAGGGGGGTCAGCTCTGTGAGGAAGTACAAGCAGAAACTACAGAGCAGCACAGCCGTTATTTTAATTGCTGTAACTGCCATTGCACAGCACTTCATCATAGCCCTGCATTACAGCAATGAAAACTAGGTAGGGAGCAGCTTATGAAGTGAAAGTAACAAAAAAAACACCCCTAACAAATGGATTAGCCTCACAGTCCCGTCAGCCGTCACTGTATACATTACATGTTGTATTGGTGAAACCATTCATTTTTTTGAAAAAATTTTCACACTATTTTAGAAGGATTTTTAATAGAACATGCATAAACCATTTTGATTTTTTTTCCTCATTCGCGGAAGAACCCCTTTAAAAAATCATTTCGTAAAACATTGTGATTTTTTTGAGGTTTTTTATTGCAATTTCACTTCTTAAAAGGGGTGATTTTTTGTGTGTTTTTTTTGTACATTTTCACATCGGAAAAAAAATGTTGTTTTCTTTGACCATATTACAAATATACAATGTATTTTCAAAATAAAAAAAATAGCATTTTCGATGCGAAAATTATTTTGGCGAAAATTTGCAAGCAGCACTGATCTGTACATGCAACCCCTCAAGGTCATGCAACATTTTGTGAAACGGATATTGAGTTCTAATTTTAACATTTTTAACCAAATGTGGACATTTATTTTATTACTAGTTGATGGCCCGGTGTTGCCCGAGTATGTATTTGGCTGGTGTTGGCAGCACCCACTTTTTCAAACCCTAACACACAATTACTCAATGACCAAGTTTGTGAGGTTTGCGGTCTTTGGCTTCAATAATTTGCATTGAAATGAAACAAATCTGAATGGCTGTTTGTGTCTCAACCCCCTTTTCTGAATTTGAACCTCTGTCACCCCATGACCAACTGTACCAGATTTGAGGCTTGTGCCATTAACAGTGCAAGAATGGCAGCAATTAAATATTCCCCTTTTCAAATCAAAAGGTGAATTTTGATTGGCTTTTGTAGGCTCCACCCACTTTTATGAATAGAAATCCCAGTCACCCAGTGACCAACTATTCAAATTTGAGAACCCTACCATTAACCGTGTAAGAATGGCTGCAGTTTACATTTTCCCAGTGAAATTTGTATTTGTCTCCACTAGGGTTGCTCGGGTAGTACTTTTAAATACCCGCCCGGATCCGGATCCGGGTACCCAGATATCTGGATCCGATTCGGGCACCCGGATCCGACCTTGCGCATACCCAAGTGAATTCGGGTATCTGACCAAATTACCCGCGGGTACCCGACCTATTCGGGTATCTGGATAGAAAAAACGGAAGTGCCCTTTAAATAGCTTTAAAAAGGGGTTTTAGGGTAAATGATGCATGTAGCATCATGTTTTTTTTTAAAGGAAAACACTAATTTATTATTTTGTGGACATAAAATGAAAAAAAAAAAAAAAAAAGCTGTCAATTAACATCGGGACTAGGTTCCAGACAGCGGTCGTGCAGCCCACATTGTGTCCAAAGTCCAATCGCACAACTGGGACATGACAGTTTTCAGCCCTAGACACCTCCAAAAAATGACACCGCAATTGTGTTTTGGGTTGAATATAGGTGGTGGTATCAGCAGCAGTGGCCTGTGGCACCATGGCGGTGGGAGCCAGTGCTAGCTTGCTTCAGCCTCTTGAACTCCTCATGCTCAACAACATGTTTTTTGGCCAGATGGGTGATAAAGCTGGAGGTGCCATGCTTGTAGGGGTCACAACCTCTGCTCATCTGTAGTTTGCACACATTGCATATGGCAAACTTGCTGTCCAATGAGGGCAGAGTGAAAAACCGCCAGATTGTGGAGGTGAAGATTCCCCTGCGGCCTGAATGGGATGCTGCGGCTTTTCTCCCTGTGGCGGTTGGGGGTTGAGTGGTGCGGCTGGTGGTAGTGGCAGAAGGATGTGGTGGGTCCCGCATTCCACGGCCACTGTCTGCAATGCTGATCCTCCGTGCCAAACCCACCGATGCATCCTCCTCCTCAGAGTCAGAGCTGACATCCTGTGGATGGTAGTCATGGTCCTTCATCCCATCATCAACATCATACCCCTCCTCCTCAAAACCCAGAACATCCTCCTCAAACTCGTTGCGGCTAAAAGCCCTGAGTTCAATCGTGGCGCCTGGAGCAAAAAGCTTGCTGACTGAGGGTAGGCTGCCCGCTGGGGTCGACACTGACATGGCAGACCTTCTGAGGGTGGCCGTAATGTTGCTCCCTGTCCTCTTGCCCTTGCTGCCCCTCCCCCGGCTGCCGGTGCCAGCAAACATAGTACAACTTATATGTGATGATGTCACCAGATGATGTAGGGTACTTTTACTTCAATGAAATTGGGGTTGGACTTTAAATCAAATCAGCACGGAGTGACAGACCGCAGAGTAGAGGACAGACAGTGCACACTATCTGTCTAACTGTCACACTGACAATGCTCAGCACAGCAGCACTGCAGTAATCTGTAGTAAGCTAACACAGTACTACTCTCTCTAACAACTAACTGCAGTACTAACTAACTATATGATACAATACAATAACACAGTAATCCTATTCCCTCCCTAACCGATACTGTCCTGCTGGCCTGCACAGCACACACAGCCACAGACAGGATCTAACTGAGTGAATGAAATCAAACAACTACACTAGCTAGCTAAAAAAAACAAGAGAACAATAGTGGGCAGCACAGTGGCGTAGTGGTTAGCTCTCTCGCCTTGCAGCGCTGGTTCCCTGGTTCGAATCCCAACCAGGGCACTATCTGCAAAGAGTTTGTATGTTCTCTCTGTGTCTGCGTGGGTTTCCTCTGGGCACTCCAGTTTCCTCCCACATTCCAAAAACATACAGATAAGTTAATTGGCTCCCACTAAAATTGGCCCTAGACTACAGTACAGTACTTACACTACATAATATAGACATATGGCAATTGTAGGGATTAGATTGTGAGCTCCTTTGAGGGACAGTTAGTGACAAGATATATATATACACTGTACAGCGCTGCGTAATATGTTGGCGCTATATAAATACTAAATAATAATAATAATAATAATAGTGTAGTGAAGGTGTTTAGCACTCAAAGCTTTAAGTTTATCACTGTATACAGGCAGCACTTGCTAAGCCAACAGCACTGGAGCAAGTCTGTCAGTGACCAGCCAGCTACACAAGCAAGGACGATCTGTCTCATCATGCCAGCCCTCCTCTTTACACAGGGGGGCTGGCCAGGGTTCCCTTCTGTGATTGGGTGCCAGGGCTTAGGCTGGGAGGCCTCTGATTGGCTCAATGAGGTCAGGTGGGGCTGGCCAGAGTTCCCCTCTGTGATTGGATGCTAGGGCTTCTGCTGGGAGCCCTCTGATTGGCTCAATGACATAATCTCCCTTGTTACAGTACCCAGATCCGGATATCTGGATTATGCGGCCAGATACCCACATAGAGCTATCTAGATATTGGCCCAGGTATCTGGATCTGTATCCGACCCGGATAGCGTAAAAATGGTTGGGTACCCGGGTTTACCCGGATACCCGGATCTGGATGAGCATCCCTGGTCTCCACCTACTTTTTGGCTATAGGGATAAAAAATATCCTGTATGTTATTCCAGGTAATGTACTATGTGTGTGCCAAATTTCATTCAAATCTGTTCAGCCATTGTTGCGTGATTAAGTAACAAACAAACATCCAAATGTATAATATTAGTAAGATGACTTTATTATAAGTATGTCAGAAGTAGGAATGTGGGAAGGTTTAGTTGATCAGACAATCATTCTCAGCACATCCTTCTTACCTTTAAACATTATTTTTTATGTAAAAGCATCATAAAACTGTAGAAATGCTGAGCAAGGGCTACTTCTTATCCTATTGTGAACTCGATGTATGAATGAATGGCCAATTACCCACACAGTTGTCTCAGCCACTCCTGAAAACATGAGCAGAACAAGTTTAAAATAGAAAGTGAGTAAATTCTAATTACTGGATAGAGGTATTTTGGAACATGCATAGAATATATTTTCTACATTTGTGTAGCAGTGCACTTTTAAATCTCTGTTCATTTGTTCACTATAAGTTGTTCAAACTTAGGCTGCATTTATCTGCTTGTTTGCTAATCATTGTTACAATGGCCTACAACCTCAAATCAGCTTGATGTTTCTGTGCCACACAACAAATCTAATTAAACAATTATATGCGTAGCCTTACATTCTCTAAAATTAATTACCATTTGCATTCATTCCTTTTGTATTATTTCATGCAGTGTCACCATTTTCACTTAAATGACACACAGTTTTCATGTCTTATGTCATTAAAAGGAGGGGGGAAATAAAGGGAAGAGGAGGAATATATTATAGATAAAAAGTTCCCCCAGCATGCAACTGTTTTGCCAGCCAATGGCAATGGCAATTAAAGTGCTAAAGTGCCAGTGCTCCTAAGGTATGTAATAACTCCAAACCATAAACAGCAGAAAAGGTTTTGAAAGTTTTGAATGTAGGATTAGCATCTTAATACACTCAGAACAGTTGCTGTTGAAATTTAATTTTTATGGTGACAACCCCGCTTTAAAGACAGTGGGGTCATTAGGCAAAAAGGTTTAGGGCTTATTCCCCAAACTTCTGCTGACTGGGCCCTGAAAAAATGGATTGGAAAGGGTTAAAAGTGAATTGAAAACAACAACAAAAACATTGCTTATACTATATGTCCAAATCCAGAGTTGTCTGAAAGTAAATCATTTATCCATGTTTCGTTTGACTCAACTTAAAAACAACTTCGTGGAACAGAACCTGTTTGTCTGTAATCATTGGCAAAAGTGTTGACCAAGAAAAATAAATACAAAAAAATAAACCTTTCTAAAGCTATGTACAGATATGCAATCTCTGTCACCTGGCGGGGATTGGTCTCAATCCATGGGCGGCAATTTGTGGCCTAGTACCATAGAAACTCATTGCTAGCCTACAGGCTGGTGGCACATTTGTTTGTTATAGAGGAGGGTGGGTGGACAATGAGTGGAGCACAATGGAGCAGCTTTCCATGGCCGGCGAGGTTGGGAGAACAATGTCTTCAGCATCAAATTGGAAATCAGGGGTTGCTATGAATCCAGATCCTTAAGCAAAGTTAAGTGGTCACTGTATACACCTTAGATTGCCGCATTATTCTTACATAAGGTGGTCTAATTCCCCCACCTTCACCAATATATAGCTTGTGTGTATGTAACTAAACAGTTTCTATTGTTGGATCTGATTCTCGCTTTTATTTATATGGACATCAGCTGATCACCAGGACAGTGCCATCATTACTGCAGAAGTAGCAGCACCTTTATGGAGATACGTTTATGATCACTTTCATATAATATGTATATGCCACTATGACACCGTGCGGACAGCATGGTGTCATAGTGGTTAGCACACTCGCCTTGCAGTGCTTGGTCCCTGGCTCATATCCCAGCCAGGGCACTATCTGTATGGAGTTTGTATGTTCTCCCCCCGTGTCTGCGTGGCTTTTTTCTGGGCACTCAGTTACCTTCCACATCCCAAAAACATACAGATAAATTAATTGTCTTCCCCCTAAATTGACCCTAGGTACATACACTTTACGATACATAAATAGACATGTGACTATGGTAGGGATTAGATTGTGAGCCCCTCTGAGGGCCAGTTAAGTGACAAGACAATATATTGTGTACAGCAATGCGAAAACATCGGCGCTGTAAAAATACTAAATATTAATAATAGGTTAGTGTCTTTGAGAACATTTCGGCTTTTGTGAGGTTAAACCCATTTTCATTTCACCATTTCACTGAGCAGATTTGCTTTCCTCGTAGCAGACTGCCCAAAACAGACAAACACGCACACACACTCACAAGATACACACTCTAAAATAAGCAGATGGTTAAAAAAATTTCATAAATGTGTTACAAAGCTGAACACACACAGCAGGGTGTTTGTGTATGTTCTGCACGAGAAATTCCTAATACTGTAATGCGTAACTAAATAGTTATGTAAATACCATATAATGTAAATATTTATAGGCTGTTTCTTCGTATACAAGTATGCAGTCTGATTTATGGAATTAATCTAAAATAATGTTGACATTTTTGAGGTTTTGCCCCTTAAGCAATACCGTATATCCAGCTTCATTGTACTGTAGTCACTGAAATCCCTTGATTTACGAGCATACATACAACTATATACAGAGTATAGCATTTTGCCGTAACCTGATCAGATCCTGTTTTGGAATAGCCCTCGTTGCGCCCTGTACTATGGATATGGTATGTTGATGATGGTCTGGCTTTGCTCACCCTAGCTAGTGTAATTGATCCCCCTGGCATTTCACCAGCTTTGAATTCCTTGGCCTCATCTGTAAAATTTAAGATGGAAATTGAATCTAAAGGAAAACTTCCTCTTCTTAGTCACCCACATATAGACTTTCACAAAGGTAGCAAATAGACATATCTCACGGACACATGTCACTTCCTAACGGCGTCTCGGAACACTGTTGTCACATCGTTGCCATTTACTATTACCTCATAGATATTTCTGAAGGCATAAACCAAAAACTAGATGCATTACAGAATATGCACTAATGGTGTATTATTATTATTATTATTATTGATTTTGTTTGAAGAAATGCCGAAGAAGAAAAGTATTTTTTTTCAAACTAAATTTTAAATAATGTATGCTTTATACTAAACAAAGAAGGTACTTATGCATGAACACACCACGGCCAGTTATCAGTTGAAATGCACAGTTAGCAAGCAACAACTGCTCATTCAACAACTGAGTGATCTTGCAGGAATCCCATATGCTAAACAAACAATGTAATTGTGCATGAACACACTGTGGCGGTTATGGTGTGTGCACGCAAGCTTTAAAGTGCATGCAGGCTTTTGGTGGAAGTTGCATTTGCGTTGTAGGTGGTGAGGTGGCGTTTGCATTGTAGGTGGTGGTTGTGGTGCGTGTGTAGGTGTGATTTAGTATTTATGATTCTTCTGAGAATCACAGGTTCACAAATTATTTAGAGGTTTGACGATTACAGTTGCATGTATCCACCCACAATGGCAACAGAACAGAAGTGTAGTGTCCTTGATTTGGATTTGTATTTATTAGGTTTTGGAGCACCACCTGCTGGATTAATTGGTAAGCAAGGACCTTTAGGGCTCGTTTCCACTATCGCGAATCTGCATGCGTCCAACGCATGCAGATTCGCACATGTAATGCAAGTGGATGGGCCTGTTTCCACTGTAGCGTTGTTGAGGTGCGTTTTTTTCAGCGGTAAAAAAACGCACAAAAGAGCCAACGAATTCGCCTGCGAGTGGAATGCATGCGAATCGCCGCTAATGTATTTAATAGGAAATTCGCATGCGGCTATGGTATGCGAATTTTCATGCGAATTCGCATGCGAATTCGCATAGGTACCAATGTAATTCAAACAGGCAGTGACATGGTTAATTTCGCATATACCCTCACCTATGCGAATTCGCATGCGAATTCGCGGCAAAAAACGCGCAAAAATTCGCATCCGCATGATAATTCATGGAATTTCAACAGCGGTGGAATCCAGGCGATTCTGCACCGCAATAGTGGAAACGAGCCCTTACAGAGACAATGTTTCAAAGCAAACATATTGATCAGTGAAAATGATCAGTATTACTTTTGTAATTGAACCTTTTTTAATTTTAAAAATTCAGTGTGCAGTTACGCTTCTCTGTAGCTGGGCATCCATCCATGCAAGCAGACCTCTACGGCCTGAGCAGTCTCCTTGGTGCAGTTAATCTACTTACTACTGTTTAGTAGGATTTTTCTTAAATGAAACTAAGCACCCTTTCTTTCTCTGGAATTCATTCTGGCTATGGAGCCACCACGTTCCCGCCTTTGCTTCTTACCATCCTTATCTACATTATTTACAGAATTCATAGAAGCTATCTTAACACTAAAGGTCCGTACACACGCCGGACTTTAGGCAACGACGGGTCCGTCGTTGCCTCCCGCTGGGTGGGCGTGCCAGCGACAGTCCGGCGTGTGTACGCTCTGTCGTCAGACTGATACGGCGGGCGGATCGCTCAGAAACAGCCGTATCAGTCTGACGACAGAGCGTACACACGCCGGACTGTCGCTGGCACGCCCACCCAGCGGGAGGCAACGACGGACCCGTCGTTGCCTAAAGTCCGGCGTGTGTACGGACCTTTACCCTCTAGAAAAGATCTTTGAACAGAAGTTGTCCTAATTACTCACCCCCTCTGTTGATGAAAAGATATTGTTTACTTTTTGTAATGAGTGCAATAAAACAATTACTTAGCTGCCTGAAATATCTTCAGGTAGGGATGCACAGGCAGGCCTGCTGAAGTATGCAAATAACACTTAAAGCGGATCTGAGATGAAAAACTAACTATAACAAGTACATTGTCTGTATATCTTATCTAAAGTTTAGATAGTTTACACAGCAAATCTAGCTGCAAACAGCTTTAATAGAATATGATTATATCTTCCTGTGATACGACGACAGCAGCCATGTTGTGTGTAAACATTACACAGAGGCAGGCTTATCTGTGTCTTGCGTAAAAAAAAAACGAATCCCCCCTCCTCCTCCCTTACCCCCCTCTGCCTCTGAAATCTTTGGCTAGTAATACCTCCCCTTCCTCCTGCCCAGACTGTTGTCCCATGAGCCCTTGCTACTGTCTGAAAGTGCCTTGGCTCTCTGAAAACCTGTGGGTGTGGCTTCTTTAGTTTATAGGGAATTAGATTATTAAAACAAAAACAAAAAAGTATGTGGCTTGAGGAATGCCCTATAAACAATAGGAAAGGAACACAATTATGCAATGAGTAAAAGTTCATCTCGGATCCACTTTAAAGAGAAACTCCGACCAAGAATTGAACTTTATCCCAATCAGTAGCTGATACCCCCTTTTACATGAGAAATCTATTCATTTTCACAAACAGACCATCAGGGGGCGCTGTATGACTGATATTGTGGTGAAACCCCTCCCACAAGAAACTCTGAGTACGCACTCTTGGCAGTTTCCTGTCTGGGAACCTTGCTGCATTGTGGAAAATAGCTGTCTACAGCTGTTTCCAACTGCCAAAAAAGCATGCAGCAGCTACATCACCTGCCAACAGTAAAAATGTCACCATGTAATAAATGTTAGAATGTAAATCAGGGATTTAAAAGATTTTACAATGGGCAAACACTGACTAAATCATTTATACATAATTATTGTAAAAATGAAGCACTATTTTTATTACATTATTTTCACTGGAGTTCCTCTTTAAGAGCTAAACTTTAATTGTAAAATAAAAGGAAAAATTGAAGTTTATTTTAATAATTAGACATATTGTTGGCATGCATTTTTCAAGTGCTTTTGAAATTCCCTGGGTGTTTACAATGGTGCTTGGTTCACTTTAACACAGACGTTTTTACTGTGATGCAGGGATGCTGGGAAGTGTATTGTCTTGTACATTTGTTCATACCATTTTGTGATTCCTATGGTGACACTTCAGAGTACCAAGGGGCCTGGCGGTAGTTTCGGGGCCTAGCTGACAGCTCCTAGGATCCGCACCATTCTAGGAGCATTCTAGTTCTCTGTGCCCCCATCCATTTGTGGTGCCACAAGCTAAATGAGAAGTTATACCCATATATATCCAAGGGCTGACACTATCATTTTTAGTTGCAAAGAAGGCTGGCTTGCTGACTTTGTTACAGTGTTGATGCAAGTTTTATATTTTCCTTTTTGGTTATTTATTTTATTTCCGGGGGGGCACAAAACATGTAAACAATGGTATTTGTTAAATTGACATGAGTTGAGACTCATACAACAAAGACAAGCCCTTTAAAGTGTACCTGTAGTGAACAAAGTGGCTCCTAATGGGTACTTACCTAGGTAAAGGGAAGATTCTGGATAATCCAGAGGTTTCCCCCATCCCTCTCACTGTTCCGGTGCCAGGACCCTCTGAAGCCTATCGGCAAGGGCTTCTCAACCGAGCTCGGCTGCACCTAGTAGGTGTAGATGCCTCAAGGTTGTGAACTAGCATGGTGCCAAACAGGCTAGGCTTTGTCTGCCGAGCCCGAGCCGCAGCTCCATGCTTATGCGCAATAACAGGCTGCCCTGTGTCTGCACCCTGCAGCTGCACTCATTCTCGTAGCAGAGCACAGCCATGACGTTCAGGAGTCACAGTGCTGGAACCGCCTTATGGAGGATGGGGGAAGTCTCTGCAGTATCCAAAGGCTTCCCTCTACCGAGATAAATATCTGGGTTTTGCCCCCAAAAATAAGTAAAGGGAGTCATTTTTGACACCCAACTTTTTAGTGTCAAAATAATTTTAATAAGGGAATAAAGAAAAAACTTTTTCTTCCTTTTTCATCCCAAGACCCACTGTGACCACATACCGCTCCTCTACTTCTTGCTGGATCTCCTGGGCTATACTATTCAGGGAACCCTGGGAAAACATCCCTAATAGAGATGGTCAGAAATGCAGATTTCCACTTCCTTTGGAGGATCCACAGGCTTCATCCACAGGCTTCCTTTCCCTAAATATCTAGATTTTGCCCCCCCCCCCATAAAAAAAGGTTTGCTTTATGTTAAAGGGAAGCTTAAAGTAAACCAGAGACCTGGAAAAGTAAAGATTTAATACTTACCCAGAGCTTCCTCCCGCTCCATAAACAGGTCTGAATCCCTCACCGTCCTCCCGCAGCGCAGTTCTCCGTTCAGCCGCGATCAGCCCCGATAACTGGCTCAGTTGCATCAGTCCGGGTCTACTGCGCATGTGCGGGTGGTCAGCACATGCGCAGAAGACCCAGACTGGACCCGACTGGGCCTGTTACCAGGGCTGATCACGGCTGAACTGCAGACCGTGGAAGAATGGCAAGGAACTCAGACCTGTTTATGAGGTGGGATGAAGCCCCGAATAAGTAACAAATCTTTACTTTTCCAGGTCTCTGGTTCACTTTAAGTGAAATCTGACACGATGACTGAGATAGACATGTGTATGTACATTGCCAAGCACACAAATACATGTGCTTGCTGTGTTGCGTTTCTTTTTACTCTGCCGGAAAGAACTAATATTCAGCTATGGAAATGACAGGTTTTCTCCAGTCGAGGCCCAGTCAGACTTCACTGATAAGGAATTACAGTTTTCTTGCCAGAGACCCGAGCTTCTGAGAGTAGAGGGATAGATAAAAAGGTCAATAGTTTTTATTTTAGCACTCAGAGATAAGGGACAGACTGTTTTATTGAGCTGAGACAAAACAATAAATCTGCTTTTTTATTTTTAAACATAACATTTTTAAACATAACATTTTTAGAAGTAAGTGGATAGATACATTTATTTATCTCATCAGTTTATTTTCACTTAACTGTCACTTTCACAAATAGTTCTTTCAATTTGCTTCTGAATGTGTAGAATGGAAAGTATTTAAACAACATTGTTGACATTGTGGAGCAACATATTTGCTGCAAATGTACAGAGTTCCAGAAATGAGCCTTAATGAGTCTGTAACAGTATAAGAAGACTCAATTCACCTAAACATTGAAGGACTTTTGCCTTTCACATGTAGCCTTTCAAGCTGCATAAAATAGCTCTTCCAGACAACAACACAACAAGTAACCAAGTCTGTTAGAAACAGAGAATAATAAAATACTCATTCAAAATAAGAAGATTACTGTTTGAAAGAAGAGCCAAATACAATTAACTTCACTTAAAGGGAACCTGAAGTGAGGAAAATTATTTAAAATAAACACATGATGTAGCTGCAAATGAATATATCATACTAACCTCACCGTCAGTTTACCTCAGAGGCTCACCATTTTCTTCTTACAGTCAGGGGCATTTGTAGGGTCCTTGGAGATTGGGGGCACCTGTGGGCAGCAGGTGGGGAGGTATATGCCACGGCAAAAAAAATGGGCGTGGCCATGAGGTGAGTGAGCGTGGCCATGGGTGGGGCCAAATATACATGAACTTAGCACCGGTGTAAGCTACAGATAATGGGCCTGCCCATCGAAATATTGGATGGAGCCCCCTGTCCTTTATTTAGATAATTTACAATCAGTATAGGTATAGATCAAAGATGTATACGCACATACAATTTTGATTGGTCAATCACTGACCCCCAATTTTACCACCCCCGTGCAGTAAGTGGGCCAACAGACAATGAATTTTATGAACAGAGCTAAAATTGGCTAATCAAAATTGTATGTGTGTACCAGGCTTTACAGCTAATACTGTACATACTGAAAGTAGCAGGGATCAGCATACAATACAGCTGGTTTACAGTCAGTAAAGGCACAGAGTAACACCTTACACTGTACACACTGGAGGTAAATCAGCACACAGTGCAGGCACTAGAGAACAGCGTATACTGTACATACTGTAGGCAGCAGAATTCAGCACACTGCAGCTAGCGTGCCAAAAATATGAGGATCACGTTGTGCGGCGTGCTTATCGCACTGCACCGAAAAATGGGTGGGCCATGGACCAGAATATAGGTGTGGTAACGGGTGGAGACAAATTGACATGAACCTAGCAATGGTGGGACATTAGATTATGACAGTGGTGGCGAACCTTTTGGAGGCCGAGTGCCCAAACTGCAACCCAAAAGTCATTTATCTATCGCAAAGTGGCAACAGCAATTTAAACTAAATACTGTACAAACGTTTTAACTCATACATGAACATTATGGAAAATCCAAGTTGAAAATAAACTGTGAAGATAAACAATTTCATCCATCCTACTCCTGAATAATGTATAGAACCTCCCACTTTTATTTTCTCTTTTAAAAAGCTAAAAAAGTAGGTTTAATGCTATTGTCTCATATGATAAGGATACAGCTTTTCCCATAGTCTCGCAGTTAGCAATCATGTGACCCCCAACAAGACAAATTCAGCAATCATGAGGCCCCCAACAAATCATGAGGCCCCCAACAAGACAAATTCAGCAATCATGAGGCCTCCAACAAATCATGAGGCCCCTAACAAGACAAATTCAGCAATCATGAGGCCCCCAACAAATCATGAGGCCCCCAACAAGACAAATTCAGCAATCTTGAGGCCCCCAACAAATCATGAGGCTCCCAACAAGACAAATTCAGCAGTCATGAGGCACATAAATAGACAGCATTTCACATAAATAGGCAGAATGCCCCCTTAATATGGTAGCCCCCCAAGTTAGGTAGTGAGTGACAGGGACCCCCAGGTTAGCTAGTGAGTGACAGGCGCCTCCAGTTAGGTAGTGAGTGACAGGGACCCCGATAGTGAGTGACAGGGAGCCCCTTTAGGTAGTGAGTGAGTGCCAGGGAGCCCTTTTAGGTAGTGAGTGAGTGCCAGGGAGCCCCTTTAGGCAGTGAGCGAGTGCCAGGGAGCCCCTTCAGGCAGTGAGTGAGTGCCAGGGAGCCCCTTCAGGCAGTGAGTGAGTGCCAGGGAGCCCCTTTAGGTAGTGAGTGAGTGACAGGGAGCCCCTTTAGGCAGTGAGTGAGTGCTAGGGAGCCCCTTTAGGCAGTGAGTGAGTGACAGGGAGGCCCTTTAGGTAGTGAGTGAGTGCCAGGGAGCCCCTTTAGGCAGTGAGTGAGTGCCAGGGATCCCCTTTAGGCAGTGAGTGAGTGCCAGGGAGCCCCTTTAGGTAGTGAGTGAGTGACAGGGAGTGCCTTTAGGTAGTGAGTGAGTGCCAGGGAGCCCCTTTAGGCAGTGAGTGAGTGCCAGGGAGCCCCTTTAGGTAGTGAGTGAGTGACAGGGAGCCCCTTTAGGTAGTGAGTGAGTGACAGGGAGCCCCATTAGGAAGTGAGTGAGTGACAGGGAGCCCCATTAGGAAGTGAGTGAGTGACAGGGAGTCCCTTTAGGCAGTGCGTGAGTGCCAGGGAGCCCCTTTAGGCAGTGAATGAGTGCCAGGGAGCCCCTTTAGGTAGTGAGTGAGTGCCAGGGAGCCCCTTTAGGCAGTGAGTGAGTGCCAGGGACCCCATTTAGGCAGTGAGTGAGTGACAGGGAGGTCCTTTAGGTAGTGAGTGAGTGACAGGGAGGCCCTTTAGGCAGTGAGTGAGTGACAGGGAGGCCCTTTAGGTAGTGAGTGAGTGACAGGGAGCCCCTTTAGGTAGTGAGTGAGTAACAGGGAGCCCCATTAGGAAGTGAGTGAGTGCCAGGGAGTCCCTTTAGGCAGTGAGTGAGTGCCAGGGAGCCCCATTAGGAAGTGAGTGAGTGCCAGGGAGTGCCTTTAGGCAGTGAGTGAGTGCCAGGGAGCCCCATTAGGAAGTGAGTGAGTGACAGGGAGCCCCATTAGGCAGTGAGTGAGTGACAGGGAGCCCCTTTAGGCAGTGAGTGAATGAGTGACAGGGAGCCCCTTTAGGTAGTGAGTGAGTGCCAGTGAGCGCCTTTAGGCAGTGAGTGAGTGCCAGGGAGGCCCTTTAGGTAGTGAGTGAGTGACAGGGAGGCCCTTTAGGTAGTAAGTGAGTGACAGGGAGGCCCTTTAGGTAGTGAGTGAGTGAGAGGAAGCCCCTTTAGGTAGTGAGTGAGTGACAGGGAGCCCCATTAGGAAGTGAGTGAGTGCCAGGGAGTCCCTTTAGGCAGTGAGTGAGTGCCAGGGAGCCCCATTAGGAAGTGAGTGAGTGCCAGGGAGTCCCTTTAGGCAGTGAGTGAGTGCCAGGGAGCCCCATTAGGAAGTGAGTGAGTGACAGGGAGCCCCATTAGGCAGTGAGTGAGTGACAGGGAGCCCCTTTAGGCAGTGAGTGAGTGAGTGACAGGGAGCCCCTTTAGGTAGTGAGGGAGTGCCAGTGAGCGCCTTTAGGCAGTGAGTGAGTGCCAGGGAGCCCCATTAGGAAGTGAGTGAGTGCCAGGGAGTCCCTTTAGGCAGTGAGTGAGTGCCAGGGAGCCCCATTAGGAAGTGAGTGAGTGACAGGGAGGCCCATTAGGCAGTGAGTGAGTGACAGGGAGCCCCTTTAGGCAGTGAGTGAATGAGTGACAGGGAGCCCCTTTAGGTAGTGAGTGAGTGCCAGGGAGCGCCTTTAGGCAGTGAGTGAGTGCCAGGGAGGCCCTTTAGGTAGTGAGTGAGTGACAGGGAGGCCCTTTAGGTAGTGAGTGAGTGACAGGGAGCCCCTTTGGGTAGTGAGTGAGTGACAGGGAGGCCCTTTAGGCAGTGAGTGAGTGCCAGGGAGCCCTTTTGGGTAGTGAGTGAGTGACAGGGAGCCCCTTTAGGTAGTGAGTGAGTGACAGAGAGCCCCATTAGGAAGTGAGTGAGTTCCAGGTAGTCCCTTTAGGCAGTGAGTGAGTGCCAGGGAGCCCCATTAGTAAGTGAGTGAGTGACATGGAGCCCCATTAGGCAGTGAGTGAGTGACAGGGAGCCCCTTTAGGCAGTGAGTGAGTAACAGAGAGCCCCTTTAGGTAGTGAGTGAGTGCCAGGGAGCGCCTTTAGGCAGTGAGTGAGTGCCAGGGAGGCCCTTTACGAAGTGAGTTAGTGAAAAGGAGGCCCTTTATGTAGTGAGTGAGTGCCAGGGAGCCTCTTTAGGCAGTGAGTGAGTGCCAGGGAGCCCCTTTAGGCAGTGAGTGAGTGCCAGGGAGCCCCTTTAGGTAGTGAGTGAGTGCCAGGGAGCCCATTTAGGTAGTAAGTGAGTGACAGGGAGCCCCTTTAGGTAGTGAGTGAGTGACGGGGAGCCCCATTAGGAAGTGAGTGAGTGACAGGGAGTCCCTTTAGGCAGTGAGTGAGTGACAGGGAGTCCCTTTTGGTAGTGAGTGAGTGACAGGGAGGCCATTTAGGTAGTGAGTGAGTGAGAGGGAGGCCCTTTAGGCAGTGAGTGAGTGACAGGGAGTCCCTTTAGGCAGTGAGTGAGTGCCAGGGAGCCCCTTTAGGCAGTGAGTGAGTGACAGGGAGGCCCCTTTAGGTAGTGAGTGAGTGCCATGGAGCCCCTTTAGGCAGTGAGTGAGTGACAGGGAGTCCCTCTAGGTTGTGAGTGAGTGACAGGGAGCCCCTTTAGGAAGTGAGTGAGTGACAGGGAGGCCCCTTTTGGAAGTGAGTGAGTGACAGGGAGCCCCTTTAGGAAGTGAGTGAGTGCTAGGGAGCCCCTTTAGGCAGTGATTGAGTGACAGGGAGCCCCTTTAGGAAGTGAGTGAGTGACAGGGAGCCCCTTTACGAAGTGAGTGAGTGACAGGGAGCCCCATTAGGAAGTGAGTGAGTGCCAGGGAGTCCCTTTAGGCAGTGAGTGAGTGCCAGGGAGCCCCATTAGGAAGTGAGTGAGTGCCAGGGAGTCCTTTTAGGCAGTGAGTGAGTGCCAGGGAGCCCCATTAGGAAGTGAGTGAGTGACAGGGAGCCCCATTAGGCAGTGAGTGAGTGACAGGGAGCGCCTTTAGGCAGTGAGTGAGTGCCAGGGAGGCCCTTTAGGTAGTGAGTGAGTGACAAGGAGGCCCTTTAGGTAGTGAGTGAGTGAGAGGAAGCCCCTTTAGGTAGTGAGTGAGTGACAGGGAGCCCCATTAGGAAGTGAGTGAGTGCCAGGGAGTCCCTTTAGGCAGTGAGTGAGTGCCAGGGAGGCCCTTTAGGTAGTGAGTGAGTGACAGGGAGGCCCTTTAGGTAGTGAGTGAGTGACAGGGAGGCCCTTTAGGTAGTGAGTGAGTGAGAGGAAGCCCCTTTAGGTAGTGAGTGAGTGACAGGGAGCCCCATTAGGAAGTGAGTGAGTGCCAGGGAGTCCCTTTAGGCAGTGAGTGAGTTACAGGGAGCCCCTTTAGGAAGTGAGTGAGTGACAGGGAGGCCCTTTAGGTAGTGAGTGAGTGACAGGGAGCCCCCCCCCCCTCTAGCCGCCGCCGCTCCCCTCTCACCTGGCAGTGTATTCAGACCTCAGGATCAGCGGCGACCCGACCAGTACTAGCGAGTGCCGGACGCACCCGCTCGATATGCGGAAGTGATGTCACTTCCGCATATCAGTGCGGGCGCTGGGTCCTAGCGCCCGCACGATTGGTCGCTGGCTCGCCGCCTGATCCTGAGGTCTGAGTGACGCGGCGGCGGCTGGAGGGAGCCGCTGACAGAGGGGGTGGCTGCGCGAAGAGATCCGTGGCACCCCTGGACAGATTGGGGGCACGTGCCCCCCCAAAGTAGGGCTAGCGACGCCCCTGCGAATTGCCCAGCTGCTGCTGCTAGGTTGGCGCTACCTGATACAGTACAAAGCTATAAGAAAATGTTTTATGTTCCATTGCACCCCTTCCCCACATCAATATTTTGATCAAATATCTTTAGAGTATGCCCTAGTTTGTAATACCTACATGCAGTGTATGCCTAACTTTAAGCAACACACATATTTTAGACTTCTGTTACCCAAAATGATTTTTGGTCATCACTTTGGGTATCTGATTTCTAGTATTTCCTGTAAAGACATGCATGGCATCTCTGCTGAACAGCATGTTCTCTTTAGAGAAAGATGACAACAGTGAAGCAACTGACTGACAGCCGTTCTTGGAAATCTCAACAGCAACTAGACAAATAAGATCCAACACTGCATATTGCTGCAGTAGCAGATTCATGGGCATGCCTGAAACAGACTGTAGGCTGTCAACATCAAAATAATCAATAATATTAAAAAAAAGTTTCTTGCCAGAACATTGCAATAAAATGGTCATTCTGTATGAGCAACGTTTTCATTAGATGCTGATACCCTTGCAGAGTAGATACACAATTCAAAGGATACAGCAAAAAGAAAATACCTGTGTGTTTAATGGGAAACACTGGGGAAGAGTCATCACATGCACATATGCAGCTTCTTTATTTGTTGGGTACCACCAACAGAGGAAAAACTGGAGAGAGATCAGAAGAAATGTGCTTCTTGTGTTTAAAAGTAACAGATGATGATTTACAATGATTTGCTGAGAATCTCTAATGAAACCAGGGTGCTCCCGCAGGAAATGTGTTATATTAGCATGTAGTTTATTGCCCTGGAAAAAAAGATCATTAATGCTTACCTGGGTTGCTGGAGATCCTTTGTTGATAGGGATGGCCGAACACATTTGCCATTGGACGGCAAATAACCACTGTTCGCATTTTCACTGCTCTTTCTTTCTAAATATGTACATTTTTATCTATCATTTTACCACAATAAAAAATAACTTTTTTGTACCTATCATAACTTTAAAATTAATTTTCTCGAAAGCTATTTGGCTTTAAAAAAAATTCCTATTTCCGTTGTTCTCCTTAACATACTTTGAAAATTTGGTGATTCTAGCATGTGTGGGTAATAGGATAACAGAGGCGCCAATAGGATAAAAAACACTAAAAGAACTTAAAAACCCATCTTGGTAATAGAGGAGGCAGTGGTGGACTCACCCCCTCCAAGCAGAACACACGACTGTGGATTTTCAGTCAAAACAATTTTATTGGATACTCCAAATAAAGTGCAACGCGTTTCACGGGATACAAACCCGCTTCATCAGGCAAGAACAGATAGGAGTAAACAGCTGTAACAGAGACAATAGAGTACGGTAAATGAAACTGTAGTGCTTTGGCAAAATTCATTCTGATTATTCGGACATTGATTTGGCTATGAATATATTTCAATAGTGGCATAAAAATATGTTGCATAAATCTGCATACGTTTAAATTAAATAAAATACAATAGCAAAGATTTGTAACCGAGATTTGCTATTGTATTTTATTTAATTTAAATGTATAATTCACTGTGCGATTCATACTTCCACTAAAACAAGCAATAGTTTGGATACTAATTCCTGCCACAATCCTCTGTCAATTGTATGTTTGTCGAACACAGGTTTATGTATAGGTATGCAAATCTATGCAACGTATTTTATGCCACTCTTGAGGTATATTCATAGCCAAATGAATGCACTTCCTGTCCACCGTGGCCTTTTCCCATTGAATCCTGCCCATTACCCCATCTACTCTGTCAACTGTATTTTGAACACAGGTTTATGTATATGCATACAAATTTATGCAACAAAAAAAAAAAAAAATATATATATATATATATATATTTTTTTTTTTCCCCCAATAATCTTTGCTATTGTATATCACAATTCTCTGTCGATTGCATGTATTTCAAACACAGGTTCATGCATATGCATGCAGATTTATGCAACATATTTTTATGCCACTATTGAAATATATTCATAGCCAAATCAATGTCCGAATAATCAGAATGAATTTTGCCAAAGCACTACAGTTTCATTTACTCTATTGTCTCTGTTACAGCTGTTTACTCCTGTCTGTTATTGCCTGATGAAGCGGGTTTGTATCCCGTGAAACGCGTTGCACTTTATTTGGAGTATCCAATAAAATTGTTTTGACTGAAAGTCCACAGTCGTGTGTTCTGCTTGGAGGGGGTGAGTCCACCACTGCCTCCTCTATTACCAAGATGGGTTTTTAAGTTCTTTTAGTGTTTTTTATCCTATTGGCGCCTCTGTTATCCTATTATCTACATCAAGTCCACCCTTGGTGGAGGGTTGTACCCTTCCTTCTTCTACTACAGAGAGCGACTTTTTAATCCTGAGTGGGGTCAGGACAATCTCCCCACCTGCTTTGACAGTGGTTGCCTACTTGGTAACCCTGGTTTGTGAGTATTAAATTAATATTATTACTCTATCAATTATACCTTACCAGTACATACTACACTATATTGGGCTCTTGGTGTTCTCTCTTTTTCTCATCCTTTGCTAGCATCTGTGGGGGCTTTGCTATTAACCGCTAAAGTGGATGGTCACTGACATTTAAAAAAAAAAAGGAACCATTGAAAAAGCTTTGACGTAAAATACGTATTTTTTGGTGGCTATTTGCATGACTTCCCCTCCACCAAGCCCATGTGCAGGTTTTTTGTATACTTTGTACACTTTTTTTAACCACTTAAGGACCAGGGCTTAAACCACCCTAAAGACTAGGCCATTTTTCACAAATTGAGCCACTGCAGCTTTAAAGGATACCCAAACTGACATGGGACATGATGAGATAGACATGTGTATGTACAGTGCCTAGCACACAAATAGCTATGCTGTGCTCCTTTTTTTGTTTCTCTGCCTGAAACAGTTACATATCAGGTATGTAAGTGGCAGACTGAGTCATGACTCAGACAGGAAGTGACTACAGTATGACTCTCACTGATAAGAAATTCCCCTTTTTACCTCTTTCTTGCTCTCAGAAGCCATTTTCTACTAGGAAAGTGTTTAATAGTTGGAATTTCTTATCAGTGAGGGTCACACTGTAGTCACTTCCTGTCTGAGTCAGGACTTAGTCAGCCACTTACATACCTGATATTTAACTCTTTCAGGCAGAGAAAAAAAAAAAGGAACACAGCCTAGTTATTTGTGTGCTAGGCACTGTACATACCCATGTCTATCTCATCATGTCACATGTCAGTTCGGGTATCCTTTAAGGCCTCTCTGCAGGGCTGCACAACTAAGCACACAAGGGACCCCCCCCCCCTTTTCTGCCCACCAACAGAGCTATCTGTTGGTGGGATATGATCGCTCCCAGGATGTTTTTTTTTTTTTTTTACAAATATTTATTTCTTTATTTTAATAATAAATATTACTATTTTTCTTTTTTTTAAAGGATACCCGAACTGACATGTGACATGTCAATCCTTAAAGGGAACCTAAACGGAGAAGGATATGGATTTTTCCTTTTAAAATAATACCAGTTGCCTGAATCGCCTGCTGATCCTGTGTCTCTAATACTTTTAGCCACAGCCCCTGAACAAGCATGCAGATCAGGTGCTCTGACTGAAGGCAGACTGGATTAGCTGCATGCTTGTTTCTGGTGTGATTCACACTACAGTGGCTGGATAGTGTACTGGTTAAGGGCTCTGCCTTTAACATGGGAGACCAGGGTTTGAATCCTGGCTAGGTCAAGTACCTATTCAGTAAGGAGTTCAAGGCAAGACTCCCTAACACTGCAGGGTGGCCTCTTGAGCGCATCCCTGTGGCTTGCAGCTCTTGAGCGCTTTGAGTCCAACAGGAGAAAAGCACTATACAAATGTTTGGATTATTATTATTACTGCAGCCAAATAGATCAGCAGGGCTAGCTTAAAAGGAAATCAATATGGCAGCCTCCATATACCTCTCACTACAGTTCTCCTTTAAGCAACCTAATGGTTCTATTGCATTGAGCATAAATGTTACATTTTAGGCTAGCTTCACTTACTTCTGTAGTGGTACAGTGCTTAGGGTGACGTGCCCACCACACAGTGAGATCTGGGTTTGATTCCCAGCTATGGTATGATGTATACTCATGTATGTATCCCCAGCTATGGTATGATGTATACTCATGTATGTATTCCCAGCTATGGTATGATGTACCAGCTATGGTATGATGTATACTGGTTTTTAAAATAGTATAATTCCCTGGCAGAAGAGACCCTCCTCCCTCCGGTAGGAGGGAGGAGGGAATAGATAGAAGGAGGTGGGAGGTGGCCAATTAAAATCTCCCTAGCAGAGTGTGTAGCAGCTGTCCCATAACTAATTAGTGTAGGCAGACAACTGAGTCAAATGGTATAAAGGACCTAGCTTGAAGGGAGGGTGGGCGGGTTCTCTAGCACTGAAAGCAGTGTGTTTGACAATAACATGTCTGCTGACAGTGAAATGGAGGGTAAAAATTTTGCTCAATACAGCATTATGGGGCGAATCGAACTTCCGCAAAAGTTTGCCTGATGCAGGCGAACGCGAACCCCCAACGTTCGCCTGGAACCGTTCGCAGGCGAACCGTTCGGCCCATCTCTAACATCCATGACGTCACTCCGCTCGTCGCTATGGCGACGATGTAAGCAAAACAAGGAAGGCTGCTCACTGCGGCCTTCCTTGTTTATTCTGGTCGCCGGAGGCGATCAGAATGACGCTTCCGGAGCGCCCTCTAGTTGGCTTTCATGCAGCCAACTTTCAGTTGGCTGCATGAAACAGTTTTTTTTTAATTTAAAAAAACCCTCCCGCAGCCGCCCTGGCGATCTTAATAGAACGCCAGGGAGGTTAACTGGATCTCAGAGGGGCTCACAATCCAATCTCTACCATAGTCACATGCCTATGTATGTATTGTAAAGTTTATGTATCTAGGGTCAATTTAGGGGGAATCCAATTAATTTATCTGTATGTTTTTGGGATGTGGAAGAAAACTGAGTGCCCAGAAGAAACCCACGCAGACACAGGGAGAACATACCAACTCCATGCAGATAGTGCCCTGTCTGGGATATGAGCCAGGGACCCAGCACTGCAAGGTGAATTGCATATGGGCCCAGGTGGGGGAGGGGGAAAGAGAAGCAAGGAAACACATAGAAAAGCCTGTACAAGGGGTTATTCAATGGGAAATTTGCACAGGCTAAATATGTAGAGCTTTGAACGAGACCTGTCTTGGGACACATTGCTTCCCCCGCTGTCCTTATATAAGGATGCAAAGAAAGGTGATGGCAGCCAGATACAGAAGCAAGAGTGAAGAGCATACAAATGGAAAGCATCACATACCATGCAAATAACTAACAGAAGTGTTTGTTGAACAGAACATCCAATTAAACCTAGCATGGTGTATTCAGCAGTGAGTAAACTTGTTTTTGTTTAAGAAAAAATTAACAAAATTCCTAACAAGGCAAGTAATTATTATTTATGTACAGGTATAGAAATAAGCTAACCTAAATCTTTCAAAATTTAGAAGACAGGAATATAAATACATGCTGTTCTTTGTAACAATGTCATTCCAACAGACAAGAAGGACAGGGAGGCGAAGTGTAGGTGTAATAAGCTGGTTGATGAATTTCTCACTATTTACAGATTGTTATTCACTTTCGCTTGTTAACAACTTTGCTAGATGCATTCAGATAGCTTAACAACCAGCTGCAGCTCAGTGTGTCTACCATGCTTGGTTTAGGCTACTGTGTACCGAAAACTTTGACGAGTAACGTTGTGCAGAATCTCTCACCAGTATGAAAAAAAAACTTTAAAGTGCATACCAATATGGACGCTTACATCTGTATTCCCTTTTTAGAAATGGTCACTTACCTAACTGCAGCTTCATTCTCTTTTTCTACCATTTTCTGAATCATAGTCTCAGAAAAAGTTAGTTGATTTGTAATGAGCGAGTTTATTAGAAAATGGAAAAAAAAAAACAAGAAACTCTGTTTCTTCTTTATTCTTTAATTCATTTCTTCCAATTTTATTTTTATTGGAGTGTCCTTCCAGCCACTGGGCCCCACCATTGTTTGTTGCTACCCCTGCTCTGTTGCTGGGCACACCTGGCCTCATCAGGCCATGCCACTCTGGGAACGAGTGCTGCTGGATACGGGCACCACCCGTTGCTCCACCGCTGCTTTAAGTTTATGGTCTAAGTCAGTGCTATATGACTGGCGACTGCTTGCCCAAACAGGTTTTTTTTGTGTCTGACCCCCCCCCCCCCCCCCTTGGCAGGCCCACCTCTTGTTTGTGCTTGGCTCTGCCCCTGAAGCCCTGCACCCTCCAGCCCAAAAATCCAAGGCTTGCAATGCCTCCTGCCCATATAGTTGGACAGCACTGGTCTAAATTATCATCCAAGACAACGTCTTGTGTGTGTTTTTCTCTGTTGGTGCATTCATTCTAACCATAACTGAACCCTGACTCAAAGCTTAATATTATTGGTACTTTACCCATAACTAACCATTAAATTAATGATTAGGGTACTTAAGATTAAATGTGGTTAAAATATGGTTAAAATGAGATTAAATGTGGTTAAAATGTTTTAAAATTAGGCCTTAAACAATAAAGCAACATACTTGCAACCTTGATTTTACCCTTGTCTTAACTATTTACATGTGAATTACACAACATACAGATTGTGCAGGTGTGGAAAATAAGCAACAATTGTAGTTCTTTACTAATGATTACTCAGTTACTCATGAGAGGAAGATATATTACCTGGGCTGTATGTTGCATTGGTTTTCACTACACAAAAGTGCAGATTCCAAACTAGAACAGTAATGCAACTTGGGATTGCAGTAAGTTGTGGAAATTTCCTAGGCTGCATTATTGTGCACTTGTGTTAGAAGGATAGAAGTACAAACATGGTGTTATGCCATTCCATTTTCTTGTGATTTCCCTGTAGCATTATTATTATTATTTTTAACTAACACATTTAAAAAATGTAAATGCAATTGCACCATGAAATAAGACACGCAAATAAAAATTGTGCTGAATTGCACAAGAACCCACTTTTCTCAGGATTTACAGTGGATAACAATTACCACATATAAATGTATGTGCCTCAAAATGGCCATACATTTTTTAAAGCCATAAATGAATTATACCATAGGATTTGCCCCTCTCAAAACTACCACCACCAAAGCAGGTTTAATTTATGAAATAATGCCTTATGGTAGAAAAGCTGAATGTAAAGCAGTGGAAATGCTTTCCTGCGAGCACTTTGGGATGGACAACAGCCAGGAGGACAAGAGTATCTTTTTATAGTGCCAGGAAAGCTGTTTTGCGCAATGATGTGATTGAATCTGCTGTGTAATATCTGTGATACACAGACCATCTTTTCACTGTATTCTTTTTAATGTGAAGAAATTTAGTGGGTTATTCTAAACATTGTGGTCACGGAGAGAGCAAAGTGTTACCCATAATGAGATAAAGGCACTGCAACTGCTGGGCTAAACAACTATTAGCCTGTTTATGGACATATCAAATGCTACACAGCACAGAATATTCATATTGTCTATAATTATCCTTTAAAGATTTATAGCCTTGGCATAATTGAAGAGCTACTAACTCTCCTGAGAGTGATTAATCTGTAACAACTTGATCCAGTGTAATCCAACCATATTCCATTGCCAAGAACATATGGGCAAACACGTCTTTTAATGTACTTACATAAGTGTTAAGTAAACACTATTTATGTCAGTTAAAAAATAGTAGATTTATTAGTCTTTATGTCGAAATACCCCACCTTATTAGGGGCTTGACAGAAATGCAAAACAGCACATAATTGCATATATATATATATATATATATATATATATATATATATATATATATATATATATATATATATATATATATTCACCATTTTTCAGCTTTCAGCCATTGTAGCTTAAATAAAATGTGCTATCGCTGATAAACAGACACATTTTATTTTCACATTTGTCCCAGTTATTACAATGTTTAAATTGTGTCCCTAGTACAAGATCTGGCTATAATATTTTATTTGGAAATAAAGGTGTATTTTTTCTGTTTAGTGTTTTTTTTATACAATAATAATAATTACAAACCGTTATTTACAAAAGTGACAAAAATATACACTCATGACATACATAGTAAAAAAAAGTCCCGAAGGTAACTTTTTATGTTTTTTTTTTAATTATGTAATTATGTAGGGCTAGGCAAGAGCAAGATCAAGAGGCAGGTAAAAGGTCAATACACAGATAATATACAATATTACGATATGATAATATTACAAATATATAATACTACAACATAATAAGACTGACTGACTAGAGTACATATATATCATATATATCGCGCTGATGCGCAATATATGAAATTGTGTGTGTATAATTCACTAACCGGGGACTACATATATATATATATATATATATATATATATATATATATATATATATATGTGTAGTCCCCGGTTAATGAATTATACACACACAATATATATATATGTGTGTGTGTGTGTGTGTGTGTGTAGTCCCCGGTTAATGAATGAGATAAGGACTGTAGGTTCATTCTTAACCTGAATCTGTTCTTAAGTCGGAACATTGTGCCATCTCTGTCCCCTGTACCTCCTCTGTGTCCCCCTCTGTGTCACCTCTGCCCTTTGTACCTGCTTATACAAGTTTAAAAGCCATTTTTTCTTTGAATTTTTAAAAATCGATTTTCTCAAAAACTACAAGTCCAATTTAAAAAAATTTTTTTGACTTGTTCCCATGGAAACACAGAATCCATGTCGTTCGTATCGGTGGGTTGTTCGTAAGTCGGGCGTTCGTAAGTCGGGGACTACCTGTATATATATATATATATATATATATATATATATATATATATATATATATATATATATATAATATAAACCCACTTTGATTCATTCCATGAAGATGGAGTAAGCTCTTGACCTTCATGTGTCATATTTGATCATAGGTAGTGCAGAACCATTGGACTTTTTGTTTTCCTTTTGTTTTCTTTTTCACAAATTCAGTGAAGAGAATTTTTTTTTTTAATGAAGCCAAATACCACCAGGATTTGAACTAAATATTCCCCCATATCAGCAGGCTGTGCCATAATGCCCTGATCAATACCCTTAGATGATCAGGGAAAGGTGTCAGTCATCCTGGAGGTGGATTTTGTCTAATTGGATGCCTACATTTCCTGGTACTCAGTGCCACTCAATGTACAGATAAAAACCACCATCTGGAGCAGCCATTTTAGTGTTGTAATGATATCTAGTTAGAGCTCTCTGCTGCTGCATAGATAGTACATTAAAGTGGGATGAAGCTTCATATTAACTGAACAAAAAAAAAACATCATCCGATGCGAAACAACTTCTTTAGCTTAACTATCCTATTGTTTTTAGTGGTTACTTTTAGATTTAGGAGAAATGTGATAAGAATGTTTCTGCTGGTTTACACCTTAACTGTTTTTCTCTGTGATGCCAAATGTGACATCACTTGTGTCCTTTTTTTTTTCAACCCAGCTCAGTGTAAATTTCTCCTTGCCACTGCCACAGCTTACTGGTACCACAGAAAAAGTCACCTAGACAACAAGCTCACATCACTGTGCTAACTCTTCAGGGTAAGGGAGAATTCAATTACTTTCCTCTGGTCATAGTGTTCTTGTCTTATCAGTAGGAAGCTTTTTGTTATTTGCAGTTTTAGATTAGCTTGATACTGTAGCAAAGAAACAAAAAAAACCTTCCCCCAATCCCACTGGGATGGGTGGGATATAGGGACCTATTTTGGAAAAGTTTACATATATATTTGGGGCACTAACTAATTTTGGCATTTTTTTATTTCTGGGTGTTACAACCCACCTTTAAGTCATGAAGGGGATAAAAGCTTACATTTCTGCAGAATTGATTGGTACATTTAGTTAAGCATTTGCAGGATAAAACTTAATGCAGGCCAGTCTGCTTCCAGAAGTCAGAGATTCAGACTCAGGACTATAGTGTTAGTAAAGATGGAGTTATAAAGCAATCATCCTCATCATTGATCTGTACTGTCAGTGGGGCTTGCACTAGCATCTTACTGTTGGTAACAAAGGCAGTAAATATAACAAGCAGCCTCTGCACATTATACAGTTAACTATTTATTTCTAACATCCTTGTATTCTGTTGCCAGTGACTGGGTTTGCAACATATGTTGTAGCACATGCCACGTGCAGTATACTGTATTGCATTAAGCGTTTAGTACAGTGCTATAGCTAGGGGTGCACATATTGCACATATTGCAGCAACTAATCATTTAAAACCATATTACTTCCTTAGTGCCATGGCTTATAAAAGATTATTACTAAGGATAGCATAAATATACAATGCATTGAGCACAGCACTACTGGTGGTCTCTGCACGTTGCAAAGCCTTAGCAAAGTACTTTAATTTATATTGTTTTCTATAGTCAGTACTGAGGCATGTAATAGTTAATTAGAAAGTGCAGCATGTATTACACTAAACCAAGCATTCAGCAGCTCTTTATTTTTATTTTTTTACATGTGACTTTATAGCCCTCACTACAGCTGTAGTAACTGTACTATTAACTAATTGTCCATAATCATTTAAGGGGAAAGAGGGGGGGGGGGGGGGGGGGAGAGGGTTGGAATACTTAACCAGACAGTTTAACAAGGCTGTCTGTTATATTTTGCAATTTTTGCAATTTGCCTCACTCCCAAGTTACTGTTAGTCACTGTTGTAAAAAAAATGAATACAAAAATCAATAGTTAATATCTTTAGTTACACAGTCCACCGTTATTTATTTTGTTACAAAGTCCTACAGCTACCATTGTCAAGGTAACATAATCACTCCCAATAAAAGGTCAGAATGAGGGGGCAGTGGTGGTGGTAAGTGTGTGCATGCATTAGGTGGATAGGAGAGGATGCATCCAGAGTGAGAAAACACAGACATAACATGTACAGTACCTAAAAGTGTGCGCTCTCACCACTTATAGTGAGAAGGGGAGGGGGTTAGGCGTGACTTATAGTAGACTGTGGAAGATTCCCTAGGAATGACTGACCAGGTCCACCGGCCACCGTGATGACACGAAGTTGCTGGCGGAAGCCGTGGGAACTCACCGCCTACTGTGGGCTGGAGGAGGCCCAAGGTAAGTGAAACTTTTTATTTTCAGTAGAGCCCAGAGTCCCTTTAAGAGAAAAAGTTAATTAGATTAGGCCTTATGTACAGTATGTAGCAAAGATTTGTTAGCAACAATCTGACCAAAATTTGCATATTTTAGCAAATTATGGAAGAGAGGTCCTTTGGTTTAAGTCCATCCTTGCTATCCAAAAAAATAAATTAATAATAAAATACATTAATCCCAGTGATTGCAAACAAAACAACTACAGTGAGATGGGCCTTTAGAGGTAAAACCATGATCAGCCACCTCATTTGTAGCAGTCAGAGAAGGTTTCAAACATGGCAGCCATCAAGACGGCAACCAGACAGGGAGGACTGCTTATAATAAATCCAGTCCCAGAATCACATAAAAACATAAATAATGATGTTTCATGAAATTGTACATGTATTTTTTTTTCAGAAAAAATAAAAACTTTATGCTGGTTACACATGGTACGATTTTCCGTGCGATTTTCTGACCCGATCGTTTTTTCTGCTCGATTCTGCACTCGATTCTGTGCTCGATTCGCTTATCTTCACTCGTTTTTCTTAACTTTTTCCATTCACTTCTATAAGAAATCGAGCACATAATTGATCAGGAGTAATATCGGATATGAGTAATTTTATCAATCGGATGCATCTATTGTACGGAAAATCGTACCGAGTGTACCCAGCATTACATTGTTGGCATGAAGGGCTCACATGTGGAGAGACCAGCAGTGCACATCACAGAAGGTATAGTAAGACCATCTGTAGAATTTCTAAGAAGACTATAAAGGTGGAATCTGACCTTATACCATATATACTACAAAGCATTCCATATAGAAGAAACCTTCCACGTGGAAGATTTGAATTTCTCCCAGAATTCTGGTGGATCAAATTGCCACTCCTTTCTATCAATATCCATTTTCATTTTTCTATGCATCTTGGAAAGTGGAAGTCCATACCTAATTGGTTACAATGATTTCAAGCCTTGTTTGTCTATTTTGGCTTACACTGTTTGTCTTCAGTAATAAGCACGCACCATAACTGGAACTATTAGGGCATTTTGCAGTTAGATTTTTTATTGGAATCATTCAGTAAAACTGATCTTTCCTTGGACATTTCTAACAATAAAACATGAAGAAAACATATTCTACTGCACTAACCTTTCTAGAACAATAAACTGCAATTCTGTGGATTATATATAATTGTAAAAACCAGCTCTAGTTTATGAGCAATAACTCTGAAATGGCATAATATAGATATGCTAGCTCTTATCTAAATGCATTAGCTTTTGTAATAAAATATTAAAAACACTTCCTAGAGCATGAATAACTTATGTTATTTTGTTTTGTTTACTTTCAAAACCAATTATTTAAAATGATTACTTATTAAACTGGTGTTGTTTTGACAGAAGTAGAGTTTCTGGAGAGAGGCAGCTCAGGTCAATTTACTAAAAAGGAAAGATAGTTATATACCCAAGATACACAAACACAGATATTTTCATACATCTAAGATTTTAATGTAGACCTTTCTATATACCTAAGATCATGACACTGGCATTATTAAACCTACATGTAGTTAAACTGCAAAAATGCAGTTGGTTCTACCTATTAAGACATGTAAAAAATAGTAAATATATATACGACATTTCCTATTTTGTAACTTTATTTATAGCTGTGTTCTGCTTTCTTACTGAAGTTGACAGTGTGAATATATATATATATATATATATATATATATATATATATATATATATATATATATACACACACACACTAGCTGATGGCCTGGCATTGCCCGGGTATGTACGTGACTGGAGTTGGCTCTGCCCACTTTCCCTAACCCTAACACACAATTGATCTAGTTTGTGAGCTTTGCGGTCTTTGGCATCAATAATTTGCATTGAAATTAAATAAATCTGATTGGATGTGGCTCGACCCCATTTTCTGAATTTTAACCCTTGTCACCCAATGACCAACTGTAACAGGTTTGAGGTTTGTGCCATTAACATTGCAAGAATGGCAACAATGAAATATTCCCCTTGAAAATCAACAGATGAATTTTGATTGGCTTTTGTAGGCTGCACCCATTTTTCTTAATATTAATCCCAGTCACCCAGTGACCAACTGTGCACAGTTTGAGATCCCTACCATGAACAGTGTAAGAATGGCTACAGTTTACATTTTTTCCAATGAAATTTGTATGCACCCGCTGATGACCTGGCATTACCTGGGTATGTATTTGGCTGGTGTTGGCTGTAACCACTTTTTCTAACCCTAACACACAATTACTTAATGACCAAGTTTGCAGAGGCGTATCTAGAGGGGTGCAGGCATGGCTCATGCCATGGGTGCCACAGCACCATGGACGCCACACTTGCTCCTGCGCTGTGCCGCTATGCCTGCTCCTGGGCTGTGCCTTCCCTCAAATCACATTAATTCTGTTATCTGGGGCTACTTAATTTTATGTAGGGTGTACTTGTCTTAGTGTTAGTGAAGTGGACAGAGAGGGAATAGGAAGACATATTTCCAAAAAAGTAACTTCAGCAATATCCTGAGCCGAAAAAACACATGTTCGTGATAGTGAAAAGGGACTCTGACAGGGGAAAGGGAGATGGGGGGGCAATTTCATTGTTTGCCATAAGCTCTATATTACCCAGGTACGCCCCTGCAAGTTTGTGAGCTTTGCGGTCTTTGGCTTTAATCATTTGCATTGAAATGAAACAAATCTGATTAGCTGTTTGTGGCTCCACTCCCTTTTCTGAATTTGAACCCCAGTCACCCAATGACCCAATGAACTATATCAGGTTTGAAGCTTGTGCCTATAACCGTGCAAGAATGGGAACAATTAAATATTCCCCTTGAAAATTAATAAGTGAATTTTGATTGGCTTTTGTAGGCTCACTTTTCTGAATATTAATCCCAGTCACCCAGTGACCAACTGTGCAAAGTTTGAGAACCCTGCCATTATCAGTGTAAGGGCCCCTTTCCACTATGAAGTGATGTGAGTGCGGCTACCTAGCCACATTGCATTACTTCCGCTGCCGTCTGCGTCACTTCTGCATCGGGAGATGCAGAGGTGTATGGAGGGGATGGCGGGTGGATGCAGCTGTGAGAGAATCTACAGCATGCTGCAGATTCTTGGATCACTCTGCACCGCTCGCACGCAATGCATGCAACGGAAACTGTTCCATTGCCGTACATTGGTTTCAGGACAGCCGCAGTGCGATGTGGCTATGTAGCCGCATCACACCGCATTTAATGTAAACAGGCCCTTAGAATGGCTGCAGTTTACATTTTCCCAGTGAAATTTGTATCTGTCTCCGCCCACTTTTTGGTTATGGGGATAAAACTATGTTATTCCAGGTAATGTACTATGTGTATGCCAAATTTCAGTCAAATCTGTACAGCCATTGTTGAGATATATATATATATATATATATATATATATATATATATATATATATATATATATATATATATATACATATCAGGAGAACATTTACCTTGCCCCTTTCCTTTTTGATTTAAAGTCAAAGTTAGATCTGTCTCTTTTCTACCACCTCCTTTCCCTACCTCTACCAATATAAAGGTTCCAATATACAACTGGATACCTCTATTTTCTTTTTTTTTTGTAACACTATTTTTTATTTTGATTATAAAGGAAAAAGTTTACAGGTACAGGTACATAGCCAATTATCAAATCTTAGTGCGAAGTAGTACACCGTAGGTAGAATCAACAAGTAGAAATACAGTAAACGTGGAAGGTTACCACCGGGGACTAGGAAAGTGCACAGATGGTATATTAATGTCCAAGTCCATAATATGAATCGAAATAGGATAAATGACAAAAATTGAGCCTATTGATAAAAGAGAAATAAAACAAAATAAAAGTTTCTCAAAGTCTATGCACCTGTAAATATAAAGGTGAATTTTGATCAGTAATCAGCTTAATTTAAAATCAGAGAACAACAGAAAAAGAAAATAAATAAATCCTTAACCCCTATATTTGGTCGAGAGAACTAGAGAAGGGAAAAAGATCAGATTGGTTCTGATATCTAGATTTTTCATTTTATATACATTGCTATGAGTGGCCAAAGTGGTGGGCAGGGGAAGACCTAGGGTTGACCCTAATATATAGGAATACCTAATAGAGACTAATCATTAGAGAAGTGGCTCTCCCATGGGCCCCAGATTTTATCAAAGCGTGATTCGGTATCCCTAAGGGTAGCGGTTAGCTTTTCCATAAGTTTAATCCATTTAATTTTTATTAGAACTTCTGAAAGTTCTGGGGGGGCTATTTTTTTCCAGTTAGAGGATATGGATAGCCTGGCAGCGGTAAGGATGCAAATGATTAAAATTCTTTTAAATTTATGGGTCTGGGGGAGGGACTTGCCTAGGAGCATATAAGTGGGGTCTAGAGGGATGGAAACTTCTAAGACTTGATGGATTAGTTCTTGGATCTCTGACCAGAAGGAAGACAGGACTGGGCAGGACAAGAATATATGGTCTAATGTTCCTTTAAGGCCACAACCCCGCCAGCAGAGGTCGGAAGATCCAGGATAGATTTGAGATAGCAAGGCTGGCGTCAAGTACCATCTAAATAGTATTTTGTATATATTCTCTTTAATTTGTACACACATGGAGGAGTCTTTGGCATTTTGCCAAATTGAGTCCCAATCAGAAGTGGATAGAGGCTGAGGTAGGACTAATTCCCATTTGGTCATGTAAGGATGGTCGGGGGTAACAGTGAACGATTTTGTACATAGGAGTACATATATCTGTGTCATCAGACCCTTTTGGTGACCTCTTTGGATACAAAGGTCCTCGAAGGTCATTTGGCGGCCCAAAATAGAGGGGTTTGGCAATAGAGTTTTTAAGAAATGGGAGATTTGACTATATTCCAGGAAGAATTTAGGAGAGGGAGGGAAGTGTTTGCAGACGTGATCATAAGTTATGAATGATGTAGTGGAGGGTTGTAGCCAGTCTTGCAGTCGAAAGAATCCCTTGGAGTACCACCGTTTCATAAAATCCCTATTTAAACCAGGTTTAAAATTGGGGTTACCCAGGAATGGTTGCAGTCTGAAAGGAGATCGAAGACCAGCGTCCAAAGCTGTGTTAGCCCAAAGGCATATCATAAACCTAGTGGTAGAAAGACCCAGGGATGTTGGGGAGAGGTGAGGAGAGTTTGGCCAAATGAGTGAGGCTAAAGAGATTGGAAGTATGTGTGTTGCTTCGATTAAGGCCCATTTGGTTCTGGATAGAAAATCGGAGCATTCAGTGATCTGACGAAGGTGGGTGACTTTGTAGTAGAAGAGAATGTTCGGTAGACCTAGGCCCCCCTGATCCCGCAGAGCCATCATGACCGCTTTTGAAACCCGGGGTTTTTGGTAGTTCCAAATAAAGTTATTGATCTCTTTTTGTAGGAGGGCAAGCTGTGATGAGGGGACAGGTATCGGGAGGGTTTCGATTAGGTACAGTAATCAAGGCAAGACGTTCATTTTAACCGAGTATAGGCGCCCTATCCATGAGATGGTGTATTTGGACCATTTATGGAGGTCTCGGATGATAGTGTTAATGATATGTGGGTAATTATGCTTGTATAAGGAGCCATAGTTTGGTGTAACAGAGGCGCCAGGCTATGTACCGGACCGCATTGGTGATATGCTCCTATTTATTGCCTGAGGAAGTGGGATATACCCGCGAAACGCGTTGCACCTTGTTCGGAGTATGTAAATAAACTGATTTTTGCTTAAAACAGCAATTTTTGTGTTTGTTTTGGAGGGGGAAGTCCACCGCTACCTACTTCATTTTATCCATTTTAAAGAAATATTGTTTTTACCCTGTTGGCGCCTCTGTACTACTTTTGCAGTTGTTTCCACCCCTTGTGGAGGGGAATTCTTCTTTTTTCCCGATCTACAGAGAGCGACTTCTTAATCCTGAGTGGGGACAGGTCTAATCTCCTCACCTGCCTTCATAGTGGTTACCTGGACGGTAACCCTTGTTTGTGAGTATAACCTACCTATACTTACCTTCCATACCCAATTTGCAGTACATACTACACTATACTGGGCTTTCGGCGTCTTCCCTTATATTTTGACATAGTTTGGTGTAAGGAATATACCTAGGTATTGTAATGAATGTTTCCTCCAATTGTAGGGGTAGAAGTTTTGGAGATTGCTAAGTAGAGGGGGGGGGGGGGAATGTTAATGGGGAGGGCTTCGGACTTGTCTTGGTTAAGTTTATAGCCCGAGAGCTCCTCATATTCCTTTAGTATTTTATGGAGGGTTGGAAGGGAGGTTAAAGGTTCGGTAAGAGTTAACAGGACATCGTCCGCTAAAAGAGAAATTTTGTGTTCCCAGTGATGTTGTGAGACTCCTCTGATATTTGGGTTATTGCGTATGGCACAGGCCAGGGGTTCAATGCTTAGTGCAAAAAGCAAAGGAGAAAGTGGGCACCCCTGTCTTGTGCCATTACGAATAGGGAAAAATGGCGCCGGGGCCGAGGGTAATTTGATTGCAGTGGAGGGTTTGGAGTAAAGGAGTCTGATTAGGTTATAGTAGGGTCCCGTGAATCCTTGGTGTTCTAATAGGCTAAAAAGGAAAGGCCATGAGAGCCTATCGAAGGCCTTCTCGGCATCCAAACTTAAGAGCAGAGAAGGTCTTCGAGAGGCTCCCATTAGCTCGATGAGGTCTATCACCTTTCTAGTGTTATCGCCAGCTTGCCTTCCCTGTATGAACCCAACCTGATCGTTATTGATCAGTGAGAGGAGAATAGGGTTTAGCCTGCTGGCCATAGCTTTAGTGATTATTTTAAGGTCCGAATTTAAGAGGGAGATAGGTCTATAACTCTGGGGGAACAGGGGGTCCTTCCCCTGTTTCGGGATCATTGTAAGCAGGGATCTCAAAAAGGAGTCTGGGGGTTGGTCACCTAGTAGTAGCTTGTTTCCCAGGGAGATTAAGTGGGGCATTAATGTGGTCTTGAATACTTTGTAATATTTATATGAGAAACCATCAGGGCCTGGAGTTTTAGAGGATGGAAGATGTTTGAATACTTCTTCAAATTCTTCAGTGGAAAAGGGCGTATTTAGAGTAGTCAGCTGGGCAAGTGAAAGTTTAGGAAGATTGAGGGGTTCTAAGAAGTTAGTGATGCGAGCAGATGAAGAAGGTTTAGTTTGGTGGCCTGGGAGGTTGTATAAGTCCTTGTAATAATCAGAAAAGATGCGGGCAGTTTGGGAGGGATCATAGTGTATTGTACCTTCTGAATCTTTTATTGAGTATATTTGAGATTGGGGGTTTTTAGGGTTGAGCTTACGGGCCAAGATAGTATGAGGTTTATTCCCCCTTTCAAAGAATAATTGCCTAGTCCAACGTAAGCTCTTTTCTAGGTGGGCTGCTTGTAGCTGTTTAATTTCTAGTTTGATAGATCTAAAGAGGGAGAAATTTTCAGAAGTGGAGGAAGTCTTGAAAGTATTTTGAGCTTCGGATAGTTTTTGATATAGAGTTTGTAATTGGTGACTAGATTGTCGTTTCCTTTTAGTTCCTTCTGCTATAAGGATGCCTCTAACGAATGCTTTGTGGGCCTCCCAGGCTACACTAAAAGAGCTGACAGAAGGGATGTTATCTGCAAAGAATGACTGAAGGTCATCAGAGAGTTTGGAGACAAAAGTTTTGTAACAACTCATTTAATCTCCAGTGAAATGATTTGTGGGGATTAGTGGACCAGTTCAACTCTATAGTGACCCCTTGGTGATCAGACCATGCGAAGGGGTGGTGTTGAGAGTCTGAAAGTATAGATACCACTGAGGGGGTAGAAAAATATAATCCAGTCTAGAATGTGAGGCATGAGGCGAGGAAAATAAAGTGTAGTCTATGGATTTGGGGTTCACCACCCTCCAGAGGTCTAGAAGGTGATATTTTCTCATTAGGACTCTAAACTGTCTGGAGTTTCGTTCATGTAACGGGGAGCTATGCGGGGTGCCCGAGGGGGAGGATCTATCAAGGTGGGAGGAAAATGCCAAATTAAAGTCCCCTCCTAAGATTAGAGAGCCCTCAGTCATTCTGTGCAGTTTAGAGAGGAAGGAGGAGAGAAAAGTGGTTTGATTAGTGTTTGTGGCATAGACACATGCCAGAGTCACAGGTTTCCCTGCTAGATTGCCTATCAAGATTATGCACCTTCCCTGTGGGTCTGAGATAGAGCGAGAGAGTTGGAAAGGGACATCCTTTTTTATTAGGACAGCTACCCCAGCTTTCTTATTGGGACCTGAAGACAGGTGTACTCCAGTGTAGAGTTTGCTATAGAACCTTATGGGGTCAGCCCATTGAAAGTGAGTTTCCTGGATCATTGCTATGTCTATGTTTAGCCTCTTAAGGTCTCCTAATAGGGCAAACCTTTTTTGAGGGGTGTTTAGCCCTTTGGCATTTATAGTGAGACATTTAACCATTGCCGAGGAGTGGGGTGGACATGCTAATGATGTAATAGGACCAATCTGAGAGATCGACAGGTAGTATAGACCATAGGGGAAAAGATAACAGTAACAGTAAAAATGAAAACAAAAACAAGGTTAACAGTAGAAACCATTGAACAGTCATTGATAAGTGATTGCCACTATAAAGGACGTGGCTAATTAACCAGGTAGCATAATTAAGCCACCTAGGTGGGGCAAACCAGAAAAGGGGAGCTGGTAAGAACCGGTGTAACCCAAGTCTGGGGCGCCTCCTGAGGTACATACGGGGTCTCCAAGTGATCACCGCAGGACAAGAGCCGTGTATAGTTTCCTCCTGAAGATGCAATTAAGGGTGGCAGGGATAGGAGGAAAGGCGTTAGGTAAAATGCCAAAGGGAAAGGGAGCCGATAGGAAGTCCTTATGCAAGGCATATAAAATGTAGTAGGCATAAAGAAGGGAAACAATAGATCTAGTCAATCATCAAAACTTGCGGCAGGAGCAAATTGTAGAGCATCTGCCGATCATCAGAAGAAGAGGGTCCTCCGAGTCTGAGAGGCTTGGGATTCAGGTTGACTGGGCCTCCATGTCTTCTGCGGGGTTCTGAGAAGAGAGGTTGCGTAGGGGTACCTTGGTCCATTCCGATATGTGTCGAACCTTGCGTGGAGGGGAAGCCTCAGGGGAGCGGTGTCTGGGAGAGGTGGGACGTGGAGGGAGGCGTAGTCCCATTTGCTTTAAGAAGAGATCCGCATCATCGATGTCTGTTAAGGTGAAGATCATTCCTTTTCTATTGACAGTCAGTCGGAAGGGAAACCCCCATTTATATGGAATCTTGGAGTCACGTACAAGTTGTGTGACTGGCCAGAGGGCCCTGCGCTTGGCTAAAGTTATGAGAGAGAGGTCGTTGTAGATAGAGACCGAGTCTCCTTTAAAGTCAATAGCTGGAGTGTTGCGGATGGCCTTGAACAGAGCCTCTTTAGTCTCATAATAGTGAAGGCGAATAATGACGTCTTTAGGTTTGCCTGCCTGCGTCTGCCTTTCCCCCAGAGCCCTATGCGCCCTGTCCATTCTCCAGAGATCGATTGGTATATCAGGAACGATTGTCTGGAAAAGTTCGAGGAGATGTGCGTTTAGCTTGTCGTTTGAGACCTGCATAGAGATGCCCTTGATACAGACATTTTGCCTGCGTTCTCGGTTTTCTAGGTCCTTGTGCCCAGAGCGAAGGCTTTTTAAGTCAGAAAGCATGAGACATTGTTCGTCTTCCAAATCCGTCTGTTTCTGGGCTATGGAGTCTACTTTAGTTTCCAGAGCGTTCGTTCGGTTTCAATGTCAATAATCTCCTTTTTAAGATCGTTCACTGCGGAGATTATAAGTGATTGGAGAGAGGAGTAAAGTGTCTGGTTGTGTTTCTGGAGGGTAGCCTCCAAGAGTGCAGCGGTGATAAGGTCTGCTGGGGAGGCCTGCAGAGCGGTGGATGGCAGGGAGAGTCCTTCTGCGTGTGGCTGCGTGGGATGGGCGGGCGGAGCGGCGCCATCTTGGGAGGAGGCCGGACAGAGGAATTTGTCCATTGCCCCTGGCTTGTTCGGGGGTTTGCTGGACATACCTATCGGTGGCCGGTGCTTTAGCAGGAGGAGCGGAGGTAAGCCGCGCTTTGAGAGCGTCTGTAAGCTGCGTAGCGGCTGCAGTTAGTAGCGGTGTAGCGGGAGCTCTTCTCTTAGGTGGCCATCTTGGGGAAGCCCGCGCATGCGCCTCGGATACCTCTATTTTCTTGAAGATAGATAGTAAAGCAGTGTTTTTCAGTTGTTCATCTTGATTTTTAGAAGAAACAATAGGTTTGCTCCTTGTAGCAGGGTTTCTCAATGTTAAGTTTAGTTAGTTGCTCATCTAGCTCTCTAGAGTTGATTTGCAATGTGCCTGCCCTACATGGCAAAAAACACCCACTATTTCCCCTCTCTATATATGGGGGTGATGCAGGAATATATCACAGATCTCTGTATAGAAACTGCACTCCAATGGCAACCAATTACCAACTCAATACAATCAGCTAGGGGTTCACAGTAAAAAAGAGCCACCAACTCTTCACAGTAAATTTCACAAGTAAACTGCGCTCTCAATCCTTCAAGCCTTCATACATAAAGTGCAAAGCAGGATACCCTAGAAATAAAAATAGAGGTCGCACATAGTGCTAAATACTGCTAAAAACAGTGCACACTGTGTTAAAAACAAACAGCACTCCCCCGGTCTGTGCCAGTGCCACCACCGGGAAGGAAGGTACTAACTGACAGCTGCTCTTCCCTTTGTGCTTAAACTCACCGGACTGTTTCTTGTAAATTGCGTATCAGCCTTAAGCTTGTCTATCTCCCTGCACGACCGGTTAGCGATATCCAAAAGACAACTTTCTGTCCGTCATCCAATAAAAACAGAACTTTCTTTATTCCTAAAAGAAGGCAGTGTCAGGGCACAGTGTTTGTGCAGCTAAGCCACGGACTCAAGCAGACACACCTCCCCTCCGTTACTCACTGGAGTCACTGCCATCTTCCAAGCATGTCACATGACCACACAGCATCAGCGCACCTCCAGGAATACATATAGAGGAAGAGGACCTGCCCAGTCACATTAACAGTACAGAATGAGTAGAGATAAAGTGATATGCTGTGATGAATGTTTCTGTTTATAAAAATATGTATATCTTCAATTTGGCTACTTTCTCTAATCCATTTTCTATAATAATATTCCACACTAGTTTTATATCGTCAGATCTGAAAATATTAGCTACTTGCTTGTTTCTGGTGTTATACAGACACTACTGCAGCCACATTGTTTAAAGCAAAAAAAAAAAAATATGGCAGCCTCCATATTCTTCTCATTTCAGTTATCCTTTAACTTGAGGCCACCCCTGGAATAGTATCTGATCATTAATAACCCACTTTAATCACTGTACACACATCTGATACTTGGCCTTAAAATCAATCACTCACCTAGGTTTTATTATCTAAGCAAAACCTTCAATTTATTCAAATTAAACATAAGCAAGTATCACTATTTTATGCAATTTTTAAGTATGGGATCTCACTACAGCTACAGCAAAGTAGATTATATTATAAGCCCAATGTATTTATTTTATTTATTGTATTTGTAAAGTGCCAACATATTACGCAGCACTGGACAATAGTTAAAGGAGAACTGAAGTTAAAAAAACAAACAAAAAAAACAAAACAAAGAGTTTCACCTACCTGGAGATGCTGCCAGCCCCTTGCAGCCACCTTGTTCCACAACAATTCTCCACGATCCTCTGTTCCCGCGCCACCAGCTAGTTTCGGTTTTGCCGATGGGGCACACTGGGCCTCTGCAGCTCTGCCCATGCGTAGCTTCACTCGGGTTCCTGTCCGACGCTATTGCAGACCAGAGCACCAGTGTAAAGGGCGGGGGGGGGAGGGTTAGGCCAGAGAGAAAAGGTGCATGTTGAGGGCCTTTTTGAAGATGCATGGGATTGGGTGATGCAGGGGTCAGTCAGGCAAAGTTCATTGGAGGAGCGGAGTGAGTGGCTAGGTAGGTACCTCTGGGTAAGATTGGAAATGTAGGTTAGGCAGGTTTTGTGGACATAATTGTAGGCCAGACACAGTATCGTAAATCTGATTCTGGACTGGATAGGAAGCTGCCAGAGGGATTCACAGAGGGGAGCCGCCATGGTGGAGCGATGGGAGGAGTGGATAATTCTGGCTGCCACATTCAGTACAGACTGCAGCAGGGCAATTCGGGTCATAGGGAGACCAGAAGGGCATTACATAAAGCACCAATTACATAAAAACAAACAGGGAAACAAATAAAAATTGGAGGATAGTGGAACCCCTCTTAACCGATGTAATAGACCCAGTAGTTGTATTGCAGAAATGTACCTACCACTAGGGCTTAATGATACTCATAATATCCCCAGCAGGATATCCAAGCAGCATACACATAAAAAAGCATGAGTCAGCACTTTAGCATTTGTCAAAAAGGAATTGAATAGACTGATCTGAGGTCAAATATAAAAACCATTATTTTGAGCTGCTGTACCTCACGCTTGAAAACAATAATTACACATTGTTATTATTTGTGTGTGCATGGCTGGGGGGTGGGATGGGGGGGATTAGACAGGAAATGACTGATCCTGCTTTTTAGCTTAAGCTAAGGAAAAAGGAAGCTATATTGCTGCATTCTAGGAAAACGACTATTCATTGAGATGACTGTCAGAAAAGTGCTTTTATTTTTGCAGGAATAATGGCACTTTTTTGATCAGTTTATCATATTTAAGACAAGATGAGTTTTTTTTTTCCATTTGCTTTGCAGTCCAGAAAAGCATGTTTACTGTGTTTCCAAATACAGTCCACTAAATAATACAAACTTATCATATCTGTGTGGGCCTCGGGTGCTCCCTTCACAATGGAGAGGGTTAACCTTGACCTATAGGAAAGGTGAGAACGGGAGCCCTTATGGTGCAGTATTGTTAGTATAAATTAAAGGTGTAAATTTGTGAATAAGATATACTCACAAAGGAAGGTTGCAGTCCTGCAACCACCGTAAATGCCTGCGGAAAGATAACCGTCTCCGCTCGGTATCCTGGACCCTCTGGATCTGGGTGGTCGCTCTCCTCCTTTAGTCCTGTTTCCTGGTAGATGATGTCGCCCAGGAATAGGGATGACACCTCAAGGAGGTGTGGAGTATACAAGTGAAGCACGTTGGTGGAGGCGCCCAAAAGTATGTTATAGTAACAGCTAGATAATTTTACTCATAAAATTGGATAAAAATAAGTAAACAAAAATATATATGGTATGATGAGGAGGTCTCTTACCTCCAAAGAAGACTCACGTGGGTAGAAAAAGGAGTCTTTATTAAAATAACGGTTATACTGTAGACAACGCGGTTCACGGGACTCAGCCCGCTTCCTCAGGTCAATAAAACAGATAACCTTAACAATAGCCGTGCGGAGTTTTGATCTATGCGCCCGAGCTCCGCACGGCTATTGTTAAGGTTATCTGTTTTATTGACCTGAGGAAACAGGCTGAGTCCCGTGAAACGCGTTGTCTACAGTATAACCGTTATTTTAATAAAGACTCCTTTTTCTACCCACGTGAGTCTTCTTTGGAGGTAAGAGACCTCCTCATCATACCATACATATTTTTATTTACTTATTTTTATCCAATTTTATGAGTAAAATTATCTAGCTGTTACTATAACATACTTTTGGGCGCCTCCACCAACGTGCTTCACTTACAAACTTATCATGATCATATTTTATCTTTGGGCCATGATAACATCCATAATTATAATGAAACCATTTACAAACAAGCTTTTTCAGAATAGCAGTCTGATGCACATTTTGTGAGCTTCTGCTCCACTTCTTCAGAGGCGGTTGCACCTTATATGTCAGTGTTTGTCCCACAGCCTGCCTGGATTTTTCATTAAAAAGGCAATCACAATAAAGATCTCATTATGCTGAAAGAAAACAGAGTAGAATGGAGTGGTCAATGGCATACCTAAGCCTTTCAACTTGTGATGTGCAAGTAGCACACATTCTTGTCTTCCCCTTCTAAGCAAATGGAATGTTTTCTTTTTCTGTATGTGTTCAAAGTTTTCTAGCCAAGTTCACTTACTGTGATTATTTGTACTAATTTGTATTGTGATATTTATAAATCACTTTAATGATGACCAATTCAATTAGGGATCAGCATGTTGCTGGATTGCCACCTCACAATCTGGAGCTCACTGGATCTCATGGCAGATATCCACTTCTTCATAAATAGTCCCTTGTGTGATCACAAACATTTCCAACATGTGTATGTGAGATGGTGTGATACTAACTAAAGGCTGTGAGCAAGTGGCATTCTGGGATTGTCATTGTGAAGCACTAACTCTTTCACCAACCTAGGCTAGATGTTAGTTCAAGTATTTCCTGTCCAAGGACCTTCAAATACAACTGATATTATACTAGCAATCCATGATACTGAAAGTAGTTTTTATTAGTAATACATATTTGACTCTTATTGATTTGGCAGTGTGATATAGCTAAAATATGAGGACTTTTTTGACTCAAGTTATACTTTAACCACTTTAGGACCGCAGTGTTGAACCAGGCCATTTTTCACAAAAAGTGCCACTGCAGCTTTGAGGCCTCGCTGCAGGGCTGCACAGCTGCACACAAGTGACCTCTCCCTTTTCTCCCAACCAACAGAGCTTTCTGTTGGTGGGGTCTGATCACTCCCCCAGTTTTTTTAAAATATTTATTTGTTTTATGTTTGAATAAAAACGTGTATTTTTTTCACTGGCTCCTCCATCCCCCCACCAGCCTATCACTGTGATTGTCTGTCATAGGCATCAGCCTATGACAGCGGATGACCCCTGAGCCAATGGATGGGACAGCCATGTCACACGGCTGTCCTCAGTACAGTACTGCCTTAGATCGCAGTGCTGTACAGGTCTGTACAGGTTTCACCATCTAACAGTCTCCGAGCAGCGATCGCCGCTGGGCGACTGATGGCGGAGCTCTGCTCCATCATTCATGCAGAGATATGCGCGCATCAGGGCATCCACGTTCCAAGGACCTTACGTCGATCGGCGTTAGGTGGACCCGGGGCTGCCGCCACGTCCGTCGGCAAGAGGTTAAAAAAAGGTTTCCAATGGAAAGTTCATCATATTTATAACTTACTGGAATTAGTGTATTTACAGGAAACACTATGAAGATTTTGTATCCGATGCTTATAAAAAGTAATACTAATTGAAACATGGGTACTAATATGTGAAGAGGGAACGAAGTCCATTACATGAGGATACATAATTATTGTTACTACTAGGAAAACAGGTAGTATTAATCTAAATGTTCTTTTAATAACCTTGTAGTGGAACAATAAGCTGCTATGCTATGGATGTCACATGATTGCCCTTCATTACTCAAGGGGTGTCCCATTCCTGGCAGTTTCCTTTAATTGCCAAACAGGTATCTGAAACATTAATTATTTATATACCTTTGTCTGAAAGAGCTAATGAACCAGACTAGATAGCCCTTCCTGTCCTAACACATAAGGCTTCTCAAATGAAGACATTTAATCATATTTCAATGACTATTACATGCATCATTGAAATTACGGAAGAGTACAATTTACTTTACTTAAATATATTATGTCTGACACTTAAATCTGTAATCATAGAAAAGGTTATTGTTTCTTTCCTTTTTTTTTCTTCAGTAAGCACACGCACGAGAAGAAAATCAATGTGGTACCATGAGATCAGCTATTAAGTGAAAAATATAGTACAATAAATTTGGGCACTAACATTAAGTTAATCAAAGTTAATTATCAGAGGACAATGTAATGGAAACCTTTAAGTAATATTTCTTACTAAGGTTGGATAAACAGTGACAGTTTAGTGAGAACAGCCACGAGCATAATTGTTGTATTTCGGCGTCAGATTTTGTTCATTGTAGACTGTTAAAGCGGAATGAAACCCAGCATTTCTACTTTGCTCTCATAGGTTATATACAGCATGTTATATACAACCAGCCTTTTTTTGTACTAGAACTGCATTCAAAGGGTTAACACAGGCTTTAGAAGCTTCCCTTCCAGTAGAGCTGGCCGCTTCTGAACTTTACATAATGTTATCTTGTGTTTAATTGTATCAAGTGATAAATGTAAACAAAGCCTTCTCTTGCACTGCCAGGTCCCCTGAACAAAGTCAGACAAGCATAAATGCATTTTGATGCTTTCTGATTAAGTTAGAGGTTGAATAAAGTAGTTATAAATAAAATGCAAAGTCAGCTCTCAGAGTAATATAAGTGTACTTTAGGAACATATCATTTCTAAATGAATAATAATGCTTATGCACAAAAGCAAATATGCTAACCGTATGGCATATAAAAAGTAGGAAAACATGTTTTTATTGAATATTATGTCAGGGTTTTATAACGCTTTAAGGGCTGCAAGTACATTTTTTTTTCTAGTTTTGTTGTAAATGAGCCTATGATATGTTTAACTGTTTAATTCAGTGGCAGTTTGAAAACAGAAAGGGCTTGATTCACAAAGCGGTGCTAACCTACTTAGCACGTCTAAAGTCTTTAGACGCGCTAACCAGGGTGCTAAGTAGGTTAGCACGGGATTTCTCAATCAGATCGTGCGCTAACTTTGCGCGCGTAAAGTTTTACGCGCGCAAAGTTTTACACGTGCTAAGTCCCATAGGCTTTAATGGGCACTTCGCGCGGTGCGCCCTGTGCTCTGTGCAGTACGCACGTAAAGTTTTACGCGCATAAAGTTTTGCGCGCGTAAAGTTTTATGCGCGAAAAGCTTGTTTAGACGTGCTAAGGGGGTTTTCACAGGCGTGCTAGGCGTGCTAACAGTTAGCACCGCTTTGTGAATCAAGCCCAAAATGTTTTGGCTTCAGTTCTATCTTTAGATCAGAAAGGCTTGTAGTAGCTCCTACCATCATATATCCATTGTAAATATATCTTTACTTACTCACCTCAAGGCTCTGCTTGAGCTTAGACTCCTGTTCCTTCCCCCAGAGAGTGATGGATCCTACTCACTGCACTCATATACAGGTTACAGTAATGGGAACACAATTATAATGGAAATAACCTAAAGTGATATCTAGCTTGGCCAAGAAGCAACACAAAAATTGCTCAATTAATTTTTTCACTTGGGCAACTTAAATGCAATTAAGAGTCCAAAATGAATGATTAAGTGAGGGACAGATGACCCTGCTTCCCACTCTGGGAAGTTGTTGCCAAAAATACACCAGAAAAATCAAGAATGTTCAGCAAAATGCTAGATTTTCAGAAAAAAAGCAAAAAAGTCTGGCAGTGTCCATAAGTATAAGCATATTTTAATTTATAAATGTACACAATGTTGTTTTTTTTAAATTGAAGATTTGTTTTAATTATTCAATTCTAAAACTGTACATTGTTGGCTTATAATTCACCCCTTGCAGTATCTTGACCCTGCAGGATGAAACAGCTAATAGAGGCTCAAGTTCATTTGGGTACCCGCTACATAGAAAAGTGCTTGCTATTTCTAGCTGCAGTTTGCATTGTGGGTGCCCTTTTAATGTGGTTACAAATTAGATAGAGGGGTTAAAGGGAGTTTGAGATGTTAACATAGGGCCAATTTATACTTGCTTGGTGTTTCCTTCACCCCCATGAGAACCGTGGGCTCCCTCAACATCTTTTTTGGCCTCTCTGTTCTTGTGCTGTTCCTTCCCGGTAATCCTGCAGAGTCTAGCTCGCCTGCGCATGTGCGGCTCGTCCACGCATGCACCACTCATTGTGTTCCCACTGCCGGGAGCATTCTACAGCACACTACAGCATATTACATTCTGCGCAGTAGTACGGTGCTGGCACAGGATGCTCCCGAACATGGGAGAGTGGTGAGGGCATGCACAGCTGAGTCATGTATGCGCAGAAGCCTGCGAAGCCACGACTGACCGGATTACCGTCAGAACAGAGGGATCAAAGAGGATGGCAAAGGGAGCCTATGGTCCTCATGGGGCTGGAGGAAGACCCAGGTAAGTATAAATAAGGTGTAACAGACACTAACCGAATACAAGGTACCAGGGAAAAATACTGTGCACTATAGTCTAGAGCAGTGTTCCCCAACCCTGTCCTCAAGGCCCACCAACAGTGCATGTTTTGTGGAAATCCACACAGGTAGTTAATCAGCTCTGCTGAAACACTAATTACCTCACCTGTGCATGTTTGTGGTTTTCTGCAAAACATGTACTGTTGGTGGGCCTTGAGGACAGGGTTGGGGAACTCTGGTCTAGAGGACATTGCCCTGTCAGTACTAAAAAATCTATTTGCTTTTATTGTTATATCACATAAAATATGTAAAAGGCCTCTAACTGCTTGACCAAACTTGTATTAACCCGTGGGGGTCTTTTCTCATCCCCCTCCACTTGATTAATAGTAACATAGAGGGTGTAGCTATCGTGGAATAGCTACACCCTACTTTGTTACTATTGATCAAGTGGAGGGAGATGAGCAAAGACCCCCACCGGTTAACACAAGTTTGGTAAAGCAGTTAGAGGCCTTCGCCAGTGTGTACCCACAACAGTGGGACCTTTTACATATTTTATGTAACATTACAATAAAAGTAAATAGCTTTTTTAGTACCGACAGGGCAATGTCCTCTGGACTATAGTGCACAGTATTAATAGGGCACAGTGTACCATCTCAGGTACACTTTAAGGTTAGTTTCCCACCAGCAGGGGTTAAGGTTAGGCACCCACCAGAGGGGGTTAAGGTTAGGTGCCACTAGGGGAAGAGGTTAGCTCATAATTAAATATTGGTAAATATTACATATATTTTACTGTATGAATTAAGTAGTATAATAGTAATTTTACTAATATTCTGTTACCAGCTATTTCCTGCACCCTATAAAACAATATTTTTTGTGGATGGGCAAATCATTGAATCAGACTGACTGAAACCCACCCTGCCACAAGACCTTTCTGGCAGCATAGCGTCATGTGCAGAGCAGGGACAAGGTCCTCCAGCACCCAAGGCTGAGACACCAAAGTGCGCCCCTCCATCCCTCCCACCCCCGTCGATCACCCCCGTCGACACACACTGATTGCTAATAGACTAAGAGGGCCACAGGGTCCACAACCTCCCCAACACCTTAATATCTAGTTATCTGGCTTGCAGTCACTGCTATGTATCCCCTTTTCTTATTTCTTTCTGCTTAATACACAATTAGGAATGACAGCTGAATGAATTGTGCGCCCCCTCCTACACTGCGCCCTGAGGCTGGAGCCTCTCCAGCCTATGACTCGGCCCGGCCCTGGTCATGTGCATTGTTTAGCCAAGCAGGCGATGTGCGGAGGGAAGGAGAGAGCTTCTTATACATTGTTATTGCTTCCCGCAGACTGTCACAGTCACCCGACACCCTAGCTCTCCATAAGGTCTGATTTTTTTTTTCTTTTACTACCACTATATGTCATTACAAAGTCCCTTCTGCCTGTTAAAGGAGTGTAGAAAAAAAAAGAAAACTTTGATAGTGTTCCTTTAAAGAGACTCTGAAGTCTCATTTTTTACCTGCTTTTTCCTTATAATCCTGTTCAGCAGGATTGCCCCACCAGATTTGCGGCTTCCCTGTGGCAGAGGAATGATTTATTACTGACAAACAGCCCTGCAAAGCTCCCGGGCTTCGCAGGGCTTTTCTTCCTGGAGGGACAGAGTTTTGAGCTGTAGCTCTGCCTCCTCCGCAGTCAATCTCCTCTGATCTCAGTCTTCCTTTCACTGAGAGGGGCGGAGAGGAGGCGGAGATCCGCAGAGATTGATTGCGGAGAGGCAGAGCTAACGCGCTAAGCTCAGCTTCTCCAGGGCAGCACCATCTGCGACCAGCAAAGTCGTAGAACTTTGCTGGTCTATTACACAGTAATAAATCATTCATCTGCTGCGGGTATGCAGCAAATCTAGTGGGGCAATCATGCCAAACAGGATTATAAGGAAAAAGCTGGAAAAAACAAGACTTCAGAGTCTCTTTAAGGGATGTTAGCTGATTTTGTTTGCACCTGCTCTTTAGTGTCACTTTTTCCATCTTTATTTTGTTATAAACCAAATAAATAGATAAATATATATATATATATATATATATATATATATATATATATATATATATATATATATATATATACGGGATGCTTTTCCATTTTATAAATGTGAAATTTCTCTTCATACTGAACCAGCATATTTCTGTCTAACTGAATGTCTGAGCTTGATAAATAAGGCACAGTAGACAGCAGAGCCTGCACAGTGTACTGATAAAACCTACAAAACAGTGCAGTAGTCTGAGCTTTTAATTCTGAGTGATATTACAAGCATTGCTTGTGTGTTTTGAATATGTATGAGTAACCAAAGGGCTGCTGATATAAAGAGTGTAATGCAAAATATGAGCAGAGTATATAATAACAGTCGTTATGTTCAAATATCTCTCTTTTAGCAATCCAAATGGGGCACCGTCTCAGGAAAACAGATGGCCAGCGTTCACACTCGATGAACAACATTACCTTATGTTAGACACAGAAGACTCAAAGACAGATCGGAAACTGCGTGCCAAGCAGTGCAGATTCTGGAACAAATTCTATCCAAAAATACTGCAGATAACAGGTAAATATTACAACCTGAATTACATCAAATAAGAGGTAGCATATATGTTACTTTTGAAGTAAACTAATGTCACAATAATTAAACTTTGGTCAAATATGTATTGGTACAAGTTATGCCTTTTTTATGTTATACAAAATTGTTTTTTTTAACCCCCTCCCAACTGCCTCATGCTGATCAAGCAGTGGGAGGATGGTGCCACCAGAACCGCCTAATGCCCATTGGCATCAAGTCCTGAAGTGGGAATTAGCAGGGAATGCGTGCGCACATGCGCGCACATTCCCTGTAGAAACACACGTCGGGGATCCGTCAACAGCCTGCTAGTGGTGCTCAAATACCCCTTTTTAAAATTCGAGTTTGGTCGAATTCGAATAGTAAATTATTCGAGGTCATTCGAATATTCGAGTCGAATAATTTTTACTATTCGATTCGACCTCGGACTTCGAGCTCACTATTCGAGTCGGTATTCGAGCTAACTATTCGAGCTGACTATTCGAATTGGCCTTAAATAGCTTCCAACACTTGTTTTGAGGGTGAATGATGCAAGAAACCTCTTTTTTTCCAAGTAACAACAGCAAGTGATTATGTGGGGATGTTCCTTTAAAAGAAAATGTGGAAAGAGAAGTTGTGTCCTTAATTTTGTTCAGTAGTGTTACTGTATATACTTGTTCTTCTTCTTCTTTATCTTTCTTCTTCTTCTTCTATATCGTCTTCTTCTATATCTTCTTCTTCTATATCGTCTTCTTCTATATCGTCTTCTTCTATATCTTCTTCTATATCGTCTTCTTCTATATCTTCTTCTATATCTTCTTCTATATCGTCTTCTTCTATATCTTCTTCTTCTTCTTCTTCTATATCTTCTTCTTCTTCTTCTTCTTCTTCTTCTTCTTCTTCTTCTTCTTCTTCTTCTTCTTCTTCTTCTTCTTCTTCTTCTTCTTCTTCTTCTTCTTCTTCTTCTTCTTCTTCTTCTTCTTCTTCTTCTTCTTCTTCTTCTTCTTCTTCATCTTCTTCTTCTTCATCTTCTTCTTCTTCATCTTCTTCTTCTTCATCTTCTTCTTCTTCTTCTTCTTCTTCTTCTTCTTCTTCTTCTTCTTCTTCTTCTTCTTCTTCTTCTTCTTCTTCTTCTTCATCTTCTTCTTCTTCATCTTCTTCTTCTTCATCTTCTTCTTCTTCTTCTTCTTCTTCTTCTTCTTCTTCTTCATCTTCTCCTTCCTTTTCAATATCGTCTTCTTCACGTATTTCTCTTTTCAATTTTTTTTTAAAGAAATGCAGCTATTTTTGAGCGTAACAAATAGCTGGTGGGCGCACGCATGTTGGAAGCGCCATTGTATGTGCTCCCTGGCAGTGGAAACACAAAGACAGCAGGAGGTAAATTCAGCAGCAGGAGGAGGAGGATGAGTGTGTGGCAGCAGGCAGTCAATGAGGCAGGCAGCTCGCCGTGACATAATAGCCCTGGTACCTAGCGGTGATACCAGGGCTGTAAATAAACACAACAGGAGGTCCCAGACAGCGGTCGTGCAGCCCACATTGTGTCCAATACACAACTGGGACAACACAGTTTTCAACCCGGGCACCTCAGAAAAATTAAACCTTTTTTTTTTTTTTTATGGTTTTTTGGTTTTTGGTTTTGCAACCAATATAGCTATTGTTTGACGTAATAGCTGGTGGCAGAGTGGCAGCAGAAGGTAAATCATCTGTGTACCCTGGCAGTGGGAAACACAGACAGACAGCAGCAGCAGGAGGAGGAATGGAGGAGTAGGCGAGCAGCTATTGTTTGACGTAATAGCTGGTGGCAGAGTGGCAGCAGAAGGTAAATCATCTGTGTACCCTGGCAGTGGGAAACACAGACAGACAGCAGCAGCAGCAGCAGGAGGAGGTATGGAGGAGCAGTGTGAGTGTGGCAGCAGGTAGGCAGCGTGACATAATAGCCCTGGTACCTAGCGGTGATACCAGGGCTGTAAATAAACACAACAGGAGGTCCCAGACAGCGGTCGTGCAGCCCACATTGTGTCCAATACACAACTGGGACAACACAGTTTTCAACCCGGGCACCTCAGAAAAATTAAACCTTTTTTTTTTTTTATGGTTTTTTGGTTTTTGGTTTTGCAACCAATATAGCTATTGTTTGACGTAATAGCTGGTGGCAGAGTGGCAGCAGAAGGTAAATCATCTGTGTACCCTGGCAGTGGGAAACACAGACAGACAGCAGCAGCAGGAGGAGGAATGGAGGAGTAGGCGAGCAGCTATTGTTTGACGTAATAGCTGGTGGCAGAGTGGCAGCAGTAGGTAAATCATCTGTTTACCCTGGCAGTGGGAAACACAGACAGACAGCAGCAGCAGCAGCAGCAGGAGGAGGTATGGAGGAGCAGTGTGAGTGTGGCAGCAGGTAGGCAGCGTGACATAATAGCCCTGGTACCTAGCGGTGATACCAGGGCTGTAAATAAACACAACAGGAGGTCCCAGACAGCGGTCGTGCAGCCCACATTGTGTCCAATACACAACTGGGACAACACAGTTTTCAACCCGGGCACCTCAGAAAAATTAAACCTTTTTTTTTTTTTTATGGTTTTTTGGTTTTTGGTTTTGCAACCAATATAGCCATTGTTTGACGTAATAGCTGGTGGCAGAGTGGCAGCAGAAGGTAAATCATCTGTATACCCTGGCAGTGGGAAACACAGACAGACAGCAGAAGGGCAGTACACAGCAGCCCACTGTAGGTGTAAAATGTGTGGCTGCAGGCGACGTAATAGTCAAAGTGAACCAGGCTGGCTTAGTGAGCAGGAGCCAGGAGGTGGTAAAGGGTGGTAAGGCACATTAACGATGGTTCCGGCAGCCAGTTCATGTCCCCCTCTCGCCGACAACAGGGGCCAGGAACTCGCCTTCCACCCACGCCTGGTTCATCTTGAGAAACGTCAGTCTGTCCACAGACTTGTGAGACAGACGTGAGCGTTTCTCGGTGACCACGCCACCAGCTGCACTGAAGCAGCGCTCGGACAGCACGCTGGAAGGGGGGCAGGACAGCACTTCCAGGGCGTACTGCGCCAGCTCGCTCCAGATCTCCATGCGCTTGACCCAATACTCCATGGGATCAACAGGGGCATCGCTGTCAAGCCCGCTGTACGACCCCATGTAGTCAGCCACCATGCGGGTCAGGCGCTGGCTGTGACCGGAGGAGGATGCTGCTGCATGCATCTCCTCTCTAGTCACTGCTGCCGGAGCCTCTACAGTCCTGTAGAGCTCGTGGCTGAGAGACAGCAGGTCTGTGGGGCGCTTGCTGCTGCTGGATGCAGGCACCTGCTGCTGCCTCTGTGCTGGCTGCTGGACAGTGGGGGTGGAAGGCTGGGGGAAGGCTTCCTCCAAGCGCTCAACAAGGGCCTGCTGCAAGCTCCTTATTTGTTGCGCTGGGTCTCCTCCTGCAGGCGGCAGGAACTGGCTCAACTTCCCCTTGAGGCGTGGGTCCAACATCATGCTGATCCAGATGTCCTCCCTCTGCTTCATCTGGATCACCCTGGGGTCCCTGCGCAGGCACGTCAGCATGTGCGCTGCCATTGGGAAGAGGCGGGCCACGTCTGCTGGCACATCGACGTCAGTGCTGTCCTCATCCTCCTCCTCTGCCGCCTCATCCTCTCTCCACCCCCGCACCAACTCAGCTGCGCTGTGCTGATCCCCCTCATCAGCAGCCAGGTCAGGGACCTCCACCAAGTCCTCCTCCTCCTCCCCCTCAGAGGTGGACTGCGCAGCTGGTTGCCGCTCCTGCTGGTCCAAGGCTGCCGCTCCCTGTTCCAGCAAAGCATCGAGGGCCCTGTTCAGCAGAGAAACCAGGGGCACCCACTCGCAGACCATAGCATGGTCCCTGCTCACCATGTTTGTGGCCTGCAGGAAGGGAGCCAGCACTAAGCACACCTGCTGCATGTGCCTCCAGTCATCATCGGGGACGATGGACGGGAAGTTGCTGGTCTTGTCCCTTCTCAGAGCTGCGGAAACAGTGGCCAGGGCAAGGTACTGTTTGACAGCGTGCCTCTGTTCAACCAGACGCTCCAACATCGCCAGGGTGGAGTTCCAGCGAGCCGGAACGTCAAGGATCAGCCGATGGCGTGGCAGATCCAGCTCCTTTTGCACGTCTTCCAGGCTCGCACAGGCTGCAGCCGAGCGCCGGAAGTGACGCACAACATTCCTTGCCGTTTCCAGCAGTTCGCCCATCCCCTGGTAGGTGCGCAGGAACTTCTGCACCACCAGGTTCAGCACGTGGGCAAGACAGGGGATGTGGGTCAGGTTTCCCCTGTGTATTGCGGCAACCAGATTGGCCCCATTGTCGGCCACCACCTCTCCGACTCTGAGGCCTCTGGGGGTCAGCCAAATCCTCTCCTGCTCCTGGAGTTTGGCCAACACATGGGTTGCCGTCAGCTTGGTCTTCCCAAGGCTGACCAAGTGCAGCAGCGCTTGGCAGTGGCGGGCCTTCACGCTGCTGCTGAGGCGGGGGGTTTGGCCAGGTGTGCCGGAGGATGGCAGAGGATCGGAGGAACCTGCTGCAGTTCCCCTGAGCCTGCGGGGTGGCACCACCCACTGTGTTGCTGCTGCTGCTGTGCCCGCTGCTGCTCTCCCATCCTCACCCCCTTCCACCAAGCTGACCCAGTGGACAGTGAAGGACAGGTAGCGGCCTGTCCCGAAGCGGCTGCTCCAGGAGTCCATGGTGACGTGGACCCTTTCACCAACCGCGTGCTCCAGCCCTCGCTCCACATTGGCCATCACAAAGCGGTGCAGTGCAGGAATGGCCTTGCGGGAGAAAAAGTGTCTGCTGGGGAGCTGCCAGTCTGGGGCTGCGCAAGCAAGCAGCGCACGAATGTCGCTCCCCTCCTGCACGAGCGTGTACGGCAGGAGTTGGGAGCACATGGCCCGTGCCAGCAAGCCGTTCAGCTGCCGCACGCGACGGCTGCTGGGAGGCAGAGCCCTAACCACCCCCTGGAAGGACTCGCTCAAAAGGCTCTGGCGTGGCCTTTTGCTGACACGGGAATCAGCAGACACAGCAGAGGAGGCCACTGAGGACTGGCTGCCAGAACAGGCCTCAGTGTCGGCGGCAGGAGTTGCAGAGGGGGGAGGAGCAGTGCGTTTCCGCACTCCTGCTGGTGCTGCTGGAGGAGCAGGAGGGCGGGTGGCTGCTGTTGCTGCTGCTGCTGCTGAAGGCTGTGCAGTGATGGGTGTGGTGCCACTGCCAGCACCAGATGCCTTCAGCCTCTGGAACTCCTCATGCTGGTGGAAATGTTTAGCCGCAAGGTGGTTGATGAGCGAGCTGGTGCTGAACTTTAAGGGGTCTGCACCTCTGCTCAACTTCCGCTGACAGTGGTTGCAAGTGGCGTACTTGCTGTACACAGTGGGCATGGTGAAAAAGCGCCAGATTGGTGACAGAAACATCCCCCTACGGCATGGAAGCGCTGCTGCCTGTCTCCCTGTGGTGGTTGGGGGGGGGGGCTTGGGTGCTGGTGGTGGTACTGGCTGATGCTGCTGCTGCTGAGCCTGAGACACCAGCAGGGTGTGGGACGCTGCCAATGCTTGCAATGATGCGCCTCCTTGCAAGGCCCACAAGCGCATCCTCCTCCTCCTCCTCAGAGCTGCTGAGGACGACATCCCCTGGAGGTGGTGGCACCCAGTCTCTGTCTGTCACCGGGTCATCATCATCCTCCCCCTCCTGAAACATGTCCTGCTGGGATGAGGACCCCCCAAACTCCTCTCCTGATGCATGGATGGGCTGCTTGACTGTCGCCACAGTCTTGCTGTCCAATCCCTCATCCCCCAAAGTGCCTATCAGCATCTCCTCCTCAAGATCGCCAACAACAGCAGACAATTTACTCATGATGCCTGGGGTCAAAAGACTGCTGAATGACAGGTCGGCGAGTGACGGTGAACTGGCCTCCTCCCCAGACCCTGCTGGGCGGCTGCTGCGAACAGGGGTGGTGGTGGTGGTGGTGAGGGTGGAGGCCTCGGATGCAGAGCTGATGGCGGGCTGCTCATCCTCCGTCATGAGTTGCACCACAGTGTCTGCATCCTTTTCCTCAATGGGACGTTTCCGACCCGGCTGGAGGAAAATGGGAGCAGGTGCTACACGCTGCTGCTGCTGTGTCTCTGCAGCGTGAGTTGCAGATGCTCCTGCTGGGCGGCGCCCAAGGCGTCCACGGCCAGTGGCTATGGGAGGAATGTTAGCCACTGACGCTGCTGCTGCTGCTGCGGAACTGTGCATGGTGGCGCGCCCGCGGCCGCGGCTTGCCACAATGCTGCTCCCTCTCCTCCTGATTCCCTTGCTGCCCTTCCCCTTGCCCAAACCGCGCTGGCTGCCACTTCCAGACATCTTCAATGTTTTGGGCGTATAGACAAAAGTTTTTTAAAAGGGCGGGTGAAAAGTGGGGTACTTTAATGGAGTGGGTTGGTTGGTGAGGTGACTGAGTGAGTGTCCCCTAGTACAGTAAGTAAGTAGTAACAGTCAGGAAGTACAACTAGCAGTTACAATAATCAGTAGTAATCACAAGTAAATTTAGTGTGTGTACACTCAGACAGTGAGTGCCCGCACGCAGGAGCTAGTAGCCTATGAACACAGTGACTGAGTGTCCTAGACTCCTAGTACAGTAAGAGTAAGTAGTAACAGTAAGTAGAACTAACTAATTACAATAATCAATCAGCGATCAGAAGGAAATGGAGTGTGGGTGGTGTGTGTACACTCAGACAGTGAGTGACCGCACGCAGGAGCTAGTAGCCTATGAACACACAGTGACTGAGTGTCCTAGACTCCTAGTACAGTAAGAGTAAGTAGTAACAGTAAGTAGAACTAACTAATAATCAATCAGCGATCAGAAGGAAATGGAGTGTGGGTGGTGTGTGTACACTCAGACAGTGAGTGCCCGCACGCAGGAGCTAGTAGCCTATGAACACAATGACTGAGTGTCCTAGACTCCTAGTACAGTAAGAGTAAGTAGTAACAGTAAGTAGAACTAACTAATTACAATAATCAATCAGCGATCAGAAGGAAATGGAGTGTGGGTGGTGTGTGTACACTCAGACAGTGAGTGACCGCACGCAGGAGCTAGTAGCCTATGAACACAGTGACTGAGTGTCCTAGACTCCTAGTACAGTAAGAGTAAGTAGTAACAGTAAGTAGAACTAACTAATAATCAATCAGCGATCAGAAGGAAATGGAGTGTGGGTGGTGTGTGTACACTCAGACAGTGAGTGACCGCACGCAGGAGCTAGTAGCCTATGAACACAGTGACTGTCTGACTGAGTGTCCTAGACTCCTAGTACAGTAAGAGTAAGTAGTAACAGTAAGTACAACTAACTAACAATAATCTATCAGTAATCAGAAGGAAATAGAGTGTGTGTACACACAGACAGTGAGTGAGTGCACACACGCAGGAGCTAGCTAGTAGCCTATAAACAGTGACAGTCAGTGAGTGTCCTACTCCTAGTACAGTATAACTACAATACTATTAGTAAAGGACAGCAGAAATACTGGTATAGATGAGAGAAATAAACAGAGGACAGCTGCCCACAGAGGCAAGGCCCCCCTGAGGCCTAAACCTGTAAGCTTGCAGCAGCTGCCTGTCTCTAATGTAACACACAAGCTACTAACTAAAATACAATGTCTATCTAACTAACAACAATATAGGTGTATATGGCAGGTGTAGGTGAGCAAAAACGCTAGGTAAATGATCACAATAGAGCACTTGCTAAGCCAAAGCACAAAGGAGCAACTCTCTCTCTGTACAAGTCTCAGGCAAGCATGGAGAAACGGAACATGGCGGCCGCTATTTATAGGGTAGGGGCTGGCCAGGGTCCCCCTCTGTGATTGGCTGCCGTCAGAGGGCCTGGGAGCCCTCTGATTGGCTCTAAGGACATCAATCTGGGCTATGACGCTATTCGAGCTCGGTACCGAGCTCGAATAGCGCCGTTTGCTCGAATAGCTCGAATAGTGAATGGGCTATTCGAGTGTACTCGGATAGCCCATTCGAATAGCTACAGCTATTCGGAGCTCGAATACCGAGCTCGGATAGCTGAAAAAGAGCTCGAATATTCGAGCTATTCGAATATTCTAGCTCTGCTGAGCACCACTACAGCCTGCCAGCCGCAATCAGAACTGGCAGGCTGTAAGAAAAAAAAAAGCTTGTTTACAGTTGTACAGCACTGCGATCTAGCGCAGCGCAGTACAGGGGACTCGCCTGTCACTCACCTATCCCCAGGAGTGGCTCAAAATTGAATCCTTCTCATAGGCTGATGCCTATGAGAGGTGATTGAAGTGGTGGGATCTCGAGGGGAGGGAGAAAATTAAAAAAAAAATACCTTTTTTTATTAAAAAATAATAAATTGATTTGAAAAAAAATGACGCAGCAGCAATCAGATCCTACCAACAGAAAGCTCTGTTGGTGGGAAGAAAAGTAAGATTCATTTGGGTGCTAACTTGTATGACCAGACAATAAACTGTTAAAGCTGCAGAGTGCTGAATGGCCTAAAAAATGGTCTAATGCAATGTGGTATAGATCCTGCCGGCCACCGAGACTGTGTAAGTCACACACGGGGAGTCCAGTGTGGCAAGAGGCCCATCAAACCTCCCAAAAGACATCTAAAAGTTCCAGTTTCCCCTATCCACATAGGACTCGACCCTCCGACGTGTAATATGCAAAAAAGTATTTATTGATCCATAGCGGTGATACAGCACACAGAAAAGCACAACGTTTCGGGCAGAGGCCCTTTCTCAAGTGCTCAAGTGAATCTGGCAAAACCAAATGAATATATAAAATCAGACTTACACACCACACCCAATTAATTGGGGGGCGGGCACATGCTTAGAAGACCAAAAGAGAGATCAAATCCCGACTAAACGAACATAAAAGTAATATTCAGAACCCCAATAAAAACAAAAGTGGGGAGGGAGAAAGCAATCGGGATCCCCCTTTAGCAAGACATTTTAGAGAACAAGGTCATAATGTTAGTCAGTTAAGGTGGCTGATTTTAGAGGTTGTGCAATTCCAGGAAGGTGGTGATCGTAGAACCACCTTACTGAGACGTGAGGCCTGGTGGATGGAGAAAATGGGGACTCAGTCACCATATGGCTTGAATAAAGACTTCAGTCTCAGATGCTACCTATGAATTTTTGAGTTGCTCTCTAGCCCTGAAAGGGTTAATGTATCTTCTAAGCATGTGCCCGCCCCCCAATTAATTGGGTGTGGTGTGTAAGTCTGATTTTATATATTCATTTGGTTTTGCCAGATTCACTTGAGCACTTGAGAAAGGGCCTCTGCCCGAAACGTTGTGCTTTTCTGTGTGCTGTATCACCGCTATGGATCAATAAATACTTTTTTGCATATTACAAGTCGGAGGGTCGAGTCCTATGTGGAAAGTGGAAACTGGAACTACTAAAAAATGGTCTAGTCACTAGGGGGGTATGAACCTGTGGTCCTCAAGAGGTTAAAGGAAAACTTTATTGCAATAACATATGCAGACAGGACCTCTTTTCCATTTTCCTAGTTGTCCATCAATCAACTGTCCTATTGCTATACAGTTTCCATCATTGTTAGGACTAGTTCACAATGCTCAGATGTGTTGCACAATAATTCTGCATGTCAACTCACTGCCCATACAATTTTATGGGCCTGTTCATAGTACTGTGTTGTAACTGATCGTGTTATTCTAATCTGCTGCATGCAGGCTTTGTGTTAAATTCTAGGTTTGTCCAGTCTCCATTGCATTCACACTCATTATAATGCATGTGTTATGTAACTGATCACTATGAGCTTAGCCTTATAGTTAGAGAATGACTATCATAATAACAGCACTCCAGCAGGGAAATAACCACCACTATTATATAATTTAGCTATTGTGTGATTAACACAAGGATTGTTTAAAGAGAGACTGAAGCCACATTAAAAACTTATTTACTCATGGATTTTTGCCCCAGGATTTGGGGGTTATAAAACCCTTGTTCTGCCACGGGGTTGCGTCATTTTAGCACTGGCCAAATCCCTTCAGCTAAATAACAGAAAAAATCAAGTTGTTAATGTGTCTTCAGTGTCTCTCTAAAGAACACTTAGACTGAAAGGCGTATGGTGGCTGTCATATTCACTTCCATTTTAACAATACCAGTTGCCTGAAGCTCTGCCAATCTCTCTTGGTGCAGTAGTGTCTGAATCACACACCTGAACAATGCTTGTGGCTTTTCCAGTCAATTTTCTGTCAGAGCACCTGATCTGCATGCTTGTTAAGGGTTTTAGAGATAAAGGCAGCCAACCAATATGCATTGTTTAAAAGGCAATAAATATTTCAGCCTCCATATTTTTCTCAGTTCAGCTTGGTGTTATGCTAGGTACACACAATACAATTTTCTGGCAGATTTACCTGCCAGATCAATTAATTCCAACATGTCCGATCTGATTTTTGATCAATTTTTCAATCATTTTTCTGATCAATTTCCTTCGGCGTGAGCAGAAATTGTTTGGAAATTGACCGGAAAATAAATAAATAAAAAAAAAAATTCAGATCAGACAAGTTGGTAATAATCGATCTGGCAGGTAAATCTGCCAGAAAATTGTATGGTGTATACCTAGCATAAGAATTGTTCAGCCAGTCTGGTCCGACAATTCTGCATTTGATAGGTTCCTTATTTAAATATCCTTGATTTCAGTGTTTGGTTGTTTGTTCTTGTTTGTGGAGAACAAGTAGAATAGCCACAGGGACCAAATCAACATAGAACTTTGAGGACAACACAGGAAAGACACAGGTCCTTCAGTTTATAGATTTTGTGGCCTTTTCATGCTGTACATGCTGTTACAGAATCTTTATGACTAATTTCTGGGACTCATAATAGTGAATTTACACCTAGGCAGTATATACTGTGCTCGTCATGTCAGCATTTTTTCTCCACCAGTGTTGGTTTAGCAGATAGTAGTCATGTGTTGGTCATTTCATGAAATAGAAAAAACATTGACAGTGGGTAAAAGGTAGGGATGGCCTGAACCTCTGATTTTAGGTTTCACGAACCGAAATAGACTTTAATGGGGAGGCGAACTTTGAAAACCAGAAACACCTATGCTGGCCAGAAAAGTGATGGAAAATATGTTTCAAGGGGTCTTACATCTGAGTTTTTGCATGGATGAGTGGGATAGATGCCAAAAGTCCCGGGGAAAAATCTGTATTTGATGCAAAGCAGCGTTTTAAGGGCAGAAATCACATTGTACATTAAATTGGAGGCCCAAAGTGCCTTAAAACATCATATGTATACATCAATCAGGGAGTGTAATTAGAGTACTGCTTCACACTGACATACCAAACTCACTGTGTAACGCACCGCAAACAGCTGTTTGTGTTGTGACGGCCGTGCTGGACTGGTGCGCACCATGGTGAGAGTGCAAGCGATATCGGTTTTCAAGCCCATATGGTCGCCAGGCTGAGGTAGCTCAATGACAGAACAACAGTGATTCTCCAGCTGATCGAATTTGGTCTGTGCACAATAAAGCAACGACCTTATCATCTTTGGTGTGCCACCCCCCGAGACACTCATATAGCTGGCGGTCATTGCTTCATTGTGATATGCAAGCCCCTTCACCGCAGCAAGGTAACTATCACGAAGGGGAATTGACACATGTACATGCCTTTTGTTTTGTTGTTGCAGCCGCAGTGCAGCCAGAAAAATTAGGAAGGCATGTACATGCACCAGAAAAATTATTATAGCGGCCACTGCTAGCAGCGGCCTTAAAAATTCAGGTAAATGCCTGGAGTCCTGGTGGACCCTGCTGGTGGTGGCGGAGAAGGCAGTCAAGTGGCCTGCAGGCAGAGATGCTGTGTGGGGGCCAACTTAGTCTCGGGGCAGGCAGTCACACGGCGTGCAGGCAGAGATGCTGTGTGTGGTGACTGACTTATGCTTCATACACACTTGAGATAAAAGTCTTTGGAAAAGGCAAGATCACAGACCAATTTTACCCCATTCCATGTAGTATGAGAGCCATACCTACACAGTCTATTCTATGGAGCTGCGCTCCCCATAAGATAAAATCTTTGCAAGATGCTGCACACAAAGATGCCCGTACACACTCAAAAGACCATTATCTGCAAAAGATCTGTTCCTGCAAAATGCATTCATAGTCTATGAGATCTGCAGATCATCATACACACTTTGTTTAACAGACAATCATATGCAGATCATCTGCATATCAGATCCACCAGGATGGATTTTCAGATCTGCAGATGATTGCCAGATATGCAGATGAAGTCTGTTAAACAAGGTGTGTATGATGATCTGCAAATCTCATAGACTTTGAATGCATTTTGCAGGAACAGATCTTTTGCAGATAATGATCTTTTGAGTGTGTACGGGCATCTTTGTGTGCAACATCTTGCAAAGATTTTATCTGATGGGGAGTGCAGCTCCATAGAATAGACTGTGTAGGTATGACTCTAAGACTACATAGACTGGGATAAAATTGGTCTGTGATCTTTCATTTTCCAAAGACATTTATCTCAAGTGTGTATGAAGCATTAGTCTTCGGGCAGGCCTTAGCATGCTTTGCAGACCAGGCATCCGTGGTCAGATGGACCCTTGACCCAACGCTGTGTGCCAGAGATGTCACCACTTGCCTTTCAACATCACAAGAAAGTTTATGTATCGCCTTTTTTGAGAAAAAAACTGTGACCTGGTATCTTCCACTGTGGTGTGTAGCTTTGCTTTTGTGTACTGCTTTTCCTCAGGTGGTCATCCCATTGCAGTTTGTGCTTTGTAATCATGTGCCTTCGTAAGGTAGTTGTCCCTATGCGGGTCTTGGTCTTTCCACGGCTCAATTTTCAGTGGCAGAGAGTACAGATGGCATTGCTCTCATCTGAGGCAGACACACAAAAAAATTTCCACACCGCTGAGCCCTGGGGTGAAGGCACTTTAGGGGTGGCGGCCGACTTAGTGTTAAGTGGGGTGCCAGAATCAGAGCAGGAGGAGGAAGATATGTCACGTTTCCGTGTGGAAGCTGAGAAAGATGAGGTGTTCTGTGTTAAATAGTAAACTATGTTCTGACAATATTGGGGGTTGATGGCACGTGCCTTCCTCTGAACACTGTACTTTGGTCGAGGGCCGCACGAATCACTTGAACAGACTTGCCAGGTGGCCTGCCTCTGGCTCTGCCTTTTGTTTTGTCCATATTGGGAGGGGGGGATGAAGTGAACAGGTATGCATGGAGTGGTATATCACACTGCGTGCGCTCACGTGGGTAGGTGGGCGCACTGAACAACAGGTAGGTAGGTATATGCAGTGCTGCTTGGTATTACAAATGTCACCTGTCCTACACACACACACACACACACACACACACACGCTTACCGTGAACAGGTGCAATGACTGGTGGTATTAACAATGCACTCACATAGGTAGGTAGGTAGGTAGGTAGGTAGGTGGACTAAACAGTGAACAGGTGCAGTGATTGGGATTACAAATTTGCAGCTGCCATTCACACACACAGGTTGTCACTGAATGTGCTGGGCTTGGTAGTGGAATTAAAGGGCCGAAGGCCAGCTGCGATTGACTGACAGGGATGTGTATAAATATAATGCAAGTGGGCCACACACACAAAAAAAAAATAGATCACAAGAATAAGATTAGCTCTCTCAGCTGTTGAGGGGTGCTTTTTTAGCAATAAGAATCAGCAAGGAGCAAGCTAACAAGCCTACTAGAGGCTAACTAAGCTTTCCCTGTGAGAGTCTGCAACAGCTCTCCCTTCTCTAATTACTGCAGGCACACGAGTGAGTTAAATGGCTGATGCTGCCTGCCTTTTATAAGTGGGAGGGCCTCCAGGAGGGAGTGTAGCTTGATTGGCTACAATGTGCCTGCTGACTGTGATTCACACTATGGGGGCAAATCAAACTTCCATAAAAGTTTGCGGTTCTCCACAAACGCGAACCACGGAAGTAGCCTGGAACCATTCGGGCCATCTCTAGTAAAAGGGTTGTTCTCTTGGTATTTGTAAGATGTAAGAAGGTATTTGTAAGAATTAGGTAAGCCTTGCATAAGCCGACCTAAGAAAAAAAGCAGCAAATATTAGTGGCAAAGAAGTTAAATGATGGAGCCTTGCGGCACCACTTTTATTGAGGCTAGTCCTGTGCCATTTTTATTTGCTCCATCATATACACACTCATGCTACTGGTGACCCAGTGTTTAAGATTAGTGGACCAAGGCAGGCCCGTTTCTAGGGCCATGCGGCCCATGCGGGAGCCCTGAGCACTGAAGGAGTGGGGGCACTGTAATGGAGAGGAGAGTCAGCTGCGGGGAGGGCAGCCCGACCTCTCCCTACCTTCCTCTCCGCGGGCCGCCCTCCGTGCTCCCCCCACCAAGTGTGATTGCAGAGTAATGCGCAGGGAAGCACTGTATACAGACAGCAATTCACCTGCCTGCGTTCCAATCGCCGATCACTCGCCGCTGATCTCCTCCTCTGCCTAGCCGCTGATACACACATGCTTCCTGTTTAGCCGGGCTGCCCTCCCCACGGCTGACTCTCCCCTCCATTATGGGGGGTGGGTACCTAAATATACTGGGGGGCAGCTACTAATCTAACCACACTGGGGGGCACCTACCTAATCTAACCTATACAGGGGCAGCTACCTATCTAACCTATACTGGGTGGCAGCTACCTAATTTAACCTATACTGGGAGGCAGCTACCTAATCTAACCTATACTGGGGGGGGGGGGGGCACCTACCTAATCTAACCTATACTGGGGGAACCTACCTAATCTAATCTATACTGGGAGGCAGCTACCTATCTACCCTATACTGGGGGGCACCTACCTAATCTAACCTATACTGGGGGCAGCTACCCAATCTAACCTATACTGGGGGGGGGGGGCACCTACCTAATATAACCTATACTGGGGACAGCTACCTAATCTAACCTATACTAGGGGCAGCTACCTATCTAACCTTTACTGGGGGGCACTTACCTAATCTAACCTATACTGGGGGGCAGCTACCAATCTAACCTATACTGGGGGGCAGCTACCAATCTAACCTATACTGGGGGGAAGCTACCAATATAACCTATACTGGGGGCACCTACCTATCTAACCTGTATTGGGGGCACCTACCTACCTAGCTAGCCTATACTGGTGGCAACTATACTGGCTACCTATATTAGAGGCACCTACCTAACTAACCTATATTGGGGGCACCTACCTATCTAACCTATGCTGGGGGCAACTATTCTGACTCCCTATATTAGAGGCACCCACCTAGCTAACCTGTACTGGGGCACCTACCTATCTAACCTATATAGTTACATATAGTTACATATAGTTACTTTGGTTGAAAAAAGACATACGTCCATCGAGTTCAACCAGTACAAAGTACAACTCCAGCCTGCTCCCTCACATATCCGTGTTGATCCAGAGGAAGGCGAAAAAACCCTTACAAGGTAAAAATTCCTTCCCGACTCCAGATGGCAATCAGATAAAATCCCTGGATCAACATCATTGGCATTACCTAGTAATTGTAGCCATGGATGTCATTCAACGCAAGAAAAGCATCTAAGCCCCCTTTAAATGCAGGTATAGAGTTTGCCATAACGACTTCCTGTGGCAATGCATTCCACATCTTAATCACTCTTACTGTAAAGAACCCTTTCCTAAATAAATGGCTAAAACGTTTTTCCTCCATGCGCAGATCATGTCCTCTAGTCCTTTGAGAAGGCCTAGGGACAAAAAGCTCATCCGCCAAGCTATTATATTGCCCTCTGATGTATTTATACATGTTAATTAGATCTCCTCTAAGGCGTCTTTTCTCTAGACTAAATAAACCCAGTTTATCTAACCTTTCTTGGTAAGTGAGACCTTCCATCCCACGTATCAATTTTGTTGCTCGTCTCTGCACCTGCTCTAGAACTGCAATATCTTTTTTGTAATGTGGTGCCCAGAACTGAATTCCATATTCCAGATGTGGCCTTACTAGAGAGTTAAACAGGGGCAATATTATGCTAGCATCTCGAGTTTTTATTTCCCTTTTAATGCATCCCAAAATTTTGTTAGCTTTAGCTGCAGCGGCTTGGCATTGAGTACGATTATTTAACTTGTTGTCGATGAGTACTCCTAAGTCCTTCTCCAAGTTTGATGTCCCCAACTGTATCCCATTTATTTTGTATGGTGTTAGACCATTGGTACGACCAAAATGCATGACTTTACATTTGTCAACATTGAATTTCATCTGCCATGTATGTGCCCATATAGCCATCCTATCCAGATCCTGTTGCAATATAACACTATCTTCCTTAGAGTTGATGATTCTGCACAATTTTGTATCATCTGCAAAAATAGCAACATTGCTCACTACTGTATCCACTAGGTCATTAATAAATAAATTGAAGAGCACTGGACCCAGTACAGACCCCTGTGGGACCCCACTGCTAACAGTCTCCCATTTTGAGTATGATCCATTGACCACAACTCTTTGTTTTCTGTCCATTAGCCAGTTCCCTATCCAAGCACACAGACTCTTCCCCAGTCCTTGCATCCTCATCTTTTGCACCAGACTTTTGTGGGGAACAGTGTCGAAGGCCTTAGCAAAGTCTAAGTATATCACATCTACAGCATTCCCAATATCCATATTAGCATTCACTACCTCATAAAAGCTGAGCATGTTAGTCAAACAGGACCTGTCTTTAGTAAACCCATGTTGATGCTGAGAAATAAGATTATTTTCTACTATGAAGTCATGTATAGTATCTCTTAGTAACCCCTCAAATAGTTTGCATACAACTGATGTTAAGCTTACAGGTCTATAATTTCCTGGATCTGATTTTTTGCCCTTCTTAAATAATGGGAAAACGTGGGCTGTACGCCAATCCACTGGGACTCTGCCAGTTGCAAGAGAGTCACAAAAGATAAGATAAAGGGGTTTATCTATAACTGAACTTAATTCCCTTAGGACCCGAGGATGCATGCCATCCGGGCCAGGTGCCTTGTCTATTTTTAATTTATTTAGTCTTGCCTTTACTTCTTCCTGCGTTAAGTATTTAATATTACAGTTAGAAGATTGAGACTCTTCCGCCTCTGTAATTTGCAACAGTGCTGTTTCCTTTGTAAAGACAGAAGCAAAGAAAGCATTTAATAACTCTGCCTTACCTTGGTCATCCACCATTGAGTTTCCACCTTCATCCTTTAGGAGTCCTATACAGTCAACCTTTCTTTTTTTAGAGTTGATGTACTTGTAAAACTTTTTTGGGTTAGATTTGATATCCCTAGCGATTTGATTTTCAGCTTCGATCTTTGCTAGCCTAATTTCTTTTTTACAATTTTTATTGCACTCCTTGTAATTGCTGAGTGCAGCCTCGGACCCCTCCTGTTTTAGGACCTTATAGGCATTCTTTTTCCTCTTCATTTTATCTCTAACCTTTCTATTCATCCATAGAGGCCTTTTTTTATTCCTAGACATTTTGTTTCCATATGGGATATACATACTACAATATTGATTGAGAATACGTTTAAAAGCTTGCCATTTCCCTTCAGTGTCCTCCCCTTGTAGTACATTATCCCAGTTCACCAAACTTAGTGCCTGCCTAATTTGATTGAACTTTGCTTTTCTAAAATTCATAGTTTTAGTGGTCCCGCTGCCCCGTGGCCTATCAGTCACCAGATCAAACGTTATCATGTTGTGATCACTATTTCCCAAATGTTCTTGAACCTGCACATTTGATACATTATCTGGTCTATTCGAAATGATCAGATCCAGTAACGCATTCCCCCTAGTTGGTTCCGTTACCATTTGAGTCAAGTAATTGTCCTGTAGTGCTGCCAGAAATCTGCTGCTTTTACCAGAATGGGTAGCCTCAATACCCCAGTCAATGTCTGGAAAGTTGAAGTCGCCCATAACTATGACCTCATTTTTACTTGCCGCTTTTTCAATTTGCTGTAGTAATTGCAGTTCTGCAGCTTCATTAATATGAGGTGGTCTGTAGCATACCCCAATAAGCAATTGGCAACTTTTATTTCCACCATGAATATTTACCCAAACGGACTCCACATCTTCGCAATCTTCCTCCATCTCATCGTTGAGGACAGCTGTAAAAGAATTCTTAACAAAGAGACAAACCCCTCCACCTTTTTTCCCTGTTCTATCCCTCCTGAACACATTGTATCCTTTTAAATTGGCTATCCAGTCATGACTTTCATCCATCCATGTCTCGGTTATTCCCACAATGTCATAGCCTTTGTCATTCAGAATGAACTCTAGTTCATCTATTTTATTTGCAAGGCTCCGAGCATTGGTTATCATGCACTTTATATTTTTACCACCACATTTACCAATTTTGTTTACCTGAAATGGGCTACTTGAAGTTTTACCAACCTCCTTAATCTTTACACTGTCCCCACCCCCCTCTCCACCCCCCATAATGTTAGGCTCCCACTGTCTTTTTACCTTATCTTGTCTATATGTTGAGACTTTATCCTCCCGCCTCCCCCCAGATCCTAGTTTAAAATCTCCTCCAACCGTTTAGCCATCTTCTCCCCCAATGCAGCTGCACCCTCCCCATTAAGGTGCAGCCCGTCCCTGCTGTAGAACCTGTAGCCGACTGCAAAGTCTGCCCAGTTCTCCAGGAACCCAAACCCTTCCTTCCTACACCAATTTCTCAGCCACTTATTTAACTCCCCTACCCCTTCTAACTGTGACCCAACTAGCGGCTACCTCTGCTTCTTGCTCCGGCTTTACTCCACCCACCTCATCTTCAAGGGTTCCATCAAGTGTCTGGATCGTGAGATCCAAGCTCATCTCCATGTTGTGTATGCGTCTCAGTGTTGCGAGATGCTTATTTAGCTCTGCGACTTCCGCCTCTAACCGAGCAACACGCACACATCCAGGGCAACAGTAAACACCCTCAATCCGCTGATCAAGGCATGCATACATGCTGCAGGATGTACACTGTACTGCATTGTCCAACATGATGACTATTGTGTGGGGAAAATTTATTTAAAGTAAACTATGGTGGTAAAAGATGAAACGGGAGAGTGAGTGACGTTCGGGAGTAAGTGTAGCTGGGGTGGAAGAGGGGGAGGGGTGGAGGAGGGGGAGTGAGTAAGTTGGGGTGGAGGAGGGGGAGTGAGTAAAGTTGGGGTGGGGGGGAGGAGGGGGAGGAGGGGAGGGGGAGTGAGTGAAGCTGGGGTGGAGTCCTCAAAACTTAAAGACTACACCACAACGTGTTAGCACATTCTAACCAATGCAAAAAAACCGCAATATTGGTTGAAGGTTTTTTTTTTTTTTTTTTTTTTTTTTTTTTAGTCCTTACCTGTTTCCTCTCCCTTCTCTCTTTGTGCCTGTGTTCTAACGCCTGTTTTTTAACGCCTATGCCACTTGTGTCGAAGCCACTTAGTGAGCAAGCCACAGACTGAGCAAGCTCAGTACTGAGACCTGAAGCTGTCCAAATACCTCGTGTTACAGCTAATCCCTCCCCCTAGCTGATTGACAGCCTGCTGCAAACAGAGAAAAAAAAATTGTACTTTTAAAACAAGCACTTGCTGTTAGATATCTGATGAATCGCTATGCACAAGCCCCAGATATCAAAGCAGCAACACACACACTTTACAAACAACAGCAATATAATATAATCAGAGCTCACAATCTCCCAGCAGTGAAGTGAAAGCAGCCCTCCACCAAGATTAGAGCTGTAGCTTACACTTCCTGTTAATTAATCACCTGTGTTACAGCTAATCCCTCCCCCTAGCTGATTGACAGCCTGCTGCAAACAGAGAAAAAAAAATTGTACTTTTAAAACAAGCACTTGCTGTTAGATATCTGATGAATCGCTATGCACAAGCCCCAGATATCAAAGCAGCAACACACACACTTTACAAACAACAGCAATATAATATAATCAGAGCTCACAATCTCCCAGCAGTGAAGTGAAAGCAGCCCTCCACCAAGATGAGGCAACTACACCGGCTACCTATACTGGAGGCACCTACCTGGCTTACCTATACTGGGGGCAACCATACTGGGGCACCTATGCCTGGCTACTTATACTGGGGGGACCTATAGCTGGGCACCTATACTGGGGCACCTATGCCTGGCTACCTATATTGGGGGGACCTATAGCTGGCTACCTATACTGAGTGCAACTAGACCTGGCTAACCTATACTGCGGGCACGTATACCTGGCTCCGCGGGGGGGGGGGTGCTATTTTTACACCCTCGCCCTGGGTGCATTTTAGCCTAGAAACTGCCCTGGACCAAGGCATTAGGGAATATCCTATTTTTTGGACCATAAGACACACTTTTCTCCCCAAAAAAATGACGGGTGGGCCTTATGGTCCGAATGCAACAATCCCCTGTCTTGAGTCCATGTGTCCCCTGAATTTTATTATTCAAACTATTATTGTAGCTGGTTAGTGTGGGGAGTTAGTGTAAGGGATAAGTGTACTTGGTGGGGATAAGTGTACCTGGTGGGGGGTCAGTGTAGCTGGTGGGGCCAGTGTAGTTGTGCAGAGTAGTTTAAGAGATAGACAGCATGGGGAAAGGTCCACAAGATGCCCTGCACCATGGACTCACCAGGTTTAGCATATTCTTTTTTATACGGTAGCTCAAAGAATGTCCCTTTAATATCAGTTGTTGGTTCTGAATGATCTTTGGTTCTGGTTCTGAATGATCTTTGGGTGAAATCTGACTTTTACCCAATTCAAGCATTAGCTAGTAATCATTACATTAGATGTATTACAGTTAAGAATGTATCTTCAAAAGCAATGGATTGAATTGAAAAAAAATAATGTATCTGTTTATGAAAATGAAAAAAAAAATAGTTTCTTAATAATTTTCAATAGTAAAGATAATTGCAAAATACTGGGCCCCAATCATGTTTTTTAAAAACTATTTATGTAATAGATTTTGTGTATCCTAACAGGATTAGCAGTCAAGCATACCCCCCACACTTGCAGAGTCATCAGAGTCAGATGATCCATGGTTCCTATTACAGTAATTTTGCACCACATAAAACAGTACATTTTACTCTAAAGGTACTCACTGCCACTAATGATACAGTCTTGATTGTACAATCTTACCACTTATATTTAATATGAGGGACTATCAAAAGTATCCATTCAAAGTATATTCACTCATTTTACTCTTATACTACCAAGATTACCTTTAACCTCCTGAGCATTACGCAGCTCAGGAGGTTTTGTTACTTTTTTCCCAATAATGAAATTATTGTCCCAAATGACTGTGAACCCTTTACAGTAGTTAGCACTAGGCTAGCTAGTAAGGGTGTCTGGCACCCCCTGATCCCTGCCGCTCCCCCGTTTATACATTACCCAGCCTGGATCCAGCGATCGCCGCAGCCTCCCCGGACAGCTCTGGTCTTCACTATGGGGAGGATCGCACATGACGTTATGACGTTGCCTACATCATGACGTCATGCGCAAACCCGATCCTCCCCATAGAGAGACCGGAGCTGTGCAAGGAGGCTGCACGATCGCTGGATCCAGGCTGGGTAATGTATAAGTGGAGAGATCGGGGGGGATTGCAGGGGATTCAGGGGTGCCCAACAGCTTTACTAGCTAGCCTAGTGCTAGCTAAAGGGTTAACAGTCATTTGGGACAATTATTTAATTATGGGGGACTCCTGGGGCCACAGAGCAGTATGTCCTACACAGTGTCGGGCATATTGCTAAGGAGGTTAAGAAGCACTGATTGGCTAGAAATACTGGTACATGTGAGCTAGGAAGTTCTACATGAGTCTCTAATATAAATACTGAATTCTGATAATTTGGAGTCAGGTTCATCTGGGGAAATCAACCTTTGAATGGGCAGGACCACACTTGTTTTCTGTGTTGCTTATTCCTATTATCATACAGAGAAATGTATTGTTCAGAGGTCTGCTGGATCCTTATGTGTAATGAAAGTTAAACATGTATTTTGTTTAATTTTAAATTGCCAGTAAAAAAAGTTTAGAAAAAAGGTCAATAGTTCATGTATTTTAACTTTGGAACTCTTAATAGACAGCCATTGAGCAGAGACAACAAAACAGGCCATCTACTTTGTAAATGTTTAAGTATAAAATAAAACTATGGGATATAGAAGGATCATACAATTGTTCATCTCATCAGTTTATTTTCACCTCAGGTTCACTTTAAGTATAGTTTGTTGTACAAATGGACTGTAAGAAAAATCTCCATTATCTTCAGAAATTATAGCAATGACATGAGCTACTCTAGCTGTAATTCAAGTACTGCTTGAGCTGAGCTAGACTTCTTTAGACTTCTTGCTATCTGAGACCTTCTTTACTGCAGCCATGCTCTTGAAAACATATTCCTGTTTGTTAGTATGCAAAAGTGGTGTTTTCTATAGAACACAAGTCAGCTTTAAGTGGCTTTGGGTAAGCAGTTCTTGGTATATATCTTGCTTGCTGTTACTAATGTAATTTTATATTGTATACACTGCATTTTTGTATCAGGCATGTTACAAGGGCACTTTATTTTAATCAGAAGTGGAACGGAACACACTAATCTTACTTTATTAGCGACAGGCTCATTTCTGTCTAAGGTAGTCATTTCACATAGATTGATGAGGTCAGTGTTAATAAGATGCATGACTTATGATTTGATTTGTGTGACCTTATCACTAAGAAAGTAAACAGGTGGCAATAATATATCACACTGGGTGTCCTTCCAATGCCTTTTATGATGTGAATACCTCAATGGGATTGGAGTGCTACATTGGATTGAATTTCTACAAAGCAATTAACCAGATCAATTATGTATGGAGACATATGTTTAATAATGTTTATGTTTCATTTGTCACAGGTGTTATTATCAAGGGCTGCTTCATTATACACATGTTCATGGAACCATAGGCAGGGATAACTGCATGGAAAATATGCTGTCTTTATGTTATTTCTAACTGATTTCCCAATAGTCATTTCTAAAATTATTTTAATTTTTATTAATGTCAGAGAAAAAAGTATTCCTATCATGCCACCATAGGAGGTGATCTATGCTGGATTATGTTATACATTTATGTTATATTTTGTTTCAGTGATTAAAGAACAATTGAAGCGAGAAGAATATAGAAGCTGCCATATTTATGTTTGTTTTAAACAATGCCACCAGTTGCCTGGCAGCCCTGTTGATCTATTTGCATGCAGCAGTGTCTGAATAACACCAGAAACAAGCATGCATAATCTTGTCAGATCTGATAATAATGTCAGAAACTCCTGATCTGCATATGCGTGTTCAGGGTCTATGGCTAAAAGTATTAGAGGCAGAGGATCAGCAGGCTAGCCAGGCAACTGGTATTGCTTAAAGGGAAATAAATATGGCAGCCTCCACATACCTCTTGCTACAGTTGTCCTTTAATTAAACAAACACAGCTAGTTTTTGATCGTACAATAGTCTGCTATCAGTTTCCTTGCCTGTTCCTGCACTCCAAATTTGCATATTTTGGGTGCACCTGTCTTGGTTTTCAGTTTTATTGTACAGAAAAAAATGTGCATCTTTCCTGAAAGATTATAACTTAGTCCACCAAGCATGAGAAGTCATAGCGATAAGCTATGAGCATGTAAGAATGGTGATGTGCCCAGGGCCGGCCCGCTCCTGAGGCGGGGTGAAACTTTTGCCTCAGGCGGCAAATTTCCAGGGGCGGCACCCGCCCGTCCGTGGGTGCGGGGAGCCGGCCGCCGAGCTGGAGGGGTAGCTGGCAGGACGGGGGTATTGGGCCAGCGGCGGGGAGGGGGGTCGGGCGGGGAGGACTCACCTCTTCCTCGTTCCAGCGTGCGCTCCACTGACGTCACTTCCTGCAACGCTGCAGGAAGTGACGTCAGTGAAGCGCACGCTGGGAAGAGGTGAGTGTCCTCCCCGCCCGTTCCTCTTACACATCACATAGCGGCTGCTTCTATTTAAGGCTGGAGGGGAGTGGAGGACGGGGGACCCAGGCAAGGGAGGGGGGGGGGGTCCGACCCCCCTCCCCGCCGCTGGCCCAATACCCCCGTCCTGCCAGCTACCCCTCCAGCTTGGCGGGGGGGGGGGGGGGCGGCGGCAATTTTTTAAAAACTTGCCTCAGGCGGCAAAAAGTCTAGGGCCGGCCCTGGATGTGCCAGAAGCAGCTTGTATCCCTTACAATGTCCTCTCTTACAACAAACAAGGATAAAATACATTTGTATGTACAACCAGTAAAAGTATTTGTGCTTTTCTATTGGCCTCAATTCGCCAAGATCATGCTGGTGATAATAAGGCAAGAGAAAACTTACCACCACACATCGATCGGTATTTTGAGTGTTAATTCCCTAAATAAACTTGCCTTATTAAAGAGAACCCGAGGTGGTATTTAATTATGTTACTGGGGCACAGAGGCTGGTTGTGCACACTAAGACCAGCATCCGTTGCCCCATGGTGTGCCTCCATGTCCCCCCTGCGCGCCGCTATACCCCCCGCAATGCTGGCGACACGCAGCGCGTCGCCAGCACAATGTTTACCTATGCGCTGTCAGTCAGCGCCGCTCCCTCGCCTCCTCTGCATCATCGCTACCCGCCCGCGTCACTTCCCTCCTATCAGCGGGAGGGAAGGGACACGGGCGGGTAGCGCCGATGCGGAGGAGGCGGGGGAGCAGCGCTGACAGACAGCGCTTAGGTAAACATTGTGCTGGCGACACGCTGCGTGTCGCCAGCACTGCGGGGGTATAGCGGCGCGCAGGGGGGACATGGAGGCACACCATGGGGCAACAGAGGCTGGTGTTAGTGTGCACAACCAGCCTCTGTGCCCCACTAACATAATGAATACGTTTTCACAGTGAGAAAGTTATCTTATCACTTCAGTCCTGAAGTTACGTTTAACTTTAGAATTCTTTAGTTATTTTAAGGATTGAAATGTTAACTTTAGAGATCTCACCTTAACTTAAAGACAGAGTTAATGTTAGGTTTGCCTGAGGTAAATTGTTTAGTGAATACTATATGCCTTATCACCATGGTGATAACTCTAAAAACAGCTCAGAAACGTTATTAACCATTTCTGCCAGCTGGACGTGATGCTCACGTCCGGGCGGCTGCTCTGCCGCGCCCCCTTTCCCCCATGCTGTCCCCCGGTAGCCCTGGGATCAGTGAACGGGAAGATGGTTCCCGATCACTGATCCGTGTCCCCAGCAGAAAAAACAAATCGCTCTTACAAGAGGCTTCAGTCTTTCTGCACGTAAAATTTTCCACATCCCCCTTTTGCTTCCGCTTAGCGAGAAGCACACAAAGAAAAAAAACTCAGGTGGCCATCTTGTGGCCAAATAGTAAAACTACATTTACATATTTTTACATTACAATTTACACATATAATAACATTAAAAATTAACCGTTTATTTCCCACACCAAAATATTACCTAAATAAAATTTTAAATAGAAAAAAAAATTACAATAAATAAAAAAAAAAGACATAAATAGTTACCTAAGCGTCTGAACTTTTAAATATGCATTTGAAGGGGGTATACTACGAACATTTTTTTAAATGATAAGCTTGTAAATAGTGATGGACGCAAAACGGAAAATATGCACCTTTACTTCCAAATAAAATATTGGTGCCATACATTGTGATAGGGACAACATTTAAATGGTGTCATAACTGATAATTATGGTAGCATGGATTATTTTAAAGCTATAATGGACAAAAACTGAGAAATAAAGAATTTTTCCATTTTTTTCTTATTAACCCTGTTAAAACGCATTTATAAAAAAATAATTCTTAGCAAAATGTACCACCCAAAGAAAGCCTAATTGGTGGCGGAAAAAAACAAGATATAGATCAATAAATTGTGTTAAGTAGTGATAACGTTATTAGTGAATGAATGGGAGGTCAAAAATTGCTCTGATGCATAAGGTGAAAAATCCCCACGGGCTGAAATTGTTAAAGAAAGACAGGAGATAAGCTTAGTGAATTGAAGCCATTCTCATCTGTTCAATGCTTACCATGAGTGTTTAGCACTGTCTGTATTCAAATACGTGTTGTACAGTGCAGTCGTGATACAGAACTTAGTGCTGCAACAATATTTGCTCCATGATCCGTAAATACTGATGAGCTTAGAAAACCAATCACCAAGGTTTAATGTTGTCAGCAGTTTTCCTCAGTGTATCATCAGCCCAGAGCCCAGTGATATCAGCTAAACCTAGCCTTAAGGTACCCGTACACTTACTCGATTTCCCACCGATAGACAGAAGATTCGAACACTGTGATCTAATCTGCTGTGAGATCAATGCGCAAACGCTGACCGATCGACCGATTTCTGTCAGAAATCGATCGATCCTGTCGATCTGTCTGCGTGGAAAATTTTGATCGATCACTGAACAAGTGAGTTTTATAATCCCTTGGCATCAATAATGTGAGAATGGAAGCAATTTACATTTTCCCATTGAAATCAAGCAAACAAATCTGATTGGCAGTTTGTGGCTCTGCCCCTCTGCCCCTCCTCCTAACCAGCAAGCTCATGGTGAACCAGAACTCATTGGAGTGTGTAAGGGACTACAATGGTCCTAAAAGCCCCCTTACTAACATGCTAAGAAAAACAAAAGTTTGCTTTCTTAAAACAGAAAGAATTTGTAATAATTCAGGTTGGAGTGAGCTTGAGATCTCTCTAAGTGCAACACTGCTGAATATATGCAAATTAACCATTGTTACTCTTAGAAGCTAAACACACCTCCAGAACTGCTGGAACGCAATGATGTGTCATCTTGTTAATTTGTACAGAGCCAGAATAATCCAACATGCATACAGACTGTTTCGGATTGTTTGATCTTCATCAGTGCATGGCATGGATTAATTTAGCTCTATAGAGTACAGCTTGTAACACCGAGAGGAACAGACTAACCAGCAAGCTCATGGTGAACCAGAACTCATTGGAGTGTGTAAGGGACTACACACTCCTTTCTCCAACATACTTTATGGACTGGTCTCAGACTGTTACTGAAGAGAAGTGAATGGACCTCTTTGTCTTGGTTTTGAATTTTTGATTATGTACTTTTGAAAAAAATGTGTCTATATGAGGTGGTTTGGGGAAAAGAGAAATGCTAAATCCAGACACAACCTCACTGAGATGAATATCTTTATGACATATAGGTTGCAATTGCAAATGTTCAGCTATTTTGAAACTCTGCCGTTTCTGGTCTGCTGCTTGCATTTAAGAAGTTACTTTCACTTTATTGTTGTCACCCTGTAGATTTCATAAGCTATTTATGGATAATATTACTGATTTATGAATGCATTCAGCAGTGTCATGAGCTGTTTGTTCCTGTTAACTGAAATAGACAATGGGTTGCTAAGTCTGAAAGCTTGTCTGTAAACAATAGATTTATTTATTTAGTTCTGGCCGCCAGCATGGCAGCAAAGGGCCAATCACTCTTGCCTTCAAGTACTACAGTCCCAGTTTCTATTCTTGACCAGGACACTTTATGCTAGGTATACACCATGAGTTTTTTTGACAGATAGATGGCTCGATAAATCATTTCTGACAGATCCGATCTGATTTTGACCATAGAGTGCATCCTTGCGGCTTCAGCTCTGGCGCTTTGAGTCCACCAGGAGAAAAGTGCAATATTAATGTTATTTGTCTTGTCTTTTTCACCACATCTGCATGTGAACCTCTCTAAGGAGCAGCTAGTCACATGACTAGCTCAATATGTTTGGGAAAAGGAACACAAAGTGATGATGGTGATTAGGGATGGCCAATGAGATGGTAATAATTCTGAGTTGATGAAGGATTATGCAAATTGTGTATACAAATGTATGCATGATGACAATCATATTAAAAATAATAAGTGGTCTGTTTGCAGTATAAGAAAGTTTGCATTGCCCTGTTTTCTAATTAATTAACATAATTGCTGTCTTATAACAACTCTTGGAATTTTTCTGCCATATCATCCTAGAGAAGACCAACAGTTGATATTACCAGACTTTAAACTGAACATTTAAAGTCAAAATAAATGTCATACTTACCTCCAGTGCAGTCTACTCGTCAATCTCTTTCTCCTCTCCTGCGTCCTGCTTATCCACTGTGATTAATATGATCAATAGAATTCTTCGTCTTCTATTTTGAAAATGGCTATTACCCCATAATAGCTTCCTGGTCAGCACACTGTTAAACTGTAATATCGCCCACTTAAGCCGTACTGAAACATGGACATTACCTTGCTCATCAGTTGTCATTTCAGTTATAACTGACAGCAACTGATATATAACTGAAAGCAACAAATATATTTCAGTTCTTACAAAATCATGTCACAACTGGAAGTAATCGTTGTAAGGAGAAAATGGTGAGCATTTGAGAGCAACTGACGGTAAGGTAAGTATTATTAATTTGCAGGGACATCATGTGTTAGTTTTAAATAATTTTACTCAGTTGAAGTTTACTTTAAATAGCTCAGCTGCAGACATAAATAGCGAACAATGCAAATAGCATGCAAAAGGGACAAACTAAACAGTTTTTTTCTCCTCTGCATACACTCCAATTAGTCCCCGTATTGCTGTTAGATCTGTACAGCAATTCCAATGAGCAGGTCAATAGCAACTTTTTTTGAGGGAGTGTGACCTATAAGATGGGAGAAAATGATTATTTACAGAGGGAAAGTGGCATTTCAAGAATAAATACCCATTGTTGCTCCATTTCTAGAAAGCAAAATCACCAGCATTTATTCTTTTCCAATTAATGTAAACACATAGATTCAAATTTAGATTAATACACCAGTTGTGATCTTTTTTTCCAGGAAATATTGATGAAGTAGAACGACAGTGGAAGACAGAATTCCATCGCTGGAACAATTACATGATGGACTGGAAAAATCAATTTAATGATTACAGCAGTAAGAAAGAAAGCTGCGCTGGTCTCTAATTAATAGCTTTACCCTTTAAAGAATTACCATATTATGATTAGTAGGTTCAAACATACTGGTAGTCATTTAAAGCTTGTCTAAGATGGGTGTTATATGAATTACACAGAACGGGACAGTGATATATTCATGGTTCTGACGGTGTTTACAAAATGCTGCTTATATTTGAATATAATTTTGTAAAGTTTTGAATTTGTTAAGGAACACTAGTGTTTGTAAATAAACTATTGCATTCATTTGTCAAAAAAAATTTGGTTTGTTATATTTACTTATAATCAAATGTATTAAGATGAAATATTTGCCTCTAATGCTTACATTCATTTGTGAAAAAATATACATGTATTGTAACTAATGGTAAAAACTCAACACTCATCACTGGATGGCGGCATCAGTGGAAATCAGTGAGGTCTGCTAGTTATACTTGCATGTGTTTAAAGAGAATCTGAAGCCAAATAAAACATGGCTTTAAGGCTTATATTCAGCAGGGGCATGTTTGCCCCTGTTAAAATGCCGCTATCCCGCAGCATAACGAGGAGTCTTTACCCCCCAAATCCCCCCTGCTACCTCCGGGGATCGCTTTCGTGTGAGGCAGGGCTATGAGCTCCGCCTCTCCCCCACCCCTCTCAGTCTGCCTTTGACGAGAGGGGCGGGGGAGAGGCGGAGATCCGCCAATGACAGACGCGTGTGAGGCAGGGCTGCAGCTCATCATAGCCCTGCCTCACACGAAACCGCACAGGGGCAGAAAAATCCACGACCAAGTTGGTCGTGGATTTTGCAGGGGGGATTTGGGGGTTAAAAACCCCTCGTTATGCCACGGGATAGCGGCGTTTTAGCTGGGGCAAACATGCCCCTGCTGAATATAAGCTTAAAAGCCATTTTTAATTGGGCTTCAGACTCTCTTTAAGTCTCGGCATTCCTCTATGGCTTTTTAGCCTTTTTTTTATGAACATTGTTGCTTGCGAGTTTTCACCAGTCATTTTCACATCCAAAATGCTATTTTCCATTTCAAGAATGTATTTACAAAAAAATCCTGATTTTTTTTTTTTTTTACTATGGAACATTTTCAAAAAAACACAGAAATTTGTTGTTTTTTTAACCACAAAAATCTGCAACAAGCACGAAAATAGTTTACTTTAGCGCAAAAATTTGCAAAAAAAAAATCACAAACGTATTATAAAATGATTTTCAATAGCATTTTCACTCGAAAGTTGAATTTTACATTATATTTGAGAAAAGTAATGCAAAAAAATCTGTTTTTTTGCTCATCACTATTTATGAATTTTTTTTTCCTAGTTCAGACAGCACAGAATCAAAAAATTTGGAGATCCCAAAAACTGCAAACTTCACTTAATGCAAAGAAATCCAGTGCAGATCTACATACACAACTTACTTGTTTCCACACATATACATTCAAGCCACTATTTACTTAAACATAGAACCCTTGATGTATATGTAACCACCCTGCTCCACACTGACCACCCTACATTGGCCTCAATTCACTAAGCTTAATTAAACACTTTATAAAACATTTGATAATTTACCTCATGGGTAATATCTAATTTTGAATTCACAAAGGTGTTAAAGATTTATTGAGCGTTTTATCAATAAAACATTTGATAAATCTATAACACCTTAGTGAATTCAAAATTAGATTTTACCCATGAGGTAAATTATCAAATGGCGGATAAAGTGTTTATAAAGCTTAGTGAATTGAGGCCATTGTCTAACATTTGCCCATGGCCTGGGCAATTGTGGTTCTGTGCAAAATGTTTTCAAGGGATTATACACAATTTTCAAATCAATACCTCTAGTAAAGAGCAGCGGTGGCAAAAAGTATACCTGTTTACTACTAGTCAATACTTCTTGTTGCTAGTTGTATGTTGATAGTATAACGTGTAGTGAAATTCTCTGATCTTAGCTCTACAGAATCCAAAGAACAACTGTAGGTAAGACTCTGCAATGAAGTTTACAAAGTACTTATGTTATTTAAGATCTATATTTTTTCCTTCTCAGTAAAACTGGATTTTCACTTTCAAATATATCTATGATTCTTTAGAGAACCAATATTATAAAGTACATGTCTGTTTCACAGTCTCATTAAACTTCCTGTTCCATAATCCCATCAAAATACACTGGAGATGTCTCTACAACTACCTCTTTTCAGATTGAAGCAGCTGATAACATAAAACAATTGGTTATGGCTGGAAATAATTTCCAATGCTTTGCTACAGACCCACTTAACATTATATCCAATACCTTAACACGGTACAGTAGGAGCTAGTTATTCATTTCAGTCACAATAGATCTGATAATTCTAGACAAAGTAGATACATGTACTTATTGTGTCAAAGAAAGAAAGATATTAATAATAAAAAAGTAATAAATATTCCTACAGTATTTTCAAAGCCACAAATAACATAAAATGTTGTACTTAATAAATTGCTATGTAGGAAAAAATGTTGGCATCACCTTGATAACCCTCTATTTTTTAGAAGGGTCTGACTGTCAATGGATCCATTGCTAAAGCTTCTGCACCACAATATGTACCTGTCCGAATTTCAAAAGTCTATAGTGTGGTAGTGGTATACATCTAAGCACTTCACTGCCAAATACATCTGCTCTCACTTCAGAGATGGACAATGGTGATGATTGCAGTGACAAATATCAAGGACTAGCTTCTAGACTGGCTTCTAGTCACTGCTATGTTGAATACAGGCTGTATAAAAGATGTGGAGTCAGTCAGTACACTTAAAGTGAACCTCTGGACTAAAAATGGACTCAGCAGCACTGAAAAGGCTTTGTGTTTCTTTAACAGTTTCACAGCATCAGAACTTTGTTTCTCTTATACAAGCCTCATTTTTAGCTGCACAGAAGAAAACTGCCCGGGCTTTTTTTCCCCTGATGCTGTGCAAAGCATGATGGGATTTCTGATTTTGTTGTTCTCGTTCTGCTGTTTTGGTGCAATTTTTTTTTTTACATTTTGAATTTGACATTTGAAGCCTAGCGTGTGCAGCTGGGAGGGGTAATCAGGACACCGAATAGTTGGAACTGTGTCTCCTGCTCCCTGTCACCTCCTTTCAACCAAAAAGATGGCTGCCCCATGACAAAGATGGCAGCCCCCATGAATCACAAACATTTGTCTGTTCTTTTAAAACAGGGTGGGTAAGAGATTATATTACCTATCTATTCTAATTAACATAACTAATGGAACTTGATTAGGCTGAAGTTCCCCTTTAAGTTCATGGTTAGAATAAACCTGTATTTTGCATAAGTTAGTTTCTCATAAAATAAAAGCTTTAACTTCCAAATTTGAATGAAAATGTAATGTTGTTTAGAGGGATTAAATATATATTTTTATATGTAGGGGCCCCTTAACAATGCAAGGAAGCTGCCTCTGAACACTACTGACTTTAACTTCTATTTTTATTGAAGCTATTATAAAGATTTACCATCACTGATTACTCTAAAGGTGGCCACTAACGATACATTTGCCGAACAATCGCTTACGAACAATTATTTGTATGAACAATCAGAAATGATCAGTTGCCCCTTACAGACATAATTCTCCAAAACAATCCAATCAGATTAACGGGATCATTATGAAAATCGGATAGATTTCATTAATCTGATCCGATTGGTTAGGACATTTTTTGTCTGTTAGTGGTCCCAAATGATCATTATTGATCATTTATATGAATAATCCTTTGTAAACTATTGTTTGCTGAATTGTATCGTTTATGGCCACCTGAAGTCAGGGCTTCCCAACCCTGTCCTCAAATACCACAGCACGTGTTTTGCAGGAAACTGCACAGATTCACAGGTGGGGTAATTAATGTCTCAGTAATGCTGATTAACTGCTGGTGGTACTTGAGAAAAGGATTGGGAAGCCCTGCTCTAAGTTACTGGAGAAACCACACTGAGTTGCATTTGGGAAGCTCTGTTTGGCATACAGGCCTGTATTCGGAATTCAAACAGTAGCATAGCAATAAGGGATGAGGAGGTAGCAACCGCGCCAGGGCCCCTGAACCAAAGAAGGCCAGTAGAGGCCCTTCGTAGGCTCCCTGCACACTGCAAATCCGTTTTGCGATTCCGATTTTCAATTCCGATTTTCCCTGAATACATTCAACAGAAAAACGAATCAAAAAATGCAGCATGCTGTAAAGATTAAAAATCAGAATCGGATGTAAAAACCGATTAAAAAGCAGAATCGGAATCGCATGCAGTGTGCAAGGAGCCTTAAACTGCTTTGTTAGCGTTTTAATTGTGCTAACTTAATGATCACTTCTATTTGTGCTTTGATTAGTTATAATCATTAATAGACTAACCTCCCCAGCCTACCCCTCTCTGACACTGCAGCTGTCCTTGGCAGGATTTGGTGCTCCATATCAATTTTGTATAGAGTGCTTGAGGCGGCCCAATGTAAAAACTTGCACTGGGGCCCAGGGCCCCAAAGCTATGCTACTGAATTCAAACAATGCGCACATGCTGTGCGTAGGACAAATATACGTGTTAACCCATGTTTAACAACTTTTGCCATGCATAGGGCCACCAAGTTATAGTGCTTTGATCACATTTTAAGAAAAAAAACTTGAAGAGTATTTTGGATTTCAGATTTAATTTCTAAATCACTAAGATAATTGTATGGGTGTGTGCATGTTTTCTTTTGGATTAGTATTCTTGATTCAAGTGTTAATCATAGTAAAGAGCTAGCAAAATTAGCAAAAATATATTTCATTTAAAAAATTATGTATTTGCCAGAGGGAATATTTCAGCAGAAATACACTGAATTGACATGAATTTCAGTAACAATAAAATGGTTATTTTCAAATTGTATACTTCTCCACCTCCTATCCCTCACATTCCTTCAGATGGTAAGCTAGCAATGGCAGGGCTTTCTTCTTTTTGCATCTTGGAATTTGTTGTTAATCTTTTTGTGTCTTGAAATGTGTTATATACAGTAGAACATCATTAAAGTAATCTCTGATATAGTAAACCTCTGGCTGTAGTAAACTCTTTTTCCAGGCCCCAGCAAATGAACCTATATTTATATACAATGCCAAACAAATCTGACATAGTAAACCACTTGGCCAGGTCCCTTGAAATGTACTATAAAGGGATTCTACTGTATTTTATTCATCATGTTACATTAGTCACTGTGATTACTTTGATTTATATGTCTACCAATTCTGTATTGAGTACCAGTGTCCATGTTAGGTGTATACAATTTTCTGTACTATTATATACCCAATGCTTGTTTAATTTTATTTTTTACAATGCCAAGGAATGTATTGGTGCTTTATAAATCAATACTGTCATTAATATGATTAATTATAATAATAATAAAAAGTTAGGTTTCTCAGCCATTTCCCTAAATGGGCAAAATAAAAAGATTATGTCTCTCACAAAATTCCACATCAAAATATGGTTATATTTGTTCATCGGTTGTCAATTAGAGTGTAGTTTAAAATATTTAATAACTTATTTAGAAACAGAGGCTAAATTTTAACAAATAAGTTCCACTAGGTGGGAAAAAAAGGTAGTGTCAGCATTTTGCTTGCATCCCATTCAGAGGGCCTAGCATTGTAGAATCCGTGTTCCCACTATCCTAAACATTTTTAAAAGTTGACACAATGTGCTGCCTGTTATACTGTATATGACATAATAAATACAGGTACTGTATCTGAATCAAGCAATTGGCCAGTGAAAATCATGCAATTGATTCTATGGTAAGGTTATGGAATGACAACCTGTTCACAGTAGCCAACTTTGTTGTACTGTTTGGCACGGATGCTTTTCAGTCTTTTCAGTTTACTTTTCTTTTGTCAAACATAAACTGTACAGTTGTATTAACAAGTATGCACACCTACCTGTTATTACAAAAAATGAACCATAAAAGTATGAAAAAATATAATAAATTAATGTAGAACCATGCTGATTCTGAAACGGCTTGGACTTGAAAAAATTATTGCTCAGAACCCATTTTTCAATTATATTAATTTAATACTGTCCTTGATTGGTAATAATCTATACAATCCGTCCTTGTGTCATAATGTCAGTTAAGCTGTGTGCCAAGTCGAATTCCATGTAAGTGCAAACTTATTTGGTCAAAATAAAATTATGTACACAACAGCACTTTCTCTTAGATATTTTTGCATGAATTATATAAATGCTATTTTCTTAGACACTTTGGGAATTAGTTAAGGGTTACTCATGCAACCTTAACTCGTTGTCCTGGGAAAAGGTAAATATTTGGTAGCCCCCAATAAAAAGAGCTTTCACATTTTACTGTAGATTTTCACTAATGTTTTCCACAATCTACTTTTAAGGGAATGCAGAGGTGGGGAATAGGCCAGTGTATCTTTACATTGGCTCAAGAGTGTGTTACAGTGGAGCAAAGTACCTTTGTCACCCTTCCCTGCAAGGTACACTCCCTGTGTTGTATGGAATTTTTGACATGCTGCCTGTTTTCAATGTTGCTAAGAAAATGTGCTGACACAGTGGGACAGAAGGTGGGAGCAGTGGTGGTGGATCGGGATGGCCTTGATCAGAGTATCTGACATAGTCTGACACTTTTGTCCGAAGAAGATGATGCTGTGCTGGATTTTATTTGCATCAAAGCCATCTAGCAGCAGACAGTTTTTCCTGTATCGGACTATGTCCAACATTGGTGCCATTGGGGAAAATTCTTAAAAAGAGCAAAACCACAGCAGCACTTTCTTTTTTTTTTGAGGAAACCAGTGCTGGGCCGAAATTACGCATTAGCGTAAATACGCATCGTAATTCACTACAAATGCACCCTAAGCGTTACGTGTAAGGTTACTGTCTTACGCGTAATTAATTACGCGTAGACCGTAGGTTACGTTATTACGCGTAACAAATTACGCGTAAGACAGTAAACTCCCATTGAAATTACACAGTCTGCCGTAATCGCGTAATATTACGCTCCCGTATAATATAAAAAAGCCGCCGACTTTAAGGGTTAATAGCAAAGCCCCCTTAAGTGCTAAGAGCCTCAAATTTGGAGAATATATTAAGGAGATCAGAAGGAATAAGAGGAAAAATTTTTTTTTCAAAAAGACCATATAGTTTTTGAGAAAATCGATGTTAAAGTTTCAAAGGAAAAATATATACATTTAAAAACCCGCCGACTTTAATGGTTAATAGCAAAGCCTGCTTAAAATTTAGGAACACCAAATTCACAGGGTATATTAAGGGGATCAGTGGGAATAAGAGGAAAAAAAATTTTTTTTTCAAAAAAGTTTTTGAGAAAATCGATTTTTAAGTTTCAAGGGCAAAAATGTCTTTTAAATGCGGAAAATGTCAGGTTTTTTTGCACAGGTAACAATAGTGTTTTATTTTCATAGATTCCCCCAAGTGGGAAGAGTTTTACTTACTTCGTTCTGAGTGTGGGAAATATAAAAAACAAACGACGTGGGGTCCCCCCTCCCAGACCTCTTTAACCCCTTGTCCCCCATGCAGACTGGGATAGCCAGAATGCGGAGCACCGGCAGCGTGGGGCTCCGCACCCTGACTATACCAGCCCGCATGGTCCATGGATTGGGGGGTCTCGGAAGGGGAGGGGCAGCCAAGCTTTCCCCTCCCCCTCCGAGCCCTTGTCCAATCCAAGGACAAGGGGCTCTTCTCCACCTCCGATGGGCGGTGGAGGTGGAGGCCGCGATTTCCTGGGGAGGGGGGTTCATGGTGGCATCTGGGAGTCCCCTTTAAAAAGGGGTCCCCCAGATGCCCACCTTCCCTCCCAGGAGAAAGGAGTATAAAGGTACTTGTACCCCTTACCCATTTCCTTTAAGAGTTAAGAGTAAATAAACACACAAACACATAGAAAAAGTATTTTAATTGAACAAAAAACATAACCACGAAAAAAGTCCTTTAATATTCTTAATTAACCATTAATACTTACCTGTCCCTTTAAATAAATGATCCCTCGAAATAGCCTCGGAAATGTTCTATCAGTTACAATGTAACAAAGTTATTACAATGTAACAACTTTGTTACATTGTAACTACGCCGCACCCGACGTCACTCGCCGCTCAGCCGCCGCATACGCGTCTGCGCTGCACAGACCCGACAGTGCTCTGAGCTATATAGCTCAGAGCTCTCTAAGCATCTTTGTATTTGGGCTCCAAGGAGCCCCATTGGTCCTTAGCAGACCAATGGGGTTCCTTCAAATCAGAAGGAACTCCATTGGTCTGCTAAGGACCAATGGGGCTCCTTGGAGCCCAAATACAAAGATGCTTTAGAGAGCTCTGAGCTATATAGCTCAGAGCTCTGTCGGGTTCAGGACGCTAAGTCCCGCCGGCTCTCGCTGCCCTCCCCGCCTCTCCCACATGTCACCTATATACATGCTGGCACCCATGGGTGCCAGCATGTATATGGGTGACAGGTGTGAGCGGAGTGGACGGCGGGAGCCGGCGGGGACTTAGAGTGTATGCGGCGGCCGGTGGGTGAGCGGCGAGTGACGTCGGGTGCGGTGGAGTTACAAAGTAACAAAGTTGTTACATTGTAACAACTTTGTTACATTGTAACTGATTAGTATATTTCCGAGGATATTGCGTGGGAACTGGCTTTTAAAGGGACAGGTAAGTATTAATGGTTAATTAAGAATATTAAAGGACTTTTTTCGTGGTTATGTTTTTTGTTCAATTAAAATACTTTTTCTATGTGTTTGTGTGTTTATTTACTTTTAACTCTTAAAGGAAATGGGTAAGGGGTACAAGTACCTCTATACTCATTTCTCCTGGGAGGGGGGGTGGGCATCTGGGGGACCCCTTTTTAAAGGGGACTCCCAGATTCCACCATGAACCCCCCCCCCCCCCAGGAAATCGTGGCCTCCACCTTCACCGCCCATCGGAGGTGGAGAAGAGCCTCTTGTCCTTGGATTGAACAAGGGCTCGGAGGGGGAGGGGAAAGCTTGGCTGCCCCTCCCCTTCTGAGACCCCCCAATCCATGGACCATGCGGGCTGGTATAGTCAGGGTGCGGAGCCCCACGCGGCCGGTGCTCCGCATTCTGGCTATCCCAGTCTGCATGGGGGACAAGGGGTTAAAGAGGTCTGGGAGGGGGGACCCCACGTCGTTTGTTTTTTATATTTCCCACACTCAGAACGAAGTAAGTAAAACTCTTCCCACTTGGGGGAATCTATGAAAATAAAACACTATTGTTACCTGTGCAAAAAAACCTGACATTTTCCGCATTTAAAAGACATTTTTGTCCTTGAAACTTAAAAATCGATTTTCTCAAAAACTATAAGGTCTTTTTGAAAAAAAAATGTTTTCCTCTTATTCCCACTGATCCCCTTAATATACCCTGTGAATTTGGTGTTCCTAAATTTTAATCAGGCTTTGCTATTAACCACTAAAGTCGGCGGGTTTTTAAATGTATATATTTTTCCTTTGAAACTTTAACATCGATTTTCTCAAAAACTATAAGGTCTTTTTGAAAAAAAACATTTTCCTCTTATTCCTTCTGATCTCCTTAATATATTCTCCAAATTTGAGGCTCTTAGCACTTAAGGGGGCTTTGCTATTAACCCTTAAATTCGGCGGCTACCTAACATTGATCCATGCGTCAACTTTTCCGCTTGGCAGCATGACCTTACGCATTAATTGCTAGTAGGATTTTACGCGTAAGCCAATAACGTAACAACCCGAATTATGGTATTCTTACGCGTAATTGCGTAAGGGCTATGCGTAATTACAGACATGTACCGAAATTGAATGTCTACGCCGTTAGCGTAATTCCGTAATGCGTAATAGCGTAAAATTACGCGTAATGATCCGTAAGCGTAGCTTTTTCCATTACGCCCAGCACTGGAGGAAACACAGTTTATAAAATGTACTATAGTTATTTGTTTCACCATGAAATGTAGCTGTTTTAATTAGCAAAAAAGGTTGTTCTGTTTGAACCCAGTTTACCATCTGATACATTAAAGGAAAACTGAGATGTTATTAACATAAGCATTTATACGTTTCTTGTGCTTCCTTCAGCCCCCTGTAGGCTGTGGGCTCCCTTTCCATCCTCCCAGGCTGCTCCATTCCTTGACCTTCCACCCAGTAGTTGGGGGACTCCTGTGCATACACAGCCCTGGCTGCACATGTCCTTGGTCATGCTCCTGTAGCCGTGGGCGTTCTCTGCCTGTGCAGTTACTTAAAGAGAAACTCCAACCAAGAATTGAACGTTATCCCAATCAGTTACATCACCTGCTAACAATAAAAATGTCACCATGTAATAAATGTCAGAATGTAAATTAGGGATTTAAAAGATTTTACAATGGGCAAACACTGACTAAATCATTTATACATAATTATTGTAAAAATGAAGCACTTTTTATTACATAATTTTCACTGGAGTTCCTCTTTAAGATGGTGTGTGGCTAGGGCCATGCATGCACAGTGGAGTGCAACTGGACCAGTCAGAGACTTTACTGAGCCGGGAAAACAGAGGACTGGAGTGACCCACAAGGATGGCAAGGGAGCACACGGCCCACAGGGTGCTGGAGGAAGCCCCAGGTAAGTATAAATGCTTATGTTCATATCAACACAGATATACTTTAAAACTGAGGTGCAGGGCTGTTAGTGTCATTTTACTCCTGGTGGAAAGGAGGTGGATTTATGATCTGAAGATCTGCAAGTAAGAAATGGGACTTATTCTCAATACCATGAGAATCAAAAGCTTAGCAAATGGAAATGTATGATCATCAATCTCTTCCTCTTGCATCCCAACTACAATTTGCTTAGCATTTATCATAGAGTCACTGAAAAGCATACACAGTTGTATGGTCAGCATTTTGTTTTACATTTCTGATAACTTAAGGATTGAGCAATAATGTCTTCTCTTCAGTGCATTCTTCAGCGCTGTCATCATCAGTGAAAGATACTGAGATCTTTGCTTCTCTATCAAGACTGACCCTACAGTGCACATTTATACCATTGGTAACATGGCACGTTTATCATGCTTGATGATGTAACATAGCCAGGTGACCACTACTGCCATAGCCTGAATAAACCACTCCATCCAGAGACAATTATTGTTTTTTCCTGACTGGCAGCATGTTAATTGGCAATGCTAATGTATCACACTGACAATGGGCAAGAAGTTTAACTGGAAAGGATAATGATTTCTTGATGTGCTTTGGCAAGATTCGAAATACCTAATTAAAAAATATCTATTCTGTTTCACAACTACCATGCCTGCATCTAACATACAAGTTCATAATTGATGCTGATATGCTGTCATGCTACCAAACAACGTGGAATATTTTTTTTTATTTTTAAAGGATATTTCATGGCCACCCTGCCAGGTTCATGGGTCAACGTCTATTACCGGTGGTGTGTACATTAACACAGCTGCTGAAACAGAGGCTCACCTCTTTTATACACAGTTCATTTTACACATTATGTATCCTATAATATATGGTAGATGCTAGATGTTATAGGTCTTTAAAAGTGACATGAAAAGATAAAAGAATTTCCCTACAGCACTGTGCTTTTATGTGTCCACCCACAACTATATAAGTGACATCCACTAAAATTATAGTTATAAAGTGTATCCCTATGCTCCAGTTACACCTAAATAAAAGTGGTGCAGTATTATTAAAGTAAATGCCCTTTCATTACATTTTAAAATATTGCAGGGATGAAAAAACAAGAACCAGTCTAAAGAACTGAAAAAGAGGATTTTTTTTCAACAAAGAAGTACAGTATTATTACAGTATTGATCTGTGAATTTGAATGCAAAACAGGTTTTGTGCTTTATGTATCTTACAAACGACGGTTCTACACCGTTATGTAGTGTTGCTTTAACCAGTTGTGTAGATAAAAGGAATCAAATAATATATATTTTTTATTCATATTGTATGCCATTATTAGAATTGTAGTTGTTTAAATTAGGTTTATCTGGTAAGGTCCATACACCCAAAAATATGCCAGAATCATAAGTCAATACTGAAAAGAGGTCATAAATGATTTTCCAGAGTCTTCTCCTCTGGTGCTAATATTAACCACTTCAGGATTCTCGGTGCGTATATGTACACCCCTGAATCCTGAAGTGTATTCCATGTCAGTTCACGGAGGGTGTCTCCGTGAACACCCTGCGAGCCGATCGGCGGCTCGCAGGGTAAATGTAAACACACGGGAAAGATCTTCCCCGGTGTTTACATGTATACGGCGCTGCTGCGCAGCAGCGCCGTAGAGGAGATCGGTGATCCCCGGCCTCTGATTGGCCGGGGATCGCCGGCATCTGATAGGCTAAAGCCTATCCCATCAGGCGCAGGATGGAAATCCGTCCTGCGCCGCTTACAGGGGGAGGGAGAGGGAGGGAAGGGGAAGGAGGCCAGGAAGCGTTGCGAAGGGGGGCTTTAAAGAGCCCCCCCCCCCCGCAAGCGCAAGCAGCCGGCGGCGATCAGACCCCCCCCAGCAGGACATCCCCCTAGTGGGGAAAAAAGGGGGGAAGTCTGATCGGCCAGGCTGCAACCTGATCTGTGCTGTGGGCTGGAGAGCCCACGCAGCACAGATTAGCACAAAATAGCATGGTACAGAAGTGGTTAAACTCTGGATTAAAAATGCCCTAGATCTGAACATAAGGAAAATCTGTGGTGTTTTTTTCTGGTTTCTGCAGAGCAGTTATGGCAGCCAAAATCATTATGAAGAAAATCATGACAGTAAAGGCTAATGCAGGAATAATAATAATAATAAAAAAAATAGCCCAACAAAGAGAACATGCATATGATGAGGCCACATTACTAAAAAATGTCAAGAAGTGATTATTCCATTAGGGTATTGTATCCAGAGGTTATCTAATCAGCAAACTGTAATTTGTCCATAAGGATAGTGTGGAATCAAAGCTAAAGCAAGAGTTGAGTAAAGAAAGTCATCAGACTACAGGTACATACAGACGTCGTATTTGCGCAAATGACCCGGTCATTTGGACGTCACGTCAAATCGGGCGTGTGTACAGTCTGTCGTTCAGCGGCGGGTCATTTGCGCAAATACGACGTGTGTATGTACCTTACATCAAACTCATCTGTGGCAAAAAGAGTGGTAGATGAGTCAAAAACAAGAAAAGGAGTGTAGTATGGATTGGAGAGCTAGTCTGTTAACTGACACAACTAACTGACTAACTAAAAAAAAAATAAGAATAATCAATATCTGATATGACAAGGGTATTCCCTAGAAATTTATTAGAGTTGTGCTGGAGGAAAGAATGGATGTAAGATACGTTTTTGTAATGGATGATCGGGGAGTGGACATTTTGGCATGGCAAGAGCAGAGTCAAGCATTACTCCTAGGCAGAACACTTCAGAGCTGACATCATAGAAATGTTATCAACATTCAGCATTATTTTATCATTTATTTACAAAGCACTAACACCTGCTGTAGTGCGTCCCTCCATCCCTCCACCCCAGCCATCACACACTGATTGCTATTAGACTAAGAGGCACCCCAGGGCCCCCAACACCTTAATCTCTAGTTATCTGGCTTGTAGTCACTTCCATGTATCTCCTTTTCTTATTTCTTTCTGCTTCAAACACAATTAGGAATGACAGCTGAGGCTGGAGCCTCTCCAGCCTATGCCTCGGCCTGGCCCTGAACACACAGTACAATCAGGACATCTAAAAACATCTAAAAACATAAGTGCAAATACATGGAACTGATGTATAAATTGAAACATTACCAATACCACAGGCAACACTAGGGAGAGGTCCCTGCCCTTGTGAGTTTACAATCTAGAGGGTAGTGGTGGTGTTTATTTCTCAATAAAGTTTTTTCATAAATTCATTATTTAGTTTGTCAGTGTGGTGCTGTTTCTTTAGGGTTTTTTAGGCTTCGTAGTGGGGTGTCCCAATGTCGCGAACCTCCGATTTTTGGTTCTCGAACCCTGTTCGCGAACTTTCGCGGAAGGTTCGGTTCGTGCGAACTTTCGCGAACCACAATAGACTTCAATGGGGAGGCGAACTTAAACATTTTGAAAAATTTCTGCTGACTACAAAAATGATAGAAAAGACATTTCAAGGGGTGTAATACCTGGAAGAAGACATGGTTGAGTGAAATACACATCAAAAGTCCAGAAAAAAAATCTGGATTTAATACAAAGCAGTGTTTTAAGGTCAGAAATCTCATTGAATGTTCAATTGCAGGCCTACACTGCTTTATAACACCAGTAATCCCTCACTCCCTCCTCCCAGAGGGAGGAAGGTCTCATCTTCCAGGCAATTGTAGTATTTCAAAAGCCAGCTTACATACCGTGGCTGGGAATTGAACCCAGGTCTGAGTGTGTGGTAGGTAACTCACTTAACCACTATACCACCACCAACACTACATGCTGAAGCCAGCCTAGCATGTACCATTATGATCAATCCAAGAGAAAAATTAGCTTGCTTAAGGATTTGTAGCATGTCAAAAGCCCACTCACTTTGGCTGGGAATAGAACCCAGGTCTGAGTGTGTGGTAGGTAACTCACTTAACCACTATACCACCACCAAGACTACATGCTGAAGCCAGCCTAGCATGTACCATTATGATCAATCCAAGAGAAAAAAATAGCTTGCTTAAGGATTTGTAGCATGTCAAAAGCCAACTCACATTAGCTGGGAATAGAACCCAGGCCTACCGCTCTGTAGGCTGCTATCCTAACCATTATACCACCAACACTACATGCTGAAACTTCTTGGAGCAGACTTACTTCCTGCCTCCAAAAGACACACATACATCCCCATAAAATCATTCAACATCAACTGCATGCACAGTCTTTGTGGTACACAGTCTGTGTGGCACAATTGGTTAGTGTGTTTGGCTGTTAACTGCAAGGTTGGTGGTTCAAGCTCACCCAGGCATGACCTTGCCTTTTGTGTTCAACAGTTGTCTGAAGAGAACCCCAGATAGCCAGGTAGATTCATCTCTCTCTCTCTCTCTCTCTCTAGTAGGGTTCTGCCGGTATCCGTTGATGGTTTTAATCTGAAAATTCACTTCAATGGCATCAAGTCCTAGAGAGAGAGAGAGCTTATTTTTTTTCTTGGGTATATCACAATGGTACATGCTAGGCTGGCTTCAGCATGTAGCATTGTAGTGTGTTGTGTTGGTGGTATAATGGTTAGGATAGCAGCCTACAGAGTGGTAGGCCTAGGTTCAAGTTGGCTTTGCGAGTTGGCCAATGCGAGTTGGCTTTTAACATTCTACAAATCCTTAAGCAAGCTAATTTTTCTCTTGGATTGATCATAATGGTACATGCTAGGCTGGCTTCAGCATGTAGTGTTGGTGGTGGTATAGTGGTTAAGTGAGTTACCTACCACACACTCAGACCTGGGTTCTATTCTCAGCCAATGCGAGTTGGCTTTTGACATGCTACAAATCCTAAAGCAAGCTAATTTTTCTCTTGGATTGATCATAATGGTACATGCTAGGCTGGCTTCAGCATGTAGGGTTGGTGAAGGTATAGTGGTTAAGTGAGTTACCTACCACACATTCAGACCTGGGTTCTATTCCCAGCCAATGTGAGTTGGCTTTTGACATGCTACAAATCCTTAAGCAAGCTAATTTTACTCTTGGATTGATCATAATGGTACATGCTAGGCTGGCTTCAGCATGTAGTGTTGGTGGTTGTATAGCGGTTAAGTGAGTTACCTACCACACACTCAGACTGGGTTCTTTTCCCAGCCACGGTATGTAAGCTGGCTTTTGAAATACTACAATTCCCTTGAAGACGAGACCGTCCTCCCTCCGGAAGAAGGGAGTGAGGGAGGAGGGAGAGGGTAATATAAGGAATAGCATGGAACAAGCCTACAAGAGCCTAACTAAACTCTCCCTAGCAGAGTCTGTCAGCAGCTGTCCCTTAACTAATTACTGCAGGCAGATGAGTGAGTAAAACGACAGGAGAACCTTGCCTTTTATAAAGGGGGGTGGGGCTCCAAGAGTGAGTGCAGTCTGATTGGTGACAATGTGCCTGCTGACTGTGATGTAGAGGGTAAAAGTTCGGCTCAATGGAGCATTATGGGGTGAATCGAACTTCCGCAAAAGTTCGTCTTCGCCGGTGAACGCGAACCACCTAAAGTTCGCCTGGAACCGTTCCGAGGCGTTCGGGACATATCTAGGGGTGGAGACATAGGGGTTAGCAGATAAGGCAATGAGCCTCAAATTCTGTCTATAAGAAATTAAAAGCCTGTCTGAAGAGGTATGTTTTAATGGGACATTAAAAAATGTGCAGGCTTGGATCATGACACCTTGGCCCAAGTTGGCTTCCGAGGGTGACAAAAAATGTTTATCTTTGAATGTGCCTATGTAGGCCTATGCCTAACACTAATCTCCCTCTCTTGTCTGCATAACACTAACCCCCCCCCCCACCACCACCTCTCCTGTGGCGTACACTAACTTTCCCCCTCTCCTGCACCAAACACTAACTTCCCCTCTCCTCTGCCTAACACTAACCTCCCCGCTTCTGTGCCTAACACTAGCCTCCCTCTCCTCTCTGCCTAACACTAACTTAACCTTCCCTCTTTTCCAGATTCCATCATGTCCAACAATGATGCAACATCAGGCAAATGGCAGGAAAACCATTGGCTGAGCAATGCAGGACTTTGGCCGGTGATTGGGGGATGGAGGTATTAATTGAGGAGTTACAAAAAAGTGAGGAAAGTTCAGTTTAAACTCACCGGTATTGATGTTTCTAACCATTCCAGTGTACAGCTTAGAAAAGAGAGACTCCAGGCTTCGCCTCTTAGGGAAACACAGTTAGCAAGAAGATTAAAAGCCCCCACCTTGCCCTCCTACCTTCAGTATATTAACAAGAAATGAGGCCAATAAGACACCTACTCAAGACTCCTAACTGCTAACTAAACTTTTCACCACACCTATGTGTGATAAGGTAGAATAAAGTGTACAAGGACAGGGAGGGATGATCTACACCGTACACTGCAATGATGAGAAACATAATTACCAGTGAGTCTAAACTGAACTTTCTCTAATCATTCCAGTGTCTGGCTTAGAAAGAAGAGACAGGCAAGTAATCTAATACACACATCAGGGAGGGACTGCTGCCTGCAACACGTTGCGGAAAAACGCCATATCTTGACCTGACAATACATCTATCCCATAATGCCTCATTAACGTTGTCTGTGTCTTCCAAGTGGCTGCTTGGCAAATCTGTTGTAATGATGCTCGTGCTTTTTCTGCCCATGAAGTTGCCATTATTCTTGAAGAGTGAGCCATTAAAGTGCAGGGAGCCTCTTTACCTTTCAATTTATACACTTCCCCCATCACCTTTTTATCCACCTTGCTAAGATAGTTTTTGCAGCCTGTAATCCTTTGTTTGGACCTGAATATGTTACGAATAAATGCCTTGACCGTCTGAACTCCTTTGTCTTATTCAAATACTGTATGACAATTCTTCTTACATCAAGGCTATTAAACTCTCTTTCCTTATCATTGGCTAGATTTTGACAAAAAGAGGGCAATATTACCTGCTGTGTCCAGTGATACTCTGTAACTACTTTTGGAAGATAGATTGGATCCGGAGTAAGGACTATTTTATCTGGAAAACATAGTGGGAAAGGTTCCTTGATATAAAACGCTTGCATGTCACTTACTCTTTTTGCTGAAGTAATCACTGTCAGAAACAAAGTCTTTAGTGTTAATTTGTCAATGTCCGAATCTTCTGAAGGTTCATATGGAGCCTGCATTAACATCTGTAATACTAAGGTGAGGTCCCATTGAGGAGTTATCTTTGCTTTAACCGCCCTCCATGGTAAAGTAGATTAACCACTTCCCGACCGCCGTATATACAATTGGCGGCCGGGAAGTGGACGCCGCAAGGACCGCCGTATTGACAATTGGCGGCGGTCCTTGTATGGGCATGGGCGGAGCGATCGCATCATCCGTGACGCGATCCTCCACCGGCGCCTGTCTCCGCTCACTCGCCGCAACATCCCGCCGGCCATACGGAAGCGCCGGCGGGATGTTAACCCGACGATCGCCGCATACAAAGTGTATAATACACTTTGTAATGTTTACAAAGTGTATTATACAGGCTGCCTCCTGCCCTGGTGGTCCCAATGTCCGAGGGACCACCAGGGCAGGCTGCAGCCACCCTAGTCTGCACCAAGCACACTGATTTCCCCCCCCCCTGCCCCAGATCGCCCACAGCACCCATCAGACCCCCCCCTGCCCACCCCCCAGACCCCTGTTTGCACCCAATCACCCCCCTAATCACCCATCAATCACTCCCTGTCACTATCTGTCAACGCTTTTTTTTTTTATCCCCCCCTGCCCCCCGCTCCCTCCTGATCACCCCCCACCCCTCAGATTCTCCCCAGACCCCCCCCCCCCATGTACTGTATGCATCTATCCCCCCTGATCACCTGTCAATCACCTGTCCATCACCTGTCAATCACCCGTCAATCACCCGTCAATCACCCCCTGTCACTGCCACCCATCAATCAGCCCCTAACCTGCCCCTTGCGGGCAATCTGATCACCCCCCCCCACACCAATAGATCGCCCGCAGATCCGACATCAGATCACCTCCCAAATCCATTGTTTACATCTATTCTCTCCTCTAAACACCCACTAATTACCCATCAATCACCCATCAATCACCCCCTATCACCACCTGTCACTTTTACCTATCAGATCAGACCCTAATCTGCCCCTTGCGGGCACCCAATCACCCGCCCACACGCTCAGATTGCCCTCTGACCCCCCCCCCCTTATCAATTCACCAGTGCATTAATTACATCTGTTCTTCCCTGTAATAACCCACTGATCACCTGTCAATCACCTGCCAATCACCTATCACCCATCAATCACCCCCTGTCACCCCCTGTCACTGCCACCCATCAATAAGCCCCTAACCTGCCCCTTGCGGGCAATCTGATCACCCACCAACACCATTAGATCGCCCGCAAACCCGCCGTCAGATTACCTCCCAAATGTATCGTTTACCTCTGTTATCTTCTCTAAACACCCACTAATTACCCATCAATCACCCATCAATCACCCCCTATCACCACCTGTCACTGTTACCTATCAGATCAGACCCTAATCTGCCCCTTGCGGGCACCCAATCACCCGCCCACACGCTCAGATTGCCCTCAGACCCCCCCCCCCCTTATCAATTCACCAGTGCATTAATTACATCTGTCCTTCCCTGTAATAACCCACTGATCACCTGTCAATAACCTGCCAATCACCTATCACCCATCAATCACCCCCTGTCACTGCCACCCAACAATCAGCCCCTAACCTGCCCCTTGCGGGCAATCTGATCACCCACCCACACCAATAGATCGCCCGCAGATCCGACATCAGATCACCACCCAAGCGCAGCGTTTACATCTATTCTCTCCTCTAAACACCCACTAATTACCCATCAACCACCCATCAATCACTCCCTATCACCACCTGTCACTGTTACCTATCAGATCAGACCCTAATCTGCCCCTTGCGGGCACCCAATCACCCGCCTACACGCTCAGATTGCCCTCAGACCCCCCCTTATCAATTCGCCAGTGCAATATTTACATCTGTCCTTCCCTGTAATAACCCACTGATCACCTGTCAATCACCTGCCAATCACCTATCACCCATCAATCACCCCCTGTCACTGCCACCCAACAATCAGCCCCTAACCTGCCCCTTGCGGGCAAACTGATCACCCACCCACACCAATAGATCGCCCGCAGATCCGACATCAGATCACCACCCAAGCGCAGTGTTTCCATCTATTCTCTCCTCTAAACACCCACTAATTACCCATCAATCACCCATCAATCACCCCCTATCACCACCTGTCACTGTTACCCATCAGATCAGACCCTAATCTGCCCCTTGCGGGCACCCAATCGTCCGCCTACACGCTCAGATTGCTCTCAGACCCCCCCTTATCAATTCGCCAGTGCAATATTTACATCTGTTCTCCCCTGTAATAACCCACTGATTACCTGTCAATCACCTATCAATCACCCATCAATCACCCCCTGTCACTGCCACCCATCAATCACCCGCTGTCACTGCCACCCATCAATCAGCCCCTAACCTGCCCCTTGCGGGCAAACTGATCACCCACCCACACCAATAGATCGCCCGCAGATCCGACATCAGATCACCACTAAGCGCAGTGTTTCCATCTATTCTCTCCTCTAAACACCCACTAATTACCCATCAATCACCCATCAATCACCCCCTATCACCACCTGTCACTGTTACCCATCAGATCAGACCCTAATCTGCCCCTTGCGGGCACCCAATTGCCCGCCTACACGCTCAGATTGCTCTCAGACCCCCCCTTATCAATTCGCCAGTGCAATATTTACATCTGTTCTCCCCTGTAATAACCCACTGATTACCTGTCAATCACCTATCAATCACCCATCAATCACCCCCTGTCACTGCCACCCATCAATCACCCCCTGTCACTGCCACCCATCAATCACCCGCTGTCACTGCCACCCATCAATCAGCCCCTAACCTGCCCCTTGCGGGCAAACTGATCACCCACCCACACCAATAGATCGCCCGCAGATCCGACATCAGATCACCACCCAAGCGCAGTGTTTCCATCTATTCTCTACCCTAAACACCCACTAATTACCCATTAATCACCCCCTGTCACTGCTACCTATCAGATTAGACCCCTATCTGCCCCTAGGGCACTCAATCACCCGCCCACACCCTCAGAATGCCCTCAGACCCCAGCCCTGATCACCTCGCCAGTGCATTGCTTGCATCTATTCCCCCCTCTAATCACACCTTGAGACACCCATCAATCACCTCCTGTCACCCCCTAGCACACCTACCCATCAGATCAGGCCCCAATTTGCCCCGTGTGGGCTCCTGATCACTCGGCCAAACCCTCAGATCCCCTTCAGACCCCCTTCCGATCACCTCCCCAGTGCATTGATTGCATCTATTTTCCCCTCTAACCACCCCCTGAGACACCCATCAATCACCTCCTGTCACCCCCCTAGCACTCCTATCCATCAGATCAGGCCCAATACAACCTGTCATCTAAAAGGCCACCCTGCTTATGACCGGTTCCACAAAATTCGGCCCCTCATAGACCACCTGTCATCAAAATTTGCAGATGCTTATACCCCTAAACAGTCATTTTGAGACATTTGGTTTCCAGACTACTCACGGTTTTGGGCCTGTAAAATGCCAGGGCGGTATAGGAACCCCACAAGTGACCCCATTTTAGAAAAAAAGACACCCCAAGGTATTCTGTTAGGTGTATGACGAGTTCATAGAAGATTTTATTTTTTGTCAAAAGTTAGCGGAAATTAATTTTTATTGGTTTTTTTTCACAAAGTGTCATTTTTCACTAACTTGTGACAAAAAATAAAATCTTCTATGAACTCGCCATACACCTAACGGAATACCTTGGGGTGTCTTCTTTCTAAAATGGGGTCACTTGTGGGGTTCCTATACTGCCCTGGCATTTTAGGGGCCCTAAACCGCGAGGAGTAGTCTAGAAAACAAATGCTTCAAAATGACCTGTGAATAGGACGTTGGGCCCCTTAGCGCACCTAGGCTGCAAAAAAGTGTCACACATGTGGTACTGCCGTACTCAGAAAAAGTAGTATAATGTGTTTTGGGGTGTATTTTTACACATACCCATGCTGGGTGGGAGAAATTTCTATGTAAATGGACAATTGTGTGTAAAAAAATCAAACAATTGTCATTTACAGAGATATTTCTCCCACTTAGCATGGGTATGTGTAAAAATACACCCCAAAACGCATTATACTACTTCTCCTGAGTACGGCGGTACCACATGTGTGGCACTTTTTTACACCCTAAGTACGCTAAGGGGCCCAAAGTCCAATGAGTACCTTTAGGATTTCACAGGTCATTTTGCGACATTTGGTTTCAAGACTACTCCTCACGGTTTAGGGCCCCTAAAATGCCAGGGCAGTATAGGAACCCCACAAATGACCCCATTCTAGAAAGAAGACACCCAAAGGTATTCCGTACGGAGTATGGTGAGTTCATAGAAGATTTTATTTTTTGTCACAAGTTAGCGGAAAATGACACTTTGTGAAAAAAAAACTATTAAAATCAATTTCCGCTAACTTGTGACAAAAAAATAAAAACTTCTATGAACTCACCATACTCCTAACGGAATACCTTGGGGTGTCTTCTTTCTAAAATGGGGTCATTAGTGGGGTTCCTATACTGCCCTGGCATTTTAGGGGCCCTAAACCGTGAGGAGTAGTCTTGAAACAAAAATGACCTGTGAAATCCTAAAGGTACTCATTGGAATTTGGGCCCCTTAGTGCAGTTAGGGTGCAAAAAAGTGCCACACATGTGGTATCGCCGTACTCGGGAGAAGTAGTACAATGTGTTTTGGGGTGTATTTTTACACATACCCATGCTGGGTGGGAGAAATACCTCTGTAAATGACAATCTTTTGATTTTTTTACACACAATTGTCAATTTACAGAAATATTTCTCCCACCCAGCATGGGTATGTGTAAAAATACACCCCAAAACACATTGTACTACTTCTCCCGAGTATGGCGATACCACATGTGTGGCACTTTTTTGCACCCTAACTGCGCTAAAGGGCCCAAAGTCCAATGAGTACCTTTAGGATTTCACAGGTCATTTTGAGAAATTTCGTTTCAAGACTACTCCTCACGGTTTAGGGCCCCTAAAATGCCAGGGCAGTATAGGAACCCCACAAATGACCCCATTTTAGAAAGAAGACACCCCAAGGTATTCCGTTAGGAGCATGGTGAGTTCATAGAAGATTTTATTTTTTGTCAAAAGTTAGCGGAAATTGATTTTAATTGTGTTTTTTCACAAAGTGTCATTTTCCGCTAACTTTTGACAAAAAATTAAAACTTCTATGAACTCACCATACTCCTAACGGAATTCCTTGGGGTGTCTTCTTTCTAAAATGGGGTCATTTGTGGGGTTCCTATACTGCCCTGGCATTTTAGGGGCCCTAAACCGTGAGGAGTAGTCTTGAAACGAAATTTCTCAAAATGACCTGTGAAATCCTAAAGGTACTCATTGGACTTTGGGCCCTTTAGCGCAGTTAGGGTGCAAAAAAGTGCCACACATGTGGTATCGCCGTACTCAGGAGAAGTAGTATAATGTGTTTTGTGGTGTATTTTTACACATACCCATGCTGAGTGGGAGAAATATCTCTGTAAATGGACAATTGTGTGTAAAAAAAATTAACAAATTGTCATTTACAGAGATATTTCTCCCACCCAGCATGGGTATGTGTAAAAATACACCCCAAAACACATTATACTACTTCTCCTGAGTACGTCAATACCACATGTGTGGCACTTTTTTGCAGCCTAACTGCGCTAAGGGGTCCAAAGTCCAATGAGCACCTTTAGGCTTTCCAGGGGTGCTTACAATTTAGCACCCCCCAAAATGTCAGGACAGTAAACACACCCCACAAATGACCCCATTTTGGAAAGTAGACCCTTCAAGGTATTCAGAGAGGGGCATGGTGAGTCCGTGGCAGATTTCATTTTTTTTTTGTCGCAAGTTAGAAGAAATGGAAACTTTTTTTTTTTTTTTTTTCCTCACAAAGTGTCATTTTCCGCTTACTTGTGACAAAAAATAAAATCTTCTATGAACTCACTATGCCTCTCAGTGAATACTTTGGGATGTCTTCTTTCCAAAATGGGGTCATTTCGGGGGTATTTATACTATCCTGGAATTCTAGCCCCTCATGAAACATGACAGGGGGTCAGAAAAGTCAGAGATGCTTGAAAATGGGAAAATTCACTTTTTGCACCATAGTTTGTAAACGCTATAACTTTTACCCAAACCAATAAATATACACTGAATGGGTTTTTTTTATCAAAAACATGTTTGTCCACATTTTTCGCGCTGCATGTATACAGAAATTTTACTTTATTTGAAAAATGTCAGCACAGAAAGTTAAAAAAATCATTTTTTTGCCAAAATTCATGTCTTTTTTGATGAATATAATAAAAAGTAAAAATCGCAGGAGCAATCAAATAGCACCAAAAGAAAGCTTTATTAGTGACAAGAAAAGGAGCCAAAATTCATTTAGGTGGTAGGTTGTATGAGCGAGCAATAAACCGTGAAAGCTGCAGTGGTCTGAATGGAAAAAAAGTGGCCGGTCCTTAAGGGGTAGAAAGCCCTAGGTCCTCAAGTGGTTAAGATCTAAAAAATAATATCTTTCCATTGCTAACTGTGGCCAGAAACGCAAGATACGTGTAACGATAGGTGTCAGCAACCAGAGAGAGAATCTGATTCTTGGCGATCTGCAGTATCCCCAAGAATACAGATATACCTGATTATTGGGGATCTGCAGAATCGCCAATAATCATATATGTCTAACCTCTAGACACCTGAGTGTGTCAGTGTTTTGGTGCAACAGTAACCTTTGAACCACCGGGGTAGCAGGTGGTCCAATAAGTAGATAAGAGTCTACTGCAGTCAAGGACACCTGGAGAAGGAGTCCCTGACTGATAAGGAGCAGTGTCCCCTCTGTAGAGCAGGGGACCCCTGCGGGAAGGCTGGACACCCTGAGGGGGGGTGACAGCCAGAAGGTAAGACAGGCCGGGTCGGCAACAGAGTATCAGATATGCAAGGTACCAAATCAGAGATCAGAAGAATAGTCAGGAAAGCTACAGGTCATAACAGACATCAGAACAAGGCCAGGTCTGAGGTGTGAGGTCCGTGATCTCAACACCCTGGAGCTATGCTAGAGAACAACACAGATGATATACAATATTCCTAGTCTGGGGTGTGAGGGCCGTGATCTCAACACCCTGGAACTATGCTAGAGAATAACACAGATGATATACAGTATTCCTAGTCTGGGGTGTGAGGGCCGTGATCTCAACACCCTGGAACTATGCTAGAGAATAACACAGATGATATACAGTAACTGGCTAAGTGTGGATTCCCAGGTCCTCCTGGTTCCACCACACTGAAGGATCTGACTAAGGTCTGAGTGCTAACACATAGGCATTCGCAACGCTAGACAACCAGCAACTGAACAGCAGGAGATATATATAGTAAAGCTCCCCACAGCGCCGCCCAGCTCCCATCAACCAATCACTGACTGAACAGGAATCAGCTGACCGCCCTGATCAGCTGATCTTCCTCCTATTGGTATAAAGAGCTTGTCTTGCAGCGCGCGCGCGTAGCTCTCCATCTGTGTGCACTACTAGGTCCAGCCAGCCCAGACACATGTTGCTGCGGGGAAACCGCTGCTTTACCGTCAGAACACGCGGCGGCCCCCACGCCATTCCTCCCATGTGCACCACCAGTTCCAGACAACCCAGACGCATGCTGACGCGGACAAACCGCCGCATCAATATTCCTAGTCTGGGGTGTGAGGGCCGTGATCTCAACACCCTGGAACTATGCTAGAGAATAACACAGATGATATACAGTATTCCTAGTCTGGGGTGTGAGGGCCGTGATCTCAACACCCTGGAACTATGCTAGAGAATAACACAGACAAGATATATATATATATATACACTGTACAGCGCTGCGTAATATGTCGGCGCTATTGAAATACTAAATAATAATAATAATAATCAGACACGGAATCAGCCGCCTTACTGTCAGAACATGCGGCGGCTTTTCCGCTATTCATCACAATACTGAAGGTAGGAGGGCAGGGTAGGGACTTTCAATATTCTTGCTAATTGTGTTTCCCCAGGAGGTGGAGCCTTGGGTCTTTCCTTACTAAGGACCCATTTCCACTTGTGCGGTGGAAATCGATGCAGAAAAAAATTGCATACGGATGCAAATTTCACATGCGGTTGTATGCGAATTTCCATGCGAATTCACATATGATTTAGCATGGATGACTAAGGGCTTGATTCACAAAAGCGTGGTAACAGTTAGCATGCTGGTGAAAAGGCCTTTATCATGCCTAAACTCAGTTTAGGAGTGATAAGTTTAGGCGTGATAAGTTTAGGCGTGATACGTTTAGGCGTGATACGTTTAGGCGTGATACGTTTAGGTGTGATAACTATAGAACCAACTGGGTTAGCACCGCAGTGCACAGCTGATCAAAAGTTTTGCGATAGCAAAGTCTGGTGCGCCCGAAACTTTGCATAGAGTGTAATGGCGCTGCTTTGCGTGCAATCTAAACTTATCTAAACTTATCACACCTAAACTTATCACGCCTAAACTTATCACGCCTAAACTCAGTTTAGGCGTGATAAGGGGCTTTTCACCAGCGTGGTGCAATGGTTATCACGCCTAAAGTTTTTAGGCGTGATAACTGGGTTATCACCGCTTTGTGAATCGAGCCCTATGTATGCAAATTTAACCATGGCAGTGCCTGTGTGCTTTTCCATTGTTTCTAAGCGAAATCGCATGTGAATTCACATGAAAATTCGCATACCAAAACCGCATGCGAATTTCCTATTAAATACATTGTATGTGAATCGCATAGCGGTATGAGGTATGCAAATTCTGATAGCTCTGCCGTGCAGATTTTTTCTGCATAGAAAGACGCTGAGGATTTCTGACAAGTGGAAACAGGCCCATCCACTTGTATTGGTTATGCGAATCTGCATTCAGGAAACGCATGCAGATTTGCAATAGTGGAAACGGGCCCTAAGCCGTACAATGGAATGGTTAGCAAAGACAAATCATAGATTAACATGGGGTTGTTGCAATAAAAAAGAACATGATCAGCCATGCCTTATAATCACACACACTTTTAGACCACATCGCCTGCAAAACTAAATAAAAATTACAATATATATGTAACATGAGTTTTATTTACAATAAAATTATTTTAAAGCTATTAAGGTTACAGGCCAAAAAGAGATTATTTTTACCCCGTCTACAAAAAAAGTTTAAATCTCCTTTAAGATCTTTATTTAGTTTGCAGCTGGAATCAGCAGTGCACCTGGAATGATCTGTAATGTAAACATTATAACAGGACCTGTAAGTTCCTTGCAATGCAGTTGCACCCATTTATAGTTTGGACTTACATAGGTTTGCTTTAAAGTCTGATTGCAATGACAAACAAGCATTTCTCAGATTGCTCTGCATTATCAGTTAAATGTCAGCAATTTTGCTTCCTTTGCTCTTTACAAACAGTGACCTGCAAGCTTTATAGTGCAAAGCTGACAGTTCTTTTTTCTTACAGTTATAAAGCTCTGTGATCTGACAGGCATAAGACTCTTATTTGGAGATTATCCCAGGGACAGAGGTTAAAGATGACCATACACCAGCACTATTCCCAATCCATTATAGACAGATTTGATTCTTTTGATTGAAATGCCTGGATTTCCTGCACCTGATGTGTTCCAAAATCTAAAGATACCTGAAGGCGGCTATGAGCAGTAGAAAATAAAGATTGCATTGCTGCTAGGGGATGAGAAGAGATTTTGTACTGCATAAAGTAGTACACAGCCATGCATAGAGGCGAAACAAGTGAATACTATTATATTTCTGATAGAAATCCTTAATGAGAAAACAGGGCTTAAAGAATAAACAAAAAAATGCTGCTTTTTCCATGGTATTTAAGAATTTCATAGAGGAGAGACAATGCAACCAGTAACACGGTGTACAGTGGCTTGCAAAAGTATTTGGCCCCCTTGATGTTTTCCACATTTTGTCACATTACTGCCACAAACATGAATCAATTTTATTGGAATTCCACGGGAAAGACCAATACAAAGTGGTGTACACGTGAGAAGTGGAACAAAAATCATACATGATTCCAAACATTTTTTACAAATAAATAACTGCAAAGTGGGATGTGCGTAATTATTCAGCCCATCTGAGTCAATACTTTGTAGAACCACCTTTTGCTGCAATTACAGCTGCCAGTCTTTTAGGGTATGTCTCTACCAGCTTTGCACATCTAGAGACTGAAATCCTTGCCCATTCTTCTTTTGGCCAAAATGCAAAACGCTATGTGTGGCGGAAAACTAACACTGCACATCACTCTGAGCACACCATCCCCACTGTCAAATATGGTGGTGGCAGCATCATGTTCTGGGAGTGCTTCTCTTCAGCAGGGACAGGGAAGCTGGTCAGAGTTGATGGGAAGATGGATGGAGCCAAATGCAGGGCAATCTTGGAAGAAAACCTCTTGGAGTCTGCAAAAGACTTGAGACTGGGGCGGAGGTTCACCTTCCAGCAGGACAACGACCCTAAACATAAAGCCAGGGCAACAATGGAATGGTTTAAAACAAAACATATCCATGTGTTAGAATGGCCCAGTCAAAGTCCAGATCTAAATCCAATCAAGAATCTGCGGCAAGATCTGAAAACTGCTGTTCACAAATGCTGTCCATCTAATCTGACTAAGCTGGAGCTGTTTTGCAAAGAAGAATGGGCAAGGATTTCAGTTTCTAGATATGCAAAGCTGGTAGAGACATACCCTAAAAGACTGGCAGCTGTAATTGCAGCAAAAGGTGGTTCTACAAAGTATTGACTCAGGGGGCTGAATAATTACGCACACCCCACTTTGCAGTTATTTATTTGTAAAAAATGTTTGGAATCATGTATGATTTTCGTTCCACTTCTCACGTGTACAGGACTTTGTATTGGTCTTTCACGTGGAATTTCAATAAAATTGATTCATGTTTGTGGCAGTAATGTGACAAAATGTAAAAAACTTCAAGGGTGCCGAATACATTTGCAAGCCACTGTAAACATTCAAAAAGGAAGTCAGACACCTCTTTAAGAAGTGGCAGTTAATATACCATAAATTTGGGGGTTCTAATTTGCATAACATTCTCTGAGGATCCATAGCTAATGGTGCTGTTCAGATTAAGGTCAAAATTTTATTTAGCACTAGCTGATGGCCCGGCGTTGCCCGGGTATGTATTTGGCTGGTGTTGGCTCCACCCACTTTTTCTAACCCTTACACACAAACACTCAAAGACCAAGTTTATGAGCTTCGGGGTCTTTGGCATCAGTAATTTGTATATTCCCATATAAATTAAATCAGATTGGCTGTTTGTGGCTCCTTCCCTTTCCAGCATTTGAACCCCAGTCACCCAATAGCAGGTTTGAGGCATCTGCTATTAACAGTGTAAAAATGGCAGCAATTTAAATATTCTCCTTGAAAATCAACAGGTGAATTTTGATTGGCTATTATAGACTCCACCCACTTCCCTGAATATTAATCACAGTCACCCAGTGACCATCTGGGTAAAGTTTGAGAACCCTGCTATTAACAGGCTCCACCCACTTTTTGTAACCTGTACACAAAGTAACTTAATGACCAAGTTTTTGAGCTTTGGGGTCCTTGGCTTCAATAATTTGTATTTTCCCAGTGAAATGAAACAAAACTAATTGGCTGTTTGTGGCTCTGCCCCTTTTCTGAATTTGGACTCTAGTGACCCAATGACCAACTTTACCAGGTTTGAGGCTTGTGCCATTAACAGTGCAATAATGCCAGCAATTTAAATTTTCACCTTGAAAATCAACAGGTGAATTTTGATTAACTTTTTCAGCTCCACCCACTTTTCTGAATATTAACCACTTCCCGACCGCCTAACGCACAGAGGCGGCCGGGAAGTGGAGCCCTGAAGGACCGGCTCACCCACAGAGGCGGCGGTCCTTCTAAGGGCATGGGCGGAGCGATCGCGTCATCCGTGACGCGATCCTCCGCCGGCGCCTGTCACCGCTCGCCCGCCGCAACATCCCGCCGGCTATACGGAAGCGCCGGCGGGATGTTAACCCCGCGATCGCCGCATACAAAGTGTATAATACACTTTGTAATGTTTACAAAGTGTATTATACAGGCTGCCTCCTGCCCTGGTGGTCCCAGTGTCCGAGGGACCACCAGGGCAGGCTGCAGCCACCCTAGTCTGCACCCAAGCACACTGATTTCTCCCCCCCGCCACAGATCGCCCACAGCACCCATCAGACCCCCCCCCCCCCTGCCCACCCCCCAGACCCCTGTTTGCACCCAATCACCCCCCTAATCACCCATCAATCACTCCCTGTCACTATCTGTCAACGCTATTTTTTTTTATCCCCCCCCCTGCTCCCTGCCCCTCCTGATCACCCCCACCCCTCAGATTCCCCCCAGACCCCCCCCCCCCCCAGACCACCCCTCCCCCCTGTTTACTGTATGCATCTATCCCCCTGATCACCTGTCAATCACCTGTCAATCACCTGTCAATCACCTGTCAATCACCCGTCAATCACCCGTCAATCACCCCCTGTCACTGCCACCCATCAATCAGCCCCTAACCTGCCCCTTGCGGGCAATCTGATCACCCCCCCACACCAATAGATCGCCCACAGATCCGACATCAGATCACCTCCCAAATCCATTGTTTACATCTATTCTCTCCTCTAAACACCCACTAATTACCCATCAATCACCCATCAATCACCCCCTATCACCACCTGTCACTTTTACCTATCAGATCAGACCCTAATCTGCCCCTTGCGGGCACCCAATCACCCGCCCACACGCTCAGATTGCCCTCTGACCCCCCCTTATCAATTCACCAGTGCATTAATTACATCTGTTCTTCCCTGTAATAACCCACTGATCACCTGTCAATCACCTGCCAATCACCTATCACCCATCAATCACCCCCTGTCACCCCCTGTCACTGCCACCCATCAATCAGCCCCTAACCTGCCCCTTGCGGGCAATCTGATCACCCACCCACACCATTAGATCGCCCGCAAACCCCGCCGTCAGATTACCTCCCAAATGTATCGTTTACATCTGTTATCTTCTCTAAACACCCACTAATTACCCATCAATCACCCATCAATCACCCCCTATCACCACCTGTCACTGTTACCTATCAGATCAGACCCTAATCTGCCCCTTGCGGGCACCCAATCACCCGCCCACACGCTCAGATTGCCCTCAGACCCCCCCCCCTTATCAATTCGCCAGTGCATTAATTACATCTGTCCTTCCCTGTAATAACCCACTGATCACCTGTCAATCACCTGCCAATCACCTATCACCCATCAATCACCCCCTGTCACTGCCACCCATCAATCACCCCCTGTCACTGCCACCCATCAATCACCCGCTGTCACTGCCACCCATCAATCAGCCCCTAACCTGCCCCTTGCGGGCAAACTGATCACCCACCCACACCAATAGATCGCCCGCAGATCCGACATCAGATCACCACCCAAGCGCAGTGTTTCCATCTATTCTCTACCCTAAACACCCACTAATTACCCATCAATCACCCCCTGTCACTGCTACCTATCAGATTAGACCTATCTGCCCCTAGGGCACTCAATCACCCGCCCACACCCTCAGAATGCCCTCAGACCCCAGCCCTGATCACCTCGCCAGTGCATTGCTTGCATCTATTCCCCCCTCTAATCACACCTTGAGACACCCATCAATCACCTCCTGTCACCCCCTAGCACACCTACCCATCAGATCAGGCCCCAATTTGCCCCGTGTGGGCTCCTGATCACTCGGCCAAACCCTCAGATCCCCCTCAGACCCCCTTCCGATCACCTCCCCAGTGCATTGATTGCATCTATTTTCCCCTCTAACCACCCCCTGAGACACCCATCAATCACCTCCTGTCACCCCCCTAGCACTCCTATCCATCAGATCAGGCCCAATACAACCTGTCATCTAAAAGGCCACCCTGCTTATGACCGGTTCCACAAAATTCGGCCCCTCATAGACCACCTGTCATCAAAATTTGCAGATGCTTATACCCCTGAACAGTCATTTTGAGACATTTGGTTTCCAGACTACTCACGGTTTTGGGCCTGTAAAATGCCAGGGCGGTATAGGAACCCCACAAGTGACCCCATTTTAGAAAAAAAGACACCCCAAGGTATTCTGTTAGGTGTATGACGAGTTCATAGAAGATTTTATTTTTTGTCAAAAGTTAGCAGAAATTAATTTTTATTGGTTTTTTTTCACAAAGTGTCATTTTTCACTAACTTGTGACAAAAAATAAAATCTTCTATGAACTCGCCATACACCTAACGGAATACCTTGTGGTGTCTTCTTTCTAAAATGGGGTCACTTGTGGGGTTCCTATACTGCCCTGGCATTTTAGGGGCCCTAAACCGCGAGGAGTAGTCTAGAAAACAAATGCTTCAAAATGATCTGTGAATAGGACGTTGGGCCCCTTAGCGCACCTAGGCTGCAAAAAAGTGTCACACATGTGGTATCGCCGTACTCACGAAAAGTAGTATAATGTGTTTTGGGGTGTATTTTTACACATACCCATGCTGGGTGGGAGAAATTTCTATGTAAATGGACAATTGTGTGTAAAAAAATCAAACAATTGTCATTTACAGAGATATTTCTCCCACTTAGCATGGGTATGTGTAAAAATACACCCCAAAACGCATTATACTACTTCTCCTGAGTACGACGGTACCACATGTGTGGCACTTTTTTACACCCTAAGTACGCTAAGGGGCCCAAAGTCCAATGAGTACCTTTAGGATTTCACAGGTCATTTTGCGACATTTGGTTTCAAGACTACTCCTCACGGTTTAGGGCCCCTAAAATGCCAGGGCAGTATAGGAACCCCACAAATGACCCCGTTCTAGAAAGAAGACACCCAAAGGTATTCCGTACGAAATATGGTGGGTTCATAGAAGATTTTATTTTTTGTCACAAGTTAGCGGAAAATGACACTTTGTGAAAAAAAACTATTAAAATCAATTTCCGCTAACTTGTGACAAAAAAATAAAAGCTTCTATGAACTCACCATACTCCTAATGGAATACCTTGGGGTGTCTTCTTTCTAAAATAGGGTCATTAGTGGGGTTCCTATACTGCCCTGGCATTTTAGGGGCCCTAAACCGCGAGGAGTAGTCTTGAAACAAAAATGACCTGTGAAATCCTAAAGGTACTCATTGGACTTTGGGCCCCTTAGTGCAGTTAGGGTGCAAAAAAGTGCCACACATGTGGTATCGCCGTACTCGGGAGAAGTAGTATAATGTGTTTTGGGGTGTATTTTTACACATACCCATGCTGGGTGGGAGAAATACCTCTGTAAATGACAATCTTTTGATTTTTTTACACACAATTGTCCATTTACAGAGGTATTTCTCCCACCCAGCATGGGTATGTGTAAAAATACACCCTAAAAACACATTGTACTACTTCTCCCGAGTATGGCGATACCACATGTGTGGCACTTTTTTGCACCCTAACTGCGCTAAAGGGCCCAAAGTCCAATGAGTACCTTTAAGATTTCACAGGTCATTTTGAGAAATTTCGTTTCAAGACTACTCCTCACGGTTTAGGGCCCCTAAAATGCCAGGGCAGTATAGGAACCCCACAAATGACCCCATTTTAGAAAGAAGACACCCCAAGGTATTCCGTTAGTAGTATGGCGAGTTCATAGAAGATTTTATTTTTTGTCACAAGTTAGCGGAAATTGATTTTAATTGTGTTTTTTCACAAAGTGTCATTTTCCGCTAACTTTTGACAAAAAATAAAATCTTCTATGAACTCACCATACTCCTAACGGAATACCTTGGGGTGTCTTCTTTCTAAAATGGGGTCATTTGTGGGGTTCCTATACTGCCCTGGCATTTTAGGGGCCCTAAACCGTGAGGAGTAGTCTTGAAACGAAATTTCTCAAAATGACCTGTGAAATCCTAAAGGTACTCATTGGACTTTGGGCCCTTTAGCGCAGTTAGGGGGCAAAAAAGTGCCACACATGTGGTATCGCCGTACTCAGGAGAAGTAGTATAATGTGTTTTGTGGTGTATTTTTACACATACCCATGCTGAGTGGGAGAAAGATCTCTGTAAATGGACAATTGTGTGTAAAAAAAATTAACAAATTGTCATTTACAGAGATATTTCTCCCACCCAGCATGGGTATGTGTAAAAGTACACCCCAAAACACATTATACTACTTCTCCTGAGTACGGCAATACCACATGTGTGGCACTTTTTTGCAGCCTAACTGCGCTAAGGGGTCCAAAGTCCAATGAGCACCTTTAGGCTTTCCAGGGGTGCTTACAATTTAGCACCCCCCAAAATGTCAGGACAGTAAACACACCCCACAAATGACCCCATTTTGGAAAGTAGACCCTTCAAGGTATTCAGAGAGGGGCATGGTGAGTCCGTGGCAGATTTCATTTTTTTTTGTCGCAAGTTAGAAGAAATGGAAACTTTTTTTTTTTTCTCACAAAGTGTCATTTTCCGCTTACTTGTGACAAAAAATAATATCTTCTATGAACTCACTATGCCTCTCAGTGAATACTTTGGGATGTCTTCTTTCCAAAATGGGGTCATTTGGGGGGTATTTATACTATCCTGGAATTCTAGCCCCTCATGAAACATGACAGGGAGTCAGAAAAGTCAGAGATGCTTGAAAATGGGAAAATTCACTTTTTGCACCATAGTTTGTAAACGCTATAACTTTTACCCAAACCAATAAATATACACTGAATGGGTTTTTTTTTATCCAAAACATGTTTGTCCACATTTTTTGCGCTGCATGTATACAGAAATTTTACTTTATTTAAAAAATGTCAGCACAGAAAGTTAAAAAAAATCATTTTTTTGCCAAAATTCATGTCTTTTTTGATGAATATAATAAAAAGTAAAAATCACAGGAGCAATCAAATAGCACCAAAAGAAAGCTTTATTAGTGACAAGAAAAGAAGCCAAAATTCATTTAGGTGGTAGGTTGTATGAGCGAGCAATAAACCGTGAAAGTGGTCTGAATGGAAAAAAAGTGGCCGGTCCTTAAGGGGTAGAAAGCCCTAGGTCCTCAAGTGGTTAATCCCAGTCACCCATTGACCAACTGTGTCAAGTTTGGGAACCCTGCCATTAACAGTGTAAGAATGGTTGCAGTTTAAATTTCCCAATTTAAAAAGTTGTTGTTTTTGGCTCCACCCACTATTTCTAACCTTGACATTCAATCACTCAGTGACCACGTTTGTGAGCTTTGGGGTCCTTCGCATCAATAAGTTGCATTTTCCCATTGAAATTAAACAAATCTGATTGTCTGTTTGTGGCCAGCCTCCTTTTCAGAATTTAAACTCAGTCTGGCGTTGACTGACTGTACCAGATTTGAGGCCTCTGCTATTAAGAATGCAAGAATGGCAGCAATGTAAATATTCCCCTTGAAAATCAATCAGTGAATTTTGATTTCCTGTTGTAGGCTCCACCCACTTTCTGGAATCTTAATCCCAGTCATCCAGCGACTATCTGTGTCAAGTTTGAGAATCCTGCCAATAACAGAATGCCTGAAATCAATCTACCAAATCTGATTGGCTGTTTGTGGCTCCACCCCCTTTAGTGGATTTGGACCCCAGTCACCCAATAACTGACTGTATTAGGTTTGAGGCTTGTGCCATTAACAGTGCAAGAATGTCAGCAATTTTAATATTCACTTTGAAAATCAATAGGCAAATTTTGACTGGCTTTTTTAGGCTCCACCCACTTTTCTGAATATGAATCCCAGTCACCCAGTAACAAACTGTGCATAGTTTGAGAACCCTGCGATCAACAGTGAAGAAGGGCTGCAGTATACATTTTCCCAGTAAAATTTGTATTTGACTCCACCCACTTTTTGCAACCTTGGCACACAGTCACTCAATGGCCAAGTTTGTGAGCATTAGGGTTCCTGGCATCAAAATTGTGTGAATGGAAGCAGTTTAAGAATGGCAGCAACGTAAATATTTACCTTGAAAATCAATAGGTGAATCTTGATTGGCTGTTGTAGGCTCCACCCACTTTTCTGAATATTAATCCCAGTGACCATCTGTGGTATCATCCTGATTCAAAACTTCTTACCATCTGTGTCAAGTTTGAAAACCCTGCCAATAACAGAATGGCTGAAATCAATCTAACAAATGTGATTAGCAGTTTGTGGCTCCACCCCCTTTAGTAAATTTGGATCCCAGTCACCCAATGACTGACTGAATCAGGTTTAAGGCATCTGCCATTAACAGTGTAATAATAGTAGCAATGTTAATATTCCCCTTGAAAATCAATCGGTGAATTTTGATTGGCTGCTGTAGGCTCCACCCACATTTCTGAATATTAATCCCAGTCACCCAGTGGCCAACTGTGTCATGTTTGGGAACCGTGCCCTTAACAGTGTAAGAATGGTTGCAGTTTATATTTTCCCATGTAAAAAAATGTAGTTGTTGGTGCCGTCACTCAATTACCAAGTTTATGAGCTTTGGGGTACTTGGTATCAATAATTTGTATCTTCCAATTGAAATTAAACAAAGCGGATTGACTGTTTGTGGCTTCGCCCCCTTTCTGAATTTGAACCCCCAGTTACCCAGTGACCAACTGTACCAGGCATCTGCTAGTAACAGTGTAAGAATGGCAGCAATTTACATATTCCCCTTAAATATCAACAGGATAATTTTGATTGGCTGTTGTAGGCTCCACCGATTTTCCTCATTATTAATCCCAGTCACCCAGTGACCAAACCCACTGACCAACTGGGCAAGGTTTGAGAACCCTGCCATTGTAAGAATGGCTGCAGTTTATATTTTCCAAGTTAAATGTGTTTTTGGCTCCACCCACTTTTTATAACCTTGACACACAGTCACTCAATGACCAAGTTTGTCAGCTGTCAGGTTCCTGGCATCAAAAATGTGTGAATGGATGCAGTTTATCCACCAAGGAAATTTGATTAGCTGTTTGTGGCCCCACTCCTTTAGTGAATTTGGACCCCAGTCACCCAATGAACGACTGTAGCTAGTTTGAAGCCTTTGCCATTAACAGTGTAAGAATGGCAGCAGTTTAAATATTCCCCTTTAAAATCAATAGGTGAATTTTGATTGGCTGTTGTAGGCTCCACCCACTTTCCTGAATATTACCCTCATTTACCCAGTGACCAAGTGTGCCAAGTTTGAAAACCCTGTGATTAACAGTCTAAGAATGGTTGCAGTTTTCATTTTTTGCCATTGAAAATGAACGGCTGAAATTTGATTGGCTGTTTAATGCTCTGCCCACTTTTCCTGGATTTCTAACCTTGGTCACCAAGTGATCAACTGTGCCAAGTGTGGCGACTCTGGCTTGATTACTGTGAGAATGGCAACCTTTTCCATTCTTTCCATTGACATGAATGGGTGAAATCTGATTTGCTGTTTGTAGCTCCTCCCAGGTGTGCAGGAGACCCCCAGAACATATCATCCCAGGGAGTAAGGGATCTGTATACCAAGTTTCGTTCAAATCGGTTAAACCGTTTTCGAGTGATCGCGGCACATACATACATACATCCGATTTTATATATAGATTAACCACTTCGGGACCATCACCCTCTGCCCCCTTAAGAACCACCGCTTCCCGATGAATCGCCGCTTAAATCCGCCACTCCCGCCGGTCACGTCGCTCTGTCCCCCCTGCAGGCTGCTCTCTCTGCCGTCGCTATGACGGCAGAGTGCTGTGCGCCGGTCAGGAGCCGCTTTTATTGGCTTCTGACCCTGTCACTCCATGTAAGCCAATGGGAACGGCTTACATGGATGACAGGGCCAGGAGCCAATGAAAACGGCTCCTGCCCAGCTTACAGTGCTCTGCCGTCATAGAGGCGGCAGGGCAGCACATTACGGCGGAGATCGAGCAGCGACAGCGGCGGGGATGGGCGGGGCGTGCAGTGAATGGGACGTAGAGTTTACATCAGGTCAGAACCACAGCGCCCCCTGCCTGCCATTGATTTATACTGCGGTGGTCCGCAGGTAGTTAATATTGATCATTCGGCTACTAGACTACTAAATAACACCTAAACATAACTTAGCAGACTAGCTGCAGTGAGGGGAGAGCAGGGATTATGGGAATCTCTGGTAACCACACTGGTTGGGGCAAACATCTTGCTGATCACACTGTACCTAGTTTTTGGCCACACTAAGAGCTAAAAAAGAAGCCATATCAACTTAGTTCCACTTTTTCCACTTCAGTCTTCTGTGTTCAGCCAACCAGGTTACTGACATAAAAATATGTAGCTACTAGAACTTTTTTTCAGGTGAGGGGTTAGATTGGCTTTTACTACGATGTGTGTTTCCATGTGCATGTGTGTAATATAATCGGAATAGGGGATGGTGGTTTATAGTACAGCACTTGTGGGATTTTATAACCTTTATAATGCAGGGGCATTAGTTATTGTACAGAAATTAGCCTTAGCAGTAGCATTTATTTATTACATTTGTCAGTGTATCTCTGGTGTTGCAGAGGTTTTGACCGCTCTGGGGCCCTTAGAACCCATTGATGCCAGTGGGCATTAATCAAGGGCACTAAGATCAATGATTGGGAACTGTGTTCCCATTCACTAATAGGTGTCCTAGTACACCGCCATGGAGAGGGGGAGGTCATAGGCGTGCACATGCCGCCCTTAGAAATTAGAAGACGAATATCTACACCCCTGGAGCAGTAAGAGAGCAGCCTTGGGGAGTAGATATGCTGATGCGGCTAGTGGTTAGTAAGTAACTATAGGCCATGCTGAATATGTAGCATGCATTGCACTATTAGCGTAACATGCACTACAATTAAAATGCACTCCCTACATAGTCGACATCAGTATGAGACTGAAGAGCGGCAGACCAGTAAGGATTCCACACAGATCACTGCCATCTACAAAAGCTCTTACAGTGAAAACCAGAGCAATAAGCATAAGAAATGAAAACAAGGGTTTGCCTTTAAATTCCACATATCTCAACCCAATCAATCGTCTGAGGCGTATTCTTGAAAAGAAAGTCCAATTCATGAAATTAAAAGATGAAATGTTTTGGTGCCAGATTCCATGGGACTTGCTCAAAAATCTGAAGTTCATGCCTCAACAAGCTAAATCTGCTTTTGCAGCCCTAGGGTTACCTATTTCAGTAGGTTGTTTGAATGGTTTGAGTGATCCGTGTAATCACTAAAAGGCTGCAATGCCAACTGTTACAAACACCTCTGTCTAGTATGAAACTGTTTGCACGTTGTAGGCTGAGCATAATTCTTGCCTGAAGTGTTTCTGCTCTCCTAAACATTTTCTATTTCATCTGATGAGATTGAGGTTAGGGATTCCAACTTTCCCTCAACACTTAAAAAATATTCTTACATATTTATGAGATTTGGGCATACATGATTGGTAAACATGATTTCCACTACGGACTGCTTAGCGCTAACTGGCCAGTAGTCTAAGCTATTCAGGAATCCATATTATTATTTAAATAGCTGTAAAGGATGTGAGATATCAGCACCCACAGCATATTGATGCTCCCACAGACATCAAGGGAAAATCAATGCAAAGTGCAAATTCTGGACAAGCACCAAGTAACCCCCCAAAAATTATTAAACCATAAAGAAACCATTGCAATCCATGAAGATCATAAAAATAACTTGTATATTTAACCCCTTCCCTTCACCCAGGGCCAGCATTACCATTAAGGCAAGGGAAACAATTGCCTCAGGACTCCTGAGCATTACCCGACCCCATGCAAAAAAAAACAGGTTTCCCACCAACTGCTCCCCCAGGTCCCCTGCACCATTTGTGGCTGGATTACAACTCATCTATCTCCACATGCTGCTCCATACATGCTCCTCAACTTCATCAATGCTGCTTGACTTTCCTCAGTGACCCATTACATGTCATTATGCATAACATGTCACTGAGGAGAGTCAGGCAAAAGGGATGAAGATGGGGAGCACAAATGGAGCAGTGAGCTGAGACAAGTGAGTTGTAATCCATCCACAGATGCAAGGGCACTGGGGACTGGAGCACGGTAGAGTTGAGGGGATAGTTATGGGGGGGAGGGCCAGCAGTCGGCTCAGGAACCCCTAGGTTCTGAATTTGCTGGGAGGGGGGGGGGGTTGAGGGGCCCCAGGATACCTTTGCCCCAGGGCCCCATTGGTGCTTAAGCCAGCCCAGCCCACACCTCTCAGACACTGATCAGAGATGTAAATGTTTCCTAATACCCATTGATAGTGTACAGCTATATTATAGGAACTGTAATGAAAAAAAAAATCAAATGTAAATACATACATACAAATGTACATTTCTCCCAAAGTAAAATGCACTGTAAATATTTTTTTTCCTATATCGCAGTCACATACTGTAGGTAATGAAAATCTGACAGATCCATCGGGTTTTGGACTCGTCCAAATCCTCATAGAGGATTCTCTGTCAAAACAAAAACACTTACTGAACTGCTGTTTCTCAATCCAACAGCCAAAATAGTGGGCAAACAAATAAGGAAGCTGACTGACATTTTTGTGTATATCCTCTACCTTAAGTACTTTTGTAAAGAATAAAGGAGATGCTTGGAATCCCCCATGGGGAGATGAACTAGTCCAAAGCCTGTCAGCTTTTCATTGCCTACTGTAAGTGACAGCAAAATAGGAACAAGATTATTTCACTCTGGGAGTAATGCACATTTTATACTTATGTATTTAAACATTTAAAATGTTTAGTGGTCGTTTACCGGTATGTGTACTGTTATGCACCATTTCTAGTCACTATAGAATTGGTAACTGAGTAGCAGTGTTGTTCTTTCTCACCTCATATTTAATCTGCCATAAATTGGCATATTGGGTCATGCCATTGAATTTGGGTTACAGATTGGCACAAGGTAGGTTTGAGTGGAGAGGTTAATGGACAACAACCTCTGAGTCTTTTTGCACCGAATCCTACTGAACCTGCATTTATTTTCACTGCTGCTAGGATTCATCCGGAGCTAAGCACATGAATAATTGCCGAGGTCTGAAGATAAGTTAATAAGGTATATAATATATCATGTCATGTTTATGGATCATTTTGTTTATGATACAAAATCCAGTTTGCTGTTGACCTTTGTTTATTTTAAGAGCTCATTGTTTTTGTTAATTATGATACATCTTGTCTGTGATGGGCAACAAAGTAACATTAATTGCTTTAATAAAGAAAATCCAATGGAAAGGAGTATTTTGCCTTTGAATAGGTCAAACATATTAGTAACAGTTTATATTATTTGATTATGTAAAAAATAAACAACGTTTGTGAATTCATTACTCTCATTAAACCTCGTGACAAGTTTAATAACATTAACTTTATAAAAAAAAAAAACTGCACATGGAGTCATCCTCAGAAAAAGTGTGAAAGAGAAAAAGTTGGAAAAAATACCAAAGAAATACAGAAGCCACTCTTAGCACCCTCTTTATATTATCTAAAGTGTACTCATATAATTTCCTCCTTCCACATTTGCATACGTTTGATATCCTCTCTGTTGACTCTTTGAGCTTGTTAAGTTTTCACAGTCTCCAGCTAAGATAAAATATCCATGAGCTATAGAAGTTGTTTGATGCAGCTGGTGAAGCCCCAGGGTAAGTATGTAATAAAATAGTAGGCGCGGGGTGACACACCCACTGGCTTCTGATTTGCATTATACTTTATAGATCCTTTTTCCTGCAGTTTATGTGTGCTTTTATAGCAGGGGACATATTTAGGGTTTAACCAAAAGTACAAGTGTTTGAATTGATTCCCAGATGGTCTCCTGTAAAGACTTAAAAACATATTTATCCAGTCATTTCCGCCAAATTGAGTATAAGCTGGTGCATATTTGACTCCCCATAGACATAAAATATAAACCCCCCAAAGCTTTGATAATCATCTGCACAAATTAGCAGAAATACAACTTATTTAGCTAAAAGAAAAAAAAAACATCCCAGTTTAAGTAAAACTCCAGCCAAGGCTGTTATTTCATATTTAGATATACTGGGATATAGTGGGACCTCTCTAGTGTTTATTGTTTTTTCTCTTTATTAAAATTAAAGGGCAACTGAAGTGAGAAGACTATGGAGGCTGCCATATTTATTTACTTTTTAAGCAATACCAGTTGCCTGGCAGTTCTGCAGATCTATTTGGCTGAAGTAGTTTTTGAATAATAACAGAAACAAGAATGCAGCTAATCTTGGCAAATTTGAAAAGAGTGCCAGAAACACCTGATCTGCATATGCTTGTTCAGGGTCTATGGCTAAAAGTTTTAGAGGCAGAGGATCAGCACAGCAGCCAGAAAACTGGTATTGCTTAAAAGAAAATAAATATGGCAGCCTCTATAGCTCTTTCACTTAAGGTGCCCTTTAAAATGTTGTCTTATTGTATGACAATATATATGGGTATTTGAATGCTTTGATTATTAGGATAAAGCAACAAATGCAGAGGATAGTAACTTACAGAAGTAAAAGGCAATCATATTTATTTGTGTTGACATTAAAATATAGAAATCTGTTTGCCTGTTACTATATTAGGTATACATCTGACATTTGTCATAGTGTTCTTTTATCAATTCATGCAAATAAGCAGTGGTGTAACTGCAAATCATGGAGACCCTCTGCAAAACTGTGATGGGGCTCCTTCAACGTACATTCACCTTTCCCCTGACTTCTTTTGGCAATCCTCACAACGTGGAGGGCAATCCACCAGCAGTCATACAAAAAGTGGGAGAGTAAGTAGGTGGGTACCCTAAATCCCTGGGCCCCCTGTGGTCATCGGGGCTGTTCCCCCCTAGTTACACCCCTGCAACTAAGTATCCCTCAGTGAGGCTCCCAAACCAAAGTCCCTACCACAGTCTAATATCAGTTTCGAGGGGTATCCTTTTGGAACATATAAGTAAACCTATGCAAACACAGGAAAATATATAAGCAAATACAGGAAAATATATAAACTCCATAGAGATATTTTTCAGACTCAGATAAGAATTTGGAACCTGAGCTGCACCCATTGAGAGTGATAACCATGTACCCACCATGCTGCTATAACGCTATGTGAATTTAAGGCCTATATTTTGTAATGTGACCTGAATATGAGTCCAACTAGTTATTAGTACAGAGGATAGAATTTTCATGTGTTGGAAACTATCAAATCTGGTTTCAAACAAATATGTGGATGCTAAGTGGATAGTTAATGCAAACAGATTATGCATGCATGGGGAAAAAAATCATATACAGACAAAAACGAAGTGGTATTCAACTGACATTTTATCAAAATAATATGACCTAAGCCTTATTCAATAAAAATGAATTAATTTAAGTGATACATTAAAAATTATAGCACGTACAATTAAATGCTAGGAAAAAATGCATTATATGTTTTTTTCACACTTTTCAGTCTGGTCCTGGGGATCTATTAATGAGTTTAAAAGGAAGTCATTCATGCGTAGTAGTTGTCTTAAAGGCTTGTCTACAGTATCAACAGTTGTTATCTCAGTTGTCTGCATATATTGTACCTGTGGACTAAACTTGGTAACTTCTTTGTTTTTCTTTTGGACTACTACTAGATATCCCACTGACTTCCTCACTCCAGTTCATTATGACACAGATTTTAACTTTTGAAGGAATGAGTGTCTCAGTGAAGTCAAAAAATGAAAGATTCAACAAGGAGAATTAAAGTCATGAGCAAATCATAAGCATCTGTAAGAATCTAGGACTAGTGATGAGAATGAATTACACATAATCATAATTTTGCATCGTAATTTGCAATTATGATGCAAAATTGTAATGCGTAATTTAGAGAAAATCTTAACTTTATATGTAAACGTAATCAGGACAATAATTTTGCAATTTTGCGTAATTCTGTGCCACCTTTTAGAGCATCTGTAACTTTAAAAAGTGCCCCTGGGGTTACTTACCTCGGGAGGGGAAAGCCTGTGGAACCTATCAATTCCCTGTCCTGCTCCGTCCCACGGTGGTCTTGCTTGGCCGCCCCGAGCCGTGTCCATGTAATTATTTACCTTCCAGGCTCCAGCATAGGTGCAGTAGCGGCTCTTGACTCGGAATCGGGCGGAAATAGCTGATCCCAGTCTGGTCCACTCTACTGCGCAGGCAACTTGCATCTGCACAGTATAGGGGCCCCAACTGGGATCAGCTATTTGCGCCTGAACTTGAGCTGAGAGCCAATACTGCGTCTGCACTGGTGCCAGGGAGGAGTGAGGATCCGTTCGGCTGCCTGCGCAGGCAGGCAGCTTTTTGACCACTGTTCAGGTCTGCATTCTGCAGGTCTCTGGAAGAGAGACCTTTTGTCAGTTTTGCAGCTTGCTGCTGAGGAATTTGCATACGTTTGTCATGCAGATTGCCTAGCCACATCCTTTGTAGGCTTGCTCTATACATACCATGTGATATCACAGACCTGGGCTGGTCATAAGGGTTAGTCCTGTGAAACACTCCTGGAGTGTCAGCCTTGCTCATTGTTTGAAGATTAGCTTAGAGTAATTCCTGGGACTGCACTAGGCAGGTTCCCTAGTGCAGTTAGGATTGCATATCTGTTTTGTTTGTCTGTTGTGATTGTCCTGTCCCTGCGGTGGTCGACAGGAGATCATTCTGATCTTTGTTCTTGGAGTATAGCTGGAACAGCGGTTGCTACCAGCTATCTAATCTGTCTGTCTAGCTTGGATCACACTCGCCTTGCGCTAGTGCTGTGGATCCTTCTGTTCTGTCTTCCTGGATCGCACTTACCTCTTGCGCTAGTGCTGTGGATCCTATCTCTCACTTATTCCTGTTTTCGTGCATCTGTCTTGTCTGCTACGAACGCTTGCTGGAGGCTCGGTGAGGTAACCGTTAAGCAAGCGCTCGCGTCCTCTGTTTTATGTTTGTCTGTCGGTGGTTAGTTAGGCGTGCTTGTCTCTGTTGTGCTTATCATGCGGAGACTGCACATAAACGCGTGCACTGTTGGGAATGAGTGCGGTGTTCACGTTTAGTTAGCGCTTGTTATTTTCCTTATCTTCTCATTGTATATTTGCTGTGCCTTTGCTACTCCCGTGCTCTGCCTTGCTGTAGCCTTGTGTCACCTCTGGCAATCGCCTCTCTCGCGATTGCGTTCCTACTTCGTATCTGCTGTTGTGTATGCACCGTCGCAGGTTGGCGGCTAGATTGGTGGGCATACATACATTCCTCATCTGTGCTTATTCGGTCTTGTGTCGCTGTTAGCAACCGCCATCTCGGGCGATTGCCTTCTCACTTTATCTTCCTGGTTGTGTGTTCATCGTCGCAGGGTGGCGACTAGTTTGGTGAACACACATACCCTCTGTCGCTTTGATCTCTTTCTTTCAGGGCTATCTTGCCCTGCATTTCTTCCCTTCGTGCAATTCCTGTTTGGCGTGTGTGGCAGGGCAGAGGAGCTGTTCCTCTGCACTCCACAGCTCCACCTACCGACAGGAATTTCCCTCTACAGGTGCATTGCACCTTTTGCTGGGTTCCCTCAAATTATACGCTTGTGGAGGATTTCCACAGTGTCAGCGCACGCCCTGTGCGCTGATCACGGAGAGAATTCCACAATCGTTACAGGAGGGTAAATATTGCAGGCGCCACAGCCAGCCACTAGCTGACAAATTGTCAGCTGTGGCTTACGAGGAACACAGCGAGACCACCATTGGACTGAGGAGGACAGGGGAAGCTTTGTTAGGATCCAGGGGAAACAGTGGGAACAGGTCAAAATGAAAAAGCAAAGGAAACATGTTTTTTAAACTCATTTAAACTAAGTTAAAAAAACATTTTTCCTTTGCATTTTTTTCCTTTGCATTTCTCAAAAACGACAAGTTATTTTTAACAAATTTTTTTATTAGTTTCCACCATTCACCTTAAAGCCGGCACAACATTTTGCATAATTATGCAACATTTTGAATAGATTACACAAAATCAATTGAATGTTCAAACTGTAATTATGGATGGCGATGATTGTAAAAAAAATGACATGAAATTTTGACTAATTGTAATTATGATCACCACTATCTAGTACTTCATGTGAAGAGATGTATGGTACCTGAAAGCATAAATAACTAATCAATGATTTAGCCCTCTTCAACCTATTATAAGCAAAAAGATGCATTTCAGTTGGGCTGACCTTTCAATAGGAATTACAGAGGACTTAAGTGCAGAATTCCATTGAAACTGATCATATTTCATATAGTGTAGTCAATGTACTGTGTACATTCTCAAGTGGAATCAGTGATGCAGCTGTTTTCTAATGAATTACCGGGTTACTTATGATTCAGTAGAGTAAAATGATGTGTGAAGTGTGCAATTTACACTCACTTAATGAAGTATAAGAAAGATTCCTTTACACTCCCTTTTAAGCAGTATGTGGGCCTGCTTTCTTGTTGCAGTTTCATTTCCATATGTTTGCAAATATATGCAAATACCTCCATTGATTTATATACATTGAATAAGAAAAATTGAAAGCTAATTTACCTGGAGGTTGACCCAAAACTTGACACAAGTGGCTGCATTTATTGAAGGACCACCATGCTCAAGTAGCTAGCTACTGTATATAAAATGCTTCTTTCCATCATTACTCTTTATAAGAGAGGGAGAAAAGAGGAAAGCAACCGCAGCATATGTGTCATGTGTGTTGGGGATTTATTGCTTGCACATATAGATGATGTCTACACTTGTTACCAGGGCCGGATTTCTGGCAAGGCCACATAGGCCATGGCCTAGGGCACTAGAAATATAGGGGCGGCTCATTGAGGGGCAGTAAAGCTGTCCTATGCAGCCATCCCTATCTGCAAGGACAGCTTTAACCTTTGAACTCTCTGTGCTGTACTTGTGTCATTCCAGCAAGACCTGTAAGCTCTATGCTGCAGGAACACATCAGCCTAACTGGGTCCATCATTAACGAAATGGCAAGCATAACATAAAAGTTCTTAAGGAAAACATAACTTATAATCTATATGCATATTACTAAAATAGCTATTGTCTGTGAAACCAATGATGGAAAGTAAGGGAATTCTCTTTGGGGCACACAGAGATAACGCACATACAGACGGTAAAGTCGGCCTAGGGCGGTAAAAAGTACAAATCCGGCCCTGCTTGTTACAGAGAGAATATTACAAAAATGTTTGTTAAGGGGCTTACATTATGATTTTGCGTACTCATTGGATTACACTTAATAATAATGGGGGAAAACAATGTGTTGGCAAAATATCCTGAAGCAACTCTGCCAGGTTATGAGAGAGCCTGAAGCATGAAAGCTGTCATTGAGGAGGCCATGCTGTCATTTGAAAGCTGCCAGGCCTTTAACATAACACACTCTGGGCAAAAGCTGGCAATAATAAAATAAGAGGAGAACCGAAATTAAATAGGAACTGTAACCATGGGTTGAACTTCATCCCAATCAGTAGCAGATACCCCCTTTCCCATGAGGACATTTTACCTTTTTCTTGAATAGATCATCAGGGAGGTCTGTATGGCTGATATTGTGGTGAACACCCTCTCACAATGTGATGCCAGAACCTAGGTCCTGACACAATTTCCTGACTGTGAACCTTTTTGCATTGTGGGAAATAACAGCTGAATCAAACCGCCAAGCAACCCGTATCTACCTCTGTGCATATGTAAATCTATTTAAAAAAAAGACGTTTTTAGCCTATCGCATTGTTAGGGGGTGTGGTTATAGATAATGGCAGTTGGCGCTGTCTGTTTTTTTTCATGTCTGCCAGTAGTAAAGATTATTATGTACAGGCTGATTGTGGATCGAACAATATGAAAAAATTACATGGCTATAATCAATAAATACGTGTTCTGTTCCATTTGTTAACTTCTTACTTTGCAATATATTGATACATTTTCCCCTTTTTGCTAAAGTTCCTCATTAAGCTATAGTAGGTGATAGACAGTAATGTAACTGGGGATGGGGGGCAGGGGGAGAGGCAGTTGTAATGTTAATGGGTCATCTGGGCTTTGTAGGGGTTACCATCAGATCTCTCACCAAAATGTCTGATTCTACAAACGCAGTTAGCAATGAAAATTGTTGAAAGAAAATGAAAACATGCATTGTAGGATGTTGGTTTTAAACTCAAAGTAATTTCAATTTAACAGCAGAAGTGATCCATTCTATCACAAGCAGGGAATTCGGTGTAAAAGAAGACAAGAACGGGATTGGTAGCAACTGAAGACTGAATTGGAACAGATACCAAAATCAAGAAAAGGTTCATCATCATATGGGGTCCTAGACATGGCAATGCACCTACATGCTCTCCAAAAGCCTCAGGATAACAAGAAATTGTTGCATTTTTGGGGAAGCATACCCACTTCAGAAATGGGTTTGGTCTTTGTTACAAAATACAAAGATTTTGCAAAATCTGCTACAAGATATTTTTCTGGAAGGTAGTAAGATATTAGAGAGTTGGCACCAGATGCTGGCTGTCAGCAAACACAGTGTATTCGTTCCTTTTTGAGTTGTGCTCACATAAAACATTCAGACTTGTTTGTGGAGAGAAGAGATGGAGTACAAGCTCTGCTTACTAGGGTTTATTGCAAATACACAGGCATACCAGACAGGAATGCGGCATAGATACCGGTATCTATGCCTAATTCCGGTCTGGTATGCCTGTAATGCTGTGTATTTGCAATAAACCGTAATAAGCAGAGGTGGTGCTCCACCTCTTCACTTCACAAACGCTCCATCTCTTCTCTTCACAAACAAGATATTTTCTGGTGTAGCCATTAATGATGGCTGTCATTGAGGGCAGTCAGACGATTTTTTTAAAATATCTTAGATTAAAAAAAACACCCTCTGGTTGTTGTTATTTATGTTAGCTTTGTTGTCATTTCTATTAATTACTGTCTTGAAACAGAGGTGTAACTGCAAATCAGCACCCCCCCCCCAGCAAACCTTTAGTGTCTCTGATGTTCACACCCTCACCCTTGCCTCCCCTCTGTGGCCCTAACAGCCTGGGAGCCCATCTTAAAAGGGTCATAGAGCAAGTGTGGCCATAGTGACCTTCACACCCATAAGTGTAGCCACAAAAACTTCTGATCTGAAAGATGGACCCCTTTATATGAGGGGTCCCCTACACAGCTACAGACCCCTTTGCAGTGACAGTAGCTGCTCCTCCTATAGGCACACCCATGTCCTGAAAGTCAGCAGTAGTGGCTGCATGTTTCTGTCTAGGTTTATACTTGAGGCAAGCTTGTTTTCTGGTTTCTGAGATTCAATTTTGAACCTTAGTTTATATTGAAGTACATATAATATTACATCTGCTCAGTTGATTTGATTTTAACTCTACTCTACTAATCCTGGATTCTTAAATGTTATGAACATGAATTTTAATTCACCTAATAAAATGGCGGGCACCACTGTGGGCCATGAATCTCTAGCCCTGTGTTACATCATTCACCTTTAGTGATCTTTACTTTTCTCTCCTTCATGTATTGAAAAGGACAAGTGAAAACATCACACAGCACAGCTACAGTTTATATGAACAAAGATGAACACAAAAGAGAAGATAAAAACGGTAGGTTAGGGCATGTATTTCTATTTAAGATATTTAGCAGTAAGGTTTAAATCCTCCTTGTTACAGGATCAATGTTTTTTTTTGTGTGATTTCAGTCAGAGGATTTAAAATGAGCATTTGAAGTGACTAAGAGATTTTTAAGATACAGAGACTTAATCTAACTACAAAACACTAGCGGTGTCTTCTGTTGAAAGGTCAGACAAAAATCAGAATATGTATCTCTATTATTGTTTTCTAACCAGTAATGCACACGGCATACTAAATAATTTGATAGGTGGCAGGGAATTCTGCAAACAGGATAAAACTGAGTTTTCAAATGTCAATGGAGAAGGCAGACTTGTCACTCATAATGCACAGAGTGGATATCAGTCTATTATAAATGTATTTTCCATAAATATGCCTTAAACGTGCACTCAGACATTCTAGGGCAAAAATAATTATGGTTCGAGGACAAACTATGCCTCATTATGATTAATTAAAATATCTGCAGGAATTTTCCTTAGTTATGTGATGGGAAATGTCTCACAAAGCACCTTTTTTCTCAAAAGGACTTAAATGCAATTCGAGGAACTTGACATTGTCTGGTTCAGTCTGATTTCCTCCTTATCTGCCACATTCTCTGACCTTGACCATGAAGGGCACTCTTAGCGCACCAGTTGTGGCATCAAAGTGTCCATATTGCTAGCAATATATATACTATGACCTCAGCTGTAGATGTACCATTATCTTCACAGGAATGTAAAATAATTTGAGTTGAATCTTCTTTAAGTGGAACTCTTGACAATATATACAGTATATATATATATATATATATATATATATATATATATATATATATATATATTTATATTGTTTTAGACAAACTGACAAAGCGTCAATAATGGAAGAGCGCAGGGGCATAGCTACATTAGTCTGCCCGTCCCCAGCAGAAATCCGATGGCTGGACCCACCCCCAACCACTATCACATGGTGGGGGAAGCTAGCGGGGCCCAGTACATAATGGCTTGATTCACTAACCAACGCTAAGTGTTAGCGCGGGAGTAAAAAAGAGTTTTCTGGCAATAAGCCGGTTAGTGTGCCTTATCTGAGGTTAGTGTGCCTTATCTGAACTTAGTGCCCCTTAAGTAGCTTTGTGCACACTAACATATTCGCAAAGCTACATCGCGCACTGCACCGCACACAGCGTAATGCACCGATCTTTACGCACAGTGCAACGCGATGTGACGGTGCAGTGTGCGATGTAGCTTTGTGCATCTTTTAGTGTGCACAAAGCTAATTAAAGGGGTGCTAAGTTCAGATAAGGCACACTAACCTCGGATAAGGCACACTAACCTCAAATATGGTTAGCTCTGTAGTTTGTGCCCACTAAGTGATAAGGCACACTAACCGGCTTACTGCCGGTTAGTGAATCAAGGCAAATGAATGCAGAGGAGTGGAGGAATATATATTGCCTGCTCCTAGAAGCAATACAGGTCCTTCTTCACTTCATCTTCAGTTTGCAAGTGCCTTGCAGCCAGTTAATCATCATGCAGCTGCAGTCCCCGTGTCATGTGACAGGGACTGAAACCTCATTGTGGTTGGCTGTCTACACAGCACTTGGAGACTGAAGAGGAAGTGAAGACAACCTGCATCATCGCTGGGAGCAGGTGATGTGTGATGCTCTACTGTAAACATTCACTGTCTCGGCATTAACTATGTACAGCTCCTGTTCTTGCCCCCCCCCCTGCAATGATGGGGGTCACATGGGCTATTGTTATGCCCTTGGAAGGGTAAGTATTTGTCACAGCTGATACCTAATAGGACTGAATGTGTAAAAGGGGAAACAGCAGGGGCATAACTATAGCCCCTGTCGGCCCCTCAACTGCAGAAGACTTACAGGGGCCTGCCAACATTGGCTGCCTGCATAAGACGATCCTGGGCAGACCAGAGCAGGCAGCATACAGAGAAAACAGGCAACATAAATTGTCAATATTGAGGTAACCTGCCATTTAGATGGAACACTGTCCCTGGCAGAGACACATATCACAGCAACCACCGGTCAGCATCAGAGAACCACTCACTAGGTCCCTCACAGGAAGTTACATCCTGCCAATGGCCTGCTGATGGAGCTGATCATTTTTCCTTCTCTGCCCTCTGATGCTGGCTGTGTGCTTGCTAGACCTGTTTGTCAGAGCAGCGTTAAGTGACAGGAGAGAGGAGTTGGGCAAATAGCCTGGTCTTTATTTACTTAGCCCTACTCTACTGTCTCTTAGCCTGGAGCTTGGTGTCACTCCCTCTGCAGGTGACTACTGGTGCTGTCCGCACACCCCACTAGTGACACTACTGGCTCCATAGTCCCCCATCTTTATGAGGGCCTTCTTGATCTCTGTCACTGTGCTACAAAAGTTAAGGTTGAAATACATAGGCAGCTGATTTCACCGCCAACACTGAATGCTTGATTTTGACGCCTGGAGTGTCAGCTGGGCGCTGCACAAATTAGTAAAAAAAAGGGTAATTTGGCCCTTGGCAATAGCCAATGTCCGAACTACGTGACCCCCTGAGGTACTACAACTTGGAAGGTAATCTTAAATTTCGCAGGCCTGGAGATTATGCAAGAGCAGGGGGAACCATTTTAGGCTCCATCCTGCACCAAAATGGCCCATGTTGATAATGAATGGACTCTGAAATACCCACAGTGAAGTTGTATGCCTGCGGTCCACCACAGTGCATGCTGGGAGAGGTAATTCATTTATGTGATTACATCTCCCGAATGGGAAATAATTCTTCCTGGGGCCCACACTGCCCAGTCTGCCTAGGAATCAAGAAAAAAAATCTTGGTGTGGATGCAGCATACAACTACAATCACATTTTCACAAATTCACATACATATAAGTAAGGATTAAAATCTGATGTGACTCAGATAAAGGGGATAAACCCTAAAAACATTATAGATTGCAATGCTTTACTACTCCAGTTTAGATTTACTTTAACCCCTTATGTTTTTTTTTTATTATTCTATGCTGTTGATGTTCAGGGATCACTGGAAACACCTTTGTGAATTAGCCCCCACATGTAAAATCTACACACAATCTAGTGTCCATAATGATTTGTCTCAATGCATCTTTCTTCCCATTACAACTTTAAAGAGGAACTCAAGTGAAAATAATGTGATAAAAAAGTGCTTCATTTTTACAATAATTATGTATAAATGATTTAGTCAGTGTTTGCTCATTGTAAAATCTTTCCTCTCCCAGATTCACATTCTGACATGTATTACATGGTGACATTGTTACTGTGGGCAGGTTATGTAGCTGTTTCTAGCTGTTCTGGCTATTACAGACAGCTGTAAACAGCCATTTCCTGTCTGTGAACATTGTTACATTGTGGCAGTTTGCCCAGAGTACCGCGGTACCCAGAGCTTCTTGTGGGAGGGGTTTCACCACAATATCAGTCATACAGCGCCCCCTGATGGTCTGTTTGTGAAATGCAATAGATTTGTCATGTAAAAGGGGGTATCAGCTACTGATTGGGATAAAGTTAAATTCTTGGTCGGAGTTTCTCTTTAATAATAGCAATTGTTCCTATGTTGTTTATTGAAATATACAATTATGACATGCTCAATGACAGATAAAAACACGTGAAACTGTGTAGCATGGCCTCATACTTATCCATGTTGACAATTTCAGAGATAATGAGCTCTTCAACCACTGACAACAAATAGGAGATCTTGCACTTTGTATGTAGTCAACGTGATGATGTGTACCCAGCTGCTGTATTCACTCTCAGACAGTGCTTAATGCACTATAGCATAACTATAGGTGAGGAACAGTCAGTCCAAATATGAGCCATACATCAGAGTGACATGGCACCAGTGATTTGATATTTATGACGCATGTTCTTTTTATTGCAGTAAGGAAAGACATTTCTACCTAGTACCCAAAAAGAAAAAAAGATGTCTTCATTATTTTTTCAGGATCCAATAGATGGACCTTTCTTAGATAATAAAATATTACATGACTATGTTTTGGATTTTAGCTGTTGTGTTCACTTAGTTGTCGAAATGTGTATTTTCTGTTTTTGAAAATCTGAAAAATAAAGAACATAGAACAAACATATTTTCAACATTATCATTCAGGATTAACTTTTTCACAAGCCACAACCTTTATACCACAAAGTCCCCTCCATGGGGATTGCCTGATGCTGGATACGTGTGCTTGCCAGTTGCTTGAGCAACCAGCCAAAAAAGCACAAAACTCCCCCTTGTGCAGCAGAAAATACTTACCGAGCCACCAGGCTCCGGCTTCTACCCCTTCTGTAGCGTTTTCCAGTATCCTCTGCGTATGGCTCCTGGCATGTCACCTGACCCGAATCGGAGGAAACTTAGAGGAAGAAATGCAGCGCTGGATCCTGGTGAGGTGAGTATTGGGCAGTGGCTGCCTGAGTTGACGGGGAGGAGTTCTCTAGCATTTTAATAAGTTCTGAATTTAGGGTCTAAAAGCAGAAAAAATTGCACCACTTTTAGACCTATAATCCAGAATAAATCAAAATCCCAAGGAGGTTACATTAAATGGATGCTGTGCCTGTTCATTTTGAAATGGGTTTCTGAGCCTGGCCTAGCAAAATAGATAGCACCAAGCAAGCTTGGACAAGAATGTTCACTTCTGCTATTTTTACAGTGATTTTATTGTAATTCGAAGATAACGTTTAGGAATAAAATCTTCTACAGAGTTGCTGATTAGCATAGCACTTTAAATGTCATTTTTTTTCTTTTTTTTAAGGATTTATTCACACTAGTGAGGTCTGGAAAACAGGGACAGTTTTGGTTCATTTTCTTTTTAAATGTGTGTTATTTTATCCTTTATGTTATCATTACTTAAATAGGTTAAAAAACCTTATCTTTATAGTATTCCATATATTTTAGTTGACCTCCAGTGTACTGACGTGTTCTTGAGCCTCTAGAAACCTCAGAAGTGACAAGAGGAGACACAATCTGAAACCACTAAGTGCAGCACTATTTATCACCCTGAAGAATTATAGTATGAGGGATTAGGTTACCTTAAGACAACCACTCATCACACTTGTAAAAAAATATTTTATACTCAACTCTACTCAGGTATTTCAGGATTCTATATGGTTGGCTCATTTAAAACAAAAGAGAGAAAAAAAGAAAAAGAAAAAGAAAAGAAACCGTGCTTATAAGTGTAAAAGACCAAATAAATAAAATGTGTATATTCGTAAAAGACACCTGAAAAATAGTATATTTTTTTGGTGGTGTAAACTAGTAGGGAAAAGGGCAAGAGTACATACTCCTCCAGTGTAATCCAGTGTTACTAAAATCCACATTTGATAACTTGTCAAACTTTTCTCACATTTATGTACACACAAGAATACATTATGTTTTTTTTTTTTTTTAAGTACAGACAGTATGACAAGTACTTTAGTATTGGTTAAAGTTTTCTTTAAGTTGCAGTTATAGCAATACTGCTGCTGCTATTACTACCTCTAAATATTTTTATTTTTTCTTTGTAGGAGACAAGCATGTTGATTCTTGCTATAAATTGTGTTAGTGACAATGTACTAATCAGTAAGACATTTATCTTCTTTACCAACCTACCAAATCTATATTATTTACCAATGTCTGCTTTTACGTACCAATGTTTATTTCTTACTTTATAATGCACCACAGTAGGAATAAATCATCAATAATAATAATAATACTAATACTACTTATGGATAAAGTGAAAGGCTGGCTTAAAGCAGAACCGATTTAATTAAAAACTGATCATGCCTTGTATAATAAACATTAAGGAGGCACTGCAATGACATAGTAGAATGCAGTAAATTACCCACTTTTAATTCAATGTTCCTGGTTTCAACAGAAACAATAACTATATACAGTATTGCTGTATAGAGGTGTGTAACCCCGCCCTCCCAGTGATGTCAAGCCTAGGCTGATTAATGATGTGCCCTTCTCCCAGTGCACTCTGGGAGACCAGGTCCTATTGTTCAATTCACTTTTTCTCTTAAGTTTTCACCCAGAAGATAATTTTTCATCTGCTGTTTAAAGTAACACTCGGCAATTGAAAAAGTACCAAAAAAATGTAATTATGTTGAGCATTTTCTTGCTTATTTGGAGCTTAAAAGGCATTTTATTGGTAATAAGTTGTGAACATATCACCTAGGAAGAAAATGCAGGAAAAAAATGAATTAATTTAGTACTAAGGTGTTTTTTTTCTTTTCAGCTCAGATCAATTCCTCAAATGCAGGTTTCAAGCGCTTAAGACATTCCTACCTGTGATAAATTGATACATTCCATCATGTGAATCGGGGAGAGGAAAGATTTTACAAAGGGCAAACACTGGCTAATTTATTTATAAAATTATTATTGTAAAAAAAAAAAAAAAAAAAAAAAACAGCAATGTTGTTCATTAAAATGTTACTGCAGTTTTTCATTACATTTTAATACAATGTTTTAAATAATATTTTTGATGTATAACTATTCATATAACTAATTGCAGAGTGAAGCCTCTCATGTCCCCTTCCCCCACCCCTTTGGGCATCCTGCCAAAGTCGGGTCATGCTGGGACATACTACACAGGCTCCCAGAATCGCATATGGAAACACATTTCTAGAAAAAAATTGCATGTGTTTGCATTTTCCACATATTTGCATTTTGTACTTGCATTTTGCATGCGGTTTGCATGTGTTTGCATTTTCCATATATTTGCATTTTGTACTTGTGTTTTGCATGCGGTTTGCATGTGTTTGCATTTTGAAAGATAGTGGTAGCTTGAATTTGATGCAGCAACCCACTTATCAATAATGTACACAATGGTGGAGGAGTAACTATTGTTTTTTTATTTTTATTTTATTTTTTTATTTTTTCCTATGTATGCAATATGGTCAAAGCTTTTTTGTTAAATTCTCATTTAAAAAAAGAATATATATAAAAAAGAAAAATGAATGTGATGGATGGTGATGCAGCATTCTGTTACAAAAAAAAAATTCTTCTTCTTAAAGAGCTACTCTAGCAAAAAAAGTAAGCAGTTAAAATCGGACAGTACCAACAGGTCCTGGACTAGTCCATCTCCTGATGTGGGATTCTCAGGGTTTTCTTTGTTGTTATAAGAATTTCCTGAATGGCAGTTGCAAAGTCTAATTGACAAAGTAGTGTGCAAACATGTCGGGAAGCTGGCTGGTATCTTCTATTTTAGCAGTTAACATGCTAGTCAGGAAATGCTTTTGAAAACAAAGAAAACCCTTAGATTTCCCCACGAGGAGATGGACTAGTCCAAAACCTGTCGGTTCTGTTAGATTTTAACTGCTTTCTTTTTTTTGCTGGAGTGGTCCTTTAAATTTAAAAACAACATTGCACTTTAAAAAAAAAAAAATAACATTCATATGATCTGTATCAACACAGAAAATTGCTGCAGTGTTTTTGGTATCTCAACCTCTCTAAAAATAGGAGGTGCAGAAGTGTGGTGGAGATCTTGTGAAACCTACCTTACCATATAGGGCATGCATTGCTTCCTCCTGGCTCAGTAAACTGAGAAAGCTCTTCTTGAAACTCCAAATCAGTTCACAGCAATACAAGTAAATAGTTAATATGACACTGATACATTTCAAATTACTCAACGCAAAAGTTACTTCTCCTATTCAGCAGAGAAAAAAATGGATAATCTGCAAAGGTCTTGTTCTTCTAAGTCTCCTTTTTTATTAAATAAAAATGTAAATAACTCATTTTTTGTTAAATAACCCCCATTACATATTCATTCCAGAAGCAGAATAAATGAATCTCATAGAGATTTATTATAGTTTAAAAAAAATGGGATTCAGGGAGGTTCACATATTCCAGATCCAGAGCTGTTACGCGTTAATTCATTCATTATTTTATTAGATCTATAGTAACAGTCCCTGAATGTACAAAGATAGATAGATAGATAGATAGATAGATAGATAGATAGATAGATAGATAGATAGATAGATAGATAGATAGATAGATAGATAGATAAATAGATACAATGCATGTTGGTAAGAAGAAAACATTTATGAGCAGCACTTACTAATGTTTCCTAGTTAGCTGAACTATTCTGCAAATGCCAAGTATATTGCACATTCACTGTAGACTAACACCAGAAATAGATGCCAGCTCCAGCTCACTCTCACGGTTTGGAAATACATCCTGCATGTGAAACATGTGCCCTGAGATGGAAAATACCTCTGAATAGATCCACAATTAGAAAGGCATGCTGTTCCCTAGGTAGAGTAATTCACACTGGATACTAATGTTCTCTGGTGATTGCTATAAGTGTTTTATTTATGAACTGCACTATGCTTAATATATTCTTTCAAATCCTACTACATTTGCTCAGTGTTTCTATCTTTCTACTGCAGAATGCCAAGAGTTGTGACTGCCAGTAGGAACTTATTTTGTGTAGGCATCTGGATTATTTCAACCAGTGCTCTTTGATATTTAAATTCAAACATTGGTCTTCATTTATTATTTTTAGCAAAAGAGTAGAATAAAATGAAAGAGTAAACAAAATATCTATTTTTCTCTCCTTTCTTCCACCTCTGTCTCACTCCAAAAAAAATAAAAAGTCCCCTTATCTGTCAGATTGCTTGATTAAATAAACTTTATTAACTTAACTTCTTTTTTTCTTATAGTGTTTCAAGTAAAGGCAAACATACAACTAAAGGACCGAGGATAATTTAAATCATATTGCAATTGAAGTCCTCCCCTACCCTCCAATATAAATCAAACCTGTTAGGTTCAAATTGTCAGCAGTGGCTGCATATGCACTGCTGACAGCTGACTTCTCTTTAACACCGCCCCCTCCTTTCCTGTGTCTGTGAATTTGGCTACTTGCCTGACCTGATCAGTGACACTATTAAATTTACTGGTAGACAAAAATGCACACTGTCTCTGCTGTAACATGCCTTTCTAGTGACAGACAGTCAATGAATATGCTGCCATTTACTTGTGAGGAGACAGTAGGGATCATAGTAAGTCCTACCCACCTGGTTTCTTTTCACAGCTTGCAGCATAAGCTTTTGATAATGCAAAATCTGCAAAAGTGTATATCATTTGGACATCATATTGGCTTATATTATTGAATTTCTATTAACCAATTTACGCCCACCTAACACCAATGGGTGTGAACAAGGCGGCTCCCCCAGGACTGTGGTGGAGATTGCAGGGGATCCCGTCATCAGCATGCCAGTGGCAATCACCACTAACAGAGTGTTAGATGGTGAAACTGCCATCTATTTACACTGTACAGCGCTATGATTAAGGCAGCACTATACTGGGGACAGCCATGACACTCAGCTGTCCCCCTGGGGTGCTCAGAGAGTGATCGGCTCTTATAGGCTGATGTCTATGAGAGCCTATCGCTGTGATTGGCAAGCAGAGGAGAGAGGGAGGGGGTAATAAAAAAAATAAAAAAAATAGCCAAATGTTTAAAAAAAAAAAAATTAACATTAAAGCAGTGATCAGAGAAAAAGGGGGGGGGGGGGGGTGTTTCATTTGAGTGCTAATTCATATGACCTTGCAGCATGCTCGTAAAGCTGCAGTGGCCAGAATTGTAAAGAATAGCCTGGTCATTAGGGGGTGTAAGCCTATGATCCTTAATAGTTAAACCTTTAGCAGCCAATATAGAGGCTTGCAAATGCTCCAGGTCAATTCAGTTTAGCACAGTTTTTCTTATTTGTTACATTTCCTTGCTTATAATTAGTACTTCTGTAATGTGTATTTATTGTCACCACTTGTCACTAGGGAGCAGTGTGAGACAATACTTCTGCTTTCAGATTCTATATTTTATGATAGCAGAGAGACATGAAAGCATTCCAAGAATTTACAGGACTACGAGATCTTCCGACTGAGTGCAAAAGCAGTGCACTTATCTAAAACGAGATAATTCCTTTGAAGCTGCTAATTGGTTAAAAGCTGATTCTGGGGAAAAAAATCTGCATTACCTAGGGCTAAAAATGATATGGCACTCTAGAAACCAAAAGATTAAATCTATTTTCTTGCACCTCAGGTATATGGGGTTTGAATCCCACCAAGGACCAAGGTTGGCAACCCTCTGTAAAGTTATAGATCTTACCCCATCATCAATAGTGTCCATAAAAACATGAACGGTCCACAAATGTACCCCACTGGATGCCTCAGATGCAGAGTATAGAATATGGAGTGTACTGGTGCAGATATCTCATCTGTTTTAAAGTACTTTCACTACTTTCCCTGTAAATGGTCTCTTGGTGGGTGCAGAAAGCACAGCATAGTAGTTTTGGGGAAGGTAGAATGAAAGTCACAACCTTTATAATTTAGCAAAAATCATTCTCCAGAAGTCTGCACACCACGTACAATCCAGATACTTCACAGATACCCAAAAGCCCAACCAGAAGCTTTATTTTTGCACCAGGATGATTCATCAAGGTGCTTGTTTTCCAAGAACACCCCTTAAAGAGACACTGAAGCAAAAAAAAAAAAAAAAAGATGATATAATGAATTTTATATGTAGTATGAATAATTACTAGAATATTAGTAGCAAAAATATTCTCATATTTTTATTTTCAGTTGTATAGTTTTTTGTATATTTTTTTTATTTTTTTTATAACATTGCATTATTCTCTAATGTTTGCAGTTTACACACTACTCAGCATTCTAAATTATTTTACAGAGCAGGCCAGTGAACTATTGACCTGTCCTCTGCAGAGAAAAAGAAAATACAGTGACTGACAGTTGCGATAACAAGCTTCAGAAGACAGAGCTGTCTGCGACTTTGAAAGTTGTGAAGCTCAATGGCTCTTTTGCATAGATAACAGCTGGAGTTTCTTAACTCTTCCTGTACTGGAAACAATATTAGACGTATGTCTCTGCTTCTTATGTTTTATTTCTTAGCTGTACTACACATACAAATCATCATATTTTTTTTCACTTCAGTGTCTCTTTAATTAGCTCACTGCCACGCTGGCTTGGAGAACGGAGTTTTTACTCAGCAGACTAATACAGTCTTCATTGCCTCCTCACAGTCTGACCTACACTCACACACCTCCACCTTTTCTTCCAGATTTCAATACAGTGACAGTCTTAAAGAAATATGCCCTTCAAAAAAGGCAGCAATATATACAAAAACAGCAGAACAATTTGTGGGGCCACATTTATAAATCACACTCTTCCAAAACTTTATGCAACAGCTGGATTATTTTCTGTGGTAAAAGCTGTGGATTATTTTCTGTGGTAAAAACATTAGTAAAATATTTACTTACAAAAGTGTGGGAGGATCTTTTGGTTCTTTAAGCTTATCAGCTATATTGTTTTTCAAAATACAGATTTGCTGCACATTGCAGTAACTTCATTTGCATTCAGTGGCATTTATTCTGTGCGAGATTGAATGGGCCTGATGCAATTGCTACAACCATCAGTGCCAAGGGCTGGTGATTATTTAACTCATGCGAATAAGAATTTATACAATTCAATTAAGCAAACAGAGTTAGTTGGAAATTGACTCATCCAGCTATGCAAAAAAACAATCTAACTTGAATGTCTTTCTATCATACTGACATGTTGTTTCTCCTAATTCAGTCAGTGATTTTGATGTAGGAGGCGTTAATGTTAAAAACTGAAGATAGATGAATGCTGAACTTTTCACCTGCTCTGCCCAAGATATATTTGACATAGTGTAATTGTTTAATTTAATTCATACCGTGGTCCCGGGTTCCACAGCCTAGTCTGATAGCAACTATCAAAAGCCTATTCTAAAACTATCAATGTCATATTGGTGCCAACAAAAAAAATGCTCTCGAGATTGAGATAGGGAGACAAAGGTGCCTTGCCTGTGGTGCAAGAATGGCCAAAACAACCTTTTGCCAAGGTCCTCTATGCTTACATGTGTGGCTTTTCTAGTAAAACCAGCAAAAACTGAATTAGCCACCAGGATTTCCTATTGGTCTATGCACTAGGATTCCTTCCTGCTCTCAGTGGTGCTGTGTCAAGAATCAACTGCATGAACAAGTTCTGTGAAGTTGACCATGTATAGATGAAGCAGTGTTCATGAGGTTAGATGCTTTTAGAAAAAAATAATCATAATTTAACCATTTCCTCTAAATATGTAGAGGTCAAAAGTGATCCTTTTTACCTATATACCCGAGACTTAGAGACATACATATGGGGGTCCCTTTATTAATGAAGAGGGCTTCTAAGTTTCACCCACAATAAATCCCCCCTGGACTTAACTCCAGATTCATCTCTTACAAAGTCCCATCATTGTCATGGACCTTGCCGGGTGGTATGTATTAGGATGGTGGAGCCCCAGCTCAGCAATTAAGGCCATACCAGCCTGCAAGAGGCACAAAAGGTTAAAGAGCCCCTTAAAGAGGGAAAGATATTTACTTTTTTTTTATAAAAAAAAAAATGTGTAAAAAAAAACCTGACCATTCTTAGATGAAGGAGGGACTTCTTGCCTATGTGAAGCAGGTGATAAGGTGACGCATTTTTTACTCATCTACATGTGAAATATCCCCCCCCCACCCCACACTTCACCCCAAACTTAGCTACAAAAAGGAATTGAAATGAGAGAAAATGTGTCCAAGCAAGTTCTTCCTTGCAGTGTCGGGCTTGTAAATATTCACCCAGCAATGCAGCGTTAATTGAAATAGGCAACTGAAACATTCCTGCATTTTACCCCTATCCAGTGCTCATTACTGGTGAGGTTTTGTTACTGTATTATATAAAACTCTGTAAAGTAACATTCAGACAGACAATACTCATCATAGGCAGTGTTTGTTCCTTTATTTAGTTCAGGAAAGGCAACAATGGCTAAACAACTACATGTCCCAACATGCTGGAACATCTCAGCACAAAATCAATGGAGAACTTCCAGAACTCAGTTGTGCGTTATGGCTCACCTGAAATTAGGATCTGGCAAATTGCATTACATTTTACTGATCATTCTGAAAGGTTTATCCATTAAATGTGTGAATACATTTGCATCCCGTAGTATAAAGGTTTGGAATAAATAATAATAGCAAGGAAAGTAAATATTAACTGAACAGTTCAAAAAAGCAAGCTGTAAAAGATCATTGGTCTTCTTCATCAGGCACAGTGCTGAACCTGATGCAGGAAATAGAAACAAATTACCAAATGATGCAAATACAGTACATTGGCAAGTGTCAAGCTCCTTAAAATGCTTATAGAAAGGACTCCCCCATATACTTCTTTTTTTATTGGTCTGTTGCAGCTGCAGTGCCACCTACAGGATAAAAAATAAATACACCTACATAATTATGCAATATAGGATCTAGGCTGCTCTTTTATAACTCACACAGCTACAACCGATGCTTTGCATCTAAAATATCTAGACAATTTACTTTGGGTCTATTTTAAAACAGCCAGAAAACAGCATATGTAGAGATATTTTACACTAACAAGGGAGAAGTGAGCTGTGTATTTTGCATAATAATGTAATTGTAGTGTTGAGAGAATATGTAATATCTAATCAAAAACAATGCCGCAATTATTGGCATAACAAATTAAAGAATTATTCTACCCCCAAACCGGAAAACAAAACAATTACATGGATTATATGATAAACAAATGGTAACTATATTCACAGCAAAGGTGCATCTGTGTGTAGAGGTGCCGAGCAGATTGTTCTGTGTACTTTGTTTTCTGTATTTTAACATTTTGAAGCCTTGTTCTGACAAGTCTTCTTCCAACACAGGTGCAAGTTATAAGGCGTTCAAGTTATAATGCATTAAATTAAAAGACATCTGAAGTGAGAGGGATATGGAGGCTGCCATGTTTATTTTCTTTTAAAGGGAAAAAAACAAAAAAACAAACAAAAACGAATAGACTGTAAGCATTATGGTAAGGCTCCGTAGGACCCAGAGACTTCCCTCTCCTTGGGTGAGTATCTTTTTTTTTTTTTAAATTTGCTTCAGACTCTCGTTAAGCTATACCAGTTGCCTGGTTATCCTGCTGATCCTCTGCCTCTAATACTTTTAGCCATAGACCATGAACAAGCATGCAGCAGGTCAAGTGTTTCTGATATTATTGTCAGATCTGACAAGATTAGCTGCATGCTTGTTTCTGGTGTTATTCAGACACTACTGCAGCCAAATAGATCAGCAGGGCAGCCAGGCAACTGGTAATATTTAAAAGGAAACATGGCAGCGTCCGTATTCTTCTCACTTCAGTTGTACTTTAAAAGGTAACTCCCCTGCTGTTAAACATTCATATGCATCAATACTACACTAACTATTCTGCAAATAAGTGTTAAAAATTACTTTTTTTATTTCAGTCTTCAACCAGTTATACCTTTAAAACATAATTCAAAGTGTATCTGAAATCGCACACTACCTTGTTTATTTTATAGGTCAATGTTGCTCATCCCTCTAATCATTAACACATATGCTTTCTGCAGGTCTTGTGGCTAGTAGGATGTAGTTTAGGCAATGATTATGTGTAGGTTGCCTCAAAACCTGCATAACTTAAGCCGTTTATGCCCTTGCAATTATGATTGGCCAATCACGGACCAATATTACCACCTCTATGTAATATAAGGGTCAACAGATATTGAATACTAGCAAAAATCCTCATACTACAGGGAGGTGGTAAAATTGGTCAGGGATTGGCAAATCCTAATTGAAATTGTGTACCAGACTTTAAATGTATCAGTATTTAACCACTTCACTTTCTGGATTTTTTACCCCTTAAGGTTCCTGACAATTTTTGGAATTTCAGTTGTGATGCTATTGATACAGCAATAACTTTTAGGCACATACAGAGGGGGGTGCTCTGAGTGCTCAAGCACTCCCTCTTTTGAAAGCCCCTCTAATGTGGCCCCTTCCCACTGGAGTTCCTCCGTGTGTAGTGCACTGTGCACTACACAGTGTAAAGATACTTACTAGCCAACGCCATCCAAACTCCCCCCCCCCCCCATCCCTCCCCCCAGAAAAAGAGCAGAATAACAGCCAGGCCAGCATCAATAGAGTCAGACAGGATCCCCTTCAGTTCAGGCAGTCTCACTCCATTCCCGTGTTCTGCACCGGTGATGTGCCCCTTTGCTTGCCTGCTTTCATAGAGACTCACCACACTAAGCACAGCACCAGGCACAGGAACACACAGTCTGGGCTCGTTCACATTAGAGGAGTTTTTGGGAAATTATATGCATAGGCGATTTTCAAAAATGGCCCTGAAAGCGCTTACACCATTATTTCCAATGAGATAGTTTTCATTGCAGTGTTCCGTTCCCTTCCACTCAGATAAGTGCTGCATGGACCATTTTTGAGGCGATTTTGCCTCAATGGAAGGTATAGGAAAAACTCCAAATGCTCACAAAATCCCTTTGTGCAGCGATTATGTTTGCATTTTTAAGAATACATTGTATTTATTCATTTTTGGGGACACATTAATCACTTCCTGACTGATGTAAGGAAGTGATTTAAATAATCGCTCTCCTAAAGTGCTTAAAAAAATGCTTAGCAAAAATAGACAATGCACAGAAATCTCCGGAAATTGCTAAACAAAAATGCGTCAAAAAATGCCCAACGCGAATGGCCCCGCTATCGGATTGCAATGGGAACGAGGCCTCAGTGATTGTCAGGAACACACAGTCAGTAAGAGATAATAGGTGGCAAATTATTGCCCACTGTTTCCTTTACAGACTGGCGTTAAGTAACGTCCCGGCGCAGTTTTGACCCCATAGAGATGGCAGAACACACGGCTCTTATTTTCCTTTGTTTTGGGAGTATGCTGTAATTGCAATGGTATTTCCACTCACATTCACAGCATGCGTGGTGAAACTTCAATGAACCCTCTCACTGTTACGCGGAATTACAAAATTGCATGAAATTATGGATGGATTACACAAAATAAATTTAATTTCAAAATCATATTTATGTATGGCCATAATTGCAAAAATGTACCTGAAATTTCATGTGATTATAATTATAAGATTACGATCATCACTACAATTTATCACAAAGGAAATGGGTCCCCTTTTTTTAAATTTGAGCACCCCCCACTTAAGGATCCTCTTTCTTTGGGTAGTATTTTTTTCAAGAATTGTTTAATTGTATAGGCTACAGAGAAAAAATAGGCATAAATGTAGAAAATACACTTTTTTTTCATTTTTCACCCTTCCTATTTTTTCACATGACAAGTGCCACAGTAATTTAAAATGTCTCAAAACATATTTTTTGGCTTGTCCCAATTAAAGTAATACGATACATGACCTATTTAAATATTAGTTGTGCATATATAGCGGGCCATTATCTCCAGCCTAACGGTCTGTAGCGACTGGAAGTGATCTTTAGCACAGCAAAGTTTGGGGACCCCAGTGCTGTACAGATGCATCACTAGGCAACAGCACAGTGATGCATCTATACAATGTTGGGTCGGGTCCTTGAACTGAAGTCCTAGTGACTTCATCTGATCACAACGGGTGGCAGCCATTACAGGTGTCAAAAGATCTTTATGCAGAGTATAGGTGACACAAGGGGTTAATTGACTTGGTAGGAGTTAAAACTTCAATGCAAAATAATAATAAGACACTGTCACTTTAATAAACTTTAAAAACACTTTAAACTTTTTTTTTTCCTCCCAACTTTATTGGATCCATTCATTTAAAAAATGTGTTCAGAAGAATGCAATATTTTACTACAGTTTACTGAGTTGCATGCAAGCTATTACGGAAACCAACATCCTCCAATGGTAGACAGGTGCATTTTATTTGAATGCTGGGTGTGTATTTTATCCCACTAGTGGGGCTTGCACTCTCAAGCAGGTAGTCATAAGGATGCAATCTGTTTTTAAGTAGCGCTGTTCCTTTCCTCGCCATGTACAAATGTAAGTAACTTTGGTCAGCTGCTCCCATTTAATAGCATTGCTTATTGATGTTTATTTATTTATTTATTTGTTGTATTTATAAAGCGCCAACATATTACGCAGCGCTGGACATTAATTTAGGTTACAGACAATATTTAGGGGTGACAAACAGCAATATGACAATACAGGAATACAAGAAAACCAGATCACACAGCACAGTATGAGTACAAGGTCATGCTTAGTCAGTCACTGGATGGGAGCATGGAGTTAGGCAAGTTAGGTTCACTCAAATGCATAGCATGGGTGCACAGTAATAGAGGTGCATGATCAGGTAGGACACAAAAGGAGTGAGGACCCTGCCCAAAGGCTTACAATCTAGAGGGAGAGGTAGGGACACGAGAGGTAGGGGACCAGAGTTCGGCTGTGGGTTTAGAGCAATTGTGAGGGGTGGTAGGCAAGAGTGAAAAGGTGAGTTTTGAGGGCCTTCTTGAAGGTGTTGAAGGAGGGGGCTGCCCTAATGGGTGGAGGTAGTAAGTTCCATAGTGTCGGAGCGGCTCTTGAGAAGTCTTGGAGGCGTGCATGGGACTGGGTGATGCGGGGGGCGGTCAGGCGAAGTTCATTGGAGGAGCGGAGTGAGCGGCTTGGTGTGTATCTCTGAGTAAGATCAGAAATGTAGGTTGGACAGGTTTTGTGGATGGATTTGTAGGTCAGACACAATATCTTGAATCTGATTCTGGACTGGATAGGAAGCCAGTGGAGGGATTCATGGAGGGGAGCCGCCCTGGTGGAGCGATGGGAGGAGTGGATAATTCTGGCAGCCGCATTCATGATGGACTGCAGTGGGGCTATTTGGGTCTTAGGGAGTCCAGACAGAAGGGCATTGCAGTAGTTGAGGCGGGAAATTATGAGGGAATGGATGAGGAGTTTGGTGGTGGCAGGGGTCAGGAAAGGGCGAATCTTACAGATGTTACGAAGGTGGAAGTTGCAGGACTTTGTGAGGTTTTGGATGTGGGGAGTGAAGGAGAGTGCGGAGTCCAGGGTGACACCCAGACAGCGGGCTTGAGAGGTAGGGTGAATAGTAGTGTGGTTAACAGTGACCTGCACATCTGGGAGGTCCAGGGATGACCGGGGTGGGAAGATCATAAATTCCGTTTTGTCTAGATTTAGTTTTAGGAACCTAGCGGACATCTAGGAAGAGATGGCAGATAGGCAGGAGGAGACCTTGTCCATGGTAGTGGTGGATATGTCAGGGGTGTGGAGATAGATTTGGGTGTCATCTGCATACAGATGATAGTTAAAACCCATGGAGGAGATAACCTTGCCAATAGAGGATGTGTATAGGGAGAACAGTAGGGGGCCAAGGACCGAGCCTTGGGGGACTCCCACTGAGAGGTGGTTGGGGGTGGACAAGGACTCATTGAAGGAGGTCGTGAAGGAGCGGTTGGAGAGGTAGGATGAAAGCCAGGTCAGGGCGAGATCGTGAATGCCCATGGATTGGAGGGACTGGAGGAGTAGGGGATGATCTACTGTATCAAAAGCTGCTGAAAGGTCAAGGAGGAGGAGAATGGTGTATTTACCTTCAGCTTTAGCTAAGGCAAGGTCATTGACCACTTTGGTGAGAGCCGTTTCGGTTGAGTGGGCAGGCCGAAATCCAGATTGCAGTGGGTTTAGTAGTGAGTTGGCATTGAGGTACTGGGTCAGGCGTTTGTGAACCAGACGCTCAAGGAGTTTTGAGGCGAAGGGGAGGAGGGAGATCGGGCGGTAGTTGGAGGGTAGCGAGGGGTCGAGGGAGGGTTTCTTGAGCAGAGGCAGTACAGTGGCCTGCTTGAAGTCTGAGGGGAAGGTGCCTGTGGATAGGGAGAGGTTAAACATGGTAGTGAGGACTGGGGCCAGATCCGTGAAGTGAGGCTGAAGTAGATCAGAAGGGATAGGGTCAAGGGGGGAGGTAGTGGTATGGGAAGTCTGCAGTAGGTGGTTGACCTCCTCAGTGGTAGTAGGAGTGAAGGAGGTGAGGGGAGGATAGGGTGGAGAAGGAGTAGGTTGTGAGCAGGTGGGAGGTGAAGATTGAAGATTGGATATTTCCTGACGGATGGAGACTATTTTGTTGGTGAAGTGGGTGGCTAAATCTGTGGCAGAGAGGGAGGAAACAGAAGGTGGGGGGGTGGGTTTAAGCAGGGAGTTGAAGGTGCTAAAAAGACGCCGGGGATTGGAAGCTTGTGCTCCGATGAGCTTGGTAAAGTATTCCTGCTTCGCATGAGCAAGGGCAGTGTGGAACTGCTGCAGGTTAGTCTTGTACTGTTTAGTTGAGTTTTCCGCCATTTTCGTTCAGTGGCGCGTGTTTCCCTCTGGAGGTTGCGAGTATGGGTAGTGCGCCAGGGCTGGGGGTTAGGGGGTCGGTTGCGGCGGAATATTGGTGGAGCAGCTTTCTCTAGGGCTGATGAGAGAATTTGGTGATACTGAGCTGCAGCAAGATTAGGACAGGTTAGGGTGGGGAGAGTGGAGGATAGGCCATGGAGGGAGTCAGCAAGGACGCCAGGGTTGAGCTTGCGTCGGTCTCGCTGCCATCGACCAGGTGGGTGGGTGGGTAGTTTGGAGGTGCCTTCCGTGAGGAGGTTGAAGGCGAGAAGGTAATGGTCTGAGGGTGGAAATGGTGCGATGTCGAGGTCTGCAATGGTGGTGGATTTAGTGAATATAAGGTCGAGAGTGTGACGTGCAGTGTGAGTGGGGGCGTTGGTGTGTTGTACTAGGCCATGTGAGTTGGCTATGGTGAGTAGCCGGGTCGCAACAGAGTTCTTGGGTTCATTGATGGGTATATTGAAATCCCCGAGGATGATGGTGGGGAGGTCAGAGGAGAGGATGTGTGGGAGCCAGGAGGCAAGGTTGTCGAGAAATTGTCGTGTGGAGCCCGGAGGGCGGTATAAGACTGCAACAATGGCTGGGAGGGGATTGTAGAGGCGGATAGTGTGGGCCTCAAATGATGTGAATTGTAGGGAGGAAGGTGGAGTGAGGACACGGAATGTGCAGGATGGGGAGAGGAGCAGACCCACCCCTCCCCCGGTCCTGTTGTCTGGTCTGGGGGTGTGACTGAGGTGAAGCCCCCCGTATGAGAGGGCAGCCTCTGCGGCAGAGTCAGAGGGGGTGAGCCATGTCTCAGTGAGTGCGAGGATGGTGAGGGATTTGGAGAGGAAGAGGTTGTGGACCTCTGTAAGTTTATTGCGGACGGATCTGGCATTCCAGGGACCGCAGGGTAGGGGGAGCATGTGCTTGTGAGTGGGATGGATGGAAATGAGGTTGGGGCGAGGATGGGTGTTGAAGTTATTTGTGGACAGAGAGCTGTGAAGCGGGTCAGCAGGGGATGCTTGTCTGGCAGCAGGCTGTGGCCCAGGGTTAGGCGATATATCACCAGCAGCAAGTAAGAGTAGGAGGGAGAGAGTAAGCAAATGTGAATGGGATTTAAATGTTTGTGAGGTTTTTGAGCTGCTGGTGGGAGAGAGAGATTTCAGGAGAGCTAACAGTTCATGAGAAGCTGAGTAAGGTGAGCAGAGCAGAGCAGATGAAATGAATATGGAGTGAGGTACACTGGGAGGATGCATATTGCAATGCAACTTGTAGATGTTTGCAGACAGGCAGAACATAAGAAAAAGTGCAGTAAACATGGTAAGTGTCAATGATTATCAGCAGGAAATTTCCAACTCCTAAACAGTTTATATTAGTATGCAGTTAGTGCAAGCAAACCTGTGTACATAAAGAGTCTACTTGGTAGTGCAACATATGTCCAGCAGTGGCATTTTGAGCAACAGCATTGGAGGCAGTTGTGGATGCAGAGTAGTAGTTTCCAGCAGAGTCCTTTGGCTGTTGATTCCTGTTTGAATTCCTGGGTGAATTCTTGGTAAATTCTTGGTAAGTTGTTGCAAAGCACTTTGTAATAAATGGCACTTAGGAAATAAATGGCACCAAATGACCTAGGCCACAAGTGACCTTCTTGCAGTGTTTAAATAGGTATGATAGCTGCCATGGCTGAAATGGAAGTGATTCTCAATTAGAAATTGAGAAAACAGTTCAGCTGGGGTTTATGCAGAGCTTCTGTTTGGTTTCAAGGTGTGTTTGTAGTTTCTAGGGGGGGCTCAGCGCACCTCTGATTGGTGGCCATTCGGAGTCGGCCTGGTGATGTGCTGATCCACCTTTGCGCAATTTTGAATTTTTACTTAGTAGCGCACCCAGGCTATGCATATGCATAATTTAGGATTAGTTAGTGTTAGGGCCCCTCCCATGGGGGATGACTTATTCACAGTGGGAGGGACGAGTACTTAATAAGTCGCATGCAAGCTATTACGGAAACCAACATCCTCCAATGGTAGACAGGTACATTTTATTTGAATGCTGGGTGTGTATTTTATCCCACTAGTGGGGCTTGCACTCTCAAGCAGGTAGTCATAAGGATGCAATCTGTTTTTAAGTAGCGCTGTTCCTTTCCTCGCAATTTTACTACAGCTAGACCAAACCCATTTCTCATACAGAACCAGCCAGTTTGTGCATCCAGAACATTGCATGTTGGCAATCTTAAGTCCTTGTGTCAGGAACACAGTTGCACCCGGCTTCACAGGCTGGTGTTATCACGAGTCACCAGCAGTTGGCTCTGCTATCCCTGCTATGTTACCTGCAGTTTCCAGTTTCACCACAAGATGGAGTATCACTTCTGGGCATGTCTCTGATCAACAGGTGTTCTCCTAGCAGTTTACCATTTTCTATTTAAGACAACCACACCCCTTGCAGGATTGCCAGATCTCGAGTTAGCTTGGCTTCTGTTGCCTGGTACATATTCTTTTACTCTGCCTTGTAATCATTTATCCTGATCTTCTTGTGTATGACCTTGGCTTGTTTCCTTACTTTTGCTACTGTTACCTGATTCTGTCTGCTCTGTACAGCATTGGAGGCAGTTGTGGATGCAGAGTAGTAGTTTCCAGCAGAGTCCTTTGGCTGTTGATTCCTGTTTGAATTCCTGGGTGAATTCTTGGTAAATTCTTGGTAAGTTGTTGCAAAGCACTTTGTAATAAATGGCACTTAGGAAATAAATGGCACCAAATGACCTAGGCCACAAGTGACCTTCTTGCAGTGTTTAAATAGGTATGATAGCTGCCATGGCTGAAATGGAAGTGATTCTCAATTAGAAATTGAGAAAACAGTTCAGCTGGGGTTTATGCAGAGCTTCTGTTTGGTTTCAAGGTGTGTTTGTAGTTTCTAGGGGGGGCTCAGCGCACCTCTGATTGGTGGCCATTCGGAGTCGGCCTGGTGATGTGCTGATCCACCTTTGCGCAATTTTGAATTTTTACTTGGTAGCGCACCCAGGCTATGCATATGCATAATTTATGATTAGTTAGTGTTAGGGCCCCTCCCATGGGGGATGACTTATTCACAGTGGGAGGGACGAGTACTTAATAAGTCGCATGCAAGCTATTACGGAAACCAACATCCTCCAATGGTAGACAGGTACATTTTATTTGAATGCTGGGTGTGTATTTTATCCCACTAGTGGGGCTTGCACTCTCAAGCAGGTAGTCATAAGGATGCAATCTGTTTTTAAGTAGCGCTGTTCCTTTCCTCGCAATTTTACTACAGCTAGACCAAACCCATTTCTCATACAGAACCAGCCAGTTTGTGCATCCAGAACATTGCATGTTGGCAATCTTAAGTCCTTGTGTCAGGAACACAGTTGCACCCGGCTTCACAGGCTGGTGTTATCACGAGTCACCAGCAGTTGGCTCTGCTATCCCTGCTATGTTACCTGCAGTTTCCAGTTTCACCACAAGATGGAGTATCACTTCTGGGCATGTCTCTGATCAACAGGTGTTCTCCTAGCAGTTTACCATTTTCTATTTAAGACAACCACACCCCTTGCAGGATTGCCAGATCTCGAGTTAGCTTGGCTTCTGTTGCCTGGTACATATTCTTTTACTCTGCCTTGTAATCATTTATCCTGATCTTCTTGTGTATGACCTTGGCTTGTTTCCTTACTTTTGCTACTGTTACCTGATTCTGTCTGCTCTGTACTCGTTAATCCTGATCTGCCCGTGTATGATCTTAGCTTGCTCTCTGACATTGCTCCTGTTACCTGATCCTGTACCTCGATTATATGACTATTGCGATATTGTATATTTTGTATATAGTTTGCTGTGTGTATGAGGGAGAGATTACTGTCACATGTATGTATATAGCACAGTTCATTAAAAGCACAGTTTCACTTCATCTTTGTTTCCAGACTTTTGTATATGCTGCTAAACGTGGTCACCAGATATCTTGTCTACAGAAGTCGTAACACATTTCTTTTTTTTTTCTTTCCCAATCACTGTGATTGGGTCATAATGATCAGGAGGTCAGGAACCAATAAAAACTGCAGCACTGACTCAGTTCTGAGTTCTGACTCAGCAGGAACGCACTATTGCGTCCCATGTTCCGGATCGGGCAGTGTTAAAACTACGCCAAAGGAAGCTTAAGCAGCCACAAATGGGCATAGTTTTAACTAACTTAAAGTGTACCTGAGATAACAAGAAAAAAAAAATTACACGTACATTGGGCTTCCTCCAGCCCGATCACTTCCTCTGCACCATCCTCCGCCTCCTGGATCTTTTGCAAGGGCTCTCGGTATCTTTGGCCAGTCGGCACATGTGCGCGCTCCCCATCCAGCTCCCTCAGCCAGGAGAGTTCTGCGCCTGCGTAATAGTAAAGTGCAGGTGCAGAGAGCTCACGGTGATGGGAACACAGCGAGGCGGGCACGTGCTTGCACATGTGCAGTAAGCCTTGACTGGTATACTGCATCCTTCATTCCTTACATACAGTATATATTTGAGGCACTAACCATTTTAGGCAATTATTTTTTTACTTTTTGAATGCCACAATACCCTTTAGATACTACTAACATTGTTATCCAAGGCTTTCTACTGTGTAGGAACTTTTTTCATGTCATGCATGTACCAGTGGTCTATTTATTTAAATAGTCTGGTTGTTGCAGCCCAATGCTTTGTGAACAAGTATATTGTATGCACTTGTTTGTAGTGCAGTAGCCTGAAACTTGTGCTATAAGCAGAGCAATAGGATTAAAGGGAACCAGAGATGAACGTTTCACACAAAATAAACATATCAGTCGATAGCTTGTAAAAAATAAATGCTCTACCTGATAATTTTTCCGCTCTGGTGGGCCTTTTTTAGTGTTTTTTATCCATTATTGCTCCAGGAAAAATCAAATATGGCTGCCGGCTCATATCCCTTCTGCTTCCGGGTTATGAGTTGTTCTGGATGTGCTGTCTAGGCTATATGAGACTAGGCTGCTATCTAGGCTAAATGAGAAAGGCTGCTGCAGCCTTTCATCTGTGTGCTTTCATTTTGGTATGATGTGCAGCTGCCTGTAGGAAGTGTCTCTCATAGGAATGAAACTGCAGTCATCATCATTATCTAGTGCACACAGAGCACATAGGGATCATATTGCAGCCACACTTGTCTGTTTCAGAGATTCTCTCTCAGCAGCAGCAGCCCCTCCCATGTCATCACAGCTCTCAGTATGCAAAGCAGGAAATCTGAGCCAGGAGGTGGCAGGCTTGGGCTTGAAAAGACTCCACAGAAGAGTGACTCAGCTATAATGATTCCAGGTAAAAACCTAGACTGAGCCAGTCGGGGAATCTTATCACAGCTGATAATAGACTAATTAAGCAGATAAGAATGAAACTAAAAGCAGGGTAGGTGTTTACTGTCATTTTCCCATTGATCAATGTAATAAAATACATGAGGGTGCTTTGTCTCTGGTTCTCTTTAAAGCCAATTACATTTTTCCTTAATTTATCTTGTTCTCAGAAATCAATTGTACAGATGCAGTTTGATGGATGAGACACTCCAGATAGGAGTACATATTAACTCGGCGCTGCTCAGTTCGGCGCGGGGAGAGCCGAATGACGGCTCTTACCGCTGCCGCAAAACTCAGAGGCGGCGTTAAACACTATTCCCCCTCCAAGTTGTCGCAACTCGGAGGGAGATGTAATTCGGGGTCTGGAAGCCACCAGAGCCCCGAATTACTACTACGTGCCCCGCGCAGCATAACATTGCTGCTATGGGGCGCCCAACTTCGGCACTTGGCTCTCAGAGCCGCGCGCCGAAATCAACTGATCCGCCAGATAGAAAGCTAGATCTGGTGCCATGCAGTTGTTTTAGAGTTGAACAAAGTGTGAAGTGGATAAAGCATAATTGCTGCCATATTCCCCTTTCTGGTCAGGAGGACAGGTTGGTGGAACAGAAGCCATAGTTTTATATACACATTAGCTCAAGATCCGGCATTGCTTGGGCATGTATTTGGTTGTTCTTGACACACAGTTAGGTTTGAGTCTTCTGCCAGTAACTGTGTAAGAATGGCAGCAATTTAAAATTCCCCTTGAAAATCAATCAGTGATTTTTGATTGGCTTTTGTAGGTGCTACCAACTTTCCTGAATATTAATCCTAGTCACCCAGCCACCAACTGTGCCAAGTTTGAGAACCCTGACATCAACAGTGTAAGAATGGTTGCAGTTTACATTTTCCCCATTTCAAAATTTGGTTGTTGTTGGCTCCACCCACTTTTTTGTAACCTTGACACACAGTCAGTCAATGACTAAGTTTGTGAGCTTTGGGGTCCTTGGCATCAGTAATGAGAGAATGGAAGCAGTTTATCAGCCGTTTTAGCATGCCAAGTTTGAGAACCCTGTCATTAACATTGTGAGAATGGCTGCAGTTTACATTTTCCCATTGAAAATAAATTGCTGAAATTTGATTGGCTGTTTAATACTTTGCATGAATTTATCACCTTGGTCACCTTGGCATTGAATCATTAAGTGTATTGTGCTGAAACAGCACAAGTCAAATCTTATTACACATTTTAATGAAATTGGCATGACTTAATTCTAGCGCGCACGCTATGCAAGCTACTAACAGCGCTGAATGGGCTCTTTAGCAACACACGATCTTTGTAAATGCCGCACGAGAGTGACGTAATGTGACCATGCTACTTTGGTAGCGTGGCTGCTACTACATTAAAAATAACTTGAGATGGGGATTAGGAATAAAATATACATGCCTGGGGCTTTCTCCAGCCGCCTCCGGCATGGTCGCTCCGTCGGCCTCCTCTTCTCCCTCTCCGTTTGCCCACAATTGGCCCCGGTAAGTCCTCTGGTCCAGGGCAAACTGTTGGCATGAAATTGGCATGACTTAATTCTAGCGCGCACGCTATGCGAGCTACTAACAGCGCTGAATGGGCTCTTTAGCAACATACGATCTTTGTAAATGCCGCACGAGAGTGACGTAATGTGACCATGCTACTTTGGTAGCGTGGCTGCTACTACATTAAAAATAACTTGAGATGGGGATTAGGAATAAAATATACATGCCTGGGGCTTCCTCCAGCCGCCTCCGGCCTGGTAGCTCCGTCGGCCTCCTCTTCTCCCTCTCCGTTTGCCCACAATTGGCCCCGGTAAGTCCTCTGGTCCAGGGCAAACTGTGCATTCATGTCGCGCGGGGCATCCTGGACCTGTGCAGTACTACTGCGCAGGCTCAGGAAACTCCTGGTGATGGGAGCAAGACAAGGAAGTGTACCTGCGCATGCACCGACTGGCACCGACTGACAGATTTTCTAGGGACAGTAGCGGGCAAACAGCGATGAAAAAGAGGAGGCCATGGGAGCGATCAGACCAGTGGGGGCTGGAGTTGTGATGAGCATAGAGAGACATTGGAGAGATAGGAAAAGCGATAGTTAGGAGGTCTGTTAGCTTGCTCCTTGGTGATATTTGTTGATGAAGGTCAAAAAAGTGTTCACTACCTCACCTTTATTAAAATGAATGAGGCATGGATCCCAGAGGGCTACTCCCTGGCCTGACTGAAGACTAAGTCAGTCCCCGCACACAGCATCTCTGCCTGCAGGCCACTTGACTGCCTTCTCCGCCACCACCAACAGGGTCCAGACCAGGACTGCAGGTGGATTCCTGATTTTTTAAGACTGCTGCTAGCAGCTGCCACTAACAAAAACAATAATATTTTTTTCTGGTGTGTGTACATGCCTGCCTAATTTTTCTGGCTGCACTGCGGCTGCTACAACAAAACAAAAGGGATATACATGTGTCATTTCCCCTTTGTGATTGTTACCTTAAAGGGGCTTGCGTATCACAATAAAGCAATGACCGGCTATATGAGTGTGTTGAGGGGCACACCTGACCCAAGATAATAAGGTTGTTGCTTCATTGTGGACAGTTGTTCTGTCATTGAGCTACCTCAGCCCGACCATATGGGCTTGAAAACCACCATCGCCTGCACTCTCGCCATCGTGTGCACCAGTCCAGCATGGCCATCAGTACACAAACAGCTGTTTGCGGTGCGTTACACAGTGAGTTTGGTCTATCAGTGTGAAGCAGTACACTACTTAACTGGTGATCCATGTATACACACGCAAGATGTTTTCAAGCACTTTAGACCTCCAATTTAGCAATGCAATGTGATTTCTGCCTTTTAGGAATTATAACTAGAGATTTCGCGAACCTCCGATTTTTGGTTCACGAACTTTCGCGGAAGGTTCGGTTCGCGCAAACTTTCGCGAACCACAATAGACTTCAATAGGGAGGCGAACTTAAAAATTTAGAAAAATTTCTGCTGACCGCAAAAATGATAGAAGAGATGTTTCAAGAGGTGTAATACCTGGAGGAAGACATGGTTGAGTGAAATACACATCAAAAGTCCCAGAAAAAAATATGGATTTAATACAAAGCAGTGTTTTACGGTCATAAATCTCATTGAATGTTCAATTGCAGGCCTACACTGCTTTATGACACAGGAATCCCTCCTCCCTCTCTCTCTCTCCCTCTCTCCCCTCCCGGAGGGAGGAGGGTCTCGTCTTCCAGGGAATTGTAGTATTTCAAAAGCCAGCTTACATACCTTGGCTGGGCATAGAACCCAGGTCTTAGTGTGTGGTAGGTAACTCACGTAACCACTATACCACCAACAACACTACATGCTGAAGCCAGCCTAGCATGTACCATTATGATCAATCCAAGAGAAAAATTAGCTTGTTTAAGGATTTGTAGCATGTCAAAAGCCAACTCACATTGGCTGGGAATAGAACCCAGGTCTGAGTGTGTGGTAGGTAACTCACTTAACCACTATACCACCACCAACACTACATGCTGAAGCCAGCCTAGCATGTATCATTATGATCAATCCAAGAGAAAAATTAGCTTGCTTAAGGATTTGTAGCATGTCAAAAGCCAACTCACATTGGCTGGGAATAGAACCCAGGTCTGAGTGTGTGGTAGGTAACTCACTTAACCACTATACCACCACCAACACTACATGCTGAAGCCAGCCTAGCATGTACCATTATGATACATCCAAGAGAAAAAAATAGCTTGCTTAAGGATTTGTAGCATGTCAAAAGCCAACTCACATTGGCTGGGAATAGAACCCAGGTCTGAGTGTGTGGTAGGTAACTCACTTAACCACTATACCACCACCAACACTACATGCTGAAGCCAGCCTAGCATGTATCATTATGATCAATCCAAGAGAAAAATTAGCTTGCTTAAGGATTTGTAGCATGTCAAAAGCCAACTCACATTGGCTGGAAATAGAACCCAGGTCTGAGTGTGTGGTAGGTAACTCACTTAACCACTATACCACCACCAACACTACATGCTGAAGCCAGCCTAGCATGTATCATTATGATCAATCCAAGAGAAAAATTAGCTTGCTTAAGGATTTGTAGCATGTCAAAAGCCAACTCACATTGGCTGGGAATAGAACCCAGGTCTGAGTGTGTGGTAGGTAACTCACTTAACCACTATACCACCACCAACACTACATGCTGAAGCCAGCCTAGCATGTACCATTATGATACATCCAAGAGAAAAATTAGCTTGCTTAAGGATTTGTAGCATGTCAAAAGCCAACTCACATTGGCTGGGAATACAACCCAGGTCTGAATGTGTGGTAGGTAACTCGCTTAACCACTATACCACCACCAACACTACATGCTGAAGCCAGCCTAGCATGTATCATTATGATCAATCCAAGAGAAAAATTAGCTTGCTTAAGGATTTGTAGCATGTCAAAAGCCAACTCACATTGGCTGGGAATAGAACCCAGGTCTGAGTGTGTGGTAGGTAACTCACTTAACCACTATACCACCACCAACACTACATGCTGAAGCCAGCCTAGCATGTACCATTATGATACATCCAATAGAAAAATTAGCTTGCTTAAGGATTTGTAGCATGTCAAAAGCCAACTCACATTGGCTGGGAATACAACCCAGGTCTGAATGTGTGGTAGGTAACTCACTTAACCACTATACCACCACCAACACTACATGCTGAAGCCAGCCTAGCATGTATCATTATGATCAATCCAAGAGAAAAATTAGCTTGCTTAAGGATTTGTAACATGTCAAAAGCCAACTCACATTGGCAGGGAATAGAACCCAGGTCTGAGTGTGTGGTAGGTAACTCACTTAACCACTATACCACCACCAACACTACATGCTGAAGCCAGCCTAGCATGTACCATTATGATACATCCAAGAGAAAAATTAGCTTGCTTAAAGGGATACTGTAGGCGGGTCGGGGGAAAATGAGCTGAACTTACCCGGGGCTTCTAATAGTCCCCCGCAGACATCCTGTGCCCGCGCAGCCACTCACCGATGCTCCGGCCCCGCCTCCAGTTCACTTCTGGAATTTCTGACTTTAAAGTCAGAAAACCACTGCGCCTGCGTTGCCATGTCCTCACTCCCGCTGATGTCACCAGGAGTGTACTGCGCAGACACAGACCATACTGGGCCTGCGCTGTGCACACTTGATGACATCAGTGGGATAGAGGACACGGCAACGCAGGCACAGTGGTTTTCAGACTTTAAAGTCTGAAATTCCAGAAGTGAACCAGAGGCGGGGCCGGAGCATCGGTGAGTGGCTGCACCAACACAGGATGTCTGCGGGGGACCGTTAGAAGCCCCGGGTAAGTTCAACTCATTTTCCCCTGACCCCTCTACAGTATCCCTTTAAGGATTTGTAGCATGTCAAAAGCCAACTCGCATTGACTGGGAATCAAACCCACCCATCAGAAGTTCGCCTGGGACCGTTCACTGGCGAACTATTCGGGACATCTCTAATTATAACCCTGCTGTGCAGCAAAGTCCTGGGACTTTTGGCGTGTATCCCACTCCACCATGCCCCCCTCCAGGTGTTAGACCCCTTGAAACATCTTTTCCATCACTTTTGTGGCCAGAAACAGTGTTTGTAGTTTTTCAAGTTTGCCTGCCCATTGAAGTCTATTGCAGTTCGAAAAGTTCACAGGTTCGCAAACTTTTTGGGAAGTTCGAGTTTGAGGTTTGCGAACCGAAAATCGGAGGTTCGAGCCATCTCTAATTAGCACATTACGATCATTACTAGGCCGGAGGAAGCCCTAGGTATGTATATTTTTCCTAAGCCCCCAGCTTTGGTATCTTTAAAGGGAACCTAAACTGAGAGGGATATGGGTGTTTTTTTTAAAACAATACCAGTGGTCTGGCAGCCCTACTGATTTCTTGGGCTGCATATTAGCTAAATAACACACCTGAAACAAGCATTTAGCTAATCGAGTCTGACTTCAGTCAGAGCACCTGATCTGCATGCTTGTTGAGGGGTTCCCTTTAGCAATAAAACAATTTGTGAGATAAATACATTTGTGAAATAAATAAAAAAAAGGTTCACTTTAGGACCCTTTTAGGACCCTATGTAAGGTAAAATAGTGAGTACTTCCTATTTTCAGTTAAGTGCCTATTTTTACACATCTGATGAAAACCCTGATCATAGTGAATCCTAGTTTTAGTTAATCACACCAAGTTTCAAAGATTAATTTAACTTTGTCAGTTAATGTATTTATTTACTTTACTTGTACTAAGTTTTTCTGAAATGTAATTCCTTTTTACAGATCTATTTTTACAGCTCTTGACCCTTTACTATTTTTTCTTTTTTGAAACTTCATCAAGTACATACATTACAGAAGTATAAATGCATACAAAAATAAGCAACCCGTTCACCCAACAGTGTAGCAAAGTCATAAGCTGTAAAAGTTTTCCGCTTTATAAATATACTACTTAATATGTTGACATTTTTCTTAGAGTTTCTTCAATCACTTTCACCTCATCACTAATTCCTATAGCATTTAATTAAATACATAAAAATATATCGAACTATTTTTCTTTTTACATTAATGACAAAGATACTTATTCAGGGTGAACCATTTAGCTTCTTTAAACCACCTTTTTGTATCTCTAATGAACTATTCTCATTTACAATATAGCCTTGGCCTACATGACCTACATATTATTGTGCTGTATATTACAGAAACAGGAGACATATTCACTCATTTAAAGATTATTCATTAACACACAGTGGCCTTAATTCACTAAGCTCATCTCCTATTTTTAATAACGTTTCTATAGTTATCACCAGGGTGATGAGGCATGTAGTATTCAGGAAACATTTTACCTCAGGCAAACCTAAAGTTAACTCTTCTGTCTTTAAGTTAACTCTTCAATACTTAAAATAACTTCAGAATTCTAAAGTTAAAGACAGGCTGTTAATTAACTGTGTGTGAAAATAACTACAGAGGAGGTAACTTAAGGAATGAAGAGATAAGATAACTCTCTCACTGTGTGGTGGTACATTTTCTCTTGCCTTATTATCTCCAGCATGATCTTAGTGAATTGAGGCCAGTGTCGCATAGGCCTCAATTCACTAAGATCATGCTGGAGATAATAAGGCAAGAGAAAACTTGCCACCACACAGTGAGAGAGTTAACTTATCTCTTCATTCCTTAAATTATCTCCTCTGTAGTTAAGTTACCTCCTCTGTAGTTAAATTACCTCCTCTGTAGTTATTTTCAAACACAGTTAATTAACAGTCTGTCTAGAATTCTGGAGTTATTTTAAGGATTGAAGAGTTAACTTAAAGGGGTTCTTTCGCAAATGAGGAAAAAAATAAAAAGTGGTTTATGCATAAACTATTAAACATCCTTCTAAAGATCCTTCACGAAAGAACACCTTTAAAGACAGAATAATTAACTTTAGGTTTGCCTGAGGTAAAATGTTTCCTGAATACTACATACCTTATCACCATGGTGATAACTCTAGAAACGTTATTAAAGACAGGAGTTAAGCTTAGTGAATTGAGACCATTGTCTAATATCACATGAGAAAACTGTGCATTAAATAAAAATAACATGGTTGCATTTAAGAAATGGGCAATCCATAGATGTAAAGTAGAATGAGAACAGAAACATTTGTGGCTTTGAGCTACACCTGTCATAACAGAATGATGGGGCAGGCTTTTCTAATCTCCTTAAATACTATAATTTTTTTATTGTAATGCTGATCTTCTGGTTGTTATGCTTTCTAAATCATTTACAAAGAAGACGGATGCAGTATACCAAGTGCTTTGATCTATTTCCATCTGTGTATTTTACTTAGTCAATGTCTTTGTAAGTATTATAGCCCCTAATTTCCTTCTAAGGTTGCCGATTTAGCAGTTTAAAGAGGATCTGTCAGCCATACTATCTCAGAAAAAAACAACAACAACAACACACACACACACACAACACACACACACACACACACAACATGTATTGCACTGTCCAAATGTTTATTTTAGTGATTTTTTTCTATAGTAAAAACCCTTCTTAGGATTTTCCATTTTGAATGTGTCTAGCTTGAAGCCGATCCTGACATAATTTCCTCCAGTACTCTGCCTGCCCTCCTCCCAGTCTTCAGACACTCCCACCCAGCTTTGCAGTAAACAGTGCATTGTATCAGCATGAGAAATATTGGCCAGAAAGGAACAGAGGTGTGGGAGGGGAAAACGGGAGAGAAAGAGGCTTCAGCCAATCAGGCTGCATTAGTTATGTCTGAGAGAAAAGTAAAGAAGAAAGATGTACCACATAGGAGCCAGGGAAATGGAGGAATGATGTTTTATGGAGAAGAAAAGTAAGAATGATTTTTAACTTTTGGATTGCCTGGTTAGCATCCTTATTACTAATAAAGAATTGAATATTGATTTTATGTCTGGCAATTAAACTTAAACATCATTATTTTACAGCTAATTTTTGAAGGGGAAGAACATACATTTTTGCATGTTATCCCAGACCCACAAAATACAATGATAGAGGCCATTTCTGGTACAAGAGCATTTATGGGGAGCTTGGTGCCAATTTCTAGGGTTAGGAATAAACAATGAGATATGGATTCTGGCTTGTATGCAAATGAAAATACACATTGTATGTTCCTTGGAATTAGAACATTCCCTCTCCACTGCATACAGTGTATGCAAAGTATGCTTCACTGCAACTGTTAATGAGCCCATTAAGCAGTACCACATTGTATTTGACATGTTACTCCAAAAGATTCTGTTTGCACTGCTATTACGCTGATATGAAGGGCAACTTTGTAAACTATTTTTTTTTCACTTTATTGATGGATTCCTGCTTACATGCAACAGGGGCGCTCATGAGCATGTAGAAGCAGCAATTAGTGCAGAGTTTCACGTCTACGAACCTACAGGGGCACTAAACTGGATGTTAATAAAAATAGAAATGACAGTTAAAAATAACTTTTTAAAATATTTTAAATGGTGTCGGTATTTTTCCACTACTCACCATTAGAGATGGCTCAAACATCCGAACTTAGGTTCGCGAACCTCAAACGAGAACTTCCGCAATACTTTGCGAACCGCAATAGACTTCAATGGGCAGGCGAACTTTCAAAACTATAAACACTAATTTTCTGGCCACAAAAGTGATGGAAAAGATATTTCAAGGGGTCTAACACCTTGTGATTTGTGATTACATGCAGTTATTCGACTCAAAACCGCACTCGAGTCGGATATCTGTTTCTATTCATGATCGTGATCATGAGTCAGTTCGTAAGTGGGTGGAGTCAAATTCGTGATCACTCGAATTTGTGATTAGGGATATCCGAGCATCCCTGCCGACAAATGGCAGCAGGGAGTGTTCTGCTGTGAAGCAGCGTCTAGAAGCAGTAAAAAATTACAGACACTCCCGCTACTCGCTACTTTGCATGGCTGGAGGACAGTGGCAGGAATGGTTTTTGTGACTAATTGGCTGCACTTGGAGTTGGGGAGAGGAAGGAAAAGGGAACCTCAAAGCCTCTGGGCCCCCTGCAATGGCAGGGGATTGCAGGGGTTATTGTTATGCCCATGCCTCAAGCTGTCTCTCCCATTTTGTCCTCAAAGTCCCATACAGTGATCCCTATATATCACTGTAAATACTGGTTATGTATGCAAAATTGTAACATGACCATTTACTGTTCATAGCTCTGTAAGTTCTTAAATACTCAGTAAAAAACACAATAATTAATTCAAATCACCCTTGAAAGGAGTCAGCTGCATAGTAATCAATAGTAGTAAGTATAAAAATTAAGATATTCTCTGCATCGGTGTGCAGGCCCAACAATGGCAAAAGACAGCACACAGGTCAAAAGCTCACATAGAGAAAAAAAAAGGAAAATAAATTACTATATATAACCCTAAACAACCCAGAGAAATAGACGCTTTACAGCATCTTTTGTTCCTCCCCAGCCCGCCAGTGTCCATCCCAGTAAAAAACATAATAATTAATTAAAATCACCCTTGAAAGGAGTCAGCTGCATAGTAATCAATAGTAGTAAGTATAAAAATTAAGATATTCTCTGCATCGGTGTGCAGGCCCAACAATGGCAAAAGACAGCACACAGGTCAAAAGCTCACATAGAGAAAAAAAAGGAAAATAAATTACTATATATAACCCTAAACAACCCAGAGAAATAGACGCTTTACAGCATCGTTTGTTCCTCCCCAGCCCGCCAGTGTCCATCCCGCAGCCTAATGCAGAGTGGCACAGGGGCCACTTGATAATTACCTGATCTGGACATAGGATCGGCTCTACTCTTCTTGGCCAGGTATAGCCGGCTGCAGCAGTCCTGAAGCAAGTTATTGTACACAAGTAACTTGTTCATAGCTGCTAAGAGGTTAAAGAAATGGAGCTTCACAGCTAGAAAGATCATCCATATTAATCCATAATCTGTCCTCTGCTCTTCCATCCTAGTCTGGTATGCAGGCTCCTCCACCAGCGACAGACACAAGCTACAGAGGGTCACCAAATCAGCGGAGAGGATCATCGGTAAACCTCTTCCCACTCTGGATCTCCTCTACCACTCCAGGCTGCGCTCTGGAGCATTGAGGATCACCAACGATCCCTCACACCCAGGTCACCGCTTCTTCAGCCGTCTTCCTCTGGGCCGGAGATATCAGTCCATCTCCACCAGGACCTCAAGACACAGGAACAGCTTCTTCCCCTCAGCTGTAGACTTTCTGAACTCTCTTCATACACTCCCCCCCATGTTCCTGTCCTCACTTTCAGTCGGTAAATGTCATGCTTGCACCAACGCACATTATACATTGATGCACCAAAGTTCTGTGTTTTAAATTGTTTGTTTTTTTGTAAACTGTGTGACCTTGATTTTCTCTGCATGATGTGATATGATGTTCTGTTCCTTCTGATGTATTCTGTGTCCTATCCTATACTTTTCCCCTGTCTGTGCCAAGCCCAATTCTGGGCACGACCCAGTCTTTCTTGGAAAAATAAAGATTCTGATAAATTATGCCCTGAAATATTTTGTGACCCATGACCACTTCATCAAAAGATCTATATAAAATATAAAGCAGGTAATGGCCACAAAATTATATACAATGTAGAGTGCTTGCACAAGCACCCAATAGACAAACTATTTAAGGTGAACTATACATAATCTGATCAAGATATTAAAGTTACTCCATGCATAAGAAAACAAAAGAACAGCATCATCAAGCATAAACATGAGTCATAAACAGGAAAAAAAAAGTAGGAGAAATCATCTGAAAATTACCTGCTTAGTTACTCTATGATGTATAGACTATAGACTAGTTGGGAAAGACATCTAAATAAAGAAACCTGATGCACAATGAAAATGAGGTTTCTTTATAGGAGGATAAATTTAAATCAAGTGAAGCCACAAAATAGCGATCTGTTTCCAACATTTTTGTTTCACACTTTATTATATTCACAAAAAATATTTTTCATCTTCAAAAAGGTAGAAAAATTCTTTATAAAGCAGCAGAAGAATTTGTGGTACAGACATATAAAAAGCAATACAAAAAGCAGATCATAGACACTGTGTGCTTTGTTTGATGAAAAAAGGTAATTTTAGTTCAGGCGACGACACTAGTCCATTTCGGGTTATTGACCCTTCGTCAGGCCTTTACAAAGCATAGAGAATTATCTTGACCAGATAATATGTACAGTCATAAAAGACCAAAAATGAATTTGATTAGTAAAGAGGTATCTGTTCCAACCAGACACAACCCGGCACCTGACTGAGGGCTGACATAGGGAAACTCAGCTGCAAACACAGTGTGTGCACGATGAAAATGAGGCAGATGTTGTGCATCAGCCAAAACACCATTGTCAAATGAAGGAAGTATGCAGAAAGGAGAAGAACAAAGAAGGGAAAAGGTAGAGGATAGAATGGTGAGATGGGAATGAGAAAGGGGATAGTGAGGCTGGAGGAGAGATTACTTAGAGGAAGAGAAAGATTCAGGGGAGAGGACGAATGTGTGGTTTGGAGGTGATAGATGGGGAGGGGAAGACAGGAAAGAGAAGGGGGGGGGGGCACACAGTGCATTGGAAATAACTAATTTGGAGCTGAGGTGCCTGCCCAAAGAGGAAAGAGAAGCAACAAACTAAAAGAGGTGCAGCAGGAGAAGTAAAAAAAGAAAGAAAGGAAACAGTGATCAAATTTTAAAAAAAGAGATATAGATGAGGCAGTGTGCAATTTGAAGATAACATTTTGTAGATAAAAAGATTTGTTTAATACTGGAAGTTAGTTTGCTTGTGAAATACTGAATGAAGTGTTGAATAGATACCCATACAAGGAATAATCATAAATCTCATGAACATTCAGCAGATCTTGGTCACAAAAAAGATGACACTCCAGCAATGATCAACAAACTTCAAAAAAGGGGCAGAAAAGAGTAGGGGTCAGCACTTAATGGGCTTGATTCACTAAAGCGTGCTAAGTGTCAGCACTGCAGTGAAAAGCTACTTTGCACCTGCTAACATGCTTAACATGTGGTAACATGCACGTAAGAGTTTGCACGCATACAATTTCACGCTTTGTGCATAAAGGTTTGTGTGCAACTGCTTTGCGTGCAAAGTAGCATGGTCTGCATTGACTTCACGTGATAATGATACTTAGTACACAAAGTCACTGCAGACCACGTGAACGGAATGTAATGGCGTAATGCACTTCGCGTGCACCACATGCTAAAACAGCACGTGAACAGCGAAAATTTTGCACGTGCAAACTACTTAGCATTCAAGTTTGCACGTGTAAAGCCTTAACATGTGATAACTGAGTTATCACCAGTTAGGGCCCGTTTCCACTAGAAGCGGTGCGATGCGGCTACACGCGGGTATGCTGAAACACATGCACAGCAATGAAATAGTTTCCATTGCATGCATGCTGTGCAGAGTGGTGCAGCGTGATGCGAGAATCTGCAGCCGCATCCACCTGCAGCCGCGTCCCATCTCCTCAATACACTTCCGCATCAGGAGATGCGTAAGTGATGCGGCCGGCGGCGGAAGTGATGCGATGCGGCTACATAGCTGCATTCGCATCACTTTGTAATGGAAACCTGCCCTTAGTGAATAGAGCCCAATGCTGGTCACTAGACAGCCACTGAGGGTATAGGTATACTGCGCCTCCAAAAAGACAAGTAATTCCAGTAGTGTTGAAAATAGGTTTTGGTAATTAACAGTAATGTGGAAATAGAGAAAAACTGAAAGTGTGACTATAGTAAAGGCTGAATGAACAGTAAACATTTACACGAGGAGTGAAAGCACACAGTGAAACAGAATAAATGACTTATATTGGCACCTAATACTATATACACTATTATAAAGTGAGCCTGCAAAGATGCAGAAGAATAGTGACAATATCAGTAGAAAAAACTATGGGCTTGATTCACAAAGTGGTGCTAACCTACTTAGCACGTCTAAAGTCTTTAGACACGCTAACCAGGGTGCTAAGTAGGTTAGCACCGGATTTCTCAATCAGATCACGCAAGTTTTACGTGCATAAAGTTTTGCGCGCGTAAAGTTTTATGCGCAAAAATCTTGTTTAGACGTGCTAAGGGGGTTTTCACAGGCGTGCTAACAGTTAGCACCGCTTTGTGAATCAAGCCCTATTAGATTCAATATAGAAAATGTAGAAACTAAACAAAAACTAAACAAAAAAAAGGTACAAACAGTGCTGCGATGATCTAAAAACACGTACATGGAAATTACACTGTGGTGAATGACTAATGCACAAATAACTCACCAACTCAAAATGAGATGCTGAGAATCCCCAGAGTGAGCCAACCTGAAAGATTTCAGAATCACTGCTGGCTCTTCCCACAGGTGCTGTAATAGGATCACTGCTGGCTCTTCCCAGTGGGATGGCCTGAAGAAGATCACAAGGGTGTAGAAAATTGGTACTGAATTAGAATTGGCACTCCGAAATTCTGAATGAAATTAAATCTGTGATGGAGAGGGGAGGTGAAACTTAGCTACAGGTAAAACTCGAAAAATTCGAATATTGTGCAAAAGTCCATTTATTTCAGTATTTCAACTTAAAAGTTTAAACTAATATAAGAAATGGTAATTCTTTGCAGGTGTTTTAGGTTAAAGGACACATCCGAGCTGTGTGAAAATAAAAAAAAATCCACTTACCTAGGGCTTCCTCCAGCCCCTGCCAGCCATCCTGTGCCCTCGCCGTAGCTCCGCTCACAGCGGGGTCCCCTCTGGTACACGGTGTCCATAGCATCTGCCCGAGCGGCTCTGAGAGTCGCGTTGACGTCATCCAGACTGTACTGCGCAGGCACAGTAATTCACAATCCGGATGACGTCAGCGTGACCAGCCTACCCGAAAGGGATCAGGAGCCACCAGAGCTGCGGCGAGGGCACAGGACGGATGCAGGGGGATGGAGGAAGCCCCAGGTAAGTGGATCTCCCCAGACCCCCCCCCCCCCGTCGACCCCTCCCCCCTTTGTACTGTATGCATCTATCCCCCCTGATCACCTGTCAATCACCTGTCAATCACCCATCAATCACCCCCTGTCACTGCCACCCATCAATCAGCCCCTAACCTACCCCTTGCGGGCAATCTGATCACCCACCCACACCAATAGATCGCCCGCAGATCTGACATCATATCACCTCCCAAGTGCAGTGTTTACATCTGTTCTCTACTCTAAACACCCACTAATTACCCATCAATCACCCATCAATCACCCCCTATCACCACCTGTCACTGTTACCCATCAGATTAGACCCTAATCTGCCCCTTGCAGGCACCCAATCACCCGCCCACACGCTCAGATTGCCCTCAGACCCCCCCCTTATCAATTCGCCAGTGCATTATTTACATCCGTTCTTCCCTGTAATAACCCACTGATCACCTGTCAATCACCCCCTGTCACTGCCACCAATCAATCACCCCCTGTCACTGCCACCCATCAATCAGCCCCTAACCTGCCCCTTGCGGGCAATCTGATCACCCACCCACACCAATAGATCGCCCGCAGATCCGACGTCAGATCACCTCCTAAGTGCAGTGTTTACATCTGTTCTCTCCTGTAAACAACCACTAATTACCCATCAATCACCACCTGTCACTGCTACCCATCAGATTAGACCCCTATCTGCCCCTTGCGGGCACCCAATCACCCACCCACATGCTCAGATTGCCCTCAGACCCCCCCCCTTATCAATTCATCAGTGCATTATTTACATCTCTTCTTCCCTGTAATAACCCACTGATCCCCTGTCAATCACCTGCCAATCACCTATCAATCACCCATCAATCACCCCCTGTCACTGCCACCCATCAATCACCCCCTGTCACTGCCACCCATCAATCAGCCCCTAACCTGCCCCTTGTGGGCAATCTGATCACCCACCCAAACCAATAGATCGCCCGCAGATCCGACATCAGATCACCTCCCAAGTGCAGTGTTTACATCTGTTCTCTCCTGTAAACACCCACTAATTACCCATCAATCACCACCTGTCACTGCAACCCATCAGATTAGACCCCTATCTGCCCCTTGTGGGCACCCAATCACCCACCCACACGCTCAGATTGCCCTCAGACCCCCCCTTATCAATTCATCAGTGCATTATTTACATCTCTTCTTCCCTGTAATAACCCACTGATCACCTGTCAATCACCTGCCAATCACCTATCAATCACCCATCAATCACCCCCTGTCACTGCCACCCATCAATCACCCCCTGTCACTGCCACCCATCAATCAGCCCCTAACCTGCCCCTTGTGGGCAATCTGATCACCCACCCAAACCAATAGATCGCCCGCAGATCCGACATCAGATCACCTCCCAAGTGCAGTGTTTACATCTATCCCCTATCACCACCTGTCACTGTTACCCATCAGAATAGACCCTAATCTGCCCCTTGCGGGCACCCAATCACCCGCCCCACACGCTCAGATTGCCCTCAGACCCCCCCTTATCAATTCACCAGTGCATTATTTACATCTGTTCTTCCCTGTAATAACCCACTGATCACCTATCAATCACCTATCAATCACCCCCTGTCACTGCCACCCATCAATCACCCCCTGTCACTGCCACCCATCAATCAGCCCCTAAACTGCCCCTTGCGGGCAATCTGATCACCCACCCACACTATTAGATTGCCTGCAGACCCAACGTCAGATCAGCTCCTAAGTGCACTGTTTACATCTGTTCTCTCCTCTAAACACCCACTAATTACCCATCATTCACCCCCTGTCACCACCTGTCACCGCTACCCATCAGATTAGACCCCTATCTGCCCCTAGGGCACCCAAACACCCGCCCACACCCTCAGAATGCCCTCAGACCCCAGCCCTGATCACCTCGCCAGTGCATTGCTTGCATCTATTCCCCCCACTAATCACACCTTGAGACACCCATCAATCACCTCCTGTCACCACCTGTCACCCCCTAACACACCTACCCATCAAATCAGGCCCTAATTTGCCCCGTGTGGGCTCCTGATCACTCGGCCAAACCCTCAGATCCCCTCTCAGACCCCCTTCCGATCCCCTCCCCAGTGCATTGATTGCATCTATTTTCCCCTCTAACCACCCCCGGAGACACCCATCAATCACCTCCTGTCACCTCCCTAGCACTCCAATCCATCAGATCACGCCCAATTCAACCTGTCATGTAAGAGGCCATCCTGCTTATGACCGGTTCCACAAAATTCGCCCCCTCATAGACCACCTGCCATCAAAATTTGCAGATGCTTAAACCCCTGAACAGTCATTTTGAGACATTTGGTTTCCAGACTACACACGGTTTTGGGACCGTAAAATGCCAGGGCAGTATAGGAACCCCACAAATGACCCCATTTTAGAAAGAAGACACCCCAAGGTATTCCGTTAGGAGTATGGTGAGTTCATAGAAGATTTTATTTTTTTCCAGCCTAACTGCGCTAAGGGGCCCTAAGTCCAATGAGCACCTTTAGGCTTTACAGGGGTGCTTACAATTTAGCACCCCCCAAAATGCCAGGACAGTAAACACACCCCACAAATGACCCCATTTTGGAAAGTAGACACTTCAAGGTATTCAGAGAGGAGCATAGTGAGTCCGTGGCAGATTTCATTTTTTTTGGTCGCACGTTAGAATAAATGGAAACTTTTTTTTCCCTTTTTTTTGTCACAAAGTGTCATTTTCCGCTAACTTGTGACAAAAAATAAAATCTTCTATGAACTCACCATGCCTCTCAGTGAATACTTTGGGATGTCTTCTTTCCAAAATGGGGTCATTTGGGGGGTATTTATACTATCCTGGAATTTTAGCACCTCATGAAACATGACAGGTGCTCAGAAAAGTCAGAGATGCTTCAAAATGGGAAAATTCACTTTTTGCACCATAGTTTGTAAACGCTATAACTTTTACCCAAACCAATAAATATACACTGAATGTTTTTTTTTATCAAAGACATGTAGCAGAATAACTTTCGTGCTCAAATGTATAGGAAATTTTACTTTAGTTGAAAAATGTCAGCACAGAAAGTAAAAAGTCATTTTTTTGATAAAATTCATATCTTTTTTGATGAATATAATAAAAAGTAAAACTCGCAGCAGCAATCAAATAGCACCAAAAGAAAGCTGTATTAGTGACAAGAAAAGGAGGTAAAATTCATTTAGGTGGTAGGTTGTATGACCGAGCAATAAACCGTTAAAGCTGCAGCGGTCTGAATGGAAAAAAAGGCTCTGGTCCTTAAAGAGGAACTGACCTTAACTTTTAACTATATCTCATAGATAAATATAACAATAAATATGGGTACAATTTAAAACAAAACTATGCACTGCCTCACAGTCCACTAATTGAGTAGAGAGATCCTGAGCCACACAGTCAGCAGGTCAAATCCACTCTGATCTTCACATCCGATATTCCTCATGCATAGGGGACAAAGAGAAAAGAGAGACTTTCATCGCATAGACTATCAATCCAATGAGAACAATCTTCCACCAGATTGTATCAGCCCACGCGTGGCTTGACGGGCAGGAAGCAGCAGTGCATGGAGGAGACGTCCTCTTCGGTTGAATATTGATATGCCTATTTTCTTCTGATGTTTGTGAGTAGCGCTACTAGTTTTAAGGATTTTAATAAAAGATTTTATGCTATATCAGCGTTCTTAGTTGCAGTGGGCTGCATTTAAGCTGTGGAGAGGATAACCTCAGGACTAAAGGGAGATCGTGCATACATATGTTGGGAAGCTGTCTGTGATTGGGGCAGCCTGATTTTAAGGTGAGCACAATCCCTGGAGATGCGGGGCAACACAGTGTGTGAGAGGTGGCCCTCAAAAATTAGGCACGGTGGATTGTATATTCAGGCAAGAGGTTACCCCCATAAAGCCAGTATTTGCAGCCTGCGCAATGATGTTTTATCAATTTGTTTTTTGGGAGAATCACCTGTGAGTTAAATTGGAAGAAGGGAAAAGGAGTTGGTCGATTGGAGATATATGCTCTATTAGCTGTCTGTGGGTCTGGGCAGCCAGCGCTTAAGGTGAGAGCGGTTCCTGTGGGTGGTGGAGCACGAAAAAGTGGTGACAGCTGATAAGACTCTTCTCACGGGATACAATCTGGTGGAAGATTGTTCTCATTGGATTGATAGTCTATGCGATGAAAGTCTCTCTTTTCTCTTTGTCCCCTATGCATGAGGAATATCGGATGTGAAGATCAGAGTGGATTTGACCTGCTGACTGTGTGGCTCAGGATCTCTCTACTCAATTAGTGGACTGTGAGGTAGCGCATAGTTTTGTTTTAAATTGTATATGTATATGTGTATGTGCAACACTGTATGACTATTGCAGCATACCCACAGGAGGTGATAGGTGTACTTTGGTTAGGTTTAGTAAGTGAAGCTCGCTGAGAACTTTGTTGGTTGTAATAAATATGGGTGTTTTTAAAATATTTTTTTTAAAAAACGTATTAAAAAAGAAGTTATGCTACTTGTTGCACATCATACAGGCCCATTTCACTAATTAACGTAGATGCAAAAATCCTTGCTAAAGCTCTCGCCAATAGACTCAATAAATGCATTTTATGTATCATACACCCGGACCAAACAGGCTTTATGCCAGGGAAGGGCACAGACATAAATCTCAGACGACTACATACTAACCTCATGGTTGATCATGATAATGGGGGTGACAGGGTGGTGGCCTCGTTGGACAATGAAAAGGCGTTCGACTCGGTGGAGTGGGGGTACCTCTGGAAAGTGATGGCCAAATTTGGTATTGGAAACAATTTCATAAAACTAATACAACTTCTTTATAAAAACCCTATTGCCAGACTTCGAATTAATGGCAAGATCTCTAAAATCTTTAAACTGACCAGAGGCACCAGACAGGGGTGCCCCCTCTCGCCGAGTCTGTTTGCCCTGGCTATTGAGCCTTTAGCAATCATGGTTAGGCACTCTGCTAATATTGTGGGATTAAAACTGGTAAGACTGGAGGAAAAAATCTCGCTCTACGCGGATGACGTCCTATTATATTTAGCTGATTCTGGACCCTCTTTAACCGCAGCTATGGAAACAGTTGACCACTGCGGTCGCTGGTCAGGTCTGAAAATAAACAAGACAAAATCCATTATATTCTCATTAGATCACAACCCTTCACCCAATCATAGCCCTGGCTCAGTGCTGCAGTGGACTGAAAAATTTACATACCTGGGGCTGGTAATACAAAAAGACCTCAAAATGTTCCTGTCCAATAACTTTATCCCCATCATAAAAAAGGTGAAAGATAAGTGCAACACCTGGCAGAACCTACCTTTAACCCTGATAGGGAGGTTTAATGCCATAAAAATGATGCTCCTGCCTAAATTTACATACGTTTTTCGCAACTCGCCAGTGTGGATACCTAAAAAATACTTTGCTGAAATAAACAAAATCCTGCTTCCATTTATATGGTCTAATAAACTCCCACGTTTATCACTCAATACCCTGGAATTACCAACTATAGAGGGAGGCCTTTCTATGCCCAACTTCTACTATTACTTTCTGGCCTCAATATTAGTCACTGTCCATTGGTGGTTCTCTAGGGATGAGAATAACCCAGCCGTGGTGATAGAGGCGGCCATCATGGGATCCTATGAGGCTCTCCTTAACCTGCCATTTCGTGGCCCCTCCTCCTCCCCTCTAGTCACAACAGGCATGAAAACCACACTCCGGGCTTGGCAATATCTACATAATAAGTTCCACATGCGGCTTAGGTGGTCTCCATACACGCCATTGTGGGGAAATCCAAATGCCCCCCAGCTCCTTACCATTCCAGATCCGGTACTCTGGGCCAAACATGGTATAAAAATTTTAAAGGACATAGCCCCCAATGGGACCTTGTTGCCCTTTTCAGCTCTGCAGCAACTATATGGTCTTCCTCACCACATGCAATTTAGATTCCTGCAACTCTCACATGCATTTAAGTCACAGTTCGGTGGGGAGGGCCTGCAACTAGAGTCCGACCCACTTGAGGCTCTACTTATAATAGAAAGATTGGCTAAACCACTATCGGCTATCTACGCGGAACTCCTTACCCAATTGGGTCATAACACAAATAAAATTTACAGACAATGGGTCAAAGATCTAGGAGAAATAGAAGAGGAGGAGTGGGAGGAGGCGGTGGGCATGGGGGGCAGGGGTCTTGATCTCATCCAGGGACAGATTAATTCAATTAAAGTATCTTCATAGAGTATACTTTACCCCTAGTAGACTGCATAAAATTAATAGTTCCCATCCTGACACCTGCACTAGATGTAGAGCGGCAGAGGGAAATTTTCTTCACATGTTCTGGACCTGCCCTGCACTAGCCAGATACTGGGACCAAATTGAAAAGACTATAGAAAGCGTATTGGACACCCTCTTCAGGTTTGAGTTGAAAATGGCCATGTTAGGCATTTTTAAAAAAAGATAGCTATGGTAAACATAAACAAGCAATGATATTTACACTCTGCCACATTGCTAGAAAGATTATATTATCTCACTGGAATCAGACTACTGTACCCACTAAAGCAGAATGGCTCAATGCAGTTAATAAACTCCTCCCTCTTTGTAAAATGACCTATAAAAGCCGGAACTGCCCAAAAAAATTTGACTTTATATGGTCTGGGTGGTGTTACAAATATTGTAGGGCGGTGCTGACTGATACTTAATAAGGCATATTAGATAAGATGCTATAGTAAATACTTCACCTTACACAGGCCTATAATATAAACGAAGCTAATTACTAGTGGGCCAACCTCCTTACTAAATATATAGAGATAGGTGCTGGATGGATTTTACTGGGTGGATAAGACCTACGTGAGGACATCTTGAACCTTGTCGCTACGTATGAGAAAGCCTGGATATTATACACACTGTCCATCTCCTACACACTATTATGGGCTCTGATCTGACATTCAGAAAGAAGCTCCTACACTTAACATGGGAGACTATCCTATAACACATCATATATGGTCATGAGCCTCGGTGTAGATTGAATATGTCATACTCTATATCACGTGTAACAACAGATCTTGATGCTTTTCTTCTTTCCTTTCTTTTTCTCTCTTCTTTCTACTTCCCCTGACGCCTTTCGTTGAGGGGAGCCTATACTCGTTCCTCAATCTTCTTCTCTTAGAAGTACAATAACTTACCAATAAGGTTATGTTTGACACGTTAAAATGTTGAAATGTGTTTCTATGTTGTGTTTTTATGCAAACAAAAAATACAATAAAAATTTACCTGTTAAAAAAAAAGAAGTTATGATAATAAAGAACCTGTAGCCCCCAAGCTTCTGTTGCCGCGGCATGGCCCCATCATGCACAGCGTGCTCTTTCACTGGCCGGATCTCACTGTGTGCAGTCTTCTGACATCTGGCGATGCTTCCTCCTGAAGCATCACCTGATGTCATGCTCTGCTGCTGGTGGCTAATTGTCCCCAACTGTCTCTGCTCAACATGACAGTGCTTGCCTGATCTGCTGCCCTGGCCCAGAATCAGGGTCGCATGACAGCACTGCCTCCCTGTATTTGTTTGTGTGTCATTCCCCGGCGACTGGAGGGGCGGTGTACACTCGTCTCCTGTTGGTCCGGAGTAAAAATGTGCTCACTCAAGCAGAGCAGTTTATGCTGCTTTCTCCCTGGGCTGGAGTGGACAGACATGGCAGAGGAAACAGCCAGGATACCGCAGCTCCAGCCTTTCAGATAGTGTGTGATGCTCTCTCCCCCCTCGAGTAAAGTTCAAAAGCTGAGGCTGCCGGTGGTAAAGGTTTTTTTTTCTTTGAACTGTCTGATTGTGTCCAGAGCTAGCTGGGGGGAGGGGGTTGACAGAGAGTGTGTGTGTGTGTGTCTTTGACATTTTGTGTGTGAGTGTCTGTGCCAGAGAGAGAAGGCATGTATGTACACTATATGTATATGTTTGCCCACAGTGTGTGTGGGTGACAGTGTCTGTGTGCCAGAGAGAGAAAGTGTGTGTACAGTTTTTGTATGTGTGTGCCAGTGTGAGTGTCCAATGTGTGTTTGTGTGCACAGCATGTATATGAGTGTTCCAGAGTGTGTATGTGTGTGTCAAAGAGTGTGTGTGTGCTGTGTACAGTTTGTGTGTGTATCCACAATGTGTGTTTGTGTCTGTGTGCACAGCATGTGTATGTGTGTGTCTGTCCACAGTGTGTGTATATGTGTGGCAGAGTGTTTGCGTGTCTTTGTGTGTGTGTATATGTACCAGAATGTGTGTGTCTGAGTGACCACAATGTGAGTGCCAGTGTGTTTGTGCCTCTGTGTGTCCATTATGTGTATGTGTCACAGTATGTGCTTGTGTTTTTTTTTGTTTTGTTTTTGTATAAAGGCATGCTTTCTGGGAATTGGGGAGGGTATTGCCCAGGCTGGGGCTGATTGACAGAAGTGCCGTTGAGGGGGGGGGGGGGGGAGGTAGTCCGGATAAGAGGTAGGTTTTATGGGAGGAGAGGGGGGTGTCTTGTCTAGGCTGCAAGTGGACTTTTTATAGGGTGGTGTGAAAGACCTTCCCTGCTACCAGGATAAAAAAAAAAAGTTTCACTTACCTGGGGCTTCCCCCAGCCCCGTGCAGACGTCCTGCACTGTCTCAAACCGATCCTCCAGTCCCCCGCAGGCAGCTAGTTTCGTTTTGGGGCCAGTGTGCCTGCATGGCTCTGGTAATGCACATACTTGATTGTGCTCCCGCCGCCTTGCTCATGTGTGTGATGTTGTACGTGCGCTCGTACTAGGAAACTACGTGGGGTGTGCGTGTATGGCCAGGGGAATGCGGAGGGACAAGCGGAGACCTGGGACAGGTAATGTATTGTTACACTGGGCACATACTTTATTAGGAGGGGCGTTGCCAGGGCTATTACAGTATTTATAAAGTGCCGATATATTACGCAGTGCTGTACAGAGTATATTGTCACTAACTGTCCCACAGAAGGGCTAATCACAATCTAATCCCTATCATAGTCATATGTCTCTGTGTGTATTGTGTAGCGCATATATATGGTTTTGGGATGTGGGAGGAAATCAAAGTGCCCGGAGGAAACCCATATAGACACAGGGATAACATACAAACTCCATGCAGATAGAGCCCTGGCTGGGATTTGAACCGGGGACCCAGTGCTGCAAGACGAGCGCTAAATACTATGACTCTGTGCTGCCCGAAATCCTGGCTTACAAATCTTATGGAGTTGGTTTTTGTTGCAATATGTGGCGGTAGTTAGTGAATTTTTTAATTCATTGTAAGTTGCTAGGTCTCGTGTGGGAGATAACTTGCATTTCATAACTGGTTTAGATATGTGCATTGTGTAAAGCTAGCCATACATCTGGAAACTTGGCAGTCAATCGGCCATCTGATTCCACTATTATAACCGAATAAAGATTGGTGCCACCAAGAGCATGTCCAATTGACGATGCAACCATTTTTGTGTTACTTGTATCGGTCAGGCATGCTGGAAGATGTAGGGCCAACAAGCTCAATCTGGTGCACAGCAGAAATGTAGTGGGATATTGTGATGACAAACATGATGGAACCCCGGGGATGACCCCCCTCTCCTAGTGTAAAATGTGCCCAGTGCGGTATACTGACAGTAGAGGAAAAACTACAGAGAATAGACAAAATACAGAGAAGAAAAATGACAGGCTGGAAAACACAGACAGACAGTCATAGACAGGCGCAGCCAGATGACATCACTGTAACTGTACACTATCACAGGCTAATTTGCATACTGATTAGAGAAAGGAGCTGCTTGAGGAAGGAGGGGCTGGAGGAAGTAGAAATCAGCTGAATGGCACTGTAAACCTGCCAACCAACATATGGCTCCACACTGCACTAGAATGCAGTAACAGAAATTAGGACAACTAAAAGGTGTATTACAGCAAACATATATTTTTATTTATTAAAGCAGTATTATGCAACACATCAGATATTTTTACAGTATCAAATTTTAAAGAAAACCTGAACTGAAAATGTAAAAGTCAAAATAAGCATACACAAGTCATACTTACCTGCCATGTAGTCTACTCCTCAGTGTCTTTCTCCTGTCCCGCGTCCTGTTTGTTCACTGTGATCAAGGGAATTTTCCGTCCTCCATTTTGAAAATGGCCATTACCCATAACAGCTTTCTGGTCAGCACACAGTTAAACTGTAACATCGCCCACTTGAGCCATAGGGAAACATGGACATTACCTGGTACATCAGTTGTCCTCTCAGCTATAACTGACAGCAACTGATATTTTACTGACAGCAACTGATATATTTCAGATCTGACAAAATATTGTCAGAACTGGAGGGGATTATTGTCAGAAGAAAATGGTGAGCTTCTGAGAGGAACTGATGGCAAGGTAACTATGTAATGTTCATTTGAAGTTACCTCATGTGTTTATTTTAAATATTTTTACTCAGTACAGGTTCTCTTTAAGGTCAGTTCCCCTTTAAGGGGTTTTATGACTGCAGTCCTTCAGTGGTTAAGCCACCAGCAAGCAAGAAAACACTCTGAATATTTTAGACAGTGCTGTTTTACCTACTTTTTCTGTTCACCTTCTCTCACTCTCACATTCAAGACTTTTCACCTATATTTTAGAACACAAGTAGTACACACAGTGACATGCTTCCCACCAGCAGCACCCACAGGGCCTCCCTCCACCCAGTAGCACCCACCGACACCTCTTCCTCCAGTGACCTTCTCCCTTCACCAGCAACCGCAGTTACCTCCCTCCACCAGTAGCACACACACTGACCTTCTCCCTCAGCAGCACCCACATTGACCTCCACCCTCCCTAGAGCAGCACCCATAGTGCCCCCCATCCAACAGTAGAATGCACACTGACCTTCTCCCTCCACTCATCAGCACCCACACTGACTTTCTCCCTCCATCCAGCAGCATCCACACTGATGGGAACTTTACCGGGGCTGACAGTGTCAGAATGGTGCAGATCGGGAGAACACTTATGGTTTCCTTTCACTTAAGGTTCCCTTTAAGTAAGTAAGTATGTAAGTATTTATGTTTAGTTACATTCATTGTCAACTAAGCATGCATCACTCTATATGGTTTGTTGTAATACACAAACTTAAGGCGGCCACTAACTGTCCAATTTCTAGCGAAAAATCGTTCGAGCGATCAGAAATTCTGATCGGACGAACAATCGTTCACTACACCATCAACTAACCAATCTTTGCTTCCTATCTATCACGACCACCAAGAAAATCCACATTTTCGTTCGACGAAAATTCATTCGGGCGACATTTTTTTCACTCGTTCATAATTGATTGTGTCCACCAATGGAGATTATTTACAACCAATCCGATCAGAATTTCTGATCGCTCGAACGATTTTTCGCTAGAAATTGGACCGTTAGTGGCCAGCTTTACACTAATTGACATCAAAATTGCAACAGTTTTATTGGTTTAGATAAATACAATAATCCTATGTAGTCAAATTGTAGACAGAGGAGCTCCATGCTGATGGAAGTGGAATGATCGTATCTCCTTAACTCCCTTCAGCTGGCGTCTTCATCTCCCTCCACCGATCACTCATGAAGCTGAAACCGTGAAAGATGTCTTCGGTCTCTGGTGAAGGGAGTTGTGGCCCATTGGATGACAAAAAGACTTCCTTTTCTGCATTGTCCTCTACGTCAGTTAGAGGGTTCTAGGAAAAAAAAATAAGGTCTTTAGTGCAATCTACTAAATATTACTGGTCTTATCTCATTTTCAAATATATACCCAATGGCAGAATAAAACATGCTGTAGATATGTCACTGGATAATACATATTCTCTGGATGTACAATGATGAGTTTTTAACTGAAAAGAGATTGTGGTGATCTTCTGCCTCCAGGGCTCTGGTTACACCAAGGTCTGCAGTTGGACAGTTCCCCAGAGAGGATAGCAGCAGAATGGATCCATGCTTTCCTGTGGGCCTGTCCACAATGTTTGGGTTTCTTCATTACATTTCTGCAACACACAAGCCAGACCAGCACAATATTATGCAGAGAGAAGATGTGTTGCCGTTTATTACATAGGATGGCAAGAGTCTGCTACAATGTGCAGGGACACTCCAGCGAATCTCCCGAGATTACTCCACACCCTCCAGTACAAGTAGTCAGATGACCCCCCCCCAACCTCCTGTATAGATTGACAGATAACCCTCCCCCCCTCCTCCAGTTTAGATAGCCTGATGACCCCCCCCCCTTTCCTCAAGTATAGGTAACCTGAGGACCCCTTCCAGCTAGTATAAAAAGCCAGATGAACCCCCCCTTCCATATACAGTAGATAGCCTGATGATCCTCCTCCCTCCAGTGTAGGTAGCCAGGTGAGCCTTCCCCCCAATATAGCTTGCTGCCCACCCGCCCTTAAATCCGGCCCTGTGAATGGTAAGATCAAGGCAGGTGAGGTCAATGCAGCAGGAAGGAGAAGGGACATCTGAATTTACAGTGCTCTGAAGAAACGTTGACATCATATAGAGCTTAGGCTCCTTTTCCACTAGAAAGCGTAATTGCTAACAAAATCACACTGTTTTTCACACCTAGCACTAAGCTGTTCTGAAATGTTATTTTGAAGCCAGTCATGATGTAATTTCCTACCTTTACACTCCTCTGCCTGATTTGTCCACCCTTCACATTGTCTCAGCATGAGAAATATTAGCCAATCAGAGAGGAACAGAGGTGTGGGAGGAGAAAACAGGAGGGAAAGAGGCTTCAGGCTGCATTAGTTAAGTCTGAGGGGAAGTAGAGGAGCAAAAAAGGACAACCCAGCATGCCCTGCAACTTCCTTTTTGTGTACCAAATTGTGTGTGTACCAAATAAGAGTCAGGTAAACTGGAGAATGATTATGTACATCAACAAGAAAAGTAATAGTGATTTTCCCTTTTGGGTTGCCTAGTTAGCATTACTTATTACTTGTTTACCAGATAAAAATAAAACTTGTTTTTTGATTTTATGCCCGACAGTTACACTTTAAAGATTGGGGTTTTTCTTAACACAAAAAAAAGAAAAAAAAAGTAGAACAGTAAAGCTCCAAGTTTAAAGAGACACTGAAGCGAAAAAAAAAAAAACTATAATATTATTATTTATATGTGTAGTACAGCTAAGAAATAAAACATTAAGATCAGATACATCAGTCTAATTGTTTCCAGTACAGGAAGAGTTAAGAAACTCCAGTTGTTATCTCTATACAAAAAAGCCATTATCTCTACGACTTTCAAAAGTCGTGGAGAGGGCTGTTTTCTGACTTTTATTATCTCAACTGTTAGTTAACTATTTACTTTTCCTCTGGAAGAGGAGAGTTCATTAGTTCACAGACTGCTCTGAAAAATCATTTTGAATGCTGAATGTTGTGTAATCGGCACATATTAGAGAATGATGCAATGTTAGAAAAAACACTATATACTTGAAAATAAAAATATGAGAATATTTTCTTTGCTGCTAATCTTCTAGTAATTATTCATAGTACACAATCAATTCATTATATCATATATTTTTTTTCGCTTCAGTTTCTCTTTAAGTTGTTTACACTATAGGAAAAGAGAATCAAGGTACTTCCTTTATTAATCAGGTGTAAATACTTTTACCCACTAAAGACTTTTCCTAGCCCTAAGTTAGTAATGTTTGTGATTGAACCAGGGGAATAATCCACTCCCACCCTCTTCCCAACTCTGCAAGGAAACTGTGACAAGTTCTCCAGTTCCATTTGCTTTTTTTTTCAACTTCTTTGAAATACTACCTCACCTGTCATATGTCTCTAAAATTAGTCAATGCGCAGGTATGGTATAAATATCCTTAGAGCATCTGATGGTCAGCCAAAATGATGTAATTATTTATTGCCTTCTGTTACTTGGAAAAGCTGCCAACATCAAATCCCCCTAAGTGGGACCTTCGTTTCCTGCTTGCTTCATATTTGGCTCTTTTTTCCATACCTTTGAAAACCAACAACAATCAATCTGAGGTATTTGGAATTTAAAATCTAATCTAATGGAAATGAATGAGTTTTGTCACCACTTCATACAAACATTTCCTCAGTTATTTGGTAGTTATTTTCAAAGGAAGAGTGATTGATTCATTGCAATGCCTTCATCTTGCTGACTCATTTACTGGAATCTGGAGCTTTAATCATATGCGTAGTAACTCATCTGACGTTATTAAGTGAAACCGAGGTCTCACAATACGCAGTTTTAAATAAACAAACAGGACAGCTGGCCACATAAACACACATTTCTTTTTGCTAAAGTTGGAAACTGTTTATTTACCTTTTTAAAATATAATCATGGCAATGATCTTACACTAAGAGAAAAAGAAGCTAGGCCAAGACACTATATGGCCGGTGGACACAGACATTATTATTATCGTTAGTATTTAGTATTTACTTTATATAGCGCAGACATCTTCTGCAGCGCTGCACAGAGTATATATTGTCTTATTACTAGTTAACTGTCCCTCAGAGGGGCTCACAATCTAATCCCTACCATAGTCATATGTCTATGTATGTATTGTGTCTCAGGCACAGACATATGATTCTCCAGTTAGTTGATAGATACATAGAGTTAGAGATTACCTCTATAATAAAGGTTTACATTTAAATAAACAGAGCTTTTACTACTGTTCATTGCCTCCATGGTCCTTCCTAATTTGTTAGCTTTTAAAGGGAAGGTTCAGGGTGGCTCTTAAAAAAATAAAAATGCCCATCCACTTACCTGGGGCTTCCTCTAGCCGTGGGCAGCCAGGACGTGCCCTCGGCGCCGCTCCGCAGGCTCCCGGTCCCCTCCGGTGGCCGACCCGACCTGGCCAGGCTGGCTGCCAGGCCGGGCTCTTCTGCGTTTCAAAATGCGCCTCACGGGGGCGCGCTGACGTCGTCGGACGTCCTCCGGGCTGTACTGCGCAGGCGCAGAACTACTGCGCCTGCGCAGTACAGCCCGGAGGACGTCCGATGACGTCAGCGCGCCCCCGTGAGGCGCATTTTGAAATGCAGAAGAGCCCGACCTGGCAGCCGGCCTGGCCAGGTCGGGTCGGCCACCGGAGGGGACCGGGAGCCTGCGGAGCGGCGCCGAGGGCACGTCCTGGCTGCCCACGGCTGGAGGAAGCCCCAGGTAAGTGGATGGGCATTTTTATTTTTTTAAGAGCCACCCTGAACCTTCCCTTTAACTAATTACTACCTGCAACACATTGAAAAACAGCGCTTGTTAAAGAATAAACCTGAGACAAGAAAAAAAAGAGTATTTTATATATACCTGGTGCTTCTTCCGCCCCCTTTAAGCTGATCGATCCTTCGCCATCTCCCCATGCAAGTTGTGGCATACTGCGTATGTACGCCCTGGCCATGCGCCCCATCGAGCTCCCAGCCACGGAAGCACGATGGGGAAGCACACATGGCCAACTGCGCTTGCACCAACTGGCGCCGACTTGCGAAATTACCAGGCCACCTAAAGGAGGATCCAGGTGGCATGGGAAGATGGTGAGGGACCGGAAGGGGACTGGAGGAAGTCCCAGGTACCCTTTAATTTGGGGATCCCATTTTCAGCAGTGCAATTCTCCGTATTAACTGTGTTAACAGTATAATGTGGGTGTTTGTGTAAATGTATATTTCAAAGTGGTTCTAACTAGTGGCTTTATAGCCGGTAGGGTAAATTTCAGCTGATCAACTAAACTGCAGCCATTCTGGCAAACTGAGGCTCATGGTTTCTGTAAGTAGTGGCTTTTACATGCTTTGGGTAAACGACTGCTTTATAGTCCTTGTAGGCACTGTAATTAGCGGCTTTACAGCTGCTTGGGTAGATTGTGGCTGGGGAAAGTTTTAGTTAGGAGTAGGCGGGGAGAGGTTAGTGTTAGGCATATACACAGGGGGGAGGTCAGTATTAGGAGTAGGTTGGGGCAGTGGCGGCTCCAGCTTCATATTTTTGGAGTGGCACAAAGGGCTGACTGGTGGGGCCCTTTTGGGTAATCAAAATCAATGTTTCTATGGTGAGCTTTAGATATTTTTTGCCTAACTCAGGTGATAAAATTAATGCTAATAATTATGCAAAGATAGGAACCAAATTAAACATAACAAACTGAAATCAGAGGTTTTTGAGCAGAGCATATTGTCCAAAGTATGGTGCTATTATTGAAGAAAAGTTACCTACAGATGTAACTGGCTAGCTTTTTGGCATGCTCAATCTTAACTTGCTAGCAAGCTGCTCCTGTGTGGACAGATCACAGACAAATCATTCCAGCTCCCAGCCTGTGCCTCATGACTCCACAAGCAAGGGGTGGGGGAAGAGGCAGGAGAGAGAGAAACACTGTGTGTTTAATTCCTTATCTTAGTAGCTAAGCATTGCTGGAGACTAGAGCTTGTACTTTACAGACAGGAAGTTTTGAATCAGGACTATTATCCTGATTAAAAAACGTCCTGTCTTTAACTAGTTGCCGACTGCGTCATGCCGTAGGGCCTGCCCGCGGCGACAGCCCCAGGACTGCATAAAGCTGATCAGCGTAAAGTCCTGGGGCTCGGTTTTGCAGGAGATCGCGCGCAGGCTGTGTGCACATCTCCTGCTCAGTGAGCAGAGCGGAGCTCTGCCTTCAGTCTCCGAGCGGCCGCCTTCAGTCTCCGAGCACACTTTAATAAAAACTGAGCAAAACTTATAGGAACCCGATACCTGATTTATTTTTAGGCTTTCTATTAGCTTCAGGTTTGCTTTAGCATGACTTTTCATACCATCTGACTGTAATAATATACTGGATCAGAATAAGCAGGTAGCTCTAGGCCTCATCATTGCAAAAATGCTAGCAATAAGCTGCATGTGGTAGAGTTCCAGATTGACGTTTAAGCCTGGGCAAAATTTGCATGAAAGTTTGTATGTTTTTCACATTGGTTTCATTTAGGCAATCTGGTTTGCTTTAAAAAAAAAAAAAAACAAACAAAAAAAAAACCTTTCATGCTGGTGGGTTAATTGGCTTCCCCTAAGGGGGGATACATACATCCAATCACTGATCAATTTTACAGCCTCAATGTAGTATAAAGGCCAACAGATTTTGAATACTATTCACAGATTGTGTGGGCACTGGGCACGTTCATGGAATTAGTAAAATTGGATGTGTGCATGCATGTTTATGTACCCTTATGGTGAGAGAAAAGATAAAGATACTAGGGAAAGGAGAGTAGGAGCAAATATGGTGTAGTGCAGGTGTGGAATTTGAGCAGTTGTTCAGACTGACCAATCAGAATAAAGCTAAAGCCTGGTACACACTTTCAATTATGATTGGCCAATCACTAATTTGACCACATCCATGTAGTATGAGAATTTAACTACACAATATGCTCATAGTGTTCAGTATCTGTTGACCCTCATCCTACTTGGAGGTGAGATTATTCTGAATTCACCCAATCTACTGCTGTACTGTTCCCCTGAGTGCGCTCTGTCTCTTCTTGTCTCAAACACAGATACTACTTGGAGGTGTTAGAATTGTTCAGTGATTGACAAATAATTAAGGGCTGGTTCACACTACCAGCGTTTTTTTAAGTGCCAATGATTTGAAAATCTCTTGCTAATTTAATGCTATGAGTGATTTTTTTTTTTCTTTATTGCATCAGTCAAGTGGGAACATACACATAGCTTTACATTAGCAAGAGTTTTTCAAATCACTAGCTCTTACTAAAGTGCTTAGAAAATTGGTTTCAGTGTGAACTAGACCTAAGACATTTTCCTTGGCAGTGATAGAAGAGGAAGAAGATTACTAGGCTACAAACCTATGTAATGTAAACACACACGGCCAGAGTGGCTTACTGGGCACACTCTAAAAGGCTGGCTGCTCTACGTAGCTGTCCATGAACTAAGAAGTCCTACAGGAGAAAGGTACTTTACAAATGTTACCTTCATAGTCAATTAACTTAGCTTTTTTATTTTGATGCATTGAAAAACAAAACCACTTAGTTAGAAATGTCCTGTGGCTACTTTATGGGATACCCTTTATAACTGGATTCAGATTTTTCTTGTAAAGCAGATTCTTCTTGTGCCAAGCTAAAAAATACTATGCCAAAGCACTGACATTTAGTAAAATGTGGAATGTGGAGCTCTTCTCTCAGCATTGCCAACAACATTTATTTTACATTGGTCTATTTTTGATTTTGCTGACTTAATAGTAGGTAGTGTTGACAGATAAATACGGGTGTTTTTACTTTACTGGAGATTAAACACTAACATGCTTTAAAGTTTCATATGTCTGCAAAAGCAGATTAGTTAAACACCATTACTTTTTTTTCGGGATTTCAGGCGAGGATTTTTAAGCATCATCATATTGCATATGATACTCTTAACTTTCCATTACTTTGTTAAATCCTTACAATTTTACAAGAATGCATGTACCAATTTACTTTCGCAGTTGAAAAGAAAATTTTGACTGATTCTTAAAATTCTGACACTATTAAATCGACCACAATAAAGGGAATACTAGGACAATAAGCATCTACGCATTGATTTTCAAAATCAGCTGATACTTCATTAGCACTTTCATGTTAGAAACGAATGCGTCTGATCATTACAGTTCTGTGAGCAGAAGGTCAAAAGAGGTGAGAGAACTAACCTGGACATTAATATAATAAGCTTGTTTAAATACTACAGACATGCTCTTGATTTGCAATATGAAACCGGCAAGACAGAAAATTGAACTGATCTTAGAGAAGGAGTAAAACATTTTAACTTCAAAGATTGAGCATATACACACTTGAACTGCTTGCCTCTTTGTTATTATATCTAAGAAACCGATATGTACTCTTACATGCCACTTCAGCGTCATTAGCAATCCAGTAAACAGAGATGTAAATGGGACTTCTATTGCAAGTTTCTATTGTTCAATACGTTTTTATTATTATTCAAAAATAATAATTGTTAAAAGATGATGTGTTGTATCCTCTCCGTGGGTTTCTAAGAATTTGGTTATTTACATTGTATTGTACTGAAATGTATGCACTTTGAAAGGCGTAACTAGAAATTACAGTACCCCTCAGAAAAACCTTGGCTAGGATAGACTGACCATCTCCCCGAACTCAGTAGTTTTGTGCCTTTCCAGTTCTAATTATTAAATATTCTTTTTTGATTTCCCCTCTTCCCAATAAATCTGTGTTGAAAAACCTTTGTGTGGACTCCCCACACCCATACTGGGTTGAGCCTTGCCCCTCATTTCCCCAAATGCCCCCATGTTATTACGTATCCATTGTGCCTCAATGATGCCTCCATGAATAGAAGAATCCAGCATCAGACAGGTCCTCACTACTCTCATCCTCTCACTCCTTTTTTAGCAGGACTGGAGTCGCAGCAATTTTGGGCACCTGGAGTCAGGGGTTAGTGGTTTCATAAACTGAGTCAGGAATTCATAAATTGGTGTCAGTGATTTCATAAATTGAGGAATCAGAGTCAGATGATTTTTCTACCGGCTCCACAGCCCTGCTTTTTAGTTGTGAATAATTGACGAAGCCATGTGGCAGGCTCCACAGCCGAATAAGTACAATTATGGTTGTTTGTTTGTTATCCGTTTCTTTTTGGATACATTTTTGTTTGCATGCCCATTGCCCAACAGATACGAAGGAAACTGATTGATAATATTCTCTTTATGATATGATTTAATTGTACGTGTTCTTTTAAATTTAAACCTTCATAAGAATATTTGCTGGATGGCTAACCTAAGAGTGAGATGCCATAACTAGAAAATGCCACCTCATGCACTGCAAGCACAATCTTGTACTTATTTAAACATTATTTTGTGTACTGTTATAGGAAATCTATCTTAGTCATTAGTTATGCTTCTTGTTCTGTATCTTCTTTGATTTTTAATTGTCTCATTCTTATGTATGCCACAATACCATATTCAAAAATGTTGTAACACTTTATTGATGTGTTAAATGCAATTATATTTTCTATCAATAAAACATTTTTTGAAAAGCAAATAATTTAATTAAGAAGAAAACATAGTTAAATGAAAATGCACTTTTTGATTGCTTAAAGTAACTGGGAACTTAAAAAAAATAAAAAAAATCAACCAGATACTTAGGGCTCTTGGTCCTATAGAGCCTTCCAGCTCCTCTCACAGTCCCCTTCATTCTAGCACTAGCTTCTCCGATAGCAGCTTCAGCCTATGACAGCGGATCGCCTTTGTGCCTCTGGTGAAGACAACCGAGTGACAAGGCTACCCCCTGTACAGCGCTGCCTCAGAACGCAGCAATGTACAATGTTAATAGATGGAAGTTTCATCGTCTAACAATCTCCGAGCGGCAATCCCCGCTGGGAGACTGAAGGCAGAGCTCCATCATTTCAGCGGGGATGCACATATATATATACTTATATATACTTAAATAGGCTTCCTCACAGTCACTATCTGTGAGGAAGAACTTGCTTAGGATATTTAATCACCTAGCAAATTATTTTCTTCTACTAAGGTTAGACATGGCTGATAGCGGTGCTTTCCAACAAACATAGACGAGAAGTTTTCACATGCTCAGGGCAAGTGAAACGTCTCTCTCTCCCATGTCCCACTGGCATATTTGGGCATCTGGAAGCCTGCTTTACTAAGAAGACCCTAGATGCCAGTCTTTTAAATTGGTAAAGGGAGTCATTTTGGACTTCCTACCTATTTAGTGTAAAAAAAGTTTTAAAAAATAAAAATGTTTTCACCTATCGCTCCACTGTTGGCAACCAGGTGCACATACCACATGCTCTGCACGAGCCTCTGAAGAAGCGGTACTTCCTGTGAAATGGCTGTTAGGCTGCAGTGTTGCCCCTATACCTCACTGCACTGTACGTCTGCTATGTGTTTAACCCATTAAGGGTAATCAAGCTGTTAAGATTTTTGGGATCCTTGTGCCCGACCTTTCTTTACTGGAACACACCGCATGCTACTTGTTCCTGCTAGCGCTCCAGCGCTATATTATTAATGGAACAAAGCATCTTTGAGCCTGCCACCGGGGCTCCCCATTGGTCCAGAAGTTCAACCCATGAGAATCCTGCCAGAGGAGGATTTTTATTGGTAACTTTAGTGGACCAATGAAAATGGACGGATTGTCATTGGTTGAAAGCCTGGACAAAAATGAAGCCCCAGTAGAATGTTCAAAGATGATTTGCTGGGCTCACTGAACAGTATAGCACTGAAAATCTGGCTTGTAACGTGCTCTTGGTGGCCAGTAGTAGAGCAACGAGTGGTTGTCAATAGTGGTAGTGATGAGCAACAGGACTCAGCGGCAGGGAGGACACTTCAATCAAAATTTAAAGGAGAAGAAAGGGTGGTAAAGTCAGTCACCTGCATTGGGCTCTGCCATACCAGCCCAGATAGTTTTTTGATCTGCTCTGTGATAAAGGAGTGATAAAGCCTCCACTTCTCAAAGAGCTATTGTCCATATCATGATGCAGAGGTCCTGTGGGGCTTACGTTTAAATCTGTGAGCCCCCTTTAATAAGTTGAAACATCAAGGCTGATTATTTTCATTGGTCCATCGTGGGCCCATGGGGAGCCCAAGAGGGTGCCAAGAAGATACTTTTGCAGAGTCTTCAGTGTCAGTAGGAGCAGGGAGCAGCGGTTGCAGTCTCGCCTGTTTCAGGGGGTTGTTGCAAAGCAATGGGAAGTGACAGGGAGGCGCCAGAAGTCATGCAGTGACAGATGTTAGGTAAGTATCAGGAGGAAGCCTGCGGGCAGCTCCAAAACACAAATACCTTGATGCTCCCCATCGCTTGGCACACAAAAGCCAATGCTCAGACACAGCTTAGGTAAAGCTGGGTAAAGTAAAGCTGGCAATTGAATTTGCCAGTAAATCCTGAGCGATGTCAGGTGATAATAATAATAAGCTTTTACACTGCAAGCTTTTTGTCACCTTGAATTGTATATGGTCCATCGTTACATATGGCCTTTTATATTGGCGCAGACCAACAGGAAGTGACAGGGAGGTGCTAGGAGAGCCTGACTTGCATTGGCAGATGTTGGGTAAGTGCCAGGAAGCCTGCTGGCTCTAGCAGCGGATTTCAGGTGACAGCAACAGGTGTGCACACATCTCCTGGGGAGTGAAGCAGCAGTGTCCATTGCTGGAAAATACAGGCAGTGGAATATTGCCCATTATCAGAAGCAGGCACATCAATTTAAAATAAATACGTAGGACATAAATGAAATTCAATTATGAACTAGAAAGCCAAGTGAGTCTTTAAAATTATCACAAATCACCACATTTCTCAAATACAAAAACACTATACTATCTAAAGTGAATTATTTATATATTAAAATGACCATATTACAATAATAACTCAAAATCTTTATAGAAGATCACCTACATTATTTAGCATTTGTTGCTTGTTTATATCCTGGTGATCAATAGCTACTGCTGTGCTTGATTATAAAGCATCTAGAAGGCATATGTTTAATATTTAATTTGTCCTTTTGGTTTTAAAACTGTCACTTTAATCTTCTACTCTAAGAAGTATTGTAAAATTGCTCTTTCTCTCCTCTGAATATTTTTCTTGATATTTCCAAAGAGTTCATAGTGGTGCACTTTAATAAACAGATCTAGGATGCAATAAACTGTACAGCCAAGTCTGAGTTTGACGAAGACCTTTAATAATTAATAATTTTAGAGCAGAAGCACACATAAGAAAATTGTAATTTTGTTGATGACATGAATCAGTAGCGTTACTACTTTTTAATATGAGGAATTAAAACTATGAGATTGAAATGTTTTAATCTACTGTGGATTTTATCAGATTAGCTTTTTTCCTGTATGAATTGCTCATATAAAATAAAGTACTTTATTAATGGGAAAAGTACATCAAATATGTAGGATTTATTTTTACATTAACATTAAGTACTTAGAAAAAATCTGGATATAAAGGATCATGTAGAGAAAAATATATATATATTTTTTTTTTATATCTTCAGCTCTTCCACTCTTTTTGTTTAAATGTAACATCTTTTCACGTTGCGTGTCAGTCATAGCCTTAAAGTTTGATTACTGCTTATTTAAATTTTTCTTTTTATTTATTTTTTTACTGGTCAGCAAATTTTCTCAAACTTAGTAGGGATTTTCACTGGATCAGGTCGGTCTAGTCTGCAGAGAGTGGATGTTTACTGGGATACAGTATATTAATCATGAGTTTCATGAGTTTCTCTCCACCTCTGGAATCACACATTTGTCACTGATTGATTATTTGCAGAGATAATCCATTTAAGATGTCTGTCTGACATGAAATTGCATGGTGTGTACCAGGCATAAGGATTGAGGATTTTGTGTTAGTGGATAAGCCAAAGTGTATGGAGTAAGTGCTGTGTAGTGAGATTAGTCCTAGTCTTGAAGGACTCCTAAGGAGGGTTTAATGTAACTTTCTGCCAGTTGTTCATTTGTGTGTGAATTATTAATGTTGAAATTGTTTGCAATTGCATTGAACTGTATTTAGTGGAATGTTTAGTGCTTTTTATTGCTGTCTGTTGAGATATATGGTTCAAAATGTGAAGTATATAAAGTCGTTTTAAGATTGGAATTGTATGTATTTATGTATTTAGTTTACCTAGCGGCGTCCACTATTTTGTGGTATTTGTATGTGGTGATTCTGTATACATGTATGTTTTATGAGTGCATAATGTATAAATGGATGTATGTTACAGTACATTTTGTGACTATTATTGTATAGTGTATTGTGCCTCAATGGCAGGGTGCAGGGCGCAAGCATTCCTGTGTGAGAGTCTAGTGGTTTCTGTTTCTTTACAGAATGTGACTTGGGCGGAGCTTCTCATGGGAGAGTGCATGGGTGGACTGTGTGTGTTTCTAAGCCTATAAGTGTGTGGTGGAAAGGGCAGAGCTTAAAGATAGCTGCTGAAACTGGGACTACTGTATTCTTCAACTTCCTCATGATCATCTTGCTTTTAGAAGACTACAGGATTACACTTATGCCACACTTACGTTGTTTACCTCTTCTGTATTTGCGTCTTACTTTTGTACAGCACCATGGATTATTAAATAGTAATAATAGTAACAAAAAAGCAATAGTTGATTGTAGATGCTGATTAGTAGGGATGCTCATTCGTATTACGCGAAATTGAAATTTCCGCATTTCCTACCGGAAATCTGCATTTCAGATCAGAAATTGGAATCCCGCAAAATCCAATTATCACAACTCATTTTAGCTCAATCACAGAACTAGGAAGCATTGGACCAATCAGAGAATGTAGAATTTGTATGCACAATTTTAATTTTAGACTAATCACAAGACTTGACCATTTTTCACATTTCTGTTTTCCTGATTTCTGTATATTCTAATTTTTTTAAATATTTTTCTCTACTACAAAAAAAATGAATGATAAAATGCTCCTTCGAAAATCAGAAATCGGAAAAAATTGTAAAAGAAAAAAAATTGAAAATATGAAAAATGGGAAATTGGGATGGAATCGGAAATGGGCATTTTCAACTATCCCTACTGATTAGGACAGATCTTAAAATGATAAGTCTTTAGGATATTTTTAGGATGTAATTGGTGGAAAACTGTGAAAACAGTTAATGAGTTATGTTCTTAAGAAGAGAGAACAATAAGAATCCTGTATGTGGGAATTGATAGGGGTATCCCTACCAAAGAGTAGGTTATGTTTGGTAACTGTATCTGAAAATTAGTTCAGCAATATACTGAAGAGTATTTCAGGTAAGAATTACAAGCATGAATTGTGTAGAACTGTGTCTGTTGGCTAACCAGCCAGTGTAAATTGACGTACATCGGAACTCAGAGTGGGGTGGTTGATGCCAGTAACTTAAAATGACACTGAAATGAAAAACAACTTACAATATAATGCATTGTATGTGTGGTATAGATAATTAATAGAACATTAGTAACAAAGAAAAGAGTCTCATAATTGTATTTTTAGTTATTTAGTTGTTTTTCTATAACATTGCATCATTCCCTAATATTTGCAGTTTACAAATTACACTCTATATTTTAAACTGGGAAACAAAGCAGAATTAATGACCCTTCGAATTTCCTGGCAGAAAAACCGTAAACAAACAAGAAACAGTGAGAGACAGGTTGAGATTAGTGCTTCAGAAAATAGCATTGCTCTCTGACTAAATTAGTCGGAGAGCTCAGACGAGAAGCCTTTGCATAGATAACAACTTAAGGTTCTTAACTCTTCCCGTACTGGAAACAGTATGAGACTCATATCTGTGCTACTAATGTTCTATTTCTTAGCTGTACTACACAAATACATCCTTATATCATAACTTTTTTTTCACTTCAGATACCCTTTAAATGGTAATCTATAGAAGAGGCCATTGTCAAGTCATGATATCCCAAGGTCAGCTGTTTATTGTAAGGAAAGATGTACTAAAGGAAATGTTATTTAGTAAGAAAGGATATTCTCCTGTATTCATCAATTTGGCTAACGATTAAATGTGAACAAGGTATCAAGCAAATCAGTACCAAACATTAAGCATATAAACTCTACAGTTTATTGCAGTCTGCAACTGATGTGAGTCATATTTGGAATAGACAAAATAACACAGAACATTTTAATAGGAAATCATTGAGAATACATTGAAATGTGTTTTGTTTTTTTGTAGGAAATGTTATCTGGTGAAGTCATGCAGTGACTGTAACATTTAGTGGGCATTTCTAAAGCTAGCAATCAACATGAAAAGAAAAAAGAAATCCAGATGTTAGAAATCATGCTGAAAATGTCAGAAAGATGAGCAAAAGGAACATATTTACAGTATTTTTTTCTTTGTAAAAGTCAATTATGCTGCACCATTGTCTGGGCTTTGAACCAAAAGTTTTTATGCCTGACATTAAAAAAATATTTAAAGAAAACCTGAAGCCTTTTCTATGCCTTATTAGTATTTATATAAATTCTGCTAATTACCATATGCATGGAGTGAAAAAAATCCACTACAGGTTCGATACTTAAGTGGTGGGTAGACTCTGGACAGTATAGAGTCTTCCCTTTCCTCCACCTGGCTCATTGTTCTGTCACTGTCCACCAATAAAGCTGTTCAACTTGCTTGGTCAAACAGCTCTTCAAAACTACTCATGTCCCTGACTAGGCCCAAGGATCAGTGAATCACTACTGTGCATGCACAAGTTTGGACTTGAGCATGCAAAATAGTGATGCACTCATCCTCACAACTATTCAGGGACACATTCAGGGTTCTGGAGAGATGTTAGGTCAAATGGCTTTACTGTCTGATAGCGCTGGAATGATGGGCTGCATCCAGGAACAGGAAAGCTTTTCTGTCACTACTAATCTTCAGTCACTCAAGTCCTCCTACAGCTTGACTCAGTGGTCCACTGCTCCAACTCTTACTGTTGGCCATCATCCTTCACTGACTCAGACTCGGTAGCTATACACTACCACAGCTCAATCATGAAAATCATGGATGCCTTTGCCACTCTTACCAATGTCTGCCCTCATTGTGTCAGTTGCCAACCCTGGCTGACCAAAGCTAGTTGAAAAGGTGCTCTAGAGTAGAGAAAAAGTAACACAAGTGAGAATTTTATTTCATTAAAAAAAAGCTAGAAACAACTAGAAATGTTCTCTCTTTGGCAAAAAAAAAGTCCTATTTTTCTTCCCTAATTTCCTCCTACACCCATAATCCAAAGCGCTTGTTTAGCACTTTTAACTCCCGTCTCTATTCCCCTCCTTCTCCTTCATGTTTGTCAACTAAAGGATTTGTAACATACTTCACTGATAAAATTGACAAAATCTGAAGTGTTTTTTTTCATGCAGCCCTCAATTTCCATCTCCACGCCTCTCATGGACTGCTCTCTATCTGCCTTCTCTCCACTCTCTGACAATTCTCTCTCCTTTCTAATCTCCAAATCCCATATAACCATCTGTTCTTTGAATCCTATCCCCTCCCATCTCAATCCACAGCTATTCTCATCCCTCATGCCTTTACTAACATCGCTATTTAACCTATCCCTCTCCACTGGCATCTTTCGGTCCACACTCAAAAAGGCTGTTGTGTTACTACTTATTAAAACATCTCTAGATCCCGCAGAACTGCACAACTACACCCTGTGCCGCTTCTCCCATTTACATCCAAATTACTTTAACGCCATATACTGTACATGCTGAACTAAGCCATTATTTATCTGCTAACTCGCTGCTTGGTCAGTTCCAGTCTGGCTTTCGCTGTAACAACTCCACAGAAACAGCTCTTATTAAAATAGGCTATGATCTTCTTACAGCTAAATCCAAAGGCCATTATTCCATAATATTCCTTCTTGATCTCTCATCAGCGTTTGATACTGTTGACCACACCTTACTCCTACAGATACTCAATCTCTTCTGGATATTTTCCTATCTCTCAGGAAGGTCTTTCACAGTCTCTTACTTGGATCAGATCTCCTCTTTACATCCTTTGTCTGTGGAGGTTCCTCAAGGCTCTAGCATAGTCTTCTCCATTTTCCATCTACATGCATGGTCTTGAAAACGTAATAAACTCATTTGGTTTTCAATACCACTTATACGCAGTTGACACACAGCTGTATCTCTTGGCCCCAGACCCTAACTTCCCCCTCACGCCTGTTCCTGACTGCTTGTCTGCTATATCATCTTTCATGATCTCTCGCTTCTTAAAAACTTAATATGAGTAAAACGGGACTGACCATTTTTCCACCATCTCTGTCCACCTCTGTGCCTGATAAAACAATAAAAGTTAATAACACCCCTATAACTTCAGTTCCCAAACAACGGTGCTTAGGGATAATATTTGACTCCTCTCTCTTTTTTATTCCTTACATCACTCTTTAACCAGCTCCTGTCATCTCCAACTCAAAAACATATCTCAAATCCGACCTTTTCTAACTCAGGACACAACTAAAATGTTAGTACATGCTATTTAATATCTCATCTGGACTATTGTAATCAGGGATGGTCGTAGTCAGCCAACTTCGCTACACTGAAACTATGCATAGGTTTACGCAATTACACTTCGACAAACTACGTCTTCAAAATCAAATATTCGCTTCATATGCATTTTGCAGAATACGCGTTAAAATACGCAATAGTGTGAAACGCGTAGTGTATGCGGATGGTTATGCCCGTATGCAGAAAATTTTATGCATTAATTCCTACTTAAATGCTTATACTGGGAACTCTTCTATGCGTACATTCCCCTTTCCAATGCGTACATTTGTAAGCATACAATCGTACGCGGAAAATTAGACGTGAGTAACGCATTCGTAGTTCACTACGTAATACGCATGTTAACTACGCATAGTGGCATAAGCTACGCGTATGGGTACTTCACTGCGCGTAAATTCGTAAGCATAGTTTTGAAACTTCACCTACAAACTACGATGCGTAGATGCGAACTACGATGCGTACATTCGCACTGGCATTGTTTCTGCTCATTGATTGTAATATACTGATTTGTGGAGTACTACCAACTAACAGACTCGCAACACTCCAATCTGTATTGAACTAAGCTGCTCAACTCATTACCTTTCTTCTCACTATTACTCTGCTGTTCCTCTCTGTCAAGCTTTTCATTGGCTGCCAATTAACAAGAGGATCCATTTCAAACTCCTAACCATAACCTACAAAGCTCTGCACAATCTCTCTCCCCTGTACATCTCATTATTAGTTTCCAGATACAAGCACAACTTAAAGGGACACTTAAGTCAAACAAAAAAAATGAGTTTTACTCACCTAGGGCTTCCAATAGCCCCCTGCAGCTGTCCGGTACCCTTGCTGTCTCCCTCCGATCCTCCTGGCCCCGCCAGCAGCCACTTCCTGTTTCGGTGACAGGAGCTGACAGGCTGGGGACGCAAGTGATTCTTCCCGTTCCCAGACATATTAGCACCCTCTATGCTGCTATTTGGTATATGATATATGCTATAGCAGCATAGATGGCGCTACTGTGGCCAGGAACGCGAAGAATCACTCGCGTCCCCAGCCTGTCAGTTCCTGTCACCGAAACAGGAAGTGGCTGCCGGCGGGGCCAGGAGGATCGGAGGGAGATGGCGAGGGCACCGGACAGCTGCAGCGGGCTATTGGAAGCCCCAGGTGAGTAAAACTCATTTTTTTTGTTTGACTTAAGTGTCCCTTTAATCTCATATCTGCACAAAACCTTGTTTTATCCTCCACTAGAATCACTTCCTTGCATTCATGTATACAACATTTTGCACGTGTTCACCCCTTCTCTGGAATACCCTGCCACTTTACATCCATCACTCTCCAACCTTTAAAATCTTTAAACACTCTCTCAAAACTAACTTTTTCTGACAAGCAAACTTTCTAAGCTCACAAGGGAAGGACTCTCTCTCACCCTTTTGTGTCTTGGAATTTGTTGTATATATTTTTCTAATCATGCTACTTTTGTCACTGTAATTACGAATTCTGTATTTTAGACCAATTTTGCATTTTTATATTACAGTAGTGTACACCATTGTCTGTATTGTTTTGTACCCCATGTCTGTTTCTTACTTTGTACAACGTCACGGAACATGTTAGCAGTACACTATCCAACCTCTACTGTCAAATCTGAAGTGGATTTCTCACTTCAGGTTTGCATTAAATATTGCAGCTCATTTGCTGTTGCTACTGACAGGTCAACACTGAGGATTGCTTTGCTACGTATGGATATTAAAAAGCCCAACATCTTGTAAAGTAACATTTATATTTTGAGCAAAAGGTGCCAGAGGGTATGACTTTTTGAATTATCTTACATACTGATGCCTGTGTATTATTATTATTAATGAATACAAGGGTTCACCTGCTATTGTGTTAACACCGAGATTCTTAAATTGACAAAATAGTTAAAAAAGTTTTAGTTTACAAAAAAGAAACCATTCTGTTTTTACTGTCAAAGGTTTTTCAGCGAACGATGGAGTAAAGCACAGCATATGACAAGCACACCTTAAAATAAAAATGTTTTATTAAATTGCAGAAATTAAAAATAATATTCACCTCTTCTGTCACCTCTTATTATCTCCATTTTTTCCATGCAGGCTGGAGCTACTCAGGAATGTGGCAAGATCAACTTAGCAACACCAGACAAATGGACATACAAGGCAAACAATGGGAAATAAAGACAGGGGGCTAGTCCCAAAATCTAGTTTTGTGGTCTAATATTATTGGAAAATGTAGAATGTTTAATATAGCCTGTGAGAGACTTCTCATGGCTACAATCCTATTGCCTGAAGAAGCGGGCTCAACCCACGAAACATGTCACATCAAAGTGGAGTAAATTTCCATTAAAATTGTGTTCCATGCTGAAATAGACCCATCTGTTGGGTTACAAGTCCACCACTGCCTCCCATGTTTAAACTATTTTTAGTGTAGTTTACTCCTTGCAGCAGTTCAGTTTATCTCACAGTGGGATGCAAAAGTTTGGGCAACCCTGTTAATCGTCATGATTTTCCTGTATAAATCATTGTTTGTTACAATAAAAAAATGTAAGTTAAATATATCATATAGGCTACACATACAGTGATATTTGAGAAGTGAAATTAAGTTTATTGGGTTTACAGAAAGTGCGCAATAATTGTTTAAATAAGATTAGGCAGGTGCATAAATTTGTCATTTTATTGATTCCAAAACGTTTAGAACTTATTATTGGTACTCAAATTGGCTTGGTAAGCTCAGTGACCCCTGACTTACATACACAGGTGAATCTAGTTATGAGAAAGAGTATTTAAGGGGGTCAATTTTAAGTTCCCCTCCTCTTCTAATTTTCTCTGAAAAGAAGCAACACGGGGGTCTCAAAACAACTCTTAAATGACAAAGCCAAAGATTGTTCACAATCATGGTTTAGGGGAAGGATACAGAAATTTGTCTCAGAGAATTCAGCTGTCTGTTTCCACAGTTAGGAACATATTGAGGACATGGAAGACCACAGACTCAGTTCAAGTTAAGGCTCGAAGTGGCAGACCAAGAAAAATCTCAGATAGACCGAAGTGACCAATGGTAAGAACAGTCAGAGTCAACCCACAGACCAGCACCAAAGATCTAAAAATCATCTTGCTGCAGAAGGAGTCACTGTGCATCGTTCAACCACTCAGCGCACTTTACACAAGGAGATGCTGTATGCGAGAGTGATGCAGAGGAAGCCTTTTCTCCGCCCACAGCACAAACAGAGCCGCTTGAGGTATGCTAAAGCACATTTGGACAAGCCAGCTTCATTTTGGAATAAGATGCTGTGGACTGATGAAACTAAAATGGAGTTATTTGGGCATAACAAGAGGCATTATGCATGGAGGAAAAAGAACACAGCATTCCAAGAAAAACACCTGCTACCTACAGTAAAATATGGGGTTGGTTGCATCATGCTGTGGGGCTGTGTGGCCAGTGCAGGGACTGGGCATCTTGTCAAAGTTGAGGGACGCATGGATTGCACTCAGTATCAGCAGATTCTGGGGACCAATGTCCAGGAATCAGTGACAAAGCTAAAGCTGCGCTGGGGCTGGATCTTTCAACAAGACAATGACCCTAAACACTGCTCAAAATCCACCAAGGCATTCATGCAGAGGAACAAGTACAATGTTCTAGAATTGCTATCTCAGTCCCCAGACCTGAATATAATGGAAAATCTGTGGGATGAGTTAAAGAGAGCTGTCCATGCTCAGAAGCCATTAAACCTGAATGAACTAGAGATCTTTTGTAAAGAGGAATGGTCCAAAATACCTTCAACCAGAATCCAGACTCCTATTGGAACCTACAGGAAGTGTTTTAGAGGCTGTATTTTCTGCAAAAGGAGGATCTACTAAATATTAACTTCATTTCTTTTTTGTGATGCCCAAATGTATGCACCTGATGAATTTTGTTTAGACAATTATTGCACATTTTCAGTAAATCCAATAAACTTCATATCACTTCTCAAATATCACTGTGTGTGTCTCCTATATGATATATTTAATTAACTGACATTTTTTATTGTAACAACCAATGATTTATACAGGAAAATCATGACGATTAACAAGGTTGCCCAAATGTTCACATCCCACTGCACCTAGTAATATGCTGACACTGCAGCCATGCCACCTATACACCTATATTGCCTTAAAGTAGATACGAGATGAACTTTTTACTCATTGCATAATTGTGTTCCTTTCCTATAGTTATAGGGCATTCCTCAAGCCAAATATTTTTTTGATTTTGTTTTAATACTTTAATTCCCTATAAACTAAATATGCCCCACCCACAGTTTTCAGAGAGCCTTGGCAGTAGCAAGGGCTCATGGGAGTTCAGTCTGGGCAGGAGGAGGTATTACTAGCCAGAGATTTCAGAGGCAGAGGGGAGGAGGGAGTAGGAGGGGGGATTAGGTTTTTTTCAGTCTGAGTGCTGATGGTGCAGATAAGCCTGCCTCTGTGTAAGGTTTACAAACAACATGGCTGCTGTCATTGTATCACAGGAAGAAATAATCATATTCTATTAAAGCAGCATGCAGACAGATTTGCTGTTTAAACCATCTTAACTGTACATAAGATATATAGACAAGTTACTTGTTATAGTTTGTTTTTCATCTTGGATCCGCTTTAAGCACTGCTATGGTATTCACTTTGTGAATCCCCAAAACTGAAGGCCATATGTGTTCTTGTTTTTCAAGTTCTTCTATAGTTAGTTTTGTTAAGTAAGTCTACAGTCACCATTTTTACTGATAATGACTATTTTTTGTTTTGTAAATTTGTTTCAACTACTGAATTGGCATGACAGCAACTAGCAATTTGTAAATGGACATGGAAATGGCAACCTCCATATTCCTATCACTAAACTTTCTTTAAAATGTGACTATGTTGCTGGAAAAGAAGCTATAGCCCTTCTATTTAAATAAATTACTTTATAGTGGATGACTGCATTACATTCCAAAGTCAAACATGAAAGGAAGAAAAAGAAATGTCCATCTAAAATAAAAAGGGTAATGGTGTAGTACTTATCGTATTCCAAAGATTACAATAAATTCATGTAACACCTGTGGAAGATAATATTCTTACAGAGCAAAGTGTCTGTCTCTTGATTTCAGCATCACTTCTTCAAAGGCTCAAACCTCATTCTCCCTCTGTCACTTTGCCCTCCTCAATTTCCATCTGCTCTCTCCTAATGTATTGCAAAGTAACTTTTAAATCTAAAATTCCAGCTGGCTAAGGCTTCTAATAGCATTTATGCATAGCTATTGTCGCTTTCAAGTTTTGCTTTTTATTAAAACTCCAACATTAAACACTTATTATATCTGCTCGAAGTTAAAAAGAAAAGCTTCAGGGGGTAAGCGACTCACAGACATGACCAGCTGGTAATTCCATGTTTATGGAGACTGCTTGAAAAAACATGACAACAAGCGCTGACAAATGCAAATTAGTACTTATTATTAGTAGGCATATGACCTCATCTAACGAAGGACTTATTAGTAACGCACATTAAAGCTGTACTATTTAAAACTGGGCGCAGGAAAGTATTGCTTATTATATTATCCATTCTTGCAACATACATGTGCATGGGAAAAATCTAAAACTGAGGAGGACTGGCTCTGAATAAAATGGAGGTCAAATGGGGCACTAAGGGCATATATATGCCTCAGACAACATTTAGACAGTGTCCCCCACTTCCTCAAACAACATAATTAGGAAGCCTACGGGAAAATAATTCCTCAGACATATAGTATGTAGTTCATCCTCTCAACTCAATTAGACAGAGTGTATCTCAAAATAACATGATTATTATAGTGTTTCCCTTGTAGTATTCCTCATTACTGTGCTCGCTTACAGTATTCCTCTGTGAGCCCTTCCTTTGTGCCGTTTCTGAGTGAAACAGTTAATTTGGTCACGGATCCATCTGATAATTTGGGTACCACCATAGGCTGCTGTACACATTGCTGCTATGATGAAAGTGTGGTGATAATTTGGGCGCAAGATACTTTGCGACAATGGCCAGCACAGGTGTTCCGTTATACTATAGCGAAACTCCGGCTTTGAAATTTAGCAGCGTTAGCTGGCGCTGAGAGCGTAATTTGGGCAATGGGTTCCTTGCAACTATGGTGGATGCTGGTATTCTGATATACTATAGTGGAACTTCAGCTTATAGAGTCAAAGGCTAGTGTTAGGAGTAGGTGGGGAGGGGTTAGTGTTAGGCATAGGTTGGGTGGTAGTGCTAGATATAGGTGGAGGGTTAAGTGTTAGGCATAGGTAGGGGAAGGCTCATGGGAGAATTGGGTAAGATTTAAGTCAGAGTAGAATATCAGTAAGTTTACCAGTATATTCTACTAATGGTAAAAGTAGGAAGTCAAATATGATTATATTCTACTAACTGGTCTGGTAAACATATGATCATTTTAACTTGCAGCATTTTTTAAATATATGTTCTCTGTGGTACTTCATGGTTCATTCTGTGTCTTCCTCGTGGCATCTCAGTACTCCTGTGTGCTGCCTCTCTATGCCCCCTTCAAACCATTGTGCCTTCTCTATATTCCCTTAAAGCCTCTGTACCTCCTTTGTTGGTCCCCTATGCCCATCTGCCTTTATGGCCATATACAGTATGTCCTTTTAATGCAATTTAATGCCCCTCCCCTATTGTCTTCTATCCCCCCCACTGAATTGCTGCCTTGGATGGAAGACAAAAATATAAAATAAATACAAATTCCATCTGTGAGTGCCACACCCGTTATCACATGACATTGCTTCACTCTTCTGGATGTAGTGATGTTGCCAACCCTCCATAGCAGAGTGTCCCCAGCACTAGTCACAGTAGGACTGGTGCTGCTTCTCTGCCCATGTATACTCGTTACATTAATGTACAGCCCCACAGCCCCCTTGTTTTTGTGAAGGGTTGGTTGGGAGGCAGAGTGATGTGTTTCAGGGCATGTTGTTTCATTCAAAACAAAGAGGTTTATTAATTCATATATATATATATTTGTTTGTTTTATTTATTTCACTTTTCAAAGCCTTACCAATACATAAGGCCACGTTCATACAACAGGGAACATATTTTGTTCTTTTGGGAGACCTGCGGTACCATAATTCCAACAACTGTAACAAGACAGATATGAAGGCTACCATATTTATTTCCTTTTAAATAATACCAGTAGCCTGGTAGCCCTGCTGATCTATTAGGCTGTGGTAGTGTGAGAATCACACCAAAAACTAGCATACAGCTAATCTTGATCTGCATATGCTTGTTCAGGGTCTATGGTTAAAACATAAAAGCATTAGAGGCAGAGGATCAGCAGGACAGCCAGGCAACTGGTATTGCTTAGAAGAAAATAAAGATGGCAGTCTACATATCCCTGTCACTTCAGTTGTCCTTTAAATGACAATCAGAAACTCCATTCACTTGAATACAAAAGTAGTGTCAACGGCTAGTTGCCTCTGTTAAGTTGTCTTAATGTCTCTTTTTGCCTTTATAAAATTGAAAATGCTACTTTATAAACCTTGTAGTTGCCATTAAATTGATGATAAATAACAAAAATTTTGCAAGTGGTGATAATGTGGAAAAGATGTGCCATCCCAATAGCATGTTGTACAATAATCTATGAGATAGGAGGTAGCAGAATAGCAGGCATCAAACGGTAAATTTGGGCCTGTGGCTGGGGAATTTTTGGGTGCCACCATAATAGCAGACACTAGGGGCACCCAAGCAAAACAGCGACAATGGAGCTTTGCTATCATGAAGTGAAACTTTGCAGGGATGATAGTGGGCATGTGATAACAAGCTGATATATAGTCGCTCAGTGGGAGCAGTACACTGTAGACAAACTTCGGGAATTTTGAGTATTAGGCTGGCAGCAGGAGAGTTAATTACAAGGCTTACTGTTAACCCCCCTGGCGGTATGATTATTTCCAGATTTTAGGGTCTTTTTAAAAGGTTTCAGACCATACAATCAGGAAAAAAATGATGCCACCAGAATGCCTGCAGCAGCCTCTTCTCTCACTCACCTCCCTGGGCTCCAGCGCTGCAATTTTACCTCTGTCCTCCGGGTGGCACTGTCACACTTTGGTGAGATCATTGACGGAGATCTCACCAGAGTGATTCAGAGCCTCTGAGGACAGGAAGGAGAATGGCTACCTGTGTCTGGATCTCCCGGAAGGTGAGTAAAAGCTCCCACTGAGCGCAATACTTTGCATAGAGCTCCTGGCGGCTAGCTCGAGCTTAGCTCGGGATTACCGCCAGGGAGGTTAAGCTAAGTACTCATATGAGTTAAAGTCTTTGGAAAATGAAAGATCACAGACCAATTTTACCACCGTCCGTGTAGTAGGAGAGCCTACCTACACAGTCTACTCTATTAAACTGAGTACACCAATCAGATAACAATCTTTGCAAACTGAGGAATTAATCTGTCACATAGGTTTGTCAGGGAGGTTTGAAAGACTGATCTTTCTAAATATGTTGTACACATGCAAAATATCAGTTCCTGCAAAATACTTTCATTGTTTATGATAGCTGGAGATCTCACACCTTGTTTAACAGGCATTCATCTGCAGATCAGATCTGCAGATCCATCCTGGTGGATCTGATCTGCAGATAAATGTCCATTAAACAAGGTGTGTATGAGATCTCTAGATATCAGACTATGAAAGCATTTTACAGATACTGATCTTTTGCTTGTGTACAGCATCTTTAGAAAGATCAGTCTTTCTAACCTCCCTGACAAACCTATGTGACAAATAATTCCTCAGTTTGCAAAGATTTTTAACAGATTGATGTACTCAGCTTAATAGAGTAGACTGTGTAGAGTATGGCTCTCATACTACATGAAAAGTGGTAAAATTGGTCTGTGATCTTTCATTTCCGAAAGACTTTATCTCATGTGTGTACTTAACTTTCAGAGTAGGTGAGGGAAGGGTTGTGTTAGGCATGCACGGGGAAGGGTTAATGTGAGAATTTAGGTATAGAGATAGTAGAATGTGGTTATATATACCAATATTTTACTACTAGGGAAAGTAGGATATTTATAATTATATCAATATTCTACTGTCAGTATTGCCCTTGCCCTTTTTTTCCCTCGTGCTTTTATTGTATGCATGCATTTTCATGTTGGTCTTTCAAAATCAAGATTTAAAGTAAATAGTTTCTATTTAAAGTGGTAAAAACTTGGCTGTTGCTGTACTGTAATATTTCAGTGTAAAATAAAAAAAATGTCATCAAACACCTATAGAGGCTAGTTTATGCACCATTCATACAAACCAGGAGGGATGCTCATCAGCAAAATGTGCTGCCTGTTATAATTTAAGTAGGCCTCAGTTATTTGGACTGAGTTAGTCAAAAAGGCTTGATGAGCAGACCTGCCCTTTAAGGGGTTTTTCTCTTAGAGAGAAAATTTGCAGTTCTGTCAACAGAACTAGAACATACCAAGAAGCTGTCCTCTGAACAAGGCCGCAGGTCTCCCTGACCTGGGCATGGAACAATAAACATCAGCCATGTTTTGTAAATATCCACATTCCTGCATGTATGTCAAATGTCTTATTGATTATTAATCGAGTAGGTGTGTATGATGACACCACGATTGGGTCCACCAATAGTCTGATCTGGGGGACGGCAAAAATGAGGTCACATTTAACTCTTTCCTAGTCGGTATTAAAGAGGGGTCAAGCTGAAGGAGCTCATTCTGCTTCTTACTTTCGCACTAGTTCGCAAGGCTGACTGGGACCTCTAAGTATGTTCTTCCTTTCTGTAATCTGATATAATGTATGCTGTACATAGGTAGTCTAGATGTAACATAGAGTAGATACAAGAAGACCTGGGTACCTTCAGCAGGAAGGTACTCATGCAGCTGTAACGCAACATGGAAATCTGCTTTGCCAGGATATGATGAACTGTAGTTATCTGTATTTCTGTTTCTTGAATAAATAACGTAAACTTTGAAGAAGCCTGAGAAAGTCTATCTCCTGCTTGCTGTGTGGAGAGTCAAGTGATCTCACAGTCTGTGAGACGCAAATGTAAGAAGTTAATGGTGTCGAAGCAAGGTGATATAGAACAGGTTCTAACAGTGGTGCCGATTAAAACCCTGATTAAACACTGTCTAGCTGAACTAGCAGACAGGGGCCGGGGGCCGAAGAAGGTTTCTAGATATTCCACAGCGACACAAGCGGAATAGACGCGGACTGGAGAAGCTTATCAAGCGGATAATCTGGTGTGTGGGAGTCGAGCACACAGGCTGCAATTCGAGGATATCAGCGGCGAAACTCTTGGACGTTACACTTTGACTGCATGTGCACTGCAGGTCACAGCCGACATTGGATCGGGAGGAACCCTCTGACGGCCAGCTGGCAACTTTGCTGCGAGAGGTCGATCCACTGTGGGGGAGTGGGAGCCCCCCAGAAAGTTCCGGTGTCCATTCAGTTTCGCGGAGAACAGTTGCGAAAGCTGATGAATTGCGAAGAGTCTGCAGATCAGGCACGTATGATTTACGTTGTTATATTGCATTATCTTTATTGTACAATGAGAGGATAATGTGTTCTGTGTTTTGTGTTAATTGCAGCGTGGAGGCTGCGGGCTTCTCATCTCTCCCGTGCGTGGTGGGAGGGGTGAGGATAGGAGCAGCTCCGATGTAAATACATAGTGCTGTTTTCAGAGTTTATGTGTTTTGATTTTTCTTTTAGGATCCAATGTTCCTGTGTTGCATACTTACGTAGTGGTAATATACGGTGTAGAATGTGGTTACATCCACAGTTGTCGCAGGCATGGTTTCTTTCGCGGGTCAGATGTTGATTGGGGTTTTTTTTTCTCTCTCTTTCTCCTCTTGTTCCCTTTTTTTGTCTGTCTTTTGCTCTCATTCTACAGAGAAGATCTGTGAAATGGGCCAGAGGTGTGTGGGGGGATCCCCCACAGCAGGAGATAAGCCAGCTGTGTTTCAGTCTGTTAGTACTGGTGGGGAGGGAGAGGGGATAGAGAGGAGCGTAGTGGAAAAGTGTAGTGAGAGGAGCAAGCTTATCTCGTTCCAGTCAGAGCTGCTTTAAATGTCTGCATATGTTTAATGTTGTTTAGTCAGCTAGGGCTGATAAATGTTCGTCTCAGAAGTACTAGCTGTTAATGTGGTTTAGAGTTCACAGCACTCTCTAGTGGGTCTGAGCTCTGTCTGTGTTAAAGCAGATAGTTGTGAAGAGAGAGAGCTTTCCAGGTTCCTGGGTGATTCTGAGGTAGAATTGCAGCTGGGACAAAGTTTCTCCAGTTTTGAAGACAGTGTGTGTGGCGGAATTTTTTTTTGCACTATGTATCGATGTTATGTGTAATTATGCATAAAATGTTGTTCTGTGTGAATTTGTTTTTTCTCCAAAGGTTTATAGGATTAAGTGGTTGCTACGGGAGATTGATAGCAGCCGTCTTAGCTGGCAGTCCAGGACTCAAAATGGCGGCAGTGGAGAGGGCCCGCCCCCAAGAGTCATGGCTCCCACACGTCATGGCAGGGGGGAGGAGGGGCTGGGGGATCCACGTCACGTCAGGCTGTGATCGCGGCTCTGGGCAGAGCAGCTGAAAGGGAGGGGGGTAGAAATACAGAGACATTCTACTGAGTGTCTCGGTTCTTAAAGTATTTCCCCAGAAGTTTTTCCCTGGGTCCATGGAAAGGAATGCCAGAATAGGTGCACCAAGCTATTACTGTAAGACTAGCATGGTCACGGATAGGAAATGTTTTCCAGCTAGGTGCAGGGAGACAATGAACAGCGCAGATCGGGAATGGGTCTGTACTGAGTTGCTTATGGGATTATTCCTGTAAGTGGGACACCTTAATGGGTGTTGCAGCATGAGTTCCCAACAGTGCAGCAAGGGGGTGCCGGAGTTGGAAAAAAAGGGAAGTTGACCAATCCAGGTTTCCGTTGCTGCTGCTGCAGAGCGGTAACGTTTTTTTTCCGGTTTTTGTCGTGGACAGGGCCAGAGCTTGACTAAGAGGTCTATGCTGGGCTGGGGCTGTTTTTTGCGCGTTTTTTTCTCGTCCACTGATTGGTCAAATATGTTTTTTCCAGCTCCTATCAATTGTAGCACAAAGAACAAGAACTGACAGCAGTTCATGAGGCAATTATACAAATTAAAAGAATTGCCATGTACAGAGTGACAGTGTATCGGTACGGTGTTTGCCATATGACTACCTACCACGTGGGCATTCAGGGATCTGCATACAGGCATGTGACGTTGGTATGCTTAGCCCTGCACCCTGTGTAGTTTAAGTGTTAAGTGCTCCTTCCTACAGGGAGGCAGCCATTTTTTTTGTAGGTTAGGTAGTGGCACGGCAAACATTGATCAGAGGGTACAACACACAGAACTTCTAGCAGAGCTGGTATCACGATGAAGTTCTAGATAAGTTAATGCAAAAATGAGTACGAGCATTGCAGGCTCACCTGCAAAGCAGCAACAGGTGTGGCATCCGTAATCTGTGCATGCGACGGCCGAGCATGTACAGATAAGGGGGGGTGTGTGGAAGGAGCCTGCAATGAGGTGAGAGCTTCCAGAGGTGAAGTCCGCGGGAGCATATTTTAAACAGGTAAGTACTGAGGATACTACTGAGGTAGGGAGGTGAAGTTTAACTCAAATCTACCAAAAAGAGTAAACAGAGTTCATGAGATGAGAACCATAAAGCAACGAGATCAATTACGATATATATTGATCAATTTAAAGTGTACAGAGTACAAGCCGCAGGGCGAATCCCAAATCATTAATAAGAATTGATTTGTTTGTATTTTGATTTCAGGAGTTGGGCAATATGGAATCGAGACAGCTGCAGTGCTGGCAGCAAAGATGGAGATGTCAGTCGGATAAGCGAAAGGTTCCAGATGCCAATCTAAGTTTGGAGAAACACGAGATTCCTGAAATTGGAAAGAGACTAAAACATGAGATTCCTGAAATTGGAAAGAGACTAAAACCCGAGATTCCTGAGATCGGAAAACGTCTAAAAAAACTGACTGAGCAAAGCATAGTGCAAATTGCTAATGTTTTTCTTTCCCAAGGTGGTGCTTTTATAATGAAGAGTACCGTGCTGATGGTAATCCTAGGTTGCCGTTTCGTCCTAGGAGAATGAAGAGAGGACATTCTCATGTATAATAAGTGGTTAATGAGAATGCCAGGCCCAAGCTTGTTAATGTTTGGGGACAAAGGTACTAATCCTTTCACACCTCCCTCCGCTTGGCACAGATGGACCATGCAGGGACGGAGGAAAAGAGCACTTGTGCCAGGAGAAAACAAATTTCATGGCACAATGTGGGTAAAAGGTCTGAAGGGTCAGGTGTGCGGGCAGTGGGAATTGAATGGCAGTGTAAATCTGCTATTGAATGCCACACTCCCAGAATCGATGCACCGATCCAAAGAGTTGTTAAAAGGTACAGTGCAGTACACTAGGTACATGCAAAAGGTGGAGTGTGTGATTCAGGAGTACCTTGTCTTGGTTATGCAGAGTGAGATGGTTCCAGATTGGAGAGGAACGAGCAGGAGGCGTCAATTCTCCTACCAGAGAGACGCAGGGGACAACATCACACTCTGGAGCTACCAACAGAGAGTGCCTCTGAAACAACTATACACACGTAAAGGCTGGAAAGCCGAGGGTTGGTGGTTCTCGAAACAAGAAGTAAAAATCGAGATCAAGCCACATTTCCAGGTGACAAAGAGGGTGGGGAGAGCAGTCCTGGGGGAGGGAAAGCCAACACAGGGAACCCCATTCACACCACATGGGTCACCACAGGGGACGATATTACACAGTCCATATGCAGCCACTCGTCATGCTAGTTGGGTAAGTGAAGAGGTACTCTTAATTGAAAGATTGCAGAGAGTACAGTCTTCCCGACCTCAGGTACATATTGTGCCTCAGGACATAAGGGGGGAAGAGGTCCAATCAGGACAGTTGGGGGCATATTTTGTCAGGGAGATGCTTAAAGATCCTGTGCAACTGAGATTGGACAAGGGGAGGTATATCGATTTTTCTGGAGAAGGATCTTTTGCATGGCAGCTTTGAGATGTTTGGGTGAACAAATGGAAACGGTGCAACATTACTTTAGGCACCGCCACTTCCTTAGTTCCCACCTCAACACATGTCTTACACCAGGACCTGAGAGGTCAAACTTTTTTGGTGCTAGACGGGGAGGTGAAACGAGTAGAGTTGTCCTCATGCGGGCAATTCTTGCAGAAGTACCTGCGTTGGCCGGGGCAAGTCAAATTTAGTGAAGAAGCCTGCGGGCTCAATAACGCAGAATGCGAGGCTACCATTCAAAAGATCCACTCTGAAGCCCAACCGATAGTTCCGGTGGCTGAAGGAAAGGTTTGTTTTTTTAACATAAGGTCTAAGGATACATTCAAGGTATATTCTCATAATTGTTCCGATAAGGGGGAGTTTCCAAGGGGAACATATTGGGTGAGTGGAGATCCCATATGGATCCAGTCATTCAGGTTGGATGACGTTGTTTCTCAAATTGTCAAGAGAACTCTAAAGGTCAAAGTTTCACGGGAAGTTCCCATCCTGAAAGAGAACACGACATGGGACAAAGGGGAACAGGTTTTGACCCAAGACGACCACACTTTGTTACAAAGGTTAAACAAACAGTACACTAAGTTAGAGGTAAGATTTCACCATGATCCAGGTGATCTTAACGAGGTAGAACACAAAAATAAGCAGGTGAGTTCCAGTCTGACCTGGTGGAAAAGGTTTCCGGTGATGTTCCAGGGACACTCGGACTGGGCCTCTGCAGTTCCAAAGTTCTTTCTACACCCACTGGTCGTCTGGATGGGGATGACAACTTTAGGCATCATTATCCAGGTGAGGTTGCGTGTTAAAATTACGTAAAACAAATTAACCTGGTCCAGAGATTGGTGCCTCATAAACAATCTCATGAACCAATATTTTTAAATTAAGGGATATACAGGGTTACAGGTATAGGTTTAGTAGTACCGGTGATGGAGCTGATTGTATAAAGGCGCTCTTTCAGAAGGCACCTGGCACTGCTCCATTGAGTAACAAACACACAAGTTTCACTTTTCTGTGGTCATGCAAGTTTGTGAGTGATACGCAAGTGACGCAAATGCTGAGCATGTGGTATAGAGGGACTTAGAAGTAGGGCCTCCCCAGAGAGCCTGGTTACAGGAAGACCAAGAGGTCGTGCTCTCTCTCTTCAAGGGGTAACCGCCTAGAGCAGAGAAGTTGTGTGAGCACGAACATCGAAAAGTGAAACATAAAGAAAAGAAACCAGGTATGGTTAGGTTCAGAAGCTGGGATCTGCGGGTCAAGCCTTTTTAGGGGGGATTGTTATAATTTAAGTAGGCCTCAGTTATTTGGACTGAGTTAGTCAAAAAGGCTTGATGAGCAGACCTGCCCTTTAAGGGGATTTTCTCTTAGAGAGAAAATCTGCAGTTCTGTCAACAGAACTAGAACATACCAAGAAGCTGTTCTCTGAACAAGGCCGCAGGTCTCCCTGACCTGGGCATGGAACAATAAACATCAACCATGTTTTGTAAATATCCACATTCCTGCATGTATGTCAAATGTCTCATTGATTATTAATCGAGTAGGTGTGTATGATGACACCACGAGTGGGTCCACCAATAGTCTGATCTGGGGGACGGCAAAAATGAGGTCACATTTAACTCTTTCCTAGTCGGTATTAAAGAGGGGTCAAGCTGAAGGAGCTCATTCTGCTTCTTACTTTCGCACTAGTTCGCAAGGCTGACTGGGACCTCTAAGTATGTTCTTCCTTTCTGTAATCTGATATAATGTATGCTGTACATAGGTAGTCTAGATGTAACATAGAGTAGATACAAGAAGACCTGGGTACCTTCAGCAGAAAGGTACTCACGCAGCTGTAACGCAACATGGAAATCTGCTTTGCCAGGATATGATGAACTGTAGTTATCTGTATTTCTGTTTCTTGAATAAATAACGTAAACTTTGAAGAAGCCTGAGAAAGTCTATCTCCTGCTTGCTGTGTGGAGAGTCAAGTGATCTCACAGTCTGTGAGACGCAAATGTAAGAAGTTAATGGTGTCGAAGCAAGGTGATATAGAACAGGTTCTAACACTGCCTGTGTTGCCTTAATAATATTCTTCACTGTGTTTTTGTCACATATTCTTACCACCAAGTTTCTCATTTGATGGATATTACTGTACACGGGGGCTCAGTTGTTTGTATTTTATATTGTATGCAGTGTGATCACTGAATGTTATCTCTGCTTTCTGATGCAGTTTTTTATTATTATTTTTCATTCACATCCTACAGTGTTTATTTGTAATTGATGTTTCCTATTCACATCAGCTGTTTGTGTGTTTTCATCAAAGTACTTATTCTTAAGGGTAACTTCTAAAATGAACAAGCAAGAAAGATTTCTGAGTACACATTTATGAAAATGTTCAAGACATTAACAGAAGGGTTAAATTGTGGAACGGGATTCATGACTCCTTATGTTACATGATTGACTTGGCTTCACTATCTTCAGAAACCTGCTGGATTTCATGTTTGCTTGCATGAGCTCACTGGCTCCAGCCTGCTGATCACCTGACATCTAACTGCTAAACAGCAACCAGCACAACTGCCATCTTCATGTTTGCTATTTACCTGCATCTGTGTTTTACTACAACTAACATCTGGATATACGCCTGAATAAAGTTGCATTATTTAACTTTATCAGTTAGCAATTAAAAGGTATTACTTTTACAAGACTGTTTTTTTCTACCTACATGTGTTTTCATCAGTGAGAATTATGAATTGTCTTTTATCTGAAGTTTGTTTGTGTGTTTGTTTGTTTTTTTGAAGTGAATTTTATCTTCATTATGGAAATTATGATCACACATTTAAAATGAAATTACTATTGGTCTATTCTATTAGAGTATACACAGGCACCAGCTCACTGTTTTATATTTTTGTGAGAGAATGCGGAAAAGCCGTCGCGTGTACTGACAGCAAGGCGGCTGATTCCGCGTCCAACGCGGCGGTCTGCACACGTAAGCGTGCATCTAGTGACATGGCAGAACGCGGAAAAGCCGCAGCATGTACTGACAGCAAGGCGGCTGGTTCCGCGTCCAGCGCAGCGGTTTGCAGGCAGCAGCGTGCAGCTGGTGTGGCTGAGCCTGTTAGTTCACACAGGTTTAGGAATACGCGTGCGTGCGCTGAAAGGCAGAACTTTTATGATGATCAAGGGGGGATCAGCTGACCAGGCCGGTTAGCTGACCTCAGAGCTGGTATCCATTGGTTGATCACTTTAGGGTGGCGCCAGAGAGCACTGCTCTATATATGGTTACTGCTGGCCACTCTCAAATCATCTGCCGTTGCGATCACTACGTGTAGGCACTCAGACCTTAGTCAGATCCAACAATGTGTTTGGACCAGGAGGACCTGGGAATTCACACTGAGCCAGATTACTTGTGTTATTATTCTGTTATACTTCAGACTAGTTCCAGGGTGTAGAGACCACGGACCTCACACCCAAGACTAGGGAACTTGTGTTATCATTCTGTTATACATCAGACTAGTTCCAGGGTGTAGAGACCACGGACCTCACACCCAAGACTAGGGAACTTGTGTTATCATTCTGTTATACATCAGACTAGTTCCAGGGTGTAGAGACCACAGACCTCACACCCAAGACTAGGGAACTTGTGTCATCATTCTGGTATACCTCAGACTAGTTCCAGGGTGTAGAGACCACGGACCTCACACCCAAGACTAGGGAACTTGTGTTATCATTCTGTTATACATCAGACTAGTTCCAGGGTGTAGAGACCACAGACCTCACACCCAAGACTAGGCATTGTTTGATATTTGTTATGACCTATTGCTTTCCTGACTATCCCTCTGATTTCTGATTCGGTACCACGCATATCTGATATCACGTTGCCAAAACCTGCCTGACTTGGATAATGAATCAGCCTTCTGTCTTTATACTTTATCTGTCTGTGTGTTGTCGACCTGGCTTGCCCGACCTCGAGAACTATCTCTCTCCACTTAAGAGATAGTCTCCAAGATCAGTCAGTGACATCCACCTTCAGGTGTCACTCACTCTCTGGTCCTTCCTACCTTCAGCCTGACTCCATCTCTTGGAGAGTCTCAGGCTGCTGGAAAGTTTCTGTTCTCTCCATAGCAGTGTCTTCTGTACTGCTTAGGGTCACCTGTTCATCAGGTGGGTTGCTCAAAGTCATACTGTTACACCAAACACTCACCATATATATATATATCTAGAGGTGTCCAGAGGTTAGCACTATATCTGTATTATTTGTGATTCTGCAGATCATCCATAATCAGGTATACATCTGTATTCTTGGTGATACTGCAGATCACCAATAATCAGATTCTCTCTGCGTGCTGACACCGATCGTTACAGACCGGCAGACCAAACCCAAATGGATGCACTTAGCAGCCTTCTTGATGCACTCACCACTACGGTGGAGAATTACACCCGAGTGCTGGACAGTCACCAGACCCAAATCAACGCTTTGTCTGGAACTGTACAAGTCTATCAGACGGCTGTAGATACAGTGCGATCTCCTCCTAGCACAGACATACGCATGCCTGTACCTGAAAGGTTTTCTGGTCACAGATCTGACCTCCGGAATTTTAGAAATAGAGTGTTGTCATACTTTGAGTTAAGGCCTAATTCGTCAGGAACCATGGCACAGAGAGTAACCTTTATTAAGACCTTGTTGTCAGGGGATTCCCAGACTTGGGCATATAATCTTCAGACAGGGCATCCAGCCCTAACTTCGGTGGAAGATTTCTTTTAAGCTATGGCTATAATTTATGATGATCCGGACATTGCCTCTACCGCTGAGCGGAAGCTCAAGACACTGCGGCAGGGCAAGGGTCCGGTAGAGAACTATGCTGCAGAGTTCAGGAAATGGGCAATGTCAGCTAGATGGGACCCGTTCGCTGTTCTATACTGCTTTTTGTCAGGCTTGTCAGACGCAGTTTCTGATCTTATGCTGGGTCATCCTGAGCGGAAGTCTCTCGATGAGGCCATTTCATCGGCCATCAGGATTGACCGTCGCTTACGTTACCAAAGACAGACTCGGGGTAGGAACAATATGAGATATGTGTCCTACGCTGCGCTTCTATCTGTTTCATCTCCACTCGCTTCGCCTCCACCAGAACCAATGCAGATTGGTCGATCAAGATTGTCCCGGGTGGAACGAAGGCGCAGAGAAACAGAACAGCTCTGTCTATACTGTGCAGAGGGGGGTCATAAAGTGCAAAATTGTCCCAAGGAGTCGGGAAACACTGCCGCCTAGGTGTAGTTGGAGGTAATACCCTAGGCGTGCAGTCGTTACCTCTAGTTGATAAACGTTTGCTCCTCCCTTGTACTATATCTTGGAAGGATAAGACAGAGACCACTGAAGCCTTCATTGACTCTGGCTCAGCAGCCAACTTTATGGATTATGAATTTGCTAAGAAATTGGGAATTCCAATTTCCCCATTGAAGCAACAGATTCTGGTCACTCCAGTGGATGACTCCCCCCTACAGAGTAACCACCCTCTGTCTCAGACCCCTGAGTTAAGGGTTACGGTAGGGGTGTTACATAAAGAGAATTTACAGTTTGTAGTGTTGCGAATTACAACCTCCACGATCATTCTTGGTATGCCATGGTTACAACTTCACTCGCCTCAGATCAATTGGGCTACAGGTCAGCTAAAGAGCCGGTCTACCCATTGTTATCATCATTGTCTAGAGAAGGTAACCTTGGGTGAAACCAAGATTCACATGGAGGGATTGCCAGATCAGTATTCAGAATTTGCGGACGTGTTTTGTCCTAAGTCAGCCGATAATCTTCCTCCACACCGTCCTTTTGATTGCCCCATTGATCTCAGGTCTGGTTGTATGCCCCCTAGAGGTCATCTCTATAATCTATCTGGGCCAGAGAAATTAGCCATGCAAGAATACATCTGAGAAAATTTAGCTAAGGGTTTTATTCGTCCTTCTCGGTCCCCAGCAGGGGCCGGGTTCTTTTTTGTGAAAAAGAAGGATGGAGGCCTCCGTCCATGCATTGATTATCGGGGCTTAAATAAAATTACAGTAAAAAATCATTATCCTCTGCCCTTGATAGACAATTTGTTTACCCAGGTCACCAGTGCTAAGATTTTCTCGAAGCTGGATTTAAGGGGTGCATACAACCTTGTGCATATCAGGGACGGTGATGAATGGAAGACGGCCTTCAACACGCCCGATGGGCATTACGAGTACCTGGTGATGCCCTTCGGGTTGTGTAACGCCCCGGCCGTCTTCCAAGAGTTGATTAATGAGGTGTTCAGAGAGGTATTGGGCAAATTCGTCTCGGTGTATTTAGATGACATACTAATTTTCTCGTCCAACCTCTCAGAACACAGAAAGCATGTTAAGTTTGTGTTACGAAAGTAAAGACAGAATATGCTGTATGCTAAATTGTAGAAGTGCATTTTCGAAGTGACCTCTGTCGCCTTTCTGGGGTACATCATTTCGACCTCTGGCCTCTCTATGGACCCTGGAAAAGTTTCAGCTGTCTTGGAGTGGCCCCAACCTGTAGGGCTGAAAGCTCTCCAGAGATTCCTGGGGTTCGCCAACTACTATAGGAAGTTCATAAAGGGGTACTCTATGGTGATTTCACCTCTAACCAGTCTCACCAAAAAAGGGGCAGATACTCACCACTGGTCCCCTGAGGCCCATGCTGCTTTCTCCACCCTGAAGAAACTGCTCTGTTCTGCACCCATACTGAGACATATTGACATCTCCCTTCCCTTTATCGTGGAGGTAGACGCCTCAGGTAGGGGCAGGGGCTGTGCTGTCTCAACGTTCCGGTTTGCAGGGAAAACTGCATCCTTGTGCCTATTTCTCCCGTAGGTTTTCACCCACAGAGAAACACTACGATATAGGCAATAGGGAACTTCTAGCCATCAAATTAGCCTTTGAGGAATGGCGACATTGGCTAGAAGGGGCAGAACATACCATTACGGTTTACACTGACCACAAGAATTTGGAGTACATTGAAGGCGCTAAGAGACTTAGCCCCCAACAGGCCCGGTGGTCATTATTTTTCTCAAGATTCAGATTTGTAATCACGTATACTCCTGGTAGTAAGAACGTCAAGGCTGATGCCTTATCCAGATGTTTTGAGCCCGACACAGCACAGCCCTCAGACCCAGAAACCATTGTTCCTCAAAAGATGGTTCTGGCAGCCACAGAGACCTGGAAACACTGGACAGTCACGTTGGGTCCATTCCAACAAGATGTACCAGAGGGGAAGCCGGAGGGGGTCATGTTGGTACCATTGCCTTTTCGCTTACAAATATTGCAGCTGTTCCATTCCCACAAGAATGCTGGGCATCCTGAGGCCACCAGAACTCAAGATCTCATTGCTAGATGTGCTTGGTGGCCGTCATTGGCAACTGACTGCAAGGAGTATGTGAGGGAATGTGCAGTGTGTGCTAGGAGCAAACCCTCCCGTCAGGCACCTGTTGGAACATTGCAGCCTCTGCCAGTCCCGAGTGAACCATGGACCCATTTGTCCATGAATTTTGTGGGCGAGCTCCCCAGATCTGAGGGCATGATGGTCATTTGGGTGGTAGTCGATCGATTCAGTAAGATGGCCCATTTTGTCCCCCTGAAAGGACTCCCCTCGGCCCAGGAATTGGCCGATCTCTTCATCCAGCATGTTTTCCGGCTGCATGACATTCCGGAAAATATAGTGTCAGATCAGGGGGTCCAATTTGTTTCCAAGTTTTGGAGGGCATTCTGCCATCAGTTAGACATGGAGCTTTCTTTCTCATCAGGCTACCACCCTCAGACCAATGGCCAGACCAAAAGAACGAATCAGTCTCTGGAACAATTTCTGAGGTGTTATGTTGCAGATGCACAAACCGACTGGGTCAAATTTTGCCGTTTGCAGAATTTGCACACAACAATCTGAAGAGTTCCTCCTCAGGATTTTCCCCATTTCAGGTGGTGACGGGAAGGTTACCTAAGTTCACCCCATTGCCAGTGGCTTCTACTCTGTTTCCAACACTGGAGAACTGGCAGAAGTCTTTGAAACAGATTTGGGGAATGGTTGAAAGAAATCTGGGGAGGACTTTTCAGAACCAGAAAAAACAAGCTGACAAGAGACGTTCCATAGAATGGGAATTTCTTCCAGGACACTTGGTCTGGGTGTCCACGTGACATTTGGCTCTAAAGCAACTGTCACCCAAGTTAGGTCCTAGATTTGTGGGTCCTTTTCCAGTAACCAGGAAGATCAATAATGTCACTTATGCCATTGATCTCCCTACCAGCATGAGAGGTGTGAGATCATTTCATGTGTCCTTGCTCAAGCCGGCAGTGCACGTGGATTCCTCTCCCCCCCCCCCGTGTTGATTGATGACCAACCCGAGTATGAAATTGAGAAGATTCTGGACTCACGGCTTGTGCAGAACTCCGTGCAGTATTTGGTTCACTGGAAGGGGTATGGCATAGAGGAAAGAACTTGGGTGCCAGACTGTTGTATGCACGCAGAGGAGTTGAAAAATGAATTCCATAACTTGCATCCTGGGAAGCCGGGTAGGAGATGTCCAGAGTCCACTCCTCAGGGGGGGCTACTGTGAGAGAACGCGGAAAAGGCGCCGCGTGTACTGACAGCAAGACAGCTGATTCCGCGTCCAACGCGGCAGTCTGCACGTGGAAGTGTGCATCTAGTGTCATGGCAGTACGCGGAAAAGCCGCCGCATGTACTGACAGCAAGGCGGCTGGTTCCGCGTCCAGCGCGGCGGTTTGCACGCAGCAGCATGCAGCTGGTGTTGCTGAGCCTGTTAGTTCACACAGGTTTAGGAATACGCGTGCGCGCGCTGAAAGGCAGAACTTTTATGATGATCAAGGGGGGATCAGCTGACCAGGCCGGTCAGCTGACCTCAGAGCTGGTAACCATTGGTTTATCACTTTAGGGTGGTGCCAGAGAGCACTGCTCTATATATGGTTACTGCTGGCCACTCTCAAATCGTCTGCCGTTGCGATCACTACGTGGAAGCACTCAGACCATAGTCAGATCCAACAGTGTGTTTGAACCAGGAGGACCTGGGAATTCACACTGAGCCAGATTACTTGTGTTACAATTTTTTATTGGGATTTGCCTCACTGTTTCCAAAGTTTTTTTTTTCTTTGTTATGCATTCAGAATCAAATACATTTTGCTCTAATATATTATTGTATACAAACACCCATAGTATTAGTGTAGCATCTACAGTGAGATTATATTTTACCTTCACTTTACACACACAAATAAAAAACCTACATGATTCTCTGAGAAATGTATGAATTGTAGAATTTGGAACCCAATAATAATAAAGTGCTCAAAGTTTAGACTAAGTAGCAGGGCTGGATTTACCATAAGGCACTGTAGGCACGTGCCTACAGGCGCCTGATGATGGAAAGGAGGCTCACTCTGCTCCCCGAGTGCCTCCCTCCCTCCTTCCCTATGCAGAGTAAATTGGAGCTCACTCACCCTGCTCTCGGCATTCTACTGATGAGATCTCCCTTCAGTCAGGGGCAACTTAATACCGAGGGTGCTCCAGACTACCTAATACTAAGGGGCACCTGTATGACGGGCAGGGGAAATAAGGGAGAAGTGACAGCTGGGACAGCCAGCACACTTGCAGTGTTTGTAGGTTCGTGATGGGCAAAGTCTAGGATGCCAGGACATCTGTGCCTATAGGCTTCTGTGATGTAAATCCAGGCCTGGTAAATACTGTAGAATTTGGAACCCAATAATAATAAAGTGCTCAAAGTTTAGACTAAGTAGCAGGGCTGGATTTACCATAAGGCACTGTAGGCACGTGCCTACAGGCGCCTGATGATGGAAAGGCGGCTCACTCTGCTCCCCGAGTGCCTCCCTCCCCCCTTCCCTATGCAGAGTAAATTGGAGCTCACTCACCCTGCTCTCGGCATTCCACTGATGAGATCTCCCTTCAGTCAGGGGCAACTTAATACTGAGGGTGCTCCAGACTACCTAATACTAAGGGGCACCTGTATGACGGGCAGGGGAAATAAGGGAGAAGTGACAGCTGGGACAGCCAGCACACTTGCAGTGTTTGTAGGTTCGTGATGGGCAAAGTCTAGGATGCCAGGACATCTGTGCCTATAGGCTCCTGTGATGTAAATCCAGGCCTGGTAAATACTGCAACATCCGTATCCCTCTGAAAGGAAGTGGTCACTTTACAGACTCACTGGACCTTTAGGAATGACCTAGAAATAATACTGAGATAATACTTTGTGATATCGTTACCAGTACTGGCATTGAATCTGGTCAGTCACAATAAGACACACACACAGGTTGTGACTGATAGACAGATTGAAAATGTATTGCCTTTGATCATTATTTATGCACAATTCTGTACATCTTGCACAGCCGCAGTAGACATAGAAATTCCAACATATTTACATAATACATGATTTAAATGAAAAGGACTTCATAATGACTAATTTACATGAGGGAATTTTCCCAGCAAAAACCATGACATATCTTTGCAGGTGCTGGGGGACAGTTTTAGGGTGGCACATTAAAAGTTTCCTGTAAGTAGAAGAGATGGACAAAGATAGAACAGAATTGGGGAAGTGAGAATGCAGTGTAGCATGACAGGTTCAGTCTTCAAGATCTGGCTAAACTAAAAGCTTGCTACAATATATATATGGATCCTAAGATGGCTGCTGAGAAGACAAAATGGCTGACAGTGTATATACTTATGCTTGCAAACCCTTACAATTCCCTCCTTTTTAGACATTTTCCAAAGGACAAATGGCTACACAGACTATGCTAGTATCGTCCCCCAAAGATTATCCTGGGGGATGCCAATCTAATTTTATCTTTATGAAAAAAGATAATCATATCAATGTCAATTATTTAGCCTTATACAGAACTAACATATCAGTGGGCAAGATTCTGGCCCCAGTCTCCCAATGAGATAATAGACATAACATGAAAAGTTGTCTGCACTTCTCTTTCCTGATGTAATCTAACAAAAATCTTATGCATACTGCATGCGAGGGTATACTCATGTGTATAACCTAGCCTGCAGCAGGAAGACCTCCCTCAGATCAATACAAGAAAGAAACTGTCTTATATCAGCACTTATTCCAAGAGAAACTTCCATCTGCTCCTGTCTAGAAAAGGGCTTTTCTAAATACTAGGCTTTTAGGTAGGCCAAGGTCAAAACACCCTTATGATAGCAACTAGCGCATGCATAAGGTAGCTATATTTAGGAGTGGGTGGTCTTTGACTTTACAATTTAGTTTAAAACCCCGTTTGTGAGGCATGGCAGACCACTCATCTTCCATCAGCCACTGTACTCCAAGCTATCTCTGCGTCCTTTACTCAGAGTCACACATTCCTGTTAACCCAGGGAGCGGACATCAACCCAACTACAACACTCAGGCCTTAATGCCCAGAGTACAGAGGCTGAGATCAGAAATACAGGAGTACTGCCAGAACTCACCAAGCAGGTCAAAACGTAGCTACAGGCCTCAGTCCTTGACACATTTGTGAAAGGGAATACAGATCACAGCAGAAATCTAGGGAATAAGGCTACATGAGATCCTCAACATCTCTGGCCTTCCAATTATCCCATACTAAATATACCAATCCGGTTGCCCAAGGCAACTGTGTTGCTGTGAAATTGTAGTCCATTGCACCAATCATACTGACCAAAATCCTGTTATGCTTGTTCAGACAAACAGATATAACTCTGATTTAACAAGAAAAGGAAATGTTAGCTAATTGACATTTTACCACAGTAATGGTAAATATCTATACAGACACACTATAAATCAAAGCAGAAAAAGATGTAACTAATAGCAACCGCTGCCATAGATACTCTTTCAAGATCAGGACTAACAGAACAACTGTAATGATGGCTACCTTCAGATTTAACTATACTAAAAGGACTCTGCTAATCAAACATATGGATACTTCAACAACTATATTCACAATCAGGAATGGACAAAATATAATACTCTAGCAAAATTTAGCAACAACTTGAATCTACTAAAGACCAAGGTACCAAAAATAGGAGACTTGTACCCTGAAAATTGCCCACTGAGATCAGGTCTGCTGAATTATATGTGTAGCAACACGTATGCGTGGGTATGTAGATATATATATTCTACTGTCTGATAAATATACAATTTTATAGTTATCTGAGTTGAAGAAAGATGTGTGTACATAAAGTTTAACCAAAAACAAAACACCACACCGGCCCATTTTACTGCTGATCCAGAGGAAGGCGAAAAACCCTTATAAGGCATAGTGTATTTAGCCCCATAAAGGGAAAATTCCTTCCTGACCCCAAAATGGCGATCAGAAAAAATCCCTGGATTTATCAGCATTTGGCCTTATTTAGTAATTTGAGATAAAAATATCAGCTCATTACAGATCAACCCATTATATAACTTACAAAAACCAAATTATAATTCTTTCTTAAAGGATGATATAGCGGAGATGAAGGCTGTTACTTATTCAGAAAGCAGTAACCCATAATGTGACTTACAACTAGTGTTGGGCGAACAGTGTTCGCCACTGTTCGGGTTCTGCAGAACATCACCCTGTTCGGGTGATGTTCGAGTTCGGCCGAACACCTGACGGTGCTCGGCCAAACCGTTCGGCCATATGGCCGAACTAAGAGCGCATGGCCGAACGTTCCCCGAACGTTCGGCTAGCGCTGTGATTGGCCGAACGGGTCACGTGGTTCGGACCCGAACGCGCTCTGATTGGCCGAACGGTCACGTGGTTCGGGTAAATAAATACCCGAACCACGTCATATCTCCGCCATTTGTCTGTGGGTTTAGCTTTGGGTAGGCAGGCAGGGTAGTTCGCGCTCCAGCCACGCTAGCCAGGGTCCCCCCTGTCATTGTGTCACTGCTGGGAACAGTAGTACACCGCTTGCTCAGCCACACTATATAGCATTCTGTTTACTGCCACTCTGTGTACCTCGCTCAGCCACACTATATAGCATTCTGTTTACTGCCACTCTGTGTCTGCTGGGAATAGTAGTACACCGCTTGCTCAGCCACACTATATAGCATTCTGTTTACTGCCACTCTGTGTACCTCGCTCAGCCACACTATATAGCATTCTGTTTACTGCCACTCTGTGTCTGCTGGGAATAGTGGTACACCGCTCGCTCAGCCACACTATATAGCATTCTGTTCACTGTTCTGTGTCTGCTTGGAATAGTGGTACACCGCTCGCTCAGCCACACTATATAGCATTCTGTTTACTGTTCTGTGTCTGCTGGGAATAGTGGTACACCGCTCGCTCAGCCACACTATATAGCATTCTGTTTACTGTTCTGTGTCTGCTGGGAATAGTGGTACACCGCTCGCTCAGCCACACTATATAGCATTCTGTGCACTGTTCTGTGTCTGCTGGGAATAGTGGTACACCGCTCGCTCAGCCACACTATATAGCATTCTGTTCACTGTTCTGTGTCTGCTGGGAATAGTGGTACACCGCTCGCTCAGCCACACTATATAGCATTCTGTTTACTGTTCTGTGTCTGCTGGGAATAGTGGTACACCGCTCGCTCATCCACACTATATAGCATTCTGTTCACTGTTCTGTGTCTGCTGGGAATAGTGGTACACCGCCCGCTCAGCCACACTATATAGCATTCTGTTCACTGTTCTGTGTCTGCTGGGAATAGTGGTACACCGCTCGCTCAGCCACACTATATAGCATTCTGTTCACTGTTCTGTGTCTGCTGGGAACAGTAGTACACCGCTCGCTCAGCCAGAGTATATAGCATTGTGTTTACTGCCACTCTGTGTACACCGCTCAGCCAGACTATATACCATTGTTTACTGACACTCTGTGTACACCGCTCAGCCAGACTATATACCATTGTTTACTGACACTCTGTGTACACCGCTCAGCCAGACTATATACCATTGTTTACTGCCACTCTGATTCTGCTGGGAACAGTAGTACACCGCTCGCTCAGCCAGACTATATAGCATTGTGTTTACTGCCACTCTGTGTACACCGCTCAGCCAGACTATATACCATTGTTTACTGACACTCTGTGTACACCGCTCAGCCAGACTATATACCATTGTTTACTGAAACTCTGTGTACACCGCTCAGCCAGACTATATACCATTGTTTACTGCCACTCTGATTCTGCTGGGAACAGTAGTACACCGCTCGCTCAGCCAGACTATATACCATTGTTTACTGACACTATATAGCAGACTATATAGCATTGTGTGTACACCGCTCAGCCAGACTATATACCATTGTTTACTGACACTCTGTGTACACCGCTCAGCCAGACTATATACCATTGTTTACTGCCACTCTGATTCTGCTGGGAACAGTAGTACACCGCTCGCTCAGCCAGACTATATACCATTGTTTACTGACACTCTGTGTACACCGCTCAGCCAGACTATATACCATTGTTTACTGCCACTCTGATTCTGCTGGGAACAGTAGTACACCGCTCGCTCAGCCAGACTATATACCATTGTTTACTGACACTCTGTGTACACCGCTCAGCCAGACTATATACCATTGTTTACTGCCACTCTGATTCTGCTGGGAACAGTAGTACACCGCTCGCTCAGCCAGACTATATACCATTGTTTACTGACACTATATAGCAGACTATATAGCATTGTGTGTACACCGCTCAGCCAGACTATATACCATTGTTTACTGACACTCTGTGTACACCGCTCAGCCAGACTATATACCATTGTTTACTGCCACTCTGATTCTGCTGGGAACAGTAGTACACCGCTCGCTCAGCCAGACTATATACCATTGTTTACTGACACTCTGTGTACACCGCTCAGCCAGACTATATACCATTGTTTACTGCCACTCTGATTCTGCTGGGAACAGTAGTACACCGCTCGCTCAGCCAGACTATATAGCATTGTGTTTACTGCCACTCTGTGTACACCGCTCAGCCACACTATATAGCATTGCGTACTCTGCCAGTCAGTGTGTATATTGCTGGGATCAGTAATACTCCACTCACCGTCAACCACTATATGAGCTCAACATGAGTTCCCCAGAGACCTCCGCTGTGAGCAGCACTCCCAACAACAGCAACAGCCAACGCCCCACGCAAGCTATAACATCCACCCCAGCAGCCAGTGGTCAGCAGCAGCCCTCCCCGGAGGAGAACGTTGTGTCCATCAGTCCGTCGCCAGAGCGATTAATGAGGGCTGCCATTGAGGAGATGATGGGGCCTGATGTGGAGGAGGAGGTCTGGCTCAGGCCAGCATCCCAAGTTAATGTTGAGGACGATGAGGGGTCTGTGTCTGGGGATGTTGGGGTGGCAGAGGTGGTGGGTGGGTCAGACTCAGGAGAAGAGTTGTATGATGAGGATGATGATCGGGACCATCTGTATGTGCCTCAGAGTCCGACCCCGGAAAACATGTTGTATCGTGTGTTTAGGTACTAAAATCTGCGTTCCCTCCCAGTAGTGTTGGGCGAACAGTGTTTGCCACTGTTCGGGTTCTGCAGAACATCACCCTGTTCGGGGTGACTATATAGCAGACTATATAGCATTGTGTTTAATGCCACTCTGTGTACACGGCTCAGCCACACTATATAGCATTGTGTTTACTTCCACTCTGTGTCTGCTGGGAACAGTAGTACACCGCTCACCCGCCACTGTATAGCATTGTGCTCTGTGTCACTGCTGACAATAGTGGTACACCGCTCACCCACCACTGTATAGCATTTCTGTACTGCCACTGTACTGCTGCCAGTCAGCGTGTACTTTAAGGATAAGTGAAATGAGGAAGAAATCCGGTGAAAGAGGGAGGGGCAAGGGAAGAGGTGTTTCCCCTGACGGTTCACGTACAGGCCACAGGGGAGCACCCAAGAAAACCCACTCAATACTGCCCATGTTGTCCAGGACAACAACCCTCACAGATCCAAAAGAACAGGACCAGATAATTACTTGGATGACCTCTCAAGCGTCCAGCAGTGGGTTAAGCAGCACCAGCACATCACGCACGAGGTCCGAGTCCTCAGCCAGTTAAAGTCTGGGCTTTCTTTGAAGACTGCACTGAGGATGTTACCATGGCGATTTGCAAGGTGTGCAAGACCCGCCTGAGCAGGGGGAAAAGTATTAACAACCTCTCCACCACCAGCATGAGCCGCCACATTCTATCCAAACATCCCACTCTGTGGGCAAACGCGGCAGGACAGGGTACCACCAGCAACACTGCCTCCCTTGGGTTCACCAGACTCACCACCAGACCCGCCTCAGCAGCAGCAGTAGCCCAGCCATTGCGTGGTTCACAACATTCACAAACATCAGACGATGCTGACACTGTCACTTTCCGGACTAGTGCTCTTGAGGTCTCCCAGTGTTCATCAAACACAACAACCAACAGCCCTTCGGTGTGCAGCGCTACGGTTGAGTTGTCTGTCTCTGAGATGTTTGAGCACAAGAGGAAATTGCCAGCAAATGACCCCCGGGCCGTGGCAGTAACAGCCAGCCAGCATAGCCAAGCTTCTGGCCTGCGAAATGCTGCCATATCGAGTGGTGGAGACAAACAGCTTCAAGGGCATGATGTCAGTGGCCATCCCACGTTACGTTGTTCCCAGCCGCTACCACTTTGCGCGCTCTGCAGTGCCTGAGTTGCATGAGCACGTGGTCAGCTAAATAACCCGAAGCTTGAAGAATGCCGTTGCCTGCAAGGTTCACCTCACCACTGACACCTGGACGAGTGCGTTCGGCCAGGGTCGATACATCTCCCTTACCGCGCACTGGGTGAACCTTGTGGAGCCTGGCAGCGATTCCTCACCTGCTACGGCGCGGGTGTTGCCCACGCCGCAAACAGCTGGATAACAACAGCAGCACCTACCTCTCTGACTCCTTCTCCTCCAACGCATCTCAAAGCTGTACCTCATCCGGAAATGCTAACCCAGCACCAGCAGCAGTAGGATCGTGGAAGCAGTGCAGCACAGCTGTTGGCATGCGTCAGCAAGCGTTGCTGAAGCTGATCTGCCTTGGGGATAAGCAGCACACAGGGGAGGAAATTTGGAGGGGAATAAAGGAACAGACGGATTTGTGGCTGGCACCGCTGGACCTGAAACCGGGCATGAAGCTAGACACCTGGCACGAACTGGCAATGTACGCAATAGAGGTGCTGGCTTGCCCGGCAGCCAGCGTTATGTCGGAACGCTGTTTCAGTGCTGCCGGAGGCATCATCACAGATCGGCGTATCCGCCTCTCCACAGAAAATGCAGACCGTCTGACTCAAATTAAAATGAATCAATCCTGGATTGGAAACGACTACGCAACACTCCTGGACCCCAACCAAGTAACATGACCGATGAACATCTGGGATGGTTTAGCGTTTCCGGTCCCTGTTTATTGAACCTCTCATCTGTATTACATTTATGACTGCATGGCGGCAAAAAGCATTGCTGCTATATCCGCACGCTTTTTGTCCTCATGCAAGGCCTGGGTTGTTGTGTCTCACAAAGCGTGGCCTTCTCCTCCTGCGCCTCCTCCTGTTCCATCACGTGTGCTGCTGCTGCTGCTGCTGCTGCTGCTGCTGGGTTACCGTTGCCGGTCCCTGTTTATGGAACCTCTTATCTTTATTACATTTATGACTACATGGCGGTACAAAGCATGCTATCCGCACGCTTTTTGTCCTCATGCAAGGCCTGGGTTGTTGTGTCTCACAAAGCGTGGCCTTCTCCTCCTGCGCCTCCTCCTGTTCCATCACGTGTGCTGCTGCTGCTGCTGCTGCTGCTGGGTTACCGTTGCCGCGTGGTCCCTGTTTATGGAACCTCTTATCTTTATTACATTTATGACTACATGGCGGTACAAAGCATGCTATCCGCACGCTTTTTGTCCTCATGCAAGGCCTGGGTTGTTGTGTCTCACAAAGCGTGGCCTTCTCCTCCTGCGCCTCCTCCTGTTCCATCACGTGTGCTGCTGCTGCTGCTGCTGCTGGGTTACCGTTGCCGCGTGGTCCCTGTTTATTGAACCTCTTATCTTTATTACATTTATGACTACATGGCGGTACAAAGCATGCTATCCGCACGCTTTTTGTCCTCATGCAAGGCCTGGGTTGTTGTGTCTCACAAAGCGTGGCCTTCTCCTCCTGCGCCTCCTCCTGTTCCATCACGTGTGCTGCTGCTGCTGCTGCTGCTGCTGCTGGGTTACCGTTGCCGGTCCCTGTTTATGGAACCTCTTATCTTTATTACATTTATGACTACATGGCGGTACAAAGCATGCTATCCGCACGCTTTTTGTCCTCATGCAAGGCCTGGGTTGTTGTGTCTCACAAAGCGTGGCCTTCTCCTCCTGCGCCTCCTCCTGTTCCATCACGTGTGCTGCTGCTGGGTTAGCGTTGCCGCGTGGTCCCTGTTTATTGAACCACTTATCTTTATTACATTTATGACTGCATGGTGGTACAAAGCATGCTATCCGCACGCTTCTTGTCCTCATGCAAGGCCTGGGTTGTTGTGTCTCAAAGCGTGGCCTTCTCCTCCTGCGCCACCCTCCTCCTGTTCCATCACGTGTGCTGCTGCTGGGTTAGCATTACCGGTCCCTTTTCCTGGAACCTCTTATATGTATTACATTTATGACTGCATGCCGACAAAAAGCATGTTACCTGTGCAAAGAAAACAGACATTTCCCGCATTTAAAAGACAGTTTTCCCTTTGAAACTTTAAAATCGATTTTCTCAAAAACTATAAGCTCTTTTTGCTAAATTTTTTTTTCCTCTTGTACCCACTCCCAAGGTGCACATACCCTGTAAATTTGGGGTATGTAGCATGTAAGGAGGCTTTACAAACCACAAAAGTTCGGGTCCCCATTGACTTCCATTATGTTCGGAGTTCGGGTCGAACACCCGAACATCGCGGCCATGTTCGGCCTGTTCGGCCCGAACCCGAACATCTAGATGTTCGCCCAACACTACTTACAACTAGTTCTCTTTCTATAATATCCTTAATATAGTGACCCACCCCTCATAGCAGCTGATTCAATCATTGATCTAAGATCGGCATTAAAAATATCCAATCCTTGATCAGACAAATGAACCCTATCCGGGCGGAATAAGTTAGGCCGGGAACCCTCAAGCTTATTATGCCAATAAGAAAAACCCCTTATAGCTGGCAGGGATCTAGATAATGCCCTATTAATGAATGTCTTAATGGCCCTCAATCTATCTTGGGGAAAAATCCACACCCGTCTGGGAATGATTTCAGAAAAAACCAACACACATTGGGGAATGATCTCATGAATGCGCATAAAATCATATTTCATGCGGTGTAACAAATCAATAGTGTTAGCTTTACCCACGTCGTTCCCACCCAAGTGACAAATAAGAATGTCTGGCATAGGAAATCTCCGCATTAAAGAAGTAACCCTACCAAAAAACATATTCCAAATCATCCCTCTAATACTGAACCAATAGATCATGAAGTTATTTCTAGATAACCCAAGGTTTTCCCCATAGTCACTATTAGTAGCTTTCCTACGAGCCCAATACACATAAGAATGTCCCACAATCCATACAATCTTCCTGGGTCTGGGATCCAGATCTTGTTCCATTCTTCAACAGATGACACACGCAACTATGAAACTGATGAAAAGTCTCTTGTTGGGATTCAGGTCTTAGTCGAACTATTTCACCCAAAACAGTGGATCCAGTAGGAAATCCTTCTGTAAAGATAGACTCAGGATAGCTTCTGGTCTGGTCAGAGACTCCCTTCTGGATGAATTCCTCTGGATTACTTCCGGATGGACTCTGGTCAGGCAGTCATCCTCCTCAGGATAGATGTCTGGCAAGTTGTTTCTGAAAGAATAAAGAGAAATGTGCGAGCATCATTTTTTCCCAAAAAAATCCAATAAATCATTTATTTTTCCTAGTATTTGTAATACCCAATGATTCATACTCTCCACCATGAACTTCAAAACATACTTAGCGGATCTTTCTATGATCCTAACGGATTTCTCGCAATACCCCGTTCGCATGACGTCGTGTCGTTGTACCCGTGCGAGTATGTGACTCCATACATGGCAGAGAGGATAAATTCCCAATGAATTTTATACCATAATGAATTCCCATTTTTCATTTTTCCATTACAAGTCACACTCTCATTCCATCATACCTTCCACAATCATACCACAATGACCACAAACAATAGCGATGTATTTAAAGAGCTTAGGTGGCCCTAGTGCAATATCTACCTACCCCTTCTTACTATACCACTACATGACACAGATCACTAGGCCTGGGCTGGGTGGGCTCTTTGGCGGACTCTTTCCCCTCTTTGACCATACATTAAAGTTATTTTAATGTCTGGTCAAAATTAGCAAAAGACTATATGGCATGATATGAGCAGGGTCAAAGTACAGTGGAACAGTGGCCAGCACTGGCTCCCTGTAGTAGGGTTGGGCCCCCTTTTATATAAAGGACCTTTATAGTGTCCTTCTCCCCATAGTGCGCTTAAGGTATTATAACTATGGTTGTCCCCGAGACACACTTCTATAGGCACATATACAAAGAACAGCACTACAGAGACTAGGCTAAGGCCTCCTTACTAAACAGATACTGTCCTACAGATCAAGCAGAATTGAAATTAAAAATCCTGTCAGGGGTAAAGCATCTAAGCAGTATACTATAAAACAGTGTATTTTTTCCTAGAGTCTTTAGAACAGTGAAAAATTCAGTCAGAAATCCAAAAATCCATCCATATAATTGTCATATCAACATCAAATGATTCTGCAGTTTGTCAAAAAAATTCAAACACTAAAATAAACTATTTTCCTAAGGATAAAAAATGTACTTATTTTCCTATGCTGCGTGCAAGGATTTATTTTAATTTACTTTAAGGGTTTTGGGCTTACAAAAAACCATATATTCTCACTAAAAACATGAGTGACTTAGAGTCAGAGCCTCAAACAGCTCTCTGCTAATATATTTGTCATTAATTACATACACACAAAGATGTTGTGTCACCCGGAGAGGAGATATTAATTTAAAGGAGATGGATTTACTAACAGGAAGGAGATGGATTTATGAACAGGAAGAGGGGTTATTAAGGTCAAAAAAACCCCACTATTGGGAAAGAATTCCCATAATCTAAAGGGTGATATGAAATAAACAGCAAGTGTGACCCAGAACTACACACGTGATCTTAATTAACCTAAAACTGTATACCTGTCCTGACTATTTAATATGTCCTCAATGTTTTCCATAAATTTTTCCCAAATGAATATGGCCTTCACAGTTTCACAATATCCACTAAAATATAAGTACAGACAGTATACAATGCATCATTATTTTTCAATAGTTGCATGACATTTAGAAATATTGAAGTTACAATAACTGTGCTTTATCAGAGTGGCTTGGAGGAGGAGCAAGCTGAGAGAATTCGTTCAACTGGGTGACCAGGCCAGTGAAGAATGAAATTAGACACAGTTTAGTTACAATAGCACGTAACACTTCAACAATGAGTTGCAAACACCATTAACTGCCTTTTCTGCTGCGATTTATATAAAATACAGCCTACCAACTATGATACAATATTCAAGAAGGAACTTATTCATGGAGAACTATTGAGTAAATCATTTGAATCTATATGCTTCAGAGTTACAAGCTATATAAATTCTGTTCAAATATGAACATTATTCTAACAAACTTATGGCAAACTACCATTACATGGGGAAATGATTTAACTCTACTCACTTGTATAAGTCTGGGTGACAAAACGCCATTACCCAATTAACCCACTTTAGACCAAGGGAATTAGGTTGTACTAAAACTCAATTCTCTTTACACTATGAAACTAAGGTAACACGGTGACGTAGCAGCCAGTGCTATCGCCTTGCAATGTTATCCAAATCTCTGACTGGTCAACATCTGCATGGAGTCTGCATGTCCTCCTCATGTCTGCATGGGTTTCCCCCATGCACTCAGTTTCCTCACCAAAAAAAAAACCCACAGACAAATCAACCGGCTTCCTTCCAAATTGGCCCCAAATTATGATGTATGATTTCACTATACTACCTATGAAAAAATATCAGAACCCCTTTTGGACATGTATAAAAACTCCAAAAATCTATTCTGCAATATGGGAAACTTCACTCACATACATATCGACCTGGGTGACAGTAGGTATCAATTAATTAATCTAATTTAATCTAAGGACACTAAGTTTAAGGAGAAAAATCATTCTTCTTAAAACTTCTTATACTAGCCTTGTGGATTTATTTAGGGACTGCCACGTGTGTAGTGGACACAGAAGCAGGTATATTAAGGAAAGATAGGGACAAAAGAAATATATATATAAATTATTCACTGTTCCAAATACTCCAATAATCCAACACATAGGATTCCTTTCTACTCCTATATACGTATATAAGGGCAGCACGGTGGTGTAGTGGCTAGTTCTCTCGCCTTGCAGCGCTGGGCTCCCGGCTCGAATCCCAGCCAGGGCACCATCTGCAAAGAGCCCGCATGCTCTCTCCGTGCCTGCGTGGGTCTCCTCCGGGCACTCCGGTTTCCTCCCACAAAAAATATATATATATGTGTATTACATGTATACGTGTATACAGATATATTGTATTATTCAGAAAGGCTTTTACATACACTTTTTTCTTTAGTAGTGAGGAATTACAAAGTAGTACGTTACTTCCTCTTTCTACTTGCTGGTGGTGGAGGTTTCTCAGAGGAAAAAAAAACCCACATTTAAAAAATGACATTTTTAACCCTTTCTCTTTTCAGACTCTGCCACTATCAAAAATACATCCGTATATATGCAGACATACTTGATATTTCTCCACATCTACAGACATATATGTTTCTTAATTAATCTACTGTTTTAATGTTAGACCCCATTAGATTAAAAAGTAATAAACTTTTTACTTCCTCATTTCTCTTGCTGGCAGAAGGAGAAACCCACAAGCAGGTGTTTTGTGCAGCCACCCGGAAACACCACTTAAAGAAAAGAAAAAAAATGAATCCTTTGTCACAGAACCAACCAATCTGCATTCAGCTAAAAAATCATTACCCATAGCTCTGCAGTATTTGTCTAATTACAATAACTAATTGACATAAGTAATCTCCTAATGAGAAAGAAAGAAATCTATTTTATGAGGCAGATATACTCATAGTTTCAACACATACTTTCACGGGTGAACTTAAGGAGCTGCGGGCCCTGGTGCAGGTTCTACATCAGGCCCCCCCCCCAAGAACTCTATACATAGCAATTGATACAGCGCGCCAAAACTTGTCAAAGACAAACACAGTGGCAGGGATGCAAGTAGGGGAGTATGTTAAGGATTGTTACTATTCAAAGCACCTATAGAAGTGATTATTACCACTACAGGACCAATAGAGAGGACCAATACTGTGATAGAAGGTGGACCCTTCGGGGCCCTTGTGGACCAAAGGCATGGGTACGGTCAGTACCTCTGTACTCCTCCCCCCCTATTGTTATGTCTCTGCAGTTATCACCTCTCTATCATACGTAGCACAAACATGCACTCAATATAATCTCCCAATTCACACACATTTACACACATATGTGTCAGGTTGTACACAATACATATATGAATACATTATGATACATGTTATTCCATAATTATATCCTGATTTATAGGAAACTATTACATCACTATATTTCTGAGATGTTTCTTTTTACAGAAAAGCTTATTTTACATGACCCATGGATAGTTCAGATAATTTTAATGATCGGTCATCACAAAAACCCAGTACAAACAGACCTTTTCCAAAGGTGGCGTCTGAAACCAGTTTGTACGTACATAGAATTTATACTGGCGATTTCAGTAACTGACCGCTCTTATCCGAATCCCATGTGTGTTCTTAATATTAATTTTACTAATCCTCTCTCAGAAATACAGTGAAAATCTTATAACAATCGCTTGCGCAACCAGACAGACATAAAACACACGTTATTATTCAACTGTTCGGTAATAATAATGAGGGGCAAATTCTAACCAATTCTTTGCTCCTTGGTACATATATTGATAATCCCAGTTAGTATTATGTGACAAATCTTTTTCCAGATACCCTTATAACAAACTCTACACATGACTCAAAACTCATAGGCGTAGGGGCAGGAATTAATTTAACAATATTCTGGCCCATTTCACCCAATTCAAATTTATAATATACTTTCTTGGCCATCTATTCAGGTTATTATATTAACAGAGAAATATCTTATTGAAGTCTAGGGATTCTTATATATATTTTTCAAGTCTAGGGATCCTCTTTAAATCCAATCTACTATTTAGTAAAGAACACAATACAGTGGAGCCAAATCACTCTATATAATGATTTGGACTTGAAGTTCCACACAAATGAAAAACAACAACCAACAAATTATCTTATACTTCTATACAACAGATAAGATAAGTAGACAACCAAACAAACATATATTAGAAATCACAAAGTATTTGAACCCACATAATCAATATATACTATGGCGGCTATCTAAACCCTTATTCTTACCAAAAGAAATTATTTCTAATTCCTTACCAAAAGGAACTCTTTCTTTCCTGAAGAAATTACTACTGAGTTGATCAGACCCAGATAGACAAATTAGATTTTCCCAAAAAATCTAACACCCAATTCATTCAGACTTTTACCTAAAAAGTCCAAAAATTTTAAAATTTAGACTTACCAAAAGTCAAACCTATTCCCTATTACCTGTCCCTATTTTTTTTCAAATTAAGGTCTATCAAACCAGGTTACTCGCCCCGACACCCACGACAGTCCACGCAAGGAATAAAAACGTCTTCAAAAATAGAGACATAAATATTACTTACGTTTTACTGAAGGGGCGCCCAGGGGGATCTCGGACGACAGCCCCCAACTGAAAGGAAGTGGTCACTTTACAGACTCACTGGGCCCTTAGGAATGACCTAGAAATAATACTGAGATAATACTTTGTGATATCGTTACCAGTACTGGCATTGAATCTGGTCAGTCACAATAAGACACACACACAGGTTGTGACTGATAGACAGATTGAAAATGTATTGCCTTTGATCATTATTTATGCACAATTCTGTACATCTTGCACAGCCGCAGTAGACATAGAAATTCCAACATATTTACATAATACATGATTTAAATGAAAAGGACTTCATAATGACTAATTTACATGAGGGAATTTTCCCAGCAAAAACCATGACATATCTTTGCAGGTGCTGGGGGACAGTTTTAGGGTGGCACATTAAAAGTTTCCTGTAAGTAGAAGAGATGGACAAAGATAGAACAGAATTGGGGAAGTGAGAATGCAGTGTAGCATGACAGGTTCAGTCTTCAAGATCTGGCTAAACTAAAAGCTTGCTACAATATATATATGGATCCTAAGATGGCTGCTGAGAAGACAAAATGGCTGACAGTGTATATACTTATGCTTGCAAACCCTTACACCCTCCACTACTTATATTAATTCAACCTTAAAGAGACTCCGTAACAAAAATTGCATCCTGTTTTTTATCATCCTACAAGTTCCAAAAGCTATTCTAATGTGTTCTGGCTTACTGCAGCACTTTATACTATCACTGTCTCTGTAATAAATCAATGTATCTTTCTCCTGTCAGACTTGTCGGCCTGTGTCTGGAAGGCTGCCAAGTTCTTCAGTGTTGTGTTTCTGCTATAAACTTCCCCTTCTAGGCCCCTCTATGCACACTGCCTGTGTATTGTTTAGATTAGAGCAGCTTCTCTCTTCTCTCTTATCTTTTACAAGCTGGATAAATCGTCCTCTGAGCTGGCTGGGCTTTCACATACTGAGGAATTACAGACAAGGGCAAAGCTGTTTGCAGGAAGAAAAGAGCAGCCTGAAACTTCAGTGCATGAGAACTGCAGGGAGAAAGAAACACACAAATGATCTCTTGAGATTCAAAAGGAAGGCTGTATACAGCCTGCTTGTGTATGAATGTATTTTCTATGTGTGGACATACTGTACATCAACCTACTTCCTGTTTTGGTAGCCATTTTGTTTGTTTATAAACAAACTTTTTAAAACTGTTTTTAACCACTTTTAATGTGGCGAGGAGTGGTGAAATTGTGTCAGAGGGTAATAGGAGATGTCCCCTAACGCACTGGTATGTTTACTTTTGTGCGATTTTAACAATACAGATTCTCTTTAAATCCTTAATATAGTTTGTAAATAAAATATGAGAGGCATAGACAAATCTAGGATCACCAGCAGTAGTGGAAAGGCATGAGGTACAGCCCATCCTGCATCCCCCCCAAAAAACTCCCCAAAGCCATGCATCCAGTGCTGATGATGACATATAGACAAATTAAAGGATTCTTTATGAAACATTTCTTAAAGGGGAACTGAAGAGAGAGGAATATGGAGGCTGCCATGTTTATTTCCTTTTAAGCAATACCAGTTGCCTGGCAGCCCTGCTGATCCTCTGCCTCTAATACTATTAGCCATAGCCCCTGAACAAGCATGCAGCAGATCAGGTGTTTCAGACTTTAAAGTCAGATCTGACAAGACTAGCTGCATGCTTGTTTCTGGTGTTATTCAGATACTACTGCAGAGAAATAGACCAGCAGGGCTGCCAGGCAACTGGTATTGATTAAAAGGAAATAAATATGGCAGCCTCCATATACCTCTTACTTCAGTTCCCCTTTAAGGGCACACCATACAAGGAGATCTGCACAGCATAAGGGAAAAGTTGTTCAGTGGCTAACCCAATCCATTTCCCTGTCTTTGGTCACCTCAGTTGCAGAAAGCAATTAGAAAAGTGCTGCAGAGCAGATAGGTACTACCACCTCTATTCAATCATGACAACCTCTTTTTTTATTTGTGAGGAGTAGAGATGTCACGAACCTCCGATTTTCGGTTTGCGAACCGGGTTCGCGAACTTCCGCGGAAGGTTCGGTTCGCGGAAAATTTCGCACACCGCAATAGACTTCAATGGGGAGGCGAACTTTGAAAAATAGAAAAAATTATGCTGGCCACAAAAGTGATGGAAAAGATATTTCAAGGGGTCTAACACCTGGAGGGGGGCATGGTGGAGTGGGATACATGCCATAAGTCCCGGGAAAAAATCTGGATGTGACGCAAAGCAGCGTTTTAAGGGCAGAAATCCCATTGAATGCTAAATTGCAGGCCTAACGTGCTTTAAAACATCTTGCATGTGTATACATCAATCAGGGAGTGTAATTAGAGTACTGCTTCACACTGACACACCAAGCTCACTGTGTAACGCACCGCAAACAGCTGTTTGTGTAGTGACGGCCATGCTGGACTACTGCGCAACATGGCGAGATTGCTCTTCCTCACTCAGTGATGTCAGGTAATGTGTGACTTCCTTCTTAACTTTCCATGGCATTGTTAAAAAGCTTACGTTTTGTTTTTAAATTACATTTTCTACTTGCTGTGACTTGTTCAGTACCACTACAATAAGAATCCTGTGGAGGCGGGCAAGTCTGCCATTGTGACCCCGGGTAATGGCCGGGGAATGAGGGGTTTAAATCCGTGGGGAGCTTGAGCAACGGCTACCACTACACATCCAAGGAGGGCAGCGGGCAGGCATGCACGCCCGCCCGCCCCGAGGTAATGACCAAAAATAACAATACAGGAGGAGGACTTTCGAGGCCCTGCAGTGTATTTGAAATGAATGTACTTTAAATCCTTTAACGAGAACCAGTTATGGTGGGCAAAGATGACACCACATTCCTTTCACGAGAATCATATGGAGGCAGGCAAGTTTGCCATTTGTGACCCCGGGTAATGGCCGGGGAATGAGGGATGGAATCCGGTGTGGAGCCTGAGAAACGGCTACCACTACACATCCAAGGAGGGCAGCAGGCAGGCATGCATGCCCGCCCCGAGGTAGTGACCAAAAATAACAATACAGGAGGCGGACTTTCGAGGCCCTGCTGTGTATTTGAAATGAATTAACTTTAAATCCTTTAATGGGAATCCGTTATGGAGGGCAAGTCTGCCATTGTCACCGCGGGGAATGAAGGTAGGATTCCAGCCCGAAGTGGGAGCCTGCTGAGACCCATGCTGTAGCTGCCCTGACCGTGCTTTGCAGACCAGGCATCTGTGGTCACATGGACCCCTGAGCCAGCGGAAGACAAACCAAGTCGAAAGCATTTGCCAAGAATGTTTTACGGAGGGCAAGTTTTTTTGCCCTTTTTTTAATTTTTTGAAAATGATAGATGGTTGTATTTTTAAATTGTTTGAAAGTTTAGATGGTTGTATTTTTAAATTGTTTGAAAGTTTAGATGGTTGTATTTTTAAATTGTTTGAAAGTTTAGATGGTTGTATTTTTAAATTGTTTAAAAGTGTATCCATTCTTCCTCCCCCAGCCACGAACAATACCATGGGAACGTGGAGCAGCCGAAGCCCCCTGTGATGGCTGCAGCAGTTGTTCTCCATGGCTTGGCTTTTGAGGGGTGCTGCTTTTTTCTCAGGTGTTCTTGCCATAGCTGTTTGTGCCTTCTCTCCAGGTGCCTTCGTAAAGCACTTGTCCCTACGTGACAGTTGGCCTTTCCACGGCTCAATTTTTGCTGGCAGAGACAACAGATGGCTTTGCTCCGATCTGAGACACACACGTTAAAAAATGTCCAAACCGCTGAGCCCCCCTGGGCTGATGGCGCTACGGTGGCATCAGCAGCTGACGTTGAAGGGCATATTGGCTGGCTGGCCATAGCTGGTGATACATGGCGCCGGACACTGCCCCCAGCTGTTTCTGAGGACGAGCTCCCTCTGCTTCTATCATGGAGTCATATCCTCCTACTCCTCTCTGACTCCTCCTCTGAACTGTCCCCCTGGTCATCTCCTCTACCGGGAACATATGTGGTATCCGTATAATCGTCATCATAATCCTCCTGGCCAGCTGCGCTTTCCTCAGACACCTCCTCAAGTGCACCAACTTCAGGTGGTCCACCATCATCCCCATCCACACACGTTATGTCCATACTATCGCCACCTAACTCAGACGTATGAGGTGGTGTACCTGTGCCTTCTTGTTGTTGCAGTAGTGGCTGGGAATCAGTGATTTCACCACCACCACCAAATAACTCCTGTGAAGTGTCAAATGCAGTGGATGTGGTGCTTGTTGTAGCGCTGGTGGCTGCAGGAGATGAGGTGTTCTGTGTTAAATACTCAAGCACCTCCTCACGATTTTGGGAAGTGATGGCACGTGCCTTCTTCTGAGCACTGTATTTTGGGGCAGGTCCACACGAAATCACAGCAACACCACCTTGCACAGCCACAGACCTGCCGGTGCCTGGTGGCCTTCCTCTGGGTCTGCCTCTACCTCTTCCTCTACCTGGTTTGTCCATTTTGTCCATCTCGGGGGTATGCTAGCTATATGCAGTGAGGTGGGTTCTCACTCAACACAACAGGTAGTTAGATGCAGTGAGCTGGGTTCACTGAACAGTAAAGGTACTTAAAATGCAGTGAGGTGGATTCTCACTCAACACAACAGGTAGTTAGATGCAGTGAGGTGGCCAGGTGGGTTCACACTCAACACAACAGGTAATTAGATGCAGTGAGCTGGGTTCACTCAACACAACGCTAGGTATATGCAGTGATGAGGTGGGTTAAGTAAACACAACAGGTACTGGGTAGTTAGATGCAGTGAGCTGGGTTCACTAAACAGTAAAGGTACTTAAGATGCAGTGAGGTGGGTTCTCACTCAATACAACAGGCAGTTAGATGCAGTGAGGTCGCCAGGTGGGTTCACACTCAACACAACAGGTAGTTAGATGCAGTGAGCTGGGTTCACTCAACACAACGCTAGGTATGTGCAGTGATGAGGTGGGTTAGGTAAACACAACAGGTACTGGGTAGTTAGATGCAGTGAGCTGGGTTCACTGAACAGTAAAGGTACTTAAGATGCAGTGAGGTGGGTTCTCACTCAACACAACAGGTAGTTAGATGCAGTGAGGTGGCCAGGTGGGTTCTCACTCAACACAACAGGTAGTTAGATGCAGTGAGCTGGGTTCACTGAACAGTAAAGGTACTTAAGATGCAGTGAGGTGGGTTCTCACTCAACACAACAAATAGTTAGATGCAGTGAGGTGGTCAGGTGGGTTCACACTCAACACAACAGGTAGTTAGATGCAGTGAGCTGGGTTCACTCAACACAATTCTAGGTATATGCAGTGATGAGGTAGGTTAGGTAAACACAACAGGTACTGGGTAGTTAGATGCAGTGAGCTGGGTTCACTGAACAGTAAAGGTACTTAAGATGCAGTGAGGTGGGTTCTCACTCAACACAACAGGTAGTTAGATGCAGTGAGCTGGGTTCACTCAACACAACGTTAGGTATATGCAGTGATGAGGTGGGTTAAGTAAACACAACAGGTGCTGGGTAGTTAGATGCAGTGAGCTGGGTTCACTCAACACAACGCTAGGTATATGCAGTGATGAGGTGGGTTAAGTAAACACAACAGGTACTGGGTAGTTAGATGCAGTGAGCTGGGTTCACTGAACAGTAAAGGTACTTAAGATGCAGTGAGGTGGGTTCTCACTCAACACAACAGGTAGTTAGATGTAGTGAGGTGGCCAGGTGGGTTCTCACTCAACACAACAGGTAGTTATATGCAGTGAGCTGGGTTCACTCAACACAACGCTAGGTATATGCAGTGATGAGGTGGGTTAAGAAAACACAACAGGTACTGGGTAGTTAGATGCAGTGAGCTGGGTTCACTCAACACAAAGCTAGGTATATGCAGTGATGAGGTGGGTTAAGTAAACACAACAGGTACTGGGGTATATGCAGTACTGGGTAGTACAATGTGCAGCTCCCTGTCACACACACAGGTAGTCACTGAATGTGCTGGGCTGCTGGCAGTGGCACGCACAATATTAATTAGCAAGGCTGTGCATGCAACAAAAGTGTCAGTTTGACACACAGAAAAAAAATGTACAGGATGAGCTCTGAAAAGAGCTGTTGCTGGGTGCTTTACAAGCAATAATAATCAGTCAGGAGCAATCAAAGCAGCCTAGAACCTAACTAATCTGTCCCTAGGAGAAAAAGTCTGCAGCAGCTGTCCCTTTCCTCTCTCTAGCAGGCACACGAGTGAGGCTAATGGCCTCCGGACCCTGCCTTATATAAGGGGGGTGGGGCTCCAGGGCTTAGTGTAGCCTGAATGGCTACAATGTGCCTGCTGACTGCGATGCAGAGGGTCAAAGTTGACCCTCATAGTGCATTATGGGGCAAATCGAACTTCCGCAAAAGTTCGCCTGGTGCAGGCGAACGCGAACCCCCTAAGTTCGCCTGGAACCGTTCGCCGGCGAACCGTTCGCTACATCTCTAGTGAGGAGTATTTTGTGTCATTTTTTGCATCATGCAAAAATGACAAAAAAATAAAAAATAAAAAAATTGGAAATGGGAAAATCAGAAAAATATAAAATCAGTCTTGTGAAGGCTTTAAAATTCCCACATTCTCTGATGGTCCAATGCTTCAGAGTTCTGGGATTGGAAATTACTAAGTTGCAGTAAATCGGATTTCTGCAGAATTCCAATTTCCTAGTTTCGGTCGGAAATGCAGAAATTTCAATTTCTACGAATCCGAATAAGCATCCCTAACTCCTACTGAAAAAGGCTTTCATCACACTCAGGTACCCAGACCAAAAAACCCTTGTTCCTCTAAAATGATGCAAATGTGAAAGAAGAAGGGTGTTCCTAGGATTATTGTGATGCCCAAAATGAACAGCAAAACCTGTAGCAAAAGTCAGAGGTCCAGGACCAGACTCCTGATGCTGAAGATGACAGAACTAGACCCTAGCTACTATTATCAGATCACAAGGGTAGGGGCAGTGATAGTGATTTACATATATCACATCAGGTAGAGTAGCAGCAAGCTGGGCCAAGAACCATACAAGGCAGCTGAGGTAGACTTCATCAAGTGCAGACAGAGGCTGGATCATGGTGTACTGTTCTGGAAGCCAGCACCTATTCAGTAGGAGATCATGTTCTGTGTGTCTAGAACAAGACAGTATCCTCAATGCATCCAGACTGAAGAAAGCCAAGCTGGTGGTGCTCACCTCCCTAGTATGGGCTGAACAATATTTTCTAGCATATAAAACATACAAAATAGCAAAAAAGATTCCACCAAAAGAAGCCATAATATCTTTTATCTATTGACCAGCACTGTAGCAATTTGAGACAGATTTTCGTGCACTATGTTGTATATATATATATATATATATATATATATATATATTTTTTTTTTTTATTTTTTTTTACATTAAACATGCACTTTTGTGAGGTGGTAGTACCTAATTTCAATATCAAATACCTGTATATAATCATCTAAAATTGGTCACCCTTAAGTTAACATCAGAGCAATTGGTTACTGTCATGAGGGCAGTACAAGCAGTACTGCCACATGGGACCCACAGACAATCTGCAGCCCGAACAGTGGCAGTGACATTGGGCCCCAGCTGGCAATCATTGTGTCATCCTCACTGACCTTGATGGCCTCTGGATCAGCACATGCTAAGGTTGGGGGCATTCTGGAGCAAAGCAATACATACAGTCTGCCTGGGCATGGGCTGCTGCTGGTCTGTGCTCTGTCCTCATGTGCTGTCCTTTGGCTCCCTAGACAGCCAACAGCTCTCAATTGCAGGTAACCAGACACAACAGCATGAATCCCCACTTCATCTCCACACTGTACTGCTGCTGGGGCTGATAGGGAGAAGGACAAGGAGCTCCACCCAGCATGTGCAGCAGCATAAGACACTTTGCCATGCTACAGGAAATATGAAGAGGAAGTGCGAGAACATCTAATGAAATATGGAGGAGGGTGGGTGAGTAGGGCCCACTATGTTTGCCCAGTATAGTGGCCCAGATATTTCTGTTGGCGGCCCTGTTTACATACACAAAGGGGGGGGGGGATCAATAGTTTTAAATAAGAGATTTGAAAAGCAGTTGTGTATATGCCATGTTGACATTTTATTGTACGGGATTCTAGGAAGGCTTTTAGACAGGAAATGAATACCTTTCTTTATGTCAATGGCACAAATGTGTATTATCTTGAGGAATGACATAGTTTAATGATTTTCTTTTCCTCTAAGTCAGGCTCTATATTTAGTTGCAAATCAAAGTTTTTGCAAATCACTGCCTCATTTTTAGCCTGACTGTATACACATTAGATCTCTCTACGCAAACTATAGACAGGAGTCTTATGATACGGCTATATACTGTGAATGCTATGCTTGTGGGACAGTGTTAGTATATCTGTCATTTTTTCACAAAGAATAAAATGGAATAAGTCTGTCTGTGGTTGTTAGAATAAAATGTATCTTTTACTTCAATTATATGAGCTATATGGCTGCAATATACACTACTTGCATCTTTTATCCTTCAGTGTACACTTATGTTTTTTCTCCACATACCCCCCACCCCACCCAATTTTCCTGAAGTAATTTTGGAAAGATGGCTGGAAGAGAAACTGTGTGAAGAATAGATTATGTGTTTCATAAGAGAATGAAGTATTTTTGTGTCATCATAATCACAGGTGAGCATTTCCTAGATAATATACCAAAATGAAAACCTATATTTAGAGGGATAAAAGTGAAAAAAGACGCACTTTATCAGTTTAAACATTACAAGAGAGTTATAGGCAGCTTTACATTAGCATATCTTCCTTACAATTTCTTTCATCCCGTCTACATGAATTACTCATGATTACCACGACCATCTTGCATCCATTTTCACCATTTTGATATGTATTTATTTTTAAACTTTCCCTCTAAAACTTTTTCAGTGTTTTCTGTCTTTACAGTTGATTCCACATCTTTTCTGCAAGAAATATGTAATTCAGAAAGATTTCTTTTTTTTTTCTTTGAAGCTCCAATTTTTCACTCTCTGTAGATGATATGTAGAAAAGACAAGGAAAGAAAACACGTAAATGCTACTTTCACGCTGGAGCGGTGTGTTATGTACCCTAAAAAAGAAAGATCACAAAGCAATGGAGGGGAAAAGTTGCATTGTGGGTTATGCATATGGTGCGAAGCATACAATGAAGCATGCAGTGCATACAAAGTATGCTTCACTGCAACTGTTAACATGTACACAATGCGGTACCACAGAGATTGCACCGCATTATGCCAATGTATCCCATCGCATTACACTGCATAAAGAAAACTTAAACTTAAAATGTTTCATCCCCTTAATGAGGGCGTTATCAGGGGTCCATGATAAAGTGCAAGTGCAAAGGTGTGATAGTGCACACAAACACACAGGTATCCAGCTCTGTACTGAGCCAAAGCCTGGGTGAATGAGACAAAAAGCACTCGGGAAGAAAGTTATAGCAATGTAATTTTGTGGTACAGGAAGTGGTTTGTGCTCCTTACTAGTCACTTCCTACAGCTATTTCCTAGAGATGAACTTGTACCTGTCATGAACCTGATGAATGAATGTCCATGATGGACTAGGAAAATATTTGTGCTAGGAGTCAGGTCAGGCTTTAACTATGGACCAAACTTGTCTTGTTTAACCATATACATACATCACAAAGGTCAAAGGGAACCTGAAGTCAAAACAATATGGAGGCTGCCATCCTTATTCCCGCATAAATTATGCCAAGTGCTGTGAGAAATGGTGAGCTTTTGATTTAAGTTGTTCTTGAGTCAGACTAGAGATAATGCATCTGAACTGAATGATCATTCTTGGCCAGTATGTGGTTTTGTTTATTAGAACAAGTGGCATTGTTTATTAGAGAATGAAAATTGCAGCCTCCATACTATTATTATTATTATTATTGATTTATAAAGCGCCAACATATTCTGTGGCGCTGTACAAAGTTAGAAACAAACATAGGGTACATAATAATACAGACAATGGTGTACACCAATATACAAGATACATAATTAGTGACAAAATACAAAGAATGATACAAAATACAAAATATGGAATAATACTACTAACTTCAGGCTTAATTTAAGGTCTTCTTAATCTCAGAGGCAGAAATTTGGGAACTTGGAAATGTCTGAATGCCTATAGTGTTCTATCGCTGTGGTTGCATGTAATCATACCTTGAATCATTTAAAAATGCAAGAAGGCTTTATACTATAATATGAAGGAAATTTTTAAAAAATAATTGTAAAATTGATGGTACAGCAATGACAAGTTATACTAAGTTTTAAATGAAAGTTCAGATACATATTTGTCTCATTTAAATGGCCATGAAGTAGGTCTCTGCACTCCCATCTGCACGCAAGGATGCACAATTTGCAGCCTTTCTATCCATGCAGCACTGGCGGTTATAATCAACAGGCAGGGGCGTCAGGGCCCCCACCAGAAATTTTGGGGCCCCTCAAACATCATTTGGCCTTGGCCCCCCCTCCGACCCACTGGTTGCTGTACCCACCCACTAGCCACCCCGCCCCGAAGTGCGCTGCTGCAAAAAATGTGCATGGCTCCGACACTGAAGAAAGCGGCATGCACAGTGTGATGTGGCAAAAAGTGGGCATGACCATGGCATGTTGTGGGTGGAGCCAAATATTAGCAAAATACAGGTAGTCCCCGGTTAACAAATGAGATAGGGACTTGTAGGTCCGTTCTTATCCTTTATCCATTCTCTTTTGTCCACCTCTTTTCTTCCTGTGCCTCTTTTGTCCCCCTCTGACTCACCTTAGTTTGTGCCTCTTTTGTTTCCCTCTATGTGACCTTATGTTCCCATCTCATCTCTTTTCTTCCTGTGCCTCTTTTATCCCCCCTGTGTTACCTCTTGTCCCCTTCTGCCTCAGCTCGTCCCCCTGCCCTAGCCAGGTATAGGTGCCCCTAGTATAGGTATCCAGGCATAGGTGCCCCAATAGGTAGACAGGTATAGGTCCCCCAGTATAAGTAGCCAGTATAGGTAGCCTGGTTTAGATACCCTCAGTATAGGTAGCCTGGTATAGCTGATGCCCCAGTATTGGCTAGCAAGATACAGGTGCCCCACTATAGATATTCAACTATAGGTGGTGCCCTGTTATAGGTAGTCTGGTATAGTTGACCCCAGTATAGGTAGCCTGGTATAGTTGGTGAACCAGTATAGGCTAGCCAGGTACAGGTACCCCCAGTATAGGTAGCAAGCTATAGGCGCTCCAGTATAAGTAGCCAAGTATAGGTGGTGCGCCAGTATAGGTAGCCAGGTATAGGTGGTGTCCCAGTATAGGTAGCCAGGTATAGGTGGTGGCCCAGTATAGGTAGCCTGCAGCCAGATATAGGTGGTGCCCCAATATAGAAAGTGTGCTGTAGCGGGTTCAGTCATCTGCTCCCCACGTTCAAGCGCTGATGTCTTTCTTCTCTCAGTGCTGGAACGCGGTGTGCTAGTTAGTGAGCCACAGGCCTGCAGCCAGCACATGCAGTTCTTCCAGTGCTTTGGGGGCCCAGGGTCCCCAGAGGCCCTGGGCCCCTCACTGCAGTGTCAGTTATCCCCCCCTGATGGCTGCCCTGAGGGGCGTTGCTAGAATTTTGAAAGATCCAGGGTACTCTGGAGCACCAAGAGAAAGGAGAGAGTGTGGTGTGTGCATGGCCATGGCAGGATTTCCCCCCATAATGGGGTGGAACGAGAGATTCAGATAATAGATTTGTAGCTGATACATTTGCAGAAACTGCATGATGCTTTCATGTCAATGTGGACCTAAGTGTGGACCAGGAGTGTGACGTTGCTAAAACAAAGGGATGGGAAACCTAAAAAATATAAGACATGCTTAAAGTAAATCTGAGATGTTGATATAGGAAAACGTTATACATAGCTGGGGCTTCCCCTAGCCCCCTTCAGGCTTATCGGTCCCTCACTGTCCTCCTCCATGGGTCCTGCTAATTCAGCCAGTTAGGGCCAGTCAGTGCAGGTGCAGTCCGGCCGTGCGCGGTACACTCCTAGCGATAGGGTGCCCAAGTGCACTATGCCCCAACTGGCTCCAGCTGCCCAGCATGCTCCTCCTTCAGTCTGTATGCCTCCATCCTCATCATTGCTGGCCACCTCATGGGTATGTAAATTAAGAGCAAAGCACGCAGAATGATGGAAGAGCATGCAGGCCAGATAGGTGAGTTCCCCTGCTGAGGAGTCTCAGGGGATCTGCCAGCTGGCTCTGAGAAGAGTTAGGAAGAAAGGGGCTGCCTAATGCTACTTTGGGGGATGGGGGTTGCAGGTCAGGAGGGCCCCATTTAATTTTTTGACTAGGGTCCCAGTTGCGCTTAGGACCGACCCTGGATATGGGGTGGGTAGGTTCATGTTAATGCTGCTGAACAAACAATTACTAGTATTCACCAGTCATGTGACAAGTGGTGCAGGTCTGACCAGACAGCTGCAAGTTAACCACTTCGGTACCAGCAGCCTCTGCCCCCTTAAGGACCAGAGGTTGCTGGTACTCTAAAATGCTGCATCCCGACGAATCGCTGAAAAAATCCGCCACTCCCGCCGGTCAGGCCGCTCTGTCCCCACCGCAGGCTGCTCTCTCTGCCGTCTCTATGACGGAGAATAATTGAATATACAGCCTGTAGTTAGATAGATAGCGCTAAGACAAAGCTGTTTCTTCTTGACACACACACACACACACACATATATATATATATATATATATATATATATATATATATATATATATATATATATATACTGTATATATATATGTATATATATATATATATATATATATATATATATATATATATATATATATATATATATATATATATATATATATATATACACACACGAGTATAATCCAGAATATAACAGCTGTTTGCTTTTATCTGCCACACAGAATATGTAACTTAACTTTTTGCAGACCGCCGCAGTATAAATCTACGTCGGGCGGGTGGCGCTGCAGTTCTGACCAGAAGAAAACTCTACGTCCCATTCACCACGTGTCCCCGCCCGACACCGCACTCTCCCGCTTTCCACCCGCTGCAGTTAGTAGCCCTGCCGTCTCTATGATGGCAGAGCACTGTGAGCCAGGCAGGAGCCGTTTTCATTGGCTTCTGGCCCTGTCATTCCTGTAAGCCAATCCCATTGGCTTACATTGAGTGACAGGGTCAGGAGCCAATGAAAGCAGCTCCTGACCGGCGCACAGCACTCTGCCGTCATAGAGACGGCAGAGAGAGCAGCCTGCGGTGGGGACAGAGCGGCCTGACCGGCGGGAGTGGCGGATTTTTTCAGCGATTCGTCGGGATGCAGCGTTTTAGAGTACCAGCAGCCCCTGGTCCTTAAAGAGAAACTCCAACTTAGAATTGAACTTTATCCCAATCAGTAGCTGATACCCCCTTTTACATGAGAAATATAATGCTTTTCATAAACAGACCATCAGGGGGCGCTGTATGACTGATTTTGTGCTGAAACCCCTCCCACAAGAAGCTCTGAGTACCGCGGTACTCTGGGCAAACTGCCACAATGTAACAATGTTCACAGACAGGAATTAGCTGTTTACAGCCGTCTCTAACAGCCAAAACAGCTAGGAGCAGCTACATAACCTGCCCACAGTAAAAATGTCACCATGTAATAAATGTCAGAATGTAAATCGGGGAGAGGAAAGATTTTACATGAGCAAACACTGACTAAATCATTTATACATAATTATGGTAAAAAATGAAGCACTTTTTTTACTACATTATTTTCACTGGAGTTCCTCTTTAAGGGGGCAGAGGCTGCTGGTAGTGTTGGGCGAACAGTGTTCGCCACTGTTCGGGTTCTGCAGAACATCACCCTGTTCGGGTGATGTTCGAGTTCGGCCGAACACCTGATGGTGTTCGGCCTTTTAAGTTCGGGTTCGGCCCGAACTATTGAATGGCCGCCGACAGGGCCGAACAGGGCCCCTGTTCGGCCGAACAGGGCCCTGTTCGCCCGAACATGCCGCAATACGGCCCCCCTATGGGGTCGCAGGCATAAGGGGGGAGCATGCCCCGATCGCGGGGGGGGGGTCGGAAATTCCCCCCACCCCCTCCGCTAGCGCTCCCCCCTCTGCCCGCTTCCCCATACAAAAGTTTAAGGAAACATACCTGCGGTAGTGGATGGCCTGGCAGTGGCACTGTGGAGTGAGGAGGAGGAGTCCGGAGAGTGACGCGTTGAGGGAGGCCGGGCAGCGGGCGTGAGGTCAGAGAAAGGGCGGAAGTACCACAAGGGTACTACCGCTGAACCGCCCGCTGCCCGGCCTCCCTCAACATGTCACTCTCCGGACTCCTCCTCCTCACTCCACAGTGCCACTGCCAGGCCATCCACTACCACAGGTACTTTCCTTAAACTTTTGTATGGGGAAGCGGGCAGAGGGGGGAGCGCTAGCGGAGGGGGTGGGGGGAATTTCCGACCCCCCCCCCGTGATCGGGGCATGCTCCCCCCTTATGCCTGCGACCCCATAGGGCCCCCAAAAGCGGGATGTTCGGGAAGTTCGGGGTTCGGCCCGAACATGCCGAACATCTCGGCCATGTTCGGCGAACTTTCCCGAACCCGAACATCCAGGTGTTCGCCCATCACTAGCTGCTGGTACCGAAGTGCTTAACTTGCAGCTGTCTGGTCAGACCTGCACCACTTGTCACATGACTGGTGAATACTAGTAATTGTTTATTCAGCAGCATTAACATGAACCTACCCACCCCATATCCAGGGTCGGTCCTAAGCGCAACTGGGGCCCTAGTCAAAAAATTAAATGGGGCCCTCCTGACCTGCAACCCCGATCCCCCAAAGTAGCATTAGGCAGCCCCTTTCTTCCTAACTCTTCTCAGAGCCAGCTGGCAGATCCCCTGAGACTCCCCAGGAGAGAGAGAGAGAGAGAGAGAGAGAGAGAGAGAGAGAGAGAGAGATATTGGGTTCGGATATCCGAGTTTACTCGGATACCAAAAGTTCAGATTCGGATATCTGATTCGATCCGGATATCTGGGTATCAATTTCGATTTTGAAAAGGGGTATCTGAGCACCCCTGATGGTGACTACTGTGCGTTCATAACCAAAAGTGGAATACTAAATTAGATTTTCAGCTGCAGCATGCTTAATTGGCCCTCTGCGTGCTAAGCTATTTGGTGATGTTTGTTTAACCACTTCACCACTGAGGGGTTTTACCCCCTGAGCACCAGAGCAATTTTCACCTTTCAGCGCTCCTTCCATTCATTCGTCTATAACTTTATCATTACTTATCGCAATGAAATGAACTATATCTTGTTTTTTTCCGCCACCAATTAGACTTTTTTTAGGTGGGACATTATGCCAAGAATTATTTTTTTCTAAATGTGTTTTAATGGGAAAATAGGAAAAATGTGGGGAAAAAAATAATTATTTTTCTGTTTTCGGCCATTATAGTTTTTAAATAATGCATGCTACTGTAATTAAAACCCATGAAATTTATTTGCCCTTTTGTCCCGGTTATAAAACCATTTAAATTATGTCCCTATCACAATGTTTGGCACCAATATTTTATTTGGAAATAAAGGTGCATTTTTTTCAGTTTTGCGTCCATCCCTAATTACAAGCCCATAGTTTATAAAGTAACAGTGTTATACCCTCTTGACATAAATATTTAAAAAGTTCAGTCCCTAAGGTAACTATTTATGTATTTTTTTAATTGTAAATTTTTGAATTTTTTTTTAATTACAAAAAAAAAAATGGGGAGTGTGGGAGGTAATGAGTTAATTTTTTGTGTAAAAATCATTTATTTGTAAGTGAAAAATGTGTAGGGTGTAGTTTACTACTTGGCCACAAGATGGCCACAGTAACTTTTTGTTTTAATGCGACCTCCAAGCATCCTTCCGGAAGCTTGGAGGAAGTATAAGGAGGCTGGACACGTGAGTTTTTTCTCACAATGATCGCGCTGCCCATAGGAGAGCAGCGGATCATTGTGGGGCTTAGATCAATGAACGGGAATGGATTTTCCCGTTCATTGATCTCCGGGCGAGCGGGCGGCGGCATGTTTACTAGCGGCGGGTGGCGTGTTTACGAGCGGGAGCGCGGACAGCGTCGGGTACGCGGAAATTACAGATTTCTCCGTCCCTGGGGGTTAAAGGATGGAAAAAGGGACGGAGAAATTCGTACGGGCGGGGGTAAAGTGGTTAAACAATGCCTGGAACATAGTGCCTAAATGTAACCATAGTGCCTATGGTTACTACTGTGCCTTCATAACCAAAAGTGGAATACAGTAAAGTCCAGGTTAACCAGAACTCATTGTATAAAGTATTGGGAGTTCTTTAAGAATAGGGAGTCTGGAGCAAAACGTGAAATAATTATAACAGGAGGAACTCTTATTATAACCACATCCAACAGTCTCAACTAACCTGAAAGGAGTGGATGGGGGCATTCCTTTTTAGGTTTGTAGAATGGTGTACAGTAGAAACAAGTTATGAATCCTCCAGGCACCAGATGTCTTCACTACTGCAGCTCCCAGCTGCTTTGCTGCATCCTCGTACAGCTCCCCAGCATGTCACCTGACCCAGAGCAGTGCACAGAGGATGCAGCAAAGCAGCTGGGAGCTGCAGGAGAGAAGAAGGGTGACCATAGGACTCATAAGTAGTTTTCCGCTGGACATCACTGTCTTTCGTCTATGGGGTGGGGGAGGGGGGGGGGGTTGTGTTACCTTTTTGCCGTTTGCTTTACTTCTCAATCAAAGGCAAGAACAGGTATCCGGCATCAGGCAGTCCCTGTCTGTGCTGGATACCAGAGCCTTTACTGTATTTACAGATATGGGTGATTTTTGTTTTGTTTTACCTGAATCTTCCTTTTTTTACAGTTTTATTAGAGAATGATATGTGATAATTGTTTTATGGTAACTAAACATCCACACACCTTGTATTGTTTTACAAGCTTATTGAAAATTAATCTTTGAAAGTATTGTGCAATTTTCCAAATGCCTTCACTGTAAATAAATCCAAGTAAATCTCCATTTACATATGTCCTAAATTTTTAAGGTTTAAGAATCCCTTAAATAGAAGACAAATACTCAACGGGAACATTTCTTATTAGGAAAATACTCTCGATAAATAAAAAGCTACAAGCTATGGTTTCTAATACATTTTATTCAACAAATAAGAAGTGTAAAAAATAATAACTTGCTTAATTCTTAGAGCATTTTTAATTTCCAAATCATTTATGGTTCCTTTGATGATCCCAAGAGTACCTAATACAAACCATCCAAAGTACTTTGAAGTATGAGACATGGTCATATCAGCTAGTTAGAACAAATAATAATGTGCTGCAAAGCTTGGGATAAATAATAATTTGGTTCAACGCTTTGTTGTTATTGTGTCATTATGAAAATAGTAAATCAAGTTCAGAGACATAAAACTGCCAAGCAGAACGCATAACTCATGTTTCTCATTTGAGTGTTAAATTGAAATAACATCCAGTTATTGTTTTACTTTCTTCTTTTTCACTTTACTACCCCTTCACATACTAGCAAAAAGCAACTGTTTTCTGAGAAGATATGGATATTAATGACTATTAAAGGGAAGTGTTGATGGCCCTCTATTTGCAGGATTACTGTTTCATTGATTGATTTACAGCCACAACAGGCTTTCCTCAGCATTCACTAGAGGCTTTAGTTCGAGATTAAAGTTAACGTACCGTTTCTCATGTGCCATTTTCCAAAACAACTTGTAGGTCTGCACTAGGGATGATTTATGAGATGCAAATATGTCTGAGTTTAAGCAGGATTATGTACATTTTAATGCAAATATATGCAGCTTAAAAATGGACCAATCAAGTCCCGCCCCGGATTATACTGATTGGTCCATTTTCAATCTGCATATATTTGCATGAAAATGTACATCATCCTGCATGAACTCGGAAATATTTGCATCTTATTGATCATCCCTAGTCTGCACTATAGAGAAAATACTGAATACATATCATATAGTAGATGTGCAATCCATTTAATCGATCACACATGGATATGGGTGATTGATGTGGGCTGCTTCCATCAGTGGAGGAATGAGTGCCGCTAGCTCTTGCACATTGTAATTACGTGGCACAGTATGGTGTCGGACTTTGTCAAATGCTTTGATCCATATAGGCTGACACCATGCCAGACTAGATCTAGAAACAATTCTCCTAGCCGTGAGCCCAAAAGCGCCCATGTAATATTTATATTACATGGGCAGTGGTGGAGAAAGGGACAGCAGTGATGGTGTCTGACTTAGTCCAACACTTCAATCCAAAGAAGCTGACACCATGCTGAATTTTTTTCCCACAACAGTGCCCCTAGTGACAGCTATGTTTTCCTATGTCACACTGTATCCAAAATAGGATTATAAAGTGTCAGGGCACCCTTTGCCCTGACACTTGTGAATAGAGATTTTCAATGAGATGCTAATAGCACTGGCTTTTTTTGCAAATTTAATTCAAATTGTATGCTGCATGGAACAAATATTGCCAATTTGAATTGGCCCAGTTCTAAGATGCATATAAGGGTCAGTGCACACCTAAAAGCGCTAGCATAATCGCAAAACGCTCAGTGCTTTTAATAAGTGATTTTTTTCTAGTGATTCTATGCATGTGCCTAGTAATTTTCTATTTAAACCTAGCAACTTGGGGAGCATTTTGGTGTACTGATTTTCTATTTTAAATACAGTAGAGAGTAGAGCTGCAAGTGTACTTGTTTTGTATAAAAAACGCTTGGAAAACTGCTTTGTTGTAGCGATTTTCCACTTTCCTATACTTAACAATGAGGCTGAATTGCCTCAGAAATCAGCAGAAATGCTGCAGGACCTGTGTTTGGGAAAAAAAAATCACTGCACTTTCCAAATTACCATGTAAGTTGTCAATCGTCCGTCAATCGGCTCACCCTGCGCCCAGCTCACTGGCGGCATATTAATACGTTTGCTGCAGAGTACCTTTAATGTCAAGAATGTTGTTTGCTGGTGTTGCTCAGGTGGCCGAGCCTTCCACCTGCAAGCTCAGCCTTCCTGGATAATACCAACCAATATGGAGATAAAGGGTTAAAAGGGTGACTGCTTTTGTAAGCATCTTTTGTTTTCCTTAATTAAAAAAATAAATAAAATAAAGGTTAAACATAATTACTTAAGAAAAATATCCACCCGGAGATGAGTGAAATGTCTTTCCACCTGAACAGATTAGGTAGAAAACATTTGCCACATCTGCCCACACTTTTTGATGATAAATATGCCTCCTCATATGAATACACTAATTTAATAAAGATAAAAAACACTGAACTGGAAAAAAAAATCTCTCCGGAGCGATTGTTCTTGTTTGGGAAGGCAAATAACTTTATTTTGCAATTGAACTGTGCTTATAAACTTTGCATGCATTAGATCATTGCTCTCCCTCACCGTTAGCAATAGTTGCGGTTAAATCTGGCCCACAGTGTTTTTCACATTGAGCTATTTTGTCCCTGCCCAGTCATCTAGTAAGAATTTGGAGAAAAATGAACATGGTTTTCATTCTTTTTATTTTCTAAAGCAGACAACCCCTAATACTAAAACAATGTGACATTTTTAAAAACATTTTACAATTCCTAAGCTACATGATGTGAAAGATAATGCCACTGGCACAGCGCTGTTATTCTTCATACTGTGGTCAACGCTGCAATAACAAACTTCAAAAGACCTTGCAACTAATGTGCTGTATTTTTTAAGGCACCCTAGTATGCTCAAAGCTCAGTAATTTCAAGGTGACATGGCAGCTATGGTATATTTTTGTATGTGATTTAGTGTACTCCAATGGTGCTGCATATATTTATCCTACATGCATAGTATGCAACTAGTTAATATGCATATACCACTCAGCAGTCAATATGCCTTTTATATAATTCGTAGCTACTTCTGTTGCAAGCATCCTTAACTTTAGCATTTAGAACCCAGCAATTAAAATAAACATGCCTGACAATGCTCCTATGGTGATTATAAGCAATTCCAAGAGAGAACTGTAGCTACAGTCCCATAGACTTTCGCTAATCCCCCTTCCCTTCAATAACCTTCAATTATCTGCAACAGAGGGTGCTTCTTCTCAGTTGTAAACAATTCTATCCAGAGTCTCCTGTAAGATCTCACGTTACAGTACTTCAGCCCCTCCTCTTAAGTAATCCTTTCAAATCACAGGGGCCCCATACTGCTGTGAAAGTTGGTATCAGCCGGATTAGATCACAGAGAAAAAAAAGGATGCAGACAACAAAGTGAATTGATAAAATGCACATAGATTAAAGCTCAGCTCCAGCCATCAAAATGTTCCTTGTCTTGTGTATGCAGTGAATTGCAAGTTTCTTGCTGTCTGTGTAAATGCTTGATTAATCAAATCATAATGCTTCTTGTTAGAAATTCAGATACTGGTCACTTCCTGTACAACCTATTTTCATGGTTATGGGCTGCATTTTTTTCCCAGGAAATTTAGACTGCGCCTGCCACAATGCAGTTAGAACTGCAGGATGATCCAATATATGTAGCAAACCCACAGGGAGTGTTACTTACATTCTAATCTCAGCAGCTTTTGGTCATGTGATCAAACATTTTGTGAGTCATTTTTCTCCATAGATGTTTTTTTTACATGCTTTAAAAAGAAAAAAACAAAATAAACTTTTTAAGTTCGGCACTGTTCTCACTAGGCTATAAGTTTAGTTTGGCATGTATATTTTATATATTTCAGTATGTCTACTATATAGAATAGCTCTAGTGCTTAATGGAACACTATCATGAAAAAGTGTAACATTTACATTTCTTCTGGCGTAAATTAAGCTATAAATTACTTTTGCTTCTACATTGCTGTCACTTACAGTAGACAGTAAAAATCTTGGACTAGCCTATCTCCTCATTGGGTGTTCTAAATGCCACTTCTAAAGTTAAATGTAACGGAATACATGTAAAGTAATATAAAAAATGGACAGCATGGCTTCCTCCTTCAGAGCACTTTTAACCCCTCTTACTTATGCAAACTTGTATTCACTTGGAACGTGTAAACATCTAGTTTCCACCCACATGTAATATCAAACCACATGATCCATAAAATTAAAGGGAGTACCCTGCAAATAGGAGATGTTAAGGCTTTTTACAGTATACCCTTTTCCACAGCTATTTGGCAAGGGGCTCATCTCCATCTTTGTTGTCCAGGAGGGGGTTGGGGTTACCCAAACCATACATGTGGTGGTAGGCCTTTGGAGGTGGCTTATGGTGGAACCTGGAAGCGCATGCATGCAAAAAGGGTGTCTGGAAAAAAGGATGCGGGATATAAAAAAATTAGATAAAATAAAGATAAAATAGATTATCTATAACAATATTTTTTTTGTTTCTATGTTATAATCTAAGATCAAGTGATAGATATGTTGAATTAATGGTAATACAATTGCAAAACACTGTCTATAACAATAAAACAATATTTACACTTGTATTAAGCATAGTAAAAATATTGTAGATAGTACAGATACTTTACTGCAACTACACCTAACCCTACTCCCACACAGAACCCTCCCTGTACCTATCCCTAACCCCTTGCCCCCCCCTGGTGGTGCCAAACACCCCCCTACCCTGTTGGTGCCTAACCTTAAAATCCTCCTGGTGATGCCTAACCCCAAGAACCCCCTCTGCCCCGCTGATGCTTAACCCCAAAACACCCCTGGTGGTGTCTAAACCTAAGACCCCCCTGGTGGTGCCTAACCCTAAAACTCCCCTAGTGGTGCTTAACCCTAAATCAGCCCCTACTTCACTGCAAATAACATGAATAGAAAAGGTTATATATTTGTAATAAAATAAATAGCTTTACAATCACGTACGCATTAAATATCCTAAAATAACTGTAATATTAAAATCGATATATTAGCAAGATAATAAATGTTAAAACTATAATTTATTCATTATAATTCTGAAAACAAGGTTAATACAAAAAGTGATATATATTTGTAAGATAATAAGCTTCAGAACAAATAAATTACACATTATACTTCTGAAAATGAATTTTAAAAACAATAAAGCAAGTTAAAATAAAAGTCAAAACAAATTTCTAAACAATATTTGTACAACTCTTATTCTGTAAATGAAAAGTTTTGTTTTCACGGTCCCGGTGCCCGCTATTTATCGGGCGCCCTAATATCTTCTTTGGCGCCCAATAGCCGATATTTTGCATTGAAGCCTATGGAGCACCCTTTTAGTTCATTAGCCATAAGCACCCTTTTTTCTGTTTCCCCTGGAAGCTCCTTGTAAAATCAAGGGTGCTTTCAGATATCCACCCTATTCAAATGAAATGAATACATTGCATTAGTATCCTTTACCCATTTCCACAAACTATTCAAATGAAATGAATACATTGCATTAGTATCCTTTACACGCACACACGCACACACACACGCACGCACACACGCACACACACATGAATAGTACCTGTACATTTTTCTGTACCATAGAGGACATCATCGGCGCCCTCCCTTACATTCCGCAGCCTGCAAATAGTTTTATTTGGCCCGATGACATCCTCTATGATACAAAAAAATGTACAGGTACTGATCTTTTTTATGTCTGGGCTCGTAAGTCCTTGAACCTTTAGAAGTATTCTAATACCAATATCCTCTATTAAGTTGGTTAAAAACATTCTGAACTCAACTGCCACTGCAGATCTGCTGCGCCGTGCCAATTGGATTTAGCATAGTGTGTTTGGAGTGCAAGGTCTATAGATGTGCGTTGGGATGGGGGTGGGGGGGAGTAGAGGGTTTAACAATCCAGATTCTGAGGATATTGGTTTTGGAACATTAACAAAAATATAAGTATTACCTGTTCATTATGAATAATAAAAAGTTTATTTACTTTTAGCTCTTTGTGTCAATGGTTAAGTAGTATTTTAACCATTTGACCCATAGGAACTGCGGTTCCCTTGAATTTGGGTTTGATACTGCTCAGGCAGCAGAGCACCACACACTAACAGTCTCCACATTCCCTGGGTTACAAAGGGATAAAGTAATTCAGAGAGGGGGTCCCACACTTCACATATTTTTGCAGATCTTTGTGGCTAGATGTATATTGCAACCTCTGCTACAGACACCTGCTCTTCCCTGCCTCTTGGTCTATATTCTTCCAGCGTGACATCATGCAACATATGGAAGACCACAACAGAGGCTGAAGAAAGTGGGTGCCTGCAGCAGAGGAGGAATAGATCAGACCCTGCGTTTCACCTCACTTGACTTGACTTACTCTCTTCAAGAGCTTCTTAACCACTTGAGGACCACAGTCTTTTCGCCCATTAAAGAGACTCTGTAACAAATTTTCAGCCTTAGTTCTTCTATGCTATAAGTTCCTTTGCCTGTTCTAATGTGCTCTGGCTTACTGCAGCTTTTCCTAATTGCACAGTGGCTGTGTTATCTCTGTTATATGATCTAATCTGTTTTCTTCTGTCGGCACAGTCAGGCTAAGGCTGGAATGTGTGGAATGTGCAGGGCTGCTTGTGATTGGTAGAAGCTATACACACCCCCTCCAGGCCCCCTGCAGGCTTTGTATGACTCACAAACTCTGCTTATGTGAGCCTATCACAAGCTGGTTAGTTTGTTTGTAAACACTGACTAAAACTGGCAATTACAAGCCAGGTTTGCAGCAGAGAGTGGCAGAAAAAGCACAGAGGGGCCCAGGAGAACATAATGAATAGAATGGTATGCTTTTTGCTGTAAAAATTTTAGAGTACAGATTCTCTTTAAGGACCAGAGCCTTTTTCTCCATTCAGACCACTGCAGATTTCACGGTTTATTGCTCGGTCATACAACCTACCACCAAAATGAATTTTACCTCCTTTTCTTGTCACTAATACAGCTTTCTTTTTTTTCATCATAAAAGATTTTATTGAGCAGATGTTAATTACAAAAATTCAAATAAACTTGCAGTTGAAAAGCTGTGAATCCTATATATGACTACAATATATGTAAGATAACAAATGTATTACAGTAAACATTAGGAACGATAAAGAATAATGAGAATCATATTTAAATCACTCCAAAACCTAAGAACCCGGATTAGTTGTTTTAGCTAAACCTGTAACAGGTAACAACCAACTTTGGGGTTGAAAATAAAGTGTCGAGGCAGGTAGCCCAACAGGCTTACGACACTTATTAGTACTGTGACTTTGTTGTTAGAGTGATAGCAACAGTTCTATAAGGGTGACTATTCATCTACATATAACCGAGGTAATAGATACTAGGAGGAATGAAGAGCATTAGTAGAGAAAAGAGCAAGAAGTAGGATTTGATTAGAAAAAGAGAAAGAAGAGAGGAAGAAAGGTACCGACAAGGCTAAAAGTATAGGGGTATCAGTTCACCAAGTTAAAGTGGTAATTGGCTAGCGTAACTCAGCCAGTTTTTTGGGAGAACAAAATTATTGTGGTCTCCTAATGTCCTGCTTCTTATTTTGTATTCCATCGAGATGTTTCTATTAACCACATATAACACTTGGGTTATGTTGATTTGGTTTGCTGATTTCCAATTTGTCACTATTAGGGATATAGCTGATAGTAAAACATGGGCTATTTGTGGTTGTATGGGTTTGGGTAGGAAATGGAGGTCAATCAGTAGTAGTGCCAGCTTAGGTAAGATCTTAAAGGAGCTATAGAAGAATTTTTTAATCAGGGACTCTACTTGGAGCCAAAACTTATTTATGATAGGGCAATCCCAGAGCATGTGCAGAAGCGTTCCTGTATTAGATGAGCAGTGCCAGCAAATGGGGGAGCTATCGGGTTGGAACAAGGCCACTCTTCTTGGTGTTAAGTACCATCTAAAAACTATTTTACGGGAAGTTTCCCAGTGAGAGTTATTTTTAGAGAGTTTTAATACCTTGCCTGAGGAAATTATTAAATCGTGTGCTGAAATAGGCGTTTGCAAATCATTGGACCAAACTAGTGCATATTTTTGTAGAGGTGAGGAATCCTGGGCGTTGATGGCCTCGTACCAAGTAGAGATTCCCCCTTTCTGTGCCTCTTTATTATTTAGTGAGGTTAGGAGATGGCTTGGTAATTGAGGAACCCTTACTTTTCTAGATTAAATTAGATCAAATATTCTGTGGTATGTAAACAGTTGTGAGTGGGGAAGGTTATATTCCCTTTGTAAATCTGCAAATGGTTTCAGTTTACTGCCAGAAAAGAGCATATTGAGAGATTTCAGGTTAACTTTATACCAAGGGAGGAGGTTAAGGTTAGGAGTGAAAAGGTTTAAAGCTGTAATGGAATGATAGGTTTAAGAAGATCTTGAGTTTTAGGTGGGTATTTGATGAAGTGTTCCCATGCTAAGAGCAAGGATTGAATGGTAGCACTAATACAGCTTTATTTTGGTGCTATTTGATTGCTGCTGCGAGTTTTAGTTTTTATTATATTCATCAAAAAAGACATGAATTTTGTCAAAAAAATGATTTTTTTTACTTTCTGTGCTGACATTTGTCAAATAAAGTAACATTTCTGTATACATTTTTGTCCAAATTTATTCTGCTACATGTCTTTGATTAAAAAAATCCATTCAGTGTATATTTATTGGTTTGGGTAAAAGTTATAGCGTTTACAAACTATGGTGCCAAAAGTGAATTTTCCCATTTTGAAGCATCTCTGACTTTTCTGACCACCTGTCATGTTTCATGAGGTGCTAAAATTCCAGGATAGTATAAATACCTCCCAAATGACCCCATTTTGGAAAGAAGACATCCCAAAGTATTCACTGAGAGGCATGGTGAGTTCATAGAAGATTTTATTTTTTGTCACAAGTTAGCGGAAAATGACACTTTGTGACAAAAAAAAAAAAAGTTTCCATTTCTTCTAACTTGCGACAAAAAAAAACAAAATCTGCCACGGACTCACAATGCTCCTCTCTGAATACCTTGAAGTGTCTACTTTCTAAAATGGGGTCATTTGTGGGGTGTGTTTACTGTCCTGGCATTTTGGGGGGTGCCTAATTGTAAGCACCCCTGTAAAGCCTAAAGGTGCTCATTGGACTTTGGGCCCCTTAGCGCAGTTAGGCTGCAAAAAAGTGCCACACACGTGGTATTGCCGTACTCAAGAGAAGTAGTATAATGTGTATTGGGGTGTATTTTTTGATTTTTTTTACACACAATTGTCCATTTACAGAGATATTTCTCCCACTCAGCATGGGTATGTGTAAAAATACACCCCAAAACACATTATGTGTGGCACTTTTTTGCACCCTAACTGCGCTAAGGGGCCCAAAGTCCAATGAGTACCTTTAGGATTTTACAGGTCATTTTGTGACATTTGGTTTCAAGACTACTCCTCACGGTTTAGGGCCTCTAAAAAGCCAGGGCAGTATAGGAACCCCAATAATGACCCCATTTTAGAAAGAAGACACCCCAAGGTATTCCGTTAGGAGTATGGTGAGTTCATAGAAGATTTTATTTTTTGTCACAAGTTAGCGGAAATTGATTTTAATTGTGTTTTTTCACAAAGGAGAGAACAGATGTAAACAATGCATTTGGGAGGTGATCTGACGGCGGGTCTTCAGGCGGTCTGATGGTGTCAGTGGGTGATCAGATTGCCCGCGAGTGCCAGGTTAGGGGCTGATTGATGGGTGGCAGTGACAGGGGGTAATTGATGGGTGGCAGTGACAGGGGGTGATTGATGGATGATTGATAGGTGATTGATAGGTGATTGATAGGTGATTGACAGGTGATTGACAGGTGATTAGTGGGTTATTACAAGTAAGAACAGATGTAAATAATGCACGGGCAAATTGATAAGGGGGGGGTCTGAGGGCAATCTGAGCATGTGGGTGGGTGATTGGGTGCCCGCAAGGGGCAGATTAGGGTCTGATCTGATGGGTAACAGTGACAGGTGGTAATAGGGGGTGATTGATGGGTAATTAGTGGGTGTTTAGAGGAGAGAACAGATGTAAACAATGCACTTGGGAGGTGATCTGACGGCAGGTCTGCAGGCGATCTGATGGTGTGGGTGGGTGATCAGATTGCCCGCAAGGGGCAGGTTAGGGGCTGATTGATGGGTGGCAGTGACAGGGGGTGATTGATGGGTGACAGTGACAGGGGGTGATTGATGGGTGATTGATAGGTGATTGACAGGTGATCAGTGGGTTATTACAGGTAAGAACATATGTAAATAATGCACTGGCGAATTGATAAGGGGGGGTCTGAGGGCAATCTGAGTGTGTGGGCGGGTGATTGGGTGCCCGCAAGGGGCAGATTAGGGTCTAATCTGGTGGGTAACAGTGACAGTTGGTGATAGGGTGTGATTGATGGGTAATTAGTGGGTGTTTAGAGGAGAGAACAGATGTAAACAATGCACTTGGGAGGTGATCTGACGGTGGGTCTGCGTGCGATCTGATGGTGTGGGTGGGTGATCAGATTGCCCGCAAGGGGCAGGTTAGGGGCTGATTGATGGGTGGCAGTCACAGGTGGTGACAGGGGGTGATTGATGGGTGATTGATGGGTGATTGACAGGTGATCAGGGGGGATAGATGCATACAGTACACAGGGGGGGGGGGTTCTGGGGGGAGTCTGGGGAGAATCTGAGGGGTGGGGGGTGATCAGGAGTCCCCAGGGGGCAGTTTAGGGAATACAAAAAAATAGTGTTGACAGATAGTGACAGGGAGTGATTGATGGGTGACTAGGGGGGTGATTGGGTGCAAACAGGGGTCTGGGGGTGGGTAGGGGGGGGTCTGAGGGGTGCTGTGGGCAATCAGAGGGAAGGGGGGGCAGGATCAGTGTGCTTGGTGCAGACTAGGGTGGCTGCAGCCTGCCCTGGTGGTCCCTCAGACACTGGGACCACCAGGGCAGGAGGGAGCCTGTATAATAGGCTTTGTATACATTTCAGCAGCGATCCGGGTGCTAGTAACCCGCCGGCGCTTCCGAACGGCCGGCGGGTTACAGCGCGAGGGGGGCGGAGCCTGTTGCCGGCGGCTGATCGCGTCACGAATGATGCGATCGCCACATAACCACGCCCGCCACCGCCAATGGGTGTATTGCGGTCGTTTGGGCCCAGCCCTTGCCGCCGCCCATCGGCTGTGGGCAGTCGGCAAGTGGTTAATTGTTATGTGCCTGCTCTGATCTGTAATATCCCTGCAGGGGTGCAATCATAAACCATGGGTACCGCCTGAAATCATGTTATACATACCCAGTGAACAATTGTAGGCAATTTCCTCTTCTCTCCACTGGAGCACATGGATGGTAATTGCATCACTAGAGTGCAGAGAGCATAGTCACCTTTCTACTTCATTCACCACTCTACAGTTCAGAGGGCATGTTGTGGGTCTTGATAAGGTCTATGTTAGACAACGTTTCGCAGGATAGCCCCACAAGGTCCAAAGCAGCTGCTTCGGTATTCTTGTGGGTGATCTAATATTAAGAAGCCCCCCCCCACATTCTTTTATTGTGAGGAGGTGAGGAGTCAGCCTGTCAGTGCTCAGATCATAAGCTGCACAATGCATCAAATTGGTCTTCATGGCTGCCATCCCAGAAGGAACCATGGTGAGACCAAGACAAACTTATTTGGTTCAGATAGTGTCAAGCATTTATGGTGGCAACAAGGTGAGGTGTCTTGCCTGCAGTTAAGCATGGTGGTGGGAGAGTGTTGCAGTGCCACATGAGTTTGGTACCGGGATAACCCTTAGTTAGTAAAATATCAGCTTACCAGGCACCTGTCCCAACCTTAACCTTTCCAGCTAAGGTGCCTAACCTTAACCCTACCAACTAATGCTTAACCTTAACTCTACCTGAAGGTGCCTAACCCCTCCCCACCACTACACCACCTAATGCCTAACCTTAACTCCCCTAAAAGCTCCTAGTACTGAGTAAATTCAGGCAGCTGGGTACCCGACTGCTAATATTTAACACAGGCATCTATGAGATGCCTGCCAGTCATATCCATTAAATGAGCTGATCTGATGATTTGGAGCTTCCCTGCAACTTTCGGCGTTTAGAACTTTGGAACAGTTCAACCACATGCCACTGGAACATAACAGAGACATATATGAGCAATACTTTTCAAAACCTACCATGCTATTATGGATTGACTATGACAGTACCCCCCTAAGCTCAATAGAAGTACCCCTGAGTAACGAGACATATTGAGAATGTAGGTTTTGGAATATCCCACTCACAAAAATAAAAAGAAAACCCATGAAAAGTACTTGATTGTATATGTTTTCATTTAATAAATAAAATAAAAAAAAATCTTTAAAAATCTGCATATACAATCAATTAGATGAATTTATTAATTCCTTATTTCCAAAAATTTCAACTGTCAGTTATGGCAGTTGGTGGATTTATTTTTTTGTTATGTGTTAGTCTATGTTATGATTTATGAAACTAATTTTGTCTCACTTACCAGTTACCAATGCCTAAAAACTATATATATTTTTTTACATTTCTTTGCTGTAACAACTTGACTGTGTCTTCATGATTTCAGCACTGCATGGAGCTAACTGACTCAGTTTGATACATTGCCCTAGAGGTGAGTTTGAAATAAGTGAAAATAAAATTCTGTTCCCTTTGTTATTTATACACTGATTGGTTTAACTCCATTCTTGAGTTAAATAGGTCTGGTTGCTACAAGTCATATACTGCTGAATTTATTGTTCTCCTGCCAAAAGGAACAGGGAACAAAACTTATTTTGCCTATGTAATTATACATTTTTAGTGTAGACTAAGAAATTATCCCAGCATGCAACTGTAATTATTTACTCATTGAAACAATGAGACGCAGTAGGTAAGTAACTTTTATTTAAGGATATACCGCATAAGAGACACAGCAAGAAAATGTGGACTGAGAATCTGCATTTCAAAGAATATGCCAAATGTATATTTACATGCTTGATTTACAGCACATCTTCAAAATGTACCATATAAGAAAATTAAATCTAATGAAAGCTGCATGACTAAGATTATGTTTAAACTGCAAGACCAGAGTTGGATCATCCACAAGGTAAACCTAGGCAGTTGCCTAGGGCCTGGAGAGAATCTAGGGGCCTGGTGGATGCTGCCCCCACCAAGTTATTAAAAAAGCCAGGTGATCATCAGCAATGGGCAAAAACGGCTTCTTGCCTAGGGCCCCATTTCATCTTAATCCATTTCTGTGCAAGACATCTTACTGACTGAAATAAAGGTTCCACAACAACATTAGAAACATATTTAAAGATAAACCGTGACCAAGAATTGAACTTTATCCCAATCAGCAGCTGATACCCCCTTTTACATGATAAATCTCTTCCTTTTCACAAACGGATCATCAGGGGGCTCTGTATGGCTGATATTGTGGTGAAACCCCTCCCACAAATGATGTCAGCGCCTCACAGCTCTGCGGTACTGACATCACACTGTGGGAGCCTTGTTGCATTGTGGGAAATAACAGCTGTTTACAACTGCCAAAAAAGCAAGTATCATCTCTTTTCAGTGACATCACCTGCCAGCAGTAAAAATGTCACCATGTGATAAATGTCAAAATGTAAATCAGGGATAGGTAAGATTTTACAATGGGAAAACACTGATTAAATCATTTATAATTATTGTAAAAATGAAGCACTTTTTTATTACATTATTTTCACTGGAGTTCCTCTTTAAGCCCAACAGGCTATGCACTTGTAGATAAACTCCACCTTAGTACAAAAACCTGCATAACAATGTTACAATGTGGTTCATTTTGTAACTGAATGCCATATTAATTATCTTCAATGTCTGTCTGCAGCTACTGTAACTTTCTGGTTAAACCATGGTTTAACTTTCTCGAAACCATGGCAACAGAATCTGGCTTGGTGTAAATGATGCCCCCGTAATAACCTGTCTATCTTTGTGGCTGGATAGTGTACTGGTTAAGGGCTCTGCCTCAGCCACAGGAATTGAATCTCGTCTCTTCCTGTTCAGTAAGCCAGCACCTTTTCAGTAACGGGACCTCGGGCAAGACTCCCTAACACTGATACTGCCCATAGAGCGCATCCTAGTGGCTGCAGCTTTGGGGCTTTGAGTCCATCAGGAGAATGCCATGATATAAATGTTCTGTATCTTGTTATAAATTCCTCAAATATGTACTTAACCATACATTACTTATTACTCCTATGTCTTCCAGTTTTAATGCATATTCGTTACATAGGGAGGAAATATTCTGCTCATTCATGGGTACATTATAGGGATATGTACATGTCAGCCATCATTATTATTTCTATCTCTGGGATTCCACTAAGCAGTACAATACAAACATTACAGACAGGAATAACATCAGTAATATGCTCTCATTCCAAACACAAACCATTCTCTTCATATGTTTTTGTGCATATAATTACTGTATATGTGCAAAAATCATGTGCTTTCCCCTGCCCATACACTTCAATGCATTTGGTGACATTTAGTTTTCTCATGCATATATATATTCTCTTAGATATTCTCATGTGTCTTATTGCCTAATGGTTTCACATCATTTTCTTGAATTGTCAAAATTGTTTAAAGGCATAATCAACAAAATCTATGCAAACTTATGACCTACTGGAATTGTAATACAGTCAACAAAAAGTGAAATAACCTATCTGTTTGCATTGTTGGAAAATTCACTTTTGCCCTGTCCAAAGTCGATAAAGTAGATATCTTAAACAATATTTTGAATTTCAGTTAAGTATACAATTCGTTAAATATTTATAAAGTGATTTTTAAAGCACTATTAAAAGCTACAATCCAAGGGGCAACTTCTGTGGACCCCAGGAGTGTATCCTACAAATGTGTAGGAAAAATAAGCACTACAGACTGGATTCATCAAGCAGCACTGCTAAAGCAGCTAAAGCAGTGCAGCTTAATGAGAGGAGTGCAAGCTCAGCACACAAATGTCATGTGGGAAAAACTGACACAAATAATTGTTCAAGTAATAAGAGCCAGGTCCTATCTGGCATTTAGGCCACGCCTGTGTCTAGACCAGGCATAGGCAAACTTGGCCCTCCAGCTGTTACGGAACTACAAGTCCCACAATGCATTTGCCTTTATGAGTCATGACTGTGGCTGTCAGGCTCCTGCAATGCATTGTGGGACTTGTAGTTTTGTAACAGCTGGAGGGCCAAGTTTGCCCATGCCTGGTCTAGACGGTATATCCACATGGCTTCCCTTTTTCAAAGTTTTTTTATAGAGATCCCCACCTCTCTTGGGCAGTGTGACTCTCTCAATCCCCTGAAATGAAAAACCCCTCATGTCACCACCGTGTTGATCTCTAAAGTGTTTGGCCACATTTGAGATTTTCGTGGTAGCCCACCCTGCCCCCAAGTAATGCTCGGCTATCCTCTGTCTCAAAGGTCTCGTAGAGCACCCCACATATTTTAGGGAGCAAAAGGTACAATCAACCAGATAAACAACATATCTAGTGCCACAATTGATGAATTGTTTAATATTAAAACGACGACCATTTGAGACAGAGACAGACGTTCTCGATTTGCGATGCAAGTGCAGGAGGTCGTCGATGAACTATTATTTGAGTTAGTTTTCCCACATGATTTTACCCTGCTATTCCCTGTTGTAAACCCACAGGCTCTGGTCGGCGTCTTTATCCATTTTTGACATACATACCACCTTGTGCCTTTCTGTTCTTTGACGTTTTTATGTTTTTATTCCCATTCTGTTATTTGATTTTAATCATTTTTGATGTATGCATCCATGTTTACCTTGAATCAATCAGGTGGGAGGGGATTCTCTTCCCCATTGCACCTTAAGATTACCTTGCCTCTTTGGGCGGAGCTTAAAGGGACTCCGAGCAGTGCCTGTGGGTATGCCTTTAAGCATACCCACAATTAATTAATTATATCTTCACACCTGCCAGCATGATGTTTGTACTTATATCCCCCTGGGTTCCTTGTATTTCATTGCATTGTGCTGAATGGAACTGCCGACACTGGGGAAAGTGTCGTCCTTTGTAATACAATGATGGACTCCAAAAAGTGCAGAAACTATGGAAAGATGCATATCACTCTGAAGCTCTCTTTCTCCTCTTTTCAATGGTATATAAACCGCCTTTTCGTTTTCGCTATTTTTGCGATCAAAATTGCCTCGGTCGCGATTTCGATCACGAAAATAGCAAAAACTAAAAGGCGTAGGGCGGCGGTTTATATATCATTGGAAAGAGGAGAAAGAGAGCTTCAAAATGATATGCATCTTTCCATAGTTACTGCACTGCTCGGAGTCCCTTTAAAGGAGAAAGTGTAGGGACATCCTCCTATAAATAGGGGGTTTTACCATTACCTAATCAGCTATGATTAAGAGCTAGGATAGCTTGAAACATGTCAGCGATTGATGTTTGTGCCTATGTTTATTAAATTGGATATGTCCTAAATAAAGATTCGGAATCCTGGACGGGTGCTGACCTTCCTTCCTTTTGCGTTGCTGTGGGCCTTGCTGACCTGGTCGTGCACAGTCTCAAGGATTGGTGGGTTGTAGCGGTGTCCACAAAAGTATTCCATATATTGTCTCCATTGTCTGCAATGGCATTCAGATTTGTGTTAGCTTTTTTTGCTGTGTGGTTAAACATGAATGTGTTTGAGCAGCTCTATTAGAGAACACCAGTCATGAGCCGGAGGGCCATATTATTTCTTTAAGTGGCCAAATTAAATCTATACTCTTTGCCCTCTTTCTGGAGTCTTTCATCATTTATTTCTCCACTCTTCCCTGCACCCCATATTTCATTTCAGAAATCATTTAATAAAGGATTGCTAGTGGATAGCAATAAAGTGAAATTCTGTACATGCAAACACAATTAGGGGAATTTGAAAAATTCAAAATGTTTTGCTTGACTATATAGTTGCGGTGGACTGAGTTTCAAGTTATTGCTTACTTAAATTGCTTTTACGTCATGCTTGTTGCAGAATGTTTTTGTAGAGGACAGCAGACCACAATGGACAATGTATAACATGTCCATGACTGTGACTGCATTAACCAATCCATAAATATATTGATTGCAGCGCTGCCCATGAAACTAAAGTGCAGCAGGACACATTTTTCCAGACAGTGGATTGAACTGAAATTTCTCAAATAATTGGCATGTCTTTACACGTGGCTGTAGTGGACAGTGTGCCTGAGATGTGTTTGTTGCCCTGCAGGTACATCACAGTGCAAAGAATATGTTTAAAAGCAAAAGTAGCACATTTTACTTCTACAAATCCTCTTAGCCTCTTTGTTATCCTTTCCATCAGTATGTCAACTTCAATTCATTTTTTTAGCCATCTACTTGTAACAATTAACAGCACATACAGTAAGTATTACTAGATCTGTTAAATATATGTCCCTCTCCTTGTGTGTCCTACCGGATCATGCACCTCCGTTACTGTACACCCATCCTATGGATCTGTGTAAATTCTTGAGTGAACTCAACTTGCCTACTCTCCATGCTCCCATCCAGTTACTGACTAAGCATTACCTTGTACTCATACCGTGCTGCGTGATCTGTTTTTTCTTGTATTCCTGTATTGTCTTATTGCTGTATGTCACCCCTAAATATTGTCTGTAACTTTAACTAATGTCCAGCGCTGCGTAATACAGTATGTTGGCGCTTAATAAATACAATAAATAAATAACATAAATAAATATATATCTTTTATTCAATATCCTCTTCCAACTGAAAAGAGTAACTGTAACCAAGTATTGAACTTCATCCCAATCAGTAGCTGATACCCTTTCTCCCATGCAAAATCTTTACTTTTTCTCAAATAGATCATCAGGGGGGTCTATATGGCTGATATTGTGGTGAAACCCCTCCCACAGTGTGATGTCAGGACCTAGGTCCTGACAGTTTCCTGTCTGTGAGCCTTTTTTTCAAATACCAAGCAGCTGTTTCAAACTACCAGCTCCCTTTGTGCATGGCAAATATCAATCATTTCTTGATCTCTCTTCTATTTTTTTAACTTCTCACTAATGTATTAATTTAATTTATTTTCTCTTTTCATTAAAGTTCCTCTTTAAATTGTGTTTTCCTTTTGCACAGTATGGCATCACCAAACTGTAAACTTTTCTCCTGCAGGGCAGTTTCTAGGCAAAATCGATTTCAGAGCAGGAAAAAAAATATCTTCTCTCTGTGGGGAAATGTAGGTGTGGGCACATAGGACAAAAGTGGTTTCCCAAAATAGCCAGTCACAATAGATTGCGTGTGAAGCCAAATAAGGTAATAATCTAAAATTCCTGGGCCTAGTTTATATCCTGTAGCCAATGTATTTATTTTCCATACACCCTTTACCCGTGCAATTAACTTCATGTATGCATCAGCCAAGCAAGCATCAGTGTTCCACATGCACAGTGTCAAACAAGCTCTTAAAGAAAACCTGAGTTAAATTTAAGACAAGCATTTATACTTCCTTTACATGGGGCTTCCTGTAGGCTGTGGGCTCCCTCCAGTGAATTCCGCACCTGTGCTCAGTCACACTTCACTGCATGCGCGGTCCCTGCCACGCTTGCCCCCCAAGCATGCACTTGTGTCTGTTAGTATTCTGTATCTGCACAATTCGATAAGACTGTAACCATGCAGGGGCAGAGTTCTCCCAACTACTGACTGAGCGCAACTGGGGAATTCACCGGTGCTGACTGTGGGACAATGGAAAAGGCTTTTCTTTATTCTATCTCAGGTACACTTTAAGGAAAAGGCAGGAGTAGTGTAAAAGGGAAAAAGAAAACTAAAACATGTTTCTATGCATTGTTCAAATTATTGTAAAAATTAAAAATCCATATTTAATGTATTAACATCTATTGTCTAAATATCACCCCCCCCCCCCCCCCCCCCAACGAAAAAACAAAACAAAAAAAAACATCAATATCAGAGAAATCCCTGACACAGCATTCACACCATTTGTGTTCCTCTACTGCCCCTAAATTAAAATATGAACAGTAATAATAACATATCCCTATATTGTAATGCCCTCTTATGTCCTCCACCATAATGACTCTCCATTACAGTTTCCTTCAGATAAAATGTGTATTTGAACATAATTGAAACAACATCACTACCCAATAAGAGGGCCAAGAAAATTAATTCCTGGCCATCCTTTTAAATGATTTAAGGTTATTCTGCATTTCAAGGTATATGGATGGTTATATTTTTGCTCAAATAGCACTGTAAAGACAGTGCAACTCCATTCAGTCTGGCTAAGGTGGCCACTAACGGTCCAATTTCTAGCGAAAAATCGTTCGAGCGATCAGAAATTCTGATCGGACGAAAAATCGTTCACTACACCATCAACTAACCAATTATTGCTTCCTATCTATCACGACCAACAAGAAAATCCAAATTTTGGTTCGACGAAAATTCAATCGGACGATTTTTTTTTAGAATCGTTCATTATCGATTGTGCCCATCAACTGAGATTATTTACAACCAATCCGATCAGAATTTCTGATCGCTCGAACAATTTTTTGCTAGAAATTAGACCGTTAGTGGCCAGCTTAAGAGGCATCACTCTCCAACTTCTTAAACCCATATTCCTTTCTGGTGGTGCCCAGTGAGTAATTTGCTACTATACAGCCAAACTCCAGACAGTGGTGGTGGCGGCACTGACGGGGTCAGGAAGCGGTGCACAAAGCCCACCTACCATGCCGAACTCTACGGATTATGGCAGAGATAGCAGTGAGGATGAGCAAGCAGTGCTCGGGGTTCCTTCAGATATTATGTAGCTCAACCTGGATTGGCTGTGGCATGGTAATAGTGTTAGGTGTAAATAGATGGCTTAGGTGTTAAGCATAGGCAGGATGGGTTAGTGTTAGGCATAGGTGGAGGGGTTAGTATTAGGCATAGGCAGGGGAGGGTTAGTGTGAGAGAGACGTTAGAGATTACCATATCCTAAATACCGGCAATATTTTTACATTGTATGTGGATCCATAATTATCTGTATCTTTTTACATGTACGGCCTTAGATCTACCTGCAAATCATCGTTCCATCATTTTAGATTTCAACTGAAAAAGGCACAAAGCAAAGACAAACGGGGAACATTTTCTTCCAGAAACAGCATGCTTCATCCTAAATTCAGGTTTGCGTGAAGCCTATCACTTGACAGTACCCCACTCATATACTTTATATTTTTAATGTTTTTACAGTACTGCAAAAATTTTGTAATTTTTTAGCACCTATAGAGGTGCTCGTAATGGATCAATTACGATTACGCAAAAGTTGCGTAAGTTTTACACAATTACGCATTGCGTAATTGCCATTATGTTCCATAAAGCATACTACATGTAACGATTGTGGAATCGTCTCCGTGGTCAGCGCACCAGACGTGCGCTGACGCGGCGGATTTCCTCCACAAGCGTATAATTGAGGACACCCAGGCTAGGTGCTATGCACCCGCAGAGGGCAATTCCCACCGGCAGATGGCGCTGTGGAGTGCAGGCGAACCCAGCCGCTGCACAGCCACAGATGCCAAATGGGAATTGTACAGATCCAGGACAAGGTACAATCAGGCAGGGCTGGATAGCCCACAGGGAAAAGAGCAAAGGGACAGAACCAATGTGTGCCCACCAAACTAGTCGCCACCCAGCAACGGCGAACACACAACGGCGGAAACGAAGTAGGAAACACAATCGCAAGAATGGTGATTGCCAATAGCGACACAAGACTGAGCAGGACAGAGCACCAGGGTAGCAAAGGCACAGTAAATCATACAAAGAGAAAGAAAAGCAAAACAACAAACGCTAGCTGAACGCGAACACCGCACTCATTCGCAACAGTGCACGCGTTCGTGCGCGGTCTCCGCGTGTTACGCACAACAGAGACAAGCATGCCTAACTAACCAAAGACAGACAAACACAAAACAGAGAACGCAAGCGCTTGCTTAACGGTTACCTCACCGAGCCTACAGTAAGCGTTTGTATCAGACAAGACAGACACACGAAAACAGGGACAAGCGAGAGTCGATCAAACAGGAACCACTGCTCTTACCGTCAGAGCCAGTGCGAACCAGGTATCAGAAAGATCCACTGCTCTTGCTGTCAGAGCAGTGTGATCCAAGCACACGACAAACAGAAGGAGTAACCAGCAGCGACCGCAGCCGAGGTTAGCTCCAAGATCCAGACCAGAGGAATCCACTGCCACTAACGCTAGGGCAAGTGCGATTCAGACAGACAGAACAGAAGGATCCACAGCACTTGCGAAAGTGACTAGCTTGATCCAGGTACAGAGTAGCAGGACAGAAGGATCCATAGTACTAGCGAAAAGAGGCTAGCACGATCCAGGGAAACAGAACAGAAGGATCCACAGTACTAGCAAAAAGAGGCTAGCACGGTCCAGGGAAACAGAACAGAAGGATCCACAGTACTAGCAAAAAGAGGCTAGCACGATCCAGGGAAACAGATCAGAAGGGGCTACCAGCAACAACCGCTGTTCCGGTTAGCACCCAGACACACGGAACGCCTTCCTATCGACCACCGCTGGGACAGGACAGTCGCAACAGACGAACAAACAGATAAGCAATCCTGACGGCACTAAAGAAACTGCCTAGTGCAGTCCTCAGAATTACTCCAAGATAACTTCAACAAGAAGATGCATGGCTGACACTCTCTAGGAGTGTGTACTACAAACCCTGAAGGAATGACCAGCAATGGACTGTGGGTAATCCCAACCTTTATACTGCCAGTCATCACAGGAGGCAGGTAGGGGATTTGCATAACGAATGTATGCAAATTCCTCATAAGTAAGCTGCAGAACTGACAAAAGGTCTCTCTTAAAGAGACCTGCAGAATGCAGACGTGAACAGTGGTCAAAACGCTGCCTGTCTGCACAGGCAGCTTAGCAGATTCTCACACTACATTTGTGAATCATAAATACGCCTGAAATTACGCAATTACGTGTAATTCATGTTTAATGCGTAAAAACATTTGCATTCATTCACCATTGTACTGCACCTGCATCGCTATTAGTGAAATATTCAATGCAAAAATCAATTTGTATGCTTAAAAAAGTTCACGTCCTAAGTTATGCAAAAATTATGCTAACGTGCGTAATTATGGTTATGGATTACGTTTATGTGGAAAATAATTTACGCGGAATCCACAAATTTCGCAATACGATTACATTGCATAATTACAAATTACGATGGGTAATTGCGCACAGGCATAATTTCTGCCCAACACTAAGCACCTATTACTTAACCATAGCACATTAAACAATAGCAATAAAAAAATTCTACAGACCTTTTTTGTTGTTGTTTTAAAGCTAATTTACATTGATATCTGCCAAAGGCAAAGTCTCATTAGCTTTATATTAAAAGTATGAGCAAACTGTGTTTGTGCTTCCCACAATCAGCAAATACACAACTGTAGACAATATAAAGAATTGGCTTTTACGCTAGAAATGTGTTGTCACACATTAAAGATAATTCCTTATAATTAATAAATTGTTCATTAAAATACTTATGAACACAAAATATGCAGCATGTAAATCTGAGTTTGATATATCTTTACTACACTGCAGTGCTGTACATTTCTAGTTTAAGTAGATTACTTTTTTTCAGCTATGTCCAGAGACATTAATGACAATCACCCTCTGTTCTTTAGCTTACACCTGTCGGCTTCTGCAGTATAATTAACCTTGATGTTCCTGAAATGTATGTGGGTAGGACTGCCATCACTCTGCATAGTTACTGCCTTCAACATCTAAATGACCTATTTAAATGTTTCACTTTCTTTCCACTTTTCTGGCTATGAGTACAGTTCATATTTATGCGTTTCAGTAGTTCAATGCAAAATACACATGGATATGAAACATTCTGACTATATAATGACTTGGAAAAGTGAAAGTGTGAATGATATTAACAGGGGCATAACTAGAAATCACTGGGCCCCCTGTGAAACTTTGGATTGTGCCCCCTCCCGCAATAATTACCCCACCCCCCTCTTCTGCATAGGTAAACTGAGAACCAAAGTTATTCACTTGGCTAGCACACACTTGAATGTGTTTCCCCATGCAGATAAAAACAGACAGCAGTGAAGCACTGCACGCATTTTCTCTATCAATTACATTGGCTTCTGTGATAAAACCTGCATGTTTTCACACATACAGACACACATGGTGTGCAGAAAATGCATACAGAAAACTGAAGAACGAGTATGCTCCCAGCCTCAGCTTATTACATTCAATCTGTCCATCTCTGATGGAGCAAAACTGTCTCTACAGACTTCTCCAGCATCACTACAGTGCACAGCATTTGGGGAGGGGTAGAGAGGTTGGGGGCTGGGGGCTGTACAGAAGAGCATTCTGCACAATAAATAGGGACGGTCTACAAATCTTTGTCAACAAAACTTTGTATGATTCCTTATCAGTGGCTGAGCAGATGCAGTCATTGGAACAATTGTGCAGCGAGTAGAACGTTTTTTCTCTCCTTGCCCTTACTTCTCAGTCTCTCAGGACTGGGCCCCCCCGGTGGCTGCATCCCTTGCAGGGTCTATTGTTATGCCCCTGATATTTAGCATACTTCACTGGGCAATATGACAATTTGCTGGAGGTGTATGTATGCCCTTACAATAAAGCAATCTTAATTTACTGAAGTTTTTCAATGTTATAAACTTTTACCTAAGATTGGGTTTCTGGTATGTGCTCCCTTTTGTAAAGCAGGGTTTACACTTATCAAAAGCTGCATGCAAATTGCAGAGGTGCAAAAATGCATTCGCCAAACATCGAACATCAATGGAGAATTGCATCTGCTAAAATTTGTGAACTTGCATGTGCAAAAAAAAAAGTAAATCTGGGAGCATAACTTTGAAAATTTCATGCAAATTCCAATTGACTTTGATTAGCTGCAGAAAACAAACAAACAAACAAAAATGTGTGCATACGAGCATGTATTTTAATGCAGAAAAAAACACATGCTGAAAAACCACATCCGCCACATCCAGCCCACAGGCCGACAGTTGGACATCCCTGTCCTAAAATATGCCATAGTAAAATGTAGCTTAAAGGATACCAGAACCAAAAACAATTTGAAAAACAAAGGGTAGCAGGCTTGTATGGGAAGCTGTCCTCATGCCCAGCCCTCCCTCCGTTCTCCTCCACCCACTTCTTTGTCACCTAAATTCTCCCCTGCAGCCTCTTCTGGGTCGTCGAGTTGTGCAGTGCTGCAAAGGCACTTGCCCAGCTGCACGCATCCTAGATCGAGCACTGGCAGACGGGATCCTTTGGTTCTGGTATCCTTTAAGCTACATTTTACTATGGCATCTTTTAAGACAGGGATGTCCAACTGGCGGCCTGTGGGCTGGATGTGGCCCCTGGGGCGCACTCACTTGCCAGGACATTGATGCTCTGCTCGCTCCAGCCGAACAATCTGGTTCTAGACACACACTCTGCGGAGAACCGCAAACTTTACTGGAATTTTGTAGCAAACACAAATGGAATAACCAATACTGCTACATGTGCTGGAAAAAAGTACAAAATTTATTATGTGACATTTACCACAAAACTGCTGGCCTATACAAGGACAAACACTTAAAAAATCGCATAAAAACATGAATCAGCATGATGAGCACATAAACAGATGATTACCAATGACCTTTGAATTGTGTGAATTATGCCCAGGTGGCCTGGCCACAAACCTATGCACAAACATGGGCGACACTCCAATTCTTCATTGGTCATACCAATATCCTTATCTAAAATCTGCCACCTACCAAAGGATGGTCTATGTCATGTCCAAAATCGCCCAGCATCAGCCTATGCAAAAAATGGACAGACGACCAATCCAATTTGGTCATGTGTGGCCCCACCACCGACGCACACTGAGGCCTCAAAAAGAGCTCACAGTCCTTGTTTGAATTTCAACCTGACCATTAACAGATTCAGAGTAATCCTCAGACCTCTGTGGAATTATTCCTATTTGAATAACTTACTGACGGTGTACGTCTGTGTTAGACTGAATGTCCGCTTAGTGACTGCTCCCGGAAGGAAGCTGAATAGGCAGGGTCTTCATTAGGAAATTTGTCAAGATGATAAAGTTCTTACCAACTCATTGTGGCTACTCGTAGTTGACTCACTGTTTTGTGGCGTTTTGGTGGCGTTCTAGCTGTAAAAGGTGAACTTCAACGCGTCCGCACACGCGTCTGGCCGCATGGGTGTCCAGAGGGGCCTGGTTTTGCTCTTCAATCTTTAGGGGGCTTGCGGAGAGGCGTCCCTACTATCCGCGCCACTCCCCTTCCCATCGATCATTCCGAACTGGACCGTGTGGTGAAGTTGCTGTGTGACGCCAAGCGAGCAGCTGTGCGTCTATGCGGCCATGCGTCAGAGCTTCCGCGTGAGCGCTCACCGTGCTGATTCGCCGCCTCCTGTTGACGCATTTCACCCCGCCCACGGGGCTTTCTCAAAGCAGTGACGTAACTGGCTTCCCCGCGGAGCTCCAGACGAAAAATCTGGTGCTAGACACACACTCTGCGGAGAACCGCAAACTTTACTGGAAGTTCGATTCGCCCCATAGTGCACCATTAGGGTCAACTTTGACCCTCTACATCACAGTCAGCAGGCATATTGTAGCCAATCAGGCTACACTCTCTCCTGGAGCCCCACCCCCCTTATAAAAGACAGGCATCGCCGGCCATTTTACTCCCTCGTGTGCCTGCAGTAAATAGAGAAGGGACAGCTGCTGCAGACTCTCCAAAGGGAAAGATTAGTTAGGCTCTTGTAGGCTTCTTAAGGGGCCCATACACCTAACGATTTTCCTGCCGATATACAGCCAATTCAATCACAGTGATCGAATCGGCTGTGAAATCACCGCGCACACCGCTGGCAGAACGATCGATTTCCGTCCGAAATCGATTGTTCCCATCAATTCTCATTGATCCGTCCATGTGGAAGATTTTTCACGATCGCCAGTGGGTCGGGAGTGCGTCGATAGCGGCGTTTGAATGCCCGACGACCGACGCAATACAGCGGGTATACATTACCTGTTCCGTCGGCGCGACTCCCCTGGTCCCCGCTGTCTTCTTTCCTCTCCAGCTCCGGACCGTTCCTGCAGCTTCACAGAACTTCCTGTCCCGGCAAGAAGTTTAAACAGTAGAGTGCCCTCTACTGTTTAAACTTCCCCTAGACAGGAAGTTCAGTGGCTGCAGGAACGGTCCGGAGCCCGGAGCGGAGAAGAAGACATCGGTGACAGCGGGGACTCGCGCCGGCTGGATCAGGTAATGAATAGCTGGCGGGGGCAGCGGCAGCTCAACAGATTGTGATTGGTTTCAGGCTGAAATCGATTCACAATCTGTTTGCAGTAAATGTGGCCATACGATCCCTCTCTGATCAGATTCGATCAGAGAGGGATCTATCTGTTGGTCAAATCTGATGGCAAGTCGACTAGTGTATGGCCACCTTTAGCTTGCTCCTTGCTAATTCTTATTGCTAAAATAGCACCCCACAACAGCTCTTTTGAGAGGTAATCTTGTTCTTGTGATCTATTTTTTTTTCTGTGTGTCCCACTGACACTTGTTCTTGTGATCTATTTTTTTTCTGTGTGTCCCACTGACACTTGTGTTGCATAGACAGCCTTGATAATTCATACTGTGTGTGCCACTGCCAGGCCCAGCACATTCAGTGACTACCTGTGTGTGTGTGACAGGTGCACATTACCCATCACTGCATATACCTACCTGTTGTTCACTGTGCACCCACCCACCTATGTGAGCGCACTCAGTGTTACTGTGCCTGTCCGCTACCTGTCTGTGTGTGACAGGTGCACATTGTAATACCCATTACTGCATATACCTACTTACCTGTTGTTCACAGTGCATCCACCTACCTACGCGAGCTGAGCGCACGCAGTGTCACTGTGCCTGCCCGCTACCTCTCTGTGTGTGACAGGTGAACATTGTAATACCCATCACTGCATATACCTACCTAGCTGGAGATCGGCAATGTGGTGTGTGACAATGGCAGCAATCTCATTTCCGCGTTGAATTTAGGAAAGCTGACACATGTACCCTGCATGGCACATGTGCTGAATCTAGTCATTCAAAGATTTGTGTCAAAGTACCCAGGCTTAGAGGACATCCTGAAGCAGGCCAGGAAGTTGTGTGGGCATTTCAGATGGTCTTACACTGCCATGGCACGCTTTGCGGACATTCAGCGGCGAAACAACTTGCCGGTGAGACGCTTGATATGTGATAGCCCGACTTGCTGGAATTCGACCCTGGTCATGTTCTCTCGTCCAATGCCTCAATTAGTGCTTCCGGATGCACCCCCCACCAACGCCTGGACTGGCAGGTAGCCAACTACCTGGCCTTAAGTGTGGATGTAGACACTGTGAGCAGCGATGAACCCTTGGACTACTGGGTGCGCAGGCTTGACCTATAGCCAGAGCTGTCCCAATTTGCCGTCCAACTTCTGTCTTGCCCTGCCTCAAGCATCCTATCAGAAAGGACCTTCAGCACAGCAGGAGGTATTGTCACTAAGAAGAGAAATCGCCTAAGTCACAAAAGTGTTCAGTACCTCACCTGTATCAAAATGAATGAGGCATGGATCCCGGAGAGCTACTGCCTGCCCGAAGACTTCGGGCTTGATTCACAAAGCGGTGCAAACACTTTGCACGCCTGTGAAAACCCCTTTATCACGCGTAAACTCAGTTTAGGCATGATAAGAAGAAACTCGTGCGAATTTTCCGCGCGCAGCATCCGCGCACGCGCGCGCGCAGCGGCCCCCGCTTCGCGCGAAGCTCCCATTAAGCTTTATGGGACTTTGCGCGCGCACGTAAGTGCGTACGCGCGGAAACTTCGCGCGAGTTAGAGCACAAAGCGGTGATAACTTTGCTGGTGCAAAGGTTATCACGCCTAAAGTCTTTTAGGCGTGATAACTGAGTTATCACCGCTTTGTGAATCGAGCCCTAAGTCAGTCCCAACACACAGCATCTCTGCCTGCATGCTGTGTGACTGGCTGCCTTCCCCAAGACTAAGTCGCTCCCCACACAGCACCTCTGCCCGCAGGCTAGCAGCGGCCGCTATAATCATTTTTCTGATGCGTGTACATGCCTGCCTAATTTTTCTGGCTGCAGTGCAGCTGTAACAACAAAACAAAAGGCATGTACATGTGCCCATTCCCCTTCGTGATAATTACCTTGCCACGGTGAAGGGGCTTGCGTATCACAATGAAGCAATGACCGCCGGCTATATGAGTGTATCGGGGGGTGGCACACCAAAGGTAATAAGGTCATTGCTTCATTGTGGACAGACCAAATTTGATCAGCTGGACAATCACTGTTCTGTCATTCAGCTACCTCAGCCCGGCAACCACATGGGCTGGAAAGCTGCCATCACCTGCACTCTCGTCATGGTGCGCACCAGTCCAGCACAACTGGACACAAACAGCTGTTTGCAGTCACTACACAAACAGCTGTTTGCAGTCACTGTATACCTTTCACTGCATCTTTGACTGCACATTGTATTATACCTGGCAGTCAGCGATACCTTTCACTTGAATGGATGGCAGACTTGCCCTCCATAACAGATTCTCATTAAAGGATTTAAAGTTGATTCATCTCATATACAGCAGGGCCTCGAAAGTGCTCCTGTATTGTTATTTTTGGTCACTACCTCGGGACGTGCATGCCATGCCTGCTGCTGCCTGCTGCCTTCCTTGGATGTGTGATAGCTGTTCCTGCTCCTTTGCCCACAGCGTGCCTGCTGCCTTCCTTGGATGTGTGGTGGTAGCAGTACAGTGGTGTGGTGGTAGCAGAAACAGTACTCTAATTACACTCCCTGATTGACGTATACACATGCAAGATGTTATAAAGCACTTTAGGCCTGCAATTTAGCATTCAATGTGATTTCTGTCCTTAGAATGCTGCTTTGCGTCAAATCCAGATTTTTCCCCGGGACGTTTGGTGTCTATCCCACTCCGCCATGCCCCCTTCCAGGTGTTAGACCCCTTGAAACATCTTTTCCATCACTTTTGTGGCCAGCATAAATGTTTCTAGTTTTCTAAGTTCGCCTCCCCATTGATGTCTATTGCGGTTCGCGAAAGATTGCGCAATTTGAATGTTTGGCGAAGGTTCACGAACCCGGTTCGCGAGCCGAAAATCGGAGGTTCGGGCCATCTCTATTACAGACACAGGATCAGCAGAAGAGTCAGGCACCTGGTATTATTTTAAAAGAAAAAATACATGTCCTTCTCAGTTCAGGTTCCCTTTAAGACTACAACTTTATGCTACTAGAGACAAAATAGCCTGTGCTTACATTTGCAAAGGCTGTTTTGGCAATATATTTGTCATGTCAATGGACACAGCGGATCCTTTAAAAATGCACCTCAGCTCTGCTGTTACCATACAGCCTGACAGTATTTGCAGAGCAGGTTTCCTGCTAACCAGTTTGTGTATGAGGTAAGGAGCAGAGGTCTAGTCCTGGGAAAAGAAGTGAGTGGACTCACTTGGAAAACCAAAAATGGGCATGGTCAAGCATACAGTGGGCATGGTCATGGGTGGGGCCAAATATACATGACCTTAGCAGTGATGTAAAAGGTCTGCCGAGGAAGTTTGAGCTCTGCCATAGTGTATCCCCCAAAAATAGATGTAATCTGACAGCATTTCACCAAAAAGACACATAATCTGGTAGAAGTTCCTCCAAAATACAGATAATATGGCAGTGGTTCCCCCAAAATAGACAATGTGGCAGCAGCAGTTTCCCCAACATACAAATAATTTGGAAGCAGTTCCCCAAAATACGTGAAACCTGGCAGGGGATCACCCAAAATACACGTAACAACCAAAATACATATAATCTGGCAGCAGTGGTCCCTCAAACATACACAATATGGCAGCAGTTCCCCAAAATACATGTAATCTGGCAGCAGCCGTTCCCCTAACATACACATAATCTAGCAGCTGTTCCCCAAAATACATAACAGTGGTTCCACAAAATGCAGCAGTTCCTCCAAAATAGGTACCCCAGCATAGGTAGCCAGGTCTATAGGTGTCCCCAGTATAAGTAGCCATGAGTATAGTAGTCCCCAGTATATGTAGCCAGAGGTATAGTTGCCTAGTATATGTAGCCAGGGGTATATGTGCCCAGTATATGTAGTCAGGTGTATATGTGCCCAGTATATATAGCCAGTGGGATATGTGCCCAGTATATATAGGCAGAGGTATATCTGCCTAGTATATATAGCCAGTGGGATATGTGCCCAGTATATATAGGCAGAGGTATATCTGCCCAGTATATGTAGCCAGTGGGATATGTGCCCAGTATATATAGGCAGGGGTATATGTAGCCAGGGGTATAAGTGCCCAGTATATATAGCCAGTGGGATATGTGCCCAGTATATATAGGCAGAGGTATATGTGCCCAGTATATATAGGCAGAGGTATATGTGCTCAGTATATGTAGCCAGTGGGGTATGGGCCCAGTATATATAGGCAGGGGTATATGTGCCCAGTATATATTGCCAGTGGGATATGTGCCCAGTATATATAGGTAGAGGTATATGTGCTCAGTATATGTAGCCAGTGAGATATGTGCCCAGTATATATAGCCAGGGGTATATGTGCCCAGTATATATAGCCAGTGGGATATGTGCCCAGTATATAGGCAGAGGTATATGTGCCCAGTATATGTAGCCAGTGGGATTTGTGCCCAGTATATATAGCCAGTGGGATATGTGCCCAGTATATATAGCCAGTGGGATATGTGCCCAGTATATATAGCCAGTGGGATATGTGCCCAGTATATATAGCCAGTGGGATATGTGCCCAGTATATATAGACAGTGGGATATGTGCCCAGTATATATAGTCAGTTGGATATGTGCCCAGTATATATAGGCAGAGGTATATGTGCCCAGTATATATAGCCAGTGGGATATGTGCCCAGTATATATAGCCAGTGGGATATGTGCCCAGTATATATAGGCAGAGGTATATGTGCCAGTATATGTAGCCAGTGGGATATGTCCCCGGTATATGTAGGCAGGGGTATATGTCCCCAGCTAGCCAGGTGTGCCCCCAGCAGGAGAGGAGCAGCACAGAGAAGGCGAGCTATGGGGACAGCGGGGAAGGGCGGGCATCTACCCCCCTTCCCTCACCTTCGTGCTCCCCTTCCTGCCTCTCCCCTCCGGTGTTTTCAAGTGTCGGGCCGGCGGCAAAAGTGGGCGGAGACTTACCACGTTCCAGTCGCAAGGGACGCTCCGCTCTGTGTGCGGCTAGTCTGGTCTTCTAGCCGCACACAGAGCGGAGCGTCCCTTGCGGCTGGAAGAAGGCAGAAAGTCTCCGCCCACTTTCGCCGCCGGCCCGACACTTGAAAACACCAAAGGGGGGAGGCAGGAAGGGGAGCACGAAGGTGAGGGAAGGGGGTGGGAGACGTCCGTCCTTCCTCGCTGTCCCCATAGCTCGTCTTCTCTGCGCTGCGCCCCTCCACACAAGCCAGGGTGGACGGCGTTCACTCTCTGGAAAAAGTAAGTGGACGCCGTCCACCCGCGTCCACGCAGGTCTCGACCCCTGGTAAGGAGGTTGTCTCTGTCAATATTGATTTGGTATGTTTTCTAGAGGTTACTAGTGGTATACTGTATTTTCACTTACTGCTTTCTCTTATTACTGTTGAGGTATGCTGTAAATATACTAGTGCTAATGTACTGGCAAATAAGGTTTTTGCGTTAAAGTTTCTGCCAGGAGTGAACTCTAAGGCCTTGTTCACATCTAAAATTGAAATCGTGGCAGAGATTTTCGTTTTTCTGCGCGTTTTTCCCCCTCCCGGTGCTCCACTGCGTGGTACAATTTTGTGCAAAGCACTTTTGTAAGTGCTTTTGCAGAGCGATTTCCTTTTTTTTTACTTCTTGACATCAGTCAAGTGAACTCTTTGACCAGGAAAAGAATAAATACATTGGCCTCAATTCACTAAAGCTTTATCGAACACTTTATAGAATGTTTGATAATTTACATCATGAGTAAAATCTAATTTTGAATTCACAAAGGTGTTATATATTTATCAAATGTTTTATTGATAAAACATTCAATAAATCTATAACACCTTAGTGAATTCAAAATTAGATTTTACCCATGAGGTAAATTATCAAATGTTCAATAAAGTGTTTGATAAAGCTTAGTGAATTGAGGCCAATGTATTTATTCTTAAAACCACAAAGGCAATCGCCACGGAGTGAAAAGCTGACAAAACGCGCAGATATGAACCTTCTCATTGAGAATCAATGCACAAGCGTTTTGTGGGCAATTTTTAAAATGCCTGCACTTGAAAAAAGCCCAAAACGCCCTAGATGTGAACAAGCCCTAAGCTGTCTGTTCCTGCCTCCATGGTTAACACATACAAGGGGCTTGATTCACTAACCGGCACTGAGTGTTAGCGCCGGAGTAAAAAAGAGTTTTTCGGCGCTAAGCCGGTTAGTGTGCCTTATCTGAGGTTAGTGTGCCTTATCTGAGTTAGTGTGCCTTAGGGCTGGTTCAGACGGACGTTTGGAGGCGTCGCGTTCGTTGGCGTCGCGGCGGCAATGCGTTCGGGCTTTCAGCAGCGTTCGCACTGCGTTCGGATGTGGTCGCGTTTTTTCTTCCCCTAGGGGAACATTACCCGTCGCGGTTAACCACCCCTGGAAGCAACATGTAGCTTCCAGGGGCTCCTTGAACGCCAGTGAAAATCGGGACCCAAACGCCGCGTTCGTGTAAACGCGCGTAAAAGCTTGGTACAAACGCTCCCATTCACTTGAATGGGAGCGTTTAACGCCAAGCCCCAAACGCTGGCGGTAAACGCTGCACAAACGTCCGTCTGAACCAGCCCTTAAGTAGCTTTGTGCACACTAAATAGCTTTGAGCACACTAAAAGATGGACAAAGCTACATTGCAAACTGCAGATAAGGCACAGTAACCTCAGATAAGGCACACTAACCTCAGATAAGGTTAGCACTGTAGTTTGTGCCCACTAAGTGATAAGCCACACTAACCGGCTTAGTGCTGGTTAGCGAATCAAGCCCATGGTGTTAAATGTGTTTGGACACTTGATTCACTAACCGGCACTAAGCCGGCTAGTGTGCCTTATCACTTAGTGGGCACAAACTACAGCGCTAACCTTATCTGAGGTTAGTGTGCCTTATCTGAGGTTAGTGTGCCTTATCTGAGTTAGTGTGCCTTATCTGATGTTAATGTGCCTGATCTGAACTTAGTGCCCCTTAAGTAGCTTTGTGCACACTAAAAGATGCACAAAGCTACATTGCCCACTGCACAGCGCACAGCGCGCACAGCTTAATGCGTTGATCTTTGCGCTTGGTGCGACAATAACGTCGCACTCGCTATACTGTATATGATACGACCATAAGGTCACATAGGATGCAACGATAACGGTGCACTGATGCGCCGTTTAGGTAGCATCCTATGCGACCTTAAGGTCGCATCATGTACAGTATAGCGGGTGTGATGTTATCGTGCAGTGTGCAGTGTAGCTTTGTGCATCTTTTAGTGTGCACAAAGCTACTTAAGGGGCACTAATTCAGATAAGGCACACTAACCTCAGATAAGGCACACTAACCTCAGATAAGGCACACTAACTCAGATAAGACACACTAACCTCAGATAAGGCACACTAACTGGCTTAGCGCCGGTTAGTGAATCAAGCCCCCAGTGTGCTAAGTTTGAAAACTGATATCTGCCAGAGGGTCTTTTATACATTGAAGTATAGGGTTTGCTCTTTTTGAGGGACACATTATTTTAAGAGCAGCAGCTCAATACACTGCCATTTTAGTCATATGACTTTATTAAAAATCCTAATATGCTTTAGGTCACCTGACGAAGGGGAAGGATCCCCAAAATGCATAGTGACGCAAGGCATTCCCGGCAGGGGCATTGGTTGTCCTGCTAAGGTGGATGACACAAACTTGTCTGGATTACCAATGCAGTTTAGCCGCTGGCCAGGGCTTTATGCCCAGACTATCTTCTACCCAGCACACACTGCTCTGATACTTCCACTGAAGTTGAGCATAACTGTTATGTGTGTTCATGTTTTAATAAAATATATTTCTCTATAGGAGGTGTATATGTTCTTTTAAATTACATTTTCACACCCGATCAATTACTATCTGATATTTACTTGAAGAATAACATTTTTATTAACCAGTTTGGCAGTAAATAAACTGAATTCAGTTACACTTTAAAGGGCACTTGAAGTAAGAGGGATATTATGGCCACCATTTTATTTCCTTTTAAAACAATTCCAGTTGTCTGGCAGTCCTGCTGATCTTCTTCATGCATCAGTAGTGTCTAAATCAAACACCTGAGACAAGCATGTGGCAAATCCAGTCGGACTTCAGTCAGAAACATCCAGGGCCGGTTCTAGCTAAGATGGGGCCCCAGGGCAAAAGTAATCTGCCCCCCCCCGACACCAATACCCCAACCCATGCACCCCCACCCCTGCCGCAGCTGCCGCCAGCCTTATCCCCCTCACTCGCTGCTCCCTCTGTGTGTTGCCCCACTACAGTGTAATAAAGTAAGTGGGAGAGAGACACACTCACCTCCTGAATGATCAAGGCAGTACAGCTCCCATCTGTCTGCCCTGTAGTGATTGTCCTTCACTTCCTGCTTCTCCGTTCAGGCACTAAAGAACAAATGGATTAGCAGGAAGTGCAGAAAAATCACTACAGGGCAGACAGACGGGAGCTGCATCGCCTGGTACGTTCGAGAGGTGAGTGTGTTTCTCTCCCACTGACTTTATTATACTGCAGTGGGGCAGCATGCGGGTGGGGGCGGAGAAAAATGAGCGAGGGGGGGATCTGGCTGGCGGCAGCCACGGGGAGCGAGCAGGGGTATCCCGGCATATGAGTCATTTGCTTTGAGGCAAAGGGGGACACTTGGGGGTCCCTATGGATGCAGGGGCCCTGGGGCAATTGCCCCCTTTGCCTCTATGGAAGCGCCGGACCTGGAAACACTTGACCTGCATGGGCGGAGCCTACACATCACTGTGACACCCACCTCACGCTGCCCTGACTGTGAGAACGCTATCAGTTCTGGGTGTCCCACGTGGCTAACCCAACTGTGGGTTGAATCATTGGCTTGTAGCCGTGTATTCCACAGGGGCATGGAAGCCTGAGAGCCCCGCCTGATGTTACGCTCATTGCTGGCTGACAAGCTGAAGCTCAATGTTTCCTGACGCATGAGTGGGTACCCACGGGAAGAAATAGCCTGACGGAGGTGGTGAGATTGTTTGTTGGAGAACCTAACTCTCCCTCCTTAAACTGTCATTGTGGCTACTTATTGCACTGTCTGTGTGGTTACACGAGTGGTTATCGCTGCTGTGCAGGTTGACTTTCTGCCCCCTAGGGGGAGCTTTCATACATCTGAGCTTGAACTTAGTGCGTATGCAGTGGCCATATGTGTGAGTGGTTGGGTCCAAATGTCAGTGTGACAGTGTGTTGGTGGTTGTGATGCCAGCTTAGATAGAACTGCTAGCTAGTGCGTTGAGAACAAACCTGGTGATGTGTTGTTGGCTCCAATAGTTATTTTAGCTGGTTTTAAATGATGATTTTTGCATGCAATCAAGCAAAATTGTGCAGTTGTGTTTCAATAAATTAATTGACTATCTGGTGAACATATCAGGAACCCGTGCCATTTTGGTATTTTATTACTCAAGAAACATATAATCTGCATGGCTAAGGCTACTTTCCCACCAGGACGTTGCGTTTTAGGGGACGTTATGGTCGCATAACGTGCCCCTAATGCAACGCATGGTGGTGTTGGATGTGGACGTCAGACTGAGCCGCGTTGTGCAGCTCACTCTGGCGCCCGTGATGCCGTGATGCGTACTCTTGGACGCATGCGGCACCACGTGGTCCCGCCAGCCAATCGCCGCACAGAGCGGCCGCTCCATGGAGTAAACATTGCACGTCACACCGTGCAGTGAATATTAATTAGCCATGTGGCTGGCCAAGGAGGAGGAGGGGAGACCTCCTCCTCCAACACTACTGAGCATGTGCAAACAGTCTAACGCGGCTTAGCCGCTTATAACGTACAGCACGCAGCACTTTAACTTGACGTGCTGCGTTACAATGTAACGCAATGTGGGCACTGTGAACAGCTTATTGACTTTTCATTACTGTGCGGTGGGCTGTGTTACAGGCTGCTCTAACGTGCGCCTGTAACGTCTAACCGTGAATGCAGCCTAAAAGTATTGAAAGCCAGGGATCAGCAGAACAGCCAGGCAATTTTCATTTTTAAAAAGGAAATAAATGTGGGAGCCTCTATATTCCTCTCACTAGGTGTGTTTTCAAATAACAATTCCAGGATGTGCTAAATAAGTTATTTCAGTTATTAAAGTACATCTTTGAATACCAATTTATTTTGCTCACTGTATCCATTAAGATTGCTAAAAACATCATAAGTGCTACTGAAAACTCAATGCATTGTATTTAAATAGAAAGTTTCCTATGATCAGTTATTTTAACACTGCAAAGCAGTTCCTTTCAGGCATTCTTTTCTGTAGAAAGATAACGCCATTATCTTTGAAGCAGCAATGAAAAAAAAGTAATTCTTTTATCTTCAGATTCTTCCAGGTAGGTGAGTTGGCCGGTTGGTTTGACAGAATGTGTAAAGCTTCTGCAGCTAATAGCCTTTAGAAGGACAAAGATGATTAAAAAGTTATGAATAAGACAGGTTGTTCCTATTCAATGCACATTCTTCATGGAGTTAAAGAGAACCCGAGGTGGGATTTAATGATGTTAGTGGGACACAGAGGCTGGTTGTGCACACTATCGCCAGCCTCTGTTGCCCTATGGCGTGCCCCCAGGACTCCCCTGCGCTCTGCTATCCCCAGCGCCGTGCCAGCGACACACAGCCTGTCGCCAGCAGGCTGTTTACATGTGACTGTCAGGCAGCGCCGCTCCCCTGCCTCCTCTGTATCGGCGCTACCCGCCCGCGTCCCTTCCCTCCCGCTGATTGGAGGAAAGGGACGCGGGCGGGTAGCGCAGGTACACGGGGGGGGGGGGAGCGGCGCTGACAGACAGTCACATGTAAACAGCCTTGCTAGCACGGCGCTGGGGATAGCAGAGCGCAGGGGGGTCCTGGAGGCACACCATAGGGCAACAGAGGCTGGTGATAGTGTGCACAACCAGCCTCTGTGCCCCACTAACATCATTAAATCCCACCTCGGGTTCTCTTTAAAGGGAAGGTTCAGGGACTAACTAAAAAAAATAAAAATCCATTTCCACTTACCTGGGGCTTCCTCCAGCCCGTGGCAGGCAGGAGGTGCCCTCGGCGCCGCTCCGCAGGTTCCCGGTGGTCTCCGGTGGCCGACCCGACCTGGCCAGGCCGGCGGCCAGGTCGGGCCTCTTCTGCGCTCCATGGTGCGTTCCACGCCGGCGCGCTGACGTCATCGGACGTCCTCCGGGTTGTACTGCGCAGGCTCAGAACTACTGAGCCTGTGCAGTACAGCCCGGAGGACGTCCGATGACGTCAGCGCGCCGGCGTGGAACGCACCATGGAGCGCAGAAGAGGCCCGACCTGGCCGCCGGCCTGGCCAGGTCGGGTCGGCCACTGGAGACCACCGGGAGCCTGCGGAGCGGTGCCGAGGGCACCTCCTGCCTGCCACGGGCTGGAGGAAGCCCCAGGTAAGTGGAAATGGATTTTAATTTTTTTTAGCTAGTCCCTGAACCTTCCCTTTAAGACCACCCAGACTCTTCACCCACACAGCATTGCAGCAGAGATGCACACAAAACTGTCACCAGTCACAACTGCCTTTTAGAGATTTAATTCCCAAACTTCTGCTGTGTAGGGATGATTGTGAGCTTAATGGTAGTCAGAAAATTAATATATATGTTTTGCCTATGAGCAGAGAGGTAGGACTGGGTTTATGGTCAAAATTATGGAAGGCCAATGAGTTATTGTAAAGTTACGCAAATTCTACATGCAAATGTATACAGCTTGAAAATGGACCAAAGAATCCCACCAAGGAAATTTTTTGATTGGTCTATGTTCAAGTTGCATACATCATTTGCCAAATACTACATCAGCTGAGAATTATTTGCATCTCACATTGACCATCCCTAATCAAAAGAATCAATGTCAGTACTTTATTGATCAAGGTCAATTTACATTCAGTTAAATAGTAGTTACACCCAAAGCGGGTCATTTTGGCCACTCAATGGCCACCGGAAATGGGCGCTGCTGTAGTTGTAATGCTATAGCTCTGAAGCCACGTATGTGTTGTTCCACTGTAATTCGGGTGGTGGCTAGAGCCGGACCGTGAATTACATGCATGAAGGTGAAACTAGGTAATCAGCAGGGGACTATATTTAATATATTCCCTGAGGTTACTTTGGGTGGGGAGTGTTGTCCCTCCGCTCTCCCTGTGCACAAATTACTTGCAATGGGAGAATATGTACACACTAAATCTGCCTTTAAATGCACATTATCCTAATTAAACATAATTATTTAAATGTTTTTAAGCTGATTTTACTTGATTATTTGAATTCATACAGCACAAAACAACAGGTAAAAAAATGAAAGATAACAGATTCAGAGGCCAGCCACTCGAGTGTTACCATTAAACTTTATATTTTGCTTGTTTTGTTTTTCTGATACTAAATAAAATGGTCATAGATTTCATCTCTATTGCTCACTGAACAGATGTTTTAAGCTATGCAAATGTTCAATGAGTAAACAAACAGCAGTGAGCTCATGAACCCAAGAGGAGGTAAAGTAGCCCTATGCTTTATTTGGATTTGAGAAAAGAATTATCAACAATTACACAACTATACTCACATACTAGATGCCTGTTAACTCTTCAGTATATGTTTCATGTTGTCTGAGAAGCTATTTAAATAACTTGTTACAGAGAGTGTGAGGACTAGAGTTGAGCCGAAATTTTCGTAATTTCGCATTACTAAAATTACGCATGCGAAATTTGCGATTACGATGCGAAATTATGGTAGCGTAATTGCCATTAAAATCGTAATTGAAAATACCGTAAGCGTAATTTTCAACGCGTAATTTCGCGTTTCGTTCATGCCGTAATTTCGCATTAAACGCTACCGTAATTTCGCGTTAAACCGTAACGCTCCGTATAATGTAAAAAAGCCGCCGACTTTAAGGGTTAATAGCAAAGCCCCCTTAAATGCTAAGAGCCTCAAATTTGGAGAATATTTTAAGGAGATCAGGAGGAATAAGAGGAAAAAAAATTCAAAAAGACCTTATAGTTTTTGAGAAAATCGATGTTAAAGTTTCAAAGGAAAAATGTAAACATTTAAAAACCCGCCGACTTTAACGGTTAATAGCAAAGCCTGCTTAAAGTTTAGGAACACCAAATTCCCAGGGTATATTAAGGGGATCAGTGGGAATAAGAGGAAAAATTTTTTTTCAAAAAGACCTTATAGTTTTTGAGAAAATCGATTTTTAAGTTTCAAGGGCGAAAATGTCTTTTAAATGCGGAAAATGTCAGTTTTTTTTTGCACAGGTAACAATAGTGTATTATTTTCATAGATTCCCCCAAGTGGGAAGAGTTTTACTTACTTCGTTCTGAGTGTGGGAAATATAAAAAAAAAAACGACGTGGGGTCCCCCCTCCCAGACCTCTTTAACCCCTTGTCCCCCATGCAGGCTGGGATAGCCAGAATGCGGAGCACCGGCCGCGTGGGGCTCCGCACCCTGACTATACCAGCCCGCATGGTCCATGGATTGGGGGGTCTCGGAAGGGGAGGGGCAGCCAAGCTTTCCCCTCCCCCTCTGAGCCCTTGTCCAATCCAAGGACAAGGGGCTCTTCTCCACCTCCGATGGGCGGTGAAGGTGGAGGCCGCGATTTCCTGGGGGGGGGGGGGTTCATGGTGGAATCTGGGAGTCCCCTTTAAAAGGGGTCCCCCAGATGCCCACCCCCCTCCCATGAGAAATGAGTATAGAGGTACTTGTACCCCTTACCCATTTCCTTTAAGAGTTAAAGTAAATAAACACACAGACACTTAGAAAAAGTATTTTAATTGAACAAAAAGCATAACCACGAAAAAAGTCCTTTAATATTCTTAATTAACCATTAATACTTACCTGTCCCTTTAAATAAATGATCCCTCGCAATATCCTCGGAAATGTTCTATCAGTTACAATGTAACAAAGTTATTACAATGTAACAACTTTGTTACATTGTAACTACGCCGCACCCAACGTCACTCGCCGCCGCCGCCGCGTCTGTGCTGCACGGACCCGACAGAGCTCTGAGCTATAGCTCAGAGCTCTCTAAGCATCTTTGTATTTGGGCTCCAAGGAGCCCCATTGGTCCTTAGCAGACCAATGGGGTTCCTTTAAATCAGAAGGAACCCCATTGGTATGCTAAGGACCAATGGGGCTCCTTGGAGCCCAAATACAAAGATGCTTAGAGAGCTCTGAGCTATAGCTCAGAGCTCTGTCGGGTCCGTGCAGCGGCTTAGCGGCGAGTGACGTCGGGTGCGGCGTAGTTACAATGTAACAAAGTTGTTACATTGTAATAACTTTGTTACATTGTAACTGATAGAACATTTCCGAGGATATTGCGAGGGATCATTTATTTAAAGGGACAGGTAAGTATTAATGGTTAATTAAGAATATTAAAGGACTTTTTTCGTGGTTATGTTTTTTGTTCAATTAAAATACTTTTTCTAAGTGTCTGTGTGTTTATTTACTTTAACTCTTAAAGGAAATGGGTAAGGGGTACAAGTACCTCTATACTCATTTCTCCTGGGAGGGGGGGTGGGCATCTGGGGGACCCCTTTTTAAAGAGGACTCCCAGATTCCACCATGAACCCCCCCCCCCCCCAGGAAATCGCGGCCTCCACCTCCACCGCCCATCAGAGGTGGAGAAGAGCCCCTTGTCCTTGGATTGGACAAGGGCTCGGAGGGGGAGGGGAAAGCTTGGCTGCCCCTCCCCTTCCGAGACCCCCCAATCCATGGACCATGCGGGCTGGTATAGTCAGGGTGCGGAGCCCCACGCGGCCGGTGCTCCGCATTCTGGCTATCCCAGCCTGCATGGGGGACAAGGGGTTAAAGAGGTCTGGGAGGGGGGACCCCACGTCGTTTTTTTTTATATTTCCCACACTCAGAACGAAGTAAGTGAAACTCTTCCCACTTGGGGGAATCTATGAAAATAATACACTATTGTTACCTGTGCAAAAAAACCTGACATTTTCCGCATTTAAAAGACATTTTCGCCCTTGAAACTTAAAAATCGATTTTCTCAAAAACTATAAGGTCTTTTTGAAAAAAATTGTTTTCCTCTTATTCCCACTGATCCCCTTAATATCCCCTGGGAATTTGGTGTTCCTAAACTTTAAGCAGGCTTTGCTATTAACCGTTAAAGTCGGCAGGTTTTTAAATGTTTACATTTTTCCTTTGAAACTTTAACATTGATTTTCTCAAAAACTATAAGGTCTTTTTGAAAAAAAAATTTTCCCTCTTATTCCTCCTGATCTCCTTAATATATTCTCCAAATTTGATGCTCTTAGCATTTAAAGGCGCTTTGCTATTAACCCTTAAAGTCGGCGGCTACCTAACATTGATACATGCGTCAACTTTTCCGCTTGGGAGCATGGCCATATGCATTAATTTCGTAATACCGACTGTAATGCGAAAATTACGCGAAAATTACGCGAAAATTACGCTTGCGCGAAATTTCGCGAAATCCTTCTTCATTACGATTATGTACTTACGGCCATAATCGTAATTACACTAATTACGCGAAATTTCGCGAAATCGTAATTAGGTCATTACGCTCATCTCTAGTGAGGACTTATCATTCATTTCACAATAATTTTAAAACTGCTGATCCAAGCCAAATACAATGGTAGTTACATATTAAGGTTTGGTTTCTTTTCTGATTATTAACACATTTTTGAAATAGTATAGTAATTATGGGGTAAGGGAATTTGCTATATTATAAAGAGCGTATGAAACCAGTGTACATACAACTAAGTAAACATTGCACCCTTGGCACCCAGCTTGCATTCATTTAAAACATACATGTTAAACTCAGGACCGCGGGCCAAACCTGGCCCTCAGAGCCATTCAATTTTGCTCCCAAGTGGTTTCCTCACTGTGCGTTATGTTTGGCCTACTAGACAACCAGGGAAGCTATATTGAAGTTGAAGCCCTAGATCACCAGGAAAACCATATGGGGAGGTATGGGGAAATCAATAAAGACTAGGGAACTGTATAGGGGAGGGTGGGGGGCACTAGACAGTAGGGAACTGTATAGGGGTTGGAGGGGAGCCATTAGACACCAGGGAACTTTATAAGGGAGGACGGTGGCCAGTAGACATTGAGGTTGGCTCGTGACTTGGTCCCACTCCCAGTTTTCATTTTCGGACCACTTTGTATTTGAGTTTGACACCACTGATTTAAAAGCACAGCATGTTAAAATGGACAGGAGATGTATGTATTAGTAGAATATTGGTAACTTTACTTACTATATACAGTATCACCTGTTATCCATAGTAATTTTGGTAATGTCACTGACCTTTTACTATTGCCTGTCTTACCCCTATTCCCACACTAACCTTCCCTGCATCTATGCCTAACCTACCCCCTAACTATGCCTAACACTAACTTCTCCCCATCTATGCCTTACACTAACTCCCTAACTACACCTAACACTGTCCACACTGCTCAACAATCTCCCCACCACTATGGAGTTAGCTACACAGATAGCAAAATGCCAGTGTTGTCCATGCCCCTATTTTCCCAGCTTTAGAACTCCCCCACCGCTATTTTATCAATATCAAGCACCGCTACTATGAGGTTCAACTTCATACTGTTACCCGAACACCACTGTCAATTATGCACTTATTTATGTACAATTAAAATAAAATTTTGATTGAGACAAGTTGAAAAGTTCCCTAATGACTATACGTATGGAAAAAAGTGTGTAAAATGCATGTGTGAAAGTAGTTATAAACAAATCCATAGTGTCCAAAAACAGTACTATTTTGCTTGACTATATCAAGTCAATAAACTTGGAGCTATGTGGAATACCTAGCTATCACATATAAGTGTCAACAACCTGGTTATTCCTAAATCAAAACATTATAAACATATAGTCACTAAATTGTAAACTGTTAATAATACTGTGCAACTAAAAACATCTACACCCAGCTCCGGAGTTCTGGCTTGAGACTTTTGTGTGTGCATGGATATATGATTGTGATTACACTGTGAAAGTATTTTGTCCCTTGATGAAGGCATATATTTAAAAGCACCTGCAAGGTAATTTGAGCATGAGATATTAGATATTGCTGTTAGCAGAATATCAGTAGTGTCACTATTGCCCTATCTTATCATATCCTTACACTAACCTCCCCCATCTGTAAGAAGGTTGAGGGTGAGTATATGCACCCTATGGAAAGAAACACAGAGACAACGGGAGCCCCGATAGTGCAGGATGTCACAGAGATTGATGAATAAATTAAATGGTGTTGAAATAATACTCACAAAGGCGGGTTGCAGATGGGCAACCGACCACTGCAGGCAGGTGGAGATGCACAAACTCCGACTCCACTTTGGGTACCAAGAGACCTGGCAAGGGTCGCTCTCTTGAAAAAACTCTTACACACTGGCAAACTAGGTAGTGTCAGAGACCACCAATGGTCAGGTGTAGGATCACCCCACGGATGGTGTGAGACACAGTAAAAAGGGGTAAAGAGGCACCCAAGGTGAATAAAATACATTAAAAGCAACTAAAATATAAATAAATGAGGTGGCTTACCTCAATGATGACACACCCATATAGGAATGGATATTTATTAGTAAAAAAAAGCGCAGGCAACGCGTTTTGTGGGAACTCGCCCACTTCCTCAGGCCAAATAAAGATCCACTAAATGCCGGTAGCCGGAATCAAGGTGCCTCTCTCTTCCGCTGGCATCACTCTGCATATTGGGGGGAGGGGAGCACTCAGGGAGGCCTTTTCTCCTTCCCTTGCCTACCCAGCTAACAGGCGCGGTACCTGGCAGCCCGGCCAGAGAAACTCAATTTTTAATTTGTGAAGATGAGTCAGGCTTGGAAGGGCCGCCTGGGCTCTGAGGCCTGGGGCAATTGCCCCCCTTACCTTAATGGTAGCGTCGGCCCTGCTTCTATGGTATACTTTATATGGAATACCTTGGTATTACACACAGTTCCAGAAGTCCTAATATCTTTAAAGAAACTACAGTTCTGTGGAGACTGGATATTGCCAGTTTAACATATGTGCTTTAAACATTTTCCTCTGTATGTAAACTCATTATGGAACTTTTTAGCTTATTATGGAACTTTTTAGCTTATTATGGAATTTTTTAACTTCAGTAGAAGTTATGTTTTAATTGCAGTTATATGAGGGCAGTGTTGCTTATTTTTTACAATATGAATTTATAAAGGATTTAGTCAGTGTTTGCCCATTGTAAAATCCTTCCTCTCCGTGATTTACATTTTTAAATGTATCACAGGTGGCAGCATCTTTAGTCATTACAGCCTGCTTGGCAACTGGAAAATACCATTATTCCTCACAATGCAATGAGGTTCACAGACAGCAAATTGTCAGGGCCATGACCCTGACATCACACTGTGGGAGGGATTTTACCAAAATAGGGTCAATTCTCAAAACTTCTCATAAATTTTCTCCTCATTAATCAACATAACCTCCCTTTAACCTTAACCACTTACCCGATTCTGCGCACATGGCAGATGGTGCATTGGCACATTCTGGTGCACATGGCAGACAGGGGGCCCCGCGCTCTGCCAGTGCCTGGGACCCCCAAATAACCATGCAACACCAAGAGGGGGAGTGCAGATGAGCCTCGGTACTCCCTCCACCAGGGGATTCACCCACACTGCCTCTATATTATGCTGATTTCAATACACACGAGAAGCAAATGCTCACTCCCAGCCAGCAATCTGCCATTTTATATGGTCCACAAACAGCCTGTCGGCCAATCAAGTGTAATTGTATACACCGGTGTCTGCAGTACCAAATCTAGCAGGAATTGCATTCAGCAAAATTTAGATGAGAGGGTTTGGTCGGACATAAACCAGCAGGGGGCACCACATGCAGGTATACCCTCTCATTGACTTTCAGCACATTTCAAGCAAAATAATTACTTAAGTAAGTTGTTAATGATTAACTTCAATATTAGTTTTCATACTTAAATTATGTTGTTTTGTTTTTTTGCTCTCAGATGAAAACAGGTGAAAAAGCTTTGTGAATCAGGCCCAATATCAGCCATACAGTTGTCCCTGATGATCTATTTGAGAAAAGGTAAAGACTTGTGGCAATGGAGGTATCAGCTACTGATTTGGATGAAATTAAATACTAGGGTAACCACTTCTCATTCCTGTGTTTTTACTCCTAAAGATTCCTGACAATGTTGGCGTTTTGGCTATTGATACAGCAATATATATATATATTTTACTTTCATCACCAAAATAATGCATATATTGTTGTTTCAAGACAATCGTGACTTCCTTTGGTAAATATTTTTTTCTAAGAATTGTTTAATTTTACAGGCATTTTATTGGGGAAAATTAGGCATACATGCAAAATGTACACATCTTTTATGTTACCCTTACTAATTTTCACATGACAAGTGTCACAGTTGTAAAACACCTCAAAATACATTTTTTTGGCTTGGTCTGATTAAAATGATGCCATATTTCATCACTAGCAGACCATTATTGCCAGTCTGTGCATCTGTAGCAACTAGCTGGGATAACTATGGTGCATAGTTTGCAGACCCAATGCTGTACACACATTGCTAGGCAACAGCATAGCGATGCATCTACACAGAGTTGGCCCCCCAAACTATTGCTATAGTGATCGCTATGGGCGGCAGCCATTACAAGTGTCCATGAATCTTAAGGCCAATTATACTATAGGTGACACAAGAGGTTAATTTGTTATGTAGGGGTTAAAAGTTAACCACAGGGGGAGGGAATTCTTTATTATTGAATGTGACACTGTCACTTTAAACTTTTTTTAACCTTTCAAGGAATGAGTGCTGCTATAGAGTAATCATTCATTTTTAAAGGAATACTGTAGGGGGGTCGAAGGAAAATGAGTTGAACTTACCTGGGGCTTCTAATGGTCCCCCACAGACATCATGTGCCTGCGCAGCCACTCACCAATGCTCCGGCCCCACCTTCGATTCACTTCTGGAATTTCAGACTTTAAAGTCTGAAAACCACTGCACCTGCGTTGCCATGTTCTCGCTCCCGCTGATGTTGACAGGATCGTATTGCGCAGGCACAGACCATACAGGGCCTGCGCAGTACGCTCCTGGTGACATCAGCAGGAGCGAGGACATGGCAACACAGGCGCAGTGGTTTTCAGACTTTAAAATCTGAAATTCCAGAAGTGAATCGGAGGAGGGGCCGGGGAATCGGTGAGTGGCTGCGCGGGCACAGGATGTCTGCGGGGGGGACCATTAAAATCCCGGGTAAGTTCAACTCATTTTCCCCCGACTCCCCTACAGTATTCCTTTAAACCAGTGCACATACATGCATGTGCATGTGTGTCCCGTACACAAATGCTGGGGGTATGCATGGGTATGCGAGCGTGAGGCGGCAGGATTAAGGGAGAAAAATGATGTAGGATGTAAGAGTCCCGTCCAAGAATGGGAAGTGGCTTAAGTCAGTGGTGTAACAATAGGGGTTGCAGAAGTTGCAACTGCACTGGGGCCCCGTGGGTCCCTCTCTCAACTGCAGTATTAGCTCTTTATTGATCGTGTGCTAGTATTATCACTTCTATGAATGCTTTACATAGTAGAAATCATTAACATACTGTTCCCCATCACTTTCTTGCACCTCTGGCACTGTAGTTGTGGAGGCTGAATGTAAAACTTGCACTGGGCCCCATAGCTCCTTAGTTACGCCACTGGTTAAAGTTCCTCTTTAAAGGATACCCGGGGTGACATGTGACATGATGAGAGAGACATAGGTATGTACAGTGCCAAGCACACTAATAACTATGCTGTGTTCTTTTTTTCTTTCTCTGCCTGAAAGAGTTAAATATCAGGTATGTAAGTGGCTGACTCAGTCCTGACTCAGACAGGAAGTACAGTGTAACCCTCACTGATAAGAAATCCCAACTATAAAACACTTTCCTAGCAGAAAATGGCTTATGAGAGCAGGAAAGAGATAAAAAGGTTCAATAGTTCATAGATTTTAGCTCTGGCATACTTCAATAAATGTGTTATTGAGCAAAAACAAGTTAAAACAGTTAAAACTTAAAGGACTTACGAGCTGAATTAAAAAAAAAAAGTTAATTACCTTAGAGCACTATCAGACCTCAGGGCAGACAATCCGTGGCTCCCTTGTACTTTCCAGATGCACCGTTATCACAATCCACTTATCATTACATGCCCCGACCCAGCCCAGGGTCGCCTTATCTCTGTGCGATTACAATCGACGCTTTAAAAATCCTCTGCCTGCGTAGTTCAAATATACGTGGCTGCGCAGGATTACAGCCCTGCACGCAGCCCATCGTCACTCCGTACACTGAGTAATACGTCATGTGGGCGTCACCACATGACCGCCCACATGACTGACTTCACTTCAAGCCAGCCGCGCCCCCTCAGCACAGAATGCGAGCGCAGAGCGAGGGAGGACGTAACCTAGTGCCTGTAAACAAATGCAGACACTAGGTTACGTCCTCCCTCACTCTGCGCTCGCATTCTGTGCTGAGGAGGCGCGGCTGGCTTGAAGTGAAGTCAGTCATGTGGGCGGTCATGTGGTGACGCCCACATGACGTATTACTCAGTGTACGGAGTGACGATGGGCTGCGTGCAGGGCTGTAATCCTGTTCAGCCACGTCTATTTGAACTACACAGGCAGAGGATTTTTAAAGCGGCAATTGTAATCGCCCAGAGATAAGACGACCCTGGGCTGGGTCGGGGCATGTAATGATAAGTGGATTGTGATAATGGTGCATCTGGAAAGTACAAGGGAGCCACGGATTGTCTGCCCTGAGGTCTGATAGTGCTCTAAGGTAATTAACTTTTTTTTTTAAATTCAGCTCATAAGTCCTTTAAAAAGTAGATTTAAACATAAAATAAAACTGTGGAATAGCTTAAAAAGTCATTTTTAGGAGAAGAAAGATAAATACAATCATTTATTTCATTTGTGTATTTTCGTTTCGGGTGTCCTTAAATGATTGGTGCTCAGTCCCTTTACCGCTAGATTATAGTGGATCATTTTAGGGAAGTTGGGAGAAACATGTGTTCTGAGAAAAAACACGCAAAAGCTGGCTGGGAATTGAACTTTAGACCCTAGTGCTGCAAGACAGGAGCACCATCATATGGCCAAAATATCACTGCTTTGTTCAAATGTAACCTGTACTGTAGCTGTGTTTTTTTTTTTCAAACAATAGACAACAGATTCTTGCTGTTAGTAGTTTTCCAGGAAATAATTTAAAATATTTGAAAAGCAGCAAAAAATGGCATTAATTGCTAATTGGTAGTAGTGGGCTAGTGGCCACATTCTTCCTGTAACTCAAGATCGCTTCATTCTGAAATGTACAAGAATGTATACGCTGTGCTTTTGTATTATGCATGCAAATTGCCAGGCTGTAAAAATGACAGTGACATGTTAATCAATGCTCTGTCATCTTGTGGACATTTTCTATTATGCCTGGCCTAAAACATATTCTTGCATATTGCCTAAACATGATGCATAATGGGTATTTTTCTTCAATTTTAATGGTATTCTCAAAAGGTCAACATTTAACTGTGATCCATATATCTGACACCATTTCTTTTAGAAGCATTAAATATCCACCTCTTAGGGGCAAGCATTAAACATTTTCTTTACAATAAGCCTCAATAACATTTCAAGAGCATAGCAGAACAATAGTACAGTAGATGGAAAAGAAATATGCTGCATGCCATTTTGTTAATATGACAAATGAGCAAGTAACATTTTAGAGCAATTATCTACACTGATTTCTTTTCATAGATCTACCATGCATTCACAACAGCACTTTACATTTCATGCCCGATTAGGCACCTGTTCCACTGGAAACAGTGCTGCCAGGGCGTGTGTGCAACTCCCCTAGCCTGCCTCTGGCTACAAAATTGTGGGGCGTGGTCTGACATCATTCCTTATAGCTGTGTAGGCGCACATGTCCAATGCATGTTCCTTGCTGTGAGTAGTAGGATTAAAGTGCATACACACATCCAATTTTGATTGGCCAATCAATGACCAATTTTTACCTCCTTCATGTATTGTGAGGGCCAACATACTTGACTACTATGCACAAGTTGTGCATGTAAGTGCTCATACTACATGGAAGTGTTAAAATTGGCCAACCATTGGCCAATCAAAATTGGATGTGTGTATCAGGCTTTACTCATGTCGACTAAAAAAATATCTGGGTCTAATAATCAGTGTTAAATGTAGCCTTGTTTGTGTGTGTGATTAGGATACTGAATTTTAGACCAAGACCAATGAAATTATAACAAAACATAGTCCTAGAAATTAGTAAAAATCGATATTCCATTTTGGATACATAGCTGCAACAACTGGGCAGTTTTTTTTTTCAAGTGGTTGCTAAAAATACCTTTCTAATCCCTTTGGAGCTTTGAAATTACACCTCTACTCTTAATACATAGCAGTATAGTGGGCAGAGTGATGGTGTTATCAAATAATTTTCTGTTGGCATTTTCTCCTCTTCTTTCACAAAATATTCCATAACCCCATCAGCTTTCTCTATTTACAGATCTGTTGCTCTTCTGCTAGCTCCCTCTTTATTTAAGATCAGTTTGGATTCCTTCCTAACCCATTCCCTCCTTAACCAATGCTAAATCATTCGCTGCCTGACTATTTTTAAAGTAATCAATGGCTTGATAACTGTTCAGTTTACCAACTGCTTCCATTACCATGTATTGGAGTACTACAGGGCTCAATCCCTGGACCCCTTCTGTTCTTCAGCAATGCTTATGGCACGTTTATTAGTTCTTTTGGCTTCTAATACCAATTATAGGAAGACAGACAAATCTAGTTCTCTGCTACAATTCTTTATGCCACAGGTGTTGAGTTCCAGTGCTTTACCTCTTACATCTTCCTTTTCCTCCTCTTTATCTCCCTGAGACTGTGTAAGCTCAAATGGGCCACATTCCCTATCTTATTATACCTTAGTATAATGCATAGAGCTGTCTAGTAACCATTTTGCTATATACAGTATCACTGTTAACACTACTTAATCATGGAGCATACATCAAAGCATATGTTTTACTAATTTATTTATGGCATCTGATTACTGATCTTATCCTACCCAGTTTAAGCTGGTGATTCATCAGGCAATACCAGTACTGATGACAAAGAAAGAATTTCAGAGCAAGAAACAGGGTTTTCAAAAATGATCCTAGAAGTCACTGCGGCTAGGTTCACAGTGGTCAGTTGCATAGCGGATGCGTTATAATGACTGTGAACTGCAATGGAGACTGGGCATATATGTTAATACAAAGCCTGCATGCAGCAAGTTAGAATAATGTGATCAGTTACAATGCATTACTGTGAACAGGCTCATAGGATTGTATGGGCAGTGCGTTGACATGCAGAATTATTCTGCAACACAACTGACCACTGTGAACAGGGCCTTAAAGTAAAACTGAGATAAATGAGAAGAAAGGATTTTTACTTACCTGAAGCTTCCTCCAGCCCCCTGTAGTGCAATTGCTTCCCCGGATTCCATCTAGTCCCCTCCATTGCGCCACTGTGAAGTTTGCCATACAGCTGCATTGTGGGTCACTACACATGCTCTGTTCTGTGCTGCTTGCCTCCTCCATCACTCTCCTATAGCACAAGCACAGTTAGTCTTCATCAATTGTGCATGTTTAGAATGCTCTCAACCATGGGAGCACGATTGTTTGGTGGGTTGGTGTGCGTAGTAGTCTACACTGAGCCGGCTTGCAGAATTTACAGGGCTCACAGCGGCGCAACTAAGAGGACCGGTAAGATCGGATGGCAAGGGAGCAGACAGATTACGGGGAGGGAAGAAGCGTGGGTAGGAAAAAAAATTATGCTATTGTTTCAGGTACACTTTTAATATATTTGCTATCTCAATGCCTCTCTCCCATTTTGCTGTTCAATAAAAAACAATAAAACTTGTATGGGGATAATTAAACTCCTATATTGGTTTGTTTAAAAAACTAACCATTGTTAAAGAGAACCCGAGGTGGGGATCGTACAAAGAAATCTATACACAGAGGCTGGGTCTGGCTATAGTGCCCAGCCTCTGTTGCTAGTTTAATCCCCCCTAAGTGCCGCCTGCGCTCCGCTCTCCCCCATAAATCACGGCCGCGCTCTCGGGCAATGTTTACCTTACTAATGTCACTCACGCCGCTTCCCCCTGCCTCCTGCAGAGCGCCGGTCCCCGCCCGCGACCCTTCCCTCCAATCAGCGGCAAGGGAAGGGACGTGGGCGGGGACCGGCGCTCTGCAGGAGGCGTGGGAGCGCCGTGAGTGACACTAGTGAGGTAAATACAGCCCGCTGCGACACGCTGCGTGTCGCCAGCGTGGCTGTACTTTATGGGGAGAAGGGAGCGCAGGGGGGACTTAGCGGGGATTCAAATAGCAACAGAGGCTGGGCACTATAGCCAGACCCAGCCTCTGTGTATAGATTTCTTTGTACGATCCCCACCTCAGGTTCTCTTTAACAATCAGTACTCAGGAGGTGATAATATTTTTTACGCTTTTCTCTCCATCTCCCTTGTTTTTCTTTCCTAGTTTCCTCTCACTGCTCCTTGTTTCCTCTACACTTTCTCCCTCCTTATTTATGGTTTAGCTTATGCTTATGCTTGTGCGCTTTGAGTCCTACTGGAGAAAAGCGTTTTACAAATGTTTTGTTGTTGATGTTAATTTGTAGGCTGACCGTACTCCACAAAGAAAGTACAGATTCCTGGTTTATAAAGAGGTACAAGTTCAGCTTCAGACTGTTTTGGAAAGTCAGAGCTTTTTCATAACATTAAATTATTAATGTTGTTATGGAACACTGGTATATATTTTGAAGCAATTTTCAAAGAAAGTAAAATTACACTTTCCTTTTAGGAATGTGTGATATTTTGCCATTGTTTCCCATGTATGTACAGCTTTGAGATTTTTTTGTTCTGCTTCTGCTATTTCCCTGGTACTGTATATAAGGGGACTTGAGCAATAATAATAATCATAATATTCAGTATCACCATTTTATAAACATAGACAAAATGAGCAGGATTTAAACTGGGGATGTCCTAAACTCTTTCTAATTATAACATTTGATACAATTATAGATATACACATAGGCAAACACATATACATACAGCACTGCGGAAGATGTCATCGCTAGATGAATACTAAGTAATAAGGAAATTAAAATATCTTAGGATTTATCAGACACAGGTAATAAGGAGTTAAGGAAATTGTATAGAAAACAGATAACTTAGACATACCCCTGCAAAGGTATTGCCCTGGCACTCCTGATTGGCTGAGTGGCTGGGGGCGGCGCTGAGGAGCGCTGTAGTATATATGCATCTTGCCTGTCAGTTGCTGGTTGTCTGCCGTTGCGAATACTTACGTGTGAGCACTCAGACCAGTCAGATTCCACAGTGTGTTAGAACCAGGAGGACCTAGGAATTCACACTTAGCCAGATTACGCTTGTGTTATACTTTAGACCAGTTCCAGAGTGTTGTGACCAAGGACCTCACACCCAAGCTTAGGGATACTGTGTCATTGCTGTGTTATACTTTAGACCAGTTCCAGGGTGTTGTGACCAAGGACCTCACACCCAAGCTTAGGGATACTGTGTCATTGCTGTGTTATACTTTTGACCAGTTCCAGGGTGTTGTGACCAAGGACCTCACACCCAAGCTTAGGGATACTGTGTTATTGCTGTGTTATACTTTAGACCAGTTCCACGGTGTTGTGACCAAGGACCTCACACCCAAGCTTAGGGATACTGTGTCATCACTGCATTATACTCTAGACTAGTTCCCGGGTGTCGAGACCAAGATCCTCACACCTCAGGCTAGGACTTTATTATATTTATATGTTATGACTATTTGCTCTGTCGACCTTTCTCTTGCTCTCTGATTCGGTACCTCTGCATATCTGCCTACCTGTTGCCAGACCCTGCCTGTACCCAGTTACCGAATCAGTCTTCTGTCTCTGTACCTCATCTGCTCGTGTGTTGCCGACCTGGCCTGCCCGACCTCCCAGGCTGTCACTCTCGCTGAGTGCTCAGTCTATCTGTACTAGCAGTGACACCATTCCACCAGGTGTCAGCTGCAACCAGGGCTCCCGCTCCTCAGAGAGTCCAGCCTGTTAGCAGTCAGTGGCCTCTTCCTCTGGAGTCCCCTGGCTGCAGTACAGTCTACCATCTGATCATTATTATCAGTGGTTGCCAGGTCCTTACTATCAAGGAGATAGTTTCTGCACTGCCCAGGGTCACCTGCCCCTCAGGTGGTTCTTGGCCGAGCCGCTTATATCTCCCGCTTCTTGGGAGATAGCCTACAGTTCATCATACACTTTTACTTATTAGGTGTCCAGAGGTTAGGCATACTTATTATTATTATTATTATTGGTGATTCTGCAGATCATCCATAATCAAGTATACATCTGTATTGTTGATGATTCTGCAGATCATCAATAATCAGATTCTCTCTGTGTGCTGACACCGATCGTTACACAAACACACACACACACACACACACACACACACACACACACACACACACACACACACACACACACACACACACACACACACACACACACACACACAACACACTTCATGACATCCCATGTGGGTCTCATACAATAGATCATCAATGCACACTATATACTGAAGACTTGGTAGATACACAACATACAACATTTAACCTCGAAAAGTATTTAAAATAAAAATTAAATTGTGGTAGAATGTTCTGACCCTTACCTAATATATCTTTTGAAATCATTTTTTTCATGGTACATTTCTGCCCTCTTGAAAGCTTAATTACCTCTACTAAAATACTGCTGACAAGCTGTCTTTTTTCTTTTCACTTTGAGAATGTTGCTGTTCCATGAATTTGTAATAGGAAATAGGTCCTTGAATGCCGATTCAGTATATGAATAAGTAATATTATGTAAACAAGTGATAACAACACTTTGGAGTACTGTAATAAGGGAGAGCATACATTATGACATTTACTTGTCTTGTACAGGTCCAATTTTATGCATTTAATATTTAATGCAGATTCAAAAGCAAAACCTCAAATGTGCCTAAGGGTTTGAAAGTGCATCAAACATGATCAATCAAAGACCTGGAAGAGCAGCAAAAGCCATAGCAAGAGTACTGTATATGAAACCTGTAAAATACTACTTCTACATGGGTCAGCACTGCAATATGGATCTAGTCCACAGTATGAATCCAACTGTCTTTATTTTACTGAATTATTAATACCCTTAGATAATGTTCTTTTTATATTATCATATAATAGTGATTTTATTGTTTCCCAATCATGAAATCTTAACCCTACACTAGCCTGAAGCACAATGCAAAACCATTCACAAAAACACTTACCAAACCTTAAAGCGGAATATAACCCTGCATTTCAACTTTGCTCTAAAATATTATTTACAGTATATTATATGCAACCAGAGTTTTTTTTTTATACTAGACCAGCATTGGAAGGGTTACACAGAGCTTTAAAGTTCCTGGACAGAACTGCAGACGCATCCGAAGCTGACATAGATACATTTTGTTTAAATAAATGTATCTAAGTGTGGCATGTGACTCACTCTCTCTGACTGAGAAGGAGCTGGTGGACAGCCAAAGAGTGTGTAACATTTATCACTTGTTACATTCTATGTAGTTAAATGTATCTATCTGAACTTCTGCATATCTCTCCACGGAACTTTAAACCTCTGTGTTTAACCCTTCCAATGCAGGTCTAGTAAAAAAAAATGCTTGTTGCATATAATATGCTGTAAATAATGTTTTAGAGCAAAGTTGAAATGCAGGGTTATATTCCGCTTTAAAGTGAACCCGAAGTGAAATTAAACTGATGAGATACACAATTACATTTCTCCTTCTACTCCTAAAAATGACCCATGGTATTCTTTTATATTTAAACGTCCACAAAGTAGGTTGAAAGTTTTACTGTCAGTAGCAGTCTATACAAGACAATTAACAAAAAGTAGGCTACCTGATCTGTGGGGCTGTGTGGATCAGGTAGCCGCAAAATACTCCACTCCATGCCACTTCTGTGGGCTGCACTGGCCCACTTTCACTTTCGTGACCTATAGGTCATGACGCTGGGATGAGGGATTCATTCTCTCATCCAGCGTGCAAGCAGGCAGGGGAGCAAAAGGGGGCATGGCCAAGGAGAGAGAACTGCCCAATGGCAGCTTTGGAAATCCTGTAAGAACACCCCTGGTGGGCGTTTTGAACAGGGAATCCCTCTCCCTGTGTTTACCTCCGAGCTGGCGACAAATAATGTCTCCAATCTCGGGGGGCTATAGTGCGGCGCTGGGGGGGCAAAGAACAGCGGTGTGGGGACACAGAGGCATGTCACAAGACAGAGAACATGTCTCTGTGTCCCATCTGCCCACCTTGGGTTCTCTTTAAGTGTCCCAGAGGGAAAATGCATTAACTATTGACCTTGTCTTTCTTGTCCCCTGTCCTCAAAAGTTGCATTCTGCCAGGAAAACCGTTATGGCTGTAATTATCTTATCAATGATGTTAACTGTATTCCCAACAAGGTACTGGCAAGACAGAAGCTGTTACTTCCATGCCTAGAAATTAACTCTTTCAGGCAGCAAAAAAAGCAAGTAAAACAGCCTGTTTATTAATATGTTTTGTACTGTTCATACACATGTCACATCATGTCACATATCGCCTCAGGTACACTTGTATTAGAACTTTAGCATAACATAACTCTTACACAAAGACTCATAAAATACAATAAAATACAGGAGTTTTAATTTTCTATTAGATTACATTGCATTTAGATTGCATTTACAGCAATTAGGTATGGAGAATAAGATGCAAATAATTAAGAGTTGCTGCAGGATTATGCACATTTTGTATGCAAATATATGCAGTTTGAAAATGGACCTCAGTTGGAATTGAATTGTGGTGTGAAACATTAAAACCCCTTGTGGTAATCCCAAACTGAGCTGGTAATGGGTAGGAGGGAGGCTCCCAATGTTCTATTTTAGTATTTTTAAATGAAAAAAATATGTAATAAAATGAGAAGAGGTATAGGCACCAGTTTAATAGGAAAAAGGTTTTTATTCAAAATGCAATCTGACAACGCGTTTCATGGGTCATGGCCCACTTCCTCAGGTTGATACAAAATGCCTTGATAACATAAGGGATAGAGTGTAGGTGCCTACAATCTATCCCCTATGTTTGTCCATTTACGAAGGGTACATTGCCCAGTAGATTTGAAGGATTTACATTCCCTTCACTTGTGTCAAGATATATGTTAGCTAAAGCGGATCAGGTGGCAGAGGCCAATGCTTATGGACTTACTGAATAATATCTTAGTGCAAGGATATGGGGTTAATATGCTCGGGAGCCGGTGTTTACTGTTTTTTGAATGTTAGAAATAAAAATAAAGGCATATCTAGTTTAACAAAAAATACTCACTATGAGCTGAGCAAAATGTCTTTACACTTAGGTGCATGATATATTTTCTTTGTTTTGGAGCATGAAGAATGGCTCTCACTAATTGAAACAAGGAAAAAATACTTTCATCTCTCACAAGTGATCTATTCTCACTTTGTAGGTAACTAAGGTAACTTGTTTAAAGACTGAAGTAAACAGTCACGTCGTTGGACCTTAATTAACCTTGAATACTAAAAAAGCTGTGCAAATTAGTAATGTTCATTATTTTCACTTTTGCAGTAGAAGTATTACATTTTTAATTCCATCTTAAGAAATAACAAGGTCTTCTCACAAATAAATTGCTGGTCTCTAAAAAAAACTTTATTCTAACATAAATTTGACAGGTTTTATTAATTACAGGTAGAAATGAGAGAAAAGGTTTTATTTTTGTGACTATTTCCAAGAGAATAGGACAATGTTCGCGTAAAGCAAAGAAAAATGAAAAAGCACTTCTTATCATGTGTCACGAGAAAAGACTATTAGATCAATTAATAGTATATAACAATCTCCTAGAATAAGACTGCATTTCCCTAAAGTAAAGGAAAACTAAAAATCCATCTTTGCTATCTCTCTGAGTGCACACCTAACTAAATAGCATTGAAGAAACAGTCACTTTGGTCTTAATGTTAGTAAACTGATTAGACATTTTAGTTCACAACACTTTAAGGTGGAATCTTTGAGTAAATATGAAGGAGTCTTAGTTACCTTTTCTGTTCATTGCAGAGAATGAAACATAGCACGTGCCTGGAAGACACAATTTCTCTCCTATGAGGAGGTCAGAGATAGAACTACAGTGTTCATTGTATAGGAACAGATGGCTAACATCCTAGAGGACAAAATGGAACGGTTTCATAAAATTTGGGACCCCTGGCAGGTGCACATTACCCAATCCTAACGTGTGAATGTGAGGGGGGTGGTCCTTGGAGGCGATCCCTGGTGACACTACTTCTAGCTTTCTTTTCCTTCTCTTTCTTCTTTTACTTTACTCTCTTACCTATATTTTCCTATATTGTTCTACTTTCTTCACTCTACATTTTTTCTCCTATTTCCTGTCTCTTTGTCCTTAAAGAGTTCCGGAGCCAAAACTCGGGTACAAAATTAGATACCTGCCTAAAGAGAGGGAAGCCTCAGGATCCTATTGAGGCTTTTCTCCCTGCTCTGCAATCCCCCGTCATTGAGCTCAGCCCCCAGAAGATTAGTGATGATACATGTTGGGGCCACGCAGCTCTTCTTCCTCCAACATGGAGCCCACATGCACAGTAACCCAGAGACGCAGGCTCCATGTTACTGCGCATGTGTGGGCGGACTTGCGAGGTCCTGCATGGCCACGCTTCAGGAAGAAGAGCTGTGTGGCCCTGATGTTAAGGTGGGATGCGCTTAGCAACAGGGGCCTTCAGGTCAGCAAGAGAAGCCTCAATAGGATCCTGAGGCTTCCCTCTCTTAGGGTAGGTGCACACATAACATAACATGAAAGGCTGCGTTTTAAGTCATGTGCATATTTTTTGTGTGCTTTTTTTGTCCATTTTTGCTGCGTTTTTGGTGGGTTTGCGTTAGTGTTTTTTTTACTGCAGATGTATTTTTAAGCGTTTTGCGTGCATTTTAATGTATTCGTGGTTCGCATATACAAAATGCATATGCGTTTTGTATGCATTCTCCATGCATTTTACAATTGCTTTTTATGCAAATTAAGAGGAAGACAACAGGAAGCAGAAATACATCACAAAACAATTTTTTTTACAAAAATGCATAGAAAAACGCATGGAAAATGCATGGAAAAGGCATTCCATCGCGTTTCCATTTACTTTCATCATGTGCATTTTTTATGCGTTTTTACATATTATGCAACAAAACCTGCGTTTTTGAAAATGCACGCATAGAAAATGCATATGCTTTTTTCCTGCGGCCCATAGACTTTCATTAGCAGCAAAAACACCGCGTTTTGCGCCTAGCCTTAGGGTATGTATCTGATTTTGGTCCTGAACTTTGGCTCAGGATCACTTTAAGGCCATACATTACTGGATGTAATGAGACTCGAATCAGGTTCAGTACCTCGACTATGATTATTTTTTATTTTACAAGAGGCATTAGGCGAGTCTTATGAGGTATTTGTTTTGCCTATAAACCTGTATGTTTTAAAGCCTTGCTTTTTTATCACAGAGCACTGAGAAATGGTATTGTTAATGTTCAAAAATTTACAATAAACTTTTGAAACAGAAATTTTATATCACTTAATGTTTTTGTATTGCTGAAAGTTATTTCTAAAGGGCAATCTGTTTTGTGGTTTTTTTTTAAGGACACAAGTAGTGAGAGGGATATGGATGCTGCCTCATTTATTTCTTTTTGAACCATGCAAAATGCCTGGTATCCAGCTGATTCTCTGCCTCTAATACTTTTAGTCACAGACCCTGAACAAGCATGCAGATCAGATGCTCTGACTGACGTCTGACTAGATTAGCTGCATGCTTGCTTCAGGTTTGTGATCCAGACACTACTGAGGCATAAAAGATCAGCAGGACTACCAGGCAACTAGTTTTGTTTAACCAAAATAAAGATGGCAGCCTGCATACCCCTCTTTAGATGTACATACCACCCCTTTAGATGTCCTTTAAGACCTGTTAGCAGTTGAGTATTTGGAACTGGAGGCTAATAGAGGAAATTATGAGCTCCCACTTCCCTTTTGTCACTTAAAAGAGAGCATTTAGAAATTATTTGGCTGCAGCAGTGTCTGAAACACACCAGAAACAAGCATGAAGCTAACCCAGTCAGATTTGACAAAAATGTCAGAAAAATCTGATTTGCTGCATGCTTTTTCAGGGTCTATGGCTATTAGAGAATCGGCAAGATAGCCAGGCAACTGGTATTGCTTAAAAGGAAATAAATATGGCAGCCTCCATATACCTCTCACTTCAGGTTCCCTTTAAGCAGATATCTATTGTGCATCACTTGTACTGCAAGCATTTGCACTGCTTCATGCAGTGCCATGTTACGCAACCACCAATCTCCTTTGCACTGCCCTTGTCTGTATGCAAGGAAAAAAAACACATATCTGGGCACATCGCCTCTAGTTAGGACATTAAATAAGTGATTAAGGAAAAGGGAGGTGCTGAAGGGGGTGTGGCCAGAAAACAGCAACAATCTATTAACCCTTTGCACTCTCGCAAGCAAATGTTCAAACAAATGCATTCACAGATTCACTCATCCAGGCACCACTGTTATCCCTACAGCTAAGTTAAAAGCCGGGGTTTTAGTTCACAGAAGGATGCATTCTTATGCTTAGTCACCTATACTGCACAGAAGTACCCAGGTAAACATAGGTGTCCTAACTCTGGCCCTGTAACATGCATAGTGCAGACATGCAAACATTCATTGCATCAAACCTATCTAGGGAGCTAACGTAATGTATCCATGCACGCCATGCACATACACCAGCATAAGCTGTGTGCATGCTGACAAAAAAACATACAGGGGAAGGAGGGAGTGCACATGTCTGCACTATGCATGTTACAGGGCCAGAGTTAGGACACCTATGTTTACCTGGGTACTTCTGCGCAGTATAGGTGACTAAGCATAAGAATGCATTCTTCTGTGAACTAAAACCCCGGCTTTTAACTTAGCTGTAGGGATAACAGTGGTGCCTGGATGAGTGAATCTGTGAATGCATTTGTTTGAACATTTGCATGCGAGAGTGCGAAGGGTTAATAGATTTTTGCTGTTTTCTGGCCACACCCCCTTCAGCGGCTCCCTTTTCCTTAATCACTTATTTAATGTCCTAACTAGAGGCGATGTGCCTGGATATGTGTTTTTTTTTCTTGTTACTGACCCATGTGGCTAGGGTTTTAATTCAGTGCACTCCCTCCTTCCCCTGTATGTTTTTTTGTCAGCATGCACACAGCTTATGCTGGTGTATGTGCATGGTGTGCATGGATACATTACGTTAGCTCCCTTGTGCGATTGGTAAGATGCACTGTCTGTCCCAGGAGAGAACGTCATGATGTGTGCTCCTAATCCCTAGATAGGTTTGATGCAATGAATGTTTGCATGTCTGCACTATGCATGTTACAGGGCCAGAGTTAGGACACCTATGTTTACCTGGGTACTTCTGTGCAGTATAGGTGACTAAGCATAAGAATGCATTCTTCTGTGAACTAAAACCCCGGCTTTTAACTTAGCTGTAGGGATAACAGTGGTGCCTGGATGAGTGAATCTGTGAATGCATTTGTTTGAACATTTGCATGCGAGAGTGCGAAGGGTTAATAGATTTATTCTTGTCTGTATGCAAACATATCCAGCCACTGTTTTCATCTATAAACCCCACACAATGAAGTGAATTGCTTGGATGTGTTGGGGCAACAGATGTTTGACATTTTTGACTAAAGTGGTCAAATTGGTCTAAAAATATATATACTTGTAGATTTGTCTAGCTTAGCATTTCAAAAGCAAACTACACTGACTAGACTAATAACTAGTTCCCATAATTATCATTGGAGCTATTGATTCTTAAAGTGGCCTGAAACTCTGACATATAATTCAATAAAAATGTGTTTTCCTACTTTTTATTACTCATACAGATATCATTTTTGCTTTTGTGCACATGTAACATTATCTGTTTACAAATTACAAGTTTCCAAAGTGTAGTTTTTCTTGCCCTGAAAGCTGGCATTGCATTTTATTATTTTTCTATTATAACTGCTTTTTATTATATATTAAAATCTTCTAATGAGCTACTCTGAACACTGTGGGCCATATGCAATTCAATTTTTCTCCTGAGTTTTCTCCTAGGTGATATTTTCACAACTTGTCATAAAATGGCTTATAAGCTCCCAACACGCAAGAAAATACTCAAAATAAATTTGATAGTACTTTTTCAATAACTTTTGGGTACTTTATTATTGTAAAATGCTGAAAAGTTATTTTAAAGAGAAGATGAAAAAATATCTCCTAGGAGATAACTCAGGTGAAAAAGTTAATTGCATATGGGCCTGTGTGTGCCTTAAGCACAGACAGTTTCTCAGAGCATGTTTGTTTACATTCCAGTGTTGCTACATTTGTGTTTAACAAGTAAAAAAGATACTGTTCTCTCCAGTTTGGATGCAGAGTTGAAGCTGAATAGCAGGACAAAGTGCTTTGTTTAACCATTTCAGTGATGTTCTGCTAGAATTTTGTTCTGGGATAGTAGCTTTCAAGCTGTGAGGAATCTTTTAGAACAAAGTAGAAATGTTGGTTTTCAGACCAGACCACTTTAAATGCAATACAGCAGTACAAAACCTTCCTTGCACTTACAAAGCCAAACTAGCAAAACTGTCAGAAAGCGTTCTAAACAAATATCACAGTTCATGTCAATATGTTTTACTTAGCCAAATATGCAATTGTGTGCAGCTTCTTTATGCACTCAAATCAAACACACATTATATACCTGCCAGATGTTCCATCAATGGAAGAAAACAAAACATACAAGATTATACATGATTCCCAAATTCATATGACAAAAAGAACGTCAAACGAATATAACATTTGTGATATTTAATATTTGTCTAATTAAAATTTAAAAATAGTACTTCATTAACAAACAACTCTCTTTACATTTACTTTAACATAGCATATTAATATAAAGTGGTATTGAATTGGGTGGGAAGATAACCATTACGATCTTGTCTATTTTGAGTGTTGAAAAATGGAAGGACATGAAGGAGGAGATTGCATTGAGATAGTCAGAAACACGAGCTGTTAGAATAGCCAATTTAGTAGCTGAAAGGTAGATTTAGATATCACCAGCAAATAGGTGGTAGTGGACTGAAAACCAAAGGAACTGATGAGCTAACCAAGACCATAGGTGTAGAAAAGTAGTAAAGTAGTAAATTCTGAGGATTGAACTTTGGTGAACTCCAACAGTGAGGGGTCGTGGAGAGGGGGTAGTGCCGTTACCAGGGGAACTGCTCTCCTGCCTCCTTTTCACAGCAGTGCTGAGGGTCGCACTGTTCAGAGGCCTATGACAAGGGGAGGGGGCCGGGGACTATCCAAAAGGAAGCACAATGCAATCTTCTCATTCTTCAAATCCTCTTGTGCACAGGCACTCAGGGTCTTTCCCTCTCCTGGCTTCCCTCTTATCTCGTAGTTAGGACTTTCAGAGTCACTCAATCCGGCACTACCTCCTCTCCATGACCCCTCACTGTTGGAGTTCACCAAAGTTCAGTCCTTGGAATTTACTACTTTACTTTAAGTGGCCGCCGGCTCAGAAGGTAAGACAAGTTTTCCTCAGGCAGCAAAAAGTCTAGAACCGGCCCAGATTGTATGAGCAGTATTTCATAAAAGTGAGTACACCTCTCAAATTTTTGTAAACATTTAATTATATCTTTTTCATGGGACAACTCTGAAGATATGACACTGTGATAAAGTTAGTGTACACCTTGTATAACAGTATACATTTGCTGTCCCATCTAAATAACTTACACACGTAGCCATTAATGTCTACTCACTTTTGTTGCCAGTGTTTTAGACATTAATGGCTGCTTGATGAGTTATTTTGATGGGGCAGCAATTTTACACTGTTATACAAGCTGTATACTGATTACTTTACATTATATCAAAGTCTCATATAGTCAGTGTTGTACTAAGAAAATAAATCACACAATATTTACAACAATGTGAGAGGTGCTCACTTTTGTGACATACTGTATGAGACGCCATGGTAGTAACAATATTCTTCCTGCTCACTGTCATCGTTCTCTGGGCAGTACTGATTGGCCATCATTGTTTATACGCATTTCCCTTCCACAACTTCTGTGCTGTATACAGTTTATATTATTTCTAATACATCTGGATACTTATGTAAAAGCTTTATTTAAACACAGACCACAAGACAAACATGTTCAATTACCATCCTTCCTTTTCTTGTAAATCACTATTCTAGCATACATCCCAACTGTCCCTTTTTTACAGGCACAGTCCGTATTTTGGAGCTAAATTCTTATGTCTGTCTCTGGTCTGCAGTTGTTCCTCTTTCAGGTGTTATGTATGGAGCCTGTAGTAATGAGTATATACATTACTGTAAGTTTTTAAAATAATTCATTCAATAATTTAGAAGTGGCATGTTATGTATAAAGTGTAGAATACGTGTTTTTATACTTGTGTGACAAATTCAATTACAGATGCAGATATTCCTAAAAGTATAAAAACTATATAAGTGTAGGTATTGTATTAAAAGGCATCCCTCCTTTTCTATTTCAGTAAATTCTAACAGGAACAGGAAGTGATATAGAGATCTGCAGAAAACATTTATCATCCCGTACTGAAAATAAGTGAGTGTAGCCTTTGCAGGGTAGTGTGTGTGTGTGTGTGTGTGTGTGTGTGTGTGTGTGTGTGTGTGTGTGTGTGTGTGTGTATATACAGTGTGTGCGTGTGTGTATATATACAGTGTGTGTGTGTGTATACAGTGTGTGCGTGTGTGTATATATACAGTGTGTGTGTGTGTGTGTGTATACAGTGTGTGCGTGTGTGTGTATATACAGTTTGTGTGTGTGTATGTATATATATATGTATATATATATAAATATATATATTATGTGTGTGTGTGTGTGTGTGTGTGTGTGTGTGTGTGTGTGTGTGTGTGTGTGTGTGTGTGTGTGTGTGTGTGTGTGTGTGTGTGTGTGTGTGTGTGTGTGTGTGTGTGTGTGTGTGTGTTTGTGTACAATGTACACAATATTTAGGTAGCAGTGGAGGAGAAAAGTTTGTAGTGATAGGCAGCCAGTTACTTTTCATACCTAGTAAAATCAGTACCACATTATAACTACATTATTGATCAGGGAGCAATTTGGGACTAATGTGGTATTTATGCTATAACTACACTTATACTTTAACAATAAATATGTATTTACTATATTGATCATTGATAAATAGCAATATAATGTAATAACACATTTTATGTTTAGCCAAAGCAAATATTTAGCAGACTGACATAGCAAAACGAGTTAAAATTGAGAGTTAATAGTGTAAAGTATTTAGCTTTTGCAAACCATCCAAATCCTGTAATTTTTTTCCAGCTAACATTTTTACAGCATACTTAGGTGCTCTGTTTTTCATTAGTATTCTTGATATAATGTCCTATCTCCTTAAAATGGGGATTGCTTTCCTTCCAACCTTAAATGCAATCTTTTCTTCTTTCTTGGGTTTTTCAGCTAGTCTGGTAAAACCATCTGGTGAAAATCTCAGCTATGATTGAACATTTCTCCCCAGTGTCCATGAGTTACTGATGTTACTTAGAAAACTATTATTCCAGCCCTGTTGTCCTCTCTTCTAGGACCACCGAGAAAATATATTGGTCAACAGACAATATTAAAAAATGCTGCCACTTCCCAGTGATGATTTATAATCGTCGGAAGGTTACTTACTCACAATCCCGCAGTTTATCACTCTACAATACAGAGGATCACACTTAAGGTGACAGAACATCTCCAGCAACATATGCTTTGTTTTTGTTTTATTTTTATTTTTTTTATTTTTACTAGTGCCATCTGCCTTTATTGAAATCAAGTTTAGCACAGTAAATAGGAAGTGACTTGAACACTAATGCGGTAATGTGTTGCCTGGATTGGAATGATATCGCATCTGGTTAAATGTACTTAAATGTAAAAAAAAATAAAAAGAAACACTGAGGATATTTTGTGATGACAGTTTGCATTCATGCCTTCAGATGTTTTCCAGTTTAAGCCGCTTATCTCCATGGTAAATAATTAGAGATTCAGTTGATTGATTGAAAACTCTCCAATATCCATCAGCCTCAGATGAATTTAACAGGCTGGAGCCTTGGATTTAGCAGGGCACAGAAATCTCACAGTCATAATCCAGTGACAAGCATGTCCTGTGCCTTACACATGCAAAGAAAGATTACTGAACCTTTCAGCTGTGCACAGTCAAAGCATAACTGATGTCATGCACCATATACACATCTCTAACAATAGGTGTACAGTTTACATGCACAATTTGTGTTTAATTGCACAGATATTTTCAGGATTCAGGAAGTATAGCTGAATATTTCTAAGTGTATTGGCTGTCATTGATACTGCCAGTGTCATTTCAGTGTTTGACTAATTTGACAATGTATTTAGTAAGGTGATTACCTTGAACAAGCATGCTTGTAATGAAGCCCGAAAAGCCTGATCTGCTATTTTATTCGGGGTATTATATATTGCCTTGGTAAGTAGGGAATCTCTAGGATAAATATAGCAGCCAGTGAATGTTCTAGAATAAATATAGCAGCCAGTGATGTTCTAGGATAATTATAGCAGCCAGTGAATGTTATCGGATACGTATAGCAGCCAGTGAATGTTCTAGGATAAACATAGCAGCCAGTGAATGTTCTGGGATAAATATAGCAGCCAGTGAATGTTCTAGGATACATATAGCAGCCAGTGAATGTTCTAGGATAAATATAGCAGCCAGTGAATGTTCTAGGATAAATATAGCAGCCAGTGAATGTTCTAGGATAAACATAGCAGCCAGTGAATGTTCTAGGATAAACATAGCAGCCAGTGAATGTTCTAGGATAAATATAGCAGCCAGTGAATGTTCTAGGATAAATATAGCAGCCAGTAAATTTTCTAGGATAAATATAGCAGCCAGTGAATGTTCTAGGATAAACATAGCAGCCAGTGAATTTTCTAGGATAAATATAGCAGCCGGTGAATGTTGAAGATTCTTGACTCAATGAAGAGGCTATGGCTATCAGTGTTGAAAAGGGTGCCCGTTATTTTATAACAGCTATATCATGGAAATGTTTGCAGTTACATTAAATTGACTGATTTCAATTATGCTTACATTACATGCCCTTAATATCATAATGGCTATATTTTTACAACTAAATTTTGGCCAATTTTAATTTAATTTTATTTTCGGCTTCTACAATCCCCAGAAAATACTGGTTATTTTGTTCAAGTCAAATACCGGTTATATTTTTACTGGTTATATCTTTTCAATATTGCACCTACAAAGATCATTGTGAATACCATTTATATCTGTCATTAAATGTGGCTACAAAGATCATGGAGAATACTGGTTAAATCCTTCACAAATTGGGGCTACAACAATCTCACTGAATACCATTTCTACCCCTGACATAAATGTGGCTACAACAATCACGCCACATACCAGTTATATCTTTCAAAAGCTGTGGCTAGCTACCACAATCTCACTGAATACTGTTGGGCACCACCATGAAGGGAGTTAAAATATTAGGCATTACCATGGAATGTTAAGATTAGGCACCAGGGGTGTGTGTGTAAATTTAGGCACCAATATAGGGGTTAAGGTTAGGCACCAGGGGGAAATGAAGGTTAGGGCTAGGTATAGGGTTATATACTAATAGCAGCTTAAATCCTGTGCCTTTTGTTAACAGTGTTACACTCATTGGCTACAAACAGGCAGCCTTTTTATAAACACAAATCACATTTATCGGCTAGATCTAGCTCCATTTTATAATCAAAATCACATTTATTTGCTATATCCGGTACCCTTTATAAACCAAATCACATTTATCAAGTATATTGAAATCATGTTTATTGGCTACATCTGGTGCCCTTTTTCCCAGAAGCCCTTTTTACATGCATGCTCGTTGGCTGCTGTTAACTTATCTGTGGTTCACACTGAAATACTGTAGGTTCCAGAGATATTTAAAAAAAAAAGCAGAAAAGCTATTTTATAATTACATGCCTCAAGCTTTGTAGTGACAGTGCTGAAAGAACATGCTTAAACATGCAAACAAATACACTGCAATCTGCACCAGGCATGGTCGGAAGAGCCCATTTCCGATTCCGCGGTAATTCCGCATACCGTCATAACGAAATTCCGCTACCGCTGCATTCTGGCGTAATTCCGCTACATTCCGGCGGAATTCCGCGTAATTCCGCCGGGTACATTTTCCGTAATTTTTAAATGGATTTCCGTACATTTTGAAGGAATTACTCAGTCGCTCATTTGAAACATTGTTTTTGTATCTGAAATTTAAGATGATCATCAATACTGTTGATAATAGTCTATTGTTAATAAAGTTGATTTGTACTTTTTAAATTTGGCTAAAAAAACGTACTTTCGTTTCTTTTGAAATGCGGAGTGATTGGGTGGCGCCCAGGCGGAAGTTCGCAGATGTCACTTCCAGCCAGGAGTCCCTGAGTGCATGTGGACGGCAATAGTGAAGAGAGTTACCAGGACAGGAGGAGTGACGTCAGCATCAGCAAGCATTTGCAAGTGATTTAACCAGCTGATCATGATTGGTCAACTAATTCCGCATCTCCTGATTGGTCAAAAATTCCGATTCCGAATTCACAGTATTCCGCATATTCCGACTACCGTTTTGTAATTTCCGCACTCCGTGGTACAATGCGGAACACCCAATTCCGGCGCAATTTCAGAAAATTAGCTTCCGCGGAATTCGGAAGCTCATGCCTGATCTGCACATAGCTGTAGCATTCTCTGGAAAGTCAATACAGTAGTGAATGGCATTCTGTTGGAAAACGACTTGATTGCTGTTGGAATATGTTTTGTTTTTGTTTTTTTCACATGATAGTAATAGTAAGGAAGTATGAAATTTCTGATCACTTGGGAACTTCTGTTATAGCTGAGGGTAACATAAGTGTAATCTTTAGCAGTGTTTCTCAGTATTTTTTTTAAAGTTTCCACCCATTTTTTGAAGGACAGTTTTTGCTGTGTACTCCCTTGTGAGGTTTGCATAATTGTGGGGGCCTCTTACTTATTTGTTAGTATATTTTACAATTTTGTATGAATTATTTCCGAACATTCTCTTATGCTTCAAAGTAGCAGAAGTACTTTTTTCTTTAGCTAATGATTCTGTCTTTCTTATTTAATCTCAATTTTCTATAAGAATAAATTGTGAAAATGTCTAATGTCTATGACTAAATACAGCACTATGAACCTGGGATTTACAGAATCCAGGAAAATTTACATCATTAAAGCTGTCAAAGCTGGTTAGAGTTATTTCAATATTTACTACTACCCTACATTTATAAAGGTCTTCTTTTAAATAACAACATTTTCTGCTGACACCTCATCTAATCCTTTGCAAATTATTCATGTCCTTAAAAGTAAGACAGACTTTACAGGATGACCAAGTTCCTGTAGAAGAAAACCAAATCTACAAAATGGTTAATTTTGAAGTGACGGGTACCTTTGTTTCTTTGCAGTTCAATTGACCACAATATCCACTATGGGACACTCGGGTGTTGAACTTTGACAAGAGGATCAATAAGCAGCACAACTGATATAGAAGTGGCATCAAGCAACGCAAGTGTGTCAAGTGTTGCAAAGTGATTGGTGCCAGGGTGCAGTGCTTGATAGCTTAAAAGGGGGTTTAAGTTTGCAAACTTAAACCCCCTTTTGCGCTTATCAATCACTGCACCCCAATCAAAGTGTGGGGATAAAGTCCTTTAAAGAAAACCTGAACTGAAAATTAAAAGTCAAAATAAGCATAAGTCATACTTACCTTCCATGTAGTCTACTCCTCAGTGTCTTTCTCCTGTCCCGCTTCCTGTTTGTTCACTGTGATCAAGGGAATTTTCCGTCCTCCATTTTGAAAATGGCCATTACCCATAATAGCTTTCTGGTCAGCACACTGGTAAACTATAGCATCGCTCACTTGAGCCATAGGGAGAAATGGACATTACCTGGCACATCAGTTTTCCTCTCAGCTGTAACTGACAACAACTGATATTTTACTGACAGCAACTAATATATTTCAGATCTGACAAAATATTGTCAGAACTGGAAGGGATTATTGTCAGAAGAAAATGGTGAGCTTCTGAGAGGAACTGATGACAAGGTAACTATGTAATGTTCATTTAAAGTTACCTCATGTGTTTATTTTAAATATTTTTACTCAGTACAGGTTCTCTTTAAAGTGATTGAACTCGCAGGGGTTCAGGACAGGACGAGCTGAGCTCACGTCATCGCCAATTAGCAGGCATAAGTTCGTAGCACTCACTATGTTACTCTGATAAGGCATGCTAACTCTGATAAGGCACGCTAACTCTGATAAGGCATGTTAACTCTGATAAGGCACATTAACTCTGAAAAGGCATGCTAAGTGTGCAGTAAGGGGAGCTATAGTGATAGTGCATCAACCCCGTTGTGTGGTGTAGGGAAAGTGCTGCATATGTATATGTACGCCACTGGTGAGCTGGGTGCAGGGTGAGCCGAATGACTGCTCACCCTGCTGCTGCTAAAATCCCCGGCGGTGTAAAATACTATTCCCCCTCCGAGGTATCTCAACTTGGAGGGAGATATAATTCAGGATCCGTGATCGCCGGAACCCCAAATTACTAACACTAAGACACTAAGGAGTGATCCGCTGTCATAGGCTGAAGCCTATGACAGCCAATCGCTGTCATTGGCTGATTGTGGGAGAGAGGGAAGGGAAAAAATAGTAAAAAAAATAGATTAATTTATTTAAAAAATAAACAAAAAATATTTGCACAAAAATGAATAAACATTGGGAGAGCGATCAGACCCCACCAACAGAAAGCTCTGTTGGTGGTCAGAAAAGGGGGGATCACTTGTGTGCTGAGTTGTTTGGACCTGCAGCGAGGCATTAAAGCTGCAGTGGCCTATTTTGTAAAAAAAATGGCCTGATAAAGCCTGTGGTCCTGAAGTGGTTAATGGATGGCAGTTGCTGAACTTATATGAATAGCTGACATGATGCAATGAACATAATGGCGCTGAGAAGTAAGTTGCTTAAATGTCTTTTTATCAATCAAACATTCTTGTCCCCTGATTCTGTAGTAATTGAGGATGTGTGAGTCACTGTTTACTATCAGAAATGGAGAGATCAGCACTTTTTTCCTGCTCTACGCAGGCGACAAGACCTCACAAACCTGTAATAAGAGGGATATGGATCCTGCAATATTTATTTCTTTTTAAACAATACCAGTTGCCTGGCAGCCCTGCTGGTCTATTTGGCTGCAGTAGTGTCTGACTCACATCATAAACAAGAATGCAGCTAGTCTTGTAATTTTAGAAACACCTGATATGCTGCATGTTTATTTAGGGTCTATGGCTAAAAGTATGGCAGAGGATCAGCAGGATAGCCAAGAAACTGGTAAAAGGAAATAAATATGGTAACCTCCACATTCCTCTCTTTACAGTTGTCCTTAAAGAATGATGATTTCTTTTTTACTTCAGTTTCCTTTCTTTTTCTTAGTTTGTAAGTATTTTTTTTTACTTTGTTTTTCTATAGTGAGTCTCTTCTGATCCCAAGCTTCTTTTAACCCTTTATCCTGTTTGCAAGCAGGTATTGCTAGAACAACATAGATGGCCATTGGTAAGATCCACCACCTGACTAACAGCAGCCCAATGGGGTTCATGAGAACTTCTGGCTTGGTCTAGTCCTGGTAGGGTTCTCTTTTTTTCTTTTTCTTATTTTGTAGTTATGTGTTGTTTCACGCAACTTGTGAAATTCTCCCAGCACCTAGCTATGATTCATTGTACACTGAAACTTTACAATGATCAAATTGTACTTAAGAAGGTAAAAAATAAAAGGACAGGTAACTGGACTTTGATATCCAAACATGTATAAATCATGTATTTTGTTTTCAGCCACTGAAGAGTAATTACTCACATCTGTCTGAACTTTGTACAGTACTGTAGGAAATGGTAATTACTTTCTGTACAAGCCATTCTTGCAGTATTATGCAATAAGCTCAGTGTAATGCAGAATCCCAGATGGTATGTGAGCCACTCTGAATGATTTATCACCAAAATGGGGATAGCTTAGACATAAGTCATGTGAATAGGGGGTGCTTGGATCTGTATTACTGAACCACTGAGGGTATTTGAATCTCCACTGTTTTTTATTTTCCAGAAAAATAAAGTATTTTTTCTCACAATAGGAAACTAAAAGAGACAAGGAAACAACAGAAGAAGCATGCTATTTGCTTTTCAAGTGGTTTAAGGAACATCTCAGCAACAAAACAATACCTGTATATAACACTTCACTAATTAAATAAATTAAATATTTTAAGGATGTGTGCTTTATTTTAAAGTATGGAGTCAGTTCACAAGTGCTATGTTATGTGGTAATAAAGTCTCAGGCTGTTCTTATTGATCACCACTCTCAGGCCCCATTCACAACTAAAAACAAAAATGCAAACGCAAGCGGTTTGTGTTTTTGTGGGCTGTTTTTTTCCCCTCTCGGCACTCCACTGCGTGCTGCGTTTTTTGTACATCGTGCTTTTATAAGTGCTTTTTGAGAGCGGTTTTGTAATTAACTCCCTGAAGCAAGTCAGGAAGTGAAATCTTTGACCTGGAAAATAATAAATACAATGTATTTATTATTAAAAACGGTAAAAAAAATCGCCTGTGCTTGAAAAAAGGCGGAAAACGCCACTAGTGTGAACCTCAGCCTGTTCTTATGTTACCTCACAAGTGGTGAGATAGAATAGTTATAGGATAGGAAGCCTTTTGAGCATGTTTTGAACATTTTTAAAAGACTACAGAGAAGATGGCAGAGAAGAAGGGTCTGTGTAATTTTGTACAGGAATTTTTCCACCTAGGACAGCTCTGAAAGATTATAGTGATGCTGAGCCAATTACTAAATTACAATCACCCAGATCCCTGCAAGCGATAACCCTTGTATTTGTGTATGAGGCTTAAATGGGCCCGAGCCCACCACTGCATTGCTGATTAAATTTCATCTCTGCAATTATGCAGTGGCAACTGAAAGTTCATAAACAGCACTGTCTGATGTGCACACTGATGCTCTGGAAATGTATGTGGGTTGGCAAGGCAATGGGGCCTAGCACATGTACAGCATTTCATTGCGGCAAAAGTTCCCCAGCTGCAGCCGCCCCCACCCCCTTGCAAAGTCAACAGGGCATTACCACAGTGGCGTAGGGGCTAAAATGCATGTAAGTCAATGGGCTTTAAATTTTAAACCCAGGAATCCCAACGATGTACTTCCTGTCAGGAAGGAAGTAATTCACTGGGCAAGGGGCAACAAAGGGCAAAGTGAGGGGCGTGTGGGGAGGGCGGCACTATGCATATGACCTTGCCAGTGCATTCTGCCGCAGGATCATACGAATTACATTTTTGGCGTATCGGTGCAATACGATGGGACAGAGCATGGCACTGCAACGCTATAGCCAGGTGTAAAACTGGCCTAAAGGACAGCTGAAGTGACAGGGATATGGAGGCTGCCTTATTTATATCCTTTTAAGCAATACCAGTTGCCTGGCTACCCTGCTGATCCTCTGCTTCTAATACTTTTAGCCATATGAAAAGCACATGAAATACCACATGATGTAGTCTTAAAATACAAAAGCCCTCTTTAAAATAAAGCATAAGGTGAACACCTTTGTGAATTAGCACTAGTAAGAAAATAATATAACAGTCTTAGTAAATTGACCCGTTTGAGTGCAGTAGGTGTTCCATATACTGTACCTCTTAGTTTGTCTGGCATTTAAAGCTAATCAACACTATTGCTGAGAAAAATGCAATCCTTAAAGTCCAGCTCTAAATGTAGCATTAAAGGCAAACCTCATTTCAGCTCTCTTGCATATAACCATGTACAACATGTGCGAGTAAAACACTGCTATCCACTGTGCTCCTAACAGAGACTGTGAAACTGCAATGCCCAGATTTGTTGACAATCCATGAATCGGTACAGATGTAGAAAATAAGTAGCAAGATCCTATGCTGGGCATATTGCAGACTTTGAGCTTTAAATATGTTTTTTTTTTTTTTTTAAATCCATAGCTGGTTCCAAACTGAAATGGAAAGATTTGTTTTAACAATGTAGAATTAAAAGCACTGTCACTGATATTTGTAACAGTTTTTTCACTTCAATAGTCAGTATGATCGAAATGACATGATAACATTATCTATCTATTAATTATGTTGTGTATAAAACAGTGACCCACACAGAGAGATACAACACAACACAATACAATACACTATAGGCATTTCCAATTTGGCCTGCAAAAGGATATGCAATTCTGTTCAGCTGGCCTTGTTCTGAACACAAAGTAGATGACTAGTATGCAAGTTTTACAATGGGGCCCCCCAAGCACTCTGTACATAACAATTGATGCGGCTCACCAAAACCTGGCAATGGCAACTACAGTGTCAGAGGTGCAAGAAGGGGATGGAGAAAAGTTTGTTAATAATTACCACTATTCAAATTATCTATAGAAGTGATTATTATGAGCACAGGACCAATAGAGAGCTAATACTGTAGTTGAGGGACGGCCCTTCGGGGCCCCACTGGCCCAAGGGCCTCGATGCGGTCGCAACCTCTGCAACCCCTATTGCTACGCCCCTGAGTAGTAGTCAATCACAGATTGTCCCTAAAAACTCTTTACATCAAGCATCTTGCTATTTATGACATAGTGACCCAACAGAGCACAAGCTTTGTATACAGATACTTCCCTGCTTTTGTGTTTGAATGGAATCTTTTTTATATACTTGTCTGTGATTGTCACTAAAAACACTTTACAAAGAGCATCTTGAGATGTATGACTTAACGACCTAACATAGTAAAAGCCTGGTGTACAGATGCTTCACTGCCTTAGTGTTTGAATGAAGCTGAATAAGCTTGTTCTATCCATTATATTTGTGGCTTCTTTTGTCTCACTGTGTCTGCAACATAACTGTAGTATATGTTTGCAATACAGGCTTCTTTTCAGCAGACCTCGGTGTGCATCAGTATCTGGAGGATTAGATCGAACTGAATGAAATTGAGGTAACTAACAACAATTAAGGAACTTGTTGTAATGAATGTGCATCATTAATCTATGATGCACTTTCAGCATATTGGAGGTTGAGGTTCCTTTACAGTATTGTAACTGTGATAGCAAGGCAATGGGGCCTAGCACACGTACAGCATTTCATTGTGGCAAAAGTTCCCCAGCCCCAACTTTTGTTTCATATTTTTGTTCATGCTTTAATGCAGAGGCGAGACAAGGTCCTCCAGCACCCAAGGCTGAGACACCAAAGTGCGCCCCCTCATCCCTCCCACCCTAGCTGTCACACACTGATTGCTATTAGACTAATAGGTGCCCCAAGGCCCCCAACCTCCCCAACACCTTAATCTCTAGTTATCTGTCTTGCAGTCACTGTCATGTATCCCCTTTTCTTATTTCTTTCTGCTTCAAACACAATTGGGAATGACAGCTGAAGGAATTGTGCGCCCCCTCCTACACTGCGCCCTGAGGCTGGAGCCTCTCCAGCCTATGCCTCGGCCCAGCCCTGCTTTAATGTATTTGCTTGTTGAACTTTCTGTTTACTGCTATGCACTTTCTGTCTCTGCAGTCTTTGCTCCTACAGAAATGTCATTCTTTTGAGCCCTTTCTGTAGTCAGAAAGTACATTAAACTTAATGTATGACACTTCTATGTCAAAGATAAGTACTGGAAATGCTAAGGTAGACTGTTACTCTGACCAGAGAAGTAGGTGAGAAGAGAAGAGCTACCTTTTGTGATTGAAACCTGTAGTCATCAGCAGGAACTATGCCATCTCACTCTCAAGCTTTAATATCAAACAGTTAAAGCGGAATATAACCCTGCATTTCAACTTTGCTCTAAAACATTATTTACAGTATATTATATGCAACCAGCATTTTTTTTTTACCAGACCAGCATTGGAAGGGTTACACAGGGCTTTAAAGTTCCTGCAGATTTCTGCAGACGCATCCGAACTTGAGAGAGATACATTTTGTTTACATAAATGTATCTAAGTGTGGCATGTGACTCATCTCTCTCACTGAGAAGGAGTTGGAGGACAGCCAAAGAGTGTGTAACATTTCTAAATATATACATATAACTAAATAGAATGTAACTATCTGAACTTCTGCATATCTCTCCAAGGAACTTAAAACCTCTGTGTTTAACCCTTCCAATGCTGGTCTAGTAAAAAAAAAATGCTTTTTGCATATAATATGCTGTAAATAATGTTTTAGAGCAAAGTTGAAATGCAGGGTTATATTCCGCTTTAATTTATCCAAATGAATCCACATTTGGAAGCCTGTTCATAAAAATATCTCCAGCTTTATTTTCGAGGTTTAAAGCAAACCTGTGAGGTTTGCAATGTACACATTTAGATACTTACCTCGAGATACTTACCTAGAAAAAAAAAACGAGCTGGATCAGGTCTGTGCTAGTGCTGGTGCACAGGCGGTTTGTGCTTGCAGACAATCAGGCTCCGCTTGCAATACAGGTCCATGGCCCTCTTTCAGTTCAAATCTGTATTAGAGAAGAATTGATGACCTTCAAGATAAGAACAGAGTCAATGCATTTATTGATCTTGTGGACCATTACGTCTTTCTTCATATTTTTACATAAAGTTGCCCAACGGTGCTCCGCTAACTTACATTGCAGCTGTGAACTTACAGTTCTTGTGGCCATTGTTTCAAAGTGGTGATATGAGCCACAAGTGCACCAATATGAGGACTGTTACCTGCAGTGACTGGGACTCAAATCATTGGATGATTGTTTGGGCCTGAGTGCTGCACATAAGCATTGCTAGCCTAGAAACTAGTGTGTCTGCTGCTATGGAGTGAGGGACAGCATATGGATCTCAATGAAGCAGCTTCTGTTGGGCAAGATGAGTAGGAGAATAATGTTCTTGGTGATCGATCAGACGTTGCTAAGGATCTGGAAATAATATGTATAGTAAATATTAAGTTCTGAGTGGTAAGACTTTACTTATGTGAAATGTTAGGCATTTAAAGAAAACCTGAACTGAAAATTAAAAGTCAAAATAAACATACACACGCCATACTTACCTCCTATGTAGTGTACTCCTCAAACTCGTTTTCCTCCATGCATCCTGTTTGCCCACTGTGATCAATGGAATTCTATGCCCTCCATTTTGAAAATGGCCACTACCCCATAACAGCTTCCCGATCAGCACACTGTTAAACTGTAACATCGCCTACTTGAGCCATAGGGAAACATGGACATGGACATTACCTGGAACATAAGTTGTCCTCTCAGCTATAACTGTCAGCAACTGATATATAACAGTATGTCATGGCTAAATCCATCTTCTTTATTAAGTTAGATAACTAAGGAGAAACTTTTTTTTTTTTTACATGAAAAATACAAAAACTAAAAAATTAAGAATGCTCTGAAGCGAGTCTAAATTCACTTTTTTAATTTGTAGTTATGTTAGGAGCTACAACCCCTGTTAAACCGCCGCTAACCCTCTCCTGTTTCCATGGAGCGCTTCCTCATAGAGGCAGAGCTTATGGCTGTAGCTCTGCCTTTTGGTGCGTCAATCCCTGCTGATCGCTGCCTCTCCCTGCCCCTCTCAATCTGCCTGCACAGAGAGGGGCGGGGGAAAGGCGGAGATCCGCGTGGTGATTGACGAGCATGGAGGCCGGGCTACAGCTGAAAGCTCTGCCTCCATGAGCAGCAAAATCCACGACCAACAAAAGTTGTGGATTTTACTGGGGGTGATTTGGGGGGGTATAAACCCCTCGTTTTGCCACGGGATGGCGGCGGTTTAGCAGGGGTTGTAGTTCTTAACATAACTACAAGTTTAAAAGTGAATTTAGACTCGCTTCAGAGTCTTTTTAAATTGTATTGTTACATAAAAGGACTTCTAATCAGAGATTAAATGACTAGTCCCTTATTATGATCCTAGTCTACCCTGATCCCAAGTCTACATGACAACTTGAATCCTTTCTGATGACAGCTTTCTGTTGACTCCAAACAATAAAATAAATTATGAATTGAAATCTACCAGCACTAGAAAAGTACTGCCACCACAATCCAGTATTCTAGTGTAATGCTGTCAGATATGTTTGTGAATGTATCCTTTTCTGCATCTTCCATGATTATTTCAATACATTATTTACTTTGAATGATCTTTTGAGTTAGGAATTAAGTTTAAGGTGATGGTATAGGTCTAATCATTTTTATTTGGCCAAATAATGTTGCACTTTCACGGATTTGACTTGGCAGTTACTGATCGAACACAGACAATATGATACAATGACAAACAGCATGGATAAGTACAGATAAAGGACAGTATAGGCATTACAATAATTGAAAAACCATATTAAGCATTCATTTTCCAATTCCAGTTCTGTACAAAAATGTTCTTAAGTCCCAGCAGTTTCAGAGGTAGTGTGGTTCTGGATTAACCACCATTAAAAAAACATTAAGACATAAAGCAAACAAACAAAAAAAAAGGCAGAGCAATTTGCTGAGGCTTCCATGCTAGTGTGTGTGTGTGTGTGTGTGTGTGTGTGTGTGTGTGTGTGTGTGTGTGTGTGTGTGTGTGTGTGTGTGTGTGTGTGTGTGTGTGTGTGTGTGTGTGTGCCGTCTTGAGCGTAATGGCGTAATTACGATTTCGCGAAATTTCGCGTAATTAGAGTAATTACGTGTATGGCCGTAAGTACATAATCGTAATGAAGAAGGATTTCGCGAAATTTCGCGCAAGCGTAATTTTCGCATAATTTTCGCATTGCAACGGTTATTACGAAATTAATGCGTATGGCCATGCTCCCGAAGCGGAAAAGTTGACGCATGGATCAATGTTAGGTAGCTGCCGACTTTAAGGGTTAATAGCAAAGCCCCCTTAAATGCTAAGAGCCTCAAATTTGGAGAATATATTAAGGAGATCAGAAGGAATAAGAGGAAATTTTTTTTTTTCAAAAAGACCTTATAGTTTTTGAGAAAATCGATGTTAAAGTTTCAAAGGAAAAATGTAAACATTTAAAAACCCGCCGTCTTTAACGGTTAATAGCAAAGCCTGCTTAAAGTTTAGGAACACCAAATTCGCAGGGTATATTAAGGGGATCAGTGGGAATAAGAGAAAAAAATTTTTTTTCAAAAAGACCTTATAGTTTTTGAGAAAATCGATTTTTAAGTTTCAAGGGCGAAAATGTCTTTTAAATGCGGAAAATGTCAGTTTTTTTTTGCACAGGTAACAATAGTGTATTATTTTCATAGATTCCCCCAAGTGGGAAGAGTTTTACTTACTTCGTTCTGAGTGTGGGAAATATTAAAAAAAAACGACGTGGGGTCCCCCCTCCCAGACCTCTTTAACCCCTTGTCCCCCATGCAGGCTGGGATAGCCAGAATGCGGAGCACCGGCCGCGTGGGGATCCGCACCCTGACTATACCAGCCCGCATGGTCCATGGATTGGGGGGTCTCGGAAGGGGAGGGGCAGCCAAGCTTTCCCCTCCCCCTCTGAGCCCTTGTCCAATCCAAGGACAAGGGGCTCTTCTCCACCTCCGATGGGCGGTGGAGGTGGAGGCCGCGATTTCCTGGGGGGGGGGGGGTTCATGGTGGAATCTGGGAGTCCCCCAGATGCCCACCCCCCCTCCCAGGAGAAATGAGTATAGAGGTACTTGTACCCCTTACCCATTTCCTTTAAGAGTTAAAAGTAAATAAACACACAAACACTTAGAAAAAGTATTTTAATTGAACAAAAAACATAACCACGAAAAAAGTCCTTTAATATTCTTAATTTACCATTAATACTTACCTGTCCCTTTAAATAAATGATCCCTTGAAATAGCCTCGGAAATGTTCTATCAGTTACAATGTAACAAAGTTATTACAATGTAACAACTTTGTTACATTGTAACTACGCCGCACCCGACGTCACTCGCCGCTCAGCCGCCGCAGCATACACTTACGCGTCCGTGCAGGACGCTAAGTCCCCGCAGCTCCCGCTGTCCACCCCACCCACATCTGTCACCCACATGTGAGTGACATGTGGGTGACATGTGGGAGAGGCGGGGAGGGCAGCGGGAGCTGCGGGGACTTAGCGTCCTGCACGGACCCGACAGAGCTCTGAGCTATATAGCTCAGAGCTCTCTAAGCATCTTTGTATTTGGGCTCCAAGGAGCCCCATTGGTCCTTAGCAGACCAATGGGGTTCCTTCTGATTTGAAGGTACCCCATTGGTCTGCTAAGGACCAATGGGGATCCTTGGAGCCAAAATACAAAGATGCTTTAGAGAGCTCTGAGCTATATAGCTCAGAGCTCTGTCGGGTCCGTGCAGCGCAGACGCGTATGCGGCAGCGGCGAGTGACGTCGGGTGCGGCGTAGTTACAATGTAACAAAGTTGTTACATTGTAATAACTTTGTTACATTGTAACTGATAGAACATTTCTGAGGCTATTTCGAGGGATCATTTATTTAAAGGGACAGGTAAGTATTAATGGTTAATTAAGAATATTAAAGGACTTTTTTCGTGGTTATGTTTTTTGTTCAATTAAAATACTTTTTCTAAGTGTTTGTGTGTTTATTTACTGTTAACTCTTAAAGGAAATGGGTAAGGGGTACAAGTACCTCTATACTCATTTCTCCTGGGAGGGGGGGGGCATCTGGGGGACCCCTTTTTAAAGGGGACTCCCAGATTCCACCATGAACCCCCCCCCCCCCCCAAGAAATCGCGGCCTCCACCTCCACTGCCCATCGGAGGTGGAGAAGAGCCCCTTGTCCTTGGATTGGACAAGGGCTCATAGGGGGAGGGGAAAGCTTGGCTGCCCCTCCCCTTCCGAGACCCCCCAATCCATGGACCATGCGGGCTGGTATAGTCAGGGTGCGGAGCCCCACGCGGCCGGTGCTCCGCATTCTGGCTATCCCAGCCTGCATGGGGGACAAGGGGTTAAAGAGGTCTGGGAGGGGGGACCCCACGTCGTTTTTTTTTAATATTTCCCACACTCAGAACGAAGTAAGTAAAACTCTTCCCACTTGGGGGAATCTATGAAAATAATACACTATTGTTACCTGTGCAAAAAAAATGGACATTTTCTGCATTTAAAAGACATTTTCGCCCTTGAAACTTAAAAATCGATTTTCTCAAAAACTATAAGGTCTTTTTGAAAAAAAAAATTTCCTCTTATTCCCACTGATCCCCTTAATATACCCTGGGAATTTGGTGTTCCTAAACTTTAAGCAGGCTTTGCTATTAACCGTTAAAGTCGGCGGGTTTTTAAATGTTTACATTTTCGCCCTTGAAACTTTAACATCGATTTTCTCAAAAACTATAAGGTCTTTTTGAAAAAAAAAATGTTCCTCTTATTCCTCCTGATCTCCTTAATATATTCTCCAAATTTGAGGCTCTTAGCATTTAAGGGGGCTTTGCTATTAACCCTTAAAGTCGGCGGCTTTTTTATATTATACGGAGCGTTACGGTTTAACGCGAAATTACGGTAGCGTTTAATGCGAAATTACGGCATGAACGAAACGCGAAATTACGCGTTGAAAATTACGCTTACGGTATTTTCAATTACGATTTTAATGGCAATTACGCTACTGTAATTTCGCATCGTAATCGCAAATTTCGCATGCGTAATTTTAGTAATGCGAAATTACGAAAATTTCAGCGTGTGTGTGTGTGTGTGTGTGTGTGTGTGTGTGTGTGTGTGTGTGTGTGTGTGTGTGTGTGTGTGTGTGTGTGTGTGTGTGTGTGTGTGTGTGTGTGTGTGTGTGTGTGTGCGTGCGTGTGCGTATGTATGTGTGTGTACATGTGTACAGTGTGTGTATACAGTATGTGTGTGTGTATAGTGTGTGTGTGTGGCATGTGTGTGTGTGTACAGTGTGTATGTATACAGTGTGTGTGTGTGTGTATAGTATGTGTGTGATGTATGTGTGTTAAGTGTGTGTCTGTGTTGTGTTTATGTGTGTATGTACCTGATTTGGTAGAATAGGGGGGGCATCCAAATTTTCGCAGGGGGGCCCAGTGGTTCCTAGTTATGCCCTTGGGCCCAACCGCAACCAGAGTATTAGCTCTTTATTGGTCCTGTGCTGATAATATTCACTTCTATAGATGCTCTGAATAGTAGTAATCATTAACACACTGTTTCCATCCCCTTCTTGCAACTCTGACACTGTGTTTGTCCTTGGTGTGGTTTTGGTGAACCTTATCAATTGTTATGTATAGAGTGTTTGGGGGCCCCAATGTAAAACTGTGTAGCTACCCCCTGGATCTATCATCAGGACCCTCTAGATGCGGATGACTGCCAAAGTTCCTTTGGCAAAGCAGTCACAAAAGCCAGCACCATGGACCGTTTTCTCCGCACCTCTGGGAATCCAAGATAGCGCTGATCATGAAGACCACACTGACTGCACAGGCTGGTGCAGCCTTGAGCATGGTATCAATTACAACGCTTTGATTGAAACAGCCAGAGACTAGCACTACTGCACCATGCATGACTCTTTGCAACATGTCTTTTTATCTGCTGGTTAACTACCTAAAGACCGCATCACACCAATGGGCGTGTCCGTGGTGGCAGCCCCAGGACCGCCCAAAGCCAATTGGCTTCAAGCCCTGGGGCGTCAAGTCCTGTGCGCGCATCTCCTGCTTGGTCTCCCAGTGGCAACTGTTAGACGGCGAAACTGTTGTGTTTTACAGTGCTGCTGCAGCACTGTAAAACACAACAGTTTCTCCGTCTAACAGTCACCACTGGGAGACCAAGCAGGAGATGCCGTGTGACAGACTGTCCCCTCTGTTGCTATGGAAGTATGGGGACAGCCGTGTGACAGGTTGTCCCCTCTGTTGCTATGGAAGTAATCGTCTGTCGTAGGCTGAAGCCTATGACAGCCGATCACGCTGATTGGCTCGCAGGGGGAGGGAGGGGGGATTATACAATAAAAACAAAAATAGTAAAAAATATTATTAAAATAAAGAAATAATTAAAAAAACAAACACCTGGGGGTGATCAGACCCCACCAACAGAGAGCTCTGTTGGTGGGGAGAAAAGGGGGGGGGGATCACTTGTGTGCTGTGTTGTGCGGCCCTGCAGCTTGGCCTTGAAGATGCAGTGACCAATTTCTCAAAACATGGCTTGGTCTTTAGGGGGTTTAACACTGCAGTCCTCACGTGCTTAAAAATTGAAGGCAGACACAGCAGGCCTCGGGGATCACACCATTGCACTGGAGGAATAGTTAGATGGTACAACACAGAAACAGGGAGATCTAAGATGAGCAACGAATCTTGCTCACTGATCTCAAAGATGAAGTTCTAGAAAACAGAGAGAGGAGGCAGAATATATGAGTCAAGATGAACCTAATGACAGTGAAAGCCGATCAGATTGTAGCCCACCTCACTGCGTTTTATAAACCAGTGGTGCCAGAAGTACTAGAGGAACTAGATGTATAGATAGGGCCCACAGATCACTGGGAGAATGTCAATCACATGCTCAGAGTCCTAAGGACATAGTGGTAAGGTTGCACTACTACAAAGCAAAAGTCTTACACCCTCTATCACCTTTAACCACTGCAGCCTTCAGTCGTTTTCACTTTATGCTTCCGAGCAATGTTCACCTCCCATTCATTAGCCTATAACTTTATCACTTCTTATCACAATGAACTGATCTATGTCTCGTTTTTTCCGCCACCAATTAGGCTTTCTTTGGGGGGGGGGGGGGAGGGTACATTTTGCTAAGAGCCACTTTACTGTAAATGCATTTAAACAGGAAGAATAAGGAAAAAACGGAAAAAATGCATTATTTCTCAGTTTTCGGCCGTTATAGTTTTAAAATAATACATGCCTCCAGAATTAAAACTTAGGTATTGTATGTGCCCATTTCTCCCGGTTATTACACCGTTAAACTTATGTCCCTATCACAATGTATGGCGACAATATTTTACTTGGAAATAAAAGTGCATTTTTTTCCGTTTTGCATCCATCACTATTTACAAGCTTATAATTAAAAAAATATATAAATATTTCATGTTTACATTGATATTTAAAAAATTTAGACCCTTAGGTAAATATTTATGTGTCGGTTTTTTTTAATTGTAATGTTTTTTTTTTATTATTATTTAACATTTTATGTGGGTATTTTTGGGAGGGTGGGATGCAAATCAATTTTTTTAGGACATATTGGTCTATTTTTTAAATTTTTTTGCATTTTCCTGCAGTTAGCTTTTTGGCCACAAGATTGCAGCCATGAGTTTGTTTACAATGACGTCACTCTAAGCATAACACGGACGCTTAGAGTGACGTCAGGGGAAATAAGAACAGAAAAACCTCAGCTTCCGTGCGAAGCTGACGGTTTTTCTCGGGGGGAGAGCAATCAGTGATCGGGCACCATAGCCCGATTCACTGATTGCCTGGCTAGCGAACCGTGGGTCGGGAGTGCGCATGCATGCGCGTGATCGGCCGCAGGGGCGCGCGGCAGCGCACATGGCCTCCTGGGCATAGCTAGTACGTCCAGGAGGCCAAAGTAGTTAAAGTAGACCTGAACTTTTGCACAGGACAGAAGGAAAACATAGAGACATGCACCCTGTATGTATTAAGAGAGTTTAGCCTGTTTAATTCCACCTCCTCTGTGTCTAATCACAAGTTGTAATTTGATCTCTTCCCTGTGTCTCCTGACTGCGGTGGCAGATAAGCTAATTTGAAAACACAGGATGATAACCCGATGTCTGCTTCCATAAAAGCAGGAAGTAGAAAAACTGGGCATTTAATTTAGGATTTGTATTAGCTGTAACAAAGAAATGCTTTTCTTTAATCACTTTCCGACCGCCCAACGCACAGAGGCGGCCGGGAAGTGGACCCCGCAAGGACCGCCGCATGCACAGAGGCGGTGGTCCTTGTAGGGGCATGGGCGGCCGCCGGGGACTGGCTCCGCCCACCTCGCGCTGTAGCCCGCTGGCATCAATCACTCCCTGTCACTATCTGTCAACGCTATTTTTTTTATTCCCTAAACTGCCCCCTGCTCCCTCCTGATCACCCCCCACCCCTCAGATTCTCCCCAGACCCCCCCCCCCAGACCCCTCCCCCTGTGTACTGTATGCATCTATCCCCCTGATCACCTGTCAATCACCTGTCAATCACCTATCAACCACCTGTCAATCACCCATCAATCACCCCCTGTCACTGCCACCCATCAATCAGCCCCTAACCTGCCCCTTGCTGGAAATCTGATCACCCACCCACACCAATAGATCGCCCGCAGATCCGACGTCAGATCACCTCCCAAGTGCAGTGTTTACATCTGTTCTCTACCCTAAACACCCACTAATTACCCATCAATCACCCATCAATCACCCCCTATCACCACCTGTCACTGTTACCCATCAGATCAGACCCTAATCTGCCCCTTGCGGGCACCCAATCACCCGCCTACACGCTCAGATTGCACTCAGACCCCCGCCTTATCAATTCGCCAGTGCAATATTTACATCTGTTCTTCCCTGTAATAACCCACTGATCACCTGTCAATCACCTGTCAATCACTCATAAATCACCCCCTGTCACTGCCACCCATCAATCAGCCCCTAACCTGCCCCTTGCGGGCAATCTGATCACCCACCTACACCAATAGATCGCCCGCAGATCCGACGTCCTATCACCAAGTGCAGTGTTTACATCTGTTATCTACCCTAAACACCCACTAATTACCCATCAATCACCCCCTGTCACTGCTACCTATCAGATTAGACCCCTATCTGCCCCTAGGGCACTCGATCACCCGCCCACACCCTCAGAACGCCCTCAGACCCCAGCCCTGATCACCTCGCCAGTGCATTGCTTGCATCTATTCCCCCCTCTAATCACACCTTGAGACACCCATCAATCACCTCCTGTCACCCCCTAGCACACCTACCTATCAGATCAGGCCCTAATTTGCCCCGTGTGGGCTCCTGATCACTCGGCCAAACCCTCAGATCCCCCTCAGACCCCCTTCCGATCACCTCCCCAGTGCATTGATTGCATCTATTTTCCCCTCTAACCACCCCCTGAGACACCCATCAATCACCTCCTGTCACCCCCCTAGCACTCCTATCCATCAGATCAGGCCCAATACAACCTGTCATCTAAAAGGCCACCCTGCTTATGACCGGTTCCACAAAATTCGCCCCCTCATAGACCACCTGTCATCAAAATTTGCAGATGCTTATACCCCTGAACAGTCATTTTGAGACATTTGGTTTCCAGACTACTCACGGTCTTGGGCCCCTAAAATGCCAGGGCGGTATAGGAACCCCACAAGTGACCCCATTTTAGAAAAAAAGACACCCCAAGGTATTCTGTTGGGTGTATGACAATTGTCATTTACAGAGATATTTCTCCCACCCAGCATGGGTATGTGTAAAAATACACCCCAAAACACATTATACTACTTCTCCTGAGTATGGCAATACCACGTGTGTGGCACTTTTTGCAGCCTAACTGCGCTAAGGGGCCCAAAGTCCAATGAGCACTTTTAGGCTTTACAGGGGTGCTTACAATTTAGCATCCCCAAAATGTCAGGACAGTAAACACACCCCACAAATGACCCCATTTTGGAAAGTAGACACTTCAAGGTATTCAGAGAGGAGCATAGTGAGTCCGTGGCAGATTTCATTTTTTTTTTGTCGCAAGTTAGAAGAAATGGAAACTTATTTTTTTTGTCACAAAGTGTCATTTTCCGCTTACTTGTGACAAAAAATAATATCTTCTATGAACTCACTATGCCTCTGGGTGAATACTTTGGGATGTCTTCTTTTCAAAATGGGGTCATTTGGGGGGTATTTATACTATCCTGGAATTCTAGCCCCTCATGAAACATGTCAGGTGGTCAGAAAAGTCAGAGATGCTGGAAAATGGGAAAATTCACTTTTTGCACCATAGTTTGTAAACGCTATAACTTTTACCCAAACCAATAAATATAGGCTGAATGGGTTTTTTTTTTTAATCAAAAACATGTTTGTCCACATTTTTCGCGCTGCATGTATACAGAAATTTTACTTTATTTGAAAAATGTCAGCACAGAAAGTTAAAAAAAAATCATTTTTTGACAAAATTCATGTCTTTTTTGATGAATATAATAAAAAGTAAAAATCGCAGCAGCAATCAAATAGCACCAAAAGAAAGCTTTATTAGTGACAAGCAGTGGCGGACACAGGCAGCAGTGGGCCCCTGTGCAAAATATCAATTGTGGGCCCCCCTGACCTGCGGCGCGCGAAGCGCGGCGCGGCAAAAAATGGGTGTGGCTAAAAAATGGGTGTGGATAGAACCTGCGGTGCGTAGCGCCGCGGCAAAAAATAGGCGTGGCAATGACCGGATAAGGGCGGAGCTAACTGTAATTTAAAGTGATCCCGGGGTGAGAGTGATATGGAGGCTGCCATATTTATTTCCTTTTAAACAATACTAGTTGCCTGGCGGCCCTGCTGATCTATTTGGCTGCAGTAATAAACTGAATTACACCAGCAACAAGCATGCAGCTTAATCTTCTCAGTTCTGACAATATTGTCAGAAACCCCTGACCTGCTGCATGCTTGTTCAGGGTCTATGGTTGAAAGAATAAGAGGCAGAGGACCAGAACGGCAACCAGGCAACTGGTATTGCTTAAAAGGAGAGAAATATGGCAGCCTCAATATTATTCTCACCTCAGGTTCCCTTGAAAAGTGCAACGCAAAAGACAGTGGGCCCAAGTTTTGGTGACCCTTTCCCCAGAAAATTCACATAATTGTGCAGGTTTTCTCAAGAAAATACACATAATGTGAGCAGATTTGCCCAGAAAATACATTCAATCATGTCGGCAGATTTGCCCAGAAAATACATTCAATCATGTCGGCAGATATGCCCAGAAAATACGTGCAATGATGTCGGCAGATATGCCCAGAAAATACGTGCAATGATGTCGGCAGATATGCCCAGAAAATACGTGCAATGATGTCGGCAGATATGCCCAGAAAATACGTGCAATGATGTCGGCAGATATGCCCAGAAAATACGTGCAATGATGTCGGCAGATATGCCCAGAAAATACGTGCAATGATGTTGGCAGATATGCCCAGAAAATACGTGCAATGATGTCGGCAGATATGCCCAGAAAATACGTGCAATCATGTAGGCAGATATGCCCAGAAAATACGTGCAATCATGTCAGCAGATATGGCCAGAAAATACGTGCAATCATGTCGGCAGATATGCCCAGAAAATATGTGCAATCATGTCAGCAGATTTGCCCAGAAAATACGTGCAATCATGTCGGCAGATTTGCCCAGAAAACACATGCAATCATGTAGCAAATTTGCCCAGAACATACATGCAATCATGTGGCAGACCTGCCCAGAACATACACACAATCATGTGGCAGACCTGCCCAGAACATACACCTGCTAAAATAAATAATAAAAAAAACCATTTACTCACCTGCAGCAGCAGACCTCCTGTCCCAGCCTCCATCCGGCGCGCAGCTCCCATGGGTGGTTGGGTGGATAGGTAGCCTGGTGGGTAGGTAGGTAGGCAGCCGGGTGGGTAGGTAGGTAGCCCTTAGCCGGGTGGGTAAGTAGCCTGGTGGGTGGCTGGGTAGCCGGGTGGGTAGCCTGGTGGGTGGCTGGGTAGGCGGGTGGGTAGGTAGCCTGGTGGGTGGGTAGGTGGGTGGTTAGGTAGCTGGGTGGGTGGGTAGGTAGCCTGGTGGGTCTTTAGGTAGGTAGCCTGGTGGGTTGGTAGGTAGCCAGGTGGGTAGGTAGCCGGGTGGGTAGGTAGGTAGGTAGCCTGGTGGGTGGGTAGGTAGCCGGGTGGGTGGTTAGGTAGCCGGGTAGGTAGCCGGGTGGGTGGTTAGGTAGCCGGGTAGGTAGCCGGGTGGGTGGTTAGGTAGCCGGGTAGGTAGCCGGGTGGGTGGTTAGGTAGCCGGGTGGGTGGTTGGGTAGCCGGGTGGGTGGTTGGGTAGCCCTGGGTAGCCGGGTGGGTGGTTGGGTAGCCGGGTGGGTAGCCGGGTGGGTAGGTAGCCGGGTGGGTGGTTAGGTAGCCGGTTAGGTAGCCGGGTGGGTGGTTAGGTAGCCGGGTGGGTGGTTAGGTATCCGGGTGGGTGAGTAGGTAGCCGGGTGGGTGTGTAGGTATCCAGGTGGGTAGGTAGCCGGGTGGGTGGGTAGGTAGCTGGGTAGGTAGGTAGCCGGCAGGGTGGTTAGGTAGCCGGGTGGGTAGCTAGGTAGCCGGGTGGGTAGGTAGCCGGGTGGGTAGGTAGGTATCTGGGTTGGTAGGTATCCGGGTGGGTAGGTAGCCGGGTGGGTGGGTAGGTAGCCGGCAGGGTGGTTAGGTAGCCGGGTAGGTAGCCGGGTGGGTGGTTAGGTAGCGGGGTAGGTAGCCGGGTGGGTAAGGTAGCCGGGTGGGTGGTTAGGTAGCCGGGTGGGTGGTAAGGTAGCCGGGTGGGTAGGTAGCCGGGTGGGTGTGTAGATATCCGGGTGGGTAGGTAGCCGGGTGGGTGGGTAGGTAGCCAGGTAGGTAGCCGGGTGGGTGGTTAGGTAGCGGGGTAGGTGGCCGGGTGGGTAAGGTAGCCAGGTGGGTGGTTAGGTAGCCGGGTGGGTAGGTAGGTAGCCGGGTGGGTGGTTAGGTAGCCGGGTGGGTAGGTAGGTAGCTGGGTGGGTGTGTAGGTATCCGGGTGGGTGGGTAGGTAGCCGGCAGGGTGGTTAGGTAGCCGGGTAGGTAGCCGGGTAGGTAGCTATCCGGGTGGGGGGCCCGACTCCTATCCTCCCTCACTCACCTCGGGGCCCCCCTCCCGGTATGCACGGCGGCCGGCGGGAGAGCAGAAAATACAGGAAGTCTCCGGCCGGGGCTGCAGTAGACGCTAGAGGCAGCTGCCGCTTGGTCTCCGATATGTCTCCAAGTTGGAGACATATCGGAGACCAAGCGGCAGCTGCGCAGCCCCAGCCGGAGACTTCCTGTATTTTCCGCTCTCCCGACACATGAGGGGGTGGGGGGGCCCGAGGTGAGGGGGGAGGACAGGAGGAATAAAAACAGTGTTAACAGATAAATAAAAAAATAGATTGTCTCTAAGGACATCATTTGAGAAATAATACAAGTTATAAGTATACACTTATGCTATTAAAAATCCAACAGTCTCATGATACTGATTTACAATCGTCTATCTTTTACTTTACAATATAATGTAGGCTGCATTTTGCCCAATGCTTGTAGTTGGAGCAGTGCAGCTCGGATACCCCCCAATCACAGATTTGGCTATTCAGCCATGATTTAAAAAAATCCGTAAACGGTGTGATTGATTTTTCGGATTTGAGATGGTCTCACGAATTTGACTCGGATTTTTCCGTGAATGAGGCAATCACGCCTAATCACGGGCGTGATCACGGAATAGTGTTTAAGCTATTCCTAAAGCCCCCATACATGCTACAATCCCTCAAATGTAACTTAAAAATCACTCACTGGCTAGCTAAATACAAGTATACAGTCAGAGCAGTAGTAGATAGAATCAGTGAGCCTGCCAGTGCCTGCACTGCACTAAGTACAGCAGCGCCAGCAATCAATTACTACACTCTCTCACTGAACTACACTGACTATAACTAACTTTAGTAATCACTCACTGGCTAGCTAGCTGAATACAAGTATATAGTACAGTTACAGTATAAGAGCACTGTTAGGCGTAAAACACTATGTTATTGACAAAAAACATGCTTGCTTTAGCAACAAATGGCCTGGAGATGATCCTCTCAGTGCCACAGTCTAGCAAGCACTTTTCTTCATGGCCACTGCTTTATATACAGGAGAGGAGGGCATAGCCTCCTCTCCTATGATTGGTTGCTAGGGCCTGGCTGGGAGGCCTCTGATTGGCCCAGAGACGTCATTTCCACCCAATCACGACCTATCTAATCACAGCTTTTTTTTCCGCGATCACAAGCATGATCATGGCCAAATATTTGTAATCACGGCATGCCCCGTGACCAAATTTCGTGATCGAGAATCGATCATGGAGTCAAATACTGAAGCCGACTAGTGGAAAAATGCTTGTGAATCACGGCTATTCCGTGATCATGGGAATTATCTGAGCACCACTGAGTTGGAGCAGTGCTTAGAAATTCTTGTGGAGAGCATAGTCACTGTGGCAGGGGTAACTAGTTGTAGATAATTACAGGCCAACCCGCACACCTTTGGTATGTGCCATAATAAAGTTAATGGAGGGTGTTTGAATATACCCCTATCCAGTTCGTAAACACAGATTAATGAGGCTTAATATGTGAAAAACATTAATACAAGCAGACAACAGTCAATGTTTCCAGACCTTACATTTCTTCCTCAGAGAATTCAAGTCTGTCAAACGTATCAATAAAATATCTGTTTGCAGCATTTTTCTCATTCACACTAGTGCGCTTCTGTCCACTTCTGTCCGCTTCTGTCCGCTTTTCAGTAACATGTATCAATTTGTAACATTGATGTGCTGATAAAAAGCGGACAGAAGCAGATAAAGTGTAAATGAGGGCAGCTCCCATTTAGTAGCAAACGGTGTTTATAGTCTGGCAGCTGCACCACAATTACAGTGTTTTTAAATGAAAATATTATTCAAATTTAAAATAAAAGGCAACACCCCGAGTTCAGAGATAGTCCTATCACTTGGGTACAGCAGAGAACCTTTAAAGGACAACTGAAGTGAGAAGAATATGGAGGCTGCCATCTTTATTTCCTTTCAAACAATACTAGTTGACTGGCAGCCCTGCTGATCTATTTGGCTACAGTAGTGATGAATACACCAGAAACAAGCATGCGATTAATCTTGTCAGATCTGACAATAATGTCAGAAACATCTGATCTGCTGCATGCTTGTTCAGGGTCTATAACTAAAAATATTAGAGGCAGAGGATGAGCAGGACAGCCAGGCAACTACTATTGCTTAAGAGGAAATGCATATGGCAGCCTCCACATCCCTCACATTACAGTTGCCCTTTAATGAAAAATTGAACTCTCTCCCAATTAGTAGCCAAGACCTATGTAAAATTGTTACTTTATCTTGAATAGATCATCAGGGACGTATGTGTGGCTGATATATATATTCTTTTAGAGTATCACAATGTTAGTGGGTGTGTTTATAGATAAGGGCAGTTGGTGCTGTCCATTTTTTTTCATGCCTGTCAGCAGTAAAGAAGATGACCTGCAGGCTCATGATGGATCAAACAAAAAAACAAATCTCATGGGGAGTAGCAATCATTTTTTGATTTATCATCTACTTTTTAACATCTCAGTTTGCAATGTCTTGATTTTTTCCCCCCTCTATTACTATCTTTCAGTAAAGATCCTTTCTAAAAAATCCCTTACACATCTGACAGCACTAACTGATTTACCCTGTGTTTCTAAGGCTGTTAATATTATCAGCAAGTGAGCTTTTTTATTGCTCAGTTGTGCAGAAGCAGATCTGCATGGTGCTAGCGTTGTTAACCGAATCAGGTGATAGTACATTTGTCTGATTATTGGCTGCTACAGTTATTGCTAGCCCTTATCACTAATTGTTGTAATTTTATCTGGCCTTTGGTGTTCTTGTACTAATCCCATAACCCTCATTCCAATAGAACCATGGCAAGTCATACATTACGCAGACAAGGCACCAACAGCTCAACGCAGCTGGTTGTTCTTCCTAAACTGCCTGATACTTATGACCTGCTGGCACGGTATGCTACTGCCTCATAAGCAATAATTGCGGACATTGATTTATATGTTCTGATAGTGAATGTGATGCTACTTTGTAGACAGGCATTGTAGACAGTCTTGTTCATTTCCCTTTGTTCACATCTCTAAGTGTATATTCTCTTTTAGTATTTATATTATAAAGAATGTTTGGGGGTAAAAAGATAATCATCGCAGTTAGTTCTTGTTCCCGCCTTTCAATAAAGTCATTTTGATAGTGCCAGAGCTAAAACATAAAACTGCAGCAAGTGTATTGAAAACCAAGGAAGGAACACAAAACCTTTATCACTTAATTTTCAGTTCTCTCCCATGTGTCAGTGTGATATCACACAATATTGCTGGCCGATCGCTAATGCAAACCATATAGTTATGGAGGACTTTGAGCTTTCTAATCAAAGACTCTGTCCGGTATTATACATTTCTGTGTGCGGAGGTTGACAGCAGATATTTACAGTGACAGTTTCTACACTAGTTCAATCTACCTGGCTTGGAGCAAAGCAACATAGAAGGACAATGATATGTTGTATTCCAAGTGTAATATGTCTTGCTAAATGAAGTCAATGTGTAATACAAATGGCAACTTTGTGCTATGCTTCTAGAAGTAGAGTGCCTGCTGTGGCAATGTTGCTGTGCACAGAATCTCGTCTGTTTCCCAGCAGATGTTAACATGAATTGAGTGAGTGACCTTTGCCATAATCATAGATGTTATTAGTAATAGTAGTTATTTTTTGATATAGACAGAAATGTATTCAAACGCTGTTCCCTCTTATAAAGCTGTAATGCTATTTGGATTTGTGGTGCTAACTGTATGCTTCAGGCCTTCTTCAATAAATCTAAAGGGCACCCACCAATACCCTGCTCTCCAAACTAAAGGTTACATCACTTTATCCTATTTCTCCTTGTTGAGACTCCTGCATTTGACAGTGCACATCATCGTCTTTTTGTGCAAACTCAGTCTAAATAATATTATCCTGTACAGGTTCAAATCCTCAGCATTTCCCCCCACTTCTCTCAAGTCAAGTTTTCCATCAATCTTGAAACATAACTTTACACCTATGTATGAAAGCATGCATAAATCATCCACTTTTATATCATTGATTATTGCAGGAGTTTTCAAGCACCTTGTGGTGTTCATACACATGGCCTGTATGATGGCACTGTTGTATTTGTGTCCCTGAATAAGATTATGTAGGCTATGCTACTCTGATAAGGCATGTTAATTTTGATAAGGTGTGTTAACTTTGATAAGGTGTGTTGTCTCTGATAAGGGGTGTTAACTCGGATAAGGCATGTTATCTCTGATAAGGCATGTTAACTCGAATAAGGCATGCTATTTGTCTTAGTGAATCAAGCCAGATAATGCATACAGAAAACCGCCAGATAAGTGTGCTCCTAGCCTCAGCTTATTACACTCACTCTGTCCATTTCTGATGGAGCAGAACTGGCTCTGCAGTCTCCTCCAGCATCACCACAGTATACAGCGCTTGGGGAGGGGTAGAAATGTTGGGGGCAGGGCACTGTACAGAAGAGCCTTCTGCGCACTAACTAGGCACTGCCTACAAATCTTTGTCTAAAAAACTTTGTATGATTCCTTATCAGCGGCTGAGCAGATGCAGTCGTTAGAACAATTGTGCAGAGAGCAAAAAGCTTTTTCTTTCTGTGCCCTTAGTTGTCAGTCTCTCAGGACAGGAAAAAGAAACTTCTCCCTCAATGGAGCCCCCTGTGACTTCTGGGCCCCCCTGCGGATGCATCCCTTGCAGGGTCTATCGCTACGCCCCTGTATGGGTATGCAGAGGAAACTGTATAAGCAAAAAAGAGGGATTACCCAGAAAATAGCACCACTCTGGATTCAAGAATAATTAACACATTTTTATTATATCTCAATTGCATTCTATATGAATACTACACAATTAAAAACTGGCTGGTTCCTAGGGCGCCAGAATGTTTGGGGCGGGTGGGGTGCCGCCTCTGCCATTTCCTATCCCCACAGTTTCCACAGACTGTTGGCAGTTCCAACCACAGCCGCCCGCTGTGCACACTGCTGCCTGTCCGTGTGTGTTTGCAGCCAGCGGGCGGCTACAGAGAGGAGTCTGGGGAGGAGTGGCAGCGCTGTTACAGTGGCCAGTCAGTCTGCAAGGAGGGACACAGCAGCTGCGCCTGCACGGAGATCTCTCACGCCGCTGGGGCTACACAGATAGCAAGCCAGAAACCCCCCGGGCTCAGTCAGGGAGAGAGATCTCTGTGCACAAATCCGCAGGGCCGCAGCAGCTGTTTGTCCTTCTCACCTCCCTTCCGAGTCCCGACACAGGAAATCAGTGGGGAGGAAGAGAGTGATCAGCTGCTCGGATGTTGTGAGTGGAGCTCACATGGTGGGAAGAGCCGAGGCAGAGAAGCATGGCTCTGGGTGCAGCTTTCCCCATACACAGAGAAGAGAAGAGGCACCTCAGTGCAGGAAGCTGGAGGATCGGATTACTGGCTGGGAATACATCCTGTGACTACTGCAGCAGCTGCCAGCTTGTGAGTTCCTGCTATGCTTGTAAGTAGCTTCTGTGACTGCATGCATGTCCCCCATACCCCTCTAACCACTGCCCCCAGCACCACTCCATATCATGCTCCCATCATGCCCCCCCTCCCACTCCACAGAGGCACCACTGTTCCCAGCATGCCCCCCAACTCCTTAGAGGCTACACTGTGGTTCAAGCATGCCCACCCCCACTCCATAGAGGCACCACTGCTCCCATCATGCTCCCCCTCCCACTCCACAGAGGCACCACTGTTCCCAGCATGCCCACCCCCACTCCATAGAGGCGCCAGTGCTACTATCATGCTCCCCCATACTCCATAGAGGCACCACTGCTCCCAGAAAGCCCCCCCCCCCACTCCACAAAGGCACCACTGCTCCCAGCATGTTCCCCCACTCCACAGAGGCACCAGTGCTCCCAGCATGCCCCCACTCCACAGAGGCACCACTGCTCCCAGCATGTCCCCCCACTCCACAGAGGCACCACTGCTCCCAGCATGTCCCCCCACTCCCCAGAGGCACCAGCCCGCCCAGCATGTCCCCCCACTCCACAGAGGCACCAGTCCTCCCAGCGTGCCCACCCCCACTCCATAGAGACACCACTGCTCCCAGCATGCCCCCCCCCTCCCCACTCCATAGAGGCACCACTGCTCCCAGCATGCCCCCCTTCCCCACTCCAAAGAGACACCAGTGCTCCCAGCATACCCACCCCCACTCCATAGAGGCACCCCTGCTCCCAGCATGTCCCCCCACTCCACAGGGGCACCAGTCCTCCCAGCATGCCCACCCCCACTCAGGGCCGGGCCGAGGCATAGGCTGGAGAGGCTCCAGCCTCAGGGCGCAGTGTAGGAGGGGACGCAGAATTAATTCAGCTGTCATTCCTAATTGTGTTTGAAGCAGAAAGAAATAAGAAAAGGGGATACATGGCAGTGACTGCAAGCCAGATAACTAGATATTAAGGTGTTGGGGAGGTTGTGGGCCCTGTGGCGCCTCTTAGTCTAATAGCAATCAGTGTTTGATGGCTCGGGTGGCAGGGGCGCACTTTGGTGTCTCAGCCTTGGGTGCTGGAGGACCTTGTCCCTGCTCTGCCCCCACTCCACAGAGGCACCAGTCCTCCCAGCATGCCCACCCCCACTCCACAGAGGCACCACTGCTCCCAGCATGCCCACCCCCACTCCACAGAGGCACCACTGCTCCCAGCATGCCCACCCCCACTCCACAGAGGCATCACTGCTCCCAGCATACCCACCCCCACTCCACAGAGGCATCACTGCTCCCAGCATGTCCCCCCACTCCACAGAGGCATCACTGCTCCCAGCATGCCCACCCCCACTCCACAGAGGCACCAGTCCTCCCAGCATGCCCACCCCCACTTCACAGAGGCACCACTGCTCCCAGCATGCCCACCCCCACTCCACAGAGGCATCACTGCTCCCAGCATGCCCACCCCCACTCCACAGAGGCACCAGTCCTCCCAGCATGCCCACCCCCACTCCACAGAGGCATGACTGCTCCCAGCATGCCCACCCCCACTCTACAGAGGCGCCAGTCCTCCCAGCATGCCCACCCCCACTCCACAGAGGCACCACTGCTCCCAGCATGCCCCCCTCCCCACTCCACAGAGGCACCAGTCCTCCCAGCATGCCCACCCCTACTCCATAGAGGCACCATTGCTCCCAGCATGCCCCCCCTCTCCACTCCACAGAGGCACCAGTGCTCCCAGCATACCCACCCCCACTCCACAGAGGCACCACTGCTCCCAGCATGTCCCCCCACTCCACAGAGGCACCACTGCTCCCAGCATGTCCCCCCACTCCACAGAGGCACCAGCCCGCCCAGCATGTCCCCCCACTCCACAGAGGCACCAGTCCTCCCAGCATGCCCACCCCCACTCCATAGAGGCACCACTGCTCCCAGCATGCCCCCCTCCCCACATCATACAGGCACCAGTGGTTCCAGCATGCCCCCCACTCCATAGCGGCACCACTGCTACCAGCATGTCCACCCCCCCCCCTTGTAGATGTACCCTTGCTCCCAGCATGCTCCTCCTCTCCAAAGAGGTACCACTCCTCCCATCATGCTTCACCCTTCACTCCATAGAGGCACCACTGTGCTCCCCCCCCCCCAATAGAGGTACTGCAGTTCCAAGCATGCTCCTCCTCCATGTAGTATTGGCTTGTCCCCTAGGGCTGACTGGCGTAACCCCCTGGTCTCAATTCACATTGTAGGAGGTCTTGCAGCCAGCTCCGGGGCCCTGGGGAACAACCCGATACTATAAGGAGACGGAGGGGCATGCTAGGAACTGTGGTGCCTCTGGAAGGGGAGGAGCATGCTGGGAGCTGTAGTGCCTATGTGGAGGGGAGGCGTATGATGAGAACGGTAATGCCTTTATGGAGGGGTAGGGGCATGCTGGGAGTTGTGGTAGTTCTATAGAGGAGGGGACATGCTGGAAGCTAAAGTGTCTCTATAGAGGGGGGCATGCTGGGGGCTGTTTGTAGTTTGCCCCTATGGAGACACTGACCCTGGCTAGACCATTTATTCTTACCCTACCCTGGCAGATACCCCTTAGTAGTGGGGAGCCTCTGGACATTCTCTAGAGCCATACCTCCCTATACCCCACTATTCTAGTGCTGTATCCCTCTTTGGACGAATAGGTATCTTCAGTACACAAGCGAGACCGTATCTGTACTGGGCATGTGCAAATAAGGTCCGCACATGCCCAGCAAAATGAAATGCATGGAGGAAAACAGCTACGTGCCTTAGTTCTACTGGGCATGCACCAAACTCACTTACGCATACCCAGTGTGGACATACTTGTCCTCAGCCACGCTTGCACAATAAAGAAACCTATTCGATCAGAGAGGGACCCACTGCTAAATGGTGGGATATAAGAGGGGGGTTATTGTGTTTTGCATTTGTGTATTGATATGGTTGGGGGGGGGGGCGGCTGGTGGCAATGGGCCTAGGGTGGTAAAAAGTACAAATCCGGCCGTGTGTGTGTGTGTGTGTGTGTGTGTGTGTGTGTGTGTGTGTGTGTGTGTGTGTGTGTGTGTGTGTGTGTGTCCTGCGCACAGTGTATATATATCCTGCACACAGTCCAATCAGAATCAGGTTCAGACAGGTGCAAAGGGCAGTATACAAAAATAGTGCAAACTGTGCAATATATAAACATCACTAAGTACAAATTATGGTGTCAATCATACATAGAAAAAACACTAAAACACCAAAACTAGACACATAGATCTGGAAAAGATAAAATGTGTATTAAAGTAATATAAGCAAGTTTATGCAAATCTTGAGAGCTTAGCTGGAAAAAATTTGTGCAATCCAAAATGCCATGCATTGCTTTTTACCAGTATTGAGGCTCTTTTTCACTCTGGACACTATTTCATCTATTACCCCTGCAGTACCAAAGGGGCATGCCATAAGCACATGCACTGCATTATCTGCATGAGGGCTGGAACCCACTAAAGTGCTTTTATGAGCTTTTAGAGTTTACTTTAAACCGCTAGCGATTTCCCTAACCACTCTGCCAATGTAAATAAATGTAGCAAATTCCACATATCAATTGTGATTAGCAAAATCACAATCACAGGACATGCATCATTTTAGGAGCATTTGCACTTCAATGTAAAAGTATTGAAGCTCTGGCAAATCACTCATGAATTGCTACACATAGCGATTTGTGTGTGATTCTAAATAACTGCAAACTGTAAAGAAAAAATAATAATTTGAAACAACCAATTAGAATTAAAAATCGCTAATCGCAAATCGTTATCACAATTGCTGGCAAAAAGCTTACAATTTTTAAAATCGCTACCAAAATCACTGGAAAACACTCATGAAATCGCTTACAAAACGCTAATTAAAAACACTAGCGATTGCAACAGCAATTTGTGACTTGAAGTGGGTTCCAGGCTTTAGTATCATTCTTAACCAAGTTTGTTTATATCTTACCAAGCTACAGACATGTGAACATACTTAACTGACATGTGACGTGATGAGACAAACATAGTATATTTAGTACTAGCCCTAATAATAATGTGTTTGGGGTCCATTTTTCTTTGCGTATTTTTTATTGCAGTAGTTAATAAACGTATGCTTTTACCTGTGCTAATGAGTCAGCCAAACAGCATTGGAGCCTCTGCTCTCCTAAAGAATACAGGAAGTGACATGTGAGATTGGGTCTAAGGCACAAAAGGTTAGTAAGTTTACCATGCGCATGCAGCACACTGCAGTTTTACCAGTACCAACACCAGGGGAGCACCTCCCATTACTCTATTAACACCACACCTGTTAGTGGGGTCATACACACTTTGCTATAGTAATGCGTGTTACACTGCATATTACCATAGCAACATGTACAGTAACTGGTGGTTCTCTCTTAGCTTAGTACCAATAAAATTGCATCAACATCATTAAGAGATATTGGAAGAAACTGTCTTGAAGGCCGTTCTGTTTTCCAGTACAGCAAGAGTTAAAAAAAACTTGAGGAGTGATCATGAAAATAAGCTTGCTGAACAGCTTGTTGAATTTAGTTCAAGTTTCCTGAAAGGTAAATAGAAGCCAAAAGGCTGTTATCCGTGAGTGAAAAAGCAGGTGATAAGATTTTAGTCCAGAAAAGTTCAAAAGGTAATTACATCTTTTTCTGCTTAACAAAACAGAGTTTGGATTCTAAACAGCAGCTGTGACAGTCCAGTACAATATTAAAAATAAAGGCATTAAAATGAAAATAAAATTAAGAGTCTTTGCTCAATGTCACTAATGTTATAGTTATTATAAGTATTAAACATAATTGGCCTATATGCAATTCACTTTTTTCTTAAGTTTTCTCCTAGGACAGCGTTGGTGAACCTATGTAGCCAAATCTGCTGGCACGCCAACGCTGCATGAACTGGCCGCAGCGTCTACTAGACGCCATGCTGGTTCATAGCTCGCCACCCCGCTCCAGCCCGCAGTCTCCTGGGAGACAGAGCAGGGCTACGGGAAGATGGCGTCTGAAGCCCTGTACTGGAGACTCCAGTACAGGGCTTTGGGCACCATCTTCCCATAGCCCTGCTTTCTGCCTGTCAGCGCGGGAGACTGCAGGAGGATTGTCCAGGAGTTGCACGCCAGAGGCTGGCCAGGAGAGGAGACTTCTGTCAGGTGAGTACATTCCTTTTTTTGCAGGTGAAATGTGGCCCACATCATGTTATTTTCTGGTGAAATGCTGCCCACTGCGTTTATTTTCTGGTGAAATGTGGCCCACTGCGTTTATTTTCTGGTGAAATGTGGCCCACTGTGTTTATTTTCTGGTGAAATGTGGCCCACATTGCGTTATTTTCTGATGAAATGTGGCTCAATGTGTTTATTTTCTGATGAAATGTGGCCCACTGCGTTTATTTGCTGGTGAAATGTGGCCCACTGCGTTCATTTTCTGGTGAAATGTGGCCCACTGTGTTTATTTTCTGGTGAAATGTGTCCCACTGTGTTTATTTTATGGTGAAATGTGCCCCACATTGCGTTATTTTCTGATGAAATGTGGCCCACTGTGTTTATTTTCTTGTAAAATGTTGCCCACTGTATTTATTTTCTAGTGAAATGTGGCCCACATTGCATTATTTTTTGGTGAAATGTTGCCCACTGTGTTAATTTTCTGGTGAAATGTTGCCCACTGCATTAATTTTCTGGTGAAATGTGGCCCACTGTGTTTATTTTCTGGTAAAATGTGGCCCACTGCGTTTATTTTCTGCTGAAATGTGGCGCACTGCGTTTATTTTCTGGTGAAATGTTGCCCACATTGCATTATTTTCGGGTGAAATGTGGCCCACTGTGTTTATTTTCTGGTGAAATGTGGCCCACTGTGTTTATTTTCTGGTGAAATGTGGCCCACTGCATTTATTTTCTGCTGAAATGCTGCCCACTGCATTTATTTTCTGCTGAAATGTTGCCCACTGCATTATTTTCTGCTGAATGTTGCCCACATTGCGTGATTTTCAGCTGAAATGTTACCAACATCGCGTTATTTTCTGCTGAAATGTTACCAACATTGCGTTATTTTCTGCTGAAATGTTGCCAACATTGCGTTTATTTTCTGGTGTCTGGGGTAACTGTTGCTGCATTTATTATTTAATAGTCATAGTTGGCTATATTTGCTGCTTTGGGGTTATGGCGGGTATACTAATAAATAGCATCACACAGTTTATGCACACCCATGATGCGAATCCTCATTTCACCACATCATGGCGGAAACACTACTTTCTTATGCCTCGCTGTTACATCATTATGTTAGCTCCGCCCATACAACATCATGGCCACACCCATTTTTCGGTGCCGCCCCCACCATTGGCAGTGATAAATAAGCTGATGTTAGGTCGCAGTTCGGGCACACAAGGTTAGCCATCACTGTCCTAGGAAATAATTTTTCATCTTCTGTCTAAAATAACTTTTCAGCTCTTTGCAATTGAAAAAATGCCAAAAGTAGGTGAAAATGTACTGTCAAAATAATTTTTAGCATTTTTTTTGCTTACTGGTGACTTAAAAAAAGAATTTTATTGACAATGTGTGGAAATATCACCTAGGAGAAAACGCAGGAGAAAAGCTGAATTGCATATGTGCCAATGTCTATTGATGTTGTCTATTACTCAAGACATTTTTACGCTATGTCAGCCTCCATTTCTTTATAGGAACTGTAGAACTGTATATAGTGGTGAGCGCAGTAGGAATACTGTCATTAGCTGTTTATCTGGAACAATCGACCCTGCGAACCCACTGTATTTCGGACATTACATTTATATCCTGTTTTGATTTTGGTGACTGGTGCAGCTTACTTTTCTTTTAGTATTAAACATACAATTATGTAATATGTGTATTTCCACTTCAGGTTTGTTTTAAGAGTTAACAGAGGCCCCAACACTACTTCCATTTGGCTGAGCAGATGCTGCCTTGAACAGCATGGGCTGAACACTTCAAAAAGCAGTTTTTTTTTTTTTTTTGCATCGGAATGAAGCAGATTTTATGCCAAACTGACATGGCCACTGATTAGAATCCAGTCTTAGAAATCCAGTCATGGAATTTTTAAAATAAAACTATGAGGTTCCCGGAAAGTTTTTTCTACCATTTGTACTAGACATTCAATCAAGTAATTAATCTCATAAGTTTACATATGGATAGCAGCCGCCAATTAATTCTGCTCTCGGGGATGGTTAAAGATCCCTCCTGTTGAATTTTTAATGACCCCCATGCCTGAGCATGACCATTCACAATGCTTTTTACGACCACCTCCAGCTTATTGAAGCCGATCCGACATTTGCTGATCGTCTCCCCCCCCAAAGCAACAGGACACATAGCTAGCCTTGAGGCTAAGGATGTTTCTGTACAGGATTGTTTTGTGAATTGTCGCCTGAGGGATCATTTCTCAACCGCCGATGGGCGAATATTCTTGCATGTGTGTACTTAGCTTATGGTTGTTTTTATCTCTTTCTCTATCCTTCCCTCTCTCTCTTTTCCCCTGTCTCTGAATTGGACAGTTATAACATTAACATGTTTCAACAACCTGTGTATTGTTCTTTTTATCTTTCTTTGCCTCTTCTGTTTCATAGTCAGCCATATAATAAAACTCAATGCTCACTTTTTTGGGGCATCAGAAAAATCAGATTATGCAAAGCACTCCTTTGTAGTTTACTGTCATACCCAAACAACACCTGTTAAAGATATACTTGTGATATACTTGGACTTTGCAAAGGCATTCGACACTGTTCCCCACAAAAGTCTGGTGCAAAAGATGAGGATGCAAGGACTGGGGAAGAGTCTGTGTGCTTGGATAGGGAACTGGCTAATGGACAGAAAACAAAGAGTTGTGGTCAATGGATCATACTCAAAATGGGAGACTGTTAGCAGTGGGGTCCCACAGGGGTCTGTACTGGGTCCAGTGCTCTTCAATTTATTTATTAATGACCTAGTGGATACAGTAGTGAGCAATGTTGCTATTTTTGCAGATGATACAAAATTGTGCAGAATCATCAACTCTAAGGAAGATAGTGTTATATTGCAACAGGATCTGGATAGGATGGCTATATGGGCACATACATGGCAGATGAAATTCAATGTTGACAAATGTAAAGTCATGCATTTTGGTCGTACCAATGGTCTAACACCATACAAAATAAATGGGATACAGTTGGGGACATCAAACTTGGAGAAGGACTTAGGAGTACTCATCGACAACAAGTTAAATAATCGTACTCAATGCCAAGCCGCTGCAGCTAAAGCTAACAAAATGTTGGGATGCATTAAAAGGGAAATAAAAACTCGAGATGCTAGCATAATATTGCCCCTGTTTAACTCTCTAGTAAGGCCACATCTGGAATATGGAATTCAGTTCTGGGCACCACATTACAAAAAAGATATTGCAGTTTTAGAGCAGGTGCAGAGACGAGCAACAAAATTGATACGTGGGATGGAAGGTCTCACTTACCAAGAAAGGTTAGATAAACTGGGTTTATTTAGTCTAGAGAAAAGACGCCTTAGAGGAGATCTAATTAACATGTATAAATACATCAGAGGGCAATATAATAGCTTGGCGGATGAGCTTTTTGTCCCTAGGCCTTCTCAAAGGACTAGAGGACATGATCTGCGCATGGAGGAAAAACGTTTTAGCCATTTATTTAGGAAAGGGTTCTTTACAGTAAGAGTGATTAAGATGTGGAATGCATTGCCACAGGAAGTCGTTATGGCAAACTCTATACCTGCATTTAAAGGGGGCTTAGATGCTTTCCTTGCGTTGAATGACATCCATGGCTACAATTACTAGGTAATGCCAATGATGTTAATCCAGGGATTTTATCTGATTGCCATCTGGAGTCGGGAAGGAATGTTTACCTTGTAAGGGTTTTTTCGCCTTCCTCTGGATCAACAGGGATATGTGAGGGAGCAGGCTGGAGTGTACTTTGTACTGGTTGAACTCGATGGACGTATGTCTTTTTTCAACCAAAGTAACTATGTAACTATGTAACTATAATCAGAATTAATTTACTTTTTATTTTAATCTGCACCAACTGTCCTTTCAAACTAAGAATCAGAGATCTTGGAGTAAATCCCATTATGCTTTTGGCAAGCATTGATTTGGATAAGCCTTAAGTGTTCCAGAATCATAAATAGATGCAAGTCACAGACATTGTTTTGATATGTGAATCATTTGTTAAACAAAATGCACCAATGGTAGCTAGTATGGTTTATCCTAGTTACGTCTCTTTCATTTTACAGTACATGTGTAATGTTCGTTGTAAACATGTAAATGTTAGGAAATTACTTTAAAAAGACACTGAAGCAGAAAAAAATTATGATATAATGATTTGTATGTGTAGTACAGCTAAGAAATAAAACAATAGGAGCAGAGACATAAGTCTAATATTGTTTCCAGTACAGCAAAAGTTAAATTCCAGTTGTTATCTATGCAAAACCATTGAGCTCCATGAGCTCCATTGAGCTCCAAGACTTTCAAAATTTGCAGAGAGCTCTCTCTTTTGAAGCTTTTTATTTCAACTGTCAGTCATTGTATTTTCTTTTTCTCTCCAGAGGACAGTTCAATAGTTCACTTGCCTGCTGTGTTAAATCATTTAGAATGCTGAGGAGTGTGTAAATTGCAAATATTAGAGAATGATGCAATGTTAAAAAAAAAACTATATAACTGAAAAGAAAAATATTTTCTTTGCTTCTAATGTTTTAGTAATTATCCGTAATACACAACCAATTCATTATATCATTTTTTGCTTTAAAGGTGATGATGCATGTTTTAAAGGTGATGATGTTCAGTAGATGGGTGAGTAATTTGTGATTTGACAAAAATATTCAATCATCTTTATGTATCTTTATGATCTTCAACTTGTAACCAATTATGTGAAAGTGAACTGGAGGTGAAAATAAACTGATTAAATAAACAATTACTGTATATTCATCCTCCTACTCCTATAAATGAATTTTTTTTTAGATATCCCATGGTTTTATTTTATAGTTAAACATTTACAAAGTAGAATGCATGTTTTATCGTCTTTGATCAATTGCAGTCTATTAAAGAGACTCTGAAGCCAAATAAAATAAATGCTTTAAACTTTTATTAATGTTAAGCACTATAGCTAGTGATAAAACGCTGCATCCCCGTGGCAAAACAAAGGGTTTATACCCCCAAATCCCCTGTGCTAACTGCAGGGAGCGCTTCCAGATTGAGGCAGAGGTTAGCAATCCCCACTGATCCCTGGTCCTCTCAATCTTCCTTCAGTGAGAGGGGAGGGGGAGAGGCGGAGATCCATGGGCAGATTGACGCGCATGAAGGCAGAGCTGCAGCTCAAAGCTCTGCCTCCATGGGCAGCAAAATCCACAACCAAGAAAGTCATGGATTTTGCACAGGGGATTTGGGGGGTATTAACCCCTTGCTTTGCCGCAGGGATGCAGCATTTTAGCACTAGCTATAGTGCTTAACATTAATAAAAGTGAAAAGCATTGATTTTATTTGGCTTCAGAGTTTCTTTAAGTGTTCCTTGCTCCCTCCTTCCTGCACTAAATGCTTAAAGTCCACCTGAATGGAGAGGAATGTTGCCTGGCATCCTACTGATTTCTTTGGCTGCAGTAGTGTCTGAATTAGACGCCTGAAACAAGCATGCAGCTAATCCAGTGAGACTTCAGTCAAAAACACCCAATCTGCTTGCTTGTTCAGGGTCTATGGCTAAAGCCTAGTACACACTTTAAATAATGATTGGCCAATCACTGACCAATTTTACCATGTCCATGTAGTATGAGGGTCCACACATATCAAGTACTATGAACAGATTGTGTGAGTAAACCCCCATACTACATGGAGGTGGTAAAATTGGTCAGTGACTGGCCAATCATAATTGAAAGTGTGTACCAGACAGTGTGTACCAGAGAGGGCAGCTAGTCAATTTTCATTGTTTAACACATACAAAACAAAATCTTGTGCACCTTCAGTCCAAAGGTTTATTACCACAACTTGACAGTGCTTAAGTACAGTTCAGCATTGCAAAACACATGCGGCTGGTCATCTGTTCAGGAGGTGGGCACAAAGGTGGCGAGCGACGGCTGTTTTGCATCTTACAGTTAGACACGAAACTGCCGTTGCTTGCCACCTTTGTGCCCACCACCCACCTCCTGAACAGATGACCATCCGAATAACGAGCACGTAAGCCTGAGCGTATCTGGCCTTACTTTGTGTGGCTTATGAACTATGTGTTTTGCAATGCTGAACTGTACTTAAAGGGGAACTTCAGCCTAAACAAACATACTGTCATTAAGTTACATTAGTTATGTTAATTAGAATAGATAGGTAATATAATCTCTTACTCACCCTGTTTTAAAAGAATAGGCAAATGTTTGTGATTTATGGGGGCTGCCATCTTTGTCATGGGGGCAGCCATCTTTTTGGTTGAAAGGAGGTGACAGGGAGCAGGAGACACAGTTACAACTGTCCTGTGCCCTGATCACCCCTCCCAGCTGCACACGCTAGGCTTCAAATGTCAAATTCAAAATGTAAGAAAAATTTTTTTGCACCAAAACAGCAGAACGAGAGCAACAACATCAGAAATCCCATCATGCTTTGTACAGCATCAGGGGAAAAATGCCCGGGCAGTTTTCTTCTGTGCAGCTAAAAATGAGTCTTGTATAAGAGAAACAAAGTTCTGATGCTGTGAAACTGTCAAAGAAACTCCAGGCCTTTTCAGTGCTGCTGAGTCGATTTTTAGTCCGGAGGTTCACTTTAAGCACTGTCAAGTTGTGGTAATAAACCTTTGGACGGAAGGTGCATGCTCTGAAGATTTTGTTTTGTATGTGTTGAACTGTTCCTTTTTGCAATCCGCGGAGCACACGTCCTGTGACAGTCTGAACAGGTGCTGCCACATGGTCATTAAAGAGACCCTGTAACAAATTTTTCAGCCTTAGTTCTTCTATCCTATAAGTTCCTATGCCTGTTCTAATGTGCTCTGGCTTACTGCAGCCTTTCCTAATTGCACTGTCTCTGTAATAAATCTTATCTCCTTTCCTCTGTCGTGTCTGTCGGGCTAAGGCTTTAATGTGTGGAATGTGCAGGGCTGCTTGTGATTGGATAGAAGCGATACACACCCTCTGCAGGCCCCCTGCACACTCTGTATGACTCACACACTCTGTTTATGTGGGCCTATCACAAGCAGGCTAGTTTGTTTGTAAACACTGCCTAAAACTGTTAATTACAAGCCAGGATTGCAGCAGAGAGTGGCAGAAACAGCACAGAGGGGCACAGGACAAAATAAGGAATAGAATGGTATGCGTTTTAGGTAAAAATAAGGAATAGAATGGTATGCGTTTTAGGTAAGAATATTAGAGTACAGATTCTCTTTAAGTATCATTGCCAGTGTGAACCAAGTTGGGATGTGCCATACAACCTTATTTCACCATTATGTATAACAATTTTCATTGATTGAAAGGAAGCAAATACTGTATGTCAGCCTCTATTTCCCTCTTAGTTAAGGTGTACCATATTTTTCAGACCATAAGATGCATTTTGGGGGGAAAAGTCAGTGCCTCTTTTGGCCAGAAGGTGTCCCGTGGATGCTGCTGTACCCTGTGTCCCTTCTGTCCCCCTGTGTCCTCCTTCCCCATTGCACGTTCTCCATATCTCCTAATGATGGTGTAATGGCTAAACCAGATTGGGGAGTAGAACAGGCTCTCTCTGTGCTACGATTGGTGATTGGTGATATTTAAGCATTGAGCAATTTTGTTGGAAATTAGTGTTATATTGTTGATGTGATTTTATGCAAAAGGGTTCAATATGCATGAAACCACAATGTGAGTTTAACTTGTTTTTATAGTGGTTTTAGTTGTTTTTAAATAAACTCTAATCCCCTGTGTCTGACACCAAGCCTGACTCCAGCACATCTGTTTTTATGGTGACGGTCACTTGTCCCCATTTTGAGCGCTAGATGTCTGCAGGTTGCACAAAGTGTTGGAATCGGCTTGAAAGTACTAAGGAATTACTTGTATTATTATTATTATTGATTTATAAAGCGCCAACATATTCCGTGGCGCTGTACAATGTAAGAAAATAACATGGGGTACATAATAATACAGACAATAGTGTACACCAATATACAAGATACATAATTAGTGACAAAATACAAAAATTATACAACATACAGAATACAAAATACTGAATTGGTAATGACAGTGATAAAAGTAACACAATAAATAAAATGTATAATAATTTTCAAGACACAAAAGGGGGAGAAAAGCTTACAATCTAAAGGATGATAATTCTACATTGTGGATTGGAATCCTTTGGCAGTTGACTTTTTGTTTGCATCAGCGCTTGTATCCCTCTATAAATTACATACATGATAATGTATTAGAGATAAATTCAGAACAGCTTTCAGTGGTTATCACGCAGCACAGCCCAGCCTAGCAGGTGAGTCCAGATTTATTTTTCTATTAGCACTGGAAATAAACAAAAAATGTAAACCCCAAAAAACAAATGAAGGGTAACTTGTTTCACACAATTTAAAGTGTCTCCCTTGCCATACTAATTTACAGTGACTGTTGAAAGCGCATAAAATGGCACTTAAGAAGCAAATACTCTCAGAGGATCTAATATACACACACATATACCACTACTCCTGTTCACTTTATTGTACCTTACTATGCTGATATGCAACATTAACATTATGTTAATAAACTTTTATGTCAATGATGATACCAACCAAGCTTCTGTAGCCTGTGGTGTAATAAAGGGAGTTGTATAAGAGTGAAGGCAAAGTTTGCTGTGGCATACAGTATTACATCACTTTGTATTAGACAAACACTGCATGGTGCCTTAGCATAATCTGTTCTTATTAAAGATCAAACATTATGTGACTTGTGTTCATAACAGACATATTTTGTCTTTTGAGCTAAAACTTACTGTAAGAGTAAAAATAATAATAATTTTAAATTACTCTATAACCATTTCACACATCCCACAGGCTCTGGACTGAAGGCACCTATATCTAGCTACCTATACTGAAGGCACCATTTCCTAGCTACCTATACTGAAGGCACCTATACCTAGCTACCTATACTGAAGGCACCTATACCTATCTACCTATACTGAAGGCACCAATACCTAGCTACCTATACTGATGGCGCCTTTTACCTATCTACCTATACTGAAGGTACCTTTACCTAGCTACCTAAACTGTGGGCACCTATGCCTTGCTACCTATACAGGGGGCAACTATACCACGGATCACACAATTCTTATGTACTGGATTCGTGAGATTCGAGAGGTTTGAGATATTCAAGAACCTTTTTAGATTCGGATTCGAAGAAATTGGGGATTTCTTCCAACTCTAGTTATTACATTTAAAACTGCTTGCAAGAACTTGAACTAACTCCAGTGAGTTGCATTTGAATTCTGTGGGCTTGTGGCAGATACAGGATTGTGCTGGATCCACCTTACCTGCGACTGTTGAGTGGCTGTGTGTTGGTGTTGTGTGTGGCGGATGGTCATTCCGCATGGGGTTCCTTTTTTAACCATTTTTGATAAGTATGGATTAATAACGTTAAAATTTTATATTTTCATAAATTAAGTGTTTAGTTTATTTGTTTTTGCATACACTTCCTCTTTTATTTCCCTTGACTGCAACGTATCTCAAGATCCTTGTTCATAATTAGGTCCAGTTCCTTAAAGATGCATGTGGTAAGTTTTTTTTTTTTCATTTTCCTTTAGTGGGTAAAACTTTTAATGCCCTCCTACTCCCAGGATTGACAAGTTCAAGGACACAGCTTCAGAACATTGAACAAGATAAGAACCATATTTCTTGCTGTCCCATGAAGATGACATCTAGCGTAAGACTGTGACCTTCCCACAGATAAGAGCAATCCAACTCTGAATTACTGAGCTCACGTCTCATGGGGATCCCAAGTTATTATTAGAAAAAGCATCTTTTAAAGGTTTTTTTTTTTTTGGTGTACTTCTGTAAGCTTGCTTGTTTTTGTTTTCTTTATGTTAAGAATCAACTTAAAGGCATGATGCAAGGAGAGATAGTTATAAAATAGTTGAATAACTTAAAAATGAACTCTTTCTACAGTGAGAGGTTTGATTTCTTTTCAAATCAAACTTGTCATCTGTGTTGCGCATTCAGATCAGAATTGATGCCAGAAAAATGCAGTTTGTACTCAACATTAATCATCCTCAGATAGTTTTATGATAGTTTCAATAGACAGTATATGTGTATATCTACACAGAATAATAATATGTCGAAGGCTGCTCTCTTGTCACGAGCAACAAACAGGAGAAGAGTATATTTGATTAGCCTGTCAATCCTCAAGATCTCATATGTTCATGTATGAATGATATGTCAGTATGGAAGATACAATGAGTTCATGCTGTGTTACCAATGTTCTCCTTAACATCCCAAGTGATTCTCTTCTATGCAAACACTACATATTTTATCCGGCAAGAATAATCTATCATCTGGCTGTATTCACATATTCAGAATCATATCGTATTTGATCTCCTATAGTTACCTGACAAATGTCAAGCATGCATAAATAAATCTGTCAAGACAATATAATCTCTTGCTCCTGGTTGTGATTATGTTACCAGATCAGAATAATAATTACACCACGCAATGCTTTATCTAGATAACTTTCTGTTTCATGTGGTGTTCATTTTGCTAGTTGTATTGAAAAGTAAATTTACCTCTACTAAAATCATTCTAAATGTGACATTTCTACATAGGGGTTTTTGCTTATTCATATGTTGCATGCTGAGTTCTGTGCAACACTGGAAAGCAGCTCAAATAGAACATGAATGTTCATATCCATGCACTAAGCCATGCTTGCAAACCACCCTGAAATAGCCCCTGACGCATCATCAGAAGTTCCTTTTCTGATGGATCTGCTACTTCCCTTGAGTTTCTATTGACCAGTCTTCTCACGTTGTCTTTGATATTACTGGAAAAGCAAGAAGAAAATACCAGAGTATCAAGATGGATTGTTCATTGAAGAACATTGATTACAGCAGTCAGCTACAACACACGTTGAAAAAAGGAAAACAAAAAAATGACTTTAATGGCTAAATATGAGAAGTTTCACTGGAGGTGATCCCTTTCCCAACAGTCAAGACCCTTCATCAGGTACAGTGATCTATGACTGGATCTCTCACTGCTTATGGTTCATCTATCCTGTGCCAGATTCATGATTAAGCCCTATTAACTGGGGGCCACACATATTTGTTTACCGGCTAACTTTAAAGGGGACCTAAAGAGTACAAATAAATTCAATCACTGTCAGCACAATCCATAGAAGTTATACAAGAGTAGAATGAATATATGTTTAAAAATTGATCTTTTGTTCCAGAAAAAAAAAACAGGTTTTGTTATTTAGCCAAACCCCTTTTCTTAAAAACAATCTTCAGTCAGATAATTGGAATCAATCAATTTTGTGGATTAATTCCATCAATCTGATCAAATTGGATAGCAGCTTTCCTTCCATTAGTTGGACCGAACGATACTTTCCGATTGATATTTTAATCAAATTGGATGATCGATGGTTCGATGAATTCTATCTTTAATGGACACTTTTAAACTAAGAATTTTTTTGTGGCCAAGCAGGTCCTCGTTTTTCAAGGCACAAAAATAGGCCTTCCTTGGTTACACACATTTCTTCCTTAGCAATGCGCATAACCTTAACTACGGGTGGCCCTGCTCGAGTGAATTATCTCTACCGACATACTTCACTTGCGGCCGCTAAGTAATTTACATTAAAATGTACATTAACACAGTAGCGGCCGCGAGTGAAGTATGGTGGTAGCGATAATTCACTGGGCCACCCGCAGTTAATGTTATGCGCATTGCTAAGGAATCAAAGCCTGTAACTAAGGAAGGCATGCTCCTTACATGGCAGAGAGTTCTGCTATGTAAGGCATGCATAGCGCACCCTACACAACATTAAGCTGTGCTGCTTTAGCAGCACAGCTTGATGAATCAAGCCTAATGTATTTTTGTGCCTTGAAAATGAGGACCTGCTTGGCCCCCAAAAAATTGTCAGCTTTAAGGTGGACATTAACCACTTCCCGACCCACTAACGCACAGAGGCGGCCGGAAAGTGGACCCCGCAAGGACCAGCTCATGCCCAAAGGCGGCGGACTTTGTAGGGGCATGGGCGGCGCGATCGCGTCATTCGTGACGCGATCGGCCGCCGGCGCCTGGCTCCGCCCCCTTGCGCTGTAACCCGCCGGCCGTTCGGAAGCGCCGGCGGGTAACTAGCACCCGGATCGCCGCATACAAAGTGTATAATACACTTTGTAATGTTTACAAAGTGTATTATACAGGCTGCCTCCTGCCCTGGTGGTCCCAGTGTCCGAGGGACCACCAGGGCAGGCTGCAGCCACCCTATGTCGCACCCAAGCACACTGATTTCTCCCCCCCCCCTGCCCCAGATCGCCCACAGCACCCCTCAGACCCCCCCTGCCCACCCCCCAGACCCCTGTTTGCACCCAGTCACCCCCCTAATCAACCATCAATCACTCCCTGTCACTATCTGTCAACGCAATTTTTTTGTTTTGGTCCTAACTACCCCCTGGGGACTCCTGATCACCCCCCTCACCCCTCAGATTCTCCCCAGACCCCCCCCCCCTGTGTACTGTATACCTCTATCCCCCTGATCACCTGTCAATCACCTGTCAATCACCCATCAATCACCCCCTGGCACGGCCACCCATCAATCAGCCCCTAACCTGTCCCTTGCGGGCAATCTGATCACCCACCCACACCAATAGATCGCCCGCAGATCCGACGTCAGATCACCTCCCAAGTGCAGTGTTTACATCTGTTCTCTACCCTAAACACCCACTAATTACCCATCAATCACCCATCAATCACCCCCTATCACCACCTGTCACTGTTACTCATCAGATCAGACCCTAATCTGCCCCTTGCGGGCACCAAATCACCCGCCTACAAGCTCAGATTACCCTCAGACCCCCCCCTTATCAATTCGCCAGTGCAATATTTACATCTGTTCTTCCCTGTAATAACCCACTGATCACCTGTCAATCACCCATCAATCACCCCCTGGCACTGCCACCCATCAATCAGCCCCTAACCTGCCCCTTGCGGGCAATCTGATCACCCACCCACACCAATAGATCACCCCCTGAGACAACCATCAATCACCTCCTGTCACCCCCCCTAGCACTCCTATCCATCAGATCAGGCCCAATACAACCTGTCATCTAAAAGGCCACCCTGCTTATGACCGGTTCCACAAAATTCGCCCCCTCATAGACCACCTGTCATCAAAATTTGCAGATGCTTATACCCCTGAACAGTCATTTTGAGACATTTGGTTTCCAGACTACTCACGGTTTTGGGCCCATAAAATGCCAGGGCGGGATAGGAACCCCACAAGTGACCCCATTTTAGAAAAAAAACACCCCAATGTATTCTGTTAGGTGTATGACGAGTTCATAGAAGATTTTATTTTTTGTCAAAAGTTAGCGGAAATTGATTTTTATTGTTTTTTTTTTCACAAAGTGTCATTTTTCACTAACTTGTGACAAAAAATAAAATCTTCTATGAACTCGCCATACACCTAATGGAATACCTTGGGGTGTCTTCTTTCTAAAATGGTGTCACTTGTGGGGTTCCTATACTGCCCTGGCATTTTAGGAGCCCTAAACCGTGAGGAGTAGTCTAGAAAACAAATGCCTCAAAATGACCTGTGAATAGGACGTTGGGCCCCTTAGCGCACCTAGGCTGCAAAAAAGTGTCCCACATGTGGTATCGCCGTACTCAGGAAAAGTAGTATAATGTGTTTTGGGGTGTATTTTTACACATACCCATGCTGAGTGGGAGAAATATCTCTGTAAATGGACAATTGTGTGTAAAAAAAATCAAACAATTGTCCTTTACAGAGATATTTCTCCACCCAGCATGGGTATGTGTAAAAATACACCCCAAAACACATTATACTACTTCTCCTGAGTACGGCGATACCACATGTGTGGCACTTTTTTACACCCTAAGTGCGCTAAGGGGCCCAAAGTCCAATGAGTACCTTTAGGATTTCACAGGTCATTTTGCGACATTTGGTTTCAAGACTACTCCTTATGGTTTGGGGCCCCTAAAATGCCAGGGCAGTATAGGAACCCCACAAATGACCCCATTCTAGAAAGAAGACACCCAAAGGTATTCCGTTAGGAGTATGGTGAGTTCATAGAAGATTTTATTTTTTGTCACAAGTTAGCGGAAAATGACACTTTGTGAAAAAAAAAACAATTACAATCAATTTCCGCTAACTTGTGACAAAAAATAAAATCTTCTATGAACTCACCATACTCCTAACGGAATACCTTGGGGTGTCTTCTTTCTAAAATGGGGTCATTAGTGGGGTTCCTATACTGCCCTGGCATTTTAGGGGCCCTAAACTGTGAAGAGTAGTCTTGAAACAAAAATGACCTGTGAAATCCTAAAGGTACTCATTGGACTTTGGGCCCCTTAGCGCAGTTAGGGTGCAAAAAAGTGCCACACATGTGGTATCGCCGTACTCAGGAGAAGTAGTATAATGTGTTTTGTGGTGTATTTTTACACATACCCATGCTGAGTGGGAGAAATCTCTCTGTAAATGGACAATTGTGTGTAAAAAAAATCAAACAATTGTCATTTACAGAGATATTTCTCCCACCCAGCATGGGTATGTGTAAAAATACACCCCAAAACACATTATACTACTTCTCCTGAGTACGGCAATACCACATCTGTGGCACTTTTTTGAAGCCTAACTGCGCTAAGGGGCCCAAAGTCCAATGAGCACCTTTAGGCTTTACAGGGGTGCTTACAAATTAGCACCCCCCAAAATGCGAGGACAGTAAACACACCCCACAAATGACCCTATTTTGGAAAGTAGACACTTCAAGGTATTCAGAGAGGGGCATGGTGAGTCTGTGGCAGATTTCATCTTTTTTTTGTCGCAAGTTAGAAGAAATGGAAACTTTTTTTTTTTTTGTCACAAAGTGTCATTTTCCGCTTACTTGTGACAAAAAATAATATCTTCTATGAACTCACTATGCCTCTCAATGAATACTTTGGGATGTCTTCTTTCCAAAATGGGGTAATTTGGGGGGTATTTATACTATCCTGGAATTCTAGCCCCTCATCCCCTCATGAAACATGACAGGGGGTCAGAAAAATCAGAGATGCTGGAAAATGGGAAAATTCACTTTTTGCACCATAGTTTGTAAACGCTATAACTTTTACCCAAACCAATAAATATAGGCTGAATGGGTTTTTTTTTTTTTTTTTTAAACATGTTTGTCCACATTTTTCGTGCTGCATGTATACAGAAATTTTACTTTATTTGAAAAATGTCAGCACAGAAAGTAAAAAAAAAATCATTTTTTTGACAAAATTCATGTTTTTTTTTATGAATATAATAAAAAGTAAAAATCGCAGCAGCAATCAAATAGCACCAAAAGAAAGCTTTATTAGTGAGAAGAAAAGGAGCCAAAATCCATTTAGGTGGTAGGTTGTATGTGCGAGCAATAAACCGTGAAAGCTGCAGTGGTCCGAATGGAAAAAAAGTGCCTGGTTCTTAAGGGGGGTAAAGCCCACGGTCCTCAAGTGGTTAAAGGGATACTGTAGGGGGGTCGGGGGGAAAATGAGCTGAACTTACCCGGGGCTTCTAATGGTCCCCCGCAGACATCCTGTGCCCGCGCAGCCACTTACTGGTGCTCCGGCCCTGCCTCCGGTTCACCTCTGGAATTTCAGACTTTAAAGTCTGAAAACCACTGCACCTGCGTTGCTGTGTCCTCGCTCCCACTGATGTCACCAGGAGCGTACTGTATGGTCTGTGCCTGCGCAGTACGCTCCTGGTGACATCAGAGCAGAGGTGAACCAGAGGCGGGGCCGGAGCATCGGTGACTGGCTGCGTGGGCACAGGACTTCTGCGGGGGACCATTAGAAGCCCCGGGTAAGTTCAACTCATTTTCCCCGACCCCCCTACAATATCCCTTTAAAGAAATTGGCCACCGAATGGCCCCAAAACAATTGTCATTCTGTGTTGACAAAATGCACTAGAAATAAACGCATTGGAACTTCTACTGGTGTGCTAACCTATTTTGGACTGTCACGTTGGATCAGGTGTTGCTTTGCACCCTGGTTATGCACCCAGACGATACCAATGGTAAGGTGTGCAATCTCCAAAACCTACCACTGCATTGACTACTTATACTGGGGACAGATTGGCTATCTATACTAGAGTGCCTATACTTGGCTATCTATACTAGGGGCACCTAAGCCTGATTTCCTATACTTTGCTACTCATACTGTGGGCACCTATACTTGACTACCCATACTGGGGGCACCTATACTTGGTTACTTATACTTGGGACACCTATACTTTGCTTCCTATACTAGGGGCACCCATACCTGGCTACCTATACTGGGGTCACATATTACTGGCTACATATACTAGGGGCACCTATACCTGAATACCTAAATTGGGGCACCTAAATTTGGCTACCTATACTGGGGGCACCTATATCTAGCAACCTATATTGGGGGCAACTTCCAGAATTCCAATGCTGCAAGTGAGGGAAGGATTTTCTACTGAAAAGATCATGCACTAGATGGTTTGAGGAAGGACTGCACAGCTGGGTGTGCTATGTATAAGGCTGTACCTTGTTTATATATAAGGTTCTACCTTTTTCATATATAAGGTTCTAGTTCAATCCTCTTGGCGCCTGCATCTTTTTAGTGTAGCACTTGGAATTCATTAATTCTAATAGAGCAGCCCTGGCACCCGATGGTTGCTGTGACACAAGATGCTCTGCATCTGGATGGATTGTGTAATAATGCCAAAATGAATGAAAACATAAAAAAATCAATAAAACATCTTGACTATTATTATTATTATGTAGTATTTATATAGCACCGGCATCTTCCGCAGTAATTTTACAGAGTATATAAAGTAAGGTCACTAACTGCCCCTCGGAGGAGCTCACAATCTAATCCCTACCAAAGTCATATGTCTATGTATGTATCGTGCAGTGTATGCATCGTAGTCTAGGGCCAATTTTAGGGGGCAGCCAATGAACTTATCTGTATGTTTTTGGGATGTGGGAAGAAACTGGAGTGCCCAGAGGGAAACTCACACTGACATGGGGAGAACATACAAACTCCTTGCAGATGCTGACCTGACTGGGATTCGAACCGGGGAGCCAGCAATGCAAGGCAAACCACTACACCAGCATGATGCCCTTGTCACTGATCCTTTACTAGTGCAGCGCAGCACAACACAATTCTGCTATTTGCATTTTAGGATGGCACCCTTTATTTTATTTATTGAAATGGGCGGCAATAGCCAATACAGAAAAAAGTAACAAACTGCACAATACTGCTGGGCTTTGTACAGAGATACTGCACTCCGCTATAAGTCTCAAGTCAACATTCAATGTTCATACGCAATATGCAATGTATAGATAATAGCACTGTATGTTTCCTGGCTGTAATAAAAAGAAATAAATAGAACATTTAACATAAAGCCCATAGCTTATAAAATGTCCTACTCACATATGGTTTCTGAGATATTTATAGCGCAGTAAAATAAAAATAAGTTTGAATATTTTGTCTCAAATTTACACCACCTCCACTTTTACATATGTCCCTCTCAGCCCAGTGGAAAATGAATGCGTAAATCTGTGCGTCGTTAGTGACAGGAAGACATCCAATCATCTACGGCATAAATAAATGTAAAGTAACGATAAAGAAAAACCGATTCATGAGTCATTTCCTGACATTCCCAAGAACAATAAGATAACCAGCTCTGCCACAAAGACACAGCAATTCATCCGAGGTATGATTTGATAGTGTTTTATTTTATAGTATCAAGTTAATTATTAAAGCAATCCCTGGTGAAGAACCATGCCCATATATCAGGCTTATCAGCCTTTACAGATTTACAACACCCATATTATGGTGTAAGGCATACATTAAATCCTGTGATAATACACATTTTCTATGGATACAGAAATTATATAGTGACCAGTGGTGAGCCTTACTAATAAATCTGTTAAATAATAGGAGACGATTAAAGCAATCTAATAAAAATAAACCAAAATATTTAATTTGAATTGATAAGTTCTCACTATTGAATGGGTTCATGGTAGCGTCTTTCCAAAGCAACTTCCCACTGAGTTTCAGAAGGACCCCAAGCAGTAGTAGTTAATACAGTCCTCCTTGGAGTCAGGGCCCAGAACCTAAGCGATCCTCTAGGCCTAAAGAGGATCTCTGCTCACAGAGAATCCAGGCAGGTCTCAACACCTGTGCACTGCATAAAGCTTTCATTGCGTTCAAAAAGCTGCTGTTAATGCAGCCCTATTTTTATTCTTCTGTGCAAACAGTATTATGCTCTATATATTCAGCATACATTTAATAAAGGCACATGGTAAAAGAGGAGCAAGATAATGCTGATAGTCACTAACCTCCCCCACCTACTCCTACACTAATTTACCTCTAACATATACATAACAGTAACCTACTTTACCCACTCCTGAGGCTACATTCATAGTGTCTATTGTGTGTGTTCCCTGTGATGGCAGGAGTCTAATGCAATGGAACAGGACAGCGATGCTGCATGTTATACTCATGTTTAATTTGGGTATAGTGAGTTATGCAGTCAATAAAAAAAGAATGCTTCATTTCTACTGGTAATGTGTGCACTTACTGGTAATGTGCTAATGCAGTGCATTGTGATACCGCAACATGTAAGACCGCAACGCTCCTGCCACTCTGTGGCATTGCAGTGCAGTAAACTGTGTTACAAAGTGGCCGTTATTCCGCACCAGAATGCTCCACTGTGAACAGGGACTAACACTAATAACCCCACTGTAAATGCCTAACAGTAACCTGATATCACCCCTTGGTGTAGGGCGCATGAGTGGTGCGATCAGAACTGGATGTTTGCTTTGTGACCTCTGTGCCGATCCTGGATAAAAGGCATTAATGACGGCAAAGGGGGGATAGAATTATGCTCGTATTTGCAGTGCCCAGATGCATGACATGTCCAGGAAGACCAGGTGGAAGAGGCAATAAATCAGGTACAAGATCTGCGGCAACACAGATCCCAGCAGGGAACTACAATACACTCCAGGCCCTGCAGAAATCCAAGATGGCACCCGGCTCCTCTGCTTCTTCAATGCTGGAGAGAAACATACAAACGTATTTAGAGAAACTGGGGGCAATAAGGCAGCTCAGAACTCAGAGCTGGTAGCCAGCATCCAGCAAGTCTTCAAGGATGAATTGGCTTCAGCATTGTAAATAATTTCACTACACAGATCCAGAACCTGGGTAACAGGGTAAGAGAGCTTGAAAATAAATATGGCACTAGCTGATGTTTTGGAGGAGAATCAAAGAGTGAACTGCAGGAGCAAGGGATTACTCAGCTTGAACCTCTGTTCAAGAGGCTGGTGGACTTGGAAAATAGAGCAAGACACTCAAATCTGCACATCAGAGGCCTCTCTGTAACCATAATAGCTCTTAAAGAGAAACCATGACCAAGGATTGAACTTCATCCCAATCAGTAGTTGATACCCTCTTTCCCATGAGAAATATTTTCCTTTTCTCAAACATATCATCAGGGGGCTCTGTATGGCTGATATTGTGGTGAAACCCCTCCCACAGTGTGATGTCTGGACCATGGTGCTGACATCACACTGTGGGAGCCTTGTTGCATTGTGGGAAATAACAGCTGTTACCAACTGCCAAAAAAGCAAGCAGCAGCTACTTCCACTGACATCAACTTCCAGCAGTAAAAATTTCACCATATGATAAATGTCAGAATGAAAATCAGGGAGAGGAAATATTTTACAATGGCAAATACAGACTAAATCATTTATACATAATTATTGTAAAAATTAAGCACTTCAGTTCATTACCTTATTTTCCCTGGAGTTCCTCTTTAAGGACTTTGCACTAAAACTTGTTTTTGCCCTGCTGCCCTAAGTAGACACTGCTAACTTCCAAACTGACAGAATCCATAGGGAGCCTGGGAGATCCAGAAACCCGAACCTCCTAAGGGATGTTATCGTAAATTGTACTACAGCAAAAGACCAGATATTAGCCACTGCTCATCACCTGGTATCATTCCCAGGGGTCCCCACCTCAATACAAATTTACTTTAAACTAGCCCCAGCTACACTCTTGAAGCTGAAAATGCTACTCCCGGTAGCTTTAGTCCAATGCCAAGAACACATAATATGTAAATGGGTATTCTCTTGTCAGCTCCTGTTCCAGCATGGTGGCACCCCACATGCTATCAGAACTTTTGAGGAGGGTAAACGGTTCTTCGAGAGTGCAACCGCTCTTCTTAGGCCAGTCAATCATTTATATCTGTACTCACTTCCACTGCTAAAAGGAGCCATTGCACCAGACATCACATAATCTCATAGACGTCCTTGCTATATCCAGTTAGGGGTCAGTATGATGTGAAGATCAGAGAAGGGTTTCTAATATTTTAATGTTGGCTCTACATTATGATAGCTTATTATCTATGCTTACTTTCTCAGGGTTTGTTTTATACTGATTAGTCTTTCCCCATCTAGATCTGTTATATCATGCAAGCTTAAAACTTTCTGTCTCACTATGTAAATCTTACATTTTTATGTTTGATGCTTTGTCTTTTTAAGAATTGGTTTTATTTGTTACATGAGAGTGTAAAGATCGGTGTCAGCACACAGAGAGAATCTGATTATTGATGATCTGCAGAATCATCAACAATACAGCTGTATACTTGATTATGGATGATCTGCAGAATCACCAATAATACAAGTATTACTAACCTCTGGACACCTAATGAAGTGTAAGTGATTAGTGCAACTGTAGGCTATCTCTCGTGGGGCGAGAGATACAGACAACTTAGGCCAGGGACCACCTGAGGAGCAGGTGGCCCTCGGCTGTGCAGGGACTATCTCATTAAGAGAGGGGATAGAGATATTCTGGCAGCCAGTAATTCTCTGGTAAACTAGTAATCAGACTGTACTGCAGCCAGGAGACTCCTATGGGATAGAGGCCACTGGCTGCACTGCAGGAAGGACTCTCTGAGGAGCAAGAGGTCCTTCCAGCTAACTGACACTTGGTGGAATAGTATCACGGGTAGTACAGACAGACTGAACACTCGAGGGGTGAGTGACAGTCAGAAGGGTCGGGCAGGCCAGGTCGGTAACACACGAGCAGATAAGGTACAAAGACAGGAGACTGATTCGGTAACCGGGTACAGGCAAGGTTGGCAACTGGTAAGCAGATAGGCAGAGGTACCGAATCAGAAAGCAAGGGAGAGGTCAACAGAGCAAATGGTCTTAACAGATATAAAGCACAATCCTAGTCTGCGGTGTGAGGTCCTTGGTCTCGACACCCAGGAACTAGTCTAAGGAATAACACAGTATCCTATGCTTGGGTGTGAGGTCCTTGGTCTCAACAACCTGGAACTGGTTTAAGGTATAACACAGCAATGACACAGTAATCCTAGGCTTGGGTGTGAGGTCCTTGGTCTCAACACCCCGGAACTGGTCTAAGGTATAACACAGCAATGACACAGTAATCCTAAGCTTGGGTATGAGGTCCTTGGCCTCAACACCCTGGAACTGGTCTAAGGTATAACACAGTAATGACACAGTAATCCTAAGCTTGGGTGTGAGGTCCTTGGTCTCAACACCCTGGAACTGGTCTAAGGTATAACACAGTAAATAACAAGAGTGTAATCTGGCTAAGTGTGAATTCCCAGGTCCACCTGGTTCTAACACACTGTAGGATCTGACTGAGGTCTGAGTGCTCACATGTAAGTATTCGCAATGGCAGACAACCAGCAACTGACAGGCAAGATGTATACATACTCCAGCGCTCCTCAGCGCCGCACCCAACCACTCAGCCAGTCAGGAGTTCCGCTGGAATCAGCTGATCGTCCTGGTCAGCTGACACCTCTCCTGCTGGCATAAAGGTTCTGCCTTCTAGCGCGCACGCGCGCATAGCTCTCCATCTGTGTGCACTAGAAGGCCCAGGCAAACCAGACGTATGCTGCTGTGCGGAAACCGCCGGTCTGAACGCGGAGACAGCCGCCCCACAGCCAGACCGCGCGGCGGCATCTCCGCTATTCATTACAGAGACTTTCTGGGGTTTGGGAATTTTTGCTCTTCCTCAAGACACCCTCACCTAGTTACAATTGTTACTTCCAACAAAAAAAGTTTTGTTATGTCTTGTTATTTGTTTATTACTCATTCCGTTACTATTATTGTAAACGTTTGGTGGTTGACTCTTGCAACTCCATGCAACTCCCCTACCACTGATAATGCCAAATTCACACGTTTTGACCTCACTCAAAGTTCTTCCCATAAATGTATGTGGGTATAACTCGCCCCCCAAAAAAAGGAAGGCCTTTATTGACTTCATAAAGCATTCTCCAGATTTGATCTGCCTTCAGGAGGCACATTTGTCTCAGTCCTCATACCAAAGTTCTTTCATGCGAGATATAATACAATGTCTATGTCCAATGCCGAAAAATAGCATGAGGCAGCACTGGCGTACCAATAGGGGATGCGACCCTTGCTGCTGCGGAAGGGCCCGGGGCACCCCTAGGGCCCGCTCAGGGACTTTTGTGGGGAAGGAGGGGTTGCAGCATAAAAGGAGAGCATGGCCGAAGATCGGTGGGGAGGGGGGACATTCCCCCCCCCCCTCACCTCGGGCTCTCCTCTCAGCGCTTTCCCTCTTGCAATCATTGGTGGCAGCGGTGGTGGCGGCAGGCTGAACACAATACCTCCTTCTCGGCGGAGGTCTTCCGATTTCTAAGAGCTTCATGCTACTTCCTGTTTACACAGGAAGTTACATGAAGCACTTAGTGATCGGAAGTTACATGAAGCACTTAGTGATCAGAAGACCTCCGGCGAGAAGGAGGTAATGTGTTCAGCCTGCCGCCGCTGCTGCTACCAATGATTGCAGGAGGGAAAGCACTGAGAGGAGAGCCTGAGGTGAGGGAGGGGATGTCCCCCCTCCCCACCGATCTGCGGCCATGCTCTCCTCTTATGCTGCGAGTCTGCGACCCCTCCTGCCCCACAAAAGTCCCTGAGCGGGCCCTAGGGAGGTGGGGGCGGGGGCGGATTTTTTTTTGCAGGGGGGCCCGGGGATTTCTAGGTACGCTCCTGGGGGGCAGCAATCTTATTTAAAACTTCCTTACTTCTAGAGATTACAGATGCATTTGCTGACCCCAATTGGGCAATATATCTCCATTAGGTGATCCCTATATTTTTAAAAATATTTGTCTAATTAACCCATTCAGGTTCCGTCGTTTTCACGTGAGAAATGTTCACCTCCCATTCATTAGCCTATAACTTTATCACTACTTATCACAATGAACTGATCTATATCTTGTTTTTTCCGCCACCAAATAGGCTTTCTTTTGGGGTACATTTTGCTTAGAGCCACTTTACTGTAAATGCATTTCAACAGGAAGAATAAGAAAAAAATGGAAAAATTCATTATTTCTCAGTTTTCAGCCATTATAGTTTTAAAATAATACATGCCTCCATAATTAAAACTCACGTATTGTATTTGCCTATATGTCCCGGTTATTACACCATTAAAATTATGTCCCTATCACAATGTATGGCGACAATATTTTATTTGGAAATAAAGGTGCATTTTTTCCGTTTTGCATCTATCACTATTTACAAGTTTAAAATAAAAAAAAATATAGAAATATTTCATCTTTAAATTGATATTTAAAAAGTTTAGACCCTTAGGTAAATATTTACATGTTGTTGTTTTTTTTTTATTGTAATGTTTTTTGTTTTTTTATAGTAAACATTTTATTTGGGTAGTTTTGGGAGGGTGGGAGGTAAACAATAGGTTTGTAATGTAAATGTGTGTTGATTTTCATTTTTTTTTATTTTCAGTTGTAGTATTACTTTTTGGCCACAAGATGGCGGCCATGAGTTTGTTTACATGACGTCACTCTAAGCATAACACACGCTAATGGCCCATACTCACGGGCGAGAAATGTGGCCTGTCGCCAGCACACGTGAGCGTGTGGGCGACAGGCCGGCGACAGCTTCTCGCCAGGTCCCTCCGCGTACACACGCGGAAGAGGGACCAGCGGCAAGGCGGAAGCTGTCGCTGACGTTCCTCCTCCCCCCGCCGGAAGCTCCATGTACCTACATGGAGGTTGCTGTCGCTAGTCCGCGTACTCACGCGGACTAGCGACAGTTGCGGCGGGGGGGCAGCGGCGACTGTCGCCATGCGATTGAAAGTTTCAATCGCATGGCGACATGAGCGGCGGGCGACAGTTCGGGGTGCGCGCGTGTGCGACGGACCATACTCACGGGCGACCTGTCGCCGCAACACGCGCGCGCCGCGTGTTGAGGCGACAAAAGTCCCTCGTGAGTATGGGCCATTAGAGTGACACATCGGGGAGGGAACAGCCAGAAAAGGCGCAGCTTCCGAGAGAAGCTGTCGCTTTTTCAGCGGGGGAGAGGAATCAGTGATCGGCACCGTAGCCCGATTCACTGATTGCCTGGCTACCGAATCCGCAGCCGTGAGCGCGCGTGCACGCGCGCGATCGGCCGCGGGAGCGCGCGGTAGCGCGCATGGTTCCTGGACGTAGTTTCTACGTCCAGGAACCAAAATAGGTTAACATGTATGCCTTACCCGAGTCCTCTCTTCCAACTTTCTACATGATACAGACACGACTCGACATACCCCTTGATACCCACTTCCTTTGGTGTGAAGATTTTAATGTATTCCTAAATGGTCACCTCGACAAATCTAAACCCTCACATGACAAATTGACTAAGGAACAAAGCTCCAGATTTCAAACAGCAATGGAAGATGAGTTCTTAGTAGACATATTTTCTCTTAGGTGATAGTTTTACAACTTGTCATAAGATGCCTTTTAAGTCGCTAGCAAGCAAGAAAATACTCAAAATAAATTTGAAGTTGAAAAAAGCTAAAAATGTAGTTTACAGAGAAGATGAAAATGATCTTCTAGGAGATAGCTCAGGTGAAAAAATTAATTGCATATGGGCCCTGTTGAGAGATATCCATGGCATTAAAACTCATTTCTCCAGAGCTCATAAGGTCTATTCCAAGATAGACCACATTCTGACCTCCTGTGTCCCAGCTATCCTATACAATAAAATGCAAGTGTCCCTGAGTCATCAACTGAATGGTTGTGTGTCCCTGGCTTTTTTTTGTACTGAGCATGTGTGCAGCCAGGGTAGTTAGGACACAGGACTGGATCTGACAGTTTGCTGAGTGTGGTTGACAGAAGTTCTCATTGCATTGTGGGAAATAACAGCTTTTTCCTACTGTGCCAAGCAAGCAGCTACCTGTGTGCATATATTTCAGACAGTGGTAGGGAACGAGCAAGCAGGATGAGTATGTGTGCGCATTGCAGGGGTTAGCGGCTGTGGCCTAGCTCCTGTTTTTTAACAGGCGGGTCTTTTTACTAGTCCTTTATATTAGACATATAACTGTTGCGTGGACGGACCATGACAGGTTTTGATGTGCCTAGACCTTAAATTAAATGTCCAACAACTCCCCGCTTGGAGGACTAATGCGAATTTGTTGAAATATGAATACAGACACTTTCTTCAGGCTTCTCTGAGGACTGGCCTTCTTTTATGTCAGGCATGAAGGATGGCGTGACAAGCTGTATGGAGTTAATTTATTGGAAATAGTTGAAATATTCGAAATGTTGACATTTTAGTACACAAAAAGTTTAAAATGTAATAGATCCTTTTGTAATGACACACATTTTGGTCTCTGCAAAAGTGGCTGCAAATAACAATTTTTTGAGGCAGGTGAGTTAGCCATACTAAAGACCTTTATTTGAAAAATCTAGAAACTATATGGGATTTGTAACAAACATATCTGGTGTTGTCTCTGGAGGCTGCTCTGACAATGTTAAGCAGCTGCAAGAAGCTTCCTCTTTTCTTTGTTCAGACGCATCCCCGGCTCCCCTGTAGATGTGAATCAGCGTGTTGTTTCTTGCAGTTTCCCTAGGAGGATGCGCGCAGCTCAGAGCTGCCTTTATAGGTTAAGGAGGGGTGTCTGAGGTGTGTCAGCTTATTCCTGTAGTCAGCTGACACTTGCTGCAGGAATGTTGCTGATTTTCCTGGGGTCTTAGTCTGTGATCTATTCCTTCTATATAAGCCCAGGGCATTCAGTTACTCGCTGTCCGTTATAGCTATCAGTACGCTCAGCGCTGGACCTTGCCTTGCTAGTGTGCCTAAGTCAGCTAGTTTTTCAGAGCTATATATATATATGCAGACCCTGCCGATATATATATACTCTAGTTAGATCAGTCTTGTATATTGTATATTGTATATTATATTGTATATTCTTCTGATTGCTATCCTGTGTATGACCCGGCGTTCCCCTCACTTTGATTGGTCTCATCTGTCCTGTATTATAGACATTTGATACTCGTTTCTGACCTCGGCCTGTTTACTACTCTGTCTCTGCCTTGTCCTCCCTGTACTGCAGTCATCTGATACTCGGTTCTGACCTTGGCCTGTTAACGACTCTGATTTGGTCTGACTCATGGTACCTCTGTTTCTGATACATGGATGACCTTTGGCTATCCCCGACTTCTCGATTTCTATAGATCTGCTAAATACCTAGTGCCCCAGGAATTACAGGATTTTTGGCATTTACACATAGAGAAAAGCCTCGGTGTAAAATATGTAATTTTTGCAGAACATTATGCCCTTGGTCCTTCTCTGCCATGCCACTGCCGGGGTTTTAGTACACTTTCTACACCTTCCTTAAAGGGAACCAGAGAGGAATGGGGGGTGAAAAAAGGAAAAGATTTTATACATACCTGGGGCTTCTTCCAACCCCATAAGCCTGAATCGCTCCCACGCCGCCGTCCTCCACTTCCTGGATCCGCCAGTTCCGGGCCCGTCACTTCCAGCGGACGCGGCCAATTGTCCGCATCACAGGGGCTCCCTCTATACCCGTACGCATGCGGCTGCGCAGTAGGCAGCCGCACGCGTACCTGTATAGACGGAGCCCACTGTGATGCGGAGAATTGGACACGTCCGCTGGTCGACTGGCGGTAATGATGGGACCCGGTATCGGCGGTTCCAGGCAGCGGAGGACGGCGGCGTGGGAGAGATCCGTGCGTATGGGGCTGGAGGAAGCCCCAGGTATGTATATTTGATCCTCTCTGGTTCCCTTTAAAGAAATTGTGGCTGCAGAGATACTGTAAAGATTTCAGAAGTTTGCCTGCAATTAAAGTCAATGGAGCTCACATCAAATGATCAGTTTGTGGACATTCATGGTAACGTTCGCAGACGAGTTTGCAAAATCACAATGTTCAGACATCTCTACTGGGAAAACATCTCTCGGGGACCTCAACCTTGTGCAGACATGTTGCATGGTAACCAGTGGTTTCCCAGACTCTTTGCAAGCTTGGACTAAAAAGAGAAGCATATGATGCAATATCTGTTGATACATTCATTTTATTGCTATCCTTTTTCTTTATGTTCCTAACCTTATCTTTCAAAATTAATTTCACTGTAAAGTGATTGTAACAAATAAAATCATTTTATAAAAGTTATTTATATTAAGTTTTGTCTTTGGGGTAACCCAGCTAGTATCCTGGTAATAGACTCTTGAGTCAGGACACAGGCCATAAAGAGGATTTTCGCTGTGTATTACATGATTAGTCTTCTCTATTCAGCTGGCAGCTGTACACCAATGTTGGGTTGAGCTATTTAAGCTAGTTTGTAAAGTTCATCGGTACTGGTTACTTTCAGCTATCTATTGGGCATGTACTGTGAATAGCCAATTGTTCATATTGTGGTTGGGTCAGAAACCTGTACTGTATGCTGTTTCATGCATGTACTTTAGCTTTCAGCTTAATAGTTCTGAATGGTAGTAATCTGTCTAGTGTAACATTTTTTTTTTCAATACATTTTTATTGGATTTTTTTAAGAAATAAAGAAAAAAATACAGACACATAGGCGGCCCTGGGGCCAAAATGCAAGCCAGTATAAGTTGGTTCAGTAACATTTATTGAGATGCACATATGCACAATGCACATTTCGGAAGAAGGGAGAACGTGAAAGAGTGCTTTCCTCATGCCTATTGACTTCACTGCATTTCATAAAAATGTGCTTTTGCATGCCCATATATTTTTCCCAAATCTTGTATCTTCGCCAACAAAGAAAATGATCATCATCACTCATAACTCTTATTGATTATCTCTAGGTAAGATCCGGAGGACTTTGCAGCTGGCTACAATTCAAATGTATACAGCTATTCACTCACTGAACTCTTTATTAGGAACATTTATATACCTTTTTATTCAAGCAGTTGTTTAATCCGTTAATTGAGTGATAGCAGAGCAGTGCATAAAATCATGCAGATGCAGGGTAAGAGCTGCGTTTGATATTCACACAATACCAAAACAAGGAAATGATGTGATATCCTTATTTGTGTCTGTGGAGTAAGGCGCAGTGGGGTGTGGTGTGATGTACTGAAGGCATTTTAATGCACAGAGCAATGCACTTGTAAGACTATGCAACATTCAAAGTGCATCGAGTCAGAGATGGACTAAGATGAAATGGGACCCTAAGCAAGGTAGTGGTCTTTTTGGTAACCTGAAATGAGAAGTCAGAGAAAGTGGTTGGTGAGCCCCTTAACACCTACCAGGCCCCAGGCACCTGCCTAGCTTGCCTGGTGGATAATCCTACTCTGCATCCGGTGTGACACAATGCAGTGGACACCAGTATTCCAAGGCAGTGCATATCTTGCATTGAATGTATGCTTCACTGTATGAGACCCAACACTCGCGTAACACAGAATGCAGATTTTTCCTTCCGTTACATTCCTGTTTTTACAGGGAATGTAATACAGCTCCCACTTTGAATATAACCTTCTTGTCAGAGGCCCAAACTGGCTAGTGTGAGTGTTTTGTTATCTGCTTATCTCCTGGAATTCTCACGTTCAATAGTCTCTAAAGTTTGCACAAAATATGTGCTAAAATGTAAGTGTATGGCAGTTGAATGGATGAAATCACCTGTTGATAGCTGAGGTCAAAGGAGAATGGTCAGAATGATTTGAGGCAAAAGAAAGGATGTGGTGATGATGAGATAAAAGTCCAGAAAGTACAACATATGGAATCATGTTGTGTTCTATTCCTATCAGCCAAGCTGAGAATGAAGAGGGAACATGGTTGCTAAAAAATAGAAGCCATAAAAATGGTTGTTTGGTCTGACAAATATATATTTCTTCTAATAAACAAAGATGATAGGGTGTACACTGCATGAATCCAGACACCCAACCTACTTATAGCCAATAGTACAGGTTAGTGATGGAATGCTACAAATAATGCAAAAGCCTTAAATTAAGTTATGGCCAGTTTGAGGGCAACACCTAGACTGGGCACTGGAATAAACCAGCAGGTCCCCCTCAGCTGGTTAAAGCAGTAAAGTATTGTACCATGTTAGCCACCAGCAAAAGCAAGAAATTTTAAATCAGGATGATATCATTTATTGGCTAACTTAAAATAATAATCGTAAGCAAGCTTTCGGCTGCGCAGCCTTCGCAAACAGGGATGAGCAGAAACTACGCCAGTGCAAATTTAAGCATCATAGTTCACATCTACGCATCTTAGTTTGTAGGTGAAGTTTCAAAACTACGCTTATGAATTTATGCGTACCGAAGTACCGCAACACGTAGCTTACGCCCACTATGCGTAGTTAACATGTGTATTGTGTAGTGAACTACGAATGCGTTACTCGTGTCTAATTTCCCACGTGCGATTGTATGCTTACAAATCTACGCATTGGAAAGGGGAATGTACGCATAGAAGAGTTCCTGGTATAAACAATTAAAGAGGAATGAATGCGTAAAATGTTCTACATACGGACATAAGCATCCGCATACACTACGCTTCGCACTAGGCGTAATTGTGTATTTTAACGCGTATTCTACAAAATGCATACGAAGCGAATATTTGATTTCGAAGCCGTAGCTTGGCGAAGCGTAATTGCGTAAAAATACGCGTAGTTCCAGCGTAGCGAAGTTGGCTGACTATGACCATCCCTTTTCGCAAACAGGATTGAAGTCTGACAAAGGCTGCATAGCCAAAGCTTGCTTACGCTTATTCTTTTAAGTTAGCCCATAAATGGTATCATCCTGACTCAAAACTTCTTGCTTCAGCTGGTTAAAATGATCCCTGTCTCTACTCAGCATAAGAATCATAACTATATTAGGTGTGTGAAATTGCAATTGCATGTTTAAGCCCTGATTTTACTTACCACTTACTTATAAACCTCCTGTGTTACCCATAGTCCTATTACCAGCCTTCATGGTAGCAGGATTTGCAGACATGTGCACCAAAAACTCTTCTGTGCTATCTTCCTGCCTTGAAATACTGACATCTAGTGTTGGAAAACAGCATTAAAATCATAGCTTAAAGGATACATGAGGCAAATAAAAAAATCAGATTTACTTACCTGGGTCTTCCTCCATCCCATAGAAGCCTATGTTTTCCTTGCCACAACTCCACTCTTAGGCAGTCTCCTGGGGTCCCTACCCATAGCGGCTGCTGACCTGGCCAGGTAGGCAGCCTCTGCACATGCACGAGTGTGCAGCTGTGGCGGGAGCATTCTGCAATGGCGCAGAGGTACTGCATCTGTGCAGACTGCTTCCGGCCATGGGAGCCCATCCGCTACAAAGGGGAGCAGAGCTGAGCTGTGGTAAGGGACAACATGGCCTTCTAGGGAATGAAGGAAGCCCCATGTGTAAGTAAGTAAATCTGATTTTTTTCAAAATTTGCCTCACGCATCCTTTAACTACTTAAGCCTTTTGGACGTAGCTCCGTTAGCCGGGAGATCAATGAATGGGAACACAGTTCCCATTCATTGATCTAAGTCCCCGTTAGAAAGACCGACGGCTTCTATGAGACGTCGCGATCGTTCTATGTAACACATCCCCTCTTCACTTCCTGTAAGCTTACCATACGCTTACTAGATGCCTAAAAAAATGACTGAGGCCATCTTGTAGTTAAGCCTATTAACTATTAACATACCAGGCTTAACTGTGTAATAACTTTTTGTTCTTGCATCACATTTTTGTTTGCATTTCCCCTCAAATGATTTTTCATTCTATGTGTGATTCTGTAATTGTGCTAAACTGTAATATAATTAGCAATGCCAAACAAAGAAGAGTCTGAGCTGGCAGGCACTTCAGGATAAAACTGTCACCACTTTATTCACTCAGCAAAGAATACAAAGTCACTAATATGCATCCAGCAACTTGTGACACTTTACACTGACACTTTGCACTGACATAGGCAATACAATTCCAGCAGCTCCAGCTGTAAGTAGCAGCAAAGCAGATTGCAAAGCACATGACATGTGGGGAGCAATGATTCAGACAGTGCAGGCTATACCTGTGTGACATGGGTGGTGGCAGAAGCCGATCTGGGTGAAAGCGCCAGTGCTCAGGAGTCCTACAGGGCGACAGCCCTGACAGCCGTTTCGCTCGGATATTCCGTGGGCCTTATCAGAGGGGCAGCGTCGCGCTATCTGGATCCCGGGTGTAGCGTAATTCGGGCAGCCAACATGGCCGGTCTGGGCACAACATGGGCTTATGTCGCGTCTGCAACGGCGTCTTCCGCCTTTATGGCGTCACGCTGTCACGCTTGCGGGCCTCCTACTGCCCTCAATCCTAACGTCATGCATGTGCACAACTACGTTCCGTGCCTGCGCATGGCCCGAGAACCACGCCTGTTGCCATCTTGTGGCCAAGATGCTAACTGCATCTAACAAAATCCAGAAACCGCTAATGAGCCTCAGCGCTTCCATCTCCCAGATCCTAGAAAAGACGAACGTGATGGATACAGTGGCAAAGGAGGAGGAAGTAAAGGTAAACAGACTATCACTCTTCCTATCACTATCCCTCCACCCATACAGTGCAACCTACTAAACAGACCCAAAACTTATCACAACATTGCTTATATTCCATATTTTACATACACTCGATCAATTGGTTTTACTTCTAATAAGAATATAAATTAGTTGATTATATAAATCCGTACAAAAATGGATAACAATAAATATTTTATCAAATTGAACTGCAATTAATATAGATCTTATGAATCAATGAGTCAGATACAATATTTCAATCCAGTCCATATTTAGGGAGAAGAAGGAAGATTTCTTGGGGGAAGATTTTTTGGGGAAAGACGGAGGGGGAACAACCTTCGTCCAAAAGAGCTAGACATCATTAATAATCAACCAAACTAGCAACCAATCAGAGAAAGCACGTCAAGTCGTTCCGGTCATTGAGTCCTAACGGACCCAAAGCTTCGGTTAAGCTAATTAACCGAGCCTCTTTCTGCAACAAAATATTTTCCCTATCTCCTCCTCTACTATTTAGGGGAACATGTAATAAACCTACACCTCTCATTTCAGAGGTCCTCCCTCCATGAACCTCATTCATATGTTCAATTATTTGTGGGCACCCCACTCCTGAACTGACTGACTTGACGTGTTCTCTAATCCGTCGCTGTAAACTTTGAGTTGTCATGTCGATATAGCAGTGGTGCTCAGCAGAGCTCGAATATTCGAGTAGCTCGAATATTCGAGCTCTTTTTCAGCTATTCGAGCTCGGTATTCGAGCTCCGAATAGCTGGAGCTATTCGAATGGGCTATCCGAGTACACTCGAATAGCCCATTCACTATTCGAGCTATTCGAGCAACCCGGCGCTATTCGAGCTCGGTACTGAGCTCGTATAGCGTCAAAGCCCAGATTGATGTCCTTAGAGCCAATCAGAGGGCTCCCAGGCCCTCTGACGGCAGCCAATCACAGAGGGGGACCCTGGCCAGCCCCTACCCTATAAATAGCGGCCGCCATGTTCCGTTTCTCCATGCTTGCCTGAGACTTGTACAGAGAGAGAGTTGCTCCTTTGTGCTTTGGCTTAGCAAGTGCTCTATTGTGATCATTTACCTAGCGTTTTTGCTCACCTACACCTGCCATATACACCTATATTGTTGTTAGTTAGATAGACATTGTATTTTAGTTAGTAGCTTGTGTGTTACATTAGAGACAGGAAGCTGCTGCAAGCTTACAGGTTTAGGCCTCAGGGGGGCCTTGCCTCTGTGGGCAGCTGTCCTCTGTTTATTTCTCTCATCTATACCAGTATTTCTGCTGTCCTTTACTAATAGTATTGTAGTTATACTGTACTAGGAGTAGGACACTTACTGACTGTCACTGTTTATAGGCTACTAGCTAGCTCCTGCGTGTGTGCACTCACTCACTGTCTGTGTGTACACACACTCTATTTCCTTCTGATTACTGATAGATTATTGTTATTTAGTTGTACTTACTTACTACTTACTCTTACTGTACCCGTAGGGACACTCACTGTCACTGTTCATATAGGCTACTAGCTCCTGCGTGTGCGCACTGCACTCACTGTCTGAGTGTACACACACAACACACACTCTATTTCCTTCTGACGGGCTGATTGATTATCGTAATTAGTTAGTTGTACTTACTGTTACTACTTACTCTTACTGTACTAGGAGTCTAGGACACTCAGTCACTGTCCATAGGCTACTAGCTCCTGCGTGCGTGCACTCACTGTCTGAGTGTACACACACCCACACTCCATTTCCTTCTGATCGCTGATTGATTATCGTAATTAGTTAGTTCTACTTACTGTTACTACTTACTCTTACTGTACTAGGAGTCTAGGACACTCAGTCACTGTGTTCATAGGCTACTAGCTCCTGCGTGCGTGCACTCACTGTCTAAATGTACACACACCCACACTCCATTTCCTTCTGATCGCTGATTGATTATCGTAATTAGTTAGTTGTACTTACTGTTAATACTTACTCTTACTGTACTAGGAGTCTAGGACACTCAGTCACTGTCCATAGGCTACTAGCTCCTGCGTGCGGTCACTCACTGTCTGAGTGTACACACACCACCCACACTCTATTTCCTTCTGATCGCTGATTGATTATTGTAATTAGTTAGTTCTACTTACTGTTACTACTTACTCTTACTGTACTAGGAGTCTAGGACACTCAGTCACTGTGTTCATAGGCTTCCAGCTCCTGCGTGCGTGCACTCACTGTCTGAGTGTACACACACCCACACTCCATTTCCTTCTGATCGCTGATTGATTATTGTAATTAGTTAGTTCTACTTACTGTTACTACTTACTCTTACTGTACTAGGAGTCTAGGACACTCAGTCACTGTGTTCATAGGCTACTAGCTCCTGCGTGCGTGCACTCACTGTCTGAGTGTACACACACCCACACTCCATTTCCTTCTGTTCGCTGATTGATTATTGTAATTAGTTAGTTCTACTTACTGTTACTACTTACTCTTACTGTACTAGGAGTCTAGGACACTCAGTCACTGTGTTCATAGGCTACTAGCTCCTGCGTGCGGTCACTCACTGTCTGAGTGTACACACACCACCCACACTCTATTTCCTTCTGATCGCTGATTGATTATTGTAATTAGTTAGTTCTACTTACTGTTACTACTTACTCTTACTGTACTAGGAGTCTAGGACACTCAGTCACTGTGTTCATAGGCTACTAGCTCCTGCGTGCGTGCACTCACTGTCTGAGTGTACACACACCCACACTCCATTTCCTTCTGATCGCTGATTGATTATTGTAATTAGTTAGTTCTACTTACTGTTACTACTTACTCTTACTGTACTAGGAGTCTAGGACACTCAGTCACTGTCCATAGGCTACTAGCTCCTGCGTGCGGTCACTCACTGTCTGAGTGTACACACACCACCCACACTCTATTTCCTTCTGATCGCTGATTGATTATTGTAATTAGTTAGTTCTACTTACTGTTACTACTTACTCTTACTGTACTAGGAGTCTAGGACACTCAGTCACTGTGTTCATAGGCTTCTAGCTCCTGCGTGCGTGCACTCACTGTCTGAGTGTACACACACCCACACTCCATTTCCTTCTGATCGCTGATTGATTATTGTAATTAGTTAGTTCTACTTACTGTTACTACTTACTCTTACTGTACTAGGAGTCTAGGACACTCAGTCACTGTGTTCATAGGCTACTAGCTCCTGCGTGCGTGCACTCACTGTCTGAGTGTACACACACCCACACTCCATTTCCTTCTGATCGCTGATTGATTATTGTAATTAGTTAGTTCTACTTACTGTTACTACTTACTCTTACTGTACTAGGAGTCTAGGACACTCAGTCACTGTGTTCATAGGCTACTAGCTCCTGCGTGCGTGCACTCACTGTCTGAGTGTACACACACCCACACTCCATTTCCTTCTGATCGCTGATTGATTATTGTAATTAGTTAGTTCTACTTACTGTTACTACTTACTCTTACTGTACTAGGAGTCTAGGACACTCAGTCACTGTGTTCATAGGCTACTAGCTCCTGCGTGCGTGCACTCACTGTCTGAGTGTACACACACAACACACACTCCATTTCCTTCTGATCGCTGATTGATTATTGTAATTAGTTAGTTCTACTTACTGTTACTACTTACTCTTACTGTACTAGGAGTCTAGGACACTCAGTCACTGTGTTCATAGGCTACTAGCTCCTGCGTGCGTGCACTCACTGTCTGAGTGTACACACACCCACACTCCATTTCCTTCTGATCGCTGATTGATTATTGTAATTAGTTAGTTCTACTTACTGTTACTACTTACTCTTACTGTACTAGGAGTCTAGGACACTCAGTCACTGTGTTCATAGGCTACTAGCTCCTGCGTGCGTGCACTCACTGTCTGAGTGTACACACACCCACACTCCATTTCCTTCTGATCGCTGATAGATTATTGTAATTAGTTAGTTCTTCTTACTGTTACTACTTACTCTTACTGTACTAGGAGTCTAGGACACTCAGTCACTGTGTTCATAGGCTACTAGCTCCTGCGTGCATGCACTCACTGTCTGAGTGTACACACACAACACACACTCTATTTCCTTCTGATCGCTGATTGATTATCGTAATTAGTTAGTTCTACTTACTGTTACTACTTACTCTTACTGTACTAGGAGTCTAGGACACTCAGTCACTGTCCATAGGCTACTAGCTCCTGCGTGCGTGCACTCACTGTCTGAGTGTACACACACTAAATTTACTTGTGATTACTACTGATTATTGTAACTGCTAGTTGTACTTCCTGACTGTTACTACTTACTTACTGTACTAGGGGACACTCACTCAGTCACCTCACCAACCAACCCACTCCATTAAAGTACCCCACTTTTCAGCCGCCCTTTTAAAAAACTTTTCTCTATACGCCCAAAACATTGAAGATGTCTGGAAGTGGCAGCCAGCGCGGTTTGGGCAAGGGGAAGGGCAGCAAGGGAATCAGGAGGAGAGGGAGCAGCATTGTGGCAAGCCGCGGCCGCGGGCGCGCCACCATGCACAGTTCCGCAGCAGCAGCAGCAGCGTCAGTGGCTAACATTCCTCCCATAGCCACTGGCCGTGGACGCCTTGGGCGCCGCCCAGCAGGAGCATCTGCAACTCACGCTGCAGAGACACAGCAGCAGCAGCGTGTAGCACCTGCTCCCATTTTCCTCCAGCCGGGTCGGAAACGTCCCATTGAGGAAAAGGATGCAGACACTGTGGTGCAACTCATGACGGAGGATGAGCAGCCCGCCATCAGCTCTGCATCCGAGGCCTCCACCCTCACCACCACCACCACCACCACCCCTGTTCGCAGCAGCCGCCCAGCAGGGTCTGGGGAGGAGGCCAGTTCACCGTCACTCGCCGACCTGTCATTCAGCAGTCTTTTGACCCCAGGCATCATGAGTAAATTGTCTGCTGTTGTTGGCGATCTTGAGGAGGAGATGCTGATGGGCACTTTGGGGGATGAGGGATTGGACAGCAAGACTGTGGCGACAGTCAAGCAGCCCATCCATGCATCAGGAGAGGAGTTTGGGGGGTCCTCATCCCAGCAGGACATGTTTCAGGAGGGGGAGGATGATGATGACCCGGTGACAGACAGAGACTGGGTGCCACCACCTCCAGGGGATGTCGTCCTCAGCAGCTCTGAGGAGGAGGAGGAGGATGCTCTTGTGGGCCTTGCAAGGAGGCGCATCATTGCAAGCATTGGCAGCAGCAGTAGGCAGGTCCCACAGCCTGCTGGTGTCTCAGGCTCAGCAGCAGCAGCAGCAGCATCTGCCAGTACCACCACCAGCCGCACCCAAGCCCCCCAAGCCCCACCCCCAACCACCACAGGGAGACAGGCAGCAGCGCTTCCATGCCGTAGGGGGATGTTTAAGTCACCAATCTGGCGATATTTCACCATGCCCACTGTGTACAGCAAGTACGCCACTTGCAACCACTGTCAGCGGAAGTTGAGCAGAGGTGCAGACCCCTTAAAGTTCTGCACCAGCTCGCTCATCAACCACCTTGCGGCTAAACATTTCCACCAGCATGAGGAGTTCCAGAGGCTGAAGGCATCTGGTGCTGGCAGTGGCACCACACCCATCACTGCACAGCCTTCAGCAGCAGCAGCAGCAACAGCAGCCACCCGCCCTCCTGCTCCTCCAGCAGCACCAGCAGGAGTGCGGAAACGCACTGCTCCTCCCCCCTCTGCAACTCTTGCCGCCGACACTGAGGCCTGTTCTGGCAGCCAGTCCTCAGTGGCCTCCTCTGCTGTGTCTGCTGATTCCCGTGTCAGCAAAAGGCCACGCCAGAGCCTTTTGAGCGAGTCCTTCCAGGGGGTGGTTAGGGCTCTGCCTCCCAGCAGCCGTCGCGTGCGGCAGCTGAACGGCTTGCTGGCACGGGCCATGTGCTCCCAACTCCTGCCGTACACGCTCGTGCAGGAGGGGAGCGACATTCGTGCGCTGCTTGCTTGCGCAGCCCCAGACTGGCAGCTCCCCAGCAGACACTTCTTTGCCCGCAAGGCCATTCCTGCACTGCACCGCTTTGTGATGGCCAATGTGGAGCGAGGGCTGGAGCACGCGGTTGGTGAAAGGGTCCACGTCACCATGGACTCCTGGAGCAGCCGCTTCGGGACAGGCCGCTACCTGTCCTTCACTGTCCACTGGGTCAGCTTGGTGGAAGGGGGTGAGGATGGGAGAGCAGCAGCGGGCACAGCAGCAGCAGCAACACAGTGGGTGGTGCCACCCCGCAGGGTCAGGGGAACTGCAGCAGGTTCCTCCGATCCTCTGCCATCCTCCGGCACACCTGGCCAAACCCCCCGCCTCAGCAGCAGCGTGAAGGCCCGCCACTGCCAAGCGCTGCTGCACTTGGTCAGCCTTGGGAAGACCAAGCTGACGGCAACCCATGTGTTGGCCAAACTCCAGGAGCAGGAGAGGATTTGGCTGACCCCCAGAGGCCTCAGAGTCGGAGAGGTGGTGGCCGACAATGGGGCCAATCTGGTTGCCGCAATAGACAGGGGAAACCTGACCCACATCCCCTGTCTTGCCCACGTGCTGAACCTGGTGGTGCAGAAGTTCCTGCGCACCTACCAGGGGATGGGCGAACTGCTGGAAACGGCAAGGAATGTTGTGCGTCACTTCCGGCGCTCGGCTGCAGCCTGTGCGAGCCTGGAAGACGTGCAAAAGGAGCTGGATCTGCCACGCCATCGGCTGATCCTTGACGTTCCGACTCGCTGGAACTCCACCCTGGCGATGTTGGAGCGTCTGGTTGAACAGAGGCACGCTGTCAAACAGTACCTTGCCCTGGCCACTGTTTCCGCAGCTCAGAGAAGGGACAAGACCAGCAACATCCCGTCCATCGTCCCCGATGATGACTGGAGGCACATGCAGCAGGTGTGCTTTGTGCTGGCTCCCTTCCTGCAGGCCACAAACATGGTGAGCAGGGACCATGCTATGGTCTGCGAGTGGGTGCCCCTGGTTTCTCTGCTGAACAGGGCCCTCGATGCTTTGCTGGAACAGGGAGCGGCAGCCTTGGACCAGCAGGAGCGGCAACCAGCTGCGCAGTCCACCTCTGAGGGGGAGGAGGAGGAGGACTTGGTGGAGGTCCCTGACCTGGCTGCTGATGAGGGGGATCAGCACAGCGCAGCTGAGTTGGTGCGGGGGTGGAGAGAGGATGAGGCGGCAGAGGAGGAGGATGAGGACAGCACTGACGTCGATGTGCCAGCAGACGTGGCCCGCCTCTTCCCAATGGCAGCGCACATGCTGACGTGCCTGCGCAGGGACCCCAGGGTGATCCAGATGAAGCAGAGGGAGGAGATCTGGATCAGCATGATGTTGGACCCACGCCTCAAGGGGAAGTTGAGCCAGTTCCTGCCGCCTGCAGGAGGAGACCCAGCGCAACAAATAAGGAGCTTGCAGCAGGCCCTTGTTGAGCGCTTGGAGGAAGCCTTCCCCCAGCCTTCCACCCCCACTGTCCAGCAGCCAGCACAGAGGCAGCAGCAGGTGCCTGCATCCAGCAGCAGCAAGCGCCCCACAGACCTGCTGTCTCTCAGCCACGAGCTCTACAGGACTGTAGAGGCTCCGGCAGCAGTGACTAGAGAGGAGATGCATGCAGCAGCATCCTCCTCCGGTCACAGCCAGCGCCTGACCCGCATGGTGGCTGACTACATGGGGTCGTACAGCGGGCTTGACAGCGATGCCCCTGTTGATCCCATGGAGTATTGGGTCAAGCGCATGGAGATCTGGAGCGAGCTGGCGCAGTACGCCCTGGAAGTGCTGTCCTGCCCCCCTTCCAGCGTGCTGTCCGAGCGCTGCTTCAGTGCAGCTGGTGGCGTGGTCACCGAGAAACGCTCACGTCTGTCTCACAAGTCTGTGGACAGACTGACGTTTCTCAAGATGAACCAGGCGTGGGTGGAAGGCGAGTTCCTGGCCCCTGTTGTCGGCGAGAGGGGGACATGAACTGGCTGCCGGAACCATCGTTAATGTGCCTTACCACCCTTTACCACCTCCTGGCTCCTGCTCACTAAGCCAGCCTGGTTCACTTTGACTATTACGTCGCCTGCAGCCACACATTTTACACCTACAGTGGGCTGCTGTGTACTGCCCTTCTGCTGTCTGTCTGTGTTTCCCACTGCCAGGGTACACAGAATTACCTTCTTCTGCTGCCACTCTGCCACCAGCTATTACGTCAAACAATAGCTATATTGGTTGTAAAACCAAAAACCAAAAAACCATTAAAAAAAAAAAAGGTTTAATTTTTCTGAGGTGCCCGGGTTGAAAACTGTGTTGTTCCAGTTGTGTATTGGACACAATGTGGGCTGCACGACCGCTGTCTGGGACCTCCTGTTGTGTTTATTTACAGCCCTGGTATCACCGCTAGGTACCAGGGCTATTATGTCACGCTGCCTACCTGCTGCCACACTCACACTGCTCCTCCATACCTCCTCCTGCTGCTGCTGCTGCTGTCTGTCTGTGTTTCCCACTGCCAGGGTACACAGATGATTTACCTTCTGCTGCCACTCTGCCACCAGCTATTACGTCAAACAATAGCTGCTCGCCTACTCCTCCATTCCTCCTCCTGCTGCTGCTGTCTGTCTGTGTTTCCCACTGCCAGGGTACACAGAATTACCTTCTTCTGCTGCCACTCTGCCACCAGCTATTACGTCAAACAATAGCTATATTGGTTGTAAAACCAAAAACCAAAAAACCATTAAAAAAAAAAAAAAGGTTTAATTTTTCTGAGGTGCCCGGGTTGAAAACTGTGTTGTCCCAGTTGTGTATTGGACACAATGTGGGCTGCACGACCGCTGTCTGGGACCTCCTGTTGTGTTTATTTACAGCCCTGGTATCACCGCTAGGTACCAGGGCTATTATGTCACGCTGCCTACCTGCTGCCACACTCACACTGCTCCTCCATACCTCCTCCTGCTGCTGCTGCTGCTGTCTGTCTGTGTTTCCCACTGCCAGGGTACACAGATGATTTACCTTCTGCTGCCACTCTGCCACCAGCTATTACGTCAAACAATAGCTGCTCGCCTACTCCTCCATTCCTCCTCCTGCTGCTGCTGTCTGTCTGTGTTTCCCACTGCCAGGGTACACAGAATTACCTTCTTCTGCTGCCACTCTGCCACCAGCTATTACGTCAAACAATAGCTATATTGGTTGCAAAACCAAAACCAAACAAACCATTAAAAAAAAAAAAAAAAGGTTTAATTTTTCTGAGGTGCCCGGGTTGAAAACTGTGTTGTCCCAGTTGTGTATTGGACACAATGTGGGCTGCACGACCGCTGTCTGGGACCTCCTGTTGTGTTTATTTACAGCCCTGGTATCACCGCTAGGTACCAGGGCTATTATGTCACGGCGAGCTGCCTGCCTCATTGACTGCCTGCTGCCACACTCTCATCCTCCTCCTCCTGCTGCTGAATTTACCTCCTGCTGTCTTTGTGTTTCCACTGCCAGGGAGCACATACAATGGCGCTTCCAACATGCGTGCGCCCACCAGCTATTTGTTACGCTCAAAAATAGCTGCATTTCTTTAAAAAAAAATTGAAAAGAGAAATACGTGAAGATGATGAAGAAGAAGATGAAAAAGAAGAAGAAGATAAAGAAGAAGAAGATGAAGAAGATGAAGAAGAAGATGAAGAAGAAGATGAAGAAGAAGATGAAGAAGAAGATGAAGAAGAAGATGAAAAAGAAGATGAAAAAGAAGAAGAAGATGAAGAAGATGAAGAAGAAGAAGATGAAGAAGAAGAAGATGAAGAAGAAGAAGAAGAAGATGAAGAAGATGAAGAAGAAGAAGATGAAGAAGAAGAAGAAGAAGATGAAGAAGAAGAAGAAGAAGAAGAAGATGAAGAAGAAGAAGAAGATGAAGAAGAAGAAGATGAAGAAGATGAAGATGAAGAAGAAGAAGAAGATGAAGATGAAGAAGAAGATGAAGAAGATGAAGAAGAAGATGATGATGAAGAAGAAGAAGAAGAAGAAGATGATGAAGAAGAAGAAGAAGAAGATGATGAAGAAGAAGAAGAAGATGATGAAGAAGAAGAAGAAGATGATGAAGAAGAAGAAGAAGAAGAAGATGATGAAGAAGAAGAAGATGAAGAAGAAGAAGAAGAAGATGAAGAAGAAGAAGAAGAAGAAGAAGAAGATATAGAAGAAGAAGACCTAGAAGAAGAAGAAGAAAGATAAAGAAGAAGAAGAACAAGTATATACAGTAACACTACTGAACAAAATTTAGGACACAACTTCTCTTTCCACATTTTTTTTTAAAGGAACATCCCCACATAATCACTTGCTGTTGTTACTTGGAAAAAAAGATGTTTCTTGCATCATTCACCCTCAAAACAAGTGTTGGAAGCTATTTAAGGCCAATTCGAATAGTCAGCTCGAATAGTGAGCTCGAATACCGACTCGAATAGTGAGCTCGAAGTCCGAGGTCGAATCGAATAGTAAAAATTATTCGACTCGAATATTCGACTGACCTCGAATAATTTACTATTCGAATTCGACCAAACTCGAATTTTAAAAAGGGGTATTTGAGCATCACTACGATATAGTACCTATTGCAACTACAAATAACCGCATACACTACAAACTCGGTTTTGCAAGTAATCAAGGTCTTGATTCTCCTCTCGATAGGGCCTAACTGTACTCTATCACATCTTGCCATATTTGGACAGGCCACGCAGTGACCACATGACCTAGAACCTTTATATCTTGCCCTATCTAACCAGGTACCTTGACTAACACTGCGGAATTCGCTCTGTGTAATGTTACTTCCAATTGTTTCACACCTTCTAAACGTGATCAACGGGCTCTGTTTTTTTTCCTTGGAAATTTCTCTATCATCTTTCAGTATAGGCCAGTGTCTCAAAATATTTTCTTTGATCTTTCTATGCATCGGGTTATAATCAAAAACAAACGGGAATCTATCTCTATTCTTTTTTCTTGTTTTATAATTGAGTAGTCCTGACCAGTCTAATTTGGAGGCTTTCTCAAATGCCTGCTGGATATTTAACTCCTGATAACCTCGGGCTAAAAGTCTCTCCTTTAACTCCATTGCTTTTTCTACAAATTTAGAGTATTCTGAATTATTCCTACGCAACCTTACAAATTGGCTATACGGAATAGCTTCAATTGCATGTCTTGGGTGATAACTCGTTCCATGCAAAACTGAATTTGAAGCCGTCGGCTTTCTAAATCCCTCTGTCACCACCTTGTGGTGCGCAGTACACAGAGAAAAAAAGCAGAAAGTTGTGTGTTTGCATTTCCTTTTTTTGCATTTTGTGCAACTGTAAGGACAATCAAATGCAAAAAAAAAATCCCAAATCGTGAGTGGCACATAGCCTTTCATATATGTGCAGCAATACACTATTTCACGCTATGCAGCAAAATGTGTGTGATTTTAATGTGTGTGCACCCTGCCTAAGATTGCTACATAGCAGCAACTGAATATCATGCATAAGAAACAATTTTTAAATCATATTGCAGGACTTGCACGCCTCTAATTAAATTGAATGAGTTAAAAAGGGCTTAAGTGATCCATTCTGTAAGAGACTCAAATTACAAAGGCAGAATACAACACTGCTGAAAGCCATGTAAGCCATGGTCTTGCTTCTTATAGGCCTGTTACCTGAATCATGTTTATAAAACTATTTTATTCTTTATTTGTACTTCACTTTTGTATATACAGTCCTTAGCAATGACGGTAAAAGCAGTTCAATATTTTATTTGAACAACTGTCATTTGGGGTTGGGGGTAATCTACTTCTTTTCCGTCAGCAGACCTGTTGCTGGTGGAAAACCTGTCATTCTCTCTTCAAGATGCAATTACTGTTGATGATAGACCTGTTTATAAAACAGAAATGTAATGGATAACTTCATGAAATAGACTTAATGTCAAGACAGAAATGAAGGTGTTGACCGAAGAAAGATTTTAGAGAACACAATAAGAAAAATTTAACAAAAATAACAAAGTGTTGAAAGGTGTTACACTTATCAAAGGTGTTGTAGATTCAATCAAGACATGTTGTATGCCATTCATATCTTACAACTTAAAATGTCTGTTTAATGGATACAGAATCCAAATATTCAACATTAGGAAGTGTTATTAGGAAGACATATTTGTTGCTGACTCACTGCATATCTTAACCACTTCACCACTGAGGGGTTTTACCCCCTGAGCACCAGAGCAATTTTCACCTTTCAGCGCTCCTTCCATTCATTCATCTATAACTTTATTATTACTTATCGCAATGAAATGAACTATATCTTGTTTTTTTCACCACCAATTAGGCTTTCTTTAGGTGGGACATTATGCCAAGAATTATTTTTTTCTAAATGTGTTTTAATGGGAAAATAGGAAAAATGTGGGGAAAAAAATAATTATTTTTCAGTTTTCGGCCATTATAGTTTTTAAATAATGCATGCTACTGTAATTAAAACCCATGAAACGTATTTGCCCTTTTGTCCCGGTTATAAAACCATTTAAATTATGTCCCTATCACAATGTTTGGCGCCAATATTTTATTTGGAAATAAAGGTGCATTTTTTCAGTTTTGCGTCCATCCCTAATTACAAGCCCATAGTTTATAAAGTAACAGTGTTATACCCTCTTGACATAAATATTTAAAAAGTTCAGTCCCTAAGGTAACTATTTATGTATTTTTTTTAATTGTAAATTTTTAAAAAAAATTTTAATTACAAAAAAAAAAAATGGGGAGTGTGGGAGGTAATGAGTTAATTTTATGTGTAAAAGTCATTTATTTGTATGTGAAAAATGTGTAGGGTGTAGTTTACTATTTGGCCACAAGATGGCCACAGTAACTTTTTGTTTTAATGCGACCTCCAAGCTTCCTTCCGGAAGCTTGGAGGAAGAATAAGGAGGCTGGACACGTGAGTTTTTTCTCACAATGATCGCGCTGCCCATAGGAGAGCAGCTGATCATTGCGGGGCTTAGATCAACGAACGGGAATGGATTTTCCCGTTCATTGATCTCTGGGCGAGCGGGCGGCGGCGGTTTTACTAGCGGCAGGCGGCGTGTTTACGAGCGGGAGCGCGGGCAGCGTTGGGAACGCGGAAAGTACGTGTTTCTCCGTCCCTGGTTTTTAAAGGATGGAAAAAGGGGCGGAGAAATACGTACGCGCGGGGGTAAAGTGGTTAAGTATAAGGCTTTCAGTGTGGCCAGAGTGGATTTAAATAATGATCATTCTACAGTGGTTTTCAAGAAAAGAGTACTGACAGAGTTACACAGTTATTTGGTTGAAAAAAGACATCCATGCATCAAGTTCAACCAGAAAATAAGTTACAACACTAGCCTGCCCCCTCACATATCCCTGTTGATCCAGTGGAAGGCAAAAATACCTTGCAGAGCATGGTCCAATTAGCCCCAAAAGGGAAAACAATTCCTTCCCGACTCTAGATGGCAATGAGATAAAATCCCTGGATCAACATCACTGGGAATTACTATTAGCATATTAGGTGATGTGAATCTCTGTAATGAGAAGGGGTGTGGTCTAATGACATCAACACCCTATATCAGGTGTGCATAATTATTAGGCAACTTCCTTTCCTTTGGCAAAATGGGTCAAAAGAAGGACTTGACAGGCTCAGAAAAGTCAAAAATAGTGAGATATCTTGCAGAGGGATGCAGCACTCTTAAAATTGCAAAGCTTTTGAAGCGTGATCATCGAACAATCAAGCGTTTCATTCAAAATAGTCAACAGGGTTGCAAGAAGCGTGTGGAAAAACCAAGGCACAAAATAACTGCCCATGAACTGAGAAAAGTCAAGCGTGCAGCTGCCAAGATGCCACTTGCCACCAATTTGGCTATATTTCAGAGCTGCAACATCACTGGATTGCCCAAAAGCACAAGGTGTGCAATACTCAGAGACATGGCCAAGGTAAGAAAGGCTGAAAGACGACCACCACTGAACAAGACACACAAGCTGAAACGTCAAGACTGGGCCAAGAAATATCTCAAGACTGATTTTTCTAAAGTTTTATGGACTGATGAAATGAGAGTGAGTCTTGATGGGCCAGATGGATGGGCCCGTGGCTGGATTGGTGAAGGGCAGAGAGCTCCAGTCCGACTCAGACGCCAGCAAGGTGGAGGTGGAGTACTGGTTTGGGCTGGTATCATCAAAGATGAGCTTGTGGGGCCTTTTCGGGTTGAGGATGGAGTCAAGCTCAACTCCCAGTCCTACTGCCAGTTTCTGGAAGACACCTTCTTCAAGCAGTGGTACAGGAAGAAGTCTGCATCCTTCAAGAAAAACATGATTTTCATGCAGGACAATGCTCCATCACACGCGTCCAAGTACTCCACAGCGTGGCTGGCAAGAAAGGGTGTAAAAGAAGAAAAACTAATGACATGGCCTCCTTGTTCACCTGATCTGAACCCCATTGAGAACCTGTGGTCCATCATAAAATGTGAGATTTACAAGGAGGGAAAACAGTACACCTCTCTGAACAGTGTCTGGAAGGCTGTGGCTGCTGCTGCATGCAATGTTTATGGTGAACAGATCAAAACACTGACAGAATCCATGGATGGCAGGCTTTTGAGTGTCCTTGCAAAGAAATGTGGCTACATTGGTCACTGATTTGTTTTTGTTTTGTTTTTAAATGTCAGAAATGTATATTTGTGAATGTTGAGATGTTATATTGTTTTCACTGGTAAAAATAAATAATTGCAATGGGTATATATTTGTTTTTTGTTAAGTTGCCTAATAACTATGCACAGTAATAGTCACCTGCACACACAGATATCCCCCTAAAATAGCTAAAACTAAAAACAAACTAAAAACTACTTTCAAAAATATTCAGCTTTGATATTAATGAGTTTTTTGGGTTCATTGAGAACATGGTTGTTGTTCAATAATAATATTATTCCTCAAAAATACAACTTGCCTAATAATTCTGCACTCCCTATATAGCCATGGATGTCTTTCAATGAAAGGAAAGTATCTAGGCCCCCTTAAACGCTGATATAGAGTTTGCCATAGCTACTTAATGTGGTAATGCATCCGACATTTCAATCACTCTTACTGTAAAGAAGCCTTTTCTAAATAAATGCCTTAAACTTTTTTCCTCCATGCATAGATCATATCCCCTAGTCTTTTGCACAAGCCTGGGGACAAAAAGCTAATTTGCCCATCTTTTATATTTCCATCTGATTTTATAAATGTTAATTAGATCTTCACTGAGGTGTCTTTTCTCCAGACTAAATAAGCCCAGTTTATCTAACCTTTCCTGGTAAGTGGTAAGTGAGACTTTCCATCCCTTAAATTAATTCTGTTGATTGTCTCTGCACCTGAATTAAAACTGCAATATAAACTGCAGATAAACAGTTTATCTCATTTATTATTCTATCCTGTGGGTTGAACTTTCTATGTTGAGCGCTACACAGATCTATACATAAACCAATAACTTAACCTGATCACATTGTTTAAAGTTTTCGTTTATTACTAGAGTTGGGCCGAACGGTTCGCCGGCGAATGTGGTTCGCGCGAACTTAGGTGGTTCGCGTGCGGGTACCGCTCGCGAACGTTTTGCGGAAGAAGTTCGGTTCGCCCCATAATGCACCTGAGGGTCAACTTTGACCCTCTACATCACAGTCAGCAGGCCCAGTGTAGCCAATTAGGCTACACTAGCCCCTGGAGCCCCACCCCCCTTATATAAGGCAGGCAGCGGCGGCCATTACGGCCACTCGTGTGCCTGCATTAGTGAGAGTAGGGCGAGCTGCTGCAGTCTCTCATATAGGGAAAGATTAGTTAGGCTTAACTTCTTCCTGGCTGCATACCTGTTCTGTTCAGTGAGCCCTCAGCCCACTGCATACCTGTTCAGTGATCCTGCCACTGCATACCTGTTCTGTGAACCCACCACTGCATACCTGTTCTGTGAACCCACCCACCACTGCATACCTGTTCAGTGATCCTGCTGCCACTGCATACCTGTTCTGTGAACCCACCCACCACTGCATACCTGTTCAGTGATCCTGCCACTGCATACTTGTTCTGTGAACCCACCTACCACCACTGCATACCTGTTCAGTGATCCTGCCACTGCATACCTGTTCTGTGAACCCACCACTTCATACCTGTTCAGTGAACCCGCCACTGCATACCTGTTCTGTTCAGTGGACCCGCCACTGTATACCTGTTTAGTGAACCCGCCACTGCATACCTGTTCTGTTCAGTGGAGTTTGGTGTGTCAGGGTGAAGCAGTACCTTAATTACACTACCTGATTGATGTATACACATGCAAGATGTTTTAAAGCACTTTAGGCCTGTCATTTAGCATTCAATGTGATTTCTGCCCTTAAAACGCTGCTTTTCGTCAAATCCAGATTTTTCCCGGGGACTTTTGGCGTGTATCCCACTCCGCCATGCCCCCCTCCAGGTGTTAGACCCCTTGAAACATCTTTTCCATCACTTTTGTGGCCAGCATAATTATTTTTTTTTTCAAAGTTCGCATCCCCATTGAAGTCTATTGCGGTTCGCGAACTTTAACGCGAACCGAACCTTCCGCGGAAGTTCGCGAACCCGGTTCGCGAACCTAAAATCGGAGGTTCGGCCCAACTCTATTTATTACTTTACCAGTTTCCAAATGAATGAAATGCTAAGGCTCTGTATTCTTTATTACTGATCTTTGGTCACCAATGAGTGAACTGCCATTGTGAGCTGCCATTTATAATGCCTGGAGAGCATTGAGGTGTTGCATTAACCACTTGCCGACCGCACACTCATAACGTGCGTCGGCAAAGTGGCAGCTGCAGGACCAGCGACGCAGTACTGCGTCGCCAGCTGCAGCCTAATTAATCAGGAAGCAGCCGCTCGTACGAGCGGCTGCTTCCTGTCAAATCACGGCGGGGGGCTCCGTGAATAGCCTGCGGGCCGCCGATGGCGGCTCGCAGGCTAGATGTAAACACAAGCGGAAATAATCCGCTTTGTTTACATTTGTACGGCGCTGCTGCGCAGCAGCTCCGTAAGGCAGATCGGCGATCCCCGGCCAATCAGCGGCCGGGGATCGCCGCCATGTGACAGGAGACAGCCTGTCACTGGCTGCACAGGACGGATAGCGTCCTGTGCAGCCCGGCTTACCAAAGGGGGCCAGGTAGGAGAGGGAGGGGGAGCATTTCGCCGCGGAGGGGGGCTTTGAGGTGCCCCCCCCGCCAGCCACTCGCAGGCAGCAGAGATCAGACCCCCCCAGCACATCATCCCCATAGGGGGGAAAAAAGGGGGGCAATCTGATCTCCCTGCCTGCACCCTGATCTGTGCTGGGGGCTGCAGAGCCCACCCAGCACAGATCAATCAAACTAGCGCTGGTCCTTAAGGGGGGGTAAAGGGTGGGTCCTCAAGTGGTTAAATATTAAATGTTTACATCACATCTTGTAACACACATCACTAATAACAGGAGATAACCAATTACAACGCCACACTTTGGGAAAACACACTCTTGCCATCTTACAACAGCAATACGAGAAATGGTAAAATATCTGAATCCAAAAGCCAGTTTACCAATTCACAATAAGATCCTGGCTTGGCTGAGCAAATGGCAGCTGCAGGAATTGCAATATTTTCTCTCAAAAGACATTTCTTCCCTTTCCCTCCTTCTGAAACTGAATATAAATGGGAAATGAACTCATGTAAGCTTGTCTAGAAATTACCTCATTTATTATTCTATCCTGTGGCATTATCAGCAAAGGAAAAAAAATATTCTGAAGAATAGAGCCTTGCCTAAAACGATATGTACTTAGGTCATCAGAGGTTGTGTGCTTGCATATTCGAATAAAGTAATTCAATCCTTGCCAATAACATGTCATCCTAAGAAGTATAGGCAGACCCTGCTCATGTTTCTGAAGGTTAGTATCTCCCCCAAATGTCATTACAATATAGTTAAACCTTCATATCATCTGTTGGTGCAGATTTTTATGCATTAGTAACTACAATTGCTACTTTGCTTTAATGTCTTCTCTATACTAGATAGCTTCTTGAATGATATAGCAAAAGCTACATAGTAGTAGTATTGAGAATCCTGCAAATCACATATAAGAAGAAGTTAAGATCCATTACTTAGAGAGAATAAGCACAGAACAGTGAATATACAGGGTAACAGAAAGCTTTTTTCTGTCATATTACACCGATCCTTCGCTCACTGCACTGGCTACCAGTATAATGGAGAATACTCTTCAAGATTGGACTGCTGACATTCAAATCCCTGCACAGTCTAGGCCCTGGATACATGAAGGACTTGCTGAAGCTGCACCACACCTCTCACAACCTCAGATCAGCAAGTTCTGTAAACTTGGTCACTCCCAGAGTGCACCTCAAAAAATCTGGAGATAGAGCCTTCTGTCATGCTGCCCCTACTCTCTGGAACTCCCTACCACACCCAGTAAAGACAGCACCATCCCTGGAGCTATTCAAATCCAGACTGAAAAGCCACCTGTTTAGCCTGGCATTTCCAGATTTATAAAATGTCTTCCTCTGTACTACGATGGTCTGAGCCATGCTTATGCGCTTTGAGTCCCACGGGAGAAAAGCGCTTTACAAATGTTATTTGTTGTTGTTGTTGTTGTTTTTTCTAAGGGGCTGATTCTTGGATCACATGTTTCTCTTTTGCACAGCATTTTTGCCTGGATACTCAGTTTTGGTATTAATATCAACATTTGTCCCCCTTGTGGATTGTTTCCATGCTGCTCATTTTCTTGTTTTCCCATTTTCTTGTTTTCTCATTGCTTTAAGGTATCATATTCAAAACAGAATTTTAAATGATGAACTATATAGAACTTAAAGATACACAGTATTGACATTTAATAGAATGCAGTCAAGTTTTTTTTACTCAATTTTATGGTAGTTTTCCAAGTCTCAGCATAAGAAAAACAAAAAGAGCATCAGTATTGCAAAGTGGTGGCTACTGCTTTGTATTACTACCTCATGGATACTGCGGTAATGATACAACGCAGGAAGGGATTGAGGTTCAACTCCATTGGCAACATTGCACCATTGAGAGCTGATTGCTAATGATTGCTGATTGTTTATCACCTCCAGCTACCACTGTTTGCCTGTAGGGGGCTGTATTCGTACAAGAGTCTGACTGTCCAAATGGCATGCTAATGTTTAAAAGTAAGTTCTAGATCAAAGGGAATTATGCTACTAAAAATATTCCAAACAAAACGTTTTCTTATGTACACTGCTCATGAACAGATACATAAGCAGTAAGTTAGGCATTTAAAAAGAGGAAATTTGTACAATAGCCCCATTTGCATTCAAATTAGACACATCTTCCATGTTTCCAGTAAACGTATATATCTCTCTACATACATTCAAGGGTATTGTAAAGCTGATAACTTCCAACACACTTCTTGTGTTCTTAAACAGGATGAAAGCATTCAGGGACAAGAAACCAAGGAGTTTGTGACTTTTCAACAGGTGGCATTGTCATCAAACTCAATTAGATAATGTAGTCCGCCTGGTTTCCAAGTGTAAGGAAATTGCATTCCATAAACTGACACTAAACCCACAAATATAGGAGAAGGGTTTCATTAAAAAATAATTACATTTTTTTCCTCTTTATTATGTTTCATTTGTAGCAGATATGATTTTAAATGGAGTCTGCTTTATTATCTTCCTTGTGTTTGGGAAGTCGGTTAAAGCAACAAAAGAAGAAATTATTTCGGCATTTGATGTATGGGCTGCTTTTGTAATTTGCCTGCACTAGGCCCCCGGAAGGAGAGTTTTCATGTTAGCTGGCTCTGTCTAGCTGATGATAATAAAACACAAGTGGTACAAGTACTCTTTGTGTATGGAAATAAACTTGGCTGAGTCACTTGAATTTCAAAACCTTTGGTCTAGTTTGTCCATTAGCGTTCTGTAGTAAAACTTTTCATTGTGTTTTTGTTCAGTTGTGTGTAATTAACTTTTTCCCAACCATTGTTTCTATGTGATATTGCAAAGGCCTTTATCTAGAATTCATTTAATGAAACATTGAATGTCATTGGAAATGTCAACATCTACAGTAAACATGCCAGTGCTAAAACAGATTATTAGAAGTGATGTAACCAGTTCCGGCATCTATCCTGTCTCATAGGACCATCTTTGTAAGTGGTAATGATGCAATTGTTAGGAGTGTTGGAGCCGTGTGTAGCTATTTTTCAACATGCTTGAAAACTGTGCTATTGCGAGTGGCCATCCCCAAACACTGTGTAAACCTTTTTCTTAGGTTAGAAACCGGTTATGTCACATGGTTAGAGTACTTTGACATTCTATCATTAGAATGGAAAATAATTTTTTGTATAGCCACCCTAAGACATTAACCACTTCCCTACCACAGGTTATTTCCTCCTAAAAACCAGAACAATATTCACATTTCATGCTCCTCCCATTAATTCACCCATAACCTAATTGCTACTTACCCCACCTAAATTATCTATATATTGTTTTTTGCTAGATAAACTAGGCTTTCTTTAGGTCATACTTCTTTGCTACAAATGATTTTGTCTATGCATTTTAGAAAAAAAAAGAAAATGTAATTATTTTTCCGTTTATGTCCATTACAGTTTCAAAATAAAATGTACTGCTGTAAATAAAATCCACACATTTTTTTCCCCACTTATCTTGTCTTGTTATCTTATTTACATGTTGTGCCTAGTACAATGTATGGTGACACTACTTTTTGGGGAATTAAAGGTGTATTATTTTTTTGTTTGTTTGTCTATACTATATCAATAATTACTGGACCTTATTTGCAAAAAATAACAGTAATATACCCTCATAACATACATATTAAAAAAAGCTTTTTTCACTGAAAGGCCTAAATATACAAATTACAGTTTATCTCTAGTTTAGCCCTAGTTGGACCATAGCATACCCCTCACTGATAGCTAAATGCAGCCATAAAACTATTTCCTGGCAAAGAACTGTTTCTAAGTGCAGGAAATAAATTAAGAAAAGGTCAATAGTTCATTCATTGTAGCTCAGAGACACTAAAAGCCTGTGTAATTCATCTGAGATGATAAATAATTAAACCTACTTTTTTAGCTTTAAACAGATGCTTGAAACTTTACGCATACTATTCTGTTTACCACAGTTTAATGAATACACCCCAATGTATCCTACCTAATAATATTTCTTGGTATCTGCGTCCATTGTTTGTGTATATGGAAGCTATAGTAGGCATGCTTAGTACACAATATTGTGGTATAAATACCATTACTATGAAAACTGACATAGCTGAGATCACGGCCAGCCCAACCATGAAGCCACCTGAATCATATGATTTAGGTAGCCTAATATAGGGGCTGGCAAAGTGGACCCATGCATAGTGCACAATGGAGCAGAGAGGGTAAGTAACTCACCTCTCTAAGATCCAGCAACAGATACATATGGTTCACCTTCTCCCTAGATAACCAAGTCCACATGGCTGCAGTGGCATCTGTCATCACAACTGCAGGTTACATGATGGCAGATGCCATTGCAGCCATGGAGACTGGGTTGCTTAGGCAGAAGGTGAATCACATCTCTGGCACTAGATCCTAAATAGGTGAGTCATGTCGCCCCTCCACTCCACCGCATACTCTGTATGATGGGGTTCTCTAGCTACCTAATACTGGGGGCACTTCTTGCTACCTGTATTAGGGGTCACACCTGGCTATCTATACTTTTCTGGCTACATATACCCCCTATGTGTTTACTTTAAGCAGCAAACAGTCTAGAGCCTTATATATGGTGGCTGGGAACAGTCAGAGAGGCAGAGTAAAAACAGATGATGAAGAAAATGCTACAAATGTCCAGTCAGAGGCAGTGGTAACCCCTCACTGGAAAAATTTAGTGGGGCTCCAAATCTAGGATCCATAATAATCAAAGACTGATCTTATTATTGTCATTATTATTATTATTTTGCATTTTCCATAAACATATATGTAAGTTAATTAGGTATGTTGCCTTCTCGATATATGAGTGGCAATTTACATAGTGCCACCACGTTCAAACATCATTTGAGCACAATTCTTACAGAAACACCTGGACCATAACATATTATAGGAAAGCAGGAAATGATTTTATTCCCAAGACTTATTTTCGTGTGGAAGGAAATAAAACAGGTAGAGTCACCTCTGTGTAAAATAAGCCGTCTCATGCAAAATTCAGCTTATCTACTGTATTCGATCTGCCAACATTGAAATACTCACCAACTCATAAACACAGTGCATTCCAGGACTTTTGTCTGCCAAAATGCACCCAGATGCATACAACTCTAGGCTTACGTGACCAATTTGGTAGTTCAGTTTATGATGTTTCAGCTGGAGAATCTCTTTGAAGGGACCCGACGATAAAGACAAACTGCAGCTTAGAAGTTAAGGAGGGATAAACGTGAACTTTTTACTTTGTAGATAAATCAGAGGCAAACATCAAGAGCAATAGTAATCTGCAGCATGGGAAAGGAGAGCTGTTAAATTTCCCATTTACTGTTTTTTCACATCATTTATTTGAAGCATTCTCAGATTCTGCATGCTTTTCTCAATCCATTTTGAAATGCTTTCTTGGTTCTTTACTGATAGGTATTCCATGTAGAGAGGTTCTGGCAAGCAGATTTTACATTATTGTGAATGTTCTTAATTCATGTATTTGGAAATAAGCCAAACGTTGTAATATATATCAAAGTCTTTGCCAGAATAAAAGTTACTTCCTTGTGCTTCTTTTATTACAGAGAAACGTTTCTCAGTACCCCTAACCTTGCTTCCTCATGAGCTTGCTGGGCAATCAGTAACACTAATAACATAGGAAATGGACTTTTATTTTATTCTGACCAGCATTATATAAATAAAAAAAGTTCTTAAATAATTTCTTTAAAACACCTTTTAATCATGAGGCCTTGCAATAGACTCAAAGCATATGTTTCCCTTCTCTCTCATGGAGTGTAAAGCTAGGTCAGCTGATGAGTGATGATCTATGGTGGCAAGCTATCAGACTATGCTCTGTGTGGGAAGCATTTATCCATGTGCCTGTGTTGAATCACAGGCACGCATCCATTGACAAATGCAAATTATGTAACAATTACATTGCAATTAATGTTCTCTACTTTGTTACTTTTGCACATGTTAAGTGCCTCAATAGATTAATATTAAGTAAATTGTAAAGATGTGAGGCGCAATCTAAGGGTATGTCCCCACTAATCTAAGGGTACGTTCACGCTATGTTCATTGCATAACACATGCTATGACACATGCATGAGGCGTAGGCATGGGTGACAAAGGGTAAGTTAAAGTTTAAGGGAGGGGCCATGATATGTTTTTTATTTTTTTTTTTAATAAAAAGATACCCCCTGCCTCTCCTAAGTTGTAATTAACCCATCGTGTCACCTATGCAGGTTGGTATAGCCAGGATGGCTTAGTCAACCAGCATGAGCCTCCACCATACCACTCTGCATGGTCCATGATATGGGGGGCTCTGTAAGAGTGGGACAACAAAGCCTCCCCCTTTCCTACAGAGCCCTTCTCCATATCATGACCAAGGGGCTCTTCCACACCTCTGGTGGAGGAGGTGGGGTGAATAATGTCCTGGTAGTCTAATGCGGAATCTGGCAGCTCCCTTTAATAAGGGGACCCCAGATGTACTGCCCCTTCCAGGTAAATATTTATAGAGGGTCTATTTGACCCCATATTTATTTAATGTACAACATTAGGATAAAAACGTTATTAGGATAGAAAAACTATTCTCTATTCCCATCGGTTTTTAATCTGTTGCTTCTTTCTTATATTACTTTTTCTTTCCTTCTTTCTTCCTTCTTTAATTTTTGATTGAAGCATTTTTGCCCTCTCATCCTGGATGCTTACCCTGGCTTCCTGCTGCCCGTGGGCCCCGCCGTGACCACTCAGGATGTGGGAGCATCACTCGGGCTTTCACCTAAGCTATGTTTCTAACACTCAGCCATCGCACAAGTGAAACTAGCAATTTGATTTGTTGTTCATCCTTGTCCAAAGTGCAGGTGATAAGAAGCTCACATTTGCAAGTTACTTATCACCTCCAATAGGAAAAGACCCAGCATGCAGTAGCACATTGCATTATTGTGCAACACAAAGCACATAGTGTGGAAGCACTTAATGGCATCTTTTATTCCTGTGTACGGTGCACATGAAGGGATAGTGTTGCTATTCGGATTTTTCGTTTAGGCAGAACTTGAACATATTTAAGGATTCCAACGCCGATTCGCCGCTACCCGCCGCGCCACCCCCCCCCCCCCAGACCCCATGCGCAGCCTGGCCAATCAGCGCCAGGCAGCGCTGAGGGGTGGATCAGAACTCCCTTTGACGTCACAACGTCGATGACGTCGGTGACATAATTCCCGCCTGTCGCCACGGCGACGGGGGAAGCCCGAATGGAAATCCCGTTCAGAACGGGATTTCCTGACGGGCCTGATCGCTGGAGGCGATCGAAGGGGGTGGGGGGATGCTGCAGCTCAGCGGCTGCCACGTAGCTAGCTCTAGGCTAGTGTAATGATCCGCTCAGCTGCCTGCGCAGGCAGGCAGCTTTTTGACCACTGTTCAGGTCTGCATTCTGCAGGTCTCTGGAAAAGAGACCTTTTGTCAGTTTTGCAGCTTGTTGCTGCTGAGGAATTTGCATACGTTTGTCAGTGCAAATTGCATAGCCACATCCTTTGTAGGCTTGCTCTATAAATACCATGTGATTACACAGTACTTCGCTGGTCATAAGGGTTTGTCCTGTGAAACACTCCTGGAGTGTCAGCCATGCTTATTGTGTAAAGATTAGCTTAGAGTAATTCTTGGGACTGCACTAGGCATCCTTGCTAGAGCAGTCAGGATTGTATTATTTGTATTGCCTGTTCTGTCTGTCTGTGGGGTGCTAACCAGAGCAGCGGTTGTTACTGGTAGGCCCTTCTGTTCATCTGTCTGTCGTGCTTGGATCGCACTAGCCTCTAGCGGTAGCGGCTGTGAATCCTTCTGATCTACAACTCTCTTGCTGTACTTAGATCGCACTTGCTCTGGCAAAAAGAGCAGTGGTTCCAGCTCGCTCTGTTTCTATACTTGGATCACACTCGCTCTGGCGGAAAGAGCAGTGGATCCTGCTAAGCTCTCTTGCTATATTTGGATCACACTAGCTCTGGCGGAAAGAGCAGTGGATCCTGCTAGCTCTGTCGCCTTATTTGGATCGCACTCGCTCTGGCGGAAAGAGCAGTGGATCGTATCTCTTACTTATTCCGTTTTTTGTGTATCTGTCTTGTCTGATACGAACGCTTGCTGGAGGCTCGGTGAGGTAACCGTTAAGCAAGCGCTCGCGTCCTCTGTTTCATGTTTGTCTGTCGGTGGTTAGTTAGGCGTGCTTGTCTCTGTTGTGCTTAACACGCGGAGACCGCGCTGTAAACGCGTTCGCTGTTGCGAATGAGTGCGGAGTTCATGTTTAGTTAGCGTTTGTTATTTTCCTTATCTTCTCATTGTATGATTTGCTGTGCCTTTGCTACTCTCAGGCCCTGTCTTGCTTTAGCCTCATGTCACCTCTGGCAATCGCCTCTCTCGCGATTGCGTTCCTACTTCGTGTCTGCTGTTGTGTGTGCACCGTCGTGGGTTGGTGACTAGATTGGTGCACACACATACAATCTGTCCCTGTGCTCATTCTCATTCGCAATTGCTTCTCTTGCGATTGCGTTCTCACTTGGTTTCCTCTGTTGTGTGTCCACCGTCGCAGGTTGCCGGCTAGATTGGTGGACATACATACATTCCTCATCTGTGCTTATTCGGTCTTGTGTCGCTGTTAGCAATCGCCATCTCTTGTGATTGCCTTCTCACCTGATCTTCATGGTTGTGTGTTTATTGTCGCAGGGTGGCGACTAGATTGGTGGACACACATACCCTCTGTCGCTTTGATCTCTCTCTTTCAGGGCTATCTTGCTCTGCGTTTCTTCCCTTCGTACAATTCCTGTCTGGCGTCTGTGGCAGGGCAGAGAAGCTGTTCCTCTGCACTCCACAGCTCCACCTGCCGACAGGAATTTCCCTTTACAGGTGCGTTGCACCTTTTGCTGGGTTCTCTCAAATTATACGCTTGTGGAGGATTTCCGCAGTGTCAGCGCACGTTCTGTGCGCTGATCACGGAGAGAATTCCACAATCGTTACAGCTAGCTACATGATTAAAAAAAATAGTGCTGCGCTGCCCCCTGGCGGTTTTAATGGACCGCCAGGAGGGTTAAACTAGATTTCAATGTCACTGACTGAGTTTCCACATAAGCCATATTGTTTAATTGGAATTTCAGTCAGCATTGGCCCAAAAACACAGTCAACCTTTCTCACCATAAATATATGTTCTATTAATTTAGGATCCTTATAAGCAAAGTAAACAAGATTGAAGATAAACAAACTATTTTAGTGGCTGTACACAAGATATATGTGAATAAACAAATTATTCAAGATTGCAAACACCTGGCTGAGAACACAAAAACTGATCTGAAAATTTCTGTGATTTAACCTGTAGCCCAGCTTATGACAATTAGCTTTGTGCAAGCAAAGTGGTATTCCTCCCTCTGTAACCAATCTGGTCAACATGTTTGTCAGTCTAAACTACATTGACAGTAAAGGGGAAGGTATGTAGTGGTTTATTCTGCTCCTTGGAGAATACTAAGCCGCAAATGGTACCAAAATAATATGGAGAACCTAGCACATCTCTAGGGAACATGTTGCTATGTACAAAAAAAAATGAAGCAAAATGTACTCAGCAGTGAGCTGTGCAAAAAGACAATTTTACAGTAGAGTCCCAGTTATCCAGAACTTAACTGACCAGGAGTCTCAGCCAACCAGCACACATCACTGGCAGTTCTCACAGTGGTGGAGGACAACTTGTAAGGGTGTTTTTGGGTTGTGCTATGCTTGAGGACTGGATTCCATGGCTCACCCAAGGTTAATATACTTTTAATTACTTATTTTAACATGTAATACAGAGTTCAAGGTGGGTCTATAGCGTGGAGTACAGTACTGTATTAGCTAGGCCTATTTTTAACATTGAGTCTCAAGCAACCAGAAAGCACACTTATCAAGCATCAGCCGATCCCCATCTGTGCTAGAACACTGATACTCTACTGTGGCTGTGTGGCCAACATGGGGAATGTGCAACAGAGCTCCATATGCAGATACCCAAATGTTTTTAAGTGAAATTATGTGATCCAAATTACAATTTAGAGCTATATGTGAGCCAGGGAACAAGAAGCAACTCTAATTATGTATGGGAAATGTAAACTCCTCAGAGACATCTCCCCAAAAATAAAACATTTTAAAAGGCAAGAAACAGCTTACCTTATTAAATACACTTGCATTTTGCGGGTAACTTTCCGCTTCATCAGGTCAAAAGTGTCAAAGGCAAATAGAAGATTGACTTGGGATTTTCAATGGTCAGTGTAATAAACTATCCTCTTCAGGGAGGATTCTTATTGATCCACACCATGGACCGATGGGGAGCCCTGGCATGAACTCTGAAGAGGCTTTTGCTGGGGCTCCAGTGATTGATATTAGAAGTTAAATGAGGAATACGTGGAGGAGAGTGGCTGCAGTGACTGGCTGGTCAGCTCAAGCTAGTAGGGAGCTACAGTGGCAGGTGAGCATCGCATGCAGCAGCAGACATCGAGTGAGTGCAGCGGTGAGACGGATCTCCTGAAGGAGCAAGGTAGTAGTGTCATGCTGCTGATAGACACAGCACAAAACCATGCTCCCTGTTGCCCAGCAGCTACAAGCAAATCTTAGGTGAATGGCTACTATTCATCTGAGTGATGCTCTTTGTGCTTAGCCATTATAAAGGTGAAGCCAACAAATGAGTTTGCAATGGGCACACAATAAGAAGCTTGCACAGACCTTTGTTCACACACTCCTTTGATTCCCTTAATACATATTCGGTAGCACATCCTTACCATGTATCTCCCTGGGAAATGGATAACTTACTCCCAAGCCCCAAGCCTAACACCACCTAGAACATCTTTAAGCTAACCATAGTTCAACAAAAGCATAAAAACTAACATATATGTAGATTTAAAGAAAAGAAAAGTCATAAAGTACCTGTACATTGCCTATACGGATAGTAGTGGAAGACAGACAGATTTTGTGTACTCAGTCCTTTAAAGGGACTCCGAGCAGTAAATAAAATCAAAATCTGAAGTTACCTGGGGCTTTCCCAGCCCACCGTAGGTCAGGAGGTCCTTCGGCGTCCTTCTGGCTCTTCTCCCAGGCCCTGCTCAGAAATGGCTCCCGGAGGCTCCCGGCGACACTGGGACCGAGTGTCGGGCTCCTTCTTCCGGAAAGATGATGTCAGTGATCACCACTCTGGCCGCCTCGCGTCATCACGGTGGCCGGTGTGACAGTAGGGCATATGCGGGATTGAACCACGCATGCGCAGTACTGTCACGTGGTGACGACTGACTTCATCTTTCCGGAAGAAGGAACCCGACACTCGGTCCCAGTGTCGCCAGGAGCCATTTCTGAGAAGGACGCCGAAGGCCCTCCCAACCTACGGTGGGCTGGAGAAAGCCCCGGGTAAGTTCAGATTTTGATTTTATTTACTGCTCGCAGTCCCTTTAATACTCTGCTATTTAATGATGGAACTAAAACAAATGTAGTTGTGCTGCATTATTTAATATGATACAGTATATGCTACACAGAGTTGGATATCCGTGTGGTCACACTTTGAAGGGACACTATGGCGAAAAATTTAAAAATGTAAAATATGTGCAAACATAGACAAATAAGAAATATGTTTTTTTCCAGAGTAAAATGAGCCATAAATTACTGTTTTCCTATGTAGCTGTCACTTACAGTAGGTAGTAGAAATCTGACAGAAGTGACAGGTTTTGGACTAGTCCATCTCTTCATAGGGGATTCTCAGCAAGGCTTTTATTCTTTATAAAGATATTCCCTAAAAAACATTTAAACAATGATGCTGGGCAGCTTCCCTGCTCGCTACACAGTTTTTTGGCAGTTGAACAGAGCAACTGCCATTCACTAAGTGCTTTTGAAAATAAATAAATCCCTGAGAATCCCCCCATGAAGAGACTAGTCCAAAACCTGTTGCTTCTGTCAGATTTCTACTACCTACTGTAAGTGACAGCAACATAGGAGAAAAGTCATTTATGGCTTGTTTTGCTCTGGAAAAAAAAAACATACTTCCTATTTGTTTATGTATGTACATATTTTAAATGTTACAATTTTTCGCCATAGTGCCACTTTAACTAACCTTGATAGTACCTTAAATTGGCATACTTATTTTATTGGTGTCAAGACTGAAATTCTACAATTCTCAGCTCCTATATGACCTGCTTTGCAATTATGATTTCCAGTAAAGTTTAAACTAAAAAAATTTGCCACTTAATGAAGAAATATTATTTTGCAGAGAGCTTTGATTAGTGCTGGTTCCATTTACATCTTGAGCAGTATGCAAAGATATGATGGGTAGTCAAAAACAAACCCTCTACATCAATCTGCCAGACTGGCAATTAGAAGTACAAGATTTCTTCAAACACTTTGCCTTAGGCTGCCTACAGTACCTCACGGAGACTCTAAATCTTTTTTACAAACCTCTACCAGCCTCTGTGTATAATTTAATAAGTCCCTTTTTGTTTGCTTGTGGCCAAGGCATGCATGAAACAACTTGCAATGTGAGTGCCTAAAACAGGCACAAAAATGTATTAACTGAGCAATCATAAGATCGCACAATTCTTTGTGAAAAGACAGATATTCACTAAGGGGAGCCGTTCACATATTGTAGTAATTTTTGCTGTGAAGAATACATAACACAAACCTTGTACAGTCTTTAAACTTTGGACATCCAATGTCATTGGTCTGATCATGTTGACTGAAAGTCCACAGACAGCCCTATGACAGATCATGTACAATCAGCTTGGCTGAGCTGCAAGTACTGCTCTATGGAGAGAGGTTTGAGAAGCAAAAGTCCCGCAGTGCTTGAGGGCAAAGCAATCAGCTGAAATACTCCACTGTAGCCAATTGATTGGGTCACCTGACAGGTGCAGAAATCATCACAAACAGTTCTCAAGGCTATAGTGTTTTTATGACCTTCTAGTGGTCCCTAAAGAGCAACTGTGAGGATTCAATAAATGATCCAGTAAACCTGAACTACAGTTTGTTAATATTGTCTTTGATTAAGTTGCAACAGACTGCAATGTTTGCTTTATACCACCTGGCGGTATGATTATTTCCAGATTTTAGGGTCTTTTAAAATCGTTTCTGCGCTGCTGTTCTGTATTATGTTAGCCGTGTGCGGACTGGGGCTGGCTAAGGATTACCCCCCGGAGGAAGTTTTACTTATGAAGAAAGCTGTGCAATTAACATCACCTCAAGCGAGTATAGTTGGTCTGTACTGGGTCAGCCCAGCTATCTGGTGAGCACTTGTCTGTACTATTTTGCATGGTGTTTCATGTTGATGCACTGGCACTTTTTGGAACAGTTTACAACAAGGTGGAAGAGCACGGCAGGTGGAGGAAGTGTTATGCCCCTTTGTGTGGAAACTGGATTACGCTATGTATTCTCCCCTCTTCTTCTGAGCCATATACAGGGAGAAGTCTATTGCTGGGGTCAACCTGATTGTCTGAGTGAGCTTTGCTGATATATTAAGCTATCAGCCACTGAGAGCATATCGCCATTGACTGTGGATTTGTTGATTGTGACTGTTATATCATTTGAAAGTGGACCTTTCTTGGAAGTTTTTTTCCGGACGAGGCAGTGTACATTTGTAGGAGGAGCGCTCATACCACCTTCTGCAGGAAAAAATCATGCCCACAGAAGCCCCTGCTCTCACTCAGCTCCCTGGGCTCCAGCGCTGCAATTTTACCTCTGTCCTCCGGCTGGCGGTGTAACTCTGTAGTGAGGCTGATGACGGTGATCTCACCAGAGTGATTCAGAGCCTCAGAGGACAGGAAGGAGAATGGCTACAGACATCTGTATTCCCCGGGAGGTGGGTGAAAATGTCTGCTGCGTGCTATACTCTGCATAGAGCTCCCAGTGGCTAGCCCAAGCTTAGCTTGGTATTTACGGCAGGGAGGTTAATCGTATTGCTACATAGTGTGCGTGTGTGTGTGTGTGTGGGGGGGCTTCAAGAGGTTAGTAAATAAGCAGTTGTGTGAATGCAGTCCTATGTGTAGTAGACACAATGAGATTTTCTGGCAGATTTACAGTCAGATCGATTATTTCCAACATGTCCAATCTGATTTGGAAGTGAGCGGAAAATCAATCATAAATCAGATTGGACATGTTGAAAATAATCAAACTGACAGTAAATCTGCCAGAAAATCTCATTGAGTGTACTTAGCATTATGCAGGCGTACACAGAGAGACATGTATTTTAATAAACCCAGACTATTATGTAATCCTCTGCAGGGACTGCATGCCACTACAGCCACTCAATCCCTAATCCACTTAAACAAAAAAGGTGACGCTACCCATTTAAAAGCAGACAATTTGTAAATGATTCAGTTTAGACTTGTTGGAGCACTTACAATCACATTAGAGATCACTGGGCAATGCCTTAACTTGCATTAAAATATTAAACTTTTGATAATCTGCTATTGCAGTTATATTTTTGCTTTTGAAGTGTAGATAAAGAAAATGAGTCATCAAGAAAGGTGAAGTATATAAATGAAAAATGAATTGCATTGTGGGTACATTTCTAATCATCAAATGTATTATATAAATATAATTATATATGCTTAGGCAATAGCCTGCAGCAGTCACCTGAAAAACAGCAAGTGATGCAAACCTGTACATTAAACTTGATATAGTGGATTCCAGTTACGGTTCCTACTAACGTAACAACTTTCAGCAAAGAATCCCCCAATTGATCATATAAATGCAATCAGAAATAAAATGTTGTAATACATTAATTATTTCACCATCAACAAAACAGTTTGTACTTCCTAACCAATTTTTTCAGATCAACTAAATTTCGCCAAACAATCACTATAGGAATTGCCCATAGTTAATTTGGGACACCAATGATGTTTATTTCCTGTCAAATCAATCACATTGGGTGGTTCATGGCTGAAAATGTATCCATTAGTCCATTAGTGGGCTTCTTTATCCACTTCAGGACCATAGGCTTACACCCCCCTAGTGACCAGGCTACTTTTTACAATTTAGGCCACTGCAGCTTTAAAGGCTCGCTGCAGCTCAACGCACAAGTGATCCCCCCCTTCTCTGCCCACCAACAGAGCTCTCTGTTGGTGGGCTCTGATCCCTTCTGGGATGTTTGTTTATTTTTTTCTTTATTTATTTGTTGTTTTTTCTTAATACATGTTACTATTTTTTTATCCCCTCCCTCCCTCTGCCAGCCAATCCCAGTGATCGGCTCTTATAGACATCAGCCTATGAGAGCCGATCGCTCTCTGTGCCTCCCAAGGGGACAGCAGAGTGTCACGGCATTCCCCAGTACAGTGCTGCCTTAGATTGCAGCACTGTACATTGTAAATAGACAGCGGTTTCACCATCTAACAGTTTCCTAGCGGCGTTGAGCGGTCCTCGGGCTGCTGCCAGGTTCATGCCAATTGGCATAGAGCGGTTGCCTTGGAGTTAAGGTGCCCATTAACGGTACAAATATATGAGCAGAGAGAGAAAGAGATATGTATAGCTATATAATTTTTTTACATTTCTTGATAAAATAAAAAAAAAATTGTGTGTGGCTACTTGTAAAACATATGCAGACTGGTACTGCCAGCCAATGTGGAGTTTCCGTACCTGAATAATACCAGCCTACATGGTCTCTGAGAATATGGATGTGGGAGGGGTTTAGGTGCTGCAAAAGGAGTCAGGTGTGTTTCTCTCTTTTGCAAAGCCTCTTTGTAAATGTTGAGAACAAGGACCTGATGCCCAACTTATGCTTCTAGAGGTGTTGTACCTAATCCTTGTGGAGGGAGAAATCTGGGGAGCGACTTGTGGTGGAATCGGGAAAACCCCTTTGATAAAGGAGCTTTCAAAGAATCCCACTAAGAGTTAAATGTTAAAAAACAAAAAATAATTTACAAACCTTACAGCCTAGTCCACACATCCAATTTTGATTGCCCAATGTTACCATTACCATAAAGCTTATCTGTGTGATTTGTTCTTAGCATTTAAAATCTATCTACCTTCAATATACATGGAGTTAGTAACAGTAGCCAATCATTGGCCAATCAAAATTGGATGTGTGTACCAAGCTTAAGTCTTTGAAAAAACAATAACTGGAGTTCTACTTTAAGACTTAGGGGCTGGAGAATCAGTGCTAACCATTCTAGTCCATGTTGTAAGTCTAGAATTTGATTACTGTATGTGTGTGTTCAGGTGATGTACTGCATATAAAAGTTAGATTTTAATGAAAATGCTAAATATAGACTTTGAAAGGATTATGACTTTTTATAAAGAAACTGTAACAAAGCATTGAGCTTCATCCCAGTTAGTAGCTGATACCCCTTTTCCAATGAGAAATGTTTACATTTTCTCAAATAGATCTTTAGGGGGGTCTGTATGGCTGATATTGTGGCAAAACACCTCCCACAGTGTGATGTCAGACCTCACACTGCGGGAGCCTCATTGCATCATGGGAAATAATGGCTGTTTCCAACTGCCAAGTATCCAGTATATCATAAAACAATGATTTAGCCTATCAAATTGTTAGGGAGTGTGGTTATAGACAATGGCAGTTGGTGCTGTCTTTTTTTTCATGTCTGCCAGTATTATTATTATTATTTATTGTATTTATAAAGCGCCAACATCTTACGCAGCGCTGCACAATAGATAAATGGGTTAACATACAGGTAGAACATACGGAAACTCACAACAAAACAAGATCATGCAAATGATTTGATAACAATACAGTATCATAGGTCAAAATAGAGACTGTTCGAGTCTACAAGAGGGGTGGTTGCGAGTAAGATTGCATAATCAAGCTGGATACGTTAGGGAGGAGGGCCCTGCCGGAGGCTTACAATCTAAAGGGTGGGGTGGAGACAATAGGTGCGTCTTTTGAGAGGGGGTCTAACAGAACATATTATGGTGCTGGTGTAGGGGGGTATGCGAGCGTGAAGAGGTGAGTCTTGAGAGCTTGTTTGAAGGAATTAAAGGTGGGGGCGAGTCTGACGGCTGGTGGGAGAGAGTTCCAGAGAGTAGGGGCGGCCCTGGTGAAGTCCTGCAATCGTGCGTGTGACTGAGTTATGCGTGGTGCGACTAGGCGCAGGTCATTGGAGGATCGGAGGGGGCGGGCTGGTATGTGCCTGTGGACCAGATCAGAGATGTAGGTTGGGCAGGTCTTGTGCACTGATTTGTAGGCAAAGCACAGGATTTTGAAATTGATCCTAAAGCTGATGGGGAGCCAGTGTAGTGCTTTACAGAGCGGAGTTGTAGAGGCGCTGCGGTGAGAAGAATGTATCAGTCTGGCTGCCGCATTCATTACCAATTTAAGTGGGTCAGTACGGTTAGAGGGGAGGCCAAAAAGAGAATTGCAGTAGTCTAGGCGGGAGATGACAAGGGCGTGGATAAGGAGTTTAGTGGTGTCAGGGGACAGGTAGGAGCGGATCTTGGAGATGTTGCGGAGGTGGAAGTTGCATGATCTGGCAATACCTTGGATGTGGGCGGTAAAGGAAAGTTCAGAGTCCAGAGTAACGCCTAGACAGCGGGCTTGGGAGGTAGGGTGGATTATAGTATTTTCAATAGTGACGTGCAGATCTGGGAGGGGTGCAGCTGTGCGGGGTGGGAATATTAGAAGCTCAGTCTTGTCCAAATTAAGCTTCAGGTACCTGGCAGCTATCTAGGAGGAAATGGATGTGAGGCAGGCAGAGACTTTGTCCATGGTAGAGGAGGAGAGGTCTGGGGTGTGGAGATATATCTGGGTGTCGTCGGCATACAGGTGGTAATTGAAGCCCATGGAGGAGATGATTTTGCCAATTGAGGCAGTATAGAGTGAGAACAGTAGGGGTCCTAGGACGGAACCTTGAGGAACACCAACTGAGAGGGGTGTAGGAGTGGATGAGGAGCCATTGAAAAATGTTGTAAAGGAGCGGTTGGAGAGGTAGGAGGAGATCCAGGCTAAGGCTAGGTCCTGAATGCCCATTAGCTGCAGGGAGTGGAGGGAGTGGTCGACAGTGTCAAATGCCGAGGAGAGGTCCAGGAGGAGCAGGATGGAGTATTTACCTTCGGCTTTGGCAAGGGCGAGGTCATTTACCACTTTGGTGAGGGCGGTTTCTGTAGAATGGGCTGTGCGAAAACCAGATTGCAGGGGATCGAGAAGGGAGTTGGAGTTAAGGAAGTTGGTCAGGCGTTGGTGGGCCAGGCGTTCAAGAATTTTCGAGGCAAAAGGGAGGAGAGAGATTGGGCGGTAGTTGGATGGCAGAGCAGGGTCAAGTGAAGATTTCTTTAGTAGGGGAAGCACAGTGGCCTGTTTGAATACGGAGGGGAAGATGCCGGTGGAGAAGGAGAGGTTGAACAGATGGGTGAGGACAGGGGCCAGATCAGAAAAATGTGGGCGCAGAGAATCAGATGGGACCGGATCTAGGGGGCAGGAAGTGGCAGGTGAAGTTGCCAGCAGCTGGTTGACTTCCTCCACCGTGACAGGATTGAAGGAGGTAAGGGAGGAGAAAGAGGAAGGAGTCGGATGTGGTGGGGAGGCGGGGGCGATAGAGTGGAGGAGAGAAATATCCCTCCGGATGGTTGTAATTTTGTTGATAAAGTAATTTGATAGGTCAGTGGCTGAGAGGGTGGAGGTTGGGGGGGGGAGGTGTGGGGTTAAGTAGGGCATTGAAGGTGGCAAAAAGACGACGTGGGTTGGAGGCTTGGGTAGCGATCAAGTGAGTGAAGTATATCTGTTTACTATCAGCGAGGGCAGCATGGTACGTCTGCAACTTGGTCTTGTATCCCAGGAAATCATTGTTGTTGCGGGATTTCCTCCATTTGCGTTCTGCAGCTCGTGTCTCATTTTGTAGTTTTCTTGTGAGGGCAGTGTGCCAAGGTTGGGGGTTGGGGCGACTGTTGGTACGAAAGGTCAGGGGAGCCGCATGGTCTAAGGCTGCAGAGAGGTTACTGTTGTATTGAGCTGCCGCTTCGTTGGGGCAGGTTAGGCTGGGGAGGGAGGAGGAGAGAGAGTGGAGGGGTGTGGCTAGTACATTGGGGTCAAGGTTGCGCAGATCTCTCTGCCAACGTCCAGTTTGGGGAGGGGGACAGGGGGTGCTGGATGGAGTGAGGGTGAAGGTGATGAGGTGATGGTCGGAGATGGGGAATGGTGTAATGTCCAGGGTGGTAAGTGCGATGGCTTTGGAGAAAATTAGGTCCAAGGTATTACCAGCACTGTGGGTTGTGGCGTTAGTATGCTGAGTGAGACCAAGGGAGTTGGTGAGTGAGAGAAGCTGAGTGGCCGCAGAGGTGGTAGGCTCATCAATTGGAATGTTAAAGTCTCCGAGGATGATTGTTGGGAGGTCGGAGGACAGGATGTGTGGGAGCCAGGAGGCAAGGTTTTCTAGGAAGTGCGATATAGTACTGGAGGGGGGGCGGTATAGGACTGCAATAATGGCTGGGAGGGGATGGTAGAGGCGGATAACATGGGCCTCAAAGGAGGTAAAGTAAAGAGAAGGGGGAGGGTTAAGGACACGGAAGGTGCAGGATGGGGAGAGGAGTAGGCCCACCCCTCCCCCAGGCCTGTTATCTGGTCTTGGGGTATGGCTGAGGTGTAGACCCCCGTAGGATAGGGCTGCAGCTGCAGGCAGGTCAGAGGGGGTGAGCCAGGTCTTAGTAAGGGCAAGAAAGGTGAGGGTTTTTGAGATAAAGAGGTCATGGATAGTTGTAAGCTTGTTGCGGATAGATCTGGCATTCCAGAGAGCGCCAGATAGAGGGAGAGATTGTCTGAGTATGGGGCGGATGGGAATGAGATTGGGGCGAGAATGTTCGTGGGAATGGGGAGGGTGGGAGGTGCGGCGGGGAGAGGGGCTAGGTGGGTAAATTTGGTTGTGGTGGGTGAGGTGGGAAGTATGAGGAGGGGAACGGGGGGGTTGGGAGACCGGAGTGGGCCTGGGGTTAGGATGTGTGGTGAGCAGTGGACAAGGGACCAGGGGGAGGAGCAGATGGAGCCAGAACATGAGGCACCAATAGGGCGGGTGATTAAGGGAAAGAGGAGGAGGTATGAGGGGGGTACGCATAATGATGTGTTGGGGATACATACTGTTGCACTGGGAGTGGTGGTGAAAATAGGTAGGGAAAATGGTGTAGCAGAGGTTGGAGGATACTTGGTGGTGGGCTTACCTAGGGCAATGGAGCAACGTTTAGTCGTTTATCAGTGCAATTTGTTTTTATTTGGTGGGGTGGCTTGTAGGCTGTGCAGTTCAGAATTAAGGGCAGAGATGATCAAGTTAGACAGCAATAGTGAGCAGCAGTACAGGGAAGTTACAACAAAGTTAATGTTACCTTGATGTGGTGCTTATTTCTGTTGAATTACTGGTGAATTCTGGTAAATTCTTTGTGCCCTTTGAAAACTGCCCTTAGAAAGCGAACCGACTTGTCGAACCGACAAGGTGCTTCTCCTCATATACACATAGCTATAGCATTAGCAATGTGTAATCAGGAAGGAAGGTCTAGTCAGCTGGCAGACAATATGCTAATTAAGTAATAGGGGTGGTCTTATTTCCTGCAACTTCAAACAGATCTGTATGTGATACAGGCTATGATGGAAATTGCAGACAGCCACCAGAAAACAAAGTGTGAACAAACAGCCAGAATTCAATAGCAATTACAATACTGTCTGTAATGTAACTCAGGTGCTAACACTATTGCAGATCACTATTAAGATCAAGAAAGCAAAGGTGAAAAGATACAAAAGATAGCAGAGATTAGACATACAGCAGATGCAGGCTGAAATTAAGCGTTTGCTTGCAGAGATTTCAAAGCAGTTCAGATTCAGAGATTAGACATACAGCAGATGCAGACTGAAATTAAGCGTTTGCTTGCAGAGATTTCAAAGCAGTTCAGATTCAGAGATTATACATACAGCAGATGCAGGCTGAAATTAAGCGTTTGCTTGCAGAGATTTCAAAGCAGTTCAGATTCAGAGATTAGACATACAGCAGATGCAGGCTGAAATTAAGCGTTTGCTTGCAGAGATTTCAAAGCAGTTCAGATTCAGAGATTAGACATACAGCAGATGCAGGCTGAAATTAAGCGTTTGCTTGCAGAGATTTCAAAGCAGTTCAGATTCAGAGATTAGACATACAGCAGATGCAGGCTGAAATTAAGCGTTTGCTTGCAGAGATTTCAAAGCAGTTCAGATTCAGAGATTAGACATACAGCAGATGCAGGCTGAAATTAAGCGTTTGCTTGCAGAGATTTCAAAGCAGTTCAGATTCAGAGATTAGACATACAGCAGATGCAGGCTGAAATTAAGCGTTTGCTTGCAGAGATTTCAAAGCAGTTCAGATTCAGAGATTAGACATACAGCAGATGCAGGCTGAAATTAAGCGTTTGCTTGCAGAGATTTCAAAGCAGTTCAGATTCAGAGATTAGACATACAGCAGATGCAGGCTGAAATTAAGCGTTTGCTTGCAGAGATTTCAAAGCAGTTCAGATTCAGAGATCTAGTAGTAAAGATGATTACATGCAGGCTGATTGTAAATCAAACAATATGAACTAATAACATGGCGAATATCAATCATTTCTTGATCTCTCTTCTATTTTTTTAACTTCTCTCTTTTTAATGTTTTGATATTTTTTCCCCTTTTCGCTAAAGTTCCTCTTTAATATTATGAACCTAACCTGTGTTGAAGAAAAGGCTTATTTGCAGCTTTTCAAAATAACAATCATTTTTAAAGAGGAATAGTTTAAAATATAATACTTCTGTTTTATCCTATAGCTTCTTAAAACCGAATATTCAAAAGCATGTGGCAGGGCATATGTCTGTGTGGATGTAGCAGGCTGCAGTCACCTGTCCACTTTCATAACTCTTTTCTTTTTAAATAGAACTAGCCTGGTAGTGGCCAGGATAGTGTTTATGTGTAAGGCAAGCAATGTAAATCCCAGCAGTCATACCATACTCAGCTCAAATTTTCCAGCTGATATCTTCCAAAATGCTTTCCTTTAGGCAGTGTGTTGCTGTTCACTGCTCTCTTTTTGTACAGAATCTATCATACTAAAGATTGATGTGACAGATATGTGATACTAGGCAAACACATTATATCACTTTAGAACAAGACGAGTACAAGAGGTGGTTATGTCCTTAAAAGTAGCATAAGCTCCTGGCTATTCAGAGGCAGTACGCACACACACACATACACATTTACTTTGATAAAGTGCTTGTAAAAGGAAAAAATATACAGTAAAAGCTTTTACCAGAGAGATTTTCCTGTTTCATGTATGGACAACATATCTCGCTCTGTGAACCACACAGTGTTGATTCTAAAGTTAGCACAATCTATGCAACTTGCCAGCTGTTCAAGGATCTCAGCTTCGTTTTAAAGCTCTAATAACCATTGGATTAAGCTAAAAGTGTCTTGTAATTCTTGCTTGTTAAAGCAATCTTTCATGCAGCACTATCAAGCCAAAGAGCAGCCTCTGCTAGGAAGAAGATACTTAAGACCAGATATAAATATAAGGAGTCACCCCTTTCTGATTTCCATCAGCAATTTGCATTTTTCACACTGAATGTTTTTTTTTCATTTTTAAAAGTGGTTAGAGAAGCAATTCACATTATACTTTTTGCATCCTTGCATGTGTAAACTAGGTAGGAAATTCAATAATTGCAGATAAGGACCATTGTCATAGGGATGGTTGGAAAAGCTGATTTCTCATTCCGTAGAAATTCTGATTTTCCGTTTTTCCGATTTGCCTTTTTCCAATTTTTGAGGAGTATTTTATTAGTAATTTTTTTGCATCAGAGGATGCAAAAATGAAGAAAAAAAAACGAAAAAAAAAAAAAAAACAGAAATCGGAAAAACAGAAATCGGAAGAAAAATGGAAAATCAGTCTTGTGATTGCAGAAATTTCTGCAGAAAATTTCTGGATTCTCTGATTGGTTCAATGCTTCCGAGTTCTCAGATTGGGCTAAAATTACTGAGTTGCGGAAAATCGGATTTCCGCAGAATTTTGAGTTCCGATATCCATTTTCCGTTTTCTGAATTCCGATTGGAAATTTGTATTTCAATTACGCAGAATCCGAATGAGCATCCTTACATTGTCAATCCCTGTGCTGCTATCTTATATGTTGGGTAATGCCTTTTCCACGGAACCTAACTCTCCATTTAGCTCAGGTCTTCTGAAAGTGTCACGCATACATCTCTGGCAGCATACGTTGCATAACATTTGGTTTGTGCTTCTCATTCCCTTGCTTTATTTATTCCAATCCTCTGTGAGTGTGCATAACCACACTCACCTCTATCACAGTATATACTGGTAATTAAGCAGACTGCATATCCAGAGATCTAAGTCAGTAGCTAGTTGGAAGGTGAGATGCTTTTAATTTCATTCCCATTTATTTGACTCATGGGCTTTTGGCGATGTCCCCAAATTGTCCACCATTTTTTGCATGGTTACAGTAGGACTCACCATATAAGGGGACATTTTGGGGGCAGTTGGTAAGCTTGAGCGCATTTACTAATGTTATACAGTATGACAAAGTGTTCTGTTTTCTATTTGTATGCTGCAGCCCTTTGCATTTTTATAGTTTTGTATGGAGATTTATACCGCACAGACGTGGATTGCCTGATGGTGGATACATGTACACACTGGATGCTTGATCCAGCGCTAAAATAACACTAACAGCAGAAACAACTTACTGATCCTCCAGGTGCATAAAAACACATTCATGCCATTAATGCGTGAACTTACACATTGCTGTCAAAACTGTGATTGTTGGACATTACCCTGCATGACCACTGTAACAAGAAACATGCACAAACATGCCCTATTTCCCTATTCATTTTAGCAGTTTTTTTATGTTTTTTGTTTTTTATTTGATTTGAACTTAAAAGGTAGCCAAGTACAGTCAGGTAGAATATGTTTTAAAGTGACACTGAAGCCAAGAAAAAAGTCACATACTCGCCTATGGGAAGGCTCTGGATTCTCAAGGCCCACCAATACTGAATGTTTTGTATAAATCCACAGAGGTAGTTAATCAGCTCTGCTGAGACACTAATTACCCCACCTGTGATTGTGTGTGGTTTCCTGCAAAACATGTACTGCTGGTGGGCCTTGAGGACAGGGTTGGGGAACTCTGCGAGGCTTCCTTGTCCTCTCTTGGTCTTCTCGTTCCAGCTCTGTCACAACTGTTGCACGTATCTGACCAACTGTTTGAATACAGCTTCAGGGATCCTCGAAATTTTTTGAAAACACTCCCATTTCCTGAGTGCTTCCAAAGACAAGTGGGCACAAGTGCATGTGCAGTACAGAGCCACCCATTGTTGGAATCACTCAGGTACATCAGTGCTTCAGAGGGCTCCCAAGGGTGGCAGATTTAAACGGGGGACAGTGCTGGAACCAGGACACTGTGAGAGGACTGGGAAGGCTCTATAGGAACACGAGCATGTCCTTTCAATAGGTGAGTATGGGACTTTTGTTTGTCACTACAGATTTGCTTTAAATTCAGTTAGTTCATGCAATTTAAGGCTTTGGGTTACCCTTTCTTTTGGATCAGCTGGTGCTCATAAGTGTGAAGAAAAGTTTTTTTATCTTCTTCTATTGATCTTAGTAACCAAATATTTTTGTTTTAATCATGCCAACCATGTAACAACATGGCATGTACATATTTATTTATTTATTTACTTGTGCATTTAACATATATGGTAAGAGATGTTTGGGCAGGAAGTAGTGGGGGAGGGTGTTGGATTTGAGGGGGAGGGATTGAGGACATTCTAGAAATGTATTAATTTCTCTTTAATGAAGAAACACTTCTTTTAAGTTTGTTAGTTCTTCTTGTTAGTAAAATGCCAGTCTCTATAAAATGATTCCATATATTTTGGTGACATGCAGAACAATCATTAAAAGTGAAAGTTAAAACTTACTAAATAAAGACAGAGGAGAAAAGTACGACATATCTGACTACTTTTGAGAATATATTCTTGCAGCCACAGGGAGGTTTTAATTGGCCAGATTATACACTTACTCACAATTACGCCACAGCTGGTGTCAAAATACCGCTGTTGCGAGAAACATTTTCTTGTAATTGGAAGTACAAGTATAAGATAAGTATACTATTTAGTGTAATAAGAAGCTTTCTGTCCCTTTGTCCCGTCAGGTTTTTGTGTTTACTCTATACCATGGAAAACAATGATGCTTTCATATACAGTCTTAGCCTATAAATTATTATGATTTTTATTATTCATAATTAGTTGCTATGATTTGTGTAATTACCCACTATTACGGTTACAATGGACCTGTGTGCTACAATGTGCTGTGTGTAAACAGCATTTAACACCATGGTCAAAACTTAATTTAAATGTATGATTAATTCTCTACAACACTGAAGACAGCAGACTTAGTGGGTCTGATTTAGGTTGAGGTTTATACGCATTTTAATTGAATCTGTCACAAAGGAGAATAACCATGTGGTTAGGCTCCTATGAGTGCAGTCACATGCTAGTTTATGCAGCGGTGCTTACCATAAAAGGACACATTTTAATAGGATAGATTAAAAAAGTATTAACAACAATGTAATGTGATAATCTACCTAAACAGAACCCCAGGCATCAGTAAAATCTCCTGTAAAGAGAAGACAACACACTTAGTTCTCCAGGAAGCCTCCAATTGGTCCTCATTGTTCTCTTCTTTCCTATACGAATGTCTTCTTCATTACCCTAGCTAGGATTTAGTCATTTACACTTAAATCTTGCATGTCATGCCATGTTCTGCCTCTTGGCACAGTGGGATGACCTGTTGCCCTTATACCTTTCTAACAGATCCAACACTACAAGTAGCGGCATGAATGGCCATAAAGATACTTTATAGACTTGCTGGGGATTTCAGAGTGGCACACAGGCATATGATACTAGGAAAGTACTATGAAAAGGATCAAGGACCACCAATATCCTCTGAGGAGGTAGGGGTTTTCTCTTCTCTTTACACTTTAATTCCTGCCCAGTCTTCAGGTTGCCCAGAGACATTTGGTGTGTGGAGCAAAATTTGTATAGCTCCCAGGGAAGTAGAGTTCTTTACCTCTAATAATGCACATGAATGAAAAAGGTCTGCAGAGACATGTTGACCAGTGATATTTGTTTATGTGTATTTCTATGTTTAACTTTACAACATGTCTATAAAAATGCCTGCTAGAAGTGAACGAACCTGCCCTATAGCGTTTCCTTCATTTACCTGACCTATGTGCTGCATTAGTTAGCAATAGTATGCAATTCTTGTGCTGTGTCAGCTGAATGTCCAAAATTTGTTGATCTTGACCTTCCATTGTTGATCCTAATCAGTACTGAGGAACAATTTGAAATGCTTCTAACAAATACAGTATAAGGACTTCTCATAAATAAAAGCACTTCTTATAAATATAATTACTGTTGATGCGCTACCTGTCATTGGTGTATTTCTTCTCTTTTAATGTATACCAAAGGGCATTTCTGGCGAGACAGGTATTTTTGTTGCGCGCTCACAGCCGCATAGCGCCTGACCTGGGTGCCGCCATAGATGTTACGTTTATAGCGGGAATAGCCGGCCCTCGAATTACGTGTCCTTCCGTGTTGCTACTACTCGGAAGGGGAATAGTATTTAATGCTGCCCGGAATTTCAGCGGCAGCAGGGTGAGCCGTCATTTGGCCCACCCTGCGCCCAGCTGACCAGGCGACGTTATAATACGTACGCATTACTGGCACATAAAGTGAACAAAATACATTCCCAGCTGTTACAGAGACAAGTAATAGAAACATTTTGTAGGTGACACATTTGTTTATTGTGATGTTAGGTATCTGGGTATAGCTCAAACTGTAAGCGCTTGCATTGTACTGCATTGCCTAACCCTAACCCCCAACCACTGATGCATAACATTATGCCCCCCTTCCTTAACCCCACCAGCACTGCAACCCCCCTTCCGGATGTCTAACCTTAACACCCCCCCACCCCCACTCAGCCCCAATCCCCCTTAACTGCCCCCACTGCAAATTCACCACACAAAAAAAATGGAAGATACCAGAAGCGCTGCCCATAAACAATATTTTTATGGGTGCCTATGGCAGCTTTCAAACTTCATGTCTGGAGCCCACATTTCCTGTTTCCAACATGGCTACCAACAAAAAGCAAAGTGTTAATGAAAGGGTAATATGGAAGATGCCATAATTAAAGTTCTTTTAAGGGTGGTACATGATTGCTTTCCTGATCATCAGCCTTTAATAGCTTCAGGGTCACAAATCAAGTAAGAAGATGCATATCTTACATCACTGTAGATGTGCTTGTTTCAGCTATGTGTTTTTGAAGCTATTGGAAGCAACATATCAGTAGAGACAGTCAAGAAATTAGAATTTTTTTTTCAAAGTAACAAAGATGGAAGCCTCCATATTCCTTACCTCAGACTTGCTTTAATGGTTACATGAATAATGAATGCAACTACATGAATAATTTGTATCTGACAAGATAAATGCAGCCATCACAATGACTGTCAACATAAATATTGAATATGGGGAGACCCATCTTCTTCACTGAACAGTGCCAATGCAACTTAGTGTAAATTGATCAATCCACAGACAGTTTATTATGAATACGTTCACCATCATTTAAGTAAAGGTTACTATCAATTCAGTACATAAAATATAGCAAAGAATACATTTGAAACTATGCTTTTAGGCATTGATGAACAATTCCCAGTAGTTAGACTTGTGGCTACAATTTACTTTTCTCAATAGATTTTCTGCTTAGTGTGTGGTAAACCAGTAAATGTGCCCTTGGACTCCTTACTAGCATTCAAAACATCATTGTTTATGGGTTTTCTCTTTCTTACCTACTGAGAAATGCTGTCCAATTGAGGAACTAAAATATAAAGGTTCACAGGGGAAATTTGTTCTAATCATATGCAACCTTGCTTCTAAGTTGCTTCTAACTCCCAGCCTGTGTCCACCTTAACCACTTCAGCCTTCAGTGTTTTTTCACCTTATACATCTGAGCAACTTTCACCTCCCATTCATTGACCAATAACTTTATCCCTGCTTATCACAATGAAATGATCTATATCTTGTTTTTTTCTGCCACCATTTAGGCTTTCTTTGGGTGGTACATTTTGCTAAGAATTATTTTATTATAAATCCATTTTAACAGGAAAATTATGAAAAAAATTGAAAAAATTAATTATTTCTCAGTTTTCGGCTATTTTAAAATAATACATGCTACCATAATTAAAACCCACACATTTTATTTGCCCATTTGTCCCGATATCACACCATTTAAATTATGCCCCTATCACAATGTATGGCGCCAATATTTTATTTGGAAATAAAGGTGCATTTTTCAGTTTTGCATCGATCACTTATTGCAATCCCATCATTTAAAAATAACAGTAATATACCTTTTTAACATACGTTTTAAAATAGTTCAGTCTCTAAGGTAACTATTTATGCTTTATGTTTTTTTATTGTAATTTTTTTGTTTTTACCAAAATGTTTTTTGTGTGTAACTATTGGGGAGTGTGGGAGGTAAGGGGTCAATTTTAAAAGTAAAATAGTGAATTTTTATTTCCAGATGTAATTTTACTTTATTTGGCCACATGATATCCTTGCAGCTTCCGTATGTGTAGTATTACTAAGCAATACGGAAGTAATGGATGGACGGAGCTGTATCATAGACTGCGTTGGTCTTTCATACGGGAATTTAGATCAATGAATGGGAACTGTGTTCTCATTTATTGATTTCCGGGCTAACAGGTGGCGGCGGGAGCGTGTGCAGGGGCGAGCGGCAGCAGAGGAAGCCTTTTGGACGTAGCAGCTACATCCAAAATGCTGAAGTAGTTGAAGCAAACCTGAAGCGAAAAAAAAATGATATAATGAATTTTATGTGAAGTACGGAGAAGGAATAGAATATTAACATTTTTAATATCATTTTTTATTATTCTGTTACAGTTGCACTTTTAAATGCACACACTGTCTTTTAAACTATAAAACAAAGCAGAAATAATGACCCTTTGAACTTTCGTGCAGTTAAACCATAGCTCAAGCTGTCTCTCACTGTTTCTTTACTGTTTTAAAGAGACTCTGAAGTCTCCCAAAAATAAGGTTTTTACTTTAAAAACCTCATTAACATTATTGCCCCTCTTAAAACGCAGAACAACGGTTGAAAACACCCTCATTCACCCCTTACTCGGCCGGCAAAATCCACGACTTTCTTGGTCGTGGATTTTGCTGCCACCTCTATGCGCATCAATCAGCGCGTAACTCCACCTCTCCCCCGCCCCTTTCAGTGAAGGAAGACTGAGAGGGGCGGGGGAGAGCGGGCGATCCATGCTGATTGACGCGCATAGAGGCAGAGCTGCTCTGCCTCTATGCGGAAGGAGCCCGCGATGTACCCCCCAGAGTTTGGGGTGATTGAGGTTCAGCTGCGTTTTAAGAGGGGCAATAATGTTAATGAGATTTTTAAAGTAAAAACCTCATTTTTGGGAGACTTCAGAGTCTCTTTAAGTGCTTCAGAAAACAGGACTGTATTGGATGCAGTGGGTTAAAGAGGTCAGAGAAGTTGTTTTGCATAGATAACAACTGAAGTTTTTTAACTCTTCCGCTACTGGAAAACAGTACAAAACTCTTTTCTTTGCTACTAGTGTTCTATTCCTTAGCTGTACTACACATACAATTTATTTTATCATACATTTTTTTTTACTTCAGGTTTCCTTTAAAAGCTGACATTCTTCTGAACCATTTCTATCCATTAAATAGAAAAGGTAGGAAGTGCATGAAAAGCAGGCTGTATATATACCCAGGTAAACATCTGGTTTTGATGAATCATTCAATGCCTCAGTTATATACAATACTTATAAAACAATAGTGAAGCAAACCACTTTTTAGGAGCACCTGGTTTCTACATAACTAACAACCTCATTAATGGAAGTATCATGAAAACATTTTGTCACTTTAAGCTAGCACACAGCAAACCAATTCAGGAATCATCATCATAAATTGAGTTCCAACACATTCTGATGCAGTGTCATAGCAACCAGCCCCTTTATCGAGACTTCAGGTAATGATGCCATATTTAAATAGAGCAAAGACCTGCAATCATGTTGCAAAATCACTATAGTAACCACTATAAACACAACAGAAAAAAAGAATTTACAAAAAAGATGTACAACATTCATTTTCCTATTGTTGAGATACTAGGGCTATTGAAAAAGGAATAGCCTGGTATCTTGATTATTAGTTTTCATTCTTCAGACACATTGTCCATGATTCATACAAACTAGATCAAAGGTTAGGTTGTACGTAAAAGAAAGTTCAAGACAGTGGTTTTCATCAGTCTGCTAGGTCAAGAGCTATACCTATAATGCAGTAACATTTTTAAGTTTCCAAGAACTTTTCCATTATATGCAAGCATGTGTATACCATAGGAAATGGCAAATATTGTTTACCTCCTCTGCTTCCTTATACAGGCAATTTCAAGCAATAATCCCATTAGATAATATTTGAACACGGTCTCTGCTCCAAAATAAACCAAGATTATAATTTTGGAGTACCTCTCAGTGTTGCATTCTGGATAAAAGGAAGGAATATTAGCATTTGAAAGAAACTGGACATATAGGGACATAGGGCCATTATGGGCCCTAAAAAGACTTGTATTTCTAATGTGAAGCCAATGTATAGAATACAAAGAAAAAAATTATGTACTATCTGGTCTTTATCACTTAAAGGAGTACTGTAGGGGGGTATGGGAAAAAAAAGAGTTGAACTTACCTTAGGCTTTTAGTCCTCCGCAGATATCCTGTGCCCGTGCAGCCACTCACCAATGCTCCGGTCCTCACCGCTGGTTCATTTCTGGAATTTGCTACTTTAAAGTCGGAAAACCACTGTGCCTGTGTGGCCACGTCCTCGCTTCCACTGACGTCACTGGGAGCATACTGCGCAGGCACAGGACGGAATTTGTGGTAAAAAAAAGGTATGGATCATTTCAGTGTGATAAGTAGTGATAACGTTATTGGTGAATGAAAGGGCACAGTAAAAACCCTTTGGGTGGAAGTGGTTTAGGTTCCAAAATATTTTCTCAGAATGCTCCAATCAAAACTGTTTCATTTCATATGGGATGAATCTCATCCAAGAGCAAATTTGATTATTGTTGAACCTTTAATTAGTTTGCGAGAATCTGGTTAATCAGTTTTGCAAAACAGGTACATCTTGATTAGACAAAACAATCGTACATTGAAGTGAGACACATCAAAAATTGAAGTGAAATGATCAATAATTCATGTCTTTTGATTGATATTAAAGGTTAAAATCAATTAAAGGTTTGTGCTACTGTCAAAAATGTGGCAGTTCTTACAATTTTTGCATAGTCGATTTAATCTTACATAGTTACATAGTTATTTGGGTTGAAAAAACACATATGTCCATTGAGTTCAACCAGAAAACAAGTACAACACCAACCTGTTCCTTAACACATCCCTGTTGATCTAGAGGAAGGCGAAAAAACGCTTACAAGGCATGCGCAAAGATGTGCAGAGGCGCCGGTAGGATAAAAGTAGCTAAAAAGTTTAAAATTGTTTCGGTTGTGGTGGTGGACCAACCAACCATAAACAGACAATTTGCTGTCATAATTCAAAAATTATACAATTTATTTAAATATATATTATCATGCAGGTGCAAATGTGGGATATGCTGTATGAATGAGTTATATGTGGGACTAGTAATAAGTGTATGTTACATGAGCGTCAGGATAAACTGCAGTGTGGTAAACTCAGGAGTGTGCAAATAATGCCTCTGAGAGGGGAGTACTGCCCCACACCCACGCCGATGCAGTCCTACATTTGCATTTTCCCTCACTCAGAGGCATTATTTGCACACTCCTGAGTTTACCACACTGCAGTTTATCCTGACGCTCATGTAACATACACTTATTACTAGTCCCTCATTCATACAGCATATCCCACATTTGCACACTCCCCGGGGTCCAATACTGATATAGTTTAATGAACTGCCACACACATAGGCACCTGCATAAATTCAAGAAATACAGAATTTTTCAGAACTAACTATCCCATCTCAATTAGTTACTTGCTGAGATAATGTTATAGTGAAATTCAGCACCTGCATGATAATATATGCATATTGTGATTTTCCATGCTATAATGAGTATGTATATATACAACACACTGAACTTTTACAGTTGTTTCACACATAGTATTCTGATGGTTGTTACGTATCTCTGTCATTTTCCAGTGTATTGCTCCTGTCCTTTATTGCCTGAAGAAGCGGGTCCATGCCCGTGAAACGCGTTGGGACTTTTCGTTGGGAGTAATTAAATAAATTGTATAATTTTTGAATTACGACAGCAAATTGTCTGTTTATGGTTGGTTGGTCCACCACCACAACCAAAACAATTTTAAACTTTTTAGCTACTTTTATCCTACCGGCGCCTCTGCACATCTTTGCGCATCCAGAAGTCCACCCTTGGTGAAAGGGTGATCTACCCTACAATTTCCTCCTATCTACAGAGAGCGACGTCTTATTCCTGAGTGGGGACAGGCTTGTTCTCCCCACCTGCCTGAACAGTGGTTGCTTTGGAGGCAACCCGGGTTTGTGAGTATAATACTTACACTTCATACTACACCCCACTCCCGTTTAATACATACTACACTATATTGGGCTCTCGGTCTTCTACTTTTCTGCTTACAAGGCATGGTCCAATTAGCCCCAAAAGGGAAAAAAATCTTTCCCAACTCCAGATGGCAATCAGATCAACACCACTGGGCATTATCTAGTAATTACAGCCATGGATGTCTTTCAATGTAAGGAAAGCATCTAAGCCCCCTTTAAATGCATATATAGAATTTGCCGTAACTACTTCCTGTGGCAATGCATTCCACATCTTAATCACTGTTATTGTAAAGAACCTTTTATTTTCCTTACAATCATTTACACAGAAAATCCTTATTCTTGCCTACAAGGACCACATGGAAACTTTTGGGTCAAAGATAGACTGGATAATTGTATAGTTAACAAGAAGACGAGAAAGAGGTATTTTTTTTTTTATCTTTTTTTTTCCCGTTATGCTAGACTGTAGATCAGCTGAAACTATGTCATACTATTTTAGCAATGTATTGCATTCACAAGAAGTTCTACATTTTATGTTCATCACAGGGACAATGGAGGTCCACAATAAAAAAAATCCCTAGCTTGATATTATCCTTTTATGATATAATTGGGGTAGTTATTGTGTACAAGCACACAAAAAGCACCAAATTATAAAACAGGAAACCCTTTACAGGCCCATACAATGCATGTTCTCCACAAAGTTTTTTCCTAGGTGATATTGACCCACATGCAATTCACTTTCTCTACTAGGAGATCATTTTTCTTCTCTTTAAAATAACTTTTCAGCATTATGCCAATGGAAAAGTTCCAAAAAGTAGGTTAAAAAGCACTGAGTATATTCTTGCTTGCTGGTGGTTTAAAAGGCATTTTATTGACAAGTTGTGAAAGTATTGCCTAGGAGAAAACTTAGGGAAACAGGTTAATTGCATATGAGCCCCTATCAATGTAATGCATTTTAAGCCATCAGCAAGCAAGAAAAATATTTTTGACAGTACCCTTTTACCTACTTGTTGGTACTTTTATCAATTGCAGGGTACTGAAAAGTTATTTTAAATAGAACATGAACAATGACCTCCTAGGGAAAAAAACCTTGGAAAAAAAGTGCATTGGATTGGACCCTACATGTGACTCCACATTTGTGATGTTTATAATAAAGTGACTCTGTGATTTAGGTTATATTAGAAAAACTATTCAAAAATTGAGGGATAGAATGGTATCACACAATTCATTAATTATTACAGCACATTAAAAAGGTGTTCCTCCCAAAATATGGAGAGGTGATCACAAAAAACAGCTCTTGAGATAAAAGGCTTTTGGGATTTGAAGTCCCCCATTAGAGATGGCTCGAATCTCCAATTTTAGGTTTGTGAACCTCGAACGCGAACTACAGCAAACGTTCGCATTCGCATGAACTTCGCAAACCGCAATAGACTTCAATGGGCAGACAAACTTTCAAAACTAGAAACACTAATTCTGGCCACAAAAGTGATGGAAAAGATGTGTCAAAGGGTCTAACATCTGGAGGGGGCATGGTGGAGTGGGATACATGCCAAAAGTCACCGGGGAAATTACGGATTTGACGCACAGCAGGGTTTTAAGGGCAGACATCACATTGCATTGCTAAATTGGAGGCATAAAGTGCTTTACAACATCTTGCGTGTGTATACATCAATCAGGTAGTGTAATTAGTGTACTGCTTCACACTGACAGTCCAAACTCACTGTGTAATGCACCACAAACAGCTGTTTGTGTAGTGATGGCCATGCTGGACTGGTGCGCACCATGGCGAGAGTGCAGACGATGGCGGTTTTCAAGCCCATATGGTCGGGCTGAGGTAGCTCAATGACAGAACAACAGTGACTGAGTGTCCAGCTGATCGAATTCGGTCTGTCCACAATGAAGCAACGACCTTATTATCTTGGGTCAGGTGTTTCCCCCAACACACTTACATAGTCGGCCAGTCATTGCTTTATTGTGATATGCAATCCCTTCACCGCAGCAAGGTAACGATCACAAAGGGCAATCGACACATGTACATGCCTTTTGTTTTGATGTTGCAGCTGCAGTGCAGCCAGAAAAAATTAGGCAGGCATGTACACGCACCAGAAAAATTATTATAGCGGCCGCTGCTAGCAGCCGCTATAAGGCTAGCAGCAGCCTTAAAAATTCAGGAATCCCCCTGGAGTCCTGGACCCTGTTGGTGGTGGCAGAGAAGGAAGTCAAAGTGCCCTGCAGGTAGAGATGCTGTGAGGGGACCTACTTAGTCTTGGGGCAGGCAGTCACATGGCGTGCAGGCAGAGATGCTGTGTGTGAGGAGTGACTTAGTCTTCGGGCAGGCCTGACCGTGCTTTGCAGACCAGACATCTATGGTCAGATGGACCCTTGACCTAACACTGTGTGCCAGAGATGACAACACTTGCTTTTCAACATCACGGCACAGTTTGGGTATCGCCTTTTTTGAGAAATAATTGTGGCCTGGTATCTTCCACTGCAGTGTGTGGCTTTGCATTTGTGTGCTGCTTTTCCTCAGGTGGTCGTCCCATTGCAGTTTGTGCTTTTTCATCATGTGAATTCATAAGGCAGTTGTCCCTATGCGGGTCTTGGCTCAATTTTCAGTGGCAGAGAGTACAGATGGAATCGCTCTCATCTGAGGCAGACACACAAAAAAATTTCCACACCACTGAGCCCTGGGATGATGGCACTTTGGTGGTGAAAGGTATGCACTGACTGGTATAATGCACTGTGCAGACACACAGGTGCAGTGAAAAGGTATGCACTGACTGCTGGTATATAAAACAGCGTGCAGTCACACAGATGCAGTGAAAAGGTATGCACTGACTGCTGGTATATAAAACAGCGTGCGGTCACACAGATGCAGTGAAAGGTATGCAGTGACTGCTGGTATAACAATGTGCAGTCACACAGGTGCAGTGAAAATGGATGCACTGACTGCTGGTATATAAAACTGCATGCGGTCACACAGATGCAGTGAATGGTATGCAGTGGCTGGTATTATAATACAATGTGCAGCAGTCACACAGGTGTAGTGAAAGGTATGCAGTGACTGCTGGTATAACAATGTGCAGTCACACAGGTGCAGTGAAAATGGATGCAATGACTGCTGGTATATAAAACAGTGGGCAGTCACACAGATGCAGTGAAAGGTATGAAGTGACTGGTATTATAATACAATGTGCAGCAGTCACACAGGTGCAGTGAAAGGTATGCAATGACTGGTATATAAAACAGTGTGCAGTCACACAGATGCAGTGAAAGGTATGCAGTGACTGGTATTATAAAACAATTTGCGGCAGTCACACAGGTGCAGTGAAAAGGTAGGCACTGAATGTGCTGGGCCTGGCACAGTGTAGCAATTAGCAAAGGCCAGCTGCGACAGACAGGGATGTATATGCAGTGTCAGTGGGCCACAAAAAAAACACATCCCAAGAACATTAGCTCTCAAAAGAGCTGTTTTGTGGTGCTTTTCAGCAATAAATATCAGCAAGGAGCAAGCTAACACACCTCCTAACTATTGCTTTCCCTATCTCTCCAATGTCTATTCCTTCTCTCACTAATACAGCAGCACACAGAGAAAATGGCAGACGCTGCTGCCTTTTATAAGGGGGAAAGGGCTCCAGGAGGAAATGCAGCCTGATTGGCTGCCATGTGTCTGCTGACTGTGATGTAGAGGGTCAAAGTTTAGCCCAATGATGTAGTTTAGGGGGCAGGTCAAACTCGCATAAAGTTCGCGTTTCGATGCGAACCTGCATTGTTCGTGCGAACAAGTTTGCATGTGAGCCATTCGGGCCATCAGTATCCCCATTAGGTCCACCTTGACTACAATGCAGACAGCAATGCAAGTGGGCATTGATTAAAAGGAAGGAAAGAAGGAAGTTGAATGACTGGTTTAATGTTCAGACTATGAATATAAAGAGAAGTTGGAAGCAGTATTGTGTAGATGTAGCTTGAGAAAGCAAATGCTGTCCAAAACAGCAAATTTTGGACTGAGATTAACTCTCTGTCATTTGAGAGGTACACTGTTAATGACATGTACAGTACCATAAGTTGTAAAGTTTATCCACACTTGCAGCCTTTTTAATATGTTTTTGCTTAAAAAAAAAGCTGTACCATGCAATGGAAATATCCTACTATGGACTTTTTGAGCCTTTTTTTTCTAAATAATCTTCATTGGGTAGACATTTTTAAAAATTTGTTTAATACAATTGAATGTGTTGTTCTGGTCCAATTAAGTTATAATCCAGGTAGTGTTGGGCGAACATCTAGATGTTCGGGTTCGGGCCGAACAGGCCGAACATGGCCGCGATGTTCGGGTGTTCGACCCGAACTCCGAACATAATGGAAGTCAATGGGGACCCGAACTTTTGTGGTTTGTAAAGCCTCCTTACATGCTACATACCCCAAATTTACAGGGTATGTGCACCTTGGGAGTGGGTACAAGAGGAAAAAAAAAATTAGCAAAAAGAGCTTATAGTTTTTGAGAAAATCGATTTTAAAGTTTCAAAGGGAAAACTGTCTTTTAAATGCGGGAAATGTCTGTTTTCTTTGCACAGGTAACATGCTTTTTGTCGGCATGCAGTCATAAATGTAATACATATAAGAGGTTCCAGGAAAAGGGACCGGTAATGCTAACCCAGCAGCAGCACACGTGATGGAACAGGAGGAGGGTGGCGCAGGAGGAGAAGGCCACGCTTTGAGACACAACAACCCAGGCCTTGCATGAGGACAAGAAGCGTGCGGATAGCATGCTTTGTACCACCATGCAGTCATAAATGTAATAAAGATAAGTGGTTCAATAAACAGGGACCACGCGGCAACGCTAACCCAGCAGCAGCACACGTGATGGAACAGGAGGAGGCGCAGGAGGAGAAGGCCACGCTTTGTGAGACACAACAACCCAGGCCTTGCATGAGGACAAAAAGCGTGCGGATAGCATGCTTTGTACCGCCATGTAGTCATAAATGTAATAAAGATAAGAGGTTCAATAAACAGGGACCACGCGGCAACGCTAACCCAGCAGCAGCAGCAGCAGCAGCACACGTGATGGAACAGGAGGAGGCGCAGGAGGAGAAGGCCACGCTTTGTGAGACACAACAACCCAGGCCTTGCATGAGGACAAAAAGCGTGCGGATAGCATGCTTTGTACCGCCATGTAGTCATAAATGTAATAAAGATAAGAGGTTCCATAAACAGGGACCACGCGGCAACGGTAACCCAGCAGCAGCAGCAGCAGCAGCAGCACACGTGATGGAACAGGAGGAGGCGCAGGAGGAGAAGGCCACGCTTTGTGAGACACAACAACCCAGGCCTTGCATGAGGACAAAAAGCGTGCGGATAGCATGCTTTGTACCGCCATGTAGTCATAAATGTAATAAAGATAAGAGGTTCCATAAACAGGGACCGGCAACGGTAACCCAGCAGCAGCAGCAGCAGCAGCAGCACACGTGATGGAACAGGAGGAGGCGCAGGAGGAGAAGGCCACGCTTTGTGAGACACAACAACCCAGGCCTTGCATGAGGACAAAAAGCGTGCGGATATAGCAGCAATGCTTTTTGCCGCCATGCAGTCATAAATGTAATACAGATGAGAGGTTCAATAAACAGGGACCGGAAACGCTAAACCATCCCAGATGTTCATCGGTCATGTTACTTGGTTGGGGTCCAGGAGTGTTGCGTAGTCGTTTCCAATCCAGGATTGATTCATTTTAATTTGAGTCAGACGGTCTGCATTTTCTGTGGAGAGGCGGATACGCCGATCTGTGATGATGCCTCCGGCAGCACTGAAACAGCGTTCCGACATAACGCTGGCTGCCGGGCAAGCCAGCACCTCTATTGCGTACATTGCCAGTTCGTGCCAGGTGTCTAGCTTCATGCCCGGTTTCAGGTCCAGCGGTGCCAGCCACAAATCCGTCTGTTCCTTTATTCCCCTCCAAATTTCCTCCCCTGTGTGCTGCTTATCCCCAAGGCAGATCAGCTTCAGCAACGCTTGCTGACGCATGCCAACAGCTGTGCTGCACTGCTTCCACGATCCTACTGCTGCTGGTGCTGGGTTAGCATTTCCGGATGAGGTACAGCTTTGAGATGCGTTGGAGGAGAAGGAGTCAGAGAGGTAGGTGCTGCTGTTGTTATCCAGCTGTTTGCGGCGTGGGCAACACCCGCGCCGTAGCAGGTGAGGAATCGCTGCCAGGCTCCACAAGGTTCACCCAGTGCGCGGTAAGGGAGATGTATCGACCCTGGCCGAACGCACTCGTCCAGGTGTCAGTGGTGAGGTGAACCTTGCAGGCAACGGCATTCTTCAAGCTTCGGGTTATTTAGCTGACCACGTGCTCATGCAACTCAGGCACTGCAGAGCGCGCAAAGTGGTAGCGGCTGGGAACAACGTAACGTGGGATGGCCACTGACATCATGCCCTTGAAGCTGTTTGTCTCCACCACTCGATATGGCAGCATTTCGCAGGCCAGAAGCTTGGCTATGCTGGCTGGCTGTTACTGCCACGGCCCGGGGGTCATTTGCTGGCAATTTCCTCTTGTGCTCAAACATCTCAGAGACAGACAACTCAACCGTAGCGCTGCACACCGAAGGGCTGTTGGTTGTTGTGTTTGATGAACACTGGGAGACCTCAAGAGCACTAGTCCGGAAAGTGACAGTGTCAGCATCGTCTGATGTTTGTGAATGTTGTGAACCACGCAATGGCTGGGCTACTGCTGCTGCTGAGGCGGGTCTGGTGGTGAGTCTGGTGAACCCAAGGGAGGCAGTGTTGCTGGTGGTACCCTGTCCTGCCGCGTTTGCCCACAGAGTGGGATGTTTGGATAGAATGTGGCGGCTCATGCTGGTGGTGGAGAGGTTGTTAATACTTTTCCCCCTGCTCAGGCGGGTCTTGCACACCTTGCAAATCGCCATGGTAACATCCTCAGTGCAGTCTTCAAAGAAAGCCCAGACTTTAACTGGCTGAGGACTCGGACCTCGTGCGTGATGTGCTGGTGCTGCTTAACCCACTGCTGGACGCTTGAGAGGTCATCCAAGTAATTATCTGGTCCTGTTCTTTTGGATCTGTGAGGGTTGTTGTCCTGGACAACATGGGCAGTATTGAGTGGGTTTTCTTGGGTGCTCCCCTGTGGCCTGTACGTGAACCGTCAGGGGAAACACCTCTTCCCTTGCCCCTCCCTCTTTCACCGGATTTCTTCCTCATTTCACTTATCCTTAAAGTACACGCTGACTGGCAGCAGTACAGTGGCAGTACAGAAATGCTATACAGTGGTGGGTGAGCGGTGTACCACTATTGTCAGCAGTGACACAGAGCACAATGCTATACAGTGGCGGGTGAGCGGTGTACTACTGTTCCCAGCAGACACAGAGTGGAAGTAAACACAATGCTATATAGTGTGGCTGAGCCGTGTACACAGAGTGGCATTAAACACAATGCTATATAGTCTGCTATATAGTCACCCCGAACAGGGTGATGTTCTGCAGAACCCGAACAGTGGCAAACACTGTTCGCCCAACACTACTGGGAGGGAACGCAGATTTTAGTACCTAAACACACGATACAACATGTTTTCCGGGGTCGGACTCTGAGGCACATACAGATGGTCCCGATCATCATCCTCATCATACAACTCTTCTCCTGAGTCTGACCCACCCACCACCTCTGCCACCCCAACATCCCCAGACACAGACCCCTCATCGTCCTCAACATTAACTTGGGATGCTGGCCTGAGCCAGACCTCCTCCTCCACATCAGGCCCCATCATCTCCTCAATGGCAGCCCTCATTAATCGCTCTGGCGACGGACTGATGGACACAACGTTCTCCTCCGGGGAGGGCTGCTGCTGACCACTGGCTGCTGGGGTGGATGTTATAGCTTGCGTGGGGCATTGGCTGTTGCTGTTGTTGGGAGTGCTGCTCACAGCGGAGGTCTCTGGGGAACTCATGTTGAGCTCATATAGTGGTTGACGGTGAGTGGAGTATTACTGATCCCAGCAATATACACACTGACTGGCAGAGTACGCAATGCTATATAGTGTGGCTGAGCGGTGTACACAGAGTGGCAGTAAACACAATGCTATATAGTCTGGCTGAGCGAGCGGTGTACTACTGTTCCCAGCAAAATCAGAGTGGCAGTAAACAATGGTATATAGTCTGGCTGAGCGGTGTACACAGAGTGTCAGTAAACAATGGTATATAGTCTGGCTGAGCGGTGTACACACAATGCTATATAGTCTGCTATATAGTGTCAGTAAACAATGGTATATAGTCTGGCTGAGCGAGCGGTGTACTACTGTTCCCAGCAGAATCAGAGTGGCAGTAAACAATGGTATATAGTCTGGCTGAGCGGTGTACACAGAGTTTCAGTAAACAATGGTATATAGTCTGGCTGAGCGGTGTACACAGAGTGTCAGTAAACAATGGTATATAGTCTGGCTGAGCGGTGTACACAGAGTGGCAGTAAACACAATGCTATATAGTCTGGCTGAGCGAGCGGTGTACTACTGTTCCCAGCAGAATCAGAGTGGCAGTAAACAATGGTATATAGTCTGGCTGAGCGGTGTACACAGAGTGTCAGTAAACAATGGTATATAGTCTGGCTGAGCGGTGTACACAGAGTGTCAGTAAACAATGGTATATAGTCTGGCTGAGCGGTGTACACAGAGTGGCAGTAAACACAATGCTATATACTCTGGCTGAGCGAGCGGTGTACTACTGTTCCCAGCAGACACAGAACAGTGAACAGAATGCTATATAGTGTGGCTGAGCGAGCGGTGTACCACTATTCCCAGCAGACACAGAACAGTGAACAGAATGCTATATAGTGTGGCTGAGCGGGCGGTGTACCACTATTCCCAGCAGACACAGAACAGTGAACAGAATGCTATATAGTGTGGATGAGCGAGCGGTGTACCACTATTCCCAGCAGACACAGAACAGTAAACAGAATGCTATATAGTGTGGCTGAGCGAGCGGTGTACCACTATTCCCAGCAGACACAGAACAGTGAACAGAATGCTATATAGTGTGGCTGAGCGAGCGGTGTACCACTATTCCCAGCAGACACAGAACAGTGCACAGAATGCTATATAGTGTGGCTGAGCGAGCGGTGTACCACTATTCCCAGCAGACACAGAACAGTGAACAGAATGCTATATAGTGTGGCTGAGCGAGCGGTGTACCACTATTCCCAGCAGACACAGAACAGTACACAGAATGCTATATAGTGTGGCTGAACGAGCGGTGTACCACTATTCCAAGCAGACACAGAACAGTGAACAGAATGCTATATAGTGTGGCTGAGCGAGCGGTGTACCACTATTCCCAGCAGACACAGAGTGGCAGTAAACAGAATGCTATATAGTGTGGCTGAGCGAGGTACACAGAGTGGCAGTAAACAGAATGCTATATAGTGTGGCTGAGCAAGCGGTGTACTACTATTCCCAGCAGACACAGAGTGGCAGTAAACAGAATGCTATATAGTGTGGCTGAGCGAGGTACACAGAGTGGCAGTAAACAGAATGCTATATAGTGTGGCTGAGCAAGCGGTGTACTACTATTCCCAGCAGACACAGAGTGGCAGTAAACAGAATGCTATATAGTGTGGCTGAGCGAGGTACACAGAGTGGCAGTAAACAGAATGCTGAGCGAGCGGTGTACTACTATTCCCAGCAGCGACACACAATGACTGGGGGGGACCCTGGCTAGCGTGGCTGGAGCGCGAACTACCCTGCCTGCCTACCCAAAGCTAAACCCACAGACAAATGGCGGAGATATGACGTGGTTCGGGTATTTATTTACCCGAACCACGTGACAGTTCGGCCAATCAGAGCGCGTTCGGGTCCGAACCACGTGACCCGTTCGGCCAATCACAGCGCTAGCCGAACGTTCGGGGAACGTTCGGCCATGCGCTCTTAGTTCGGCCATATGGCCGAACGGTTTGGCCGAGCACCGTCAGGTGTTCGGCCGAACTCGAACATCACCCGAACAGGGTGATGTTCTGCAGAACCCGAACAGTGGCGAACACTGTTCGCCCAACACTAAATCCAGGTCAGATCAAGGTACCTAGACATTGTAATTGTCTGGAATCTTAGCAAAGTTTGGATTAAAGAGCCTATTTCACCCTCACAACTAATTGCACTTTTATCCACACACTGATAAAATACAGGTAGGTCCCAGTTCCTGGGTTGGTGGGTTATTAAGGTTAGGCATCCAGAGAGGGATTTTACATGCCAAGGTTAAATTAAGGTTAGACATTAGAAAGGACATTTTCAGAAAGTGGAGCACTTTAGATTAAGGGAACAACAAAAATAAATTCTAAAAACAGTAATTAAAAAAGTGTTGCACAGCTGAACAAATTTACCACTGTCCTAAAGCTCAGTGCTGGTGTTCAAACCTACCACAATAAAAACAGATACAGCATATGTACTTGGCTGCATATGACAAATTGCTTTTCTATATGAAAATAAACAACTTGCAACTATAAATTGCTCATATTTTAGTATGTTGACGTGTTAATAATTCAGTTTAAGCACTGTGGTACTCAACAGCTTAAAATTAAGATAATCGCCCATATGCAATTCACTTTTTCACTTGAGTTTTCTCCTAGGAGATAATTTTTCATCTTCAATTTAAAATAACTTTTTAAAACTACAACCGAAAAAGTACCAAAAAGTAAGTAAAACATGACTGCAAAAATTATTTTGAGTATTTGTTTGCTTGTTGGTGGCTTAAAAGGCATTTTATTTTAAGTTGTAAAAATATGACGTTGGAGAAAACTCAATTGCCCAAAGTGTGGCTAGTTTATCTCTTGAGTCTGTTAACACGGGAATTTTGAAGTAACAGACATGCTTACCACAATATGTACTCACTTCTTTAAGTGATTTTAGCATCTTTTTTTCTTTTACTCTGTGGCTGGATGGTGTAATGGTTAAGGGCTCTGCCTCTGACACAGGAGACCAGGATTCAAATCTTGGCTCTGCCTGTTCAGTAAGCCAGCACCTATTCAGTAGGAGACCTTAGGCAAGTCTTCCTAACACTGCTACTGCCTATAGAGCGTGCCCTAGTGGCTGCAGCTCTGGTGCTTTGAGTCTGCCAGGAGAAAAGCGTGATATAAATGTTATTTGCCTTGTCTATTCTTTTTTTTTCCCACATGATCTTTTTTATCCTTATTTTGTAGACTCATCAGTTCATTGTTTTCATGACCAGGAAGTGGTTGAGTCTATTGATCTGCACAGGACTTTCACTGATGATAAGTTGGACACTCATGTAGGAAATGTACTAATGACTTATTTTAAAAAGGTTTGTGCCAGAGACTTGTGTACTTTAAAGAAGATATACAGTATTTATACAATTTAGAATGCATTCCATGCATCACCATATAACATGGAATTAAGTTTATTGAAACAAAAAAACAACAACATAATTATCAAATAAACTAGCTATTTAGATTGAGTATTAGATGCTATGTAAAGTAGAGGCTTAATGTTCATCAACATTCTATATATTGACAAGACATCAGAGAGGTTTCCTTAATTTGTAGGTTTTTATTGATAATTTTATGTATCAGTTTCTTGTTAAATATTGAGTTTGAGCCTGTGGCTGCATTGTAATCTATAGAGGGTACACCACGTTACTGACAGGCATCAGTTTCCCTCAGACATGTCTCCAGAGACATTTCTAATCCTCAAACTACTGAAAAAATAATGATTTTGTTCACAGTCTAATGCCTGAATCACACCATGCCATGCTAGGAGATAAACACAACTTATACAATGCCTCAAAATTACAATGGACACAGTTTGATGTGTTTCTTCTTTTTTGTGTGATTAACTCCACATTTACTACTATATTAAATAATAATCAAAGTGTGCAAAGTAATTAAAAAGAGTACAGCTTTAATACTGTGGTCAACCAAACAAAACGTGTATTTTTTTTTTGTATTGAAGTGCTGAAATAGTGTCACATACCATAATCTCCATCTGTGCTGTCACCATAAATGCCCAAACAACAAAATCAAAAATTTTTGAATAAGTAAGATATCATTTATTGGCTAACGTAAAAGTAAAAGTGTAAGCTTTCGGCTAATAAGCCTTCTTCAGATTTAATTCCTGAATGCTGACAAGCTGTTAGAACAGACAGCTTATAAGTTAGAACAGACAGCTTTTAAGCTGTCTGTTCTAACATCTTCTTAGCATTCAGGAATTGAGGCTGCAGAATGCTTAAGTTAGCCAATAAATGGTATCATCCTGGGGTCAGCAAGCGGTATGCCAGACACAGTGTCGGGCATACCGCTAAGGAGGTTAATAATATGGTAGTCCTAAGATATCCATCCCCTCCAAAATAAATAAATACATAAATAAATGGATTCATTTTTTTACCCTCTATCTATTTGTGATAAAGATTCAAAGTGAAAAGTTTATTTGAAATACATATAACTATTTCTATTAAATGTGCAGATAAGCCACCACCATCTGCCTTATATGATGACTGTTGATGTAGAGAGGAAAGTACACACATGTGCAGGGTTTCCCTATTCAGCTCAATTAAACTATATGTGGGTCTGTGCATATACAAAGCTGCTTGTCTAGCGCTTAGTCGATCATGGCAGCCAAGGCCGGATTTATACTTTTACTGCCTAAGCCAAGTATGTTGGGGCTCCCCTTCTATGAGCGGCAGCACCCCTACCATTCTATATGCAACCCCCATTTCCATGTGTCACATCCATGTGTGCAGCCCCTCTCTTTCATGTACAGCTTTTTTTGAGCACCAGCTTCCCTTTTTTCATCTGTTGCTCACCATTTGCAGCTTTCTCTTTTAAATGTGCCAATTAGGGAAGATCAATGAACTGCAAATATTTCCGAGTTCCTGCAGAATTATGTAAATTTGCGTGTAAATGTATGCAGCTTAAAAATGGACCAATCAGTTTAAACATGCTGGGACTTGATTGGTCCATTTTTAAGACGCATACATTTGCATACAAATGGTCATAATCCTGCATGAACTCAGAAATATTTACATCACATTGATCATCCCTAATAGCACTCCCTATTTCAAAGGTCTTGGCTCAAGGCCAGGACCTTTGTGGCCTTTCCAGAAATCCAGCCCTGATGGCAGCATTAAAGTGACGGACAGTAAAGAGAAAAGCAGTAACTTGCCTTAGTAAATCGGTCTGCATGTACAGTAGGACATGTTTCTAAGAGTATCAAGTGTTCTTTAGAAGAAGCCAAAATATTTAGCAATTTGAACGTGATTTATTTATGTAGTTTCAAAATGTAATGGATTGATGCCGCCGCGTGGTCTGTCGACGGGGCGGCTGTCTCCGCGTTCAGACCGGCGGTTTCCGCACAGGGGCATGCGTCTGGTTTGCCTGGGCCTTCTAGTACACACAGATGGAGAGCTACGCAGTTATTGATTGGCTGAGTGGCGCTGGGCAGCGCTGAGGAGCGTTGCAGTATATATAGATCTTGCTGGTCAGTCTCAGGTTGTCTGCCGTTGCGAATACTTACGTGTGAGCACTCAGACCTCAGTCAGATCCCACAGTGTGTTAGAACCAGGTGGACCTGGGAATTCACACTTAGCCAGATTACGCTTGTGTTATACTTTAGACCAGTTCCGGGGTGTTGAGACCAAGGACCTCACACCCAAGCTTAGGATTACTGTGTCATTGCTGTGTTATACTTTAGACCAGTTCCAGGGTGTTGAGACCAAGGACCTCACACCCAAGCTTAGGATTACTGTGTCATTGCTGTGCTATACTTTAGACCAGTTCCAGGGTGTTGAGACCAAGGACCTCACGCCCAAGTTTAGGTTTACTGTGTCATTGCTGTGTTATTCTTTAGACCAGTTCCGGGGTGTTGAGACCAAGGACTTCACACCCAAGCTTAGGATTACTGTGTCATTGCTGTGTTATACTTTAGACCAGTTCCGGGGTGTTGAGACCAAGGACCTCAAACCCAAGTTTAGGATTACTGTGTCATTACTGAGTTATTCTCTAGACTAGTTCCTGGGTGTTGAGACCAAGGACCTCACACCCCAGTCTAGGACTCTGCTTTATTCTGTTATGACTATTGTGATGATCCACTCAGCTGGCTGCACTGGCAGACAGCTGTTTGACCATTCCTCTAGTCTGTGGGCTGCAGGTCTCTGGAAGAGAGACCTGTTTTTCCATTGCAAGTTTCTGGTCTGTTCTGCTGCTGAGGAATTTGCATACATTTGTTATGCAAATCCCCTACCTGCCTCCTTTGATGACTGGCACTATAAGAGTTCTCTGCTCCCAGAATGCTTTGCTGGTCACTCCGTCAGGGTTTGTAGTAAACACTCCTAGAGTGTCAGCCATGCTACTTCTTGTTAAAGTTATCTTAGAGTAATTCTTAGGACTGCACTAGGCAGTTTCCCTAGTACAGTTAGGATTGCATATCTGTTTGTTTGTCTGTTATGATTGTCCTGTCCCAGCGGTGGATGACAGGAAATCGTTCTGTATGTCTGGGGTGCTAACCGGCGCTGCGGTAGTTACTGGTAGCCCCTTCTGATCTGTCTTGTCTGGATCGCAATAGCCTCTAGCGGTAGTGGCTGTGGATCCTTCTGATCTAGTTTCTGGAGTGTAAGCTAGAGATGCGGTCGCTTCTGGCTACCTCGTCTAATCTGTCTTGCCTGGATCGCAATAGCCTCTAGCGGTAGTGGCTGTGGATCCTTCTGATCTAGTTTCTGGAGTGTAAGCTGGAGCTGCGGTTGCTTACGGCTATCTCATCTGATCTGTCTTGTTTAGATCGCACTAGCCGCTAGCGTTAGCGGCTGTGGATCTTTCTGATCTGTGTTCCTGCTTGGATCACACTTGCTTTGGCGGAAGAGCGGTGGATCCTTTCTGCCTAGTTCCTGTTTCTCGTTTGTCTGTCTTGTCTGATACGGGCCCTTGCTGTAGGCTCGGTGAGGTAACCGTTAAGCAAGCGTTCACGTTCTTTGTTTCGTGTTTGTCTGTCGGTGGTTAGTTAGGCGTGCTTGTCTCTGTTGTGCTTAACACGTGGAGACCGCGCTATAAACACGTTCGCTGTTGCGAATGAGTGCGGTGTTCGCGTTTAGTTAGCGTTTGTTATTTTCTTTATCATTCTCATTGTATTATTTGCTGTGTCTTTGCTCCTCTTGTGTTCTGTTCTAGTCCATCTTGTGTCACTTCTGGCGATCGCCTTTCTCACGATCGCGTTCCTACTTTTGTTTCTGCTGATGTGTGTTCACCGTCGTAGGGTCGCGACTAGATTGGTGCACACACATTCGTCCTGTCCCTGTGCTCTTTCTCTTTATGGGCTGTTCAGCCCCGCATTGTCTTGATCTGTACAATCCCCATCTGGCATCTGTGGCCGTGCAGCGATTGTACTCCACAGCGCCATCTGCTGGTGGGAATTGCCCTCTGCTGGTGCATTGCACCTAGCCTGGGTTCACCCAATTATACGCTTGTGGAAGGTTTTTGCTGTGTCAGTGCGCATCTCGTGCGCTGACCACGAAAACGATTCCGCAAACGTTACAACTATTTGCTCTGTCGATCTCTCTATTGCTTTCTGATTCGGTAACTCTGCATATCTGCCTACCTGTTGCCAAACCCTGCCTGTACCCGGTTACCGAATCAGCCTTCTGTCTCTGTACCCTATCTGCTCGTGTGTTGCCGACCTGGCCTGCCCGACCTTCCAGGCTGCCACTCACCCCTTGAGTGCTCAGTCTATCTGTACTACCCGTGACACTATTCCACCAAGTGTCAGTTAGCTGCAAGGACCTCCTGCTCCTCAGAGAGTCCTTCCTGCAGTACAGCCAGGGCCCTCTATCCCATTGGAGTCCTCTGGCTGCAGTACAGTCTGATTCCCAGTTTACCAGGGAATCACTGGCTGCCAGATTGTCCCTATCTCCTCTCTTAGGAGATAATTCCTGCACAGCCAGGGGCCACTTGCTCTTCAGGTGGTCTCTGGTCGAAGTTATCTGTGTCTCCCGCCCCACGGGAGATAGCCTACAGTTGCACCAAACACTTACACTCTATTCGGTGTCCAGAGGTTAGTCATACTTGTATTATTGGTGATTCTGTAGATCATCAATAATCAGGTATACATCTGTATTGTTGGTGATAGTGCAGATCACCAATAATCAGATTATCTCTGTGTGCTGACACCAATCGTTACACAAAACAGCTGTCCTAAGTGACTTTGTGCTCTTCATGGCAATTTGTCTCTAAAGCCACTTCCGCGTTTACAAACCAGTAATGACAATTACAAGGTATTAAACAGTCAACTGACATTGAATTAATTTGTTCATTTAAACTATTTTCATACAGTATCTCTAAAGAACATTCTTTTCACAAGGCATATTTACACATATCATGGTTCAGAGCTTAATTTAGCTGACAAAATTTGTGCTTATACCTGCTGATAATTGAATGACTTTTTACCCTAATTGCACAAGTATATGCAACAATGCATATATTATTTAATTTAGTACAATTATATCATTATGCAAACATACTCATGCTCACTGCATCACATATCATAATGTAGTATTGTAATGGATATGTCTGCACAATATAAACGTATATATAAGAGGCTGTTGGCAAAGGATTTTATGTATTGTACATTGCCGCTATTTTATTTTTAATGATCCACAAAACATAGAATACACACAATTTTACTCAGTAAGACAGTGCAAAGAGCAACAATGATGTGATGGATGATCAATCAAAAATTGAATCTGATTGGTTGGCATGGGTTATGACACTTTGCACTGCTTTAGTGAATAATTGAGAAAGTAGTTTTATAAAAGATCTTTTGATAGCACGCAGAGTTATACCAGATAAGTACATGATTCATACGCCAAGCACAAGCTTAGCAGGGATTTTAGAAAGGACTGTTCTCCCTGAGGCACAAGTGCAGGGAGAGCAATCATCTACTGAATAGGTCCTCTCTGCTCCATGCTTGTACACTATAAAGAGCTTGATCCCCACTGGCAATTATGCTGAACTGTTGGAACGGGATGTGAATATATTTGTGGAAGGCAACTACGACATTAGCAGCAGATCATCTAAGCTCAGCCAAACCCAAAATTGAACAAGCTGAATTCAGATAGAAATCAGGATAGTAAGGGAATATACACAATGCATATGGTGGTAGTCTGAATACTTTTTTTCCATGGTCTTGCTTTCTGTCCTATCTGAATTCAGCAGCTGGGTGGTCAAGAAAGTGTGGCCGTGTGACATCCAAAGAAGGAAGAAGACTAGATGGAAAAAGTTTTAGCCATTTTTATTTTAAAGCTGCATTAATGGGCCTATGGGCCCTGGCCATTATGACCAGTGACCCCAACAAACCACCCATTCCCACTCCCTTCCCCGTGCCACTCATTGCAGAAAGGCTGGTAGGGAAAATAGGACTATTTTACACCTGCCACCTCTCTGCCCATTGATATGACCGATACTTAGTTTATAGTTTCGTGAAGGACCGAAACACAGGTGTGAGTGAAGAGAACAATACTATCGGGCCAACTCAATCCTCCTGATGGATCACTGGCTGAGGAGATTGGGGACTGCTGTGTGCATGCTATATTCTCAGCTGAGACAGTCATTAGCGACCACCTCTGCCGATTTCCATCTAGTATGTTTACAGGACTTTAGCCCATACCACACTAGACCACCAGGGACCAATTTTATGTGGTACAAGGCAGTGTGCTACTGTTGATTGTACAAGAAATACCCCCCCTACAGGAGATTCTAAAATGATAGTGCAAGTGGGGTGGGGATGATTTTTAACTTTGAGGAAGTTGTTCTGTTAATGCTTCCCACTCACCCCTCCAGCATCCAGGAACCGCTCCATGATGTTCCCTCACCCTCAGCTCTCATTTCTGCACATATAATTAGAGCTGCTACAATGCATGCTGGGAGATGTACTACATCATTCAGCATGCATTGTACACCAGTCTCATTATTTAATAAATAAAGAAATAAAGAAATAAATAATAAAATAAATAAAATAATACATAAATAATAATAAAATAATAAATTAATAACATAATTGCAATCAAGAAATTGAGAGCAGAGGATGTAGCTTGGAGGGAACCCTGGGCTGGAGGGCTATGGATCATCCCCCCAATGGAAACAATTGCCCCATCCCACCCACACCACAATTTTAGAGGCTATACACATAGCTTAAAAGCAAACAGTGTACTAGTGTGTTCAGGCCCTCAATCATTTCTAACCCCAACCCTACTAGATCAAACTAACCTATCTTACATTCTAAACGTTGATTATTGTCCAACCCTAGCATTCTAAAGCTTGTCTTTTTATTTAGAATTTGATTTAGCCCTGGCATCCAGTTACCTACTGCATCCCCAACAATTCTTATACTGTTAAGCACCCCAACAGTCGACTTACAAAAAAAAAAAAAAATCTAAAATATCAAACTGATTTAATTTCCTGTTTGCTTTCCCCTTAAGACTTTACAAGATTGCAGAGAAATTGAATGCCTTCAAGAAGGCATCCAATATCAAACATTTTAAACCAATTTTTTATCTTTGTTGCTCTTTTGATACAAGCAAAATATTTCCCTTTAATAGACCAACCTAAAGTTATCTATTGAATTGTATTTTTTTTTCTTACTGTTCATAAAATGCATAGATTTATCCATTTATATTAACCTAGAAGAAAAAAAAGCCTCCAACTTGATTGGTAAAGCTTGCAAATGCAATTGTCCCAGCATGAAAAGCAGACTGAAAGCAACTTGAAAGCATGACAGCTATTAATGACCACGGGAATGCCAACTGGTAAGGAAGTCAAGAACTAACAAAGAAAATGATTTTTTTTAAGGGAAATAGTTCTTATGAAGATTTTTTCTACTGACATTTTACAATCTGTTGTGCTGAAAGGAATTTCATCTTTTCTTTCTTGATGAAACATTTTTCTCCCATTAATTGTCTGAAATATATCTAGAGCACACATCCAATAAAGATGCCTAGTAAAATGACTGCATAAGAATACCGATAGCAGAATATCGGTAATTTTACCAGTATTCTACTATCGCTGATTAACGGCAGTAAAATTTCAGTACCGTAATTATACTGCTATTGTACTTTCCCTCACTATAACCTTATTCTCACGCTAACTCTACCCTATCTAATCTCATCCACGTAATCCTAACACTTACCTCCCCCCATTGATGCCTAACTCTAAACTTCCTTACCTACATAATCCTTTTCCCCTGATACCCCAATTCCTTAAAGTCCCCCACCCCTACGATGCTGGGCTATATTATAGCCAATCACCTATTTCTGATCCTCTTGCTCTTCCGATAACCTGTTACCTGACATCTAACTTACCCTCTGCCACTGGGCTGTTTAATAGCTAATTACCTATTACCAATCCTCTGTTGCTCTTCTAATAACCTGGCACCTAATTTACAGCATATAACCTTCAGCGTTAATCTCAAGAATCCACCACAAGCAACACCATAAAACTAGGTGTGCTTACCAGATTGTTTCAGACCTTAATTACAGGGTCTGAGGTAAAGCATCATAAGACCAGCGGCCGGTGTCTTCTCTACTGGCCCCCTTTTTCCCATTATGATGTCCACAATTGCTTAGATAGTTGCATCCACAAAGATTCCACAGTGCATATGTAAAAAAATAATAAACTCATTTAAGCGTATCAATCTTATAAAATTTAATATCGAGTCTGCTTAAAAACAACATTAAAAGAGCTTTTAGCTCCTCAGGAAACAATAGCAGTGAAATCGGTTGGACGAGGCGGACATCTGGCTGGATGGCGTCATGTGATATTTAACATGCTGTATATTGCTCTGGTCCCTGTCACAAGGGCCCTCATGTGAGTGCTCTTTTACTGTTGTTTTTAAGCAAACTCGATATTAAATTTTATAAGATTGATACGCTTAGATGAGTTTATTATATTTTTACATATGCACTGTGGAATCTTTGTGGATGCAACTATCTAAGCAATTGTGGACATCATAATTGGAAAAAGGGGGCCAGCAGGGAAGACACCGGCCACTGGTCTTATGATGCTTTACCTCAGACCCTGTAATTAAGGTCTGAAACAATCTGGTAAGCGCACCTAGTTTTATGGTGTTTCTAGTGGTGGATTCTTGAGATTAGCGCTGAAGGTTATATGCTGTATACTGGGAAGATGCTACCCTGAAGTGTTGGACTTTGGCAGCTTGTCATATAAAGAACTCATTTGTTTATTTTAATATAAGTGAATGGTTGTGCTGATATAATGTATTATTTGGCACCTAACTTACCCCCTGACACTCTGATATTTTATAGCCAATTGCCTAATTGCCTATTTCTGATCCTCTGATGCTCTTCTGATAACCTGGCACCTAACTTACCCCCTGATGCGCAGCTATTTTATAGCCAATCACCTATTACCAATCCTCTGTTGGTCCTCCAATATCCTGGTGCCTAACTTACCCTACAGCACTCAGCTATATTATATCCAATCACCGTTTAGCCATGTCATTGTGTGCCATGCCATAGTCCTGCCTGTTCTAAGATATAGCCAAGCACTGTGTTGGTATAATGCTTGTGCCAGGAGCTTTCTCCTTGAGGATTGGATCTCTACAGGCAAAAGTTACCTTGTATGTGCCTTGAATCTCCATGCTGCAATGAATAGATGTCTTAGTTTCTCTTACTGTCCACTAACCAATGACAGAAATAGGCAGAACACAAAAAAAAAAAAAACTTCTATTCACTGCAGGTGTGTGATTTATGTAGGCTATTTGGGCACACTGAGTTTTTCTTTCACTAAAAAGTATTTAGATGAAAGCTCTTTTTTCTGTGGATAAACCTTTTTGGCACCAAAAGTGTGATGGAAGCTTCCCCCTGCTACTTACACATGTTATGTACTTATTGCTTTAAAGTGCGTCTACAGTAAGGGGGGGGGGGGGGGATGGTGATGGCTGCCATATTTATTTCCACTTAAACAATATCAGTTGCCTGGGTGTCCTGATAATCTCTTTGGCTGCATTCCTGTCTGAATCACACACCCGGATCAAGCATGCAGATAATCCAGTCAGACTTCAGTAAGAACACCGGATCTGTGTGCTTTTTCAGGGTCTGTGGCTAAAAGTATTAAAGGCACAGGATCAGCAGGATAGCCAGGAAATCTAAATTGTTTAAAAAGAAATAAATATTGCAGCCTCCATATCACTCTAAGTTAAGGTGTGCTTTTAAAACAAAAAATAAGTCCCACCTTGTCTGCATACATGGAGAATTTCCATATTTAAAATGTGTGTTCCTGATCCTGACACCTGCACACAAAGATAGCTTTACCATTTGAAATCTAATCCTACATGGGATGAGCTTCAAAGTTTTACTATTTACAGGCACAGCATACTTGTACTATAATCTTGTTTTGACTGAACATAGCCAAAACTGTGTTTTAATTTACTTTGTTTTTGAATATTGCTGTTTGGCAGAGCTCAACTTAACCAAGACCAAGGCAATAAGAATGTTTTGGGCAGAAAACAAACCTTTAGAGAGTGTTAAATTATCCCCAGAATTCAGCTAACAAAGCTAACAGTATAACCTGCAGTCTAGACTGGTACAAAAATCACAAACTTTATATCATAAACTCGCAGTGTGTCCTGATCTCTTCATCACCTTCTCATCGATAGCTATGGAATGCACCATTTGGCAATTTTTACATTGTGTGCTATTGTGTTTCCTTATTAAATTATCTTTGTTTTGACGCTTAGTTCATAAAGACTCCCTAAACAGTTTTTCACTCTGCCTTATAAGGTATGACGTGTTCAGCAGGAGAGAACATTTAATGCTAAGGAAACAGCTTTATTAAAATAATAAAGAATTGCACTGAAATATTCAAGAGCTTGCAAACACTCAGAAGTAGATTTATGTGGCTAGTATACTCAGCAAAAAGAAAATATTATCATTTACAATAGTGTTTAAGAAAATATGTAGCGAGAGGAATACTCAGGCTGACATCTTTATTCCTTTTTTAAAGAAATAATATCAGGCTGTCACATTCATTTCCTGACATTATACTTTCTCTATAGTGTGTGACCCAGAACAGCAGGAATTGTGAGGTGGGGGTAAAGAGAGTGATGGGCAAGTCCTGAATCTCTACAGACTGAGAGCTTACAACCTGGAAATCGAGTCTGAGAGACACAGATAGATATACCAACTCAGGGAGAATAGACTGTGCCAGCATTGTGACTAGAGGACCCTTCAAGGCGAAGCTTACTACCTGCTGCACTGTCCCAAAAATATTGTAACCACGGGCATCTACTTTAAGAAATTGCTAGACCTTATCCCAGACTTTGACTCTTTAGAGCATGAGAGAAAACTCTGCATTGCACTAGGAGAGGCAACGGGGGCCATTGCTGCTGGGCCCCAGGTTTCCCCCAACTTGTGCTCCCCAGGAGGACCCCTCCACTCTTTTTGCAGCATTGCAACTCACCAGAACGCTGCTCCTTCCATGCTTCCCATCTTCATTCCTGCTGGCTGCCTCTTTCCATGACTTGTCACATGTCATTACAGATAACATGCGCCGGGTAATGGAGAAGAGGCATCCCTGTGAGGATGGAGATGAGAGTACAAAGGAATGGAGCAGTGAGACTGGACAGGTGAGTAGATACGCTGCTACAAATGGTGCAGGGGAGCATGTTAAACTTTTGGGGGGAAATCAGGTGGGGGGCAGCTAGCTTGGGGGCCCTGGGGTATGAATTTGCTGCAAGGGGGGGTTGAGTTCAGGGGGGACCCTGGATTTCTTTTGCCTAAGGGCCCCATTGTGGCTTGAACCAGCCCTGAATATGAGTGTGGCCGCAGGGTAAATCTCACTAATATTTGTATGTGTAAATCTCACTAAGTTTGGATGTGTGGATGTGTGTTACTCAAGCACGCAACAATGGCTGAATGTATTTGAATGAAATTTGGTACATTACCTGGAATAACATGTTTGATCCTATTTATCCCCCTTAAAGAAAACCTGAACTGAAAATTAAAAGTCAAAATAGGCATACACAGTCATACTTGCCTCCCATGTAGTCTTCTCCTCAGTGTCTTTCTCCTCTCCCGTGTCCTGTTTTTTCACTGTGATCAAGGGAATTTTCCGTCCTCCATTTTGAAAATGGCCATTACCCATAACAGCTTTCTGGTCAGCACACAGTTAAACTGTAACATCGCCCACTTGAGCCATAGGGAAACATGGACATTACCTGGTACATCAGTTTTCCTCTCTGCTAAAAGTGACAGCAACTGATATTTTACTGACAGCAACTGATATATTTCAGATCTGACAAAATATTGTCAGAACTGGAAGGGATTATTGTCAGAAGAAAATGGTGAGCTTCTGAGAGGAACTGATGGCAAGGTAACTATGGAATGCTCATTTGAAGTTACCTCATGTGTTTATTTTAAATATTTTTACTCAGTACAGGTTCTCTTTAACCAAAAAGTGGGTGGAAACATATACACATTTCACTGGGAAAATGTAAACTGCTGCCATTCTTACACTGTTAATGATAGGTTTCTCAAACTTTGCACAGTTGGTCACTGGGTGACTGGGAATGATATTCAGAAAAGTGGGTGGAGCCTACACAAGCCAATCAAAATTCACCTTTTGCTTTTCAAGGGGAATATTTAATTGCTGCCATTCTTGCACTGTTAATGGCACAAACCTCAAACCTGCTACAGTTGGTCATTGGGTGACTGGGGTTCAAATTCAGAAAAGGAGGTAAATCTAGTGTTGGGCGAACATCTAGATGTTCGGGTTCGGGCCGAACAGGCCGAACATGGCCGCGATGTTCGGGTGTTCGACCCGAACTCCGAACATAATGGAAGTCAATGGGGACCCTAACTTTTGTGGTTTGTAAAGCCTCCTTACATGCTACATACCCCAAATTTACAGGGTATGTGCACCTTGGGAGTGGGTACAAGAGGAAAAAAAAATTAGCAAAAAGAGCTTATAGTTTTTGAGAAAATCGATTTTAAAGTTTCAAAGGGAAAACTGTCTTTTAAATGCGGGAAATGTCTGTTTTCTTTGCACAGGTAACATGTTTTTTGTCGGCATGCAGTCATAAATGTAATACATATAAGAGGTTCCAGGAAAAGGGACCGGTAACGCTAACCCAGCAGCAGCACACGTGATGGAACAGGAGGAGGCGCAGGAGGAGAAGGCCACGCTTTGTGAGACACAACAACCCCGGCCTTGCATGAGGGCAAGAAGCGTGCGGATAGCATGCTTTGTACCGCCATGCAGTCATAAATGTAATAAAGATAAGAGGTTCCATAAACAGGGACCGGCAACGCTAACCCAGCAGCAGCAGCAGCAGCACACGTGATGGAACAGGAGGAGGCGCAGGAGGAGAAGGCCACGCTTTGTGAGACACAACAACCCAGGCCTTGCATGAGGACAAAAAGCGTGCGGATAGCATGCTTTTTACCGCCATGCATGCAGTCATAAATGTAATAAAGATAAGAGGTTCTATAAACAGGGACCGGCAACGCTAACCCAGCAGCAGCAGCACACGTGATGGAACAGGAGGAGGCGCAGGAGGAGAAGGCCACGCTTTGTGAGACACAACAACCCAGGCCTTGCATGAGGACAAAAAGCGTGCGGATAGCATGCTTTTTACCGCCATGCATGCAGTCATAAATGTAATAAAGATAAGAGGTTCTATAAACAGGGACCGGCAACGCTAACCCAGCAGCAGCAGCACACGTGATGGAACAGGAGGAGGCGCAGGAGGAGAAGGCCACGCTTTGTGAGACACAACAACCCAGGCCTTGCATGAGGACAAGAAGCGTGCGGATAGCATGCTTTGTACCGCCATGCAGTCATAAATGTAATACAGATGAGAGGTTCAATAAACAGGGACCGGAAACGCTAAACCATCCCAGATGTTCATTGGTCATGTTACTTGGTTGGGGTCCTGGAGTGTTGCGTAGTCGTTTCCAATCCAGGATTGATTCATTTTAATTTGAGTCAGACGGTCTGCATTTTCTGTGGAGAGGCGGATACGCCGATCTGTGACGATGCCTCCGGCAGCACTGAAACAGCGTTCCGACATAACGCTGGCTGCCGGGCAAGCCAGCACCTCTATTGCGTACATTGCCAGTTCGTGCCAGGTGTCTAGCTTCATGCCCGGTTTCAGGTCCAGCGGTGCCAGCCACAAATCTGTCTGTTCCTTTATTCCCCTCCAAATTTCCTCCCCTGTGTTCTGCTTATCCCCAAGGCAGATCAGCTTCAGCAACGCTTGCTGACGCATGCCAACAGCTGTGCTGCACTGCTTCCACGATCCTACTGCTGCTGGTGCTGGGTTAGCGTTTCCGGATGAGGTACAGCTTTGAGATGCGTTGGAGGAGAAGGAGTCAGAGAGGTAGGTGCTGCTGTTGTTATCCAGTGGGAGGGACGGCGGTGCAGCTGTTTGCGGCGTGGGCAACACCCGCGCCGTAGCAGGTGAGGAATCGCTGCCAGGCTCCACAAGGTTCACCCAGTGCGCGGTAAGGGAGATGTATCGACCCTGGCCGAACGCACTCGTCCAGGTGTCAGTGGTGAGGTGAACCTTGCAGGCAATGGCATTCTTCAAGCTTCGGGTTATTTAGCTGACCACGTGCTCATGCAACTCAGGCACTGCAGAGCGCGCAAAGTGGTAGCGGCTGGGAACCACGTAACGTGGGATGGCCACTGACATCATGCCCTTGAAGCTGTTTGTCTCCACCACTCGATATGGCAGCATTTCGCAGGCCAGAACCTTGGCTATGCTGGCTGGCTGTTACTGCCACGGCCCGGGGGTCATTTGCTGGCAATTTCCTCTTGCGCTCAAACATCTCAGAGACAGACAACTCAACCGTAGGGCTGCACACCGAAGGGCTGTTGGTTGTTGTGTTTGATGAACACTGGGAGACCTCAAGAGCACTAGTCCGGAAAGTGACAGTGTCAGCATCGTCTGATGTTTGTGAATGTTGTGAACCACGCAATGGCTGGACTACTGCTGCTGCTGAGGCGGGTCTGGTGGTGAGTCTGGTGAACCCAAGGGAGGCAGTGTTGCTGGTGGTACCCTGTCCTGCCGCGTTTGCCCACAGTGTGGGATGTTTGGATAGAATGTGGCGGCTCATGCTGGTGGTGGAGAGGTTGTTAATACTTTTCCCCCTGCTCAGGCGGGTCTTGCACACCTTGCAAATCGCCATGGTAACATCCTCAGTGCAGTCTTCAAAGAAAGCCTAGACTTTGGAGCACCTGCCTTGCTGGCGATTTCTGTTTGTGCCTCTTTTGCCTCTCACTTGAACCATGCTTGCGGTGCCTGAAATTGCGCGCCGCCTACCTTGTGGCACAAGGCGAACTCGTGCAGCAGTGGGTTCCTCAACAGACTCATCTGTGCTGCTGCTACGACGGCGATGTTCTCGTTCACAAACAAAATCTGGGTCTATGTCCACATTGTCCATACCCTCCTCTTCCATCTCCTCAAACTCGTCATATGTCATTGTGGGGGGCTGCCGCCGTGGAGTAGAGCTCCCCAGAACAACCTCTGCGCAGCTCACTCCAACGTCGTCTGGTTATCTGGCAGTTGTGTGCGTGGTGTCGCTGCCGGTTGTGTCAGCTTTGTGCCCACTGGCTCCTTGTAACTGGCTGAGGACTTGGACCTCGTGCGTGATGTGCTGGTGCTGCTTAACCCACTGCTGGACGCTTGAGAGGTCATCCAAGTAATTATCTGGTCCTGTTCTTTTGGATCTGTGAGGGTTGTTGTCCTGGACAACATGGGCGGTATTGAGTGGGTTTTCTTGGGTGCTCCCCTGTGGCCTGTACGTGAACCGTCAGGGGAAACACCTCTTCCCTTGCCCCTCCCTCTTTCACCGGATTTCTTCCTCATTTCACTTATCCTTAAAGTACACGCTGACTGGCAGCAGTACAGTGGCAGTACAGAAATGCTATACAGTGGTGGGTGAGCGGTGTACCACTTTTGTCAGCAGCGACACAGAGCACAATGCTATACAGTGGCGGGTGAGCGGTGTACTACTGTTCCCAGCAGACACAGAGTGGAAGTAAACACAATGCTATATAGTGTGGCTGAGCCGTGTACACAGAGTGGCATTAAACACAATGCTATATAGTCTGCTATATAGTCACCCCGAACAGGGTGATGTTCTGCAGAACCCGAACAGTGGCAAACACTGTTCGCCCAACACTACTGGGAGGGAACGCAGATTTTAGTACCTAAACACACGATACAACATGTTTTCCGGGGTCAGACTCTGAGGCACATACAGATGGTCCCGATCATCATACTCATCATACAACTCTTCTCCTGAGTCTGACCCACCCACCACCTCTGCCACCCCAACATCCCCAGACACAGACCCCTCATCGTCCTCAACATTAACTTGGGATGCTGGCCTGAGCCAGACCTCCTCCTCCACATCAGGCCCCATCATCTCCTCAATGGCAGCCCTCATTAATCGCTCTGGCGCCGGACCGATGGACACAACGTTCTCCTCCGGGGAGGGCTGCTGCTGACCACTGGCTGCTGGGGTGGATGTTATAGCTTGCGTGGGGCGTTGGCTGTTGCTGTTGTTGGGAGTGCTGCTCACAGCGGAGGTCTCTGGGGAACTCATGTTGAGCTCATATAGTGGTTGACGGTGAGTGGAGTATTACTGATCCCAGCAATATACACACTGACTGGCAGAGTACGCAATGCTATATAGTGTGGCTGAGCGGTGTACACAGAGTGGCAGTAAACACAATGCCATATAGTCTGGCTGAGCGAGCGGTGTACTACTGTTCCCAGCAGAATCAGAGTGTCAGTAAACAATGGTATATAGTCTGGCTGAGCAGTGTACACAGAGTGTCAGTAAACAATGGTATATAGTCTGGCTGAGCGGTGTACACAGAGTGTCAGTAAACAATGCAATATAGTCTGGCTGAGAGGTGTACACAGAGTGTCAGTAAACAATGGTATATAGTCTGGCTGAGCGGTGTACACAGAGTGTCAGTAAACAATGGTATATAGTCTGGCTGAGCGGTGTACACAGAGTGTCAGTAAACAATGGTATATAGTCTGGCTGAGCGGTGTACACAGAGTGTCAGTAAACAATGCAATATAGTCTGGCTGAGAGGTGTACACAGAGTGTCAGTAAACAATGGTATATAGTCTGGCTGAGCGGTGTACACAGAGTGTCAGTAAACAATGGTATATAGTCTGGCTGAGCGGTGTACACAGAGTGTCAGTAAACAATGGTATATAGTCTGGCTGAGCGGTGTACACAGAGTGTCAGTAAACAATGGTATATAGTCTGGCTGAGCGGTGTACACAGAGTGTCAGTAAACAATGGTATATAGTCTGGCTGAGCGGTGTACACAGAGTGTCAGTAAACAACGGTATATAGTCTGGCTGAGCGGTGTACACAGAGTGGCAGTAAACACAATGCTATATATAGCGTGGCTGAGCGAGGTGCACAGTGGCAGTACACACAATGCTATATTAGTCAGGCTAAGCCGTGTACACAGAGTGTCAGAAAACACAATGCTATATATAGCGTGGCTGAGCGAGGTGCACAGTGGCAGTACACACAATGCTATATATAGCGTGGCTGAGTGAGGTGCACAGTGGCAGTACACACAATGCTATATTAGTCAGGCTAAGCCATGTACACAGAGTGTCAGAAAACACAATGCTATATATATAGCGTGGCTGAGCGAGGTGCACAGTGGCAGTACACACAATGCTATATATAGCGTGGCTGAGCGAGGTGCACAGTGGCAGTACACACAATGCTATATATAGCGTGGCTGAGCGAGGTGCACAGTGGCAGTACACACAATGCTATATATAGCGTGGCTGAGCGAGGTGCACAGTGGCAGTACACACAATGCTATATTAGTTAGGCTAAGCCGTGTACACAGAGTGTCAGAAAACACAATGCTATATATATAGCGTGGCTGAGCGAGATACACAGTGGCAGTAAACAATGCTATATATAGTGTGGCTGAGCGAGCGGTGTACTACTGTTCCCAGCAGCGACACACAATGACTGGGGGGGACCCTGGCTAGCGTGGCTGGAGAGCGAACTACCCTGCCTGCCTACCCAAAGCTAAACCCACAGACAAATGGCGGAGATATGACGTGGTTCGGGTATTTATTTACCCGAACCACGTGACCGTTCGGCCAATCAGAGCGCGTTCGGGCCCGAACCACGTGACCCGTTTGGCCAATCACAGCGCTAGCCGAACGTTCGGGGAACGTTCGGCCATGCGCTCTTAGTTCGGCCATGTGGCCGAACGGTTTGGCCGAGCACCGTCAGGTGTTCGGCCGAACTCGAACATCACCCGAACAGGGTGATGTTCTGCAGAACCCGAACAGTGGCGAACACTGTTCGCCCAACACTAGGTAAATCCACAAACAGCCAATTAGATTTATTTCATTTCAATGCAAATTGTTGATGCCAAAGACCGCAAAACTCACAAACTAGGTCATTAAGTAATTGAGTAATTGTGTGTTAGGGTTAGAAAAAGTGGGTGGAGCCAAAACCAGTCAAATACATACCTGGGCAATGCCAAGCCATAAGCTAGTAATAAAATACAGGTTGCTTTTGGAGCAAGGTAAAGCATTTTTTTAGCAGTGTTAAAAAATAAATGAACTTTTAATATATAACATGCGATAGATAGATAGATAGATAGATAGATAGATAGATAGATAGATAGATGGATAGATAGATAGATAGATAGAGAGAGAGAGAGAGAGAGAGAGAGAGAGAGAGAGAGAGAGAGAGAGAGATAGATAGATAGATAGATAGATAGATAGATAGATAGATAGATAGATAGATAGATAGATAGATAGATAAGGAATCTCAACTCTAGTCATCAAAGGCCGAGGTTCTAACACATTTTTGGCACAGCTCAAATTAATTGATGGGACTGAATCAGGAAAGGTGTGGTTCATCAAAAAGAATACATTTATCTATTTCTTAGGCCATCCTAAACACTGGCATGGATACTGCCCTCAAGAACTGGATTTGGACATCTGTACTCTTGATAGACAAAAGTAGATATAAAAATAAACATTTCCTTTAAAAATAAGACCAATCCTACACAAATCATGGTATTTCTACATTATTCTTTTATTTTTACATATTTAGCATTTTATTTTATGAAAATGATAAAGTCACAGAGAAACAACTGAAAATTGGATTTTTTTCTTTTTTTTTTGTTACTAAAAATGACTACATTAAAACTTTAATATAACACAGAACACATTTGTTAACACTACCAGTGATACATCCAACAGCTATAACACTTACAGGTTGCCAAAACACAATCCGCAAAAAAAAAAAAAAAAAAAAAAGCTTTGAAAAAGAAAAGTGCCTGGGCCTTGGTTGGCAAACATGCTATTCATTTGTTTAATGTGAATGTCTAGGCACTATTACAAACAATTCCCATTTCTGGCAGTAAATATGCCCTTTCCATTACAAATAAAAGCACTACACAGCTTATCTAATTAGCCTTTTAAGTGTATTCAGAACCTGAAAACGTAAGAAAGATAGCTAGGGTTCTGGCTGGAACAGAATGCACATGGGGCACAGCTGATCAGTTCATCAGATGTTTTGGCAACACTACAGGATATAGACATGAAATTGACTACGTGAAGTCACAGGGCCAGGTTTATCAAGAGTGTCTGAGACAAAATATTAGTAGGTTTATAGAAATCCATGCAGAACTGTCTCAGGCATCTTAAGAAATCATTAGATTTAGGGATGGATTTGCAATTTTCTTAACTGTAGTGCAGCTCTAGAAATTCATGCTAAACTGCCACTATTACCTAGGATTTAAGAAGGTTCTTATTATCATGCAGAACTGTTCTCCCTGCTGGTTAGAACAGATTTAGGGCTGGTTCAGACGGACGTCTGCGTAGCGTCGCGTCTGGGGGCGTTGCGGCGGCTGCGCTGTCAGGCTTTCAGTAGCCTTCGGTCGCGTCGTGATGCGGTTGCGGTTTTTTTTTCCCGTAGGGGAACATTAGCCGTCGCGGTTGGCCGCTCCCTGGAAGCTACATGTTGCTTCCAGGGGCAGCCCGAACGCTCTCGAAAATCGGGACCCGAACGCCGCGTTCGGGTAAAAGCGCGCAAAAGCTTGGTGTAAACGCTCCCATTCACTTGAATAGGAGCGTTTACCGCGACGGTCCGAACGCTTGCGGTAAACGCTCCGCAAGCGTCTGTCTGAACCAGCCCTAAGAAAAAAAATCTGTCGGTAATGCGTTGATAAATCTCTACCACAGTGCATACGTGACTCAGCACACGTGGTTTGGGTTTATTAAAAATTGTCTGCTATTAGGTAGCAAAAGTTAGGTTGTATCAGGCAAGAGTGGGGCTGATATATGGTTAGGGGTTTAATGCTAGAGGCATTCCAGTAGCTCGCACTGGAATGTAATTACAACCTTACCATTATTTAATGACACATTAGAGCTTTTTTTTTTTTGCATTATGGTTAAGTGGTTTTAAATGCACATGCATTCTTACAATTTTTATTCACACATTTTTTTCATAGGCCATTGTAACGTTCCCACTTACAGTATGCATTGTGTTTGCAAGTACTGCCTTTTTTATTCTATTCACTACATGTGGCAATTTTGGAAAAAAATATTTGTTTTTTTTTTCATTTTCCTAGAGATGAAAAGGATTATAAGCACATGCTAAAAACACATGCATGCATGAAAGAAAACACAATACAAGAACATCTGCATTCCGGACCAGGACAAGGTTCTCCAGCACCCAAGACAGAGATGTGAATGTGTATTCATGTAACCCATACGCAGGATTACATGTACACACATACAGTCCACAATGGCCAGGGGATAATGTTTAATCTAATATTAGACTGTATTAATTATGTAATATTGGACTGTATTAATTAGCTTATGAACAGAACACTTTTGTAATGGCTGAAGTAGCAGTAGGTACAGTGATCACATTTGGCAGCATCAAATGAGAGGCAAAACAACAGAAACCAAAGGCAAGGGCAGGCCAAGTATGGGCAGCTTGTAGTACATATTGCAACTCTGCCAGAACTTCAGCCTAGTAAGCCTGTTCTGCTGTGTGCTTGTGCAGTGTGCTCCCAACTTTTGAATTCATTGCTGAGACCTTGATCTGCCTTTGCCTTCAGTTCCTACTGTTTGCACATTCTAGTATATTGTATATTTATTATTTATCTGTAATATACTGTAGTAGTTGGATAATGACATATCTCCCACACCTTGGGTGGGAGGTGAAGCTGAAGCCCCATACATATGCTCAACAGCAGTCTTTTATGCTTTCACAACTTTTGTTGTGAAACAAGTTGAAATACCTAAAAAAAGTATTTTGCTATTGTTCAAAGAGCTGATAAGACTGATAAGAAGTCAATCCAACAGTTGTATGACTGTATGACTTGCCCTCTGACCAGTACTTGTCCACATGGTTTTTAAAAACATACTTTGCAAAGGGCAGTGGACACTGCTGCCAATCAAACGTACCTTTACCCCAGTGGTAAGCTATTGAAATGTTTGTCTTATTGACACGGTTGCCCCTTGTCACTTCTTGGTTCCCGTGAAGATGAAAACCTGCAAATAACATCCATTTTAAGAAGGTTGCATTGTACTTTATATCTCAGAGAGTAGAGTGTGTGTATAAAAGTAGCTCCCTGTGCCAGATGATGCTATACACAAATGATATTCTCATATTGAAAGTAAAAAAAAAATGAACAAAACATACTGACAATCCCACTTTTTTTATCCAATCATAAGACAGACTGAGCAAGCCCCAGGCAAGCAACTAAGGACATGGGAGAGGGCTATTGGGAAAAGGAATGACATGTTCCATCCTCTTGGTGCTCAGAAAAGACACCTCTGCAAGCTCCATTACAAACTGCCAAACTATATTAATTACTAATGTGGCATGTAGTAGTCATCAGGGTAAACAGAAATGCCTAATCGGGAAGTTCCTAGACCATACAATAGAGGAAAATGGCAGGGAAGTTTATAAAGTGGCATTAAGCCTCAGATCACTCCATAGATCCTAAATATACTTGTGCATCTAAATTATTCAGTACAGGAAACAAGCATTCATATATTACTATTGTAAAATGTTCTTGCCATATACCTACATTATGGCTCTCTCATGTCTACTCATGTATAATAGTTTAATGGGCAATGAGTAGGGCTAGTTAAATGGCTTGCTCTACACGAATGTAAATGTACCATGGATCACATTCACTTATCATTTTACAGGCCAAAGGTGGAATGGATTTAAAAGATTTCTTCATTTCAATAAATGAAAGCCTAATGGTCAGGACTGCCATAAGGAATGTTAAAAGCTTGCTTTGCTGTTGGTAGTACTTATGTTTTGAACTCTATAAATAACTAAATAAAAGCAATCATTAGTCTATATGAAATACTTGACTGAATGCTGAACTACAGAATGAGAGATAAATGTACAGATCAAATGCAATATACTTGAAATGTCTTGTTTGTCAAAACATTGTAATGATATCCACTGCTGAGATTTAAATAACCTAACAAAGCAGAACAGTCAACAAATCCTATGAGCCTCTACTTTATTTCTGAATAATACAGCATAAACAAGTTTCTCTCTCATAGGTTATGACACTTCAAAAAGTAACTGATGATTGTCTTCTCCTGTAATCAAACTAGACTGACAGCCCGATGCACTGCTGTGGAGGATGATACTCCCAAAGTGCATCCCTGTCCCTTATGAACTGTAGTAGAAAACCACAGTGGCATACAGGGAGGGGGGTCATCAAAGTTTTGCTGGGGTGGACAATGATTTGTAGTTATGCCCCTGTATGGTTTACCCCACGCATAACATCGCATACATTTGAAAAAGCTGCAAGATTAAAAGAGCGTAAGATAAAAGTAGTAAAATATTGGTAGTGTTACCAATATTCTACAACATTTACATAGTAAAATATTGTAAATAATACCAATATTTTAACATGACCTAACCACTCCCTACTCTCACACAGAACCCTCCCCTGGTGGTGCCTAACCCTAAGAGCCCCCTAGTGGTGCCTAACTCTAAGCCCCCCATGATGCCTAACCCTAAAATCCCCCCATGTGGTACCTAACCCTAAAACCCCCCTGGTGGTGCCTAAACCTTAAACCCCCCCTCAGTGGGCAATTAACCTTAACCCCCCAAACTAGCCTTAGTCCCCCCACCTAACCTTAACCCCAACATCTTTTTTAAAAGGGCACCGAAATAGCGACTACAGATAGGGATTACAAATTGCAGTGACAAATAACGGCTACACATAGAAAATAGCAGCTACAAAATAGTAATTTAAGAAACTTGTGGTGTTTTCACATGATCCTTACTTACCATATCCATATGTAAAGCTTTCTACAGCAACTGCGGGCACTGGTGTACTGAATACCCTGAACTACTGGCTAATCATACTTGATTCTGGCCCTTTCTGTGTATGAAAATGAATAACAGTTTCAGTTTTTAAAATAATTATTTGCTTGTGGATGACCATAAGAGAGATGCTTCTATCATTCTTATAAGTGTAGTGGCCACTCCATTTGCATCAAGTGGTGATCTATGGCCCCTGTTCTAATGTATATTTGGTTTTGTGAAAAATATTACCAAACATATTAGCTTAAACAAGTGCTATGTGAAAGCAAAAATAACTTTCTGACATGAAGTTGATTTAGCACAAAATTCCTGTCAATTCTTAATTAGTGTTGGGCGAACAGTGTTCGCCACTGTTCAGGTTCTGCAGAACATCACCCTGTTCGGGTGATGTTCGAGTTCGGCCGAACACCTGATGGTGTTCGGCCTTTTAAGTTCGGGTTCGCCCCGAACTACTAATTGGCCGCCGAACAGGGCCGAACAGGGCCCCTGTTCGGCCGAACAGGGCCCTGTTCGGCCGAATACTGCCCCCCTATGGGGTCGCAGGCATAAGGGGGGAGCATGCCCCGATCGCGGGGGGGGGGGTCGGAAATTCCCCCCAACCCCTCCGCTAGCGCTCCCCCCTCTGCCCGCTTCCCCATACAAAAGTTTCAGGAAGTACCGGTCCGGTGGTAGTGGGTGGCTGGCAGTGGGCGGCACTGTGAAGCGAGTGACTGAGGAGGAGGAGTCCGGAGAGTGATGCGTTGAGGGAGGCCGGGCAGTGGGCGGTTCAGCAGTAGTACCGTACTACTGCTGAACCGCCCGCTGCCCGGCCTCCCTCAACGCGTCACTCTCCGGACTCCTCCTCCTCAGTCACTCACTTCACAGTGCCGCCCACTGCCAGCCACCCACTACCACCGGACCGGTACTTCCTGAAACTTTTGGGGCCCCCAAAAGCGGGATGTTTGGGGAGTTCGGGGTTCGGCCCGAACATGCCGAACATTGCGGCCATGTTCGGCGAACTTTCCCGAACCCGAACATCCAGGTGTTCGCCCAACACTATTCTTAATCAGCTTCAACTGTGTTGAAAATAAATGTATACATAAAATTAAGCCAAGCTCCATTGATTTAACCTGGGTAATCTAAGCTTCCAAGTTTTCCTGTTTGTGTGATTATGTCACTATGAATATTGTTTGGCATAGGTTCTTAGGCAGACCAAACATTATGACAAATGTAACCGTTACAAAGATAGGGTTAATTTTATTGAATGTCTAATTAATGTGCCTTTTACTAAATTATAAATAACGTAAATATACAGTATATGGAAAGAAAAAAAGTTAAACATAGTAATGCATAAGTCCAGAATCACAGACATATTGGTATCTGGTAGGATTTTATGTAATAGTCTCAATCAATGTCAGCAGAATACTATAAATATCAAGCTGCTCTCTGCTTAGTCATCACATTTGGCTGTAATGAGAAAATGTGTCAATCAGACCTTCATATGGTTAAATTACTGTATCAGATAATCTATACTTTTTAACAGTATAGGAAATGCTGATTTAAAAAATGCCCTACACATATGATTAAACTTCTTATGCAGTTTCTGGATTTGAATGTTGACAAAAATGCCTTTATATTGTAAACTAAGGTTAGAACCAAATCTACTATGTAACCTATGTGCTTTCACTAATATAAATATCACATCTTTTGTAATGTGTGTGTGTCTGTGTGTCTGTGTGTGTATATGTGTTATAAAGCCTAGCCCTAGAGAACCCAGAAGTTGCAGTGGAGCAGGTGAACAGTCAGCAGTTAAGCCCTATCTACACGATACGATTCTTTGTGCAATTCGATTACGATTCTATTTACAATCTGATTAAATATGACATGTTCGATGGGGATTCGATTCGATTCGATTTGCCATTGTTTTTGCAATGGCAAATCCAATTGAATCGAATCCCAATCAGACATGCCGGATTTAATCGGATCATAAATAAACTCTTAATCGAATCGCACAAAGAATCGTATCGTGTAGATTGGGTTTAACACCTGGGATTAATGTGCTAACAGCCATTGGCTGCTTAAGTGAATTGCCTCCTCTAGTGCTCACAATTAGATTTGCAATGATCTAAAACGTAACCCTTTTTTAATACAGATATTCTTTTTGAGGAGATTTGAAAGCTACACTTGTCCCTGTCAATTAGTTCGGCAGGAAAGTCTATGGATGACATTCTTAACTCTCAGTATCTGTTAGAAACACAGTGAAATGACTGAAATAAAGTTTTCCAATTTTAATCTCCCCATTGGCACTAACAAAATTGGTATGACTAAACTCTTCTTATTCACCTCTTCCTTTGAACTCTCTTCATGGTCTATAGCTTCGACTAATTTTCACATCCACACACTTGTTCTTGTCTTTACTGGCCTCTCTTTCCTAGCCTTTCCTAGCCAACTATACTTTTCTCACTTTATGACCACAATCTCCTTAAATGCTACTTCTAAACTACCTTCCCTGCTTTTTCTTCAATGTCAAAACTCACACATAAGCAAAAACTAGGGATGGCAATGCTTAGGAGATCTCATGGAAAAGCATATGACCAATTTGATCTGTTGATAGTATTGTAAGGTTCTGATTTGCTGTGATGACTTCCTGGTTTAACACATGATCAAGATGATCAGTAAATCAGAGCCTTACAAATCTATCAGCTGATCAAACTGATCACATGCCTCTCCATGAGTTCTCCTAAGCATTGCCATCTCTAGCAGAAAAGTGTGTAGTCTAGACCTGCAATCATTCTCAAGCTGTTTGCAACCTCTACTTATAGCACTATTTTATTGGTAAGTACAGATAAAATTAATGTGCACTGTTTGTGCAAGGCAATTTTACTTTTAGTGAAGTGACCCCCTTCATTGTTTAAATAACAGTCTCTTAAAGATACAACTTCACTTGTTACAGCTGAGACAGGTGCTAAACACCTAATGGAGGATGTTTGCTTCTAGAATAATTTGCATGCAAAGGTTATTGTAAACAGAGCCTAGGGTTATGCATGGTCCATGCTGCCCTCCATTTTAATGGCTAGTTGCTAGGGTGCCTTCCGACAGGATGATATCATTGTGGTGGAAGGGTCTAGTACAAAATTCTTTGAACTCAAATTATTTTACAGTAATCAGGGATGAGCAGGTGAGAGTACCTGCTGTGCAACTGAGCCAGCGTGTTAGCAGTCATTGGCTGCAGCAGAGAGAGTTACCAGTAACTTACCTATATATTTTTGCCTCTTGATAATGCACTGCATGCTGATCTTCATCTTTACAATCCTTCTGGCTATGAAGGCATAAGTGTCAGAAAGTTGGAGAGAGGAATGCAGCGCATTGGTGAGAGGTGTTTATATAGATAGATTAAGCCTCTTTGCTATGGTCTGTATCCACTAACATGCTGATGCCATCTCTGACAGTGATTCACTTTTTACATATGTTAACACAATTGCTAAGCCACCTGGGGGCATACTGTTTGTTTGTGCCCAGCTGGTTGCTAGGATAGAAATGCAGTAAGATGTACCAGAAAAGTCTGAATGTGCTTCATCCTGGACAAGGGAGTAATGCTGCTTTACAATGCTATAAAATGTAGCACGGGCAGCATGGTTGCATAGTGGTTAGAGCTCTTGTCTTCGCAACGCTGGGTCTCTGGTTCAAATCACAGCTAGAGGGCCGAGTTTGCCCATGCCTGCTCTAGACTATGATACATACACCACACAATACATATATAGACATATGACTATGGTAGGGATTAGATTGTGAGTCCCTCGGGGGGACAGTTAAGTGACAAGACAATATAAACTGTACAGCGCTGCAGAAGATGTCAGCACTATATAAATACTAAATAATAATAGTGTGACACAAAATTTTAAACAGGACTAAACTAAATGTGTCAGGTTTGCAACAGCAAAAAGCAGTATGCACACTACTTAATTAACAAAGCTGTTGGCAAATTATATTAATGACAATTAAATTGACTTCAATGGAAACATCCACTGAATTGTAAGACATTGGACCTCTCACACCAAAATCCAATATACATAGAGTAATAGGCCTTCTAATTGCCTTGAACTACCATTTTGCAAATGGGACCAATTAACTAGTAATTTCCAGAAAACTCTGATATTTTCTCCTCCTCAATCATCAGAATAGCATCATACAAGTAGTAGTTATCTATATTTAATTATAGTTATCTGCCTTTAATTAATATACAGGCAATCAGTAATGCATTTTGCATAATTTTGCACTGACTAGTTAATACGTTGGAGGTGCCTTTGCTTTGTCTTTAGTGAAGGTTTTATCTCCCATTTCATTCAGCAACATCTGTTCACAAAAGTATATAACTTTCAGGTAGGTTCTTCTTAATACGAGATCAAAGACTTTATTAATAAGATTCCCTGCTTGCCGTTTTATTTCTAATTTTACTACGCAATGTTAAATAGTGAGAATATCAGCATTGCTGCATTAAAATTGTAAAGGCAAATTATACTCTTGATACAGTCCAAAATAGCAAATGATAGCCATTTAAATGGAGTATAGGAATATAAAGTTACTCTTTAAATACAAGGTGACCAGCTCCTTCATTTTAAAGAAAATTATGACTAATAAGGATCTTAGCATCAGTGTCAGTGAATAGTGAACATATGCCCAACGCATTTAATTGGCTGACTATTTGGTTTCCATCTTATTTTTTTTCTTCTTTCCATAATATAAGTACGGTAGCTCTTTTTAGTGTTTATTGATTGCTTTATCATATAAACATTACTTGATTTACATGTTAGGAATAGTCTGAGTATTTTCTTGCTTGCTGCTAGTGTCTTTAGTCACTTATGCTGTTTGTGGCAGTATATCTACACCCTGCAGGACTTCAGTTCAAGCACAGTAGATATACGGCCCTCACCAACAGCCGCCGCTCACTCCCACATGCGTTCTCACCACCTCCCGATAGCCTGGAGATCAGTGAATTGGGATCACAGATCCCATTCACCGATCTAAGTGCTGGTGTATATGATCACTGGCTTCAATGAGATGCCTGCTGTCATTGTAATGAACAAAGGAACACTTATACACATTACTTTCTGTTTGTGTACTAATAGTACACAGCAGAAAGAAAATGCACGAGGACATCTTGTGGCCAAATAGTAAAATTATGCCTGCATATTTTTATTTTTTTTATAAAAATAAATTTTCCATTAAAACCCCTACCCCTTCTCCCTTTATGGTCAAACATTGAGAAATAATACATTTTTTTCAATTTTGTTTCTTATTATTACTGTTAAAATGCATTTAAAATAAAATAATTCTTAGCAAAACGGACCACCCAAAGAAAGCCTAATTGGTGGTGAAAAAAAACAAGATATGGATGATTTTTTTTGTGATAAGTAGCTATAAAGTTATTGGTGAATTAATGGGATGAGCACTAATAGGTGAAATTGCTCTGGTCCAGAAGGGAAAAAAACACCTTAGCAGGGAAGTGGTTAAAGGCATGTTAATGATAAGGTGAAAAAATATCACTTTTGAGAAAACTTAGGAGAAAAAGTGAATTCAATAAGGGCCATGGGGTCTATTCCTGAATTCACCAGTAATAAGTGCTGGCAAATTCTAAAATCATGCAACAATAACATTGCATGATCCAAATAGAGTTATTACCCAGCAGGGTGTGAAGCGTCTCACTTGGGCAATTGTATCACCCAGTGAGTTATTTACAATATATCCTTTTCTACTTTTCATGTTGCCAGGAAGCAATGCTTTCAATATTCTATGATATGGGGGACTTTGTCAAAGGGGAGGGGTGACAAAGCCCTCCTCTCCCCCTACAAAGCCCTTGTCCATATCACAGACAAGGGGCTCTTCCCCACCTCCAGTGCCCAGGAGGAGGTGAGAGTGGATAGGTCCTTGGGGCTCGTTATAGATATATGCTGATATATGCTTTGACCAGATGCTGCATCCATACTAAAATACAAATATAAACTAGACTCTACGTACTGTAAGTGCTAAAATAGCATGAGGAAACTGCCTCTTTATAGTGGACCTTTTTGGGAATATAATGTTAGTCTAATTATTCATTTTGAGATGGCAGATGTTTTTAGATACCTGTTGTAAATTTTTTCTTAAATTTTAACAGTTGGCCTCTAAACAAGCAGCTGTTTGCAAAGCCGTAAAACGTGTGTCAAGCCATTCTTGACAATTATCACATGACACATAGACTTTTATGATTTGTAAAGATGTACAGAGGCGCCACAAGTAAAAAATATGCTTAAATCGTTTAAAACGTTCAGGAGGCGGTGGTGGACCAGCCACTCCAAAACAGACACGACACTGTTGATTGAGGTAGTCACAATTTATTCACATACTCCTAGAAACAACTGGCTATGCGTTTTGCAGGTATATTCCTGCTTCCTCAGGCAAAAACAAATAGGAGTACACACAGTACAGTCTCAGGGTCACGATAAGCGCCTCTGAGGCGCTTATCGTGAGCATTGAGACTGTACTGTGTGTACTCGACAATGTCATGTCTGTTTTGGAGTGGCTGGTCCGCCACCGCCTCCTGAACGTTTTAAATGATTTTAGCATATTTTATCCTTGTGGCGCCTCTGTACATCTTTACAAATCAAGATATCCACCCATGGTGGAAGGGTGGTACACCCTCTTTTTCCTCTATCCACAGAGGGCAACATCTTAGTCCTGAGTGGGGACAGGCCTGATCCCCCCACCTGCCTTTACAGTGGCTGTCTTAGGGGCAACCCCGATTTGTAAGTATAATACTTACTTTTCATTATTCCCTTCCTGTTCCAATACTTACTACACTATATTGGGCTCTCGTTTTTTTTCTTTATAGACTTTTATGATGTTTGCCTTACTTGTTGACTAAGGATTATAATTAAAAACAATATTTATTACTTTTTGCATTGCTTTACTACACGCCTTTAAACCCTTACCCGTGTGTCTTTTTTTTTATTGTACCCCTGATGACTGAACGAGGGGTGAACAATATACTACTGTAATTTTCTGTATACTATTGGCACCAGAGACATTTGTTTATTCAACCCCCTCACTCATGTTTAATAAAACCTATGTATCCTTTGATGCATAATCCCTTCAGTTTAGCTGAGTAAGCCTTACTCTGTAAAGAACCCTTTATTTAGGAAAGATGTGGAATGCATTGCCACAGGAAGTAGTTATGGCAAATTCTAGATCTGCATTTAAAGGGGGCTTAGATGCTTTCCTTGCGTTGAAGGACGCCCATGACTATAATTACTTATAAGCCAGTACTGTTGATCCAGGGATTTTATCTGATTGCCATCTGGAGTGGGGAAGGAATTTTTTCCCTTTTGGGGAAAATTGGACCATGCCTTGTAAGGGTTTTTTTGCCTTCCTCTGGATCAACAGGGATATTATTATTATTATTATTTTTTATTTATATAGCGCCAACATCTTCTGTAGCGCTGTACATAGTACAAACAAATAATGGGGAACAAATATACATAAGAAATACAAGACACTGTACCATCATGACATTGAATAGAGTAAGTACAGATACATACATAGTTGATATGTGGTTGGTACATGTACATATGTTAAAATAACAGCAGTATGAGAAACACTAGGAGGAGGTCCCTGCCCTTGCGGGCTTACAATCTAGAGGGTAGTGGGGAGGAAACAAAAGGGAAGGAAACACAAGGATTAGTGGGTGAGCCAGTGTGCCTTCAGTGCTGCCTATAGCAAATTATAGGCTTGTCTGAACAGGTGTGTTTTCAGAGTACGTTTGAAGGTTTCCAGACTTGAGGCATGCCGAACCTGAGGGAGAGAGTTCCAAAGGGCTGGTGTTGTACTTTGTTCTCTGGTTGAACTCGATGGACATATTTTTTTTTCAACCCAAATAACCATGTAACTATGTAACTATGATATTTTGAGAAACAGAATATGTTATTTAAATATTTATCTATTTACTACTGTGGGGAGAGGGGCACAGAAAGACACATTGGCACAAGAAACTAGGAATCTCTCCATACACTTTACATCTGATGTATAGATCTGTGTATCTTATAAATAAGTGTATATGTCTCTTAGAAATATATAATGTTGTTCTAAGATATAGTTCTAATAATGTTGTTCTAACAACTATTGTTGTTCATCCTCTACATTTATCTCCTAATTACAGTATAAAGGATAAGTTGTGATAAAAGAAACCGATGGTGTGATTTAGAAATGAAAATGTGTAATCTAGAAGTGAAAGAGTTGTCGTCAGTCACCTGTTTGCTTAACATAGTTTGACAACTGATAATTTTGTCTGTTGTCCTTTTTTATTGGAAAGGAAGGATTATTTTCCATGGTCAGCATAATATTATAAGTGAAGCTATGAGGTTCATCACAAAACTGGAGCCAGGAAAAAAGCACAGCCTATAGCTTCCAAACATCCAAAGGGTTGTCGCAGTCTTTTATTTACTGAAGCAAGGGGAGGTCACAGATTGCCCCCCTATCCAGGTCAAGAAACTCCCTTGAGAGCAGGCGGAGCTGGGCGACAAAGGGGGCATGACCTGGTTGGGGGCTGGTGACATCACTGCTGGACAGGATAGGGCAGGGGGTCAAGGTGACAAATTAGGGAGGGCAGGGGAACAACAAAAGAAGAGGAGAGGAAGCTGTACTTCCTCTTGGCATCCAGCAACAGAAGTGGTGTCACCACACCTGGCTGGAATCTTGGGCGGCTCTGCCGCTCATCAGGAACCTGGCGCTACTGGAATTCTTCCCGCTGGTAGTGGCAGCCAAATTGTGGGGGAGCGAATTGGCCAACAGATCTGTAGTGTTCAACTCGGATAACATGGCTGTCGTCAATATTGTCAACAGCCTGACCACCAGCTCGCCCCCAATAGTCAATCTGGTCAGGTATTTCGTATTACAATGCTTGCGCCACAATATTAAGTTTAGCGCATGCCACATACCAGGAACAGCTAATGGTATAGCGGATGCTTTGTCTCGTTTCCAGCTGGAACGTTTCCAGGAGCTGGCGCCACGTGCGAACACGGAGCAAATGCAGATACCGCCGCACGTATGGACTCTAGTGTTACCGTGATGGCAGACTGGATTGAGCATTCGCTGGCGAGAGGCACTTGGAATGCGTACAAGGCAGAGTGGGCCAGATGGTCAGACTTTGAAGGTAAGGAACGGACACTCAGGCCCAGGCAGTCAAACCAGGACGTCTTCCTGGCATTCTTGGGAAAAATGCTCAGTGAGGGACACTCACCTGGAAAGGTCAACAAGGCTATCTCGGCCCTGGCCTTTCTATTCAAACTAAAAGGGTGGCCCGATTTCATGAAGGGATTTATAGTTCGTCAAGCATTAAAAGGGTTCCGGAGGAGGCCCAAACGGCCAGACCCGAGACGCCCCATAACCATCCCCCTACTGTTGAGGTTAATGCACAGCACCAGCGAGATTTTTCAGGAGCAACCATGAAACACTCCTGTTCAAACTGGCTTTCTCGCTGGCATTCTACGGGGCTTTGCGGATAGGGGAATTGGTCAGTGATCGAACGAGCACGCCAGGGGACATACAGGCCTCCGTCGTGTATCTCGTGAGGAATGTGTTACATATAATCATACCGAAGTCAAAAACCGACCAATTAGGGGGAACAACAAAAGTAGAGGAGAGGAAGCTGTACTTCCTCTTGGGATCCAGGAGTGTTTCATGGTTGCTCCTGCAAATCTCGCTGGTGCTGTGCATTAACCTCAACAGGAGGCGGATGGTTATGGGGCGTCTCGGGTCTGGCCATTTGGGCCTCCTCCAGAACCCTTTTAATGCTTGACGAACTATAAATCCCTTCGTGAAATCGGGCCACCCTTTTAGTTTGAAAAGAAAGGCCAGGGCCGAGATAGCCTTGTTGACCTTTCCAGGTGAGTGTCCCTCACTGAGCATTTTTCCCAAGAATGCCAGGAAGACGTCCTGGTTTGACTGCCTGGGCCTGAGTGTCCGTTCCCTACCTTCAAAGTCCGACCATCTGGCCCACTCTGCCTTGTACGCATTCCAAGTGCCTCTCGACAGCGAATGCTCAATCCAGTCTGCCATCACGGTAACACTAGAGTCCATACGTGCGGCGGTATCTGCATTGGCTCCGTGTTTGCACGTGGCGCCAGCTCCCGGAAACGTTCCAGCTGGAAACGAGACAAAGCATCCGCTATACCATTAGCTGTTCCTGGTATGTGGCATGCTCTAAACTTAATATTGTGGCGCAAGCATTGTAATACGAAATACCTGACTAGATTGACTATTGGGGGCGAGCTGGTGGTCAGGCTGTTGACAATATTGACGACAGCCATGTTATCCGAGTTGAACACTACAGATCTGTTGGCCAATTCGCTCCCCCACAATTCGGCTGCCACTGCCAGCGGGAAGAATTCCAGTAGCGCCAGGTTCCTGATGAGCGGCAGAGCCGCCCAAGATTCCGGCCAGGTGTGGTGACACCACTTCTGTTGCTGGATGCCAAGAGGAAGTACAGCTTCCTCTCCTCTTCTTTTGTTGTTCCCCTGCCCTCCCTAATTTGTCACCTTGACCCCCTGCCCTATCCTGTCCAGCAGTGAGGTCACCAGCCCCCAACCAGGTCATGCCCCCTTTGTTGTCCAGCTCCGCCTGCTCTCGAGGGGGTTTCTTGACCTGGATAGGGGGGCAATCTGTGACCTCCCCTTGCTTCGGTAAATAAAAGACTGCGACAACCCTTTGGATGTTTGGAAGCTATAGGCTGTGCTTTTTTCCTGGCTCCAGTTCTGTGATGAACCTCATAGCTTCACTTATAATATTATGCTGACCATGGAAAAGAATCCTGGTGGCTGGATGGTGTACTGGTTAAGGGCTCTGCCTCTGACACAGGAGACCAGGGTTCGAATCTTGGCTCTGCCTGTTCAGTAAGCCAGTAATTCAGTAAGGAGTTCATTGGGCAAGACTCTCTAACACTGCTAATGCCTACTGAGTGCGCTCTAGTGGCTGCCTCGCAAGCGCTTTGAGTCCGACAGGAGAAAAGGCGCTATACAAATACTGCCATTATTATTATTATTATAACAGAGGTAATCTATAGTCACTATGTATGTGTGTATATATATATATATATATATATATATATATATATATATATGTATATATATATATAGTATGTAGAGTCGTTAGACATCCAATTCATTTGGCAGCAGTATGATTTTGTGGAAGTGATGTGTTTATTTCCTTAGTTTTTCATAATAAAAGGTGTATTTATTCTTCATCGAACAACGTGGGGTGGTATGTATATGTGGTAAAACAATCTATGTACTGGAACTTGATTATAATGGTGAAGGAAGTGGCAGGTCTGCTTTAATATACAAAGGATACTTTTTAAGACAAGTACAAATGAAGCTCAAGTAAAATACAACCAAGCACCAAGGGCAGCCAATAAGTTTGCAGTTGTAAAATGGGCATTGATTTTGACTAGTTATTCAGGGCCAATAGCCCAGTATTATTTTCACCAGTCTTAATAAATTAGTTGCATGTACTCTCAGTAAAACATCAGTTTTACAAGTGGTTTAACTGAGCTTAAAGCAATCCTTAAAGTGAACCAGAGACGAAGCACCCTCATGTATTTTACCATATATATCAGTGGGGACATTAGAGAAAACACCTACCCTGCTCTCTGTTTCATTCATCAGTGCTCAGCCTGCTTCTAATGAGCCCTGACAAAATCCCTGACTGAGCATTCAGTCTGGCTTTGCTCAGGAATCATTATAGCTGAGACTGTCTTCTCTGATGTCTTTTCAAGCCCAAGCCTGCCCCTTCTGGCTTTGCTATAATGACTCAGCTATAAGGATTCCTGAGCAAAGACAGACTGAATGCTCAGTCGGGATTTTATCAGGGCTGATTAGAAGCAGGCTGAGCAGTGAAGAATGAAACAGAGAGCAGGGTAGGTGTTTTCTGTAATGTTCCCACTGATATAAATGGTAAATTAAATGCGGGTGCTTCGTATCTGGTTCACTTTAAGCAAAAAAAAAACCCAAAAAACTTATGATACAATTAATTGTGTGTGTAGTACAGATAATGAATGGAACATTAGTGGTAAAGTAAAGAGTCTCATACTTTTATTTTTTTGTTATATAGCATTTTCTAAAACATTGCATCATACTGTCACAGTTGCAGTTTTATAACCACACCTTGTCTTTTAAGCTATAAAGCAAAACAGAAACAATGTCCCTGAACTTTCCTGCCATAAAACCTTCTATCAAGCTGTCTTTAAAAGATTACAGAGGCGCCATCAAAGATAAAACACATTAAAATTTCATAAAATGGGGGGGGGGGGGGGGGGTTTGGATGACTTAACTTCCCAATGAAAGACACTATAATGATAATCATAAATAACAATTTATTCTTACTCCAACAATTAGCAAAAAATGTTGGAGTAAGAATACATTGTTATTTATGATTATAATTATAGTGTCGTTCATTGGGAGGGTAAGTCATCCAAAATTTCATAAAACGGGGGGTTTTATGAAATTTTAATGTATTTTATCCTTGATGGCGCCTCTGTAATCTTTCAAACAAATTTGTATCCACTGGTTGGATGGGTGTGATCACCTTTTTCTATCTACGGAGAGCGACTTCTTAACCTGAGTGGGGACGGGTCTAATCAGGGCCGGGCCGAGGCAGAGGCTGGAGAGGCTCCAGCCTCAGGGCGCAGTGTAGGAGGGGGCGCACAATTCATTCAGCTGTCATTCCCAATTGTGTTTGAAGCAGAAAGAAATAAGAAAAGGGGATACATAGCAGTGACTGCAAGCCAAATAACTAGAGATTACGGTGTTGGGGAGGTTGGGGGCCCTGGGGCACCTATTAGTCTAATATCAATCAGTGTGTGAAGGCTGGGGTGGGAGGGATGGAGGGGCGCACTTTGATGTCTCAGCCTTGGGTGCTGAAGGACCTTGTCCCGCCTCTGGGTCTAATTTCCCCTCAAGCAATACTAGTGGTTGCCTACATCCGGCAACCCATATTTGTGAGTATTATTTCTTCACGTTTAATTCATCTATCAAAGTAACAATAACACACTATTGGGGTTCTCGATTTTTTCCACTTTTGTCTCTCACTGTTTCTTGGCTGTTTAAGTGCTTCAGAAAACAGGACTGTATTCGACCCAGTAGGTTGCATAGGTCAGAGAAGCTCTGTTGCATAGATAAAAACTGAAGTTTTTTTTTTCTTTACTTTTCCTGTACTAGAAAACAATATGAGACTATTTTCTTTGCTCCTGGTGTTCTGTTTCTTAGCTGTACAACACACATAACTCATTATCTCATACGTTTATTTTCACTTCAGTTTTGCTTTAACTGAGCACAGACAGGCCCTCTCCTATCAACAGAATTATTTTGGGATTCCAGATGCTGAATACGTATACAACAGCTGGGTGGATTTCTACAACCAATGTCTTTACTGGTATAGATTTTCCATGTAGTAATAACTTCACCATAGCATTGCTCGTTTTTATCTTGCAACCTGATTCCGATGATTGTGGAAAGCAGCCAGAGTGTTGATATTTCAAAATATGGTGTATCCTTGGAAGTGACAAGTAAACATTCAAGTATATAATGAAAGAAGTGTTCTAGTCTTACTGCTTACTTCACTAGAATGATGAAGCAATCCATTTCAAACCTCTGTGAATTTACTGTAGTCTTTCTGCACTCCTACTCAACAATAATAATGTAATGTAATGTTTCTTAATTATCAGGGATGTTCTCATCATCCAGAGCAGCTTTATAAATCAACTTTGTGGTCATTGTGTTAGAAAAAAAATAAACACAAATGGCAGATTAGGCTTTGAAATCTGAAAGGAGATTTGCTAAATAATGCCTTGAAGAACAGGGAACTTCATTTAATTTACACCATCATCCAAACAGAAGGGAGGTAAACAATGGGAACGTTTCTAAGCATGATTGAGCGTAGTTAGCAAGTATTGTCACTGTTATTAACTACAATTCAATTATTCACTATGTTTCTGTTTTAGTTAATTCCCTGAAAAGTGTATGATTGTTTTGTGGTGAAACTGTGTCAACAATTATTCAACAGTTTACACGTTTTTGTTCTCTTTAATCAAAAGATAGGCTTTATTAGAAATCAGTAGTCAAATAACAGCAACAGCATACAGTAGTTATTTCAGTTAACATCACTTCAGTACAATACAATACAATACAATACAATACAATACAATACAATACAATAACATCTGTAAAGTGCTTTTCTCCCATATGACTCGAAGCACATCAAGGCTCTTAAATAACACATAATGCAGATACATGAGTATACTTTAAGGTGCAAGTATACACAAGGCTATAAAAGCATTAGATAAAATATAATGTATGCTTTCATAACTGGGGCAAGTAGGAAAAGGACTAATAACCCTGGCAAAGTATATACTTAAAGAGCAACTGTTAGCTCTAAAATGCCCCCTCAAAAAAACACATATGTAAGTAGATAAATACATGCTCTACTTACATAACAGATGTATCGTAGTGTCCAAGTTTTGATTTCTGTTATTTTCATGTTTATATATTAGAAGGCTCCTGCTGCTGGCAGGGGCCATCTTGTGTCCAGCTAGATCTTCTTCCCCCCCTCCTTCCCCCCCACATCCCCCTCCTCCCCGGACTGACTGAGCACAGCGGGGAGGAATAAATGCAGCAGCCACAGCCTCACCTAATAATGGATCCAAGTACTGTCGTTCCCATCTATTCTCTGCACTAGTGCAGAGAGTGTAGAAGGATGCAGCAGCGCCTGGAACCATTATTCCAGAAGTCTGTGTGTGTGCGCCACCTTTATCCTTCCCCAAAGCTCAGTGCGGGGAAAAAGGAGAATGCGGCGGCGGCGCGCGGGGGGGGGGGTGATCACATACATGCCACTGAAGGAGGGGGGCAGAGGACAGTGACAGGAGATAGCCTCTGGCCCCCCTCTGTGCGCTCTAACAGCAGCAGCGACCAGGCAGACAAGGGGAGACCAGGCGGCCAATCGCAGTGCAGAGAGATGAGTGACAGAGGAGGCTCACGCTGCGGCCTAGCACACGCCAGTCCGATATCCCTGCTGGAGCCCACATTAGAGTCCGGCGCCGGACGGAATATATGGGCCAACTACAAGAAGGGATGAAAGGCTGACCGGAATCCTGCTGGGAGCTCCTGCGGGCGCACACACATCAGCTGATTAACAACACGAGAGACCACAATGCCAATGGTTCCCTGGGACTCCATGATTACTATAATGAAGGATGTCGTTTGATGTGCAAGGGACCAATCAATGACGGCTGATAGCCACATAACGGAGTGGTGAGAGCCTCTGATGAGGCAAACAGTTCTATATCAATATATGTGAATTATATCTAAGTGGTAGAAACTGTGGAGCACATATTAATTACCTTGAACTGACACTTGACATCAAGGAATCATATAATAAGTCCTTAGAGCCATAATCCCTGATGGTCGGGGGAATAGAGGACTTTAATTGTGGAACCTGAGAGTCATATACCAGAGCAGTACTGTTGGTTGTGGGGATCCCACGTGTGACTGAGGTGTGGTAGTGTTGAGTGCATGAGCCCAGCCGGCTGTGCTATATACAACCCGCAGTGTGTTTTATGTTTTTAACTGTGATACAGAAGTAGCATGCAAGTATGATATACCAATAATAAAATTTGATAAGTGATTTGAAGCAGAGGTTGATACCATTTTGTACTACTTTGAATCCCCATATCTACCTCGTGCTCCCCCTAACTTGGGGTACCACCATAATATACGGCCTGTGAGTTCCATGTATGCAATTATTGATTTCTAGAGTGACAGAGGCATCAGCCAATCAGGCTGATTCAGCATGCCTGTCACTTCTCTCTGCGGCCGTGCATACAATTTTAGAGCCTGGGGCATGAGGAGAGAAATCTACAAAAGTAAGAATGATTTTAAACTTTTACATTGCCTGGTTAGCATCCTTTCTACCGCTCTATTAGCCTGCAGTAGAGAACTTATTGTGTATTTTCTGCCTAACAGTTACTCTTTAACACGGGGCCCTCCAACATCTAACTTCCAAGAAATAAAGCATAGGCAAGAAGAGGACCTGCCATGGGCTTGCTGCCAAAGAGAATGGGATGAATGTACCAGCCAATTGTCACAAACTTGGTTACACTTTGTAGGTATGCATCTATGGGTGTAAAACAATATCATATATGAGAGACTATTGTTAAAGGACCACTCCAGCAAAAAAAAAGCAAGCAGTTAAAATCTGTCCAACCTGACAGGTTTTGGGCTAGTCCATCTCCTCCTGGGAGATTCTTAGTCTTTTCTTTGTTTTCAAAAGCGTTTTCCGAAGGGTAGTTTCTAACTCTAACTTATAAAATAATGTCCAAACATATAGGGAGGCTGGCTGGTATCTTCTATTTTGGAACTTAAATTGTTGCTCAGGACATGCTTTTCAAAACAAAGAAAATCCTGAGAATTCCCATGAAGATTGACAAGTTCAAAACCTGTTGGTTCAGTCAGACTTTAACTGCTTCCTTTTTTTTGCTGGAGTTGTCCTTTATTCTCTAGAACCAAAATTTATGAATTGGGATCTCCGGTGACAGCCCCTTTAACCCCTAGACTTCTATAGGTGTTCTGTGTTTTATCATGCATACACCACAAACGTGTAAAGGCATTTAAGTACAAAAACTACTTCCAGCTTCAGTGGACGTCTATAGGCATATTTTGTTTCCCCATATAACTGTGCCGCGGTCACGTAAAAGGTATTTGGTACAAAGTTTTTACTCAGAGCCAACTTTCTTCTTTACTTAAAATATTCTAATATGATGAACAATTATGTAAATGTTACTACAAAACTATGCAGCTTAAAAATCACCCAATCCAATGTTTTCACTGCAAGATTTGTTTCGTCCATTTTACAATCAATTTTCATAATAATTAGCATAATTCTGTATCATTATAATGAGCATACCTTTCTTGTTCTGCCCATTCTCTAGCCTTCATCATAAAAATTCTGTTTGATGAAAAACATTTTTTTTATTGTGTGAGTTATGTGCATAATGGGGTGTGCTCCTGTAACCCCTTCTGTCAAGCCGGATAACTCTCATTAGTCTGCACTCTAACAGATGAGGCCTCCAAAGTTTTGAATTGTCCCTCAAGCTCAAACCTATGTGTGAGCATTGCTTTTTTATGCTTTTGACTGAGCATATCAAAGTTCCCCTTTAAAAGGCTTTAACCACTTAAGCCCAACTGGATGAACATTCTCGTCCAATTGGGCTGCGCGCACTCCCGCGGGCCGCGCATGCTCCCGTGGATGGCCATTAGCCCAGAAATCAATGAATGAGATTATAGATCCCATTCATTGATCGAAGTCCCCCACAGAAAAACTGTCAGCCTCTTAACAAAGGCTGCTGGTTCTGATTCACAAAAAGTTTCCCATCCTCCTAATGCGTCATGGAAGCCTGATCGTACACTTCCAGGACTTTTTGACTGTGGCCATCTTGTGGCCAAATAGTAAAACTACACCCACATCTATTTTTTATTAAACAAATGCATTATTTTACATTTAAAATTAGCTGTTTAACTCCCACACCTCAAATTACCCAAATAAATTGTTTTATAAAAAAAAAAAAAAAAAAAAAAAGACAATAACAAAAACAAACAAACAACATAAATGGTTACCTAAGGGTCTGAAATTTTTAAATAAGCATGTCAAAGGAGTATATTAATATAATTTTTTAAATTATGGGCTTGTAAATAGTGATGGACGCTAATCGAAAAAATGCTCCTTTATTTCCAAATAAAATATCGGCGCCATACATTGTGATGACATCATTTAAATGGTGTAATAAGCGGGACAAATGGGCAAATAAAATACATGGGTTTTAATTACAGTAGAGTGTATTCATTTTAAACTATAATGGCCAAAATCTGAGAAATAATGATTTTTTTTCCATTTCTTTCCTAATATTCCTGTTAAAATGGATTTAGAAAAAAAAATAGTTCTTAGCAAAATGTATCACCTAAAGAAAACCTAATTGTTGGCGGAAAAAACAAGATATAGACCAATTCATTGTGATGAGTAGTGATAAAGTTATTGCCAAATTAATGGGAGGTGAAAGTTGCTCAGATGCAAAAAATAAACAACCCTTCGGGCTTAAAGAAAACCTGAACTGAAACTTAAAAGTCAAAATAAGCATACACAAGTCATACTTACCTTCCATGTAGTCTACTCCTCAGTGTCTTTCTCCTGTCCCGCGTCCTGTTTGTTCACTGTGATCAAGGGAATTTTCCGTCCACCATTTAGAAAATGGCCATAACCCATAACAGCTTTCTGGTCATCACACTCTTAAACTGTAACATCGCCCACTTGAGCCATAGGGAAACATGGACATTTACCTGGTACATCAGTTTTCCTCTCAGCTATAACTAACAGCAACTGATATTTTACTGACAGCAAATGATATATTTCAGATCTGACAAAATATTGTCAGAACTGGAAGGGATTATTGTCAGAAGAAAATGGTGAGCTTCTGAGAGGAACTGATGGCAAGGTAACTATGTAATGTTCATTTGAAGTTACCTCATGTGTTTATTTTAAATATTTTTACTCAATACAGGTTCTGTTTAAGTGGTTAAAGGCCTCCTATACTAAGTCACTATTTTCTTCACCCCTCTGAACATACATAAATTCTTCTCATTGCTTAATAATATTCTCATTTGGGGTTAGTAACTTGAGCCAAAATGGTTACATTTCCAATGTACATTTTCCAATTTCTAAATGTGGACTGTTACCCTATAGTAAAATTTGTGAGTAGTCTGAGACTAGGTGTGAAAGAGCGCCCAAAGAGGACACCAAGGGGAGGAGGTTGTGCATGACAAAAATGTGAAGTAGCTGATGAGCATGCAAGCATTGATTTGTCCAGACTTTGTCCAGAGATGTTTCCAGGTATCACACATATCCATTTCTCTCATAAGTAGACCAAAGTTAGTTATCGTTGTCTGCTTGAAAAGGACAAGTATATTTTGCTAGATTACAGACTGCATTGACGTCACCAATAGAGATGGCCCGAACGGTTCACCGGAGAACTTGTTTGTGCAAACTTAGCTGGTTTGAGTTTGCAGTGAACTGTGAACACTTAGCGAGTTCGACCCGCCCCCTATACTACATTATTGGGCTAAACTTTGACCCTCTACATCACAGTCAGCAGATACATGGCAGCCAATCAGGCTGCACTCCCTCCTGGAGCCCCCTGCCCCTTATAAAGAGCAGCAGCGTTGGCCATGTTGTCACTCTGTGTGCTGCAGTATTAGTGAGAGAAGGGAGAGACATTGGAGAGATAGGGAAAGCGATAGTTAGGAGGTCTGTTAGCTTGCTCCTTGCTGATATTTGTTGATGAAAAGCACCCCAAAACAGCTCTTTTGAGAGCTAATGGACTTCCAATGTGTTTTGTTTTTTTTGTGTGTGTGCCACTGACACTGCATATACAGCCCTGTCTGTCGCAGCTGGCCCTTGCTAATTGCTATACTGTGCCAGGCCCGGCACATTCAGTGCATACCTTTCACCGCCTCTGTGTGAATGCAGTCAGGTCAAAAAAGTGTTCAGTACCTCACCTTTATCAAAATGAATGAGGCATGGATCTCGGAGAGATACTGCCTGCCCGAAGACTAAGTCAGTCCCCACACAGCATCTCTGCCTGCCGGCCGCTGCTGCCTGCCCCAAGACTATGTCAGTCCCCACACAGCATCTCCACCTGCAGGCTACTTGACTGCCTTCTCCGCCACCACCAACGGGGTTCAGGCTTCCAGGTGGATTCCTGAATTTTTATGGCCACTGCTGCTAGCAGCGGCTGCTACCAAACATAATAATAACTTTCCTGGTGCGTGTACATGCTTAAGTTTTCTGGCTGCACTGCAGCTGCAACAACAAAACAAAAGGCATGTACATGTGTCAATTCCCCTTTGTGATCGTTACCTTGCCACGGTGAAGGGGCTTGCGTATCACAATGAAGCAATGACCGGCTATATGAGTGTGTTGAGGGGCACACCTGACCCAAGCTAATAAGGTCCTTGCTTCATTGTGGACAGTTGTTCTGTCATTGAGCTACCTCAGCCCGACTATATGGGCCTGAAAACCGCTATTGCCTGCACTCTTGCCATCATGCACACCAGTCCAGCACGGCCATCACTATACAAACAGCTGTTTGCGGTGCGTTACACAGTGAGTTTGGTCTGTCAGTGTGAAGCAGTACACTACTTACACTAACTGCTGATCCATGTATAAACACGCACAATGTTTTCAAGCACTTAAGACCTCCAATTTAGCAATTCAATGTGATTTCTGCCTTTTAGGGATTATAACCCTGCTGTGCGTCAAATCTGTAATTTTTCCCTGGACTTTTGGCATGTATTCCACTCCGCCATGCCCCCCTACAGATGTTAGACCCCTTGAAACATCTTTTCCATCACTTTTGTGGCCAGAAACAGTGTGTTTACAGTGTGTAGTTTTTTCAAGTTCGCCTGCCCATTGAAGTCTGTTGCGGTTCGAAAAGTTTGCAGGTTTGCAAACTTTTTCGGAAGTTCGAGTTCGAGGTTCGTGAACCAAAAATTGGAGGTTCGAGCCATCTCTAGTCACCAACCCAGATGGCTGGAACATAAGGGAATTTGAGAGTAAAGGATAGACCCTCTTTAAATACTGTAGCACAATACAGCGGATGAATATAGATAATCAACAATTGCATCTGCAGTCCAGCAATGGTACAGTTAAAAGTGGATCCGAGCTGAAAAACTAACTATGACAAGTAACTTGTCTATATATCTTATCTAAAGTTTAGATAGTTTACACAGCAAATCTAGCTGCAAACAGCTGCAACAGTAATATGATTATTTCTTACTGTGATACAATGAGAGCGCCATATTCTGTTTGTCATCATTACACACAGGCAAGCTGGTCTGTATAACCACCCCTCAGCGTGTGAAAACTCCACTCCCTTCTCCGCCCCCTCTCTGAAATCTCTGGCTGGTAATGCCTTCTCCTCTGGGAAAAACCTCCTCCTCCACTTGCTATATGGGACTCAGAATGCCTAGGTGCTGGAGGAGTTGTGAGCGAGGCTTGTTTAGTTTATAGGGAATTGGGGTATTAAAACAAAAAAAAGTATTTGACTTGAGGATAGTCCTATAAACTATATGTAAGGGGCACAATTATGCAATGAGTAAAAATGTATCTCACATCCACTTTAAGAAAAATAATGTGTCTCATCAGGTCAATTTTAACAAAGAGTGCTTGAAAAGCCAATTACTTATAGATTAGCAAGTAGATCCTTTTAGAATATCAAAATTAAGGCACATGATATGCCCGCTCTATCTATCCTCTTCTTAAAGACAATATTTTACTTCCAAGTGTATCTCCAGCAATGCTATTATATTATGTTTTTGCTTATGAAGGTAGGCCCATGTGTCTCTTAATCACATCATTAAGCCCCCATACATTCCAACTAACTATAGCCAAGGTTTGCAGCATTAAAGTTAGAGATGGCCCGAGCTTCCGATTTTAAGTGCGCAAACCGGGTTTGCGAACCTTCGCCAAACGTTCGATTCGCGCAAACATTCGCGAACCACAATAGACTTCAAAGGGGAGGCGAACGTTGAAAACTAGAAACACTTATGCTGGCCAGAAAAGTGATGGAAATGATGTTTTCAAGGGGTCTAACATATGCGTTTTTGCATGGATGAGTGGGATAGATGCCAAAAGTCCGGGGGAAAAATCTGGATTTGACGCAAAGCAGCGTTTTAAGGGCAGAAATCACATTGAATGCTAAATTGCAGGCCTAAAGTGCTTTGAAACATCTTGCATGTGTACACATCAATCAGGGAGTGTAATTAGAGTACTGCTTCACACTGACACACCAAACTCACTGTGTAACGCACCGCAAACAGCTGTTTGCGTAGTGACTGCCGTGCTGGACTGGTGCGCGGCGAGATTGCTCTTCCTCACTCAGTGATGTCAGGTAATGTCTGACTGCCTTATCAACTTTCGATGGTTCTTTCTCTACCATTGTTGAAGCTTACATCTATTTTTTTAAATACTTGTTCTGCTTGCTGTTCAGTACCTGCAACGAGAATCTTTTATGCAGGGAAAGTCTGCCATTGTGAGTGACCATGGGTAATGGCCGGGGAATCAGGGTTCAATTCTGGTCTGGAGTGGGAGCCTGAGAAACTGGCTACCACCACCGCACATCCATGTAAGGACCTATTTGCTGTATAAGTAATGTACCTGCCCTGACCGTGCTTTGCAGACTAGGCATCTGTGGTCAGATAGACCCTTGAACCAGCGCAAGGTGAACCAAATCGAAAGCATTTGCCAAGAATGTGTTATGGAGGGCAAGTCTGCCATTCATTCAACTGTGTGATACTTTCTATGGTACTTTCTCAGTAGCATGGTGACCACGGGTAATCGCCAGGGAATACTGGTTAAATTCCGGTCCGGAGTGGGAGCCTAAGAAACGGCTACCACCACCACAAATCGAAGGAAGGCAGCAGGAATGCTGTGGGCAAAGGAGCAGAAACGGCTACCACACATCCAAGGAAGGCAGCAGGCATGGCATGCACGTCCTGAGGTAGTGACCAAAAACACCAATACAGGAGGACTTTCGAGGCCCTGCTGTATATGACACTGATAGACTGTACTACCTTTAACGAGAATCTGTTATGGAGGGCAAGTCTGCCATCCATTCAAGTGAAAGGTATGTACTGACTGCCAGGTATAATACAATATGCAGTCAAAGATGCAGTGATTGCAAACAGCTGTTTGTATAGTGACGACCATGCTGGACTGGTGCACACCATGACGAGAGTGCAGGTGATGGCGGCTTTACAGCCCATATGGTCGGCGGGCTGAGGTAGCTGAATGACAGAACAGTGACTGTCCAGCTAATCAAATTTGGTCTGTCCACAATGAAGCAACGACCTTATTATCTTTGGTGTGCCACCCCCGAGACACTCATATAGCCGGCGGTCATTGCTTCATTGTGATACGCAAGCCCCTTCACCACGGCAAGGTAATGATCATGAAGGGGAATGGGCACATGTACATGCCTTTTGTTTTGTGGTTGCAGCTGCAGTGCAGCCAGAAAAATTAGGCAGGCATGTACACGCACCAGAAGAATTATTTTAGCAGCCGCTGCTAGCAGCCACTGCTAGCAGCGGCCTTAAAAATTCAGAAATCCGCCTGGAGTCCTGGACCCTGTTGGTGGTGGCTGAGAAGGCAGTCAAGCAGCCTGTGGGCAGAGGTGCTATGTGGGGAGCGATTTAGTCTTGGGGCAGGCAGCCAGTCACACGGCGTGCAGGCAGAGATGCTGTGTGTGGGGACTGGCTTAGTCTTCGGGCAGGCAGTACCCCTCTGGGATCCATGCCTCATTCATTTTGATAAAAAGTGAGGTACTAAACATTTTTGTGTTGAACTGTCCCCTTGGTCATCTTGTCTCTTAGGATCCCACGTGGTGTCCGTATCATCGTCATCATCATAATCACCCTGCCCAGCTTTGCTTGCCTCAGACACCTCCAAAACTGTACCAACAGCAGGTACTTCCTCATCCTCACACATTACGTCCACAGTGTCGCCGCCTTACTCAGACATATGAGGTGGTGTAACTTGCTTAGCGCCTTCATCTGGTTGTAACAATAATAGCTGTGAATCAGTTAATTCCCCACCAATTAACTCCTGCGAAGTGTCAAATGCAGCGGCTGTGGTGCTTGTAGTAGCGCTGGTGGCTGCGGAAGATGAGCTGTTCTGTGTTAAATAGTCAACCACGTCCTGACAATCTTGGGAGTTGATGGGAAGTGCCTTCTTCTGAGCACTGTACTTTGGGCCAGGGCCGCACAAATTCACATCAACACGACCTCGCACAGACCTGCCGGGTGGCCTTCCTCTGGGTCTGCCTCTACCTGTTTTGTCCGTTTTGTCCATATCGGGGGGAATGAAGTGAAAGGTATGCACTGACTTGACTAATACAATGTGCAGTCACACAGGTGCAGTTAACAGGTATGCATGGACTGGTGTATCACACTGCGTGCACTCACGTAGGTGGGTGGGTGCACAGTGAACAACAGGTAGGTATATGCAGTGGGTATTACAATGTTCACCTGTCACACACAGACAGGTACCGGACAGGCACAGTGACACTTCGTGTGCTCAGCTCACGTAGGTAGGTGGGTACACTGTGAACAACAGGTAGGTAGGTATATGCAGTGATGGGTATTACAATGTGCACCTGTCACACACAGGTAGTAGTCACTGAATGTTCTGGGCCTGGCAAGTGGCACACACAGTAGGAATTACCAAGGCCGTCTATGCAACACAAGTGTCAGTGGGAAACACACACACACACACACACACACACACACACACACACACACACACACACACACACACACACACACACACACAAATAGATCACAGGAACAAGATTTGCTCTCAAAAGAGCTGTTGAGGGGTGCTTTTTTAGCAATAAGAATCAGCAAGGAGCAAGCTAAGAAGCCTACAAGAGCCTAACTAATCTTTCCCTATGAGAGTCTGCAGCAGCTTTCCCTTCTCTAATGACTGCAGGCACACGAGTGAGTCCAATGCCTGGCGCTGCCTGCCTTTTATAAAGGGGGGACTCCAGGAGGGAGTGTAGCCTGATTGGCTACAATGTGCCTGCTGACTGTGATGTAGAGGGTCAAAGTTGACCCTCATGATGCACTACGGACGTGAATCGAACTTCCGGCTAAAGTTTGCGGTTCTCAGCGATCGCGAGCCCCAGAAGTTCGCCGTGAACCGTTCGGACCATCTCTATTAAAAGTATCCCCATATATAACAAGATTGTGGATTGTTAACATAACTTTGTATAACTGATCTGCAGTCTGATTTTCATATGTAGGAAAGCTTTAGCGTCTGTCAAGTAATTTATCCACTTAACAAAAAAACAATCTCCCTGTCCTATTCCCGAATGTGTTAGGATTTTGTACCCAAAACTAGAACACAAAATATTACAGGGTAGAAGTCAGGTTGAACAGTAAGCTCAACCTATGAAGGAAAGGTTACATGTATACATGTATAAAAAAATATATTGGCCAAGCCTCCGCACCATACTGCATCCTTGTCTGTTAAGTATACAAGCTTTTGTATTTCATGCTGCAATATATCCTTTAAAGAAGAATGCATTAAAGATTTTGAAGTTTTACAATGTACAAATAGTGAGTTTGCTCCTGGATTCTTTTTTCTCATTTTGAATACAGTTACATGTAAAAAGACTAAAGGATCAGGTACACTTATCAGCTACCCACGTACCAATAGTACAGATCAGTGATGCTCATCTGAGCTAGGATATCCGAGGTACTCGGATATCCTAGCTCTTATTTCACTATTCAAGCTCGAATACCGAGCTCGAATAGTATTAGCTATCCGGGCTGTGCTATCCGAGCGCACTCGGATAGCAAGCAGCTATCCGGAGATATCCTATAGCTATCCGAACTCGGATAGCGTCACGAGCTCAGCTAGCGTCATGGCAGACGTCACCTCGAGTCCTCACAAGCGAATCAGAGGGCTCCCAGCCCTCTGACTGCAGCCAATCACAGAGGGGGAGCCTGGCCAAGCCCCCCTCTATAAATAGCGGACGCCATCTTGCCTCACTTGTCCTGCTTGCGACTTACTGACTGATTGTACTGAGAGACTGCTCCAGTGCTTTTTGTCTGTGTGCAAGTGCATTTATATTGTTCTAAACCAAGCGTTTTTACACTCCAACACTTGATATTCAACTGTATTGCTTTGTATTGTAGATAGATTGTATTTTAGGCAGTTTAGGTTGTGTGATTAGGGACTAGGGAAGAGACTGTCACTGGTGCTGCTGCAGGCCTGCAGCCAGAAGCTAGGCCCTGTGCCTAGGCAAGGCAGCCTGCCCTGCTCTGTGCTCTAGTCTCTACCTTACCTGTGCTCTCACCTGTCCTACTCTACTCCTGTACTACTACTTCTGTGTTAGATAGATTATTGTACTATAGTATTTTGTAGTTAGCAAGGCCCAGCTTTACTGCTATACCTGTCCTGCTGTATCTGCTCTCTGTAATCTAGTCACACCTGTTGTATTATTTAGCTAGATTCTTCTATTATTTACTGTAGTGTACTCTAGTCTGTGTATAGGGACCGTCCGTCACCGCGTTACCTAGGGTCTTTGTGTGCGCAGTGCACGTCTGCGCTGTCCGCACCCTCTCATTAGTGCTACAACCATCCTATTGTTTATATTACTTCTATTGTGTATTAGCTGACTATACTGTACTGTAGTCTGTGTATAGGGACACCGTCAGTCAGCGTCGGCTAGGGTCTTTGTGTGCGCACTGCGCACTCTCTGGTTAGCGCTAAACCGATCTCTGCTGTAGAGTACAACCCCTGCCTGTCATCTCACACACCCACCACCACCAGTCCCACCCCATTAAAGTACCCCACTTGTCCCACCCGCCTTTACATACATAAGTTTTTTGTTTTTCATTTGTATAATATTAAAAATATATGATGTCTGGCACTGGCAGCCGCGGTTTGGGCAGGGGCAGCAAGGGCAGCAAGGGCATCGCCAAGAGAGGAGGTTGTGGGCGTGGCAGCCACGGCACCACCACCATGCGCAGTTCTGCGTCTGCACCAGTGGCTATTCCGCCATTAGCCACTGGCCGTGGACGCCTTGGCCGCCCAACAGCTGGGAGTCACGCTGCAGAGACACAGCAGCAGCAGCGTGTGGCGCAGATGTTCCTCCCACCGCCAGGTCGTAGCCCTCCTATTGAGGAGAAGGACGCAGACGCTGTGGTGGAACTGATGGTGGATGAGCAGGCCACCATTAGCTCTGGAACCGAGTCCCCCACCTCCGCCACCACTCCAGTTCACAAGAGCAGCAGCAGCCGACCAGCACTGCCTGGGGAGGAGGAGGAGTGCAGTTCTCCAGCCCCAGCGGGCGACACCAGCACCCTGTCACTCAGCTGAACGGCTTGCTGGCACGGGCCATGTGCTCCCAACTCCTGCCTATTCCCTTGTGCAGGAGGGGAGTGACATGCGTGCGCTCCTGATGTGTGCCGCTCCCGATTGGCCAATCCCCAGCCGACATTATTTTTCGCGCACGGCCATCCCTGCACTTCACCGCTCTGTGATGGCCAATGTCGGGAGAGGGATGGATCACGCGGTGGGTCAACGGGTCCACGTCACCATGGACTGGTGGAGCCGCCGGTTTGGGACAGGCCGCTATCTGTCCTTCACCGCGCATTGGGTCAGCTTGGTGGAAGGGGGCGAGGAGGGGGGAGCAGCATCGGGCACTGTCAGAGCAGCAGCAGCAACAACTCAGTTTGTGGTGCCACTATGCAGGGTCAGTGGAATTGCAGCAGGTTCCTCTGATCCGCTTTCATCCTCCGGCACACCAGCCCAAACCCCCCGCCTCAGCAGCAGCGTGAAGCCCCGCCACTGCGAAGCGCTGCTGGAATTGGTCAGCCTGGGGAAGACCAAACTGACGGCGAACCATGTCCTGGCCAAACTCCGAGAGCAGGAGAGGAGTTGGCTGACCCCCAGAGGCCTCAGAGTCGGAGAGGTGGTGTCCAACAATGAGGCAAACCTTGTTGCTGCCATCAACAAAGGAGACTTGACCCACATCCCCTACCTGGCGCACGTCCTGAACCTGGTAGTCCAAAAGTTCCTGCGGACCTGCCAGGGGATGGATCGACTCCTTGAGGCAGCAAGGAAGGTTGTGCGTCACTTCTGGCACTCGCCTGCAGCCGTTGCGAGCCTGGAAGAGGTGCAGAAGGAGCTGCACCTGCCACAGCACCGGCTCATGCTCGATGTTCCAACTCGCTAGAACTCAACCCTGGCGATGTTGGAGTGTCTGGTTGAACAGAGGCAGGCTGTCAGCCAGTACGTTGCACGAGCAACAGTTGCCTCCATCACTGAAACTGGGCGTGCTGCCACCAACCTCCCATCCATCATCTCCACGGAGGACTGGGGACACATGCAGCAGCTGTGCTCAGTGCTGGCACCCTTCCTGAAGGCCACCAACATGGTAAGCAGGGACCATGCAATGGTTTGCGAGTGGGTGCCCATGGTGTGTGTGCTGGACAGGGCCCTGTATGCACTGGTGGAAGAGGAAGCGGCAGCCTTGGACCAGAAGGAGCTGCAGGCAGCTTCACAGGCCACCTCTGAGGAGGAGGGCTCGGAGTTGGTGGAGGTCCCTGACCTTGCTGATGATGAGGGGGAGCAGCAGAGCGCAGCTGGACTGGTGCGGGGGTGGAGAGAGGATGAGGTGGAGGAGGCAGAGGAAGAGGACAGCACTGTCGGCTCTGGGGCTGCTGATGATGTGCCAGCAGACGTAGCCAGACTCTTCCCAATGGCAGCGCACATGCTGAGGTGCCTGCGCAAGGACCCAAGGGTGATCCAGATGAAGCAGAGGGAGGAAATCTGGATCTGCATGATGCTGGACCCACGTCTGAAGGGGAAGCTTAGCCAGTTCCTGCCTGCAGGAGGAGACCGTGCACAACAAATGAGGGATTTGCAGCTGTCCCTTGTTGAGCGCTTGGAGGAAGCCTTCCCTTAGACATCCACCCCCACTGTCCAGCCAGCACAGAGGCAGCAGCAGGTGCCTGCATCCACCAGCAGCAAGCGCACGCGCACCACAGACCTGCTGTCTCTGACCCAAGAGCTCTACATGAGTGTAGAGCTGCCAAGGACTAGAGAGGAGGTGCCTGCAGCAGCATCCTTCTCCAGTCACAGGCAGCGCTTGACCCGCATGGTGGCTGACTACATGGGGTCCTTCAGCGGGCTTGACAGCGTGGCCCCTGTTGATCCCATGGAGTATTGGGTCAAGCACCTGCCGATCTGGAGCGAGCTTGCGCAGTACGCCCTGGAAGTGCTCTCCTGCCCCCCTTCCAGCGTACTGTCAGAGCGTTGCTTCAGTGCAGCCGGTGGAGTCGTCACTGAGAAGCGATCTCATCTGTCTCACGAGTCTGTGGACAGACTGACGTTTCTCAAAATGAACCAGGCTTGGGTGGAAGGCGAATTCATGGCCCCTGTTGTCGGCGAGAGGGGGACATGAAGTGACGACTGGCACACACACATACACCTGCTGCTGCTGTTGTATTTCATCCTGCTGTCTGTGTCTCCACTGCCAGGGAAAACATTACAAGGTGCTGCTGCCCATGCGTCACCAGCTATTACACTCAAAAATAGCTGCATTCAATTTGAAAAAATTTTTTTTAATTATTTTAGAGGTGTCCGGTTTTAAAACTGTGCTGTCCCAATTGTGTATTGGACACAATGTGGGCTTCACGACCGCTGTCTGGAACCTCATGCTGTTCATTTACGGCCCTGGAACCACCGCTAGGACCCAGGGCCTATTATGTCTCGCTGCCCTCCTGCCTGCTGCCTGCTGCCAGTCTGACACACACTCATCCTCCTCACGCTGCCTGCTGTTGTATTTACTCCTGCTGTCTGTATGTTTCCACTGCCAGGGAACACATAACAAGGTGCTGCTGCCCGTGCGCCACCAGCTATTACGCTCAACAATAGCTGCATTATTTTGAAAAAAAAAATTGTAATTATTTTAGAGGTGTCCGGGTTGAAAACTGTGCTGTCCCAATTGTGTATTGGACACAATGTGGGCTTCACGACCGCTGTCTGGAACCTCATGCTGTTCATTTACAGGCCTTGAACCACCGCTAGGACCCAGGGCCTACTATGTCTCGCTGCCTGCCCTCCTGCCTGCTGCCAAATGCCAGTCTGCCACACACTTATCCTCCTCACGCTGCCTGCTGTTATATTTCCTGCTGCTGTCTGTGTCTCCTCTCCACTGCCAGGGAAAACATTACAAGGTGCTGCTGCCCATGCGCCACCAGCTATTATGCTCACCAATAGCTGCATTATTTTAAAAAAAAATGTAATTATTTTAGAGGTGTCCGAGTTGAAAACGGTGCTGTCCCAATTGTGTATTGGACACAATGTGGGCTTCATGACCGCTGTCTGGAACCTCATGCTGTTCATTTACGGCCCTGGTACCACCGCTGGGAACTAGGGCCTATTATGTCAGTCACATCACACTGCCTGACACACACTACTCCTCCTCCTGTAGCTGCATTGAGCTTCTGCTGTCTGTGTGCTGCCAGTACCACTGCCAGGGAGAACAGAAGAAGAACTACTTTCTGTTGCCACCCACTCTCCTACCAGCTATTGCCGCACTACAATAGCTGCAACTACTTCCTCCTCCTGCTGATGTCTGTGTTTTACCACCGCCAGGGTACACAGAAAAAGGTGCTGTGGCTTGCAATTTGCCACTAGTACCTATTATGCCCTCAACACAAATATAACTATGGTGTTATTAAAATAAAATATTTCCACAAATGAAGTAAAAAAAAAATTACAAAAGAAAGGAAAACCAAGACACATAATATAATAAAGAAGAAGAAGAAGAAGAAGAAGAAGAAGAAGAAGAAGAAGAAGAAGAAGAAGAAGAAGAAGAAGAAGAAGAAGAAGAAGAAGAAGAAGATATAGCAGAAGAAGAAGAAGATATAGAAGAAGAAGATATAGAAGAAGAAAACAAAGAAGAAGAAGATATAGAAGAAGAAGAAGAAGAAGAAGAAGAAGAAGAAGAAGAAGAAGAAGAAGAAGGTGAAGGAGAAGAAGAAGATATAGAAGAAGAAGAAGAAGATATAGAAGAAGAAAAAGATAATTGAAGAAGATGAAGAAGATTTGAGTAGAAGAAGATATAGAAGAAGAAGAAAAAGAAGAAGATATAGAAGAAGAAAAAGAAAAAGAAGAAGATATAGAAGAAGAAGAAAAAGAAGAAGATATAGAAGAAGAAGAAAAAGAAGAAGATATAGAAGAAGAAGAAAAAGAAGAAGATATAGAAGAAGAAGAAAAAGAAGAAGAAGAAGAAGATATAGAAGAAGAAGATAAAGACAACGTAAATGAAGACTTCCAACTTACAACCATTTTGCACACACCTTCCCATGCAAACACTTTTCATGAAGTTAATTTACTATTTTTGATACCCTTTTTATTACTACTGCATCACCACATAATCACTTGATATTTTTCTTCATAAAAAAGGTGGTTTCATGCATCATTGACCTCCAATACAAGTTTTAAAAGCTATTTAAGGCCATCTCGAATATTTTACTCGAATACAGAATCGGATAGTGACGTCGGATATCCGAGGTCGAATCGGATATTCGATTAACTCGAATATCAAACTTCGAGTGAATTCGGATAGTTTACTATCCGAATTCGACCAAACTCGAATAGGATAATGAGGTATCCGATCAACACTAGTACAGATTATGATCCTGGAATGGGACATTCAATGGTGTTATCTCTGGATATGACTCTCAGTTACATGGATAAAAATATAGCACATGCTGTCATCCCTGAATAAACATGTCTTATAGAAGAGTGACATCTCAACATTACTCTTGCCTTACTTGACTGAAGTATACAGTATAGTCCAGTGACAGCTACTACTTTTCATGCTTAGTATAACAGCAAAGAACATCATGTTATGAGCGTAATTCATTAAAGCTCTGACAGATGGCAATCCTTTGACAACTTAAGTGATAAATGTTGCTGTTCAGTTTAACATTAAAATTAAATTCTTTGTGATTATTATTCTTTTGATTTGGATCAGTCAGAGCCTAATAACTGCAATGTTCAAAGGAAATTTTTGGGAGCCTAGCGAACAATCACAAATGCCTTGTTCCCCCAATTTGAAAACGTATAAGAAAGAGGAAGTGACATAGCAGTCACTTTGTGGAACAAGGAGCATCCATCAGTCAGTAGCCACATCAGACTTTGCTTAGTTTTGTCTGTGTTGGAAGCCACAGCCACATAAGATACTAGCTGATGACAGTTCTGCAGGCCAAGGTTAATGCGGCTGACACTGAACAAGCTCCAGACAGGAATTAGCATATCTATCACTTGAATGAGCCTAATGTGTCACCTCAGACACTTGAAGCACATTCCTATGTGCAGCCCAAGTTATGAACCTGATAGTTTGACAATTCCCAATCAACTACCCGGGCTTACAGGCACTTCCACATAGGCAAGTAAAGTGTTTGCAGAATTTCCCTGGTCCTATCTAGTCAGGGAAGTGCAGTGCTAAAATAATGTACCTGAAAATACGCTACTTTCTGACATCCTCAGGCATTGGAATTCAACGTAATATGTGTCCCAGCAGCTTTCTTACAGGGACATGTATTACATGATCCCATAGAAACACAACAGGTGCTCTGTGGAGCTTGTATAAACCCCCATTGAGGACTGGCTAGAGATGCAGGATTTGTTACATTGTTACATAGTTATTTGGGTTGAAAAAAGACATACGTCCATCGAGTTCAACCAGAGAACAAAGTACAACACCAGCTTGCTCCCTCACATATCCCTGTTGATCCAGAGGAAGGTGAAAACCCCTTACAAGGCATGGTCCAATTAGCCCCAAAAGGGAAAAAATCCTTCCCGACTCCAGCTGGCAATCAGATAAAATCCTTGGATCAACATCATTGGGCATTACCTAGTAATTGTAGTCATGGATGTCTTTCAACTCAAGGAAAGCTTCTAAGCCCCCTTTAAATGCAGGTATAGAATTTGCCATAACTACTTCATGTGGCAATGCATTCCACATCTTAACCACTCTTACTGTTAAGAACCCTTTCCTAAATAAATGGCTAAAACGTTTTTCCTCCATGTGCAGATCATGTCCTCTAGTCCTTTGAGAAGGCCTAGGGGCAAAAAGCTCATCCGCCAAGCTTTTATATTGCCCTCTGATGTATTTATACATGTTTATTAGATCCCCTCTAAGGCGTCTTTTCTCTAGACTAAATAAACCCAGTTTATCTAACCTTTCTTGGTAAGTGAGACCTTCCATCCTACGTATCAATTTTGTTGCTCGTCTCTGCACCTGATCTAAAACTGCAATATCTTTCCTGTAATGTGGTGCCCAGAACTGAATTTCATATTCCAGATGTGGTCTTACTAGAGAGTTAAGCAGGGGCGATATTATGCTAGCATCTCAAGTTTTTATTTCCCTTTTAATGCATGACAAATTTTTGTTAGCTTTAGCTGCAGTGGCTTGTCATTGAGTACGATTATTAAATTGGTTGTCAATTTGTCGATAAGTACTCCTAAGTCCTTCTCCAATTTTGATGTCCCCAACTGTATCCCATTTATTTTGTATGGTGCTAGACCATTGGTACGACCAAAATGCATGACTTTACATTTTTCAACATTGAAATTTCATCTGCCATTTATGTGCCCATATAGCCATCCTATCCAGATTCTGTTGCAATATGTGCCTATCTTCCTGAGAGCTGATGATTCTGCACAATTTTGTATCATCTGCAAAAATAGCAACATTGCTTACTACTGCATCTACTAGATCATTAATAAATACATTGAAGAACACTGGACCCAATACAGACCCCTGTGGGACCCCACTGCTAACAGTCACCCATTTTGAGTATGATCCATTGACCACAACTCTTTGTTTTCTGTCCATTAGCCAGTTCCCTATCCATGCACACAGACTCTTCCCCAGTCCTTGCATCCTCAACTTTTGCACCAGACTTTTGTGTGGAACAGTGTTAAAGGTCTTTGCAAAGTCCAAGTATATCACATCTACAGCATTCCCAATATCCACATTAGCGTTCACTACCTCATAAAAGCTGAGCATGTTAGTCAAACAGGACCTGTCTTTAGTAAACCCATGTTGATGCTGAGAAATAAGATTATTTTCTACTATGAAGTCATGTATAGTACCTCTTAGTAACCCCTCAAATAGTTTGCATACAACTGATGTTAAGCTTACAGGTCTATACACCTGGATCTGTTTTTTTGCCCTTCTAAAATAATGGAAAAAACCTGGGTTGTACGCCAATCCACTGGGCCTCTGCCAGTTGAAAGAGTCACAAAAGATAAGATAAAGGGGTTTATATATAACTGAACTTAATTCCCTTAGGACCCGAGGATGCATGCCATCCGGGCCAGGTGCCTTGTCTATTTTTAATTTATTTAGTCTTGCCTTCACTTCTTTATGCGTTAAGTATTTAATATTACAGTTGGAAGATTGAGACTCTTCTGCATCTGTAATTTGCAACAGTGATGTTTCCCTTGTGAAGACAGAAGCAAAGAAAGCATTTAATAACTCTGCCTTACCTTGGTCATCCACCATTGAGTTCCCACCCTTATCCCTTAGGAGTCCAATACAGTCAACCTTTCTTTTTTTTATAGTTAATGTACTTGTAAAACTTCTTTGGGTTAGATTTGATACCCCTAGCGATTTGATTTTCAGCTTCAATCTTTGCCAGCCTAATTTCTTTTTTACAACTTTTATTGCACTTATAATTGCTTAATGCAGCCTCGGTCCCCTCCTGTTTTAGAACCTTATAAGCATTCTTTTTCCCCTTCATTTTATCTCTAACCTTTCTATACATCTATAGAGACCTTTTTTTATTCCTAGACATTTTGTTTCCATATGGGACATACATACTACTATATTGATTAAGAATAAGTTTAAAAGCTTGCCATTTCCCTTCAGTGTCCTCCCCTTGAAGTACATTATCCCAGTTCACCAAACTTAGTGCCTACCTGAGTTGATTGAACTTTGCTTTTCTAAAATTCATAGTTTTAGTGGTCCTGCTGCCCCGCAGCCTATCAGTCACCAGATCAAACGTTATCATGTTGTGATCACTAGTTCCCAAATGTTCTTGAACCTGCACATTTGAAACATTATCTGGTCTATTAGAAATGATCAAATCCAGTAATGCAATCCTCCTAGTTGGTTCCGTTACCATTTGAGTCAAGTAATTGTCTTGTAGTGATGCCAGAAATCTGCTGCTTTTACCAGAATGGGTAGCCTCAATACTCCAGTCAATGTCTGGAAAGTTGAAGTCACCCATAACTATGACCTAATTTTTACTTGCAGCTTTTTCAATCTACTGTAGTAGTTGCAGTTCTGCAATTTCATGAATATGTGGTGGCCTGTAGCATACCCCAATAAGCAATTGGTAACCTTTATTTCCACCATGAATATTTACCCAAACGGACTCCACATCTTCACAGTCTTCCTCCATCTCATCGTTCAGGACAGCTGTAAAATAATTCTTAACAAAGAGACAAACCCCTCCACCTTTTTTACCTGTTCTATCCTTCCTAAACACATTTGTATCCCTCTAAATTTGCTATCCAGTCATGGCTTTCATCCATCCATGTCTCGGTTATTCCCACAATGCCCTAGCCTTTGTCAATTAGAATGAACTCTAGTTCACCCATTTTATTGGTAAGGCTCCTAGCATTGGTTACCATGCACTTTATGTTTTTACCACCACATTTTCCAATGTTGGTTACATGAAATGGGCTACTTGAAGTTTTACCAACCTCCTTACTCTTTACACTGTCTCCACCCCCCATAATGTTAGGCTCCCACTGTCTTTTTACCTTATCTTGTCTACATATTGAGACTTTACCCTCCCGCCTCTCCCCAGATCCTAGTTTAAAATCTCCTTCAACCATTTAGCCATCTTCTCCACCAATGCAGCTGCACCCTCCCCATTAAGGTGCAGCCCATCCCTGCTGTAGAACCTGTAGCCAACTGCAAAGTCTGCCCAGTTCTCCAGGAACCCAACCCGCTCCTTCCTACACCAATTTCTCAGCCACTTATTTAACTCCCTAAGCTCTCTCTGTCTCTCAGATGTAGCACGTGACACTGGCAGTATTTCAGAAAACACCACATTGAAGGGCCTTGCTTTAAGTTTATCTCCAAGTACCTGAAAATTATTTTTGAGGACCTTCCATCTCCCACTAACTTTGTCATTTTTGCCAATGTGTACCATGACAGCCGGGTCTTCCCCAGCCCCACACAATAATCTGTCAATTCTTTACGCAACATGCCGAATCCGAGCACCCGGGAGACAACAGACTGTACGGCATTCACTGTTTCTTCGACAGATTACCCTATCTGTGTGCCTAATAACTGAATCCCCTACCACCAGTACCTGTCTAGCCTTAGCTGCACTCCTATACCCTTTCTTGTTGCAGCAGTCTGCCCCTTGGTTGCTAAGGAATACATCCTACTGCAGCATTGCTACTCCAGAATCATCCTCCCCAATATTACGCAAACAAGCATACTTATTAGGGAGGGACAACTCGGGAATAGGCTTCCTGCCACTTTTTCCCCTAACCCTTCTAACTGTAACCCAACTAGCGGCTACCTATGCTTCTTGCTCTGGCTGTAATCTACCCACCTCATCTTTACTGGTTCCCTCCAGTGTCTGGATCGTGAGATACAAGCTCTTCTCCATGTTGTGCATGCGTCTCAGTGTTGCAATATGCTCATTTAGCTCTGTGACTTTAGCCTCTAATTGAGCAACACGCACACACTCAGGGCAACAGTAAACACCCTCAATCCGCTGATCAAGGCATACATACATGTTGCAGGATGTACACTGTACAGCATTGTCCAACATGATGCCTATTGTGTGGGGGAAAATCACTTAAAGTAAACTGTGGTGGTAAAAGATAAAATGGGAGAGTGAGTGAAGCGGGGTTGGAGGAGAGGGAGAGTGAGTGAAGCTGGGATGAAGGAGAGGGAGAGTGAGCAAAGCAGGGGAGTGAGTGAAGCTGGGGAGTGAGTGAAGCTGGGGTGGAGGAGAGGGAGTGAAGCTGGGGAGTGAGTGAAGCTGGGGTGGAGGAGAGGAAGAGGGAATGAAGCTGGGGAGCGAGTGAAGCTGGGGTGGAGGAGAGGGAGTGAAGCTGGGGTGGAGTCCTCAAAATTTAAAGACTACACCACAACGTGTCTAGCACATTCTAAACGATGCAAAAAAAACTGCAATATTGGTTGAAGGGATTTTTTTTTGTAGTCCTTACCTGCTGCTTAAAGTACTGCCTCTCCCTTTGTGCCTGTATTTAATGCCTGTTTTTAACGCCCATGCCACTTGTGTCGAAGCCACTTAGTGAGCAATCTCAGGTACTGAGTACTGAAGCTGTCCAAATACCTCCTGTTAACGCTAATCCCTCCCCCTAGCTAATTGCCTGTCTGCTAAGCAAACTGGAGGGAAAATAAAAATATATATATACGTTTAAAAAGTGACACTTGCTGCTCTAGATATCAGATGAACCGCAATACACAATACACAAGATATCACAACAACAAAACACAATCTACACAACATTATTTGTTATTATATTTCCATTAAAAGGAATCTGAAGTGAAAATACAAATTTGATATAATGAATTGTATGTGTAGTACAGCTAAGAAATAGAACATTAGTAGCACAGATATGAGTCTCATATTTTTTCCAGTACAGGAAGAGTTAAGAAACTTCAGTTGTTATCTATTTAAAAGAGCTACTCGGAGCTCTCTGAATAATTTAGTCAGATAGCAATAATATTTTCTGAAGCACGTATACATCAAAGAAACAATGAAAGTCAATTTCAGATAAGATTTTACTGCAGGGAAGTTCAAAGGGTCATCAGCACTGCTCTGTTTCATAATTTAAAATGCAGAGTGTGATTTCTAAACTGCACATATTAGAGAATGATATAATGTTATAAAAAAAAGTTATATAACTGAAAAAATAAAACTCTTTTCTTTGCTACTAATGTTCTATAAATTATCCATACTACACATACAATTCATTATATCATAAGTTTTTTTTTCCGCTTCAGTGTCACTTTAAAGGACATGATAGAAAAAGTTATTAATGATCAAACAGTCTTCATTGCCACCACCCCTATTGTCTACCTGCTGAAACAGATGCATTTGGGGTTCAGGGATAAAAAACTGGGGACAAAGGGCCAGAAAGAAGAGGAAAAGTAAAGGCTGCTCTTCTACCAAAAGCAGCTCAGCAATGGCCAACAACATAAGGAGAAAGGTTTTTGCCTTTCTCCTCTGCCATGTACATCCATCCCTGTGTCACAGATGGAAGAAAAGGAGAGTTTGTTGGCCCAGGTAAGCGTAGGAAGGACAGAGACTACAGAAAGAATGTTCCATCTATTAACAGGGGTTTCAAACTCCACTCCCCAAGCTCCGAGGTCCTTATACATTTTTGGCACAGCTCAAATTAATTGATGTGACTGAATCAGGAAAGGCGTGGTTCATTAAGCAGACCACATTTCTCCATTTCTCAGTAGAGATGAGCACAATTTTTTTCATATTCGTAATTCCGTATTGGTATTCGCAATTACGATGCAAACCGTAACGTGAAATTTTGGGAAAAATAATGATTCATTTTGTATGTAAATGAAATAGCAAAGCCCCCATACATGATGTCATCACCACCATTGCTAATGTTAAGGGGAAAAGTGGCAAGTGGGAAATAATAATAATTTTTTAAAAAAACTTTTTTTTTAACAAAATTGATTTTAAATATGTTAAGGAAAAATGTTTTTTTTAAACTCTGAAAAATGGCAGTTTAAAAATCAATCTTCCTTTGCATTTTTGCAACTACAAAGTATTTTTGAGATGCAGCAATTTTGGTGACGATGGCACATATGGGGGCTTTGCTATTAACTGCAAAAGTCAACAGGAAGTTATGCCCTAATTACGAGAAATTATGAATGGATTACACAAAATCAATTGAATTTCTAAATCGTAATTATGTATGGTTGTAATTGCAAAAAATAACGGGACATATCACATAATCGTAATTAGCAGATTACGATCATCACTATTCCTCAGTCCATCCTAAACACTGGCATGGATATGGCTCTCAAGGACTGAAGTTCAACACACCTATGATCTATTGTAATCTTTAGTCATTGTCCATGGATGGGGAGGTGGGTGGTTATTCTACCTCATCCACAGAAATCTAGGTCCTCAGTGGTAGACAGCTTTCCTCCTTCTTCAGAAGACCTGTCGAACTGTGGATGTGGAAGTCACAGTAGAATGCATTGTAAACAATGTAGAAGGTCAAATCATATTTTAAATGTACATTTAAAAGAGATTCATAAATTTTAAAATTGCTCCTCTATGAACACTTCGTTATTTTAAACAATTTATTATGTAGGAGGGATAACTTGTTGACCAGTTCTTCCAGGGGAATACATGTCGGTCACAACATAGAGCAATTATTGATAACAGACCTATAGGCTTATAACTTTAGCAGAAATTGGGACAGAGCTCTCTTGTCAGTGAAGTTTTCTTAAGCTTTTCCTTCTCAAAAAATGTCTTTCTTATATAATATGATCATCTTATTTGTTTACGGGTATACTCATGCTCTTATCCTATATATATTTTTTTATATATCTTTGCATACGAATGAGCCTACATGGACAGTACAATCTATTTAAGATTGACATCTGTTACCACCATGACGTGGTTCCTCTCCCCTTTCCCCACTTTTCCACCCTCCTGTTTCCCATACCCCATCTTTTCCACTCCTTTTACCTTACTCCTCCCCTTGATATTCTTATTTTTGGACAATTATGGCTAACAAAAAATAGATGATCTCTATTTCATCATATATATGTTGGATATTACTCAGACTGTATGCAATTCATAGGGGAAAAGTAATGAGTAATGCTTCATATTTGAAGGCGCTGTTTATTCACCCGAGGAAGCGGATTTAAGCCATGAAATGTGTTGTCATGTTTGTTTGGAATAAAAGTCTGAATCATATGTTTGGTGAATTATTTATGGTAAGCCTACACTTACCTTGTTATTTGATTGTTATTGGTTGTATTACTGTCTTGGGCACCTTGTGTTATTCTTCTCATGTTTTTACCCCAGTGGGGGTTCATATTTTATGTCTTGGACTTCAATTCCTTTTTTGAGGGCTGCAACCAGAGTTGAATCTCCAAAAGGCTGAATGGGGATGGTACTTTGCCACATGCTTCATTAGGTGGTTGCCTGACTAGCAACCCACACGTGTGAGTACCTGACTTAGTGAACTGTCTTGCATTTTTTAAACTACATTACTGCACTAGATTGGGCTGTCGTTGTCCCTGTGTTTTTCTCCTTTTTGCCTCTTATCCTTGTCTGCTTGGTTTTCTGTCATTTTAAGGGAGCCTGAAGTAAACCTGCATGATGTGAGCTAATCATATGGTGAAAAAATAAATAATGAAAATGTTATGATTTTCATTTCCAAGACTTTATCCAGGAGAAGTATTGGTGTTGCTAGGAGTGTAAAGGAAGTCTCCTAGTGTCAGGAGAATGTCTTTCCCAACTTATTTTCAAGTTTCCCTATAAAATCTGTAATGTGATTGTTAAAGGGGAACTGAAGAGAGAGGTATATGGAGGTTGCCATGTTTATTTCCTTTTACGCAATACCAGTTGCCGGGCAGCCCTGCTGATCCTCTGCCTCTAATACTATTAGCCATAGCCCCTGAACAAGCATTCAGCAGATCAGGTGTTTCAGACTTTAAAGTCAGATCTGACAAGACTAGCTGCATGCTTGTTTCTGGTGTTATTCAGATACTACTGCAGAGAAATAGACCAGCAGGGCTTCCAGGCAACTGGTATTGATTAAAAGGAAATAAATATGGCAACCTCCATATACCTCTTACTTCAGTTCCCCTTTAACTTAATTGGCCAACAGAGAAGCTGAGGAGCACACCTTACTATACTCCACTTCCACTTGCATCTGCTTCAATCTCTGAAATTACAGGGCATGCAGATTTCAGTAATCTTACATAGGTTTCCATCATATACCTTATATTCTTCAAGTTTACATCATAATCAATTTAAGCCGGGTACACGTCTGGTCAAAGTTTGACTGAGATGCCCACAAAAAATCTTGTGAAAGACCTGTATACATACATGTTTAGGTACTTAGACTGGTTATGTATGTTCATATTTGTAAAGAAGAGAATGCAATTTTGGGAAATAAGGATCCCACTTATCGGGGTGAGGAGTCAAATCAAAACTCTGGAGCTACTGTTTATACAATTGTGGATGTAAAAGAAAAAGACAAAAACAGGGTTTAAAGCATACGACCTATGGCCAAATAGAATGGTCTCATCTGCACACTACAAAAACCAGAGATCACAGCTGTCACTCTTGGCAGCCGTGGCCCAAGATTTCACAGGAGACATTCATCCATACTGCTCCTGAATGACCTGGGAGGGAAGGGGAATCCTGTCAATGGTAATGGATAGCATTGGCCCACTGAGGAAGTGGGGGTAGGATACCCCCATGAGATGCATTGTATTTGAAGCCATTGCAATAATAAGATGCTAAACTTACTAGCCATTGAAGTTCATTAAATTTCCAAATGACTGTGAGCATGGATACCGGCCAGTGCTGTCCCATGACCATGACCATTGTCAGACTCCCCTTCCCAGGTCAAAAAAGAGCAGTATGGATGAACACATGATGCCACTTGTGGAAGCTCTGTGTACAGCTGTTAAGATAACTGCAAACTGTGGCTTTTGTAGTGTGCAGCCTATTAGATCAGGTGAGACCATTCTATTTGGCCCGGGGTCATATGCTTTAGACCCAGTAAGCACTGTTTTTTGTCTTTCTCCTTTTTAACATTTATACATAAGGGGGGGGGGGGGGGGGGGTAGCAGACATTTCACAAAAGGTTTTATTTTCAAAGAAGACAATAGAGATTAATTTGGAAAATTAAATCCGATGTTTCAGACTTTTTTGCTCGAGTAAGGCTGGAGATGGGATGAAACTTTTGGTGCAAAGATATAATGCTATAATAATAATGTTAATAGTTGGGTGGTAGTGGTCTAAAACATTTACATGATTTTCTTGCCATATCCTTTTAAAAGCGCAGTCTATTTGTCATGCATTGTTTTTATAATAGAGGTGAATATTTGTATAATATAAAAGCTACTTGGAGGACTCTATATTTTAGTCCTCCTATTCATTAGAAAAACATACTTGAAATGAGAGGTCCTTGACCTTTGTAGGCCTTTGAATGGTTTCCATTAATTATTAGATGTTTTCTTCCTCCTGAAACGACTGTGCACATGATGCCAATTGCCTTTTTTTTTTTTTTTATTTAAATTGCTTTTGCATCGAGGAGGCTTCACAACTTAAATAAAAGTCAGGAGAATCCCAGCTGTAATAACATAACTATACTCAAGGATGAATGTGGGAAAACCTAGAATATTAATAAACTAAAAGACACTGTACTATCATTAAAGCCCAATGAAAGCACACTTTTTTCCCGGGTCCTGTGAAAGTGCTTAGTGGCAGTCTGTTTTTTATGTGTCTGAAATTATCATGATTAACTGATATCAAAAACATTGCTTTAAAAACCCTTAGTTTAGGAAGTAATTTATGCATTTAATAGATCAATATTTTTGTAATGATTAATTCATAAACATGTTTTGAAAAACTATTGTTTATGGTAAAGGAAAAAGGAAAATTCCAGATGCACTAATTCACAGGTCGGTGTTTCCTCATCTGTGACCTACTGCTGTTTGCTTACTCCCACTACGTTTTATCCACTCACTATTTTCTCACAAGGGCATGGGAGAACTTTGCTAAAAAAGAAGGTCCTAAAGGACAAAGCCCTAAGCGTACATGTAAAACACTATGGGCTTGATTCACAAAGCGGTGCTAACTGTTTAGCACGGGTGTGCTAAACAGTTAGCACATGAAGTGCCGTTCGCGGACTTTTGCGCGCGCAATTTGCGGCAAATTGTGAGAGCAAAAGTCCACGATCGCGCAAATCGCGGCACTTTGCGCACACAAAAGTCCGCGAATGGCACTTCACGTGCTAGCTGTTTAGCACACCCGTGCTAAACAGTTAGCACCGCTTTGTGAATCAAGCCCTATAAGTTTTGTTAGTAAAATGTTGCACAAACAGGGATCACGGTGTTAGCCATGGCCCTAAAAACACAATGTGCGTGTAATCAATCAGTAATTTGGGGAAAATGACAAAGGGGGGGGGTCCTTGTTGACCCCCTACCACACCTTTTTAGTGATATCGGTATGGGGTGCAACTATCCCCCTATGTCTCCTTGATACCACACATTAAAGTAACAATGCTTAGTGGGGAGTGGGATGACTGGGCAGGATACGTGCCTATATGAGACTGTAAAACCTCTAGCGCTAACTCCTCACATATGAAGGTCTGGTAAATGTCCCTTAGGCTGCAACTTCTATCTAAGAGGTGCTAAATACAAGTATACAGTGACAATACACCCACAAACTCTACATGCTTTGGACCAAGGGCCATCTTTAGGAGTGAAATAAACAGGTACAGTGCTATTTACAACATATAGTACAATCACCCCCACCAATTTAAATCAATTCCCCAGCATAAAGTAGCCCAAGACACAGCTCGGACAGGACGTTTAGGGCTTTGTCCTTTATTACCTTTTTGTAGCTAGCTGCTTCCCAAGTACACCCATTCGGAAAAGTTATTATTATACATTCTCAGAAAGAGAACTTTGTCAGGTGAAGCCCAACCTGAATGTTTGTTGACTGATAGCCTATGATCTGTAGTCTCTAGCAGTGAAAACTGGCTGCAGAGTGACTGGGGATTTGTGGAGTTTGAAGATGGGAGGATGAGAAAGGATCAGTGCAGCGAGTATTTTCTTATTTATATTTCAGCAGGTTTCCGTTAATTATTTAGAAAAATATACAAAAAATCTTTTTCATGACGTTTATTACAATACATGTCCTGTTGAATGCATAGAAAACATCTGTGCTTTAAAGTGGACTTTAAAGTAATGTTGAGCCATAGAGAAAACCTATGAATAAAAATACATTTTCCAAATACTTTCCTTAAGCAGAGTTAGCCCAACATCCAGTCTTCTATCTCTGTTATGCTGTTTGACTGCTGTCCAGGTACAAAAAACGGGGCCTCCATCTTCAAAATGGCGCTGACCCCGGAACTGCTTTCCCTGGAACTGGCATTCACTCCCCCACTGAGTAGAGATGTTTAGAACAGAAGAATTTACCATTCCTCTGTAATGTTCACTCATCGCATCACTCACCCAGATAGTGGAGTACTAGGGGCATTGCTAGGAACTACTAACAAGATCAGATTAAAACAAACTCAGGAAATGTGCTGCACCAATCAGATCACTACATCTGTTATGCTATAAAGAACGTAATGCACTCAGAAAGGAGAAAAGACTGACTCATCAGCACCACCTGTTGTATAAATGCATAACAATATTTATAAGGTCTTGTATTGCATTGACTAGCACACTGTAAACAAATCTGATATCAGATTTGCTATATATCAAATCCAATTTGTTTATATCAAATCCAGTTTGTTTAAACAAATCCAGTTTCTTTTGCTTGTTCTGCGACCAGTCTCTGGACTGTCTCTCAAATATTTATTAGGTCAACAAAATCAAACAAATCAAACATACATAAAACCACTTATGTATGATAATAAACCGTATCCTCCCTAATATGTAATTTGTCTATAGCCAAAATATTACTACAAAAAGAGGCTAGGCTGATCTTTAATGGGTTAAATGAAGAAATAACATTTACAGGCTTTATTGGACCTGCATAATGTGAACCATGTGGAAGGAAAAAAAAAACAGTACCTGGCACCAAATGCTGCAGGGTGGATCAACCGGAGCGGGACCTAGGAGCGTGCTTATCCAAAAGACAATAGATGTGATAAAAAAAAATGCAGTGGGGCACTGCTCCTTTAAAAAACCTTTATTGCATACACAATATAATTTTATTTGATTCCTAAGAGAAATGATATATCAGAACTCATATTAGTCTCTATACATGTTTAGTGTTTTTGTGGTAATATACTTCATTGACATCATAATTGCCAGGACATTTACATGGTTACCAGTATAGTTTATTAGTTTCACTTACCTGGTTTGAACACTAATAGGTTTGATGTCTTTTCTCCAATAGTGTTTCTCCTCCATCTGTTTCCTGATGCAGCAGTTATATCACCGCTTCCTAAATGTCATATTGAATCTGTGCAGCTTGGCTGAGACCTCAATGCTGTTTATCTAATGGAGACACGTGCACTGTCAAAATATTGTGGCCGACTTGAATTGCAGTGTCTGTCGTTTAACTTTGGATGGGTTTTAATCAATGAGTGAATTTGCATGGAAAAAAATTAAAAAAATTCTATTAGGGGCATCTGCCTGCACTGCTTGCATTTTATTTTAAAATGAAATACAACTCATAAAATATATAGTATATTACATCCTCACCTACCTCCCAGCTAGTCTGTGGTTTCTAGCCTAACAAGCAACTGGGCACTCTTTCATACTTGCGAGATTTTGGGCAGATTGTGCATGCGTCCACTTCTTAGGGCTGGATCTGTACACATAGGGGTGAAGAATTCAAAATGGATAAAAAAAAAAAACAACAACAAAAAAAACTACAAGGTCCTTTTGAATTTTCTTTCACTCTATTTCCCACTGTTTCTCTTAACATACATTTGGTGGTTCTATCATGTACAGGGGCTTTGCTATTAACTGCTAAAGTCAGCAGGCATTGACATCTCTTTATAGAGGAACTCCAGTGAAAATAATGTCATAGGAAAGTGCTTCATTTTTACAATAATTATGTATACATGATTTAGTCAGTGTTTGCCCATTGTAGTCTTTTAAATCCCTGATTTACATTCTGACATTTATCACATGGTGACATTTTTTACTGTTGGCAGGTGATGTAACTGCTTCTTGCTTTTTTAGCAGTTGGAAGGTATTTCCCCACAATATCAGCCATACAGCGCCCTCTGATGGTCTGTTTGTGAAAATGAATAGATTTCTCATGTAAAAGGGGGTATCAGCTACTGATTGGGATAAAGTTCAATTCTTGGTCGGAGTTTCTCTTTTAATACCATTAAAAAAGCATTTGTAAAATACATATTTGTTGATGAATATTGTTGCCATGGATTTTCCTCCACCATGCCACTGCCTGGGTTTTGGACATTGTGTGCACATTTTTTCAAGAAATTGTGGCTGCAGAGATGCCCTGAATGTTTCAGAACTTTACCTGCCATTAACGTCAGTGGGGCTCGCTGTAAATGATCATTTTGCAAATGTTCACAGTAAAATTCTTGAACACATTCACAAAAGTTTATTTGCGATATTTGGCCATCCCTACACAGCAGGCAGTGAACAGCCTAGGGGTATTGACACAAATCTTTTTTTCTTAAGCACACAGAGATCACCTAGAGCACACAGTATGGTTACACAGGTGTTAAAGTGACACAGTAACAGTACACATTTATCACACAGCAGGCAGTGACCAGCCAAGGGGTTTTCTCACAAATCACATTTTCTTTTAGGGGAGACCCCCTTAAACACATAGTAGGGTCACACAGATGTTATCGTGACATGGTAACAGTCTGTACACGTTAATCACACAGCAGGCAGTGACCAGCAAAGGGGTATTGTCACAAATGTCTGTCACACAGGTTTTTTTTTTTTTTGGTACACTGATAGCACCAATAACACAGTACGCTTGGTCACACGGGTGTTGCTGTGACACTGTGTGAGGGTAACTCACCACACATCATATCACAAATGTCAGACACTAAATTACTTTTGCGCAGTGACAGTGGGCTATAATGGTGACAGAAACCATACACAGTAAGCGATAACACAGTACAGTTGGTCACCAAGTGTTGCTGTGATGATGTGGGGGGGACATGTCGTGTCACAAATGTCAGACCCTAAATTACTTTTGCGCACAGTGTATATGGGGGTGTTGTGTTGCTACAACACACCACACAAAAGCAACAATAAATAAGTACAGCAGTGTCACTATCGGTCCTCAAAAGGACTTTTGTGGTCGGTAAGAGTCCTCACAGAGACTTTTAGGGAGTCCCTAGCTGGCGGACTGCAAGTAGCGGAGCATCTTGGAAGCAGATACAAAGCACAATATTCACAAAGCAAAACATTCTCTCTATCTATGAAGGGGGGAATGGGGGAGTGGCCCGGGTGGTGATCATGACCGATTGGCTGTTCTGTCTCACCTGATTTCAGGGTGAAAAAATGGCACTATGGGAAGTTGAGGGTGCATGTGAATGGCACGCATTGTTCACGCTAGTCGCAAGCATGCGAGTAGTGGATGTTTGCTGAGAATCGTTCACCAGTGAACGTGTTACGCCATCACTACTGTCAAATCCTTACATATCCCATAAGGAACTCAACCCTCAATGGATTCTTATCCAACGATATCCATTTATTTATATCATATAGCGGCTATTACAGCATAACATGACCAGCTGCCATAGGAACTCCCCGCATTATACTCATCGCCTGAAGTCCGCAGACACCTTTGTGTTGTAGTTATTGACGCCATCACTACTGCCAGCCACATGCTCTATGCTCTATGCTCATACCTCTGATTCTGAATGTATCTCATGTGATTGGAAACTGGAGGCAAGGAAGCACAGGGCATGCAGCTGCTGGGGAAAACAGAGGACAGAAGAGACATAACACATCGCTGGAGCAGGTCAATATTACACTGCTCTGCTGTGCTACTCTGCAAAGAAGGGAGAGGGTGCTGGGGAAGAGGGGGAGGGCTGTAGGTGTGTGTGTTTTACCAGCCATAAAGTCTTGAATCACAGGAGGGGGCCTCATGTTAATTTTGGTGAGGGGGGGGGTCACCTAGGCTCAAACTGACAATGTTTCAATCAAGAACACTGTCACCATTGTTCTTCACTGCATGAGTTAGCTGTCATTCTTTTAGGCATTGTTCACATCCAAAATTGAAATCACTGATGGCCGCGTTTTGCGATTTTGAGAGTGATTTTTTTCCCCCTCCTGGCGCTTACCTGCACATTACGATTTTGTGTAAAGTGGTTTTCAAAGGGCTTTTGCAGATCTCTTTTTTCACTTCCTGATGCAAGTCAGGAAGTGAACTCTTTCACCCAGAAAAGAATACATAGAATGGGCTTGATTCACTAAGACAATTAGCATGTCTTATCAGAGTTAACACACCTTATCAGAGTTAACATGTCTTATAATAGTTAACATGCCTTTATCAGAGTAGCATAGTGAACGCTATGAAATTATGCCTGCTAATTGGCGATGACAAGAGCTCCACTCGTCCTGCCCTGAGCCCCTGTGGGTCCAATCACTTTAAAGGTCATTATTCCCACACTTTGATTGGCCCAATAGGCTGCCTGTCACTTGACAGGAAACTTGACAGACAGCCTATTGTGCCACCTAAAGTGCAGGGATAATGTTCTTTAAAGAGGAACTCCAGTGAAAATAATGTAATAAAAAGTGCTTCATTTTTACAATAATTATGTATAAATGATTTAGTCAGTGTTTGCCCATTGTAAAATCTTTTAAATCCCTTATTTACATTCTGACATTTATTACATGTTGACATTTTACTGTTGGCAGGTGATGTAGCTGCTGCTAGCTGTTTTGGCAGTTGGAAACAGCTGTAAACAGCTATTTCCCACAATACAACAAGGTTCACAGACAGGAAACTGCCAGGAGTACCATGGTCCTCAGAGATATTTGCGGGAGGGGTTTCACCACAATATCAGTCATACAGTGCCCCCTGATGGTCTGTTTGCGAAAAGGAATAGATTTCTCGTGTAAAAGGGGGTATCAGCTACTGATTGGGATAAAGTTCAATTCTTGGTCGGAGTTTCTCTTTAAAGTGATTGGACCCTCAGGGGATCAGGGCAGGACGAGTGGAGCTCTTGTCATTGCCAATTAGCAGGCATAAGTCACGTAACGCTCGCTATGCTACTCTGATAAGGCACACTAGCTCTGATAAGGTGTGTTAACTCTGATAAGGCATGCTATTTGTATTAGTGAAGCAACCCCCTAGTATTTATTCTTAAAAGTGCGAACACAATTGCTGCAAAACTATTTTGTGAGTGTTTTGTGTTTTTCCTATACCTTCAATTGTAGCAAAATCACCCAAAAAATGGTACAGGCAGCACTTTGGTCAGCGGAAAAGTGACGAAATGTGCAGATATGAACAGTCCCATAAGGATTCATTGCAAAAGCATTTTTAAGGCAATTTTCAAAGTCGCCAGTGCCTAAAAAATAGCGAAAATGCCCTAGGTGTGAACAAACCTTTACTGCTTACAGTGATGCACATTTGAAGCTCTCAAGGACCACATAAAATAGCAAGGAGGGCTACATTCGGCCTGCAGGCCTTGAGTTTGACACCTGCGGTTTAGCAGATGTAGATTACATCAGGCCAGTGATTAAAATGACGACCACACAAAAAATGAGGCCCCTATGCAGATGCGTATAAACAGCGGATGGGGCTGTTTTTTTTTTTCCTATCCACTTTCAGAAGTAAAATCAATACCAGCATATTACTGCATTATTGATGTAGAGGGCATTTAAGTACAAATTTTAAAATAACTTTTATTACTGCGGTTATACATTTACATAGTTTTATTTTGCTGTAAAAAATCCTAAATCAATGCTGAGTAACAATATCATTAATAGTCAATATGATGCAAGTGAAACAGTATTACTTATATATCTCAATTTTGTTGAAATATTTCCAAAAGTGCTGTGACATTTGGTAGTTGTGCCGCTGTGACATAGTATGATCCTTGAAACAGACTAAACTACTTTATATTCTACTGCCTCATGTCTTCTAATGAGAAAACATAGCACTCCAAATTGGAACAATTGCACAAATATCAAGTGGGTCACATCTGTTTTATTCTACAATAATTATCTATAAAGCTCTTTTTTATGTGATTTTGAGTAATATTTCTTTGAATAAACCCCTATTTTTGGAAACGTTGGCAAGCAAAATGTTGTATGGTCTATGAATCTATAATGTATCTTGAAAACCATGGTTACTCTCATTAAGCATGTTTGGCTCAGTAGCTACGGTATGTGCCTGATTTGCTACACTTCTGAGCTGAAGAACACTGGAAAGCTTTAGGCAGCATATGTGATCATGCAAGAACAACAAAGGGGAGCAGTGTGAGGCAGGGTGCTTTTAGAGGGACAGTAATGGGGAATACAATAATTTCAGGGTACTATAATGGAGGGAGCAATAAGAGACACAATATAAGGGAAAGCACTATAGAAGAAATATCACTAAGAAAGAAATTGCACTAAACGTTCAATCACTCTTAAAGAGAACCCGAGGTGGCTTTGTATAACGTTAGTGGGGCACAGAGGCTGGTTGGGCACACTAACACCAGCCTCTGTTGCCCCATGGTGTGTGTCAAAGACCCCCCTGCTCGCCGCTATCCTTCCCGCAGTGCTGGCGACACGCAGCGCGTCGCCAGCACAATGTTTACCCTAGCGCTGTCTGTCAGCGCCGCTCCCCCGCCTCCTCCGCATCGCCGCTACCCGCCCTCGTCCCTTCCCTCCAATCAGCGTGAGGGAAGGGACGAGGGCGGGTAGCGGCGATGCGGAGGAGGCGGCGGAGCGGCGCTGACAGACAGCGCTAGGGTAAACATTGTGCTGGCGACACGCTGCGTGTCGCCAGCATTGCGGGGGTATAGCGGCGAGCAGGGGGGTCTTTGACACACACCATGGGGCAACAGAGGCTGGTGTTAGTGTGCCCAACCAGCCTCTGTGCCCCACTAACGTTATACAAAGCCACCTCGGGTTCTCTTTAACATAACCTTTGCAACACTTGCAAACCTTTGCAGCCTAATGGCAGACAGTGTAAATAAATCTAGGCCTACTTTACATGTTGCTCTGAAGTCATGCTCATACGGCAGAATGTAATGGACTTTGTAAGGTTGGTAGATGCCTCTGGTTTTTTTTTTGTTGGGGGGGGGGATGCGAGTGTCTCTTCCTGGTGCTGGCCACGCTTGGAGGGATCACCTGCACTTCCCAGCCTCCCCCTCCATGGTGCTGCTACAGGGCTTCCAAGCAGTGAGAGGGCTTGGAGCTCTGCCGTTCCCCGATTGATGGGGGCATAGAGGGACAGGGCAACCGTTTTGCGGTAATTAGTTTTAGACCCTGCACATTTTGGCATGTGAAAGCAAATGCAATTTTGCATGAACATTGCCTCATGATTAAGCCAATTAGGCCGAATTTGCAAAAGCCAGATATATCAGGTTCTAACTTGGTGTTTGATGCGCACATTCCTCTGCTGCTGTGTTACTACATTTCTTTCCTTTGGAGGCAGGTGGTAGATGGCTTTCTCTGGGTGGAAAGAGCCCTAGAGCGAGCTGTCTGAACCTGCCCCCCCCCCCCTCCCACGGAGTGTGTTGCATGGAAGCCACCCCTGAGCTTTACAAGCTCAATCCCTTCTCATGTGTTGCTCCCAACTCATGCTCATATGGCTCATATGGCAGAACATAATGGACGTTGTAAGGTAGGTATCTGTGTTCTTTTGGGTGGAGTTGGGTGCGAATGGCTCTTCCCGGCGCTGGCCACGCTTGGAGGGGTTGCCTGCACTTCCCAATCTCCCCCTCCAAGGTGCTGCTACAAGACTTCCGAGCAGTGAGAGGGCTTGGAGCGCTGCAGCTCCCCGGTTGATGGGGGCATGGGGGAGCCTCCACGTGGCGCCCATGGATAGTGCTAAATGCTGCACGAACTAATCACTGCAGGGCAACCGGTTTGCAGTAATTAGTTTTAGACCCTGCATATTTTGACGTGTGAAAGCAAATGCAGTTTTGCATGAGCATTGCCTCGTGATTAAGCCAATTAGGCCAAATTTGCAAAGCCAGATGTATCAGGTTCTAACTTGGTGTTTGATGCGCACATTCCTCTGCTGCTGTGCTACGGTGCATGTTCAATCATGCATGTTCTCCAATGTTTTGATGCTCAGTTACATAAAATAACAAAATCAGGCTATTTATAACATGCTTCCTACCTTCCTAATTCATAATGGAAGACAATCAATTCTTTATTCTCCCTTCCAGCTCTAAAATTATTTATTCAGTCAGGAATACTGCTTTTTGTTTCCATCTTGCATACCTGGGCAGACTATCTGCTTAATGTCTGATTTGCCTGCTACTTGGCTTGACCCCTTCCTGTTAACAGACACCTTTTAACCCCCTGGGGTAGTACTTTGCCTGATTTCCTTACATTTCATCAGCTGTCACCAGCAGAGCAAATTCCAGAGCTGTGAATTAGGAAAAGTCACATGTAAATCAAGGCTGGGTTTTCCTTTATTCATCAAATCTTTGCATAAGCGTCTTCCCAGTGCTCATGACTCAGGAAATCCAAATGTTTTCCAATACAGTAAAGAAAAGTATCTGCAGTCTCTCAGATAGTGTGAGCTGATTGATCATTACAACACAACTTCAGTTTCTGATAAGAACTGTGATCATATTCATTTTTATTTTGTTAACCACTTAACGACCAGCCAACGCCGATAGGCGGCGGCTGGTCACAGTGGTGTTTCCATGGAAATGGCCGCTTCCTGTCAGCTCACGGAGGGAGTCTCCGTGAACAGCCTGCGAGCCTCCGATCGCGGCTCGCAGGCAAAATGTAAACACCCGGGGAAGAAGCGCCGTAAAGCAGATTGGTGATCCCTGGCCTCTGATTGGCCAGGGATTTCCGGCATCTGATAGGCTGAAGCCTATCAGAGGCGGTACAGGACGGATTGCTGTCCTGTACCGCCTATTCTGAGGAGGAGAGGGAGGGAAGGAGAGGGAGGGGGGAATAGCGCTGCAAAGGGGGGCTTTGAGGAGCCCCCCCGCTAGGCACAGAAAGCTGGCGGCGATCAGACCCCCCCAGCAGGACATCCCCCTAGTGGGTAAAAAGGGGGGGAAGTCTGATCGCCCTGCCTGCCACACAATCTGTGTTGGGGGCTGAAGAGCCCACCCAGCACAAATCACTGAAAATTCCCACGATCCTTAAGTGGTTAAGGAACCTGCTGTCGAGCAGTGTCAGTGGTCAGCACGGGAGGCACTTCACTGCTGCCTGCTTGAGAACAGAATTCCTGAGTTGGTTACACTATATCTGTGTCCCTTCTGTTAGAAGTTTTTGTCTTTAAAAAAAATGTTATCATGAAATGAGATATCCTGTTGACTTTTGGGGCTGCTGGCTGTAGGAAAGAGGCCTAAACCAGGTCCATAGTGCTTTTTTGCTGTGAATTGTGGTCCTAGACTCTTGACTTGATATGTTTGAAGTTGATCAATACTTGGTGCTGTAATGCATCACACTGCAGGCAGAGCACTCTTTTTTTGTTTTCTTTTGACATCCTGCATCATGGAACATTAATGCAACAAAATGCACAATAAAGATTTAGGAAATTTGAGTTGTGCTTGCATTTAGCTACTTTGTACAAGACAGAAAAACACATTGGGCTTGATTCACAAAGCGGTGCTAACTGTTAGCACGCCTGTGAAAACCCCCTTAGCACGTCTAAACAAGCTTTTCGCGCATAAAACTTTCCGCGCGCAAAACTTTATGCGCGTAAAACTTTACGCGCGTACTGCACAGAGCGCAGGGCGCTCCGCGCGAAGTGCCCATTAAAGCCTATGGGACTTAGCGCGCGTAAAACTTTGCACGCATAAAACTTTGCGCGCGCAAAGTTAGCGTGCGATCTGATTGAGTAATCCGGTGCTAACCTACTTAACACCCTGGTTAGCGCGTCTAAAGACTTTAGACGTGCTAAGTAGGTTAGCACCGCTTTGTGAATCAAGCCCCTTATGTGATGTAAGTGATTCCTAAGTGCTCTTGCACCCGGACAGCTGAACTGCTGATTTGCTGTGCAGGATGCAGAACAGCCTCCAATCCATCAGGCAGCAATCATCTTCTTGTATTTTAATGCAGATTACTGGCAACATTTGCAGCCACATGGGTGTCAGCAGTTCACACGCACTATGATTACATGGCAGCGGAAAAAAACAACAACACAACAGTGGCAGATACATCTAAAGGTGTCTGCCACTGTGCTCAGATGTGCATGAAGGAGACCAACACCATTCAACTATATGCAATGTGAAAAGGCAATGAATAAACAATAGGGTCATTTTTCAGTTTAAGTATTTTAAAGGACACCTGCACTCAGAGAGTTGGAGGCTGCCATATGTATTTCCTGTTAGGGCCTGAGCTCACTGACACGGTTGTGTCCGCTTTTCAGTTACACATCAATGTTACAGATGCTGAAAAGTGGACAGAAGCAGCTACAACTGTGTCAGTGGGCTCAGGCCCTTAATATCAGTTGCCTGGCAGCCCTGCTGATCTGTTTGGCTGCAGCAGTGTCTGAATACCACGCCTGAAACAAGAATGCAGCTAGTCAGATATCAGTCAGCATCTGCATGCTCGTTCAGGATCTATGCCTAAAAGTATTAGAGGCAGATGATCAGCCGGGCAACTTGCATTGTTTAAAGAGAACCCGAGGTGTGTTTAAAGAATGTTATCTGCATACAGAGGCTGGATCTGCCTATACAGCCCAGCCTCTGTTGCTATCCCAAACCCCCCTAAGGTCCCCCTGCACTCTGCAATCCCTCATAAATCACAGCCGTGCTGTCAGGCTGTGTTTACATCTGTAGTGTCAGTCTCGGCTGCTCCCCTGCCTCCTGCATAGCTCCGGTCCCTGCCCCCGTCCCTTCCCTCCAATCAGCAGGGAGGGAAGGGATGCAGGCGGGGACCGGAGTTCAGCAGGAGGCGGGGAGAGCAGCAGACTGTTTGTCAGCAGCGTGGCTGTGATTTATGAGGGATTGCAGAGTGCAGGGGGACCTTAGGGGGGTTTGGGATAGCAACAGAGGCTGGGCTGTATAGGCAGATCCAGCCTCTGTATGCAGATAACGTTCTTCAAACCCACCTCAGGTTCTTCTTTAAAAGAAAATAAATATGTCAGCCTCCATACTCCTCTCAGTGCTTTAAATACTTTCAAATTACACTGGCAGCTTATAGTTCAAAGACTCTGACTGATAGGAGGCTTTATAGACATTTTTAAAGATGCTTTTAAACTGACCCAGTGTAAATATGATGCGTTATCTTTCTAGCTAACCCAGGCACTGAACAAGGAGTGGTTTATGCTAAGTGAATAGAACCAGGATTAATCCTAGTTATTGCAGATGCTGACAGCCAGTCATCATTTTTATCATGTCTTTACAAATGCCATATTAAAATCATTTTGCCTTTATATCAGATAAATATGTATGAGATCTTTCATCGCTGCAGTCAAAGGAAATGATTTCTGTCACTTTAACAATAATTGTTCTACCCGCTAACTGCATAACCACTCTGTAAGCTTGAAGATGTCTCCATATATAAAGACAGATAAATACATTCTTGCTATCAGCACTGGACCTTTACCTTCTGCTTGTCTTGAGCCCCAGGATATCTGATCTATTTCTGATGAGAACGAGTTACAAGAGGAGACGAGAGAGCGGCGCGCGGCACTTAGCATTCCCATACCAAATACTATATGCCTAGTCTTCAATATTGGATTCAGACAGAAGGAAATGTACCTGGAAATAGAACTCGAAATGGAATTTGCATCACCTACAAATCATTTCTCTTTTATGCCCTGTCAGTAAAATCCCTGTGAGTGCTATCAAATTTGCTAAGTCTTTATGCAATTCTCTTGTGATGCTGTTGGTAAGTCATAATGCAGTCTTCATCGATCTAACTTCTTTGCAAATTACGGTACATTTTTCCTGTTGTGGATATTCATACGGATGAAGGGTGTAAAGTTCCACTCTGTGACTTTGCAAATAGCTCTACACTCTATTTCCAAGCAAGTTATCTCTCTCTTGCTCATTGTCTCCTATATAAATATATTCTCTGTTAAAGAGAACCTATCTCTAAATTATACTTCACATGAATCAGTCAGGTGTATGTCACTGTGAACAAGCTGTATTATTGCTGCAATTCAAGATTACTTCCTTTTTATTGTAATGCATTAAAAAAATGTAAAAATATTCTCATGCTGTGAAATTCTAGTTCTGATGAAAAAGGTTCTATTCAGGGGATCGGCATACAGTACAAGGGTTGTAACTATCACAATGTTTGCATAAAAGAAAAAGCAAGATGTAAAAAAAAAAAAGGTGAAAAAAAGGCTTCTCTCTTCCATTTACGGATAAGCGAACTGTTCTCAGCAAAGCAGAAAAAAGAGGGGTGCTTAAAGAGGAACTGTAACGACAAAACGTCCCCTGGGGGGTACTCACCTCGGGTGGGGGAAGCCTCCGGATCCTAATGAGGCTTCCCACGCCGTCCTCCATCCCTCAGGGGTCTCGCTGCAGCCCTCCGTGCAGTGGTGACGTCAATATTTACCTTCCCGGCTCCTGCGCAGGCGCTCTGACGGCTGTCGGCTCTAAAGTAGGCGGAAATACCCGATCGCCGTCGGGTCTGCTCTACTGCGCAGGCGCAAGTTTCCGGCGCCTGCGCAGTAGAGCGGACCCGACGGAGATCGGGTATTTCCATCTATTTCCGTGCCGAAAGCAGCCACAGCGCCCCCGCTGGAGCCAGCAAGGGTAAATATTGAAGCTACAGTCAGGTCTGTCGCCGGCTGTTTGGAGGGCTGCAGCGAGACCCCCGTGGGACAGACTACGGCGTGGGAAGCCTCATTAGGATCCGGAGGCTTCCCCCACCCGAGGTGAGTACCCCCCAGGGGAGGTTTTTGATGTTACAGAGTCTCTTTAAGCTGAATATTCACGTAATGACACAGGAAGATGCATCACAGTAGAGTTCCCCAACAACGGGTCTTCCCTGATCTGTGTGCCTACCAGTTAGTACACGCTACAGCTCACTACAGGCGCTAATGAGAGTTAAACTGATTGCGGCACTTTGTGTGGGGAGTTGGGTATCTTAAAGGTCCGATCCGCCATCACGATCGTTATCGACGTGCATCGCCAAATGTTATTTGTGTAATATTGTGCCTGTACTTAAGCTGCAAAATCACTAAAACAATTGCTCGTCCCTTGTTGACCATTGTCCATTGTCATATAATTTGCAGAGTGGGTATGAGCCTTTAGACTTATTTTTTTTATTTTTTTTATTTTCTGCATCTGTTAAGTTGCTTATACAAGGAGATGGAAATCTGAGTACATACTCTACACCAGTGATCCTCTACTAATCGCCTCACTTTTAAATGTTTGCGGTTTTCTGCAAAACATGCGCTGTTGGTGGGCCTTGAGAACAGATTTGGGGAACTCTACTCTACGCCATATAGTGAGGCATGTACACTAAACAAATTTAGAAGTTTTAGGTGAGATTAAAGGACAACTGAAGTGAGAGGTATATAGAGGCAGCCATATTTCTTTATTTTTAAACATTACCAGTTGCTTGGCACTCTGAGGATCTTTCGTGCATCAGTAGTGTCTGTATCAGCCACCTGAAACAAGCGTGCAGCTAATCCATACAAACTTGTGTCAATCATCTGATCTACATGTTTATTCTGGGTCTATGGCTAAAAGTATTGGAGAGGAGGATTAGCAAGAGCAGCCAAGCAATGCGCATTGTTTAAAGTGTAACTGTCAGGCATAAAATCAAAATTCAACTCTTTATTTTTCTCTGGTAAACAAGTAATAAGGATGCTAACCAGGCAATCAAAAAGTTAAAAATCACTCTTGCTTTTCTTCTACATAAAAGATCGTTCCCCAGTTTCCTTCTTTCTTCTTTACTTTCCCCCCAAACTAACTAATGCAGCCTGATTGGCTGAAGCCTCTTTCCCTCCTGTTTTCCTCTCCCACACCTCTGTTCCTCTCTGATTGGCCAATATTTCTCATGCTGAAAAGCTGAAACCAGCTCTGCAGTCACACAATGACAATGCACTTTCTATTGCAGAGCTGAGTGGGAGTGTCTGAAGACTGAGAGGAGGGCAGGCAAGGCACAGACAGAGTAAGGGAGGAAATTATGTCAGGATTAGTTTCAAGATAGACAGAGATAAAATGGAAAATCCTAAGAAGGATTTTCTCTTTTTTTACTATAGAAAAATCATTAAAATCAAAATGTTGAGAGTACAATACATATGCTATGTAAGTAAAGCAAGTATTTATCTACTTACATGTGTCAAATATATAGCAGCCTCAAAATCCTTCTCAGCTCAGTTTGTTTAAGTTTTTTGTTAGCCTTTAGTGTTCATGAGATCAACACTTGTACACGTCACATAAATAAAGATGGACTGAAGCACTGTTTACTTCAGTGTTACATATGAGCAAGGCATGTTTAACAAGAGGTGAAAAATGTTCTTATCATGACGGATTAGAATAAAAGTGTATCTTCATTTGCATTTGTTACATTTTAGTAAAAGAACACTACTGTTTTATTTTCTCTGTCTCTGCTGCCTACTTGAACTGATTACCATGGAGGCAAGCTGTTAACATCAAACTATTGCCCTCTCAGCAGTATTTTCTGTTAAGCATTCATTCAATATAATGCAGAACGTAACTCCTGTGTTTCTGTGCTACAACCTCCAGGCTCTTATTATTAAATTACAATATTTAGGCAAAAAAATAACATGTACCCTGAAATGCTTTTTTTTCTGTATTGTTTGAGAATGTGTTATACAAAAAAAAATCATTATCAACATGACAGAACATCTTTGTTTTCACAATGGGGAGTATCTGTGAAGGAAATGTATGACTATATCTGCAAATATATACTGAGATGAACAGGTTGTTATTTAGTCATAAATATATGATGAATGAAAACCCAACTCCAGCTGATTTTTAAATATTGTTCAGCACAGTGTGGGAAAGTATTACATACTTTTTCATTTTCTTTCTTTTTTCTTATTGCTGTCTTTTACCCTAGGAGACATTCTCTATTTTCGTGTTCTAAAGTTAATAATTTAGGAGAAGAATCTGCATCCATCATGTCTCATACAGAAACCAGTATTATTATTATTTTTTCGTATTTATATAGCACCAACATCTTACGCAGCACTGTACAGTATATATATTGTCCTGTCACTAGTTGTCCCTCAGAGGAGCTCACAAATTAGTTCCTACCATAGTCATATGTCTATGTATGTGTCATGTAGTGTATTGTAGTCTAGGGCCAAGTCAATTAGCGTATCTGTATGTTTTGGGGATGTGGGAGGAAACACAGACATGGGGAGAACATACAAACTCCTTGCAGATAGTGCCCTAGTTGGAATTCCAACCAGGTACCAGTGCAGCTAGGCGAGAGAGCTAACCACTATGCCACCATGCTGCCCAGTAGGTTATATTCATTATTAGAGTCATCATCAAACATGTTATGTGTATTGTCCTAAAGTGAATGTGTGGTATAGAGGTGAATAATTCTCCCCAGAAGGAAAAGAGAACAAAAAAAAAAATAGAAAACACTTTTTGAAGAGATAGGTTGAGTTAAAACATCTGCCAGCTTTTCATTGCTGTTCTTCATTACCTATACTCAAAAGTTCCATGATTCAAAAGGAATAGTATATGGAATGCCACCGTTCTATATTTCCCAAGAGCTCACCTAAAAACAAATTAGACATGTTAGTAAAGATATTTTATAAAAATCTTTGTAAGGGGGCCAAGAGACTTTGCAAAACTTACCTGTTCCTCTTGTCAACTAGCATGCACGACTTCTTCACTATATGAAACATTACTAGTAATCTGTTGTTAGCCTCAGTGATGTCACATGCTGTTTTATTTTTCTACAATGCAACACACTAAAGCAAGAGGAACACATGTTGGAGAAAACCACATTGCACCTAGGATTGCCTTTATACTTTTTTCCACCTAAGCCAGCTGTCTGCACATATACGTTCAGAGTCATGATATTCACAAAACGTATGATCTGCTAAAATGGATATTAATTACATCATCAGTACAGAGCTATGAAGTTATACTGTTGACATCTTTTTCCTGGTTGCAAATTTTTGGCTATAGGGCTATGAAACAATTTTGCAGGTCAATAAAGTAAGAAGAATGTCAAAATACCCAATGTGTACATTTACTTCAGGGGAGTGGCTGAAAAGTAATAATGCCTGACGCCATCATTGCAACGATAAAATTATAATAATCTTTCAGTAGTTCAAAATGGTATAGCTCCCTTTTGAAATATGTTTAAGTTACCCATTAAGTAACATCCATTTTCATTTAATCAATTAAGGAAACATTTTCAAGTTATTTTAGACATTCTGTTCCCTTGATTATTTCTTTCTATACCCACTTATTTTATGTTATCTTTTTTACAAGGTTTTTAGTCTGTTTGTTGTGGTAAAATCGATCCGCTGTCGTAGGATGAAGCCTATCACAGCTGAACGCGCTGATTGGCTGGCGAGGGGAAGGGAGGGAGGGGGAAGAGGAAATTAAAAAAAAAGAGTTCTAAATATTAGGAAAATAAAGATAAACAAACAAACAAACAAACACCTGGGGAGCGATTAGACCCCACCAACAGAGAGTTCTGTTGGTGGGAAGAAAAGGGGGGGGGGGAAATCATTTGTGTGCTGAGTTGTGCGGCCCTGTAGTGAGGCTTTAAAGCTGCAGTGGCCAATTTCAAGAAAAATAGCCTGGACTTTAGGGGGGTTTAACACTGCGGTCCTCAAGTGGTTAAAGTGCTGAAAAGTTATTTAAATAAGATTAAAAATAAGTGGATATGTTCACACATTTGCATTGTAACTTAGTCCTGAGACAATGTGCGAAAACTAAACTAAAATAGCCAAGGTATAGAAATGACAGATGTGCTATTATGGATGCAGCATGCGTAAATGCATACATTTTCTATTAATTTCACTGTGGGGGAAACAATCATTAAATAGGATAGCTGAGGGTCGGGATAGTGAATTAGTGAATCCTCTCCACTTTACAACATGTAGCATCCTCACAAAAATATTGCTGAAAGAGATTTGCAAGTGCCGAATCGATCAGTAGTATCTACTGTATATGACTGATCACATGTGCGCCAGGTAGTTTCTGAAAATGAAGCATTATGGGACTTTGTGTAGTTCTCAAACATATCTGAACATTTCTATAGCAGCTGAGGCAGTATGGAGCTGTGAAGTACCACGTGAAAAAGAACGTCTGAAATGACCACCACCTTGGGGTAAGTGGTTGACGACGAGTACATTTAGGAGAACAGTGTTTAAGCCAGAGTTCCTTTTGTAACAATTTGTTTCATTTATGTTGTTCTGATGGTGTCAGAATGGTAAAGGCACATTCATGTTCTTCACACTCATGTATCTTTATTATCTCATTTATCATTTTTTATTTAAGTGATATCTTTCAAGGCTGGATATCTGTGTTATTTTGCTCTCACTTATCTTGACAGTCCCTCAATGGCACAGCTACATCATATTTTAATTATTTATGTAAGAACAAGGACAGCAAGAGTGTCTGTCATTTACTAATTGCAGTTAGGAAGGTCAGATTCATGAGTTCATGTCATCAGTACATCTCAGTTAAGATATAAGTGCTGGTTATTGTTGCTCAGACATATGGTGCCACAGTTTTTATTCTGTAAGGAGCATAAGTGTAGTATTCATTGAAAACCACAAACTGTGGTCATTGTCACATGGACGTTTGCTCTCAGCATTTTGCTGCATACAAAATAATAGTGCAAAATGTGATTATTGACTGATGGTTATTTAGCATTTGTAATGCCAATTAGCCACTAAGCTAAGCTCCATGCTGAAAGTAGTGGGTTAAAGCGGACCTGAACTCTTGCACAGTATAAAATAAAAAGTTTTAATTTCACATATAAATTCTGTAGAACTTCACTGCTCTGAGCTGTGAGTGTTTGTTTAGCTACATTAGAGTGAAATTAGCCTCATCAGTAGCTGTGACTCACAACACCAGGTGCAGGCTTTACCTGCACTTGGAAAGACTGATGAGGCTTTATCTATTTCTGTGTTCACTGAAAGTTAAAGTCAAGTCAAACTTCAGGGTTTTTTAAGATTTTTGTAAATTGACATAAAGAGATTTTTTTCCCCCAAAGGTGATCATGCTATGCCTAATCTTTCAGAGCAGAGAGGAAGTTCTGAGTTTAGATCCACTTTAAGTACTGGAAGGTAGATGAGAAAGCAACATAAAATAAGTGCACATTACTTTTTTTTAAGTAGCATATGGAGTTGAGGTAATGTGCGTGTTATCACACGTTATCCATAAACACTTTATAGAGAGGGCATTTGGATGACATGGGGTGTTATAAGACAGAGATGCGAACATGCCCATACAATTGTATGAGTAGTGCTTTAACATGCAGCACATCATATAGCAATGCATTAATTCCATTTGTTGATGCATTCAAACGCTCCAAACCTCCTACTGTTAAAGCAGGAGGATTAGCGATGCTATTCCAGGGGAAAAAAGCACATATATAAGTATATAAATACTTGATCTACTTACATAACACATGTATTGTACTGTCCACTTTTTGATTTCAGTGAATTGTATATAGTAAATGAAGAGAATTTTGTTCCTGGTGGGAACCATGTGTTTTGCTCACAGTTTGAGGCTAAATACTGATGCCATTTTTTCCCTTAACTTTTTTTCTTTTCTCCTCCAATCGCTGAGTCACCTCAGCCTTGCTTATAAACACATGTGAGCAGAGAGTCACATTTCAGCTAGGTCGGGAAATAAAGGGAAGAGGAGAAATATGTTATAGATAAAAAGAACCCCCAGCATGCAACTGAATGGCAATGGCTATTAAAGGGCCAGTGCTCCTAAGGTATGTGATAACTCCAAACCATAACAGCAGAAAAAGTTTTGAACGTTTTGAATGCAGGATTAGCATCTTTATTACTTAATACACTCAGACCAGTTGCTGTTGAAATTTGATTTTTATGGTGACAATACCAATTTGAAATACTTCCAATGCCTTTATACAGTATCTATAGAGAATTTGCAGATACCTAATTGTAGAGGTCATAGCAATGCAGCAATCTAATGACAAATTATTTTAACAAGTAAAATTAACAACTTTCAATATAATTTTACCTTCTTAAAACAGAAGGTATTTGCAATAATTCAGTTTTAAGTAAACAACTGTGGTTTCCCATGATGCATCACTCCTGAATATGTAAATCATCTCTGCCCCTGAAAGCAAGACTGCACATCCAGAACCTCTGATGTGTAGTGAGCCTATAGCTTGTAAATTATACAGAGCCACACCAACCCAGCATGCATACAGCCTGGTTCAGAATTTCTGATCCTCATCAGTACATGATATGGATTGATATGGCTCTATGAGATAGGGCTTAGACCAGAACTACAGAATACCCAGATATACACAAGGTGGGAGGAGGCACCCCAAAATGCCAAGTATACAGAATAAATCAAAACAGTCTTACATCAATACGGAGGTTTGCTATTTATTGGACACAAAAAAAGATGACATGTTTTGTGGGACTCTCCTGCTTCCTCAGGTCAATATATCAATGTCTTCAGGGATAGCAGCACAGACTCGGAGCACCAAGAGACTCTTGATTTATTCCATATACATCCTGTCCTTGGCATTGTGGGATGCCTCCTCCCACATTGTTTTGTCCAAACCCCTCCTGTGTTATCGCAGGTACCCCCGGTTATAACACATCCATTGGTTGGTTCCCGTCTTTTTTGAGCATAACCCACCAGATCCAAAGCAAGACATCAGATACACGTGGAGATGGAATTCTCCACATGCTCATTACAGTGGTTGCCTATTAGCAACCTACATTTGTAAGTAGTATTTGTTTGAATAACTATACTCCTACACCCAGAAACACTACACCATATTGGCACTGTTTCCAGGGACCTGTTTCCCTCTTTCTTTTTTGTGGTCCCTGGAGTTCAACCTCAGAATTTAATCTACTGGACACCCTACAGAATACCCAGATAGCTCATGGAGACACAGAACTGCTGAGACTCTCAATAACCTTAGCACAGTAATCGGGGTGAGGAAATTCTAGGCCTAACCTCTTGGCTAGAATTTATGGTGTAGCCCTTTATGCTCGGCAACAGTGCAAGCAATCAATCTTTATCTATTTTCAATTGAACAACAGGAAAGTAAAAGGGCCAGGTAATGCATACACTTCATTGATGAAGCTTTTAAATCCCTAATAATGGTTAAAACAGAAATTATACAGCAAGGCTACTGCAGACTAGTTTAGCACTGCCCTGTATGCCATACCACCCTACATTGTTTTTTTAGTGTTAAGTATTTGTTGCCTCACCTTTAAGTCAATCATCTGACATGTTGGAGGTAGAACTATTGCTCTTCTGCTGCTTCAACTGGTGTTAAAGGGGTTCTTTCGCGAAAAAAGTAGGCAGTTAAAAAATGTGACAGATGACAGGTTTTGGGTCAGTCCATCTTTTTAAGGGGGATTCTCAGGGCTTTCTTTGTTTTCAACAGCATTTCCTGAACAACAGTTGCAAAATTTAACTGACATAATAGTGTGCAAGTGATTAGGGAGGCCGGCTGGTATCTTGCTATTTTGGCAGTTAAACTGCTGTTCAGGAAATGCTGTTGAAAACAAAGAAAGCCCTGAGAATCCCCCTTAAAAAGATGGACTGGCCCAAAACCTGTCATCTGTCACATTTTCTAACTGCCTACTTTTTTCGCGAAAGATCCCCTTTAAGTCTCCATAAATAAAGGAATATGGTGCGTGTGTGTGTGTGTGCATGGTCGCTCTTCACCTATCGGAGCTGGAATTGGTCAGAAGTAGGTGTGGGTGGCAAGAACAGATACTCTTCACTATGGAAAATAGCAGCAAGGGAAGGCAGGACCCCAGTATAGAACTGACCTGGTCAGCACTAGACTGATGTGTTTTCCATTAAGCATTTAAAATTACATTTTTAAAATTGTATATTACAAATCTCAATGTAAATAACATACCAAATTTCTAGAACAAGAGCCAGGCACTGTCTAAGTTATTTCTCAAGCAGTTGCATATTCAAGCAAAAATAAAGAACTCACATGCCAAGTGTGGTGCCACAACAGCAGTGTGTAGGTAGGGTGGGATGGCAGGGACTACACGCGAGCAAGTGTCAACAGAAGCAAAACAGCTGTAGTGATAGCTCACCTGTGCCTGGCATCCCAATCCACTCCACCTTCATACTGCTGTTGTGCTACCACACCTGGCATGTGAGCATTTTACTTGTACCTTAATATGCAACTGCTTGTATCTGAATATGCACCACTTGGACAGTGCCTGGCTCCACTTGTTCTTCTAAACTCCATGCTGCCTAGCATGTCCAATCATCCGAACAGCAACGCTATACCAGCGGTGAGTAAGGTAATTCCCTGGCCATCTCCTCATAACTGAAGTGTCATGAATTTCTCTCTTTTTTTTGTTGTATATTTCTTTGTTGTCATACAAACCCGAAATACATTTACACCAAAATAGCTCATTAATGCAGGCTTCATGTTAATGAAGGAAAATCCCACCATCATCAAATAAAGTACAGCTGACTAAATTGGATGATCCTTTATAGAGAAGCAAGTCAAAAGACCGTACTGTGCACCTGAGGCGACATGTGACATGATGAGAAAAACATGTGTATGTGTACAGTGCAAAACATATTAATAACCAGGCTGTTTTCCTTGTTTTATTTTGCTGCATGAAAGAGTAAAGTTTTAGGCATGGAAGTGAGAGCTTTTGTCTTATCGGTACCTTTTCGGAAATATAGTAAACATCACTAATAAGCAACATTTCAGCCATGAAAGTTTTCTTGACAGAATACCACTTCTGAGAGCAGAGGGAGATAGAAAAATAGTTTATACATTTTCATTAAGGGACACTTAATAGGCTGCCACTGAGCGAAGAAAACAAAACATTCTTTATACTTTGTAAATGTTTAAATATAAAATAAAACCATGGGATAGCTATAAAAAAGGTCACTTTTAGGAGTAGAAGGATAAATGCAATTTTTTATCTTATCAGTTTATTTTCACTTGGAGTTCACATTAACCAGTTCACCCCCAAGGGTTTTTATCCTAACGGACCAGAGCAATTTTCAGTTGTCAGCGCTCCTCCCTTTTATTCCCTAATAACTTTATTACTACTTATCACAAGAAAATGATCTATACCTCGTTTTTTTCGCCACCAATTAGGCTTTCTGTGGATAGTACATTTTGCTAAGAATTTTTTTATTCTAAATGCATTTTAATGAGAAAAACAGAAAAAAAAGAAAAAAAATCATTATTTCTCAGTGTTCAGCCATTATAATTTTAAAATTAAACATTCTCCTGTGGATAAAACAAACACGTTTTATTTGCCCAGTGGTCCCGATAATTAAACCGTTTAAATTATGTCCCTATCACAATGTATGGCGACAGTATATTATTTTGAAATATAAGTGGTTATTTTTCTGTTTGTTCTGGCCATAATTACAAGCCCCTATGTAATAAATTAAAATTAATTTTCCCCCATAAAATATAGAATAAAAAAAGCTGAGTCCCTAAGGCAACTATTTATTTATTTTTTTAAGCTGATTTTTTTTTTACAAGTGTTTTTTTTGGGGGGGGGGAGGGTTGGAAGTGTAATTTTATTAATGATGTGTATATACTTGAAAATGTATGTATTTTGTAGGTGTAATATACTTTTTGGCCACAAGATGGCGCTAGTGAACACTCATAGGACGTGTTCACTTTTTTTTTTTACACTTTATTAAACTGTTACATTTCCTGTTTATGTGAATGGACGTAGCCGCTGTTCGCGGTCACGTCCATTCACTCCAGGCACTGCGATTGGGTAGAGGACCGTTTGGTCTTCATCCCCAATCACCCAGCACGGGATCCCGACGGTAATGGCGGCGGTAGCGGCGCGCACATGGCGGTAGCAGCGGCGAGAATGCGCGACGTATTAAAACGTCAAGTTGCCGTTAATAGCGGTAAGCATGACGTTTTAATACGATAGGATGTCGGTAAATGGTTAAGGCCCCTTTCACACTAGAGCATTTCCAGTGCATTGCATGGCCCTTTTTTACCGCAGGGTAACACTAAAGCAATCTATGGGACATTTCATACCTGATGCGGTGCAATGCCCAGGAAGTATCACATCTGACGCGAAGCATCAGCACATTATGGGTCAATATGCGCGGTGATGTACATTGACTGGAAGTTATGTCAGTCGATGGTGCTGCAGATATTTGAAAAATGTTTGCATTTGCATTGCAATGCACCTAAACGGTAGCAAGTTTTGTCAATAGGCAACCCTTGTAAATTATATCAGGGTATAAACAAGAAATAGTAACTGTATGTGCCTTCTTTAATGATAACACAAGTTATATTTCTCACAAGGGAAGCTGAAAGTATGCTCATTAATTACAACAGTATTTGGGAAAACCATGTCCAAAATTGGCTGGAACTTCAAAGTGTCTTCAAAGAATATATTGTGCTTCATTTTTGTCATTTCCAGACTTCAAGTATGAACTTTGAATTTCTGTGGAAAAGAGTTATAAAGGATCAAGAAGAGAAAGAAGCCAACAATGGTTAAATCAATTTCAGTGTGCTAAAGCTTATCCTTGACTTGAAATTTGATGAATAGGGAGGCTGCCATTTTTACTACCTCTTAAAAAATGCCTGCTTCCTGAATGTCCTGGTGCTCTTTTGATATCTCCTACCCTAAATAAGAATACAACCAGTGGAGTCAAAACACAACAGAACAGAACTTTATTAGAGACTCATGAGGCATTAGAAGCAGTGAACCAGGATAACAACTGGCAGAATCTCAGTCAGGTCAACATCTTCAAGGACTTTGTATGTTCTCCCCATGTCTGTGTGGGTTTCCTCTGGGCACTCTTGTTTCCTCCCACATCCCAAAAACATACAGATAAGTTGATTGGCTTCCCCCTAAATTGGCCCTAGACTATGATACATACACTACACAATACATACTGTACATAGATATAGGACTATGGTAGGGAATAGAGTGCGAGCCCCTCTGAGGGACAGTTAATGACAATACACTCTGTACGCTCTGTACAGAGTGTATCGTCATTAACTGTCCCTCAGAGGGTAATATGTCGGTGCTATATAAATACTTAAATAAATAAATAAAATAAAAGGTAACAAAGATAAATGCAGCTGAACCCAGCATTCCAACAGCCAATTCAAAGACAATGACATTTTCTGCACAGCAGTGGAAAGTGAAAATAGACTTTAGGTTCCATAATCCTTTGCTGCGTCACATCTGATATTGCCATTTTAACCAAATGTAGTTGCCTGTGTAGGTGTCTTGCCTTAGGCCTGAATAAAAGAGGTGGTGGGGTTAAATAATCCCCACTGATGCTATTTTGATGGGCTAACTTTTTTAGGTTAAAAGTACAATATGTACATGTAGAGCCAGTATTTCATCTGCTAGCATACAAACTAAATTGCTGTTTTATAAGAACATTGCAAATTCTAAAAATAGAGAAATAGAAATGTTTAAAGTGAATCCATCACTTCCAGGGTTTTGCACACATCTGCTCTTGCACCCCAACACACATAAATAGTCCACATTTACATTAATAAATATAAAAAAACAATACATAGTAATTATCTATCATTTTTGGTAGAACTGTATAAATAAGTATTTTACAAAGAAATAGAAACACAGAACATTTATATCGCGCTTTTCGCCTGGCGGACTCAAAGCACAAGCCTCTAGGACATGCTCTATAGGCAGTAGCCGTGTTAGGGAGACTTGCCTATTGTTTCCTACTAAATAGGTGCTGAATTACTGAACGGAAGAGACGAGATTCAAACCCAGGTCTTCTGTGTCAGAGGCGGAGCCCTTAACCATCACAATATCCAGCCACTGGTATATCTAATTGTGTGCAAAATGCCCCAAAGGAATTAATGTGGGAGAAACAGGACAGATTCTGTGTGAATGTATGAACCAGCACAGGTTCACTATTAACAGCAAAAAAACAAAAACAATAAATATACTGATCTCCCAGTGCCCACACATGTGGTCACAGTTTCAGCGATCTTCTCGTCACTATATCAATTGGTGGCTTTTAAAATCCCATAAAGAAAGACTAACAAAAGAGACAACATTTCTACATTGGTTCAAAACTGTAAATGAAGGTTTACACAAGGATTGTTATTTCTTGTGCTGGTATGATGGGTTTTAAATGCCACAATTGCCACAGTTAGTTTTAATGCCACAATTCTTTTTATTTATTGTGCTGGTAGATGGGTCTTTCATGCCACAATTCATTTTAGCTTATAACAAATATTGTATGTACCCTGCCTAAGCACTTTTGAACTTTCTCCTCATCACCAGGAGTCAGTGGTATTAGCAAATAAGTGGTCTATTTGTCATAAATTAGCTAGCATCCTTTGAGACCCTCCTAATTCTGGGTACACACCATGCATTTTCCCGCTCGATTCGTGGGTCGATCGGGATCGATTCGACTATTTCAGACATGCTCGATTCAGGCTTCGATCGTTCCTGTCATCGATTTTGCATACTTAACATGCAAATCGACGGCCGGAACGATCCAAGCCCGAATCGAGCATGTTGGAAGTAGTCAAAACGATCCCGATCGACCCGCGGATCGAGCGGGAAAACGCATGGTGTGTACCAAGCATAATGTTGTAATTAAGACCTCTAATGGCATCTACTTATGTTATGTTTGCAAAAGAATGTTTCTAATCATTTTAATGTCCAGTGTATATAAGCTGTGTGCTCTAACATCTTGTCAGCATACAGGAACAAAGTCTGAAGAAGGCTTATTAGCTGAAAGGTTACTCCTTTACTTCTAAGTTAGCCAATAAATAGTATCATCCTGATTCAAAAAGTCTTGCTTTTACTGATGGCTAACACAGCACAAAACTCTACTGCTTTCACCAGGTATGTAAGCTGTAGCTTGTCAGAAAGCATTACAATAGAAATGTGGGTAGTAGTTTTCTGAAAATAATTGCAAAATATAATTACATATTTACATGCAATAATTGACTTTTCGATTTTAATGTGACCATACTAAAAACTGCATAGTTTAATGTGGATGGGCATACCCTTTAATAACCTCTGGCTACAATGCAGTCTAAAGATACGAAACAAACTTAATTTGTAGGTTATACCTGCTGCATGTTATGTCATCATGCACCAGATTATTTATTGGAGTCTACTGGTGCGCTTATAATCTAAAAAGGACTCAGCAAAATAACGCTGTCCATATTCTTATCGCCTATGGCTACCTTTAACATAGTATAGCCAGCAATATAATAAGAAGCTGTGGAATACATTTTGCTGACAGTTCACATGTTCATTATTTTCTCAGTTACAATATAATATCAAGGGGATTCAGCTTGCTTATCAAGACTGTAACTGGCATGTAAGTTTGTTTGCAGAAAAAAAAATCTAAAAGATAAGTTTATATACCTGTGAATTGTACAGAACAGAGTACACAGAAGCATAAAAGGGCATTTTAGTCCATATAAAGTATCATGATATGCATTCCAATACAAACGTATTCATGCAAAAACAGCAGCATAGCAAAACTGTAACCAAATGATTGTACTCTTCAGTTGCCTAATATTTTCAGACTTGGATCAATAATTCCTTTAAGGCTAATGGTTTATTTTATGGAAAGAAGTCATAATGGATTTTATGACATACAAAATGTTATTATAGATTCCCTGCATGGATATTTATTTATGAAAATGTAGCAGCAACATACTGGCTGATTATTGACAAGATCACAGAACATATAATTAGCAATTTGTTTCTGTATGAATTTAAATAAGGAAAATATATAAAATTGCAGAAATTATCAGCCAATTCTGCCCAACATGACAAGGCAGTTTAAACGCTTAGTTTTTTCAGACAGTACATATTTACGTCCTCTAAAACTTCATCTAAAGCATCAGGGGCGTAAATATGTGTCGTCTGTGACAAATGAGCACAGCACACATGCTTGTAAAAATGACCAAAAAATAAAATAATTATTGGCAAAGAAATGCCACTTTAAAAAAAAAAGTCTAGTCTGTCCTGAAAAAATAATAAAACTTAGACATTATTGCTGATTAAAGAGACACTGAAGAGGAAAAATATGATATATTGAATTGGTTGTGTAATACGGATAATTACTAGAAGATTAGAAGCAAAAAAAAATATTCTCATATTTTTATTTTCAGTTATATAGGTTTTTTTTTATAACATTGCATCATTCTCTAATATTTGCAGTTTACACACTACTCGGCATTCTAAAAGATTTTGCAGAGCAGAACAGTGAACTATTGACCTTTCCTGTGCAGAAGAAAAAACAATACAATTACTGAGAGTTGAGATAACAAGCTTCAGAACACAGAGCTCTCTGCGACTTTGAAAGTCATGGAGCTCAATGGCTTTCTTTGTATAGATAATAACTGGAGTTTCTTAACTCTTCCTGTAATGAAAACAATATTAGACTCATGTATTTGCTGCTAATGTTTTATTTCTTATCTGTACTACACATACCAATCATTATATCATAATTTTTTTTCGCTTCAGTGTCTCTTTAAATTGGGCAATATCAAAAATATCAAAATTGTTCTGGTCCATAAGATGAAAACAACCTTTAATGATGAAGTGAGTAATCTGGGGTCAGGTGATCTTAGCATGGAGCCACTTCGACTGATTTATTGACACTCTAGATAAAAGTAGTCAAAGAGAAATAGTATTAGTAAAACTCCACTTTTGTTGATGGTAAAAAAAGTGTTCCCTTTATTTCAGATTTATACATGTGAGGATTAAGCAAGGATTAATGGCAAACTGTATTTCCTTTTTATACAAAACAGCCACCCAACAATGCTGGATGTTCACTAACTCAAGGTAAAATTGGTGGCCCTTAAACACTAATGTTAATACAGTATTGTATAGCCACGTCTATTGCAGAAACTGCAAAGCCTCCTTGTGCTTATGATTCAAAAGTTAATTTTGCTGAAATTTGCCACTGCGTTTTGCCTCCCGTCCCACTGGCTCAGCGTGTGGTGTCCTTTCTCTATGCTGCTAGGGGCGTGGTTGATGAAGAGAACCTCCCGGCAACTAAGCTTCAGACAGTGCCTTTACTAGTGACACACAGGTGCTGGCACAGCACGCGGACGTTGTGTTACTGTGACCTGCTGCGCTGCAGTGACATGTGGCAGTGACGTGTGCAGCCATAAGGACCAGGTCGGCCCTCAGTGAGCGCAAGTGGTGGCCCCCCTGGGGATGGTGGCCCTGTGCCCATGCTCAGATGGCACATACTGGGGGGTTATTCTTACATTTATGAAAGTCTTCAAAAGCCATCTCAAACTCACCTAACCATATTCTTAACCATCACAAATTCACAAATTATCTACCTATTGCATAGTGATTGTCCCCACTTATTATTATTGTTATGTATTACTATATAACTGGTGTATTTTGAAATGTTCTAAAGAGTTTGTACCTCAAAGGAGCTTTACTGCTTTCTTAAGGCAGTTCAGGGGAGGGGCAATCAACTGTATGTTTCTGGGGCCTGGAAGGAAATCTGGGAATCTAAAGAAAACCAACAAAAACACAAGGAGAACATCAAATTCCATGCAAACAGTTTACAAACTGTGCACTGAGCTAGAGAATCAAGTGCTGCAACGTTAAAATGCAGTTACAAACTTATATTAACTAAGAGGTGATACATTTGCCCGCTGCGCTGCGGCCAGAAGATACATTAACGTTACAGGAATTATTCCATTTCTCACATTGGCCGCAGCCAGTTCGCACATTGGCGGGCCAGAACCCGAAGTGGCCGGCCAGAACTAGAAGTGGCCAAACTTCGGGTTCTGGCCGTAACATATATATTTCAGAATTTCATTGCTGGCATCTCTGTGCCAAGATCATTTGATCTTTAAACCTGTACAGCCAGAAGTCATTACAGTACTGTAATTGCTATATGTTTATCCAAAGTAGCCAATGCTTTATTAAAAAAAAAAAAAGGTCATCTGGATAATTAATACAATTATTTAAAACCTTAAGTGGGTAGTCCTATTTACAATTTTGTTTTTAATGATGGCTAAATGAAGGTCTATGTTATCCGTAAGAGCACTCAGTATTGATCCACTTATAGAATGCATTATTCCCTGGTTAGCATTTGTGTCCTACTCTTCACTGTACGCTGCAGCTTCCTTGCACCCAGTTTCACATAAAAGGCTTAATAAGCCATCTCACACACGTGTCTAAGGCTGACTGTGATGACATTAATTTAACTGGCTGTTGGTGGAAAAAAAGAGTGTAAATTTATCATGAGGCAGAAATTGATGTGAGTGGTTTGGTGTTCTTTGCAAATTGTAGATCCCGACAAATGAACAAATCAATATTTGTAGAAAAATATCTGTCAAGCTTTTTGTACGGATTAAGAGATTTGATATGTGCTGTCATAAGATGTGAGGTCTGCCGAAATTTGTGGGGAAATTTAAATGATTTTTTAGTGTTCCAGCTGGTGGCTCGGATTGAATGTGCCTGGAGCAATGTCCAGACAGAATTTCTGACTTACTTAAATCTGCTGTTGTTCCAGCTCATCCTTGGCACTTGTTATGTTTGCTGGCAGATCGTTGTTTTGTTAATACTTACCAAGCTGTAGAGTCCATGTGCAGAGTTTGGAACCAACCCTATATTAGCAATTCAATTTCTTGGTAAATCTGGTTTTCTACAGTGTTATCTTTGTCTAACTGTCAAATACATTAACATAACTGACCAAATCAAATAAACTGGAGTTTAATAATGATCTTACTGATCAGTGCTACAGGCTTAAATTATATATGACATGTCTGAACATTTTACAGCCAACTGGCAATCTCTGATAATATGTGCCAGAAGTATCACATGACCTCGGTATAAGGAAAGAGATATTGCAATTAGAGAGTTTATTGAAGAAAGCCTGTAACAAAGTTTTAAATGATATTGCTTTCAACCTTCTTTATTTCTGATAATTTACATAACATTTCTAAAGTGTTAGTATGTTTATACATAAGGTTCCCTTAAATAACCTTGGGGTTGATTTACAAAAGCTGGGTGCTTGTGTATTATCCCGTCTAGCAGAATGGGCTCGGCAGTTAGACAGGCTGGAAAAGTGTGCACTGTGCTTCTTGAGTAGCTGATTCACCACAGATCAGCTGGTCCCTTCCATTCAGCTTTCCTCACTGCGCAGTGTTGTAGCCCATCCCAAAGTCACAGCAGTTGTCTGTGTAAGATGTGAGTAGAGGGGCTGTACAGCACACTGAATGCAGTGACATCCGCTACATAGACGGCAGTCGCTGATCCCCACTTAGGTAAGCTCTCCCCTGGTGGGCTGTGATTAGGGGCAAGACCCTTTTATAGACAAGCTGCATGATAGCGGGCAGATTGCTGCAGGGCACAGCGCTGTACATAGCAGGGGGTGTGAGGTGGATCACCTTGTGCTGGTGCTCAGCAAGTCCTCTTCCCTGTAATGTGATTAGGCAGAGTTGGTATGCCGCTAGAATCACTTGTAATTCCCCTCCTCCAGGCTGGAAGGCTTCATGCCTCTTTCATTATTGTTCTCTATTGTTCTGCGGTCTGATCGCTGATGGAAAAGCCAACACAGAGCCTTGGCACTCTCAGACTTAGCAGCAAGAGCTTATGAGAGCTTAGTCTGGGCAGGAGGAGGAGGAGGTTACTAGCCAGAGATTTCAGAGGCAGAGGGGAGGAGGGAGTAGGAAAGGGGAGTGGGAGATACAGATCAGCTTGCCTGTGTGTAATGTGACAAACAGAACATGGCTGCCCTCATTCTATCACAGGAATAAATAATCATAAACAGTTGAAGCTGTTTTCAGCTAGATTTGCTGAGTAAACTATCTAAACTTTAGATACACAAGTTACTTGTTATAGTTTTTCATCTCGGATCTGCTTTAACGTGTTTCCTGAGTTCAAACGTCTTACGTCATCAGGCCAAGTTTCAGTGCCTACAAATCAATACAGAGGATACTCAATACTCAAACCCAAATAAATGCTCAGAATGTAAATACACAGCAGTTCAATTTACAAAGAGGAATCTAATAGATAACTGCTGCACAGAGATTTGGATTCAGCACAGAGAACGGGCATCTCTGTTCTCAAAATTGCTGGTCGTAATGCGTAATGCAATGCAAAACAGCTGTTATCTGCACCATTTTTAGCTGAGCACCCACCTACTGCTTGTGGATTAATGTCCTAATGTGTTTTGCTGTGTCACTTTGGATCCTGGAATAAAAGCATGTAAGACCTGGAATGCAGCTGTGCCACCTGTTTCTTTTCACTACATTCATGGTTTGTTGCTCTTGGCTGGCTGAACACATGCAAATAGTCTGCTTGTGGACTCAACCTGCACACCTCAGGATTTATGAACCCTATCAAGCTCAAGTATGCCAGTTAATGTGCATGTGGCGACTTAAGAGGAGCTTTTCCCAAAAATATTAGTAGGGGGAAAAAAAATCAAGATATTACAAAGTGATTCATTAAAACAAAAGAAGATAGATCAAGAAATTGATACTCCCCGTGCATTCTTTCATGTTGTAGTGTAGTGGGGGTGTCTCAGCACCTTGCAGGGAAAAAAATATAGGAGACAAATACGGGAGCCCAATAGTGTAGTATATTAGTATGCAATTGAAAAAAGGAATTTCAATAAACTACTACTCACAAAAGGAGGTTGCAAGGGCAACCAACCGTAGGAAGCAGGTGGAGACCATAAACCCGACTCCACTCGGGGTAGTCCCAGCCGGGGACCTGGATGTGGTCGCTCTCCTTGAAAAAGTAGGGACAGGTGTCCACTGTGGGGCACCCACAGGTGGTCTGTCACCACCCCTCAAACACAGATTGTTTGGGGGTATAGCTATGCACAATTGAAGGTAAAGAGGCGCCCTGGTTGAAATAAAAGCATCTAAAAACAGCTTAAAATATGAGGAAATAATATGAGGTGTCTTAACTCAATAACAAAATCCTTGTATATGACAAAAGATTTTTATTTAGCACAGGCAACGCGTTTCGCGGGTCCAAGCCCGCTTCATCAGGCCAATAAAAGTGCCAAATGAACAAGCCGATATGGCAAAGGGAGCCTCTCATGTTGCCTGTTTGTTAAAAGGTGCGTCAGTGTCTTACTTTTGATAGAGATGAAGAAAAAAAAATAGCCACAGACTGTATATGTGTGTGTATATATAATATATATATATGTATAATATATATTTATATATATATATATATATATATATATATATATATATATATATATATACTGTATATACAGAGAGTGATAGTGTTCGATTGACAGTTAGCAGCAGGTGTTATTTCCTCCAATGCAACAAAGTTCACAGACAGGACAATATCTTGGCTATGGCCCTCATTAAGGTGAAACACCACAGTGTAATATCAGCTACCCATGAGTCCTAGTCCCTTTGTGTCTTCTTTCTGGTACTGGGATGGCTGCAGACTGAGAACAGGATAGATTTACTCACTCAACTGCCTTCTCTACTTGATGTGGCTGTATGAACCTCCTTAAATCCATACCCCAAAGAAATTGTGCACAGTCATTTTGGGATGTTCTTGTGTCATCAGCATCATCTAAGGCACCACTTTAAGGAGGTGTCTGTTGCATGCAGTGAGTGTGGTGCAAGCAAACATTTTTATTACCTCACTAAAAAACACTTTTTTTTACTCAAAACAGAATAAAAGGAAATCTCACTGACTAACATACACACAGCTGGATGCATGTGTACAGATCTCAAATAAAAAGGCTGTGAGTGATATAAAATAAATGTCAACCGTAAGTCACTAAACCCTCAACTTCTCAAACAATAAACATAACCTTTACTATAAAGACAAAATAGATACTAAGAGCCCAATATAGTGTGCAAAACAAGGAGTTGGAAATGAAAAGTATATAATGTATATACTCACAAACGTGGGTTACCGCCTAGGTAACCACTGTATAGGCAGGTGAGGAGATTAGACCTGTCTTCAAACAGGATTAAAAGTCTCTCTCTGTAGATAAGGAAAAATAGGGATCAACCTCTCCACCAGGGGTGGATATTGATAATGTAAGAGTGAACAGAGGCACCAGCAGGATAAAAGGTTCTAAAAGGCTTAAAATCCCTAAGGAGGTGGTGGTGGACTCGCCTCCCTGAAGCAGACAAGATGCCGTCAGTTTTATGACAACAGGTTTATTAATATACTCCAAAACAAACTGCAACGCGTTTCACAGCTATGTTCCCGCTTCCTCAGGCAGTAAACAGATAGAAGTACACTGTAAAGACAGAGACAGATAGCGTGTCCTTAGACCAATGTATGTGTGTACTGATGATTTTTGGTGCATAGTTACGTTAACGTGAATAATGGGTAAACAATGCTGTGGTTAGAGGTATATTGGGAGAGGGGGTGAGGGGCTGTGCGGGGACTGTTATAAGAGTAAAAATCGTAGTGAAAAAGGGGGGGAACAAGGGGGGGGAATGTTAGGGGAGGGGGGGTTTAGGGAGAAAATAAGGGTGGCAAAACACAATGCAATCAAATGTAGTAAAATGCAGTAAAATGCAGTAAAACAGACTCACCAGTATAGTCTCAAGGTTACGAATAGCGCCTCTGTACCGGTGAGTCTGGAGATCAAGGTTTATATGGGTGGACCAATTTCATGGTTTGTAAGGGGTGGGGGCTGTGTTATGGGCAGGTAATATGTTTCTATGGGTGGGGAAGAGGCAAGCTGGGGGGCGTGTTTGTGGGCCAATAGGAGCAGGGGACAGGTTATGTAACCTACAGTATGTTGGGCCTATAGCAAGAGGGGATGTGGTTGTATAACTTCGGAGAACAGAAAGTAGACAAATGTGTACAAAAGTGTATCTATTCAGTGGCTGAATAGAGTACTGGTTAAGAGAGACCAGGGTTCGAATCCTGACTGGGGTCAGTACCTATTCAGTAAGGAGTTCAAGGCAAGACTCCCTAACACTGCAGGGTGGCCTCCTGAGCGTGGTTATTTCTTAGACTGCTTGGGGAAAGAAAGTATAGATAAAAACTATAATTCATTCTAACAGACATAAAGTGCATTCTGGTGCATCTTTGCACCCTAAAAGACTGTAGGCATAAAGGACATAATTAATCGTTGACATACACAGATATAATAAAAGTATTATATATATATATATATATATATATATATATATATATATATATATATATATATATATATATATATTAATATAATATAAATAGTATAGTATAATATAGGACATATGAAATCGTTGTAAAAGTATGTACCAGTATATAAATAAAATAATATATAACAAAAAATGTATAAGATGAAATTTAATTTAAAAGAGAGGACCATTAAAAGAAACTAGTATTGGATGTTTTTCCAGTTGTTCGTTGAGACCTTCTGGAGCTAGGGTTCTCAACATCTGTATCCAGAACATTTCACTTTTTTAACAGGTCAAAGGAATTCGAACAGTTTTGTGGTATGGTTTCAATGAGGGTTATCCGGAATAGGTCTGGATTGCTATTGTGTATCGTAGTGAAGTGTCGTGAAACACTGTGCAGTGGGTATTTATTGAGGATAAAGACAAAAGAAATACCGAGAGCCCAATATAGTGTAGTATGCAAAACAAAGGGTTGGAAATGAAAAGTATATAATGTATATACTCACAAACGTGGGTTACCTCCTAGGTAACCACTGTATAGGCAGGTGAGGAGATTAGACCTGTCCTCACTTAGGATTAAAAGTCGCTCTCTGTAGATAAGGAAATAAGGGGCAACACCTCTCCACCAGAGGTGGATATTGATAATGTAAGAGTGAACAGAGGCGCCAGCAGGATAAAAGGTTCTAAAAGGCTTAAAATCCCTCAGGAGGTGGTGGTGGACTCGCTTTCCCGAAGCAGACAAGATACCATCAGTTTTATGACAACAGGTTTATTAATATACTCCAAAACAAACAGTGCAACGCGTTTCACGGGTATGTTCCCGCTTCCTCAGGCAATAAACAGATAGGAGTACACAGTATAGTCTCAAGGTCACAGAGGTGCTATTCGTGACCTTGCGACTATACTGTGTACTCCTATCTGTTTATTGCCTGAGGAAGCGGGAACATACCCGTGAAACGCGTTGCACTGTTTGTTTTGGAGTATATTAATAAACCTGTTGTCATAAAACTGACGGTATCTTGTCTGCTTTGGGAAGGTGAGTCCACCACCACCTCCTGAGGGATTTTAAGCCTTTTAGAACCTTTTATCCTGCTGGCGCCTCTGTTCACTCTTATATTTATTGAGGATGTTGCGTTTATATTGACCGATTCTGCATCTTGCCAATTGGGTGGTTCTGCCCACATACTGAAGTTGGCAGGGGCAAGTGATGATGTAAATGACAAATTTAGATTCACAGGTTATGGTGTTCTTTATTGGATACATTAATTCCATAATTTTAGATCGAAAAGTGTTGGTAGGGGTAATAAACTTGCAGGCTTGGCATCTTGAGTGGTTGCAGGACGAGCAACTTGGTGAGTCAGTTGATGGAATGGGGTTGATGTAGTGGGTGTCGAAGCGTAAACGACTGGGGGGCAGAATGTTGTGAAGGTTGGGTGCTTGTCAGTAAGTGATGGCTGGTGTGGTGGGATCTGAGGGATTTTAAGCCTTTTAGAACCTTTTATCCAGCTGGCGCCTCTGTTCACTCTTACATAACCTTTACTATTTCACTGTAGCTAAAATAAATAAATAAATACAAAGTAAATAATGTAGGTCTAATTCTAATGTAGGTCCCAAGAATACAATCTGAAATTGGTAAAAAAAAAAATTAAAAGTCAGAAAAAAACAACAGCTGCTCAAAAAAAGATGACAAATACATCATCTTATTGTACATTGAAAAAATGGAGTGCCTATGTTCAGCAGTGTAGATAATAAGTAAATAGATGGAGTTACAAGAAAATAAATAAATACAAAACAAATTAAAAGCACCAACAGCTGTTCAACGATGATTAAACTACTTCAAAGTAGAATCCACTGGAAAGACCGCTCACACCTCCCCAGGACATTGCCAGAACCAGGACAGGCCAATCCAATAAGACAGAAACGAAAAAGTGTCCGCACAATGTCCTGTAGATCAAGTTCCTTTATTATGGATGTATCCACACAAGCTCACACATCATATAGCTGACATGTTTCGAACCTATAGGTCCTTACTCATAGCTCAACTACTTCATTGTAGAAACTAGAAATGAAAATAAAAATAAAAATTTGTGACTATGTAGTGGTTACACCAATACAGATCACTAATCAAAAGGTGGAGATGTAAAAATAAAGAAATAAAAATTACTTTGTAAAACAAAACAAAACACACAGTCAAAAATATCAGTGAGGAAATAAAGACAGCATTTTTAAGCTAATTACTGTTTTCTTTGTCTACCTTTTGTCTTCAGGCAGTCAAAGTCAGTTGCAAACCTTTGCCATACATGATCCTCTCACTAACCACACAGACCCTGATTACAGAGCCTTCTAGTCGTATATACTAAGAGAGATGGCTAAATCATGAATAGCTGTCAGAAAAGTTGGCAGTGATACCTGGGAATATACATCTGGCTGACTGAACTCACATAAAATAAAGTAACAATGTGCTTGCATTTAATTCCATGGTAAAAGACAAAGAACAGCAGAATCCTGCCATGGTGGAAACATAGGCTCCACTGTGAAGTCAGGTCTACAGAAATTGCCTGCACATCCCTAATTTTCACTTTGAGTTGAGTGGGATTATAAAAAACAGATTTTATTGAACTTGGTTAAATTCTGATGAACAAACGTTTATTGATTGCTGTATGATACCAAAGTAAACAAAGCAGCATTAACAGAGAAACGTAAACCCTGAACAATTCATATAATTTACTGTTCCTCAGAGAAGCTCATGATCCAATATTTATACCACATTCTAGGGGCAATTTTGAGGAAAAGATGGTTAATAATCTATCAAAACATTTTTCAGAGAAGACCAGAGCTACTGGAGGAAAATAGGGAGGGTGCATAAACTTGTCTAAGTTACTCACTTAGGATATGTATCAACATTACACTTTCTGTATCTGAAATAATGATTCATTATCACTCTGGCCACTGATTTGATGTACCGTATTTATTGGTATCTTTCAGTTTCAGCAATTTTTAAAAAAATGGGCAAGTAATTGGCCACATCATAATTTTTCAGTAGAACAGTTTCTACATATACTCTGTAGGGAGTCTCCCCTTTTGTTCTCTTGCTTCACCTCTCCAAACTTGTCCAACCTTGGCTTAGCTGAGCTTTCATTAATTGTTACATAGCTATCAGCAGCCAGTTAGTCAAAAGGTTTAGAATGTTTGTGTCAACCAGATAAAATCCTAGGCCTAGTGCCAGGGGTTTTGCTAGGATCCAAAGAGATGCGGGGCTCTTTTGGGCACTCCAGCCAGAAAATGGGTGTGGCCTGCACAATAATGAGAGTGTGGTCATGGGTGGAGCCAAATTTACTTAAACTTAACAGTGGTCTAAGTAGGCATGCCCAGCAAAATGCTGGATGAAGCTCTCCTCTCCATTAATAAAAATAATAAATACATAAAAATGTATTGGCTTCTGTGCTGGCTGGTCTGAGTTTCTGGTGGGTAGGCTGGCATGCTGCCAGGTTATCTTACATCCCCCCCATAGCATTCCCAGATCTTCTAGTGGACCCCTCCCATGCCACAGCACCCAACATGGCATCACAGCACCCAACTTGCCCCCATAGAGGCACCCCAGCACCCAGCCTACCTCGATTGATGCACCATGGCTTCAAACATGCCCGCCATTGAGGCACCACAGCTGACTCTGCCTAGGGGACATCCGGGGTACCCTAGAATACATCCGGGGCACATGCCACTGATCTTTGGGGCTAGCAACACCCCTGCCTAGTGCCAACCATTTTAGATCGCTTTTAACTGTGCTTTGTGTTTTCTAGGAATTGCCGGCAATTCCAAAAGTGGTAGGAAGTGATTCCACTGTAGTTTTTGTGATTTTCTGAAATTTCAAACAAACAACATGCAGCATTTTCTGTAATGTGGTGTTTTGTTTACAAATACTAGCATTTTGTAAAGTGATTTGCGGATCCTAGTGGGTTCCAGCCATGGCTGTGCAGGGCTTTACCTCCTTGGCTTTATGGTCTAAAAGTGGTACCATTTTGTCATGTCCTTTTAGACCCTAAAAGCAGAAAAATATCATGCCACAGAGAGATCTGCACAGACTCACTTACCCGGGGTCCAGCATTTCAATTCTGCCTCCTGCCCACCAGGTGGCACTAAACCCCTATAATGAGATTACCTCTGTAGTCATGTGACAAATGTTGATCTCACCCAAGGGATTGAAAGTCTCTGAGTCTGGATCCATGGGAGGGCGTACTTCAGATTGGGTTACCGCCATAGAGGTTAAACCACTATACAGGATATAAACATTCACTTTGGTGTACAGATTCCCTGTGCACTTGTGTACCAGTTGCAAAAAGCATAGATTCCTGAAAGTAGTGCTTTCCTATATGTAGATTTAGGGGCAAAGTCAGATAATTGATGGAGACACAAAGCCTACCAATTGTCTTGGGTCTGCAGTACTGTGGAGAAAAATTGTAATGCCCTTAAAAATAGCAGCCTAGCTATAAATCAAATTTTACTATATATTATCCTCACTTTAGATTAAGAAGGACATTAACATGGAAAAAAAATTGGTGACTTTTACATAGCTAGTTATGAATGGCACTGATACAATTTTACATAAAGCAACATATTAAAATAATAAGCAGTTTTTAAATAAAGTTACCAAACACCATAATACTAAATATTCTTAAAATGAGTTTCAGGGACAATATCATCTATTTACATTCAACAACGGCAACAGAAATGATAAAATGAAAGTTAAAGTGAACAGCCGGACATTAAATCCTATAATATTCTATCATATTGTTAGGGACGCAGCCAGACAACCAGCTGTTGACACTGACCTCTTAAGCAACTCAAGGTGCATCACTTAGGCACTGATGAAGATTAAAATGCTGTTTGTTTTGGTAGTCATCTGTAACTTTCTTTTTTATTTTGCATCAGCATTGCATAACAGATGGGCCTAAAAATCATTGTTCTGCTAACGAAGAGAATATTTTTTTTTTTTTTTTTTGGTACTTAAATGAAACATCAGTGCTTCTGCACCTCTGTCACTCACTTCACCTTTAAAATTAAAAAGTAGTAAAACACTCCGATAGGGCCCATGGGAATAGCAAATAAGCACATCATTCTCATAGGCTTTTGGATCTAACATCCTGGCAATGATTTCAATGAATGATATGAAAAGAAGAAATTCTGCATCTGTTTGAAATTTAGTTGACACTGGAAACACACATTTCTCAGTCTCCTGAGGACTTTTGTATGCAAATGTGTGTGTTTTTTTTCTCTAAAAGTAAAATCTTGGCTGAGGGAATACACCTCTCTGGATTTTCACTTGTTTATGCATTTATTAATGATTGCAAAACAAAAATCAATGTATTGTCATTCTATAAGGTTACTTGACTAGGAAGATCATGTAATGCTACATTCATTAACTTGTAAGCAGATTATAGCCAAGGTCAGTTGGTGAGATAGAAAATGATACTGCTTATACAAACAAATTAGATTTCAGCATTTTTCTGATTTATGCCTAAGGTATTGGCAAAAACAATATATTTTATGAAGTAATAGAGGAACGTTGACACTGCAGGCCTCTTGCACACTACATGCAATTCCGATTTTGTATACGTCTGTTTTTTTATTCCTAATTAAAAACATGGCAGCATGCAGTACGTTTTTTAATCGGAATCAAAAATTGGATCAGATAAAAAAAATTGGAATCGCATGTAGTGTGCAAGAGGCCTCAAATAGATGCTGGCGGACAGTAATGGAGGAGGGGAGGCTGGCCGCAAAGGGCATGTACTTGCTAGCACTGACGGCATGCTCAGACCTATGTTGTATAGGACTAAATAGCTAAATGAGGGGAGAGAAGAGTCAACACAGCTGTCATAGTGCTTTAACCAGTTCACATCCTAACTACAGTATAATCACGTCGCTGTAAGTGGCTCACGAAAGGCACACTACGTGATTATAAGTTACTTCACTTTAATGAGCACAGCGTGCGTGCTGGCACGCACCTGGGCTCATTTACCCCCCTCCCTCTAACTACACTAACTAAAACTACACTAACTAAGTATTCCCTCCCGGGGGTCCGAACCTCCCACCCCCCCCCCGCTCGATCCCCTTTATTTAAGCATCCCTCCCTTCTTCCCCCATGCTGCAATGCAGGATTAGCATGAAAACAACATACCTCGCCTCGTTCCAGTGTGCGATCAGCCTCCCCTCCATGCATTACCGCTGCCTGTGTCATTATGCCGAACGGATCGGGTCGGCATAATGACACAGGCAGCGGTGTTGCACGGAGGGGAGGCTGATCGCACGCTGGAACGAGGTGAGGTATGTTGTTTTCATGCTAATCCTGCATTGCAGCATGGGGGAAGAAGAGGGAGAGGGTTGGGGGGTCAGAATTTTGCCATGGTTATCTGGGGGGGAGGGGTGTGTGTGACACATGGCTATCTATAGGGCAGTGGGGGGGGGGCAGAGGCACACTTTGCTATCTATGGGGGGGGGGGCACAAATGGTCTGACTATCTATGGGGAGGGGGAAATAGTGCAGCACATCTGGCTATCTATGGGGGAAGGGGGATTAAGCAGCCCATCTGGCAACGCTTAGCATTTTATATGGGGACGGGGCTAATAGAGGCACATTCGGCTATACTGGGGGGGGGGGTTAAAGGGGCACACCTGGCTATCCATAGGGGGTGGGGGGGATAGATGGGTACATCTTGCTGTCTATTGGAGGGGGGAGAACAAAGGGGACACCTAGCTGACAATGGGGGTGGGGTATAAAGGGGCATATCTGACTAACAGAGGGGCAAATCTGGCCTTTTTATATAGGGGAGGGGCTAATAAGGGGCACATCTGGCTATCTATACTGGGGGAGATAAAAGAGGCACACTTGGCTATCTATGAGGGGGATGGGGGAGTAAAGGGGCACACCTGGCTATCTATGGAGGGAGGAGGGGCACATCTGGCTAACTACGGGGGTGGGAGCTAATAAATGGGTTTAGTTTTTTATAATATATGTATGCCTTCAGCGTATATTACAGTTATTTCCGCAAATACAGCTTGTGATTACTGATAAAGTGCAATACAAAAAATTTTTAAAAATACACCTTTATTTACAAGTAATATATTGTTGCCATACATTGTACTAGGAACATAAATTAATTGTTGAAATAAACAGGACACATGGGCAAATAAAATGTGTGGGTTTGATCTACAGTAAAACTTTTTATTTTCAAACTGTAAGTGTTGAAAACTGAGAAATAACGACTTTTTCATTTTTTATTCTCCTTATTCCTTTTAAAATGCATGCAAAAGAAAAATAATTCTTAGCAAAATGTACCACCCAAAGACAGCCTCATTGGTGGGAAAAAAACAAGGTATAGATCATTTATGTGTGATAAGGGCTGATAAAGTTAATGGCTAATGAATGGGAAGTGTGTGAAATGTTGAAAATTGCTTGGAATTTTTAGGGGGAAAAGCCCAGGGACGCAAAGTGGTTAATCATTAATCAGGAAATAAATGACAAACTTGTTCAGGCATCAAAAAATGTCACATAACATACAGTAGCAAGACATGCGAGTGGGTGCGGGGGGAAGAGCTTCCGGTACCGTCCGTAGAAGCGCATTGTCATAAAACAGCCGTCAGGCTCAAGCTCTTCCCCCTGCACCCGTATCTCTTGCTACTGTATAGTATGTGACATTTTTTTATGCCTGCACACGTTTGTCACTTATTTGCTGATTAATGATTAAAGCACTATGACAGCAGTGCAAAGGCTGGATTTACTGTACCTACAGGTGGCTGATGATGGAAAGGCAGCTCACTCCCCTCTTCAAGTGCCTCCCTCCTGCCTACGGAGTCCCAAGCAAGCAGAGTGTAAATGAGAGGTTTCTCACCCGAGTCTCGGCATTCCCCTGACCAGCATTCCACTGAGGAGATCTCCCTTCACTCAGGGGCAACTCTAGCTACTTAATACTGAGGATAGCTCTGGCTACCTAATACTAAGGGGCACCTGTAGCTACCTATGACGGGCAAGGAAAGTAAGGGAGAAGTGACAGCTGGGCCAGCCTGCACACTTGCAGTGTGGTTCAGCAGGGCTTTGTAGGTTCATGGAGGGTGAAATCTAGGGTGCTATGTCATCTGTACCTATAGGCTCCTGTGTTATTAATCTGGCCCTGAACAGTGCCGACCCTTCTTCAACAATATATTTTATCTAGTTTTAGAATTCAATGCCAGCTTTTTTTTTGTTATCTTGCTAGGTGACATACTGTCAGTAACAATACAAGTAAAACAGCTTGTAAATGTCATCAGGCTATGGCCGCTAAAGACCCAGCTCTGTCCCAGATTGAAGAATATATTTTCATTTCTTATTTGCCAGAAGTCTAATGCTGAATTATCAATGAGCTCAGAATTTGTAGTAATGTTGCTTCTGAGCACTGAGCAAAAATGCTGTTTTCTCCAGTCCCAAAATAATGATAAACTATTGATAGGCTCTCCCTCTCAATATAAATAAAACATCCTGTCAAGAACATCTTACCAGACAGAGCGATGAGAAAAGGCTTGGATGGGATATGTAAACTTGCTATTCAGCGCTCAAAAAGATCTTGTCTGCTACCACAATAAAATGGCATATTTGCTGTTAGTACACTGCACATGCACACTTCGTAAGGTGGAACTGACACATTCAATCTAAAACATAAATATTTGCAAACCTTGTCCTTGTATGCTTTCAAGCTTCAGCATCCTCCTTTACACCCCACTATGTAGAATTTTGTACGTTTTGGGATTTATCCTTTTTTGTTGATGTCCTATTCTGCCCACACATGACCCTTAATTACACCCCAATACCAAAACACATTGGCCTCAATTCTGGTAGTTATGTGAGGTACATATTTTTTTGTAGGTAAAATACCTCATACGGTATTTTCATCTTTTTTTAGCAATTCTGAAAGATTTTTCTGAATTTCCAAACATGCGGTAAAATGTGCGGTATTTCAGCGGTAAGCATGCAGTAAATAAATAATAGTCTTTAATAGTTTTCCATAAGTTAGGATAGTCTTTGGAAGATGTTTTTTTGAGGGGGAATGTGTATTTGATTATGTAGCAACCTATGGAAAGTATATTTATAGGCATCCCCTATATTAAAAAAAAACAGTAATATTTGGAGTTTTAGTTATACTATTCTTTTTAATTACACAGCCTGAATTAGGAACTCCACTAAAACCGCAATAGGAACTCCACTAAAAACTGCAACAGGCACACAAATTCACTTTACCTCCAGGTACAGGCAGGCAGGTTTCAATTCTGGTAGGGTTTTCAAATAAATTATCTCATGTACGGTAATTTACCTCATGAGGTAATGACATTTAGCAATTTTGGTAGGTTTTAGTCATGTTTTACCTCATGCGGTAAATTATGAGGTAATTTGTGAGGTAATTTGCATAAGTTTTACTGAAAATAGCTGTTCTTATGGAAATTATGGGGCATGTTAGCACATAATTTACCTATCAGTTTAAGACCTGCCTGTACCTGGAGGTCAGTTGGTAAACATTTAGCAGTTTTTAGTGGAGTTCCTATTGCTGTTTTAGTGGAGTTCCTATTCAGGCTGTGTAATAGAAAAGAATAGTGCAAATAAAACTCCAAATATTTACTGGAATTTTTTTTTATAGGGGATGCCTATAAATATACTTTTCATGGGTTGCTAGTGCTACATAATCAAATACACCTGCCCCTCAAAAAACAAAAACAAAAAATCCTAACTTATGGAAGACAATTAAAGACTACTATTATTTATTTACTGCATACTTACCGCTGAAATAATGCACATGTTACCGCACTTTATGCATTTACTGCACGTTTTACCGCATGTTTGGAAATGCAGACAAATCTTTTAAAATTGTTACCTACAAAAAAAATATTTACCGCACATAGCTACCAGAATTGAGGCCATTATTATGTGTGCTAGTAATAGCTACAGTGAGCTTCCATGTTTGTGGTTACCATAGTATCTGAAGGGCATACATTTAAAAAGGGTGCCTGGTAAAAAGGGCGCTGGATATAGCCACTAGTAGAAAACTAAGACCTAACCTAATTTTACTCTCACACAAAACGATACCTAACCCCCCTTCCTAGTAGGGCCTAGTAGGGCCTAAACCTAAACCCCCCTCCCCCCGAAGGTGCCTAAACTTAACCCCCCCTTGTGGTGCCTAGCCTTAAATAATCCGCCCCCAAGCTTAACCATAATCCTTCCCCTTGTCTAGTACCAGTTATTTGTAGACACAGTTTGCATAGGGGGCAGCCCCCACATCCACTATTTTAATGTCTCCGGTGAGCTTTCTAACGATTATAGCCACCATTCACTTTAGTGCTATTTGCTATGATTAACGGCTGTTCCGGCACTTTGATAATCATTGCCATAGACATTAATGTTAATTACCATGATTAGCAGCTATAAGTGGAAAAAGTGGCACCAGTGGTGCCCAATAAAGTAGAGGGTGGCAAAGTACAGCTGCAAATAACAACCTGTTTTATCAGGTGTCCTTTTTTCCTCTGTTAGCCACTAACTGTGGCAATTAACATTAATTGGCGGTGCCCTATTTAACTGATTTGTCTGAAGATGTTAGGTCATACACATTGCATATGTGTGGAAGGAAAAGAACCAGCAACTAATAATTGAGCTTTTATAGTACTGATTATTACAATCTGCTAAATATGATTATGCTATTGTCACCAAAATTGCTATGTGTGTTAAGGGGAGTAGTGGGAACAAGTAAGACAAACTGACATTTTGCCTAGTTTTAAAAAAAGTTTTTCTTTGAAACTTAAAATCAATTTTCTCAACAACTGCAAGATCTTTAAAAACATTTATGGGGGCTTTGCTATTAACTGTTAAATTTCGCACATTACGTAAAATTATACTTAATTGCAAAATTAATCTCCACAACCAACAACAAAAAATTTCAACAACTGCAAGGTCTTTTTGAAAAAAAAAATTGACTTGTTCCCACTATTCCACTTAACACTTAGCAATTTAACAGTATTATTTATGGGGGCTTTGCTATTCACTGCTAAATTTGGCACATTACGCAGAATTATACCTAATTGCGAAATTGGGGTTCCTAATTACGGTTACAAGCAAAATGCTGCATTACGATTTCACATCGTAATTGCAAATTATGATGCAAAAGTACGATTTAGCAAAATTCGTGCACATCACTATACTATAGGACCAAAAATTACCGTATTTTTCAGACTCTAAGACGCCCCTACGTTTGGAGGGCAAAATCTAGGAAAACTGTGTCTGTAACGTCAGCACTGGAACTCACCAATCTGTAATGCTGGTAGCACTGTCAAAGCATCTTTGAACCTTCATTGGTCCACAGTCTGGACCAATGAAAATCCTCCTTGTGCATCTTTATCAATCTCTGATGTGCTGCAAGCGCATTGTTTACACCACTCACCCAGTCCATGGTAAGCTGCTCTGTCGTGCACTACTTATTGTTCCTCCACCCCTTACTCCCCCACCCCTCATAGCAACAGACACAAAGCTGTCCTGCAGAATATTGACTGGTCTGTTCAGCATCTGGCCCCTAACTGTTGCCCGAGGAATCATATGCCAATATTGTTCGTACACACACACACACAAACACACACACAAACACACACACTGTGCTCTCACATTAAAGACAAGCAGACACATTGAAGCCATTATAATTGCCTGTTTTGTAAAACTGATTCATTAGACTCTTGCAGACTAATTGGAAGTTTGTGAAAATCTGACAGCAATGATTTCATTCATCCCTAGAGACAAGCAGAGTGAGAGAAGGTTGTAGCCACTTTGGTGAAAATTTGAGTTGCTGAAGCGTGTACCATTATTGTTTAAAATAATCTACTACTGCTGACTACTATACTGTGGAGGGTGATATCACATGATGCTGCTACTGGGTTGTGCTTGTAGAAATATTGTGAGGATGATGCATCTGGTTCATTCATATGAATACTCAAATAATTGAAATAACATGTTCCTGAATCAATTCATATAATATGCTACTTGGTATTACTGGAATACCTGCAATACTACAACTGAATACTTGGTATTCTGCAGGATAATATTATGTTGATAATATGATGGTGCTGCTTTGATTATATATTATCTTATCCCTATTATTATCCTGATGGACTCAGCTGCCTAACCACTAATAAAGGGAGCACTGCTCTCTATACAGTGTGTCCCAGCTTCTACTACCAGGTATTTATAGCACACAATTTATTAGTTGCGTTGATGACAGTATATAGATTATTTTTAACCACTCATGACGAGCTATAGATATGTTTGCAGGAAGTGCGATGTGCTTTGATTCTGCAAAGCTTAATAATTTTACCACATTTAAATACAGAATGGGTTATTTTATTAAATATTAGAAAGCTGAAATTCATGGAACAATGAAGGGTGACAAATTTACTTTTCAAAAGGAAACCAAATGAGCCTTTAAAGGGATACTGTAAGGGGGTCGGGGGGAAATGAGTTGAAGTTACCCAGGGCTTCTAATGGTCCCCCGCAGGCATCCTGTGCCCGTGCAGCCACTCACCGAAGCTCCGGCCCCGCCTACTGTTCACTTCTGGAATTTCAGATTTTAAAGTCTGAAAACCACTGCGCCTGCGTTGCCATGTCCTCTCTTCCCCTGATGTCACCAGGAGCGCACGGCACAGACACAAACCATACTGGGCCTGCGCAGTATGCTCCTGGTTCCATAAGCGGAAGTGAGGACACGGCAACGCAGGCGCAGTGGTTTTCAGACTTTAAAGTCTGAAATTCCACAAGTGACCTGGAGGCAGGGCTGGAGCATTGGGGAGTGGCTGCGCGGGCACAGGATGTCTGTGGGGGACCATTAGAAGCCCCAGGTAGCTTCAACTCATTTCCCCCCGACCCCTTAAAGTATACCTTTAAGCCTTCCTGCATTAATTTTTCCCATTATTGATGGCCCATTAAAAAAATATTAAATGTATTATTATTGGGAGCCCTGAGGTCCCATAGTTATGCGCTGGCCGGTTGTTAATGGGTCTGTCTGTCTGAAGGGCTGTTAATGGGAATGACTGATATGACTGAAGCAAGGTGATATTCCCATCAAACCCACTCCTAAGCTGTGGATCAGTGCAGGATTGAAGCCCCAAGAAGGCTAATACAGCCAAAAGCCTGATTACTCTTATTCTTTTAAGTTAGTCAATAAATGGTATCATCTTGGTTAGTTAGCACCAAAGCGGCACAAATCCCTTAAAGCGGCACAAATCCCTCTTAAAGTGAACCAGAGACGAAGCACCCTCATGTATTTTACCATATATATCAGTGGGAACATAAGAGAAAACACCTACCCTGCTCTTTGTTTCATTCTTCACTGCTCAGCTTGCTTGTTATCAGCCCTGATAAAATCTCTGACTGAACATTCAGGAATCATTATAGCTGAGTCATTATAGCAGAGCCAGAAGGGGGCAGGCTTGGTCTTGAAAAGACATCAGAGAAGACAGACTCAGCTATAATGATTCCTGAGCAAAGCCAGACTGAATGCTCAGTCGGGGATTTTATCAGGGCTGATAACAAGCAAGCTGAGCAGTGAAGAATGAAACAGAGAGCAATGTAGGTGTTTTCTCTAATATTCCCATTGATGTATATGATAAAATACATGAGGGTGCTTCGTCTCTGGTTCACTTTAAGGTGCCTGTACATGGTACAATTTTTCATTTTGTTTTATTAGATAATTTAGTTTGATTATTCTGTTAGATTGAATATAAAGATTTTTCCAACATATCCGATCGAATTTTTATAGAAAAAAAATGGGATAATCGTTCATTTTTCTTCATTAAAAAAAGATTTTCTTTCAACTTTCATTCGATTAGATTGTTTTGGATCTAAAAAATGGGAAAATTAAACATTTGTATTGTACTATGTATGGGTACCATTAGATTGATAAAAAGAACTGGCAGATAAGCTCTTTCTCTGGTATCACAGCTGTTTGTTTGTTTATCACACACAGTTTGTTTTCTTCTTAACCGCTTAAGTACAAGCAGTCTCTGGCCCCTTAAGGACCAGAAACTGCTGGTACAAAAGCGGGGCTCACCGACGTCACGTCACACGGACCCGTCATTCTCACTGTTAGTGTCACTCTCCCGTAGCTGAAGCCCACTCGCTCTGCCATCACTATGACAACAGGGCGCCGTTAGCCTATCAGGAGCTGATTTCATTTGCTCCTGACCTGTGATCACTGTGAGCCAATGTGATTGCACAATTGAGCGGCACGATCAGTGGTAGCATGCAGAACGGCAAATGAAATCTACACCCTGGCAGCAATAACAGGTCCCTAACAGGGCATAGATTTCAATTACCAACGTCTGGAAGAGGTTGAAGTCAATCAAAAGGATAGAAAAAGCCACAAACCAACCAGCCAGTGTTGAAAAGAGTTTGGACAGGAAACAGGAATTGCCATGACTGTTCTGTGCATACGATCCCTGCATCTAAATTGAGATTCATGTCTTGTGGTCCCTGCACCTATATTGGGAATAAGGCTATGTTCACAATGGCTTTTGCATTGCATCCCCTGGGGCAGTATTATGATTATTTAGTATTTATATAGCGCCAACATCTTATGCAGCACTGTACAGAGTATATTGTCTTGTCACTAACGGTCCCTCAGAGGGGCTCACAATCTAATCCCTACAATAGTCATATCATATGTCTATGTATGTATAGTGTAGTGCATGTATCGTAGTCTAGAGCCAATTTTAGGGGGAGCAAATTAACGTATCTGTATGTTTTTGGGATGTGGGGAGGAAACGGAGTGCCTGGAGAAAACCCACACAGACACAAGGAGAACATACAAACTCCTTGCAGATGTTGACCTGGCTGTGATTCTAAATGGGGACCCAGCGCTGCAAGGCAAGAGAGCTAACTACTACACCACAAGTCTTTGCGGAGCAACGAATCGGGACACGCAGCACTGCAGGCACATTTTTTTTTTGCTCCGAGAGCTGACATTGCATTGTATTCATAACTGGTGTATTCATATTGCAATGCACCCAGAAATGTTTTCTTAGTATCTGTCTGTGTTCTGGAGTGTCTGAATTGTCAGAGAATGTTTACATTCCTCACTTGATACAATTAAGTAAACACAAGATAATGTTATTTTTAGTTCAGATGCGTCCAGCTTTCCCTGCAGGGAGCTTGTAAGTCCTATGTTTAACTAGTTGAATGCTGTTCTAGTAAAAAAAAATTGGTGATAGTATATAATATGCTGTAAATAATCTTTTTAGTGCAAAGAAGAAATGCTGGGTTTCATACCACTTTAAGGGGAATTTGAGGCAAGGGTAATATGGAGTCTGCCATATTGATTTTCTGTTGAAAAATGCAAGTTCCCTTGCTGTCCTCTTGATTTTGTGTCTTTCTCATGATTTGGATCTGGATAGTGACTAAAACTTCAAATGGTCATTATTTCTTTGTGTGCGAGCTAAAATAAGAGGAGGAATCTAAGTACAGCAGAGCCTTGGTTATCCGACATAGATGGGTATGGGCTGATCCCAGATAAGTGTGCTTTATGGTTGCTTGAGATTGGATGTTAAAAATAGGCTTAGCTAATACAGTACTATACCCCACTCTATATACATACCATGGACTCTGTATTAAATGTTAAAACAGTAAATGAAAGTATATTACCCTGGGGGAGCCATGGAACCCAATCTTTAAGTACATCAGAGCCAACAAACATGCTAGCAAATTGGCCTTCACATCTGTGAGTACTGCTGGCAATTCGTGCTGGTTGGTTGAGACTTCTGGTTGGTTGAGTTCTGGATGACCGGGACTCTACTGTATGATTGTAAACTTTTTTTTTCCTTTTAAACAATACCAGTTGTCTGGCAGTTTTGTTGATCTCCGAATCACACACCTAAAATAAGTTTGCAGCTAATCCAGTCAGACTTCAGTCAGAAACACCTGATCTGCATGCTCATTCAGGGTGTATGACAAAGTATTAGAGGTAGAAGGTTCAGCAAGACAACCAGGGAATCTAAATTGTTTAAAAAGAAATAAATATGTCAGCCTCCATATTCCTCGAATTTCAGGTGTACATTAACCCCCGAGTAAGAACATAGGACTGCAGTAAAGTTGTGTTTAGAGTTTGGTGTACAGATACAATTACTTATCTTTTAAGTTGAGAAGATTATAGCTATGGCCTTGAACTTTTCTTATGGAAGTAGTACAGCTGCTAAGGACTGATGTGTCATAAACAAAATACATCAACATCCTATTCATTTACCTTTTAATTGAATCCATTTAATTGCCATATGCAGCGAAGCAGGAAAGAAATAATGTTGACATACAGAGCTCAGTTACTAGTGAGTCTCATTATAGTTTAATTAATTTTCCTGTATCCATACATTCAGTGCAAACTGTGAGCCTTATAAACATCAAACATAAGTCAAATTGAAGTCTGCTATATCAGCTAGATAAAATGTTTACTTGCACCTTACTTTTGTAGGTAAAAAAAATATTGAATAGACCACTAAGAGTTTCATCCAAAACAAAACACGCCGCACACACACACACACACACACGTAAAAACTGCTAGTCATATTCAATAGTGCTATGTTACAATAGTCCACACCAGATATTATATGAACATGTGCAAACAATTTAATAGTGTCCTGAGTGAGAAAAGGTTGGATGTAAGGTATGTTTTAGAGTTAATACTTGACCATAAATTCAGGATTTATATTTAGGCCTTTCTTTAATGTCTGAAACATAGCATTTCATAAGCTTGTGTTGAAATGTCAATTTTTCTTTCCCAGATGAGAAATGTCTCCCTAGAATGATAATTCTCAGGTTCTGTGCTGTGGGCTGGTGGTGTTTTAAAATACAGTCCTATTGGAGTGTCTTTCTTTATGTGTTTCACTGTGTGGTGGTACATATTTAGCCTCTTCGGTACTGTTTGGTTAGGTTCCCGAATGTATAGAACTTTGTCCAGGCATGTTGTTGTGCACTTAATTGCACACACCATGTTGGATGATGTGCATTTGTATACTCCTTATATGGGGTATGCACCAGTAGAATCTGGTATTGGCAAGATGTCTGTGCATGGTATGTGGCAGCTGGTTTTGCATATCCTTCGCCTGAAGGGACATGTGCAATTCTCTTCAGGTGGAAACAGAGAACTCCTGGTCAGACTGTCTGTAGGCAAGGAGCGGTAATTCACAGAAGGTATAAGTCTGTCATCCTTGTGCAGTGAGGGCTGTAGTTGCCTGGCTATCTTTTGGAGTATATAGCAACTAGGTGTACTCTGTTTAATTCCTGTTTCTCCCCATACTACAGGAGCTGGGCCCTAGGTACTTGGGTGGCATTCTGAATGTAGTCTCTTATAATATATGAACAGTTAAAAGGTAGTACTTGAATCAACATTTGTTGGTTTGATGTAAGCATGTTTTTTTCACAACTAACATGGACCATACTTCACTTTTATGTCCCAATAAGGTACATGAAGAGTTTGCTGTGCCTTTGGTTATCTTTTATCACTTGATTTTTCCTCTATAAATTGCAAAAAAAATCAATATGGTTGCACTTCCTGTGTTAGGATGAAAAAGGAATTAGTCATTCTAAATTTACTCCTAAAACAAGCTGACATCAGCCAGGAGGCATTACTGTTGTTTAATTGAATCCTGACCCATATTTGCTACCCAGCAGCATTTCAGCCAATCCAATCTAATATTTCATGTGGAGAACCAGCCAATGGCAGCTAACAATCATTGCTAAGAATCAATGGTAATGCAGTCTTGAGTTCAGCAATTTGCTAGTTTTCATTTGAAGTATGCTGAGATTTGCAGAAAAGGGGGTAGCTACACCTCCACTCATCCCCTTATTTTTTTTCTTTGAGAAAAAAGAGGTATATTTATCAAATATTAATATAATATAGGTGAAGCTTGAAAGGCACCAGCAAGATCTGTTTGTGCACCATAGCTTCAGTTCATTAAAACCTATATTTAGGTAGTTGCACTCTTGGTAAATCAACTACATTAATGCATCCATCTTGACCCCCTTCGGGAAACCACTCACCAGATGTTGGGGTCTAACAGTCCACTTAGCGCTTTTGGGGTGTATGCCCCCGTCCCCTCCCAGGCTCACTCCTCCTTCCTCGATGATGCATCAGATGAGGGATTGCTGTGGTTATCTACGTCCTCTTTGGGGCTGGGTGCAATATGTAGGAAGAAAAAACACACGGAAGACCAGCTCCCAACAGTGTGATTCTGCGTTTATTTGCTTAAAAAATGTCTAAAAACATAAGAACTTGCGCAGCATGGTGTACATAATAGTTCTAGATGGGGTCAGCTCCCTTATGACCACCGTTATGGGGTATGCTTCCTCCTCTATCATCGCCGTGCGCTCCTTCAAAATACACTGCTTACGTAATTAACATAGCAACTCTGTTCATTAAAATAGTAGCGACGGCACAAGTGAAGTTCCGCGATACTTCACAGCAGCATGTAAGCAATGCACATAAAAGAAAGGCACGCAATGCTGCACAACCCCATGTAGCGTGCCACCTTGAATTTAGGTTGCACTGCTGGTCATGGAGCTCATGCTACTATAGCAACGCAGCTTCATGAATCAAGCCCATGGAGAGCACATGTATGGTCTTCAAAAAACGCTTACTTCATTTGCATAATGTTGATATTAGCAAGTATAGACCAATATCAGATATATATATATATATATATATATATATATGTATATATACTGTATATTAGTTCTATACAATTTAAAGTAGAATAACCCCTTAAAGAGATGGCCCTACTGCCAATTTTTCACAGTTTTTATTACCTTCATTTTAAAGGCAATTCCATTGCAGTGACCTGAAAGGAAGGTTATTTCTATAAGAGTTGTGTAAAAAAAAAAAACACTGTTGAGTAAAGGTCTAACAAGGTAAACAGTCTGCAATATAAATTCTACACAGTTGGGACACGGCTGGTTACATGCTTTAAATATAATAAACAGAATAGTAAAATAATCCTTCATGAGCCATCTATTTTATGAAGAAAACATTGAAATATCTTCGGTCTACATGTATAAATCAAAATCAAAGCTTCTCATATTCTTCTGCACACAAACCCTAATGAAATATTTGCTTCTGGTTATAAAGAAACTGTCATCAATAAAAATAATCTAATCTGGATTCCCGTGGATCAGTATGCTGATCTCTATTTAAATAGCTCTTGATAAAAACTCCAGGCAACAAGTGAAACCAATCAGTAGGGTTGCCAACACTCCTACAGCAAAATAAAGGATGAGGTTTGTGTTTAGTGAGTCATAAAAACATAACTTAAAGGAGAAAGGAAAAACGAAAGAAAATTCAGTCAAATATCAGCAGCCTGTCTCAGATTCCTCCATAGTTGATGTTTGGCTTGTCTTGTCTGGGACTTGCAGGCTGAAGAAAATGTAGAACTGGGAAAATATTGTTTCACTGAAAATAAGTGGTTCTTATACCTTCCAAGGAACAATGCTACCGTATTGCATAAAGGCTGGAAAGACAACTTATAAATGATTGACATTCAAGTGTAAAGTGAAAAAGAAAAAGCAGACTGACACTCTTCTGTGCAAGTGAGTACAACAATTTGCATATTACATAAACTAAGACTATATTAAGACAAATGATAGGAGAAAAAGAAAAACACATTCAAATGGAAATTCTAGAGATGAAAAGCTCACAGTAGTTAACAAAAAAATTGTGGTGACACATAAATGAGGTGGTTTGAAGTACAACAGCACAAATACCTGTAGGTTGTACTTATACACCCACATGATAAAGGGAATTGTGTTTTATTGTTGTATACATGCCTGACGTTTATCATATTGTAATAAATGTTACATTTTATGGATACCTGACTTGACTTTCACTGGTCTACACACCCTATCCTTTCTGTTTTTCCTATAGAGTGAAATTATTATTTAGGAGTGACCTATGATTTTTTTTTTTTACTAGTTTTTTTTTCTATATCGCCATTAGAATTGGCCATTGGCTGTATGGCTGTTGACAACTTTATCTGTACTGACTTTTATACCATGGTAGGAAACCCTATGCCAGTGGTTTTATCTTCCAAAGCTATTTTAGACTGGTATTTGAGACCTTGGCCCATATGCAATTCACTTTTTCTCCTAGGTAATATTTTCAAATTTGTCAATAAAATGCCCTTTAAATCACCAGCAAGCAAAAATATTTTTTCACCTACTTTTTGGTACTTTTTCCATTGCAAAGTGCTGCAAAGTTATTTTTAATCAAAGATAAAAAGTTATCTCCTAGGAGAAAATTCAGGAGAAAAGTGAATTGCATATGGCGAATTGTATATTGTGACTTGTCTTGCCATGAGTGGCTATGATAACAGGATGGTTTGCATGACCTCCTCTTCTACCACCTTTTCATAAAAGCATTACCGTAGAATTAGGCCTATCACAACATTTTCTTGCATTATGGAAATAATCTTGTTGAGATGAATTTTACTGCATTTTGTTTATTTGCATAGCTGTCAGCACAAGAGTTATTGGCTCTTATACAATTAACCTTTTCTCCTGAGTTTTCTCCTAGGAAATACTTTTTAATCTTCTCTTTAAAATAACTTCATAATAAAATAAACTTCAGCATTTTGCATTTCAAAAAAGTATGAAAACATTGGTTTCAAAGTAGTGTCAAGATATTTTCCAACCAAGATATATTCTTGGTTGCTGGTGGCTTAAAAGGCATTTAATAAAAAAGGTGTAAAAAATCTCAAAGGAAAAAAAGTTAATTGAATAGGGGCCACAGTCTTTGATTCTTTCCTCTAAATATGTAATACGTTATATGCTGCTATATATGATAATGTCGAGCTTTTAGAGAAAATAGTTATTTTCATGATTCTGAAAAAAAATCAATAAAAAATACATGTAAAAAATTGCAAACTGAGATATCACATTCTATAAAATTTGTATGAACTGTCCGGACAGGGTTAAATATATGAAATCTTAGCTATTCTGATTGAAGTGAAAACACCAGCCAGTTTGTAAACAGGGCAATGCCAAACAAATTAGTATTTTTAATTAGCTTGTAGAGCAGTACGTGAGATGGGAGTCTGCAATATGTAAATAAGGAAAAATTAAATCATTTGGCTTAAACTGCACTGACTACTGCTGCTTCTAATTCTGGCGTTACTGCAGTTACCTGCACTTGTAGAGGCTACAGGCACTGCCGTAACCATGAGATGAGTAGCTCACAGAGGGTGTATCCTTAATACTAGGAACAGCTAGCTATCTTCCTTCTGAGAGTTGGTACACACTGTGGGTAATGTACTTTGTTACTATTTTAATATGCAGTATATAATGCTGGAAAAGTTCTGAAAAAAATATTCCATTTTAGGGCTGGTGCACACCTAAAGCGCTCCTGAGCACTTTTTAAAATGCCAAGGCTTTCAAAAGCGCTTGGCTAATGTTTCTCTATGAGATGAATCACACCAGAGCGTTGTGATTTTTCCTAGAATGCAAACACGGGTCCTGGAGCATTTCTGAGGCAATTCAGCCTCAATGTTAAGTACAGCAAAGTGGAAAATAGATCGGAGTGATTTTCCAAGTGGTTTTGTTACATAACCAATACACTAGCAGGTGTACTGATCTAAAAAAAAAAAAGAAAAAAAGCCAAAACTCTCCAAAAATTACTAGTTATAAATAGGTACAGACTAACCAGCAAGCTCATGGTGAACCATAGTTATAAATAGAAAATCACTATGCACAAGCCTAGAATCGCCTTGAGAAATCACAAATATTTGTTGGCTAATCAGATTATGCTCAGCCAACTTAAACTTAAAATACATTTTGAATGTATGCATTAACGCAAAACTCACACCCGGTTTGGTTACCATACAATGTATAGTCATTATTTCCAAACCAGTGTAAATTATCATTTCAGTTTCCAAACCATTGTCTGTGTGTGTGTTGGCTTATCCATAGGTGACATACCAAGAAGGGGGTGGAAGGGGTGCTAGTGGTCAGATCTCTGCATCTGGCAATCAAGGTACGAGGTCTGTTTTTAGTTTTGATGCACTTTGTTAGGCAAACAGATATCTGTACTGATGTGTCAAGAGCGGTGCCCCCCTATACAAAGCATGCACTAGAGTGAGCTAAGGAGTGCAGATCTACTGTCCTTGCACCAGCTTGCATCCATGCATCTACCCCACAACTTCTGAACTGGCCCTTACAACCCCAGGCTGACTGCAGTCACATGGCAGAAAGCTTTGAGCTTTGAGCTATGGAGAGTGCTCTTCATGGGGGCTAGGGTGGCACATTTGGATTGACTACTTAGCGGGTCATGGTTTTTGGCCTATTTTTTATGCCAAATGTTTCTATGCTGGTGAGCAGTGAGACAGAAGAAAAAAGAAAATTAGATCTTTTCCTACACAATCAACACCTGTCATATTTCTACCTATTATCTACTTTCTGCTGAATTTTAAGAATTATTTCACTTAAGTCTGAAAATAGATACAACACATATCATTACTGTAAACCTTGTTTTGTAACTGAATGTCACTAAATGATACCATTTACAGCCTACAGAGCTAATATATATTTTTTCCAAAACCTTGATGGGAAGCATGACAACAGTACAACTAAAAATGTTATTTTCTATTTAAGTCTTATTGATTAATAAAATTACACAAAGCAGGAAGCAAAATGTATTGTTCTCTATTATGTGGCTAGTTTTATGCAGCACATTCATTCAACAGAGAGGAGGGTTTCTGTAAATCTGTAGTGATTATGGGTATTTGTGTAAACAGTTGGCAGTAATCATACAGCCATAAAATGTAACTTTCACAGTGACACAGTGACATAGCAAAAGTTAAAATAAATGTTCTGGATAAACAGTAGAGTCCACACAGGAATGTCTTGTTAATTTAGTTGACATACTGTACATAAAGATAATGTTATAAACAAAAAAAACTGTTCTTCTTAGAGAAAGTAAAGATATTTAATTATATGTTTATTTTGAATTTAATTCATTCTTGCTTTTAAAGTGAACCCGAGGTGAAAGTAAATTAATGAGATAAACAATTGTTTTATCCTCCTACTCCTAAAAATAACTTTTTTTTTTTTTTAGATATCCTATAGTTTTAATTTATATTTAAACATTTACAAAGTAGACTGAATATTTTATTGTCTCTGCTCAATGGCAGTCTATTAAGTGCCACAGAGTTAAAATACATGAATTATTGACCCCTTTAATGTCTTCCCTTTCCTTTAAAAGTTGTATTCTGCCAGGAAAAAGTTTATGCCTGAAATGTGCTTATTTGTGAAGTGTACTATATTCCCGACAAGGTACAGAAAAGACAGTAGCTGTCACTTCCATGCCTAAACATTAACTCTTTCAGGCGGCAAAATAACAAAAGATAAACAGCCTGGTTGTTAATATATTTTGCAATGTACATACACATGTTTATCTCATAATGTCACATCTTGCCTAGGGTATACTTTAACATTTCCAGTGTAACCGGTTTCTATGTGTTTATCCCCCAAAAGGCACATGGACATTTTTATTTAAAGATGAACCTAATGTCAAATATCGGTTTTTATTCTTTTTAGGACAATGACTGAATAAGGGGCATATTGCAGAGGCAACCATTGTGCCTTGTATCATACTATTGTGATGTATCTCTAGAAGGCCCTATTTACAAAAATGGAATTCTGCAAGTCAACAGAAAAATGCCTTTATTGCCTCAAAAATATTGGATCACATAAATGCCACTACTGCCAATAACTATTATCATATTTACAAAGTGATGATTAGCACGATTATTGATAGACATTACTGTAGTAACCAATACTTGCAGAGGCTACAGGGACTGCAGTAACCATAAGATGACTAATTCAAATAGGGTGTATGCTCAGTACTAGGATCAGCTTGCTGCCTAGTGATACTAGGCTTTTTTAGATAATGTAGAAATGTGCAGATCAGATTGGGAGACACATTTGCAACAGGTACAGTTTGTACTAGATGCCACCAGAAAAGATGCTTTTACTGCCAATGCAAAGGCATGTGCTAGAGTGCTAGAAGAGGTGAAGAACCTGGGGTACACCATAAGCTGGGATCCTAAAAACACAGACAAATATTATGCCCTATGTAATTTTCCATGACCCTCCACAAAGAAAAATATATGTACTTTTAAGCATAGCAGGACAGAGCTATAGATCTCGGTACAGTATTGTTTCTGGCACAAACATAATGGGGAGGAGAAACCATTAATGTACCTAAGCCGCAAATTAAACAATCACAAAAAAGTTGTGCTGTAGTTAAAAAAGACTGGCCACCTAGTGGGCTCCGGACAACTTGTAGTACTATTTGCTAGGATGACAGTTTGACCTGGTGACCAATCATGCCCCATTGAGGTAGATGATAGAGAAAAAGAACTCCAACAGATCGGGTAATAGGTGAATCCTAGCTGGATCCTAACCCTACAGGACTTCAACTACTGGGTGCAACATCATGCAGGGTCCAAGATGGCTAATGCGAGGGAAGAACGTAATAATGGCTATTCACATCAATGCAAATCTTTCTCTGTTAGCGCAAAGTGTATAAAGAGGGCACCACATAAATATAAAACAACAATATAGTTTGTAGAAGGGAGCCGAGTAAATATAAAACAACTACAACACTTGTTATCTTTAACTTTCTTTTCCATACCAACTTTAATGATTACATTAACCCATCATGTTATATAATATATAATCTAGCAAATAATCACTTCTAAAACTGTATAATCGTTTCTTCAAGTGTTCCCTATGCTTTCTCGGAAAAAAACAATTTACTATTCAAATTTTTTTTTCACCACAATGAGCAGCTTTCATGATTATCACCTATGTTACAAATAATTGTTTTTCAACAAACCTACTTAACCCATTTAAGCCGCCTGGACATGATTGTCACATCTAGGTGGCTGCTGCTGTGCTTCTGCATGCATCTGTGCCGCCCGCCAGTAGCCCGGAGATCAATGAATGGGAACATAGACTATGAATTACAAAAATCATTGTAACTTCATCCTGAGTGAGGACAGGTCTAATCTCCTCACCTGCCTAATGAGTGGTTACCTAGGTGGTAACCCGTGTTTGTGAGTATTACCATCTCACTGTTTCATTTATCCAATCAATTTTGACATACTACACCATATTGGGCTCTCGATTTCTCTTCAACCTTTAGTTTCCACAAGCTCGGCTTGGCCTTTTCTTTCTCAAGATCTGGCGAACATCGACATCGATTGCAGCCCAATCATGAACTTCATAGAGGATAGATCTATCCATAGAGACGACCTTTTGGCACAATTCAAGCATGTCCCGAACACTGAACCTGCTCCAGATCACAACCTGCCAGAAACTTGGCCACCCACCTCCACTGTCGACCTTAAACCAGTGCTTCAAAAACTAGAATCTGCACTTAAAGATGAATTTTTCAATCTAGCTGATATTGCTATGCAACAGACTTATATAGACGAAAAAATTTCCCCAGATGGCATACGAATCAAAACTCTCACAGCCTTTCCTAAAGACCTTGTCTTTAGTGCAGACTGGTATATTTATCTTGAGGTCTGCACTGCGGGCATGATGGAGAGGATTATAGATAAAAGGAAAACTCTCATTACTGATTTACAACCCATTATTAATGAATGCAGAGAATTCCTGCTAGCCAATTTAAACAATGAACAGTACTTCCCGCTCATGTCCAATCTCAAGGCCAGAGTCAAGCGTTTTGAATTGGACACCATTGAGTGAAAAATAGAGACCGGTTAGCTTACGCTGAGCATCGGGAAAGGGAGCGCAGACCGCGACCGGTTCCCACCTCCCTGCCCCCGGGCCCAGCCCCCCCACCGCCACCTGTCCCCCTAATGAGCCTTAGCATCCCACCACCACCATATAGATATCCACCTTTTCCACCTCCACCCTTAGGTCCACCACCAGTCCAAGTCCCAGCACCACCTCCAGTCTCCACTGCACCCCCCCCCCCCCCACACACACCTAATATCCCCTTACCCAATACCATCACCAACACCATCCCCAAAAATATCACTTTCACATGCACAGCTCCACCGCCCAATAGTTTCAATATCATCACTGCTCCCAAGACCCAGCGCACCAAAACCACAAATCCCAAAAAATCTGTCACTTCTACTGGTGTCGGCAAGAAAATCTCTAAAACACAGACTAGCCTTAAATTCAATTTCATCCCAAACGGACCACCTGCATCGTTAAAAAAAACTGCCACAAATTCAACCCAGTCAGAACAAAAAAATTCCCCGGCATCCAAACCACCAGAGGCCACCCCCAGCTCACCCATCAGGACATTCCAGATCAGCATCTACAACTCAGATCCAGACTCACCAAGCCCGCCAGACAATTCCAGCCTAAAATCACCCACAAACATGATTTCCGTTCCCCTGGCGAGTAGCAATACCACCAGTCCACATACACAAAATACCATAACCAATATTTTCCCCGTGCCCCCTTCCACCAACCCTATATCTATCAATGATTCAGCTAACAACACCCTAACTTCCTCTTTTTTAGAGCTCCCCTCAGCTTTGTCACAAAACATCCTCACCACCCAACTACCGAGCCCCCGTTCAGAGAAGGTATATCTCCAGCCTCCGAACAAATCAAAACGCCAATTACCAGACCTAGAAAAAGAGGAAGTAGAGGAAAAACGAAAAAGAAGCAAACCCCAATCACACAAAACTCCCTGACCCCTAAAAATAAATGTATCTTCAATTTGTCTGACCATACCCTCAATGCACATGAAACGGCAGTATTGGAGAAAGGTCTTTCCTTCTGTCCTACCAACCAAATCAACACTTTTGAACTCTTTACCGATCTTAACAGCTATATTCAAAAGCTCACTTTAAAAAGGCATTTTGCAATAAAATCTTTCAAACCCAGCTCTGACCCCGATCCCCCCTCACTCATAATCACGAACAACGACGCCCTACCCATCTCATTCATTACACAAGCTGAACTAAACACTGAAAAATACATTACCACACAACTGAAAGGTAGATCACGATTCTATCCAGTGGCCTCCAAGGGTCACTTCATTGATACATTCTACTCCATGGTACTCAATGATCAACAAACTTTACACAACAATCCACCTCCACAAAATTCCAACCTCAACCGTAACGAAACCTCTGCTATTAAATCCTTACAAAAAAATCATAATCGCATCATCAAACCAGCCGACAAAGGGGGTGGCATTGTCATACTCAATCGGTCCGACTACTTAGATGAAGCAGCTAGACTCCTCAACAACCCCACACATTACGAAATCTTGACATCAGACCCAACACCCGCGCTTAACCTCACATTGAAAACTTTTATCAATAATGCCTTTTTATCCAACATCATCACCAAAAATGAAAAGAATTTTATAATCAACACCCAACCCACCACTCCGAACTTTTATTATTTACCCAAAATCCATAAAAGTCTCCATAAACCTCCTGGCCGACCGATTATTTCAGGAGTCAACTCAATCACCAGCAATCTCTCTAAATTTCTTGATCAACATTTACAAACACATGTCCAGTCCCTTCCATCATTCCTCAAAGATTCTCAGCAACTCATTTGTTTATTGCAGGATGTCCCCTGGCAGCCTGACTATGACTGACTATGACTATGACTGACACCAACATCCCCCATCCATTCGGCCTCAGCGCACTACAATATTTCCTAGCCTCCAATCCCTCCATGCCTACAACACAACAAACGTTTCTGCTACAATGCGCTGAATTTATCCTTCAGAATAATATCTTCACATTCTATGAACAAGTTTACCATCAGATTAGCGGAACGGCGATGGGGAGGTCGTTTGCCCCATCGCACGCTAATCTCACGATGGGTTACCTCTAACAAATGAAACTCTCCCCTGGCAACCAGTTTTTCAATAATATAGTATTTTACAGACGTTACATTGATGACCTTATTTTTATTTGGAAAGGCGACATTTCTACCATCTCACATTTTATTGATTATCTTAATTCCAACCCAGCAGGGTTACAATTTACATACCACCATCACACATCTTCCATAGAATACCTTGACCTTACCCTATACATCGAATCGAATCACATCAAAACAAAAACTTATTTCAAACTGGTCGATGCCAATAATTACATTCACTTCAAAAGTTTCCATCATCACCCCTGGATTACCAATACACCATACAGTCAGTTCAGGAGAATCTACAGGAATTGCACAGATTCATCGCAATATGACATCCAATCAAATATCCTCACCAAAAAATTCACGGACCGCCAATATCTTAAGACCTTGATAAAAAACGCTAAATTTAAAGCCAAACGCCCCAACCCCCCGAGTACTGATGCAAAACTAACTAACAACACAGGCCCTCCAAGGTTCATCACTCAATACAATGCCCAGCATTCGCACATTCATAACATTCTAACCAACAGATGGGAGATCCTGATGCAGGACCCCTTCTTAAGACCGCTATTACCCAAAGCACCATCCATCACATATAGGAGAGCTCCCAATCTCCGCAACATTCTTGCACCCAGTAAACTGCGTCCGCCCACACAGCCCCTGCCCACTCATTCAGAACCACTCAAACCAGGCTGCTTTCCATGTAACAAGACCCGCTGCACAGCCTGCCAATTCATCAACACTAGTGTATCATTCTCTTCTACCAGTACCAACTGCAATTTCCCTTTGAAAAAACGGTTTACTTGCGACTCCAAATATGTCATCTATCTCATCTCCTGTCCGTGCCGGCTCCAGTATGTGGGGAGAACCACCCAATTAGTACGCAGCAGAATCGGACAACATACAAGAAATATCATTAAACAATTTCCCCTTCACAGTGTGTCACGTCACTTCAGCACCCATCACAACAGCAATCTACTGCTATTCAATATTACACTGATTGACTCAGTGGATACAAGAAAACCAAATGCATTTGATCTTCTCAAAAAACACGAAATGTTCTGGATACAGACATTAAGAACCCTATCCCCGGAGGGCCTTAACAAAGTTATAGAAAAAATCCACTAACCATCCCTGTCAAAAGTTTTGCTTTTATCTTGGTCGCTCTCTTTTATCCCCCTCCCCACCCAAAAAAAAAACTATATATATATATATATATATATATATATATATATATATATATATATATATTATCTTCTATTACTGATGTTTATTATTATCTTCATTATGACTATTATTATCATCCTTCTAATACAATGATATTTATTACAGCTGCAAACATTCGTCTATGATATCAAAACCGTAGACGGGATTATACACTATATATTACCAGGCCTGGACAATTTTTGCCAATGGCCTCCTCATATTTTGGATATATTACAATTGTTTTTATGTTTTTTATGTGTTCTTTGATTTTATGCTTATATCTTCATGTCATATTCACATTATTTTTTATTATACATTTTTATTATTTTTGTATAATCTTTATTATATTTTTTTATATATATATGTTGTTTTTTTATTATTATTATTATTTTATTATTTTTTTTATTAATTCCAGAGGTATACACTATTTTATTTACCAATTGTAAAAAGTCGGGCATTGTTCATGCTTTTATCTTCATTATCTTTCAGCATGTATAATGACATTTGAAGTCTTTTCACTGTACTTGTTCTTTTGCACCACTAGATGGCAGCAAACACACCACTGTGCTCCATGTTCCCTTTCTAAACACTGCCCTGTGCATGCAGAGAAAGCATGCATGTTATGTAAGACCACATGCACACCAATCTACTCCTTACATCTGGCAGCAGCTGATTGGAGGACTCTCTGTTCCCATGGCCACTGACTCCACCCACTGACAACACCGCCCTGTGCATGCAGAGAAAGCATGCATGTTATGTAAGACCGCATGCACACCAATCTACTCCTTAAAGCTGGCATCAGCTGACTGGAGGATTCTCTGTCACCATGGCCACTGACTCCACCCACTGACAACACCACCCTGTGCATGCAGACAAAGAATGCATGTTATGTAAGACCACATGCACACCAATCTACTCCTTACAGCTGGCAGCAGCTGATTGGAGGACTCTCTGTCACCATGGCCACTGACTCCACCCACCCACACTGGAGCAGCTTCTGGATAGGCCAGAGCTGCCAGCATTAACACATTTAAAGCAGCAAGCGACCTCACAACAGTACAGAGGTGCTCTGCTTGCAATAACTGAGCTGCTGGTAAGTCTTTATCTTTATTTTAAACCACTACACATGCCTTTTTTTCTCTCTTGCCAGCTACAACTTATTCCATTCCCTACCTTCTACTGAAATATACCTAAAGCGGTCAATTTGATACCAACTTGATCTGATTTACTAACTACCTTTTACTACTGTTATCTAGTCCATTCCCCTATACACATTATGTAGTTTACACTGACCCATTCCTTGCAATCACCCCCCTACTATAACATATCACTAAACACTATGTATGAAATACTATTCTTATTACACTAAATAATAATCCATTTGTATCTTTTTATGGCAACATTTATAGCTATGCCTCTGTCTTTTGTTTACAGTTGTTTATCCCCTGCTTATTGCCTGAAGAAGTGGGCTGTGCCCGCGAAACACGTTGCATCTTTGGGGTATTTTCAATAAATGTGTATATCTATATATTTACAGTCCTTGGTGTCTGCTTTAATGGAGGCGAGTCCACCACTTCCTCCCAGCAATTTTTTTAAAATTTAATGTACTTTTATCCTTCTGGCGCCTATGTTCACCTACCAATACATGTTAAATTACGCACCACCCATATGGAGAGACACTCGGGTACCCAGAACAAGATTAAAATCCAACATTTCTGCCGGGGCATTAGATCAATGAAATGGAACTATGTTCCCATTCAAATCCAAAATAACAACCAGAGTGTCTTCATGTGCCTAATAACTTTTATTGATAACTAGAGTTGGGCCGAACCTCCGATTTTAGGTTCGCGAACCTGGTTCGCGAACTTCCACGGAAGGTTCGGTTCGCGTTAAAGTTCGCGAACCGCAATAGACTTCAATGGGGATGCGAACTTTGAAAAAAAAAATAATTATGCTGGCCACAAAAGTGATGGAAAAGATGTTTCAAGGGGTCTAACACCTGGAGGGGGGCATGGCGGAGTGGGATACATGCCAAAAGTCCCCGGGAAAAATCTGGATTTGACGCAAAGCAGCGTTTTAAGGGCAGAAATCACATTGAATGCTAAATGACAGGCCTAAAGTGCTTTCAAACATCTTGCATGTGTATACATCAATCAGGTAGTGTAATTAAGGTACTGCTTCACACTGACACACCAAACTCACCGTGTAACGCAGCGCAAACAGCTGTTTGTGTAGTGACGGCCGTGCTGGACTGGTGTGCACCATGGCGAGAGTGCAGGTTTTGGTGGCTTTACAGCCCATATGGTCGCCTGGCTGATGTAGCTGAATGACAGAACAGTGACTGTCCAGCTGATCAAATTTGGTCTGACCACAATGAGGCAACGACCTTATTATCGTGGGTGTGCCCCCCGAGACACTCATCTAGGCGCCGGTCATTGCTCCATTGTGATACGCAAGCCCCTTCACCACGGCAAGGTAATGATCACGAAGGGGAATGGGCGCATGTACATGCCTTTTCTTTTGTTGTTGCAGCTGCCCGCAGTGCAGCCAGAAAAATTAGGCAGTCATGTACACGCACCAGAAAAATTATTACAGCGGCCGCTGCTAGCAGCGGCCTAAAAAATTCAGCAATCCGCCTGGAGTCCCGGACCCTGTTGGTGGTGGCGGAGAAGGTAGTCAAGCGGCCTGCAGGCAGACATGCTGTGTGGAGGGACTGGGAGCGACTTAGTCTTCTTGGGGCAGGCCAGGCAGCCAGTCACACGGCATGCAGGCAGAGATGCTGTGTGTGCGGGGACTGACTTAGTCTTGGGGCGGGCAGCAGCCCTCCGGGATCCATGCCTCATTCATTTTGATAAAGGTGAGGTACTTAACACTTTTGTGACTTAGGCGACTTCTCTTCTCTGTGACAATGCCTCCAGCTGCGCTGAAGGTCCTTTCTGACAGGACGCTTGCGGCAGGGCAGGAGAGAAGTTGGATGGCAAATTGGGACAGCTCTGGCCACAGGTCAAGCCTGCGCACCCAGTAGTTCAAGGGTTCCTCATCGCTGTTCACAGCAGTGTCTACATCCACACTTAAGGCCAGGTAGTCGGCTACCTGCCGTTCCAGGCGTTGGTGGAGGGTGGATCCGGAAGGGCTACGGCGAGGCGTTGGACTAAGGAACGTCCGCATGTCCGACATCACCATGAGATCGCTGGAGCGTCCTGTCTTTGACTGCGTGGACACGAGAGGAGGATTAGTGGCAGTGGTACCTTGCTGGCGTTGTGCCGTCACATCACCCTTAAAGGCATTGTAAAGCATAGTTGACAGCTGGTTCTGCATGTGCTGCATCCTTTCCACCTTCCGGTGAGTTGGTAACAGGTCCGCCACTTTGTGCCTGTACCGAGGGTCTAGTAGTGTGGCCACCCAGTACAGCTCATTCCCCTTGAGGTTTTTTATACGGGGGTCCCTCAACAGGCAGGACAGCATAAAAGACGACATCTGCACAAAGTCGGATCCAGTACCCTCCATCTCCTCTTGCTCTTCCTCAGTGACGTCAGGTAAGTCAACCTCCTCTCCCCAGCCGCGAACAATACCACGGGAAGGTTGAGCAGCACAAGCCCCTTGCGATGCCTGCTGATGTTGTTCTCCTGCCGCTGTCCCCTCCTCCTCCTCCTCCCCCAAAGAAACACCTTGCTCATCATCCTCTGAGTCTGACTCGTCTTCTGCACACGACTTCTCTTCTTCCTCCTCCTCCCCCCTCTGTGCTGCCGCAGGTGTTGAGGAAACAGCTGGGTCTGATGAAAATTGGTCCCATGCCTGTTCCTGCCGTAACGGTTCCTGGTCACGCTCATTCACAGCTTCATCCGCCACTCTACGCACAGCACGCTCCAAGAAGTAAGCGTAGGGAATTAAGTCGCTGATGGTGCCCTCACTGCGGCTCACCAGGTTGGTCACCTCCTCAAACGGCCGCATGAGCCTGCATGCATTTTCCATCAGTATCCAGTTGTCGGGCCAGAACATCCCCATCTTCCCAGACTGTTTCATTCTACTGTAGTTGTAGAGGTAGTGGGTCACGGCTTTCTTCTGTTCTAGCAGGCGGGAGAACATGAGCAGGGTCGAGTTCCAGCGAGTCGGGCTATCGCAAATGAGGCGTCTCACCGGCATGTTGTTTTTGCGCTGAATTTCCGCAAAGCTTGCCATGGCTGTGTAAGACCGCCTCAAATGCCCACAGAACTTCCTGGCCTGTTTCAGGACATTCGCTAAGCCAGGGTACTTTGCCACAAATCTTTGAACCACTAGATTCATGACATGTGCCATGCAGGGTATGTGTGTCAGCTTCCCCATATGCAAAGCGGCAAGCAGATTGCTGCCGTTGTCGCACACCACGTTGCCTATCTCCAGGTGGTGCGGGGTCAGCCACTCATCCACCTGTTTCTTAAGAGCAGCCAGGAGAGCTGCTCCAGTGTGACTCTCCGCTTTGAGACAAGACATGTCTAAGATGGCGTGACAGCGTCGTACCTGGCATGCAGCATAGGCCCTGCGGAGCTGGGGCTGTGTAGCTGGAGAGGAGAACTGCCACTCAGCCAAGGAGGAGGAGGACAGCGAAGAGCATGTAGCAGGAGGAGAGGAGGTGGCAGGAGGCCTGCCTGCAAGCCGTGGAGGTGTCACAATTTGGTCCGCTGCGCCCTGCTTGCCATCGTTCACCACCAGGTTCACCCAATGGGCTGTGTAGGTAATGTAGCGGCCCTGCCCGTGCTTGGCAGACCAGGCATCCGTGGTCAGGTGTACCCTTGACCCAACGCTCTTCGCAAGAGATGACACCACTTGCCTCTCAACTTCACGGTGCAGTTGGGGTATGGCCTTTCTTGAAAAATAAGTGCGGCCTGGCATCTTCCACTGCGGTGTTCCGATGGCCACAAATTTACGAAAGGCCTCAGAGTCCACCAGCCGGTATGGTAACAGCTGCCGAGCTAACAGTTCCGCCACGCCAGCTGTCAGACGCCGGGCAAGGGGGTGACTGGCCGAAATTGGCTTCTTCCGCTCAAACATTTCCTTCACGGACACCTGACTGCTGCTGTGGGCAGAGGAGCAGGAACCGCTCAAGGGCAGAGGCGGAGTGGAGGAGGGTGCCTGTGAAGGTGGAAGGGAGAAAGCGGCAGAAGCAGAAAATGCACCTGATGGAGGAGGAAGAGGAGAAGGAGGGTGGCTTTGCTTTTGTGTGCTGCTGCTGCTTTTGCTCAGGTGGCCATCCCATTGCTGTTTGTGCCTTTTCTCCAGGTGCCTTCGTAAGGCACTTGTCCCTACGTGAGTGTTGGCCTTTCCACGGCTCAATTTTTGTTGGCAGAGCGAACAGATGGCTTTGGTCCGATCTGAGGCACACACATTAAAACATTTCCACACCGCTGAGCCACCCTGGGATGTGGGCACTATGGGGACCTCAGCAGCTGATGCGCAAGTTGGCTGGCTGTACATAGGTGGCGATACATGCTGCCGGACTCTGCCACCAGCTGTTTCTGACGAAGAGCTGCCCCAGCTTCTTTCAGCAACTTCTCTCCTCCTACTACTCTCTGACTCCCCCTCTGAACTGTCCCCCTCTTCATCTCCTCTATTGGGAACATACAGAGGATCCCTATTACCGTCATCATCGTAGTCATCCTGCCCAGCTTCGCTTGCCTCAGACGAATCCAAACTTGCACCATCAGTAGGTCCTTCATCCTCCTGACACGTTACATCCATAGTGTTGCCGCGTAACTCAGACATATTAGCTGGTGAAAATTCATCTGGCTGTAACAACAATGGCTGTGCATCAGTGATTTCAACACTAAATAATTCTTGCGAAGTGTCAAATGCAGCGGAAGTGGTGCTAGTAGTAGCGCTGGTGGCTGAGCAAGATAAGGTGTTCTGTGTCGCTAAATACTCAACCACGTCCTGACAATCTTGGGAGGTGATGGGACGTGCCTTCTTCCGAGCACTGTACTGTGGGCCAGGTCCACACGAAATTACATTTACACGACCTCGCGCAGACCTGCCGGGTGGCCTTCCTCTGGCTCTGGCACTACCTCTTCCTCTACCTGTTTTGTCCATATCGGGTATGCACGGAGTGGTATATCACACTGCGTGCACTCACGTAGGTAGGTGGGTTCACTTAACTGCACAGGTATGCGCACTGATGCGGTGGGTTCACTAAACAGAACAGGTATACAGTGGCGGGTTCACAGAACACAACAGGTATGCAGTGGCGGGTTCACTGAACAGGTATACAGTGGCGGGTCCACTGAACAGAACAGGTATGCAGTGGCGGGTTCACTAAACAGAACAGGTATACAGTGGCGGGTTCACTAAACAGAACAGGTATACAGTGGCGGGTTCACAGAACAGGTATGCAGTGGCAGGTTCACTGAACACAACAGGTATGCAGTGGCGGGTTCACTGATCAGGTATACAGTGGCGGGTCCACTGAACAGAACAGGTATGCAGTGGCGGGTTCACTAAACAGAACAGGTATACAGTGGCGGGTTCACTAAACAGAACAGGTATACAGTGGCGGGTTCACTAAACAGAAAAGGTATACAGTGGCGGGTTCACAGAACAGGTATGCAGTGGCAGGTTCACTGAACACAACAGGTATGCAGTGGCGGGTTCACTGAACAGGTATACAGTGGCGGGTCCACTGAACAGAACAGGTATGCAGTGGCGGGTTCACTAAACAGAACAAGTATACAGTGGCGGGTTCACTAAACAGAACAGGTATACAGTGGCGGGTTCACAGAACACAACAGGTATGCAGTGGCGGGTTCACTGAACAGGTATACAGTGGCGGGTCCACTGAACAGAACAGGTATGCAGTGGCGGGTTCACTAAACAGAACAGGTATACAGTGGCGGGTTCACTAAACAGAACAGGTATACAGTGGCGGGTTCACAGAACAGGTATGCAGTGGCAGGTTCACTGAACACAACAGGTATGCAGTGGCGGGTTCACTGATCAGGTATACAGTGGCGGGTCCACTGAACAGAACAGGTATGCAGTGGCGGGTTCACTAAACAGAACAGGTATACAGTGGCGGGTTCACTAAACAGAACAGGTATACAGTGGCGGGTTCACTAAACAGAACAGGTATACAGTGGCGGGTTCACAGAACAGGTATGCAGTGGCAGGTTCACTGAACACAACAGGTATGCAGTGGCGGGTTCACTGAACAGGTATACAGTGGCGGGTCCACTGAACAGAACAGGTATGCAGTGGCGGGTTCACTAAACAGAACAAGTATACAGTGGCGGGTTCACTAAACAGAACAGGTATACAGTGGCGGGTTCACAGAACAGGTATGCAGTGGCAGGTTCACTGAACACAACAGGTATGCAGTGGCGGGTTCACTGAACAGGTATACAGTGGCGGGTCCACTGAACAGAACAGGTATGCAGTGGCGGGTTCACTAAACAGAACAGGTATACAGTGGCGGGTTCACCAAACAGAACAGGTATACAGTGGCGGGTTCACAGAACAGGTATGCAGTGGCAGGTTCACTGAACACAACAGGTATGCAGTGGCGGGTTCACTGAACAGGTATACAGTGGCGGGTCCACTGAACAGAACAGGTATGCAGTGGCGGGTTCACTAAACAGAACAGGTATATAGTGGCGGGTTCACTAAACAGAACAGGTATACAGTGGCGGGTTCACAGAACAGGTATGCAGTGGCAGGTTCACTGAACACAACAGGTATGCAGTGGCGGGTTCACTGAACAGGTATACAGTGGCGGGTCCACTGAACAGAACAGGTATGCAGTGGCGGGTTCACTAAACAGAACAGGTATACAGTGGCGGGTTCACTAAACAGAACAGGTATACAGTGGCGGGTTCACTAAACAGAACAGGTATACAGTGGCGGGTTCACAGAACAGGTATGCAGTGGCAGGTTCACTGAACACAATAGGTATGCAGTGGCGGGTTCACTGAACAGGTATACAGTGGCGGGTCCACTGAACAGAACAGGTATGCAGTGGCGGGGTCACTAAACAGAACAGGTATACAGTGGCGGGTTCACTAAACAGAACAGGTATACAGTGGCGGGTTCACTAAACAGAACTGGTATACAGTGGCGGGTTCACAGAACAGGTTAGCAGTGGCAGGTTCACTGAACACAACAGGTATGCAGTGGCGGGTTCACTGAACAGGTATACAGTGGCGGGTCCACTGAACAGAACAGGTATGCAGTGGCGGGTTCACTAAACAGAACAGGTATACAGTGGCGGGTTCACTAAACAGAACAGGTATACAGTGGCGGGTTCACAGAACAGGTATGCAGTGGCAGGTTCACTGAACACAACAGGTATGCAGTGGCGGGTTCACTGAACAGGTATACAGTGGCGGGGCCACTGAACAGAACAGGTATGCAGTGGCGGGTTCACTAAACAGAACAGGTATACAGTGGCGGGTTCACTAAACAGAACAGGTATACAGTGGCGGGTTCACAGAACAGGTATGCAGTGGCAGGTTCACTGAACACAACAGGTATGCAGTGGCGGGTTCACTGAACAGGTATACAGTGGCGGGTCCACTGAACAGAACAGGTATGCAGTGGCGGGTTCACTAAACAGAACAGGTATACAGTGGCGGGTTCACTAAACAGAACAGGTATACAGTGGCGGGTTCACTAAACAGAACAGGTATACAGTGGCGGGTTCACAGAACAGGTATGCAGTGGCAGGTTCACTGAACACAACAGGTATGCAGTGGCGGGTTCACTGAACAGGTATACAGTGGCGGGTCCACTGAACAGAACAGGTATGCAGTGGCGGGTTCACTAAACAGAACAGGTATACAGTGGCGGGTTCACTAAACAGAACAGGTATACAGTGGCGGGTTCACAGAACAGGTATGCAGTGGCAGGTTCACTGAACACAACAGGTATGCAGTGGCGGGTTCACTGAACAGGTATACAGTGGCGGGTCCACTGAACAGAACAGGTATGCAGTGGCGGGTTCACTGAACAGGTATACAGTGGCGGGTCCACTGAACAGAACAGGTATGCAGTGGCGGGTTCACTGAACAGGTATGCAGTGGTGGGTTCACAGAACAGGTATGCAGTGGTGGGTTCACAGCACAGGTATGCAGTGGTGGGTTCAATGAACAGGTATACAGTGGTGGGTCCACTGAACAGAACAGGTATGCAGTGGCAGGTTCACTGAACAGGTATGCAGTGGTGGGTTCACAGCACAGGTATGCAGTGGTGGGTTCACAGCACAGGTATGCAGTGGTGGGTTCACAGCACAGGTATGCAGTGGTGGGTTCACAGCACAGGTATGCAGTGGTGGGTTCACAGAACAGGTATGCAGCCAGACAGGAACAAGTTAAGCCTAACTTATCTTTCCCTGAGAGACAGTCTGCAGCAGCTCGCCCTACTCTCACTAACGCAGGCAGCACACGAGTGACCGTAATGGCCGCCGCTGCCTGCCTTATATAAGGGGGGGTGGGGCTCCAGGGGCTAGTTTAGCCTAATTGGCTACACTGGGCCTGCTGACTGTGATGTAGAGGGTCAAAGTTGACCCTCCATGTGCATTATGGGGCGAACCGAACTTCCGCAAAGGTTCGCCTGCGGGACGCGAACGCGAACCACTGAAGTTCGCATGGAACCGTTCGCAGGCGAACCGTTCAGCCCAACTCTATTGATAACCTGCGTAATTTTAGTACAAAAGGTGGTTCACACAACATCTAAAATTTTAGATGTTGTGTGAACCACCTTTTGTACTAAAATTACGCAGGTTATCAATAAAAGTTATTAAGCACATGAAGATGGCTTCTTATCAGAGGCCACGGCCTTTCTGACAAAAAAAGTTTCCCATCCTCCTTATGCTTCCTGGAAGCGAGCACTTCACTTCCAGGGCTAAAAAAAAAAATCTCACTATGGCCAAATAGTAAAACTACATCTACATACAATTTTTAATAAAATAAACCCACATTATTACATTTAAAATTAACTGTTTACCTCACACACCCAAAATTACCCAAATACAATTTGTAATGGAAAACAAACAAACCATAAATAGTTACCTAAGGGTCTGATCTTTTTTTTTAATATGCATGTGAAGAGGGTTTATTGCAAACATTTTTTAAATTATAAGATTGTAAATAGTGATGGTTGCAAAACTGAAAAAAATGCACCTTTATTTTCAAATAAAATATTGACACCATGCATTAGGGACATAATTTAACCACTTCGCCATATCTGGACGCATATATCCGTCCAGATAGGCAGTGGTGCTGCAGCCGTGTGGTGCGCGCGATCGGGCGCGCGCCCGCGCGCGCTCCCGCTGCCTCCCGCTGCCCCCCCCGATCAGTGAATGGGAATATAATTCCCATTCACCGATCTAAGTCCCCGGCAGAAATACCGACGCTTTCTCATCAGAGGGCGTGGTATTTCTGCCCCCAGGAAACTTCTTCTCTTCTTTTTAGTTCCTAGATGCGACATCGTTCGCATCTAGGAATTTTTTGAATGTATAGTAAACTGCACCCACATACCTGTATTGAATAAAAAATACATTACATTACATCTAAAATTGGCTATTTACCTCCCAAACTAAAATTACCCAAATACATTTTTGTATTAAAAAAAAAAATAAAAAAAATTAAATTAAAAAAAAAAAAAACTACGTAAATAGTTACCTAAGGGTCTGAACTTTTTAAATATACATGTCAAGAGAGTATCTTATTAAATGTTTTAAAATTATAAGCTTATAAATAGTGATGGACGCAAATTGAAAAAATGCACCTTTATTTCTAAATAAAATATCGGCGCCTTAAATTGTGATAGGGATGTAATTTAAATGGTGTAATAAGCGGGACAAATGGGCACATAAAATGCATGGGTTTTAATTACTGTAGCATGTATTAATTTTAACCTATTTTGGTTCCTGGACGTAGTTTCTACGTCCAGGAACCATGCGCGCTACCGCGCGCCCCCGCGGCCGATCGTGCGCGTGCACGCGCACTCCCGGCCGTGGATTCGGTAGCCAAGGAATCAATGCATCGGGCTACGGAGCCCGATCATTGATTCCTCTTCCCCGCTGAAAAAGCGACAGCTTCTCTCGGAAGCTGCGCCTTTTCTGGCCGTTCCCTCTGCGATGAGTCACTCTAAGCGCGTGCTACGCTTAGAGTGACGTCATGTAAACAAACTCATGGCCGCCATCTTGTGGCCAAAAAGTAATACTACACCTGAAAAAAAAAAAACAGAATTAACACACATTTACATTATATATCTATTGTTTACCTCCCACCCTCCCAAAAGTACCCTAATAAAATTTTTAGTATAAAAAAAACAAAAACATTACAATAAAAAAAAAACCATGTAAATATTTACCTAAGGGTCTAAACTTTTTAAATATCAATGTAAAGATGAAATATTTCTATATTTTTTTTATTTTAAACTTGTAAATAGTGATAGATGCAAAATGGAAAAAATGCACCTTTATTTCCAAATAAAATATTGTCGCCATACATTGTGATAGGGACATAATTTTAATGGTGTAATAACCGGGACATATGGGCATATACAATACGTGAGTTTTAATTATGGAGGCATGTATTATTTTAAAACTATAATGGCTGAAAACTGAGAAATAATGAATTTTTCCATTTTTTCTTATTCTTCCTGTTAAAATGCATTTACAGTAAAGTGGCTCTTAGCAAAATGTACCCCCCAAAGAAAGCCTAATTGGTGGCGGAAAAAACAAGATATAGATCAGTGCATTGTGATAAGTAGTGATAAAGTTATAGGCTAATGAATGGGAAGTGAACATTTCTCACGTGAAAACGACGGAACCTGAATGGGTTAAACTATAATGGCCAAAAACTGAGAAATAATGATTTTTTTCCATTTCTATCTTAATCTTCCTGTTAAAATGTATTTACAGTAAAGTGGCTCTTAGCAAAATGTACTACCTAAAGAAAGCCTAATTAGTGGCGGAAAAAACGAGATATAGATCAATTAATTTTGATAAGTAGCGATAAAGTTATTAGCGAATGAATGGGAGGTGAACATTGCTCGGATGCATAAGATTTTCGAAGCTGTAGGCTGAAGTGGTTAAATGGTGTAATAACTGGGACAAATGGGCAAATAAAATACATAGGTTTTAATTATGATAGCATGTATTATTTTAAAGCTATAATGGCCAAAAACTGAGAAATAATGATTTTTTTCCTTAATATTCCTGTTAAAATGCATTTAGAAAAAAATAATTCTTAGCAAAATGTACCACCCATAGAAAGCTTAATTAGTGGTGGGAAAAAACAAGATATAGATCAATTCATGGTGATAATTAGTGATAAAGTTATTGGCGAATTAATGGGAGGTGAAAATGGCTCGGATGCATAAGATGAAAAATACCTGGGGCTGAAATGGTTAAACTTATATATGTCAAACTTATATATGTTAAAAAAATGTTTACGCTTTTGACTCATTTTTTTTTTATCCTATGTTACATAAACTATAGACAATCATATTCTAATTTATATTACACAAAACAAAATAGAGGATAAAGGTTAGGCACCCCCAGGGGGATTAAGGTTAGACACTAACCGGGAGGGGTTAAGGATATGCACCACCAGGGGGTAAGGTTAGGCACCAACAAAGGAGGGTTTTAAGTGAGAGTAGGGAGAGGTTAGGTTATAGTAATATATCGAGATATTTCACTATATGGATGACGTAGTACAATAATGGTAAATTAAATACAATTGTATCACTTTTAATCACTTTTACTGGTGCCCATTTAACTAAACGTAAAAATAGAGGTTACAGTGGGGAATAGTATAAAATCAGTATTATGAACAATATATTCTGGCACCAATTTTACTAAACACACCCTCTCCTGGTTCACTCCCTGTGGCCAAGCTGTGTTCAAACCATGGGTTTGAAACCAGAGGAGCAGGACAGTATGTAGCAGCTGCAGAAATAGAGAGGTCAATGATTTTGGACACCCATTATCGGCAGAAGTTTGGGCACCACACAGGCACCCATTCAAATTTAAACTTTAAAGGATAATTTGGGTGCCTGTGGGTTGGTGGGTTTATTCTCATTTTTTCTGCAGATTGCCATCGAGGTTGCAGGTAAGGTTAGCCGGGGGGGGGGAGTGTGTAAGGTTAGCCATGAAGAGGGGGGGTAAGCAGCTAAGGTTAGCCATGGGCTTAGGTGGTTAAGCTTAGCCATGGGGTTAGGTGGTTAAAGTTAGCAGTGGGATAGGTAGTTAAGGTTAGCTGTGAGGTTAGGTGGTTAGGGTTAGGTAGGGGTGGGACGACGAATCCTGCGAATCCACGAATCCCTCGAATATTAGGAAATATTCGAGATTCGTGGATTCGAATCCCAACGCCATTTTCCACTACACGAATACGCCGAATCCCGACGCTGCATCGCCGCGCATCCGCCGCTCGCACTCGTCCTCCTCCGACCCCCCCACGCCTCCTCCGCCCGCCCACATACTGTATCAACTCACCTATCCATAGCGGAGCGCAGAGCGGCAGACCTCTCGCTGACTTCCTGGTTCCCCCTAGTGACCGGCTCTTACAATGACGTCATCAGTAAGAGCCGGTCCGGCCACTAGAGGGAACAGGGAAGTAACGAAGAGGTCTGCCACTCTGCGCTCCACGGGAAAGGTGAGTAGATTCTTATGCAGGGGTGAGCGGAGGAGGCACGGGGGATGGAGGGGGTCGTGGGGGGGTTGGCGGTAAGCAGAGGAGGCACGGGGGGGGGGGGGGTTCTACCTACCTACCTACAGGCCTCAATACCTACCTACCCACCTACCTACAGGCCCCCTATACGTACCTACCTACCTAAAGGCACCTATACCTACCTACCTACCTACCTACCGGACACTATACCTACCTACCTACAGGCAACTATACCTACCTACAGGCCACTATACCTACCTACCTACCGGCCACTATCCTTACCTACCTACCTACAGGCCGCTATACCTACCTACCTACAGGCCCCTATACCTACCTAAAGGCCCCCTATACCTACCTAAAGGCCCCTATAGCTACCTAAAGGCCCCTATACCTACCTACCTACCTACAGGCCACTATACCTACCTACAGGCCTCAATACCTACCTACCCCCATACCTACAGGCCCCCTATACGTACCTATCTACCTAAAGGCACCTATACCTGCCTACCTACATACCTACCTATACTTAAGGCCCTATATCCTGCTACCTATACTGAAGGTCCCTTTACCTACCTACCTACCTACCTAAAGGCCCCTATACCTACCTACCTACATACCTACCTATACTTAAGGCCCTATACCCTGCTACCTATACTGAAGGTCCCTTTACCTACCTACCTACCTACCTACCTAAAGGCCCCTATACCTACCGACCTACATACCTACCTATACTTAAGGCCCTATACCCTGCTACCTATACTGAAGGTCCCTTTACCTACCTACCTAAAGGCCCCTATACCTACCTACATACCTACCTATAATTAAGGCCCTATACCCTGTTACCTATACTGAAGGTCCCTTTACCTACCTACCTACCTAAAGGCCCCTATACCTACCTACCTACCACCTACCTATACTTAAGGCCCTATACCCAGCTACCTATACTGAAGGTCCCTTTACCTACCTACCTACCTATACTGAAGGCACATGTACCTTACTACCTATACTGAAGGCCCCTATGCCTAGCTACCTACCTATACTGAAGGCACATATACCCTGCTACCTATACTGAAGGCACATATACCCTGCTACCTATACTGAAGGCCCCTATACCTAGTTGCAAGCAAATATGTGAGTCATCCAATGTTGTATACATGATACGCTGCATGAAATGCTCCTCAAAAGGAATCGATATAGGAGAAACAGGACAAAAACTGCGCATAAGAATGAACCATCCCCGCTTTAAAATTAATGAGGGTAAAATGGACACACCGGTTGGCCAACACTTCTGTGAACCAGGACACAGCATGCAAGATCTCAAAGTACTTATTCTTAAGGGCAACTTCAAAAATGAACAAGCAAGAAAGATTTCTGAGTACAAATGTATGAAGATGTTTAAGACATTAACAGAGGGTTTAAATTGTGGAATGGGATTCATGACTCCTTATGCAACATGATTTACTTGGCTTCAAGATCTTCAGAAACCTGCTAGATTTCATGTTTGCTTGCATGAGCTCACTGGCTCCAGCCTGCTGATCACCTGACATCTAGCTGCTAAACAGTGACCAGACTGTCATCTTTGTGTTTACTATTTACCTGCATCAGTGTTTTACTTCAGCTAACATCTGGAAATATGCCTGAAGAAGTGGACTAGATCCCAGAAAGCTTGCATTATTTAACTTTATCAGTTAGCCATTAAAAGGTATTACTTTTACAAGACTTTGTTTTTTCCCCTGTACATGTGAAAAACCCCTGTACATGTGAAAAATTGTAAGAACTGAACAATACATAATAGATTAGTAGAAAGAATGCAGAGATTTGGTCTATTATCCTTTCAGACTGTAGCCCATGACACAGTGTCTTTACAAAAGCTTATTATTGAAGAATTAGTACTTACAAAAAACATGAATTTCTTTTCTTTTTTTCTTATTTTCCTAAAACACAACAGAATTTCTAAATAACAGATCTGAGATTAAGGCCTCGATTCATCAAGACTTATCGAATTGGTTAACGACAGTTTGGTAAAATACCGAATTCGTTAAGTTGATTTCAGGATTCATCAAGTTTATCTACAGCTGTTAGCGAGCATTCGGTAATAATTCGGTAATCATTCGTTAGTGATGCGTTAAAACGGAAGAAAGTGCAATTCATGAAAATGAAAGTGGGTGTGGTTTATCGTTAAATTTAGGATCAGTTATCTCCTTCACTGCTCTGTCGTTATTCCTGTCAGATCATTGCTGACAGAGAAGATGGAGCCATTTGAAGTGGTTATGTATCAGCTGAGAGTGATTCAAAGGTGCAGAAGGGCAAGAATAAGGTCTAGAACTATATCAATTTGCAAGAGAATAGATTTATTTGCTATAACAGGACATCTGCATTTCTCTTGAATCATCTTGTAAGAGAACACAGGCAGTGCCAGGGTTAACTAATTTGCTAGCTGCACTATATTTTTTTTAGAAAAGGCTCCGATCAAATAGTGGGATTGTCCCAAGCCACTTCCAGAATCCTGGTCCAGGTGTTAAGCCCTATTCAGAATGTTACTACGTAGTGTTCAAAGGACTGCCTTTTACCCACAATTCCATGGGAATCTTATGGCCTTGTGTTAAATTACCGCTGTAAAATGGAAATATCGACACGTTACCGAATGGTTACCGAATTGTTATCGAATTCACACCGAATGAGGAAAAACCTTGATGAATACAACTACAAATCGCTAAACTTCGAATTCGGTAAGTTAACAAACTGGAAAAAGTTATCTCAAAGAGAATGATGAATCGAGGCCATCATCTCTCCATAGATATTCTTCTTTAGCATAACATATTGCTATCACATATTTCTGTTTGTGGTGTAACAGTTGCAATGCTTTGTAAGTTAACACCTTTTTTTCACTGAAGCATTGGACATTTGCATTACGGCTTTCACATTTGAAAGCAGCTACACAGCTTTCTTGGAATTAAACAAAATAAGCTTTAGACACCTGACTGGAAATGCATTAAACATGACCTTGCATAAAACATTGGCCTTGAAAACATGACAATAAGTCAATAACATATTTTTTTAAATTCATCATCCAACTTCTAATGCATCCTGTTAACATTTCTCTTGTGCTCTGTGTTTATATTTATATTGCTAAATAACCATACATGTTTTTAGAAATAGTATAACAGAAACATGTATGTTTTCTAATATAAACAGTAACTATAGACTGGCACTGAAGACTAACATTTTGTATGGTGAACGTACAGATCTCTTTCAACATACAGAATAACTAATAGCAAAGCCATTTACTTTTTACTTTATTTATTTAAGTACAGTGGGATGCGAAAGTTTGGGCAACCTTGTTAATCGTCATGATTTTCCTGTATAAATTGTTGGTTGTTACGATAAAAAATGTCAGTTAAATATATCATATAGGGGGGACACACAGTGATATTTAAAAAGTGAAATTAAGTTTATTGGATTTACAGAAAGTGTGCAATAATTGTTTAAATAAAATTAGGCAGGTGCATAAATGTGGGCACTGTTGTCATTTTATTGAATCCAAAATCTTTAGAACTAATTATTGGAACTCAAATGGCTTGGTAAGATCAGTGACCCCTGACCCACATACACAGGTGAATCCAGTTATGAGAAAGAGTATTTAAGGGGGTCAACTGTAAATTTCCCTCCCCTTTTCATTTTCTCTGAAGAGTAGTAACACAGGGGTTTCAAAATAACTCTCAAATGACCTGGAGTCAAAGATTCTTCATCATCTTGGTTTAGGGGAAGGATACAGAAAGCTGTCTCAGAGATTTCAGCTGTCTGTTTCCACAGTTAGGAACATATTGAGGAAATTGAAGACCACAAGCTTAGTTCAAGTTAAAGCTCGAAGTGGCAGGCCAAGAAAAATCTCAGATAGACAGAAGAGATGAATGGTGAGAACAGTCAGAGTCAACTCACAGACCAGCACCAAAGACCTACAACATCATCTTGCTGCAGATGGAGTCACTGTGCATCATTCACCCATTCGGCACACTTTACACAAGGAGACGCTGTATGGGAGAGTAATGCAGCGGAGGCCTTTCTCCGCCCACAGCACAAACAGAGCTGCTTGAGGTATGGTAAAGCACATTTGGACAAGCCAGCTTTATTTTGGAATAAGGTGCTGTGGACTGGTGAAACTAAAATTGAGTAATTTGGGCATAACAAGGGGCGGTATGCAGGGAGAAACAAGAACACGGCATTCCAAGAAAACACCTGCTACCTACAGTAAAATATGGTGGTGGTTTCATCATGCTGTCGGGCTATGTGGCCAGTGCAGGGACTGGGAATCTTGTCAAAGTTGAAGGACGCACTCAGTATCAGCAGATTCTGGAGACCAATGTCCAGGAATCAGTGACAAAGCTGAAGATGCGCTGGGGCTGGATCTTTCAACAAGACAAATATCCTAAACACTGGTCAAAATCCACTAAGGCAGTCATGCAGAGGAACAAGTACAATGTTCTGGAATGGCCATCTCAGTCCCCAGACCTAAATATAATTGAAAATCTGTGTGTCAGGATCTCTGCTGTAGCATTTTCTGTCGGTTGCAGTTGAACTGCAGTCGGGAAGTTCTAACGTATCTGCTTGCATTCATTTGCTCAGTTTGGATTGCATTCGCAATAAGTCTCATTGTCATTTGCAATCACTCTGCAGTTCAGAGCAGCTCAGGATGCTGTCATGATTCCACCTATTGCTTGCTGCAGTTGAACTGCATTTAGAGAGCCCTGGATTTCTTACATACATGTTGTTGCATAATATTGCATGTGTTTGTTATGAGAGTCCTTTCCATTCACAGTCAGCTAGCAGCTTTCAATCAGACTAGTTCAGGATTGACTAATTACCATTCAGCTGTGTGGGAATTTGCATGCCTCCATCCATTGGCTGATGTTCACATAAGAGTCTGCCTCCCATTTCAGACTCCACCCAACATAGCGTTCAGCTCCCTGAGTTGTTGCTGGGTCCATGCTGTGAAAATATTGTATATTGCCTTGCTTTGTATTTCCCTGCCTGTTTGCTCTACCCGCGGGGGTCAGTGAAGTCCACTATCCTGCTAGTTGGAGACTGCCTTCACCAACCTGGGGACTGATAGTTATCCTGCTTGCCTTGTTCCTGAGGAGGTAACTGAAGCAGCGGTTGCCATTAGTAATGCTCCTACCTGTTTGTCTTGTCTATGTCAGTGTAAATGTTTGCCGTAGCTGGGGGAGCGACTAGATTGGCAAAGCATTCCGTCTGTCTCTCTGTTGTCTTTCTTGTTACTCAGTCACAGGTTCAGGCGGCAGTTGGCCTGAGCAACCAATGTATCTTGTCCGCTAACAGTCAGTCTGTCTGTCTGTTGATTGTCTTGTTACTCAGCCTGAGGCTTAGTGCAGCATCGCACTAAGCACCCATTGAGTCTTGTTATTTGTTGCGGTATTGGAAGCCCAGAGCAGCGGTTGCTCTGGGCAATCTTGCTCCTTTTTCATTACTCCTGTGACAACCCGTGTAGCCTCTTCCATCATCCAGCTACATATCCTTGTTGTCTGGTGGTACTTTGGCTTTCTTGCCCTCAGCTGCTATACCTTGCACCTTAAAGCCCTGTGTGTAACCAAAGTCGGGCAGGTGTTGCTCTTAACCTCCTGTTCAAGCGGGGATGCACCACATAGGTGAAGAAGGTGGTGGCAGATTGGCGCATAGCAGCTGAAAAGAAAGCAGGAGATCTGCCAGACATTACACTGTGGTGTAAGTTAAAGAGAGCTGTCTATGCTCGGAAGCCATCAAACCTGAATGAACTAGAGATGTTTAGTAAAGAGGAATGGTCCAAAATACCTTCAACCAGAATCCAGACTCTCATTGGAACCTACCTATAGGAAGTATTTAGAGGCTATAATTTCTGCAAATGGAGGATCTACTAAATATTGATTTAATTTATTTTTTGTGGTGCTCACATTTATGCACCTGCCTAATTTTGTTTAAACAATTATTGCACACTTTCTGTAAATCCAATAAACTTATTTCCACTTCTCAAATATCACTGTGTGTGTCTCTTATATCAGAGGTCCCCAACCTGGGGGCCGCGGCCCCCTGGTGGTCCGTGGGCAAATTTCTGGGGGGCCTCAGCGGATCTGGCCTTTCTTCCTCTCCCCCCGCCGCCGCCGCTCCTGTTACCTTATGAGAGGCGGCCGCTTCCTCCCTTATATTCCCCATAGCCCCTATCCTATCTCGTATTACAGCAGCGCTTCCTGTGCGGCTGCTGTAAGGAGGGAAGGAGGAGGGGCAGTGGTTCCCATGGTAACGGCGATCACCGCTACAGGAAGCCGCTGCCCTGCTTCCTTCCCTTCTTTACAGCAGCCGCGCGGGAAGCGCTGCTGTATTACGAGATGCTGCAACCGAGGAGAGGAGCGCCTGGGGGAATATAAGGAAGGAAGCGACCGCCCGCTCATAAGGTAACAGGAGCGGCGGACGCGGGGGTGGGGGAGAGGGAACCTATCCTAGCTACACTGGGGCACTATACTGGGGTAACTACTGGATACACTGGGCTAACTGTACTGGTGACACTGGGGCAGCTATACTGTGGTAACTACTGTATACTTGCTATACTGGGCTAACTGTACTAGCTATACCGGGTTAACTGTACTTGCTATACTGGGGTAACTGTACTTGCTATACTGGGGTAACTACTGGCTATACTGGAGTAACTGTACTGGCTATACTGGGCTAACTAAACTTCCTACATTGGTCTAACTATACTAGCTATACTGGGCTAACTGTACTAGCTATACTGGGCTAACTGTACTAGCTATACTGGGCTAACTGTACTAGCTATACTGGACTAACTGTACTAGCTATACTGGGCTAACTGTACTAGCTATACTGGGCTAACTGTACTAGCTATACTGGGCTAACTGTACTTGCTATACCGGGCTAACTATACTTGCTATACTGTGGTAACTGCTGCCGCCACTAGCCGCGACCCTCCAACACCCCCAATACCCCCCCCCCCCCCTGTGTTTTGGTCGGGACAGTGGGCCCCGGGCTCAAAAAGGTTGGGGACCCCTGTCCTATATGATATATTTAACTGACATTTTTTATCATAACAACCAACGATTTATACAGGAAAATCAGGAAGTTTAACAATGTTGCCCAAACTTTTGCATCCCATTGTATTTATATAGAGTCAACATATTACACAACACTGTACAGAGTATATTGTCTTGTCACGAACTGTCACTCAGAGGGGCTCACAATCTAGTCCCTATCATAGCAATATGTCTATATATGTATTGTGTAGTGTAGGTATGTCAAACCAGTCCTACGAGGGCCGAGATCCTCATACATTTTTGATACAGCTCAAATAAATTGATGGGTCTGAATCAGGAAAGGTGTGGTCCATCAGGTAGAACACATGCCTTTCTTTCTCAGTCCATCCTAAACACTGGCATGAATCTGGCCCTCCAGGCCTGGAGTTCGGCACATGGGGTGTAGTGTATGCATCGTAATCTAGGGCCAATTTAGAGGGAAGCCAATTAACTTATCTGTATGTTTTTGGGATGTGGGAGGAAAACATAGTGCCCGGAGGAAACCCACACAGACACGAGAAGAGCATTCAAACTCCTTGCAGATGTTGACCTTGCTGGGATTCAAACCCAGGACTCAGTGCTGCAAGGTGAGAGTGCTAACCACTACACCACCTAATTTCTGGATCAGCTTCCTTATCTGACACATCTATTGACAGCCACAAATAGTAGTGGTCGCCCCAAGTTCATTGCTTAGGGATAACATTTGATTCAGCTCTCTTATTCAGATATTGCATTAACAAATGATCCCCCTCACTTCATATCCTTACTAATGCAGATGACAACTCAAATCCTAGTGCATCTAGTGCAGCACCCTCCTCTGCGGTCTATCAATGAATTAGTCTATCCTGCTCCTCCTCATCTCTGTCAGTCCTTTAACTGGTTGCCTGTTTAATACTGGATCCAGTATGAGCTTCTAACTCTTACCTACCAAGCTGTCTCAATCTAGCTCCACCATACATCAATACACTAATTTTCAGATAACATCCCAAAAGTAACCTCTGCTTTTCTATTTTTTATCCACTCTTGTAACCTCTTTTTTATTGCAGATACAAAGTTTCTCGCATGTTGAAGTGAAGGTGAATAACTGATGGGATAAACAACCAAGCTGATCAAATGGCAACAGTTTATCCCATCAGCATTGCAACTGTTACATCACAAACAGAAAGTCAAATGGTTCAACTGTACCATTTGACTTGAGGAAGCAGGTGAAAAACCTGTGACCCATGTTGTCTTTAAGGCCCCGTTCACACTGCACGCGTTTCCGTCCGAGTTTCGGGAACGCGTGCAGGAGGCCAACATGCACGACATCAGACAGTGCATAGACTGCACTGTCTGATGTTCACACTGCATGCGTTCCGGACCTGTGCGGTCCAGGACCGCATGCTGCACGCATTTTTTCCCAAAACGCGCGGCTGTCCCATTCACTTTAAGTGAATGGGATCAGCCAGGCAACGCATACAGACGCAGATGGCGTGCGTTCATATGCATTGCATTCCGAACGCATGGCTGTCCGCATTCGTAATGTGAACGGGGCCTTAGTGCCCAGTAAATTGAGTACATTTAACCACTTCACCCCAAAGATGTTTTTACCCTAACGGACAAGAACGATTTTCCCCTTTCAGTGCTCATCCCTTTAATTTGCCGATAGCGTAATCACTACTAATCACAATAAAATGATCTATATCTTGATTTTTTCACCACCAATTGGGCTTTTTGGGGTTGATATTTGTTTTCAGTAATTACTTTATTTTCTATGCATTTTAAAGGGAAAAACAATGAAAAAATGAAAAAATACACTATTTTTTTTCCAATTTCATCCCCTATAGTTTTAATATTAACACTGCTACTGTGCATAAAACCCACACATTTTATTTGCCTATTTGTTCTGGTTATCACAAGATTGTACTTATGTCCCTAGTACAAAGTATGGTGACAATATAGTATTTGGAAATAAAGGTTTTTTTTCACTATTTTCATGTGAACGTGCACACACGGGAGCTTGCACGTGCACGCGCGGGAGCAGCAGCAGCACTGTCTGACTTATGAAAATGTCCTGGAGCCATTAAGAGGTTTTAGCAGGACGTTTTTATAAGTCAGATTGTCATAAAGTGGTTAAAGAAGAACTCCCGTGAAAATAATGTAATAAAAAATGGCTTCATTTTTACAATAATTATGTATGAAGACCCCCGTTTTGGCACCCACCTTTTGGTCACCCAGTGAACTCTTTTTCCTAAATTCTGATCCTTGATCAGTCCAGCCTATCTTTTATTTCCTAATATCCTGGGGTAATAAACGCATTGACATTCCCTTGGATAACTAAGGAGAGGTTTTACTGGAACCATTTTTGTACATTGTGGTGAGGCCCATTGGGCATAGTGTGGCAGTACCACTGATAAAGAACACGTTTTTATAACTGTATTTCTGACTCTCATCTTACTCTACTGACTGCATGCTTATTCTATGTGTAAGAGTTCACTCCCACTAGAAAACACTGACACAAACAGGAAACAGTAACACACACACACACACACACACACACACACACACACACACACACACACACACACACACACACACACACACACACACACACACACACACACTTCCCCCAAGAATCTTTTTTGATCAGTCACTTATCCCCTATGCTGATTGGTTTTGTCTGGGAAGCCTGATCACATGAGATTAGAGCTCTGTCACTTGAATACTGTATTAAGTGTAGTGATGATGTGTGCATTGCGGAAGGTCATCATGGGATTTTCCAGTAAGATTTATATGCAATCCTTTCCCTTTTGCTTGTAAGCATTATTCTACTGTCCCATGGACATTTTAAATTTTAACTGCCTAATGACTGCTCAACACCGATTGGCGTGAGCAGAGCGGCAGCCACAGTCATGAAGTGCTAGGGGCGGAGATTGCAGGGGATTGCATATGCCGATGTGTGCGTATCCCTGCTTGAATGATGGAGCTCCACTCCGTCATCAGCCTCCAATCGACGATCGCCTCTAGAGACTGTTAGACAGTGAAACCGCCGTCTAATGACACTGCAACAACGCTGCAATCTAAGGCAGCGCTGTACTGGGGACAGCCGTGTGACATGGCTGTCCCCCGGGCAGCAGAAAAGTGATCCGCTGCCATAGGCTAAAACCTATGACAGCCAATCATGCTGATAGGCTGGTGGGGGGAAGGTTAAAACAAATAAAGAAATTTATTGAAAAATAAACACATTTAAAAAATAAATAAATAAACATTGGGGAGCAATCACAGCCTACCAAAAGAAAGCTCTGTTGGTGGGCAGAAGGGGGGGGGGGGATCACTTGTGTGCTGAGTTGTACAGCCCCGCAACAACCCTTTAAGGCTGCTGTGGCCTTTTTGGTAAAAAATGGCCTGGTCACTAAGGGGTTGAAGACCGTGCTCCTCAAGAGGTTAAACACAGATTACGGATGCAAATTATTTTTTTTTAGGATATTTGTTTTTTTATTTGTATTTAGCAAAAACAATATTCTCCTCCCTTGCAAGCCTTAAATCATTACTCCCTGTTCTAGCTGGTATTGTTCAGGAGAGCTGAACATGTGAGGGTAAACCTACTTCCACACTAACATGTTACAATATGATAACATTACAAACACGATCACATGGTAATGGTATGTTCAGTGCATTAGCAGTACAGTGTGGCAGAATCTGAGGCATACTGAGCATTCCTGGGATACTGAACGTTTACAGATTTTTTATGTTTCCCTGTATACATTGCATGGCACACATGACACACGATGCAACTTTTCCCCTCCAATATATTGCAATCTTGTTTTCCAGGATGTGCAACACAATTTCCCAGTAGCTTCAAAGAGCAACTGTCAGCCATACTATCTAAGAAAAAAAACACATCTACAAGTAGATAAATATTTGCTCTACTTACATAACATATGTATCGCACTGTCTACATTTTGCCTAGTGATTTTTCTATAGTAAAAAAAAAAATCCTTCAAAGGATTTTCCATTTTATCTCAGTCTACCTTGAAGCCAATCCTGACATCATTTCCTCCCTTACTCTGTCTGTGTATGTTTTGCCTGCCCCCCTCCAAGTATTCAGATACTCCCACCCAGCTCTGCAGTAGAAAGTGCATTGTCTCAGCATGAGAAATGTTGGCCAATCAGAGAAGAACAGAGGTGTGGGAGGAAAAAAGGAAGATGCTTCATCCAATCAGGCTGCATTAGGTATGTCCCAGGGGAAAGTAAAGAAGAAAAAGAGAAAACCCAGCATGCCCCGGAACTTCCTTTATGTGGCAGATGTACCAAATAAGAGCCAGGGAAACTGGGGAATGATCTTTTAAGGATAACAAAAGTAAGAGTGATTTTTTTTACTTTTGGATTGCCTGGTTAGTATCATTACTTGTTTACCAGATAAAAACAAAGAATTGATTTTTTTTTTTTTCAAATAATTCCTCACACCCAGGCCACCGCTACATCAGCATCCAGCCCTTAGGACGGAGGCTACGAGCCATCCCCACTAAAACCACGAGACACAGGAACTCGTTCTTCCCCTCAGCACTCAACCTCCTAAACTCCCTCCACATTCTACCATCAAAGCAAGTTTCAACAAGCGGCGAGGCCGGCGTCGCTATGGCCGAACAGCCGACCAGCCCACAAGACTAATTATCAACATCTTAGTGACACACTGGGATTGTGATGTTTTTTACAATGTAATGTTAATCTGATATCTGGTGTGCCTCTTTCTATGCACTCTTTCTATGCACTCTTCCTGAGCTATTTGCATTGTGCCAAAAATAATTCCGGGCATGACCCCTCATGCTTGGCGAAAATAAATTGATTCTGATTCTGAATTATTTCTCAAGATGATATTTAAATCGCCCATGTGCTGATCTTCTTTCTTTCTGAATCACTAATTATAAATGATTATGCAGATAAGATGTTCTGGCTTTAAAGGCTACATGCTCATTCCAGGTATGTCATCAAAAAACTCTTGAAACCAACATGTCAGTATTGAATTTTTAAAAGGAACTTCAATTGACAACTCCATAATTCTCTCAATTTCTATTTCCTTTAAAGGGAACCAGAGAGGAACGGGGGGGTTGAAAAAAGAAAATGATTTTATACATACCTGGGGCTTCTTCCAGCTCCATAAGCCTGAATCGCTCCCACGCCGCCGTCCTCAGCTTCCTGGATCCGCCGGTACCGGGCCCGTCACTTCCGGCGGACGCGGCCAGTTGTCCGCATCACAGGGGCTCCCTCCATACATGTACGCATGCGGCAGCGCAGTAAGCAGCCACATGCGTATCTGTATGGAGAGAGAGCACCCTGTAATGCGGAGAATTGGCCGCGTCCGCCGGCCGACTTGCCGACTCGCGGCAATGACGGGACCCGGTGGCGGCGGATCCAGGCAGCGGAGGACGGCGGCGTGGGAGCGATCCATGCGTATGGGGCTGGAGGAAGCCCCAGGTATGTATATTGAATCCTCTCTGGTTCCCTTTAACCTACCTGGCAGTAACCACAAGTCAGGCTGCAGGCGGAAAACCACAGCTCAGAGCGGTAACCCCGAGCCTGACTCGTGGTAGCCGATGGGAGCTCTGTGCAGAGTGCAGCGCGCAGCAGGTGTTTCAACTCACCTTCCCCCGGGATCCAGAAGCCGGCAGCCATTCTTCTTCCTGTCCTCAAAGGCTCTGTATCTCTCTGGTGAGATCACCGATCTCAGTACAGGGTTACAGCCTCACGCAGAAGAAAGAGGAGGAATAGCATGACGTCCCAGGAAAGTGAATTAATGCTGGGGTGCCGTGGATCTCTCTGCGGTATGATTCATTCTGAATTTTAGGGTCTGAAAGCATGCTAAATTTGCACCGATTTTAGACCGTAAAATCTGGAAATAATCACACCCTTAGGCTCCCTGCACACTGCAAATTTGATTTGCGAATCCGATTCCGTTTCTGATTCTGATTTGCAATTCTCCCTGAATGCTATCAACAGAAAAACGCAGAAAAAAATGCAGCATGCTGTAACAATTGAAAATCGGAATCGGATGTAAAAAACGATTAAAAATCTGAATCAGAATCGCATTCAGTGTGCAGGGAGCCTTAGGGGGGTTAAATGGTAAAATACAGCAGAATTTGAGAAGTCATTTTTTTTCCAAAAGTCAGCAGTGACCTTGCTCTCTGACTACAGTCATATAATGCTCATGCAGAGAGCCTCATTTATGAATTACATATACAGACCAAAAACTGTATTTTCAGATTTAAAAAAATAAAAATAAAAAAAATATCCCATTGCTTTGGGGAAAAAATATAATTTGTATTTGGACATAAAAAAAAAAAAAAAGAGTCAAACAAACCAGCACAGAGACATACAAAGCAGAAACATAATCAGCAGGAACATGGGACTGACCACAGCAGCTGGCAAACATTTCAGCAGGAAGAGAAGTCAGAACAAAATTGCAGTCATATATATCATACAAAAGAAGACAAACGGAGAAATAATAAAAAAGTCACACTTGACAAGCTAGGGAAGAATACATGTCAGGAGTTGCTTGCTATTGTATATTTGACTGAATGAGCCTGCACAACAGGGTCTGTGCACCTGAATGAACGCCATACACAGCAGGGCATAGCAAGCAGAATAAGCCTCCAATACCCTGTTGTGTCCTCTATTTACTAATAACAGAACATCTGAACTTCTGAAAAAAAGCTGGGAACAAGCCTAAGCAGAAGCCAGACTTACTTGCTCATTAACCGTACTTAGCAGAGATACATTACACATTTGTTATATAAATATATTCTACTAGTACAAACCCCAGTACGGTAGTACTATTTCTGATTTTCCATAAAGTCTCATTGGAACGGACATAAAATAAAAATGACATTAGTAGGGATAGGGAATATTATTGAAATTTGTATGGCATATAAGGGCCCGCTTCCACTACACATGGTGTGATCTCCGTACTGCAAGCAAACTGCAGTCAGTGTTAGTCAATGGAACCATTTCCATTGCAGCACATTTCTGGTCGCGATGCGGCTAATATTGGTATAATTACCGATATTATACTACTTAATACCAAAAGTAAAACATTGTTTACCAGTATTTTACAACAACGTAATCTAACCCTACTCTCACACAGAACCCGCCTTATGATGCCTAACCCCTAACCCTCCCTCTATCGATCGCTAATCCTTAACCTTCCCACTACTGATGCCTAACACTTAACCCCCCCCCCCCCCCTCCCCGGTGGTGCCTCACCCTTAACCTTCCCTACAGGTGCCTATCCCTTAACCACCTCCCACCTCCACAGTGCCTTTAGCACCCTTTGCCCCCCCCCCCCCTTCCTGGAGCAAAGCCATGATAAGTGGTAATAAAATTAGATTTAGGTGGCCGAGGCTACCAATAAAAAAAAGCGGACATGGGGGCTACTCGCTATACAAATTGCGGCTATATATAGCTAGCACTTTGTTCCCGCTATTTATAGCTGCAATATGCATAACGGGTAGCCCCAAACCAGCTTCATCAGTAGCCTTGGGCGCCCAAATGTAACTTTATTACCAATGCCTTTCCACAGCTTTTCAGGCGCCCACATTTATTACGATTTACGCCATTTGTGACCCTCAAAGCCCCCATCATTGCCATTAATCCTGAATTTACCTACACTGCCACTAATCACAGCTTCTCCCATTATTTCCTATGGCAGTGACTTCTTTTCCAGATCGTCGCTCACGCTTAAAGGGAACCTGAAGTGAGAAGTAAATGGAAGCTGCCATATTTATTTCCTTTTAAACAATATCAGTTGCCTGGCAGCCCTGCTGATCTATTTGGATGCAGTAGTGTCTAAATAACACCAGAAACAAGCATGCAGCTAATCTTGTCAGATTTGACAAAAATGTCAGAAACACCTGATCTGCTGCATGCTTGTTCAGGGGCTACGACTAAAAGTATTAGAGATAGAGGATCAGCAGGATAGCCAGACAACTAGTATTGCTTAAAAGGTAATAAATATAGCAGCCTCCATATCCCTCTCGCATCAGTTGTCCTTTAAATTTGCTGTGTCATTTCTATTACCTTGCCAGCAAAAAAAGTACAAAATAGAATGTCCCAAATCTACTTAAAGGGAAGGTCCGAGCACTTTAAACATAAAAAAATCCCCTTACCTGGGGCTTCCTCCAGCCCCCAGCATCCTGCCTGTGCCCTCACCGCAGCTCCGGTGGCTCCCCGTCCCCTATGGTGGAGATGCTGACATCGCCATGTCGGCTTCCGGGTTGGCTTCTACAGCATGCGGCTCACTGGTCACACTGACGTCATCCGGACTGTACTGCGCAGGCACAGAACTACTGCGCCTGCGCAGCACAGTCCTAATGATGTCAGTGCAACTCTGGGAGCTGCTCGCGCAGGCGCAGTGGACATCCTATGCCGAAGGGGGCCTCAGGCACCGACGGTGGGTAGAGCTGCGGCGAGAGCACATGATGGCTGAAAGGGGCTGGAGGAAGCCCCAGGTAAGTGGATTTTTTTTATTTTCAATGAGCTTGGATTCTTCCTTTAAAGGGGCACTATGGCAAAAAAATTTAAAATTTTAATATGTACAAACATAAACAAATAAGAAGTACTTTTTTTCCAGAGTAAAATGAGCCATAAATTACTTTTCTCCTATGTTGCTGTCACTTTCAGTAGGTAGTAGAAATCTGACAGAAGGCTTTTATTCTTTATAAAGATATTCCCTAAAATGTATTTAAACTATGATGCTGGCCAGCCTCCCTGCTCCCTACACAGTTTTCTGGCAGTTGGACAGAGAAACTGCCATTCACTAGGTGCTTTTGAAAATAAATAAATCCCTAAAAATCCCCTATGAAGAGATGAACTAGTCCAAAACCTGTCACTTCTGTCAGATTTCAACTACCGACTGTAAGTGACAGCAACATAGGAGAAAAGTGATTTATGGCTCATTTTACTCTGGAAAAAATGTACTTCTTATTTGTATATGTTTGTACATATTTTAAATTTTACAATGTTTCGCTATAGTGCCCCTTTAACCTCTTGCCGACTGCTCCACGCCAATTGGCGTTAGCAGTGTGGCAGCCCCAGGACCAGTCCACGCCCATTGGCGTGAACGGCTGTCTATGGGGCTAGCAGGAGATTGCGCTCAGGCTGCGCGCATCTCCTGCCCGGGGGTGAAACTCCGCCCCACCTTCAGTCTCTGAGCAGCGATTGCTTTGTACAGCGCTGCGATCTGCAGCAGCGCTGTACTGGGGACAGCCGTGTGACTCGGCTGTCCCCCTGGGACACAGGGAAGCGATCCACAGCCGATCGTGCTGATTGGCTGGCGAGGGAAGGGAGGGAGGCAGGGTAATAAACTTAATAAAGGATTTTATTAAAAATAATACAAATAAATTTTTATAAAAAAAAAAAAACACTGGGGGGCAATCAGACCCCACCAACAGAGAGCTCTGTTGGCGGGGAGAAAAGGAGGGGGGAATCACTTGTGTGCTGAGTTGTATGGCCCTGCAGCTTGGCCTTAAAGCTGTAGTGGCCTATTTAACTAAAAATGGCCTGGTCACTGGGGGGGGGGGGGGGGGGGGCGGGGGCCGGGTTAACACTGTGGTCCTCAAGTGTTTAAGTAGGAACTTTACAGGATGTAATTTAAAGGAATACTGTCAAAGCCCAAGTGTTCTAAAATTACAATGTACAAATAATGTCTAAGTAGCTGTGTAAACATTTTCCTACTTTTCATGATAAATATCAGAGGCAAAAGCTGTAATTTATTGAGGGTAGGATTTAGCTATATTAGGACAAATCAATTGCAGAAGGGGTGTCTGCTTCAATGCACAACCAGTGTTGCACATCAGACTACATAGTATTTTTCTCAGAAGAACAGTATAAAAAAAAGCTGTGACAATGACAAATGTTCATAACAAGTTTCCTCTGCTCTCTTCAGACACTTCAGTCAGAAACACAGGACACAGAAGCTGCAGCTGTTGGGAGCTTTCTCTCTCTCTAACACAGAGTTGCACACAGGGTTAACTGATCAAGTGTGAGGGGAATTTCCCCTCTCCTCATGACTCATTCTGCCGTCAGTTTTGGTGTCAGTAAAGTTTGAAAGTATTTTGATAACAGTAAACAAAGAGGTTGCCAGTGAAATGCATACACCAGTACTTAGCAGCACTTCAAAAAAAATTCCTATCTCAATTGAAAACAATATGTAGATCGATGGTGTTCCTTTAATGATTAAAACTGCTAATATTTTATAATATTCATTTATAAATTATTTAGTCATTTTTTCACATTATAGACTCTTTCCTCACCCTGGTTTACATTCTTAAATGTATGATAGGTTGCTAGCAAGGAGCATGCCTGTAAAAGATTTGTTTTTTGTGTGTTCTGAAGTAAGCAGAAACAACAACTGGTATCCCAGAGTGCTTTGAGGCAGAGGGCTGAGTAACCTCATAGCCTAAGCTACAAATCACTGGGAGGGTGGGGGTTACATACAAGTATATAGTAATAGGAAACGCTGCTGATGTTGAAACCAGGCTAATTACACTGAATAATGTATTACATTCTAATATGTGTCGTTACGGGGCCTCTTTAAATTAGATTTTTCTTACTTACTTTTGCACACTTTTTCACTTGCTGGATGCTGAAATACATTTTGTAAATAGGATGAGGGGACATAGCCTATGAGAAAAGTCAGAACAAAAGGTAATTGAATGGGGAACATGCTTGGTTTAAAAGGCAATAAAGCAATGCTTTCTGGTTGCGCACTTGAAGTGGTACTCTCAAATACCTTTTTAAGCAGGCACTGCTGTATTTTAGTACCTCCAGTAAAAGGTTTTAAAGTGTCTATAAAGGGAAATTCTACTTTCATTAAAAATATATAAGTAGGTAAATAAATAAAAATGACCATGAATATGTATAAGTGCTACACAAGTCTTTTTGCAGTTTAATGTTCTTAAAAATGACCTTTCCATTTCAATCTGCAGCCAACTAAGATTTTACACAACTGACAATAAGCTCATATATTCTTCATTTATTCTTCTTCATATCCACTTACTAGCCTTTACAACAGTACTGTCTGTATTCTGTTAGGGATATAGCTTCAGAAATGTCCACACTGCTGAAAGAGTAGATGCTTAGTTACTCATTTTCACTTCACATATGTACAGTTTATGTGAAAAGTCCTATGGAACAATGTGCCAAATTTGGGCTCTGATGGTGCTGGGGAAATTAGAAGACGCAAATACCATTCTCGGAAATTTGGGGTGCACTCGAAAAAAATTGCAGGTGCCAGAGTTGCCCGAACAACATATCGGTGGTAAAGTTGCGCTATTAGGTAACAGAACTCTGTAGGGACAGCGGCAGGCAAATGATTTTGAGAGGCTGTATAGAATACATACAATGCTCTCAGTTATGCTTTTCATAAGTTAACTGGGTATCCTATGTCACAAGTCCATGAGCAAATTCATATAAATCTATACTTTACACTAAGTCCTCTTTCATACGAGAGGCTGGAGGCGGTAAACTCAGCACCTGTTTACGGCTCCCGGGCCCTGGTTGGGCGCCGCCGCCTACTAGCACTTTGTACCAGCTGTGAAGAGGTTCCCCCCTCCTCCTTGGAATCCTATCTGAGCGTGGCCACAGCCATCCTCAGATGCAGCATGTCACAGTTCTCTGCTACCGGGTAACACCGTGTGTCAAACGCTGACATGCTCGGTGTTATAAATTGCACCATAATGATGCTTGTGGCCAGCAGCTGGGAGGCAGCACTGTCTGACAAGAGTGCAGTTCAACCTCCCATGTGAAAGAGGCCTTGTGGGGGTCAAACAGTTTGAAGTCATTGCCTGTCAGATAATAAATGCTGCAAACTTAAGTGGGCACTATGGCGACAAATTGTAAAATGTAAAATATGTGCAAACATAAACAAATAAGAAGTACTTTTTTTTCCAGAGTAAAATGAGCCATAAATTACTTCTCTTGTACGTTGCTGTCACTTACAGTAGGTAGTAGAAATCTGACAGAAGCGACAGGTTTTGGACTGTACTTCTTATTTGTCTATGTTTGCACATATTTTAAATTTTACAATTTTCCCCCATAGTGCCCCTCTAACCTCCGTTCTGCATACCTAAATAAAATTGTTTATTAATGCACAATGCCATCTAACCTTGCTGGCCTGAGCTGCAGAAGGTCATGAGTGCATCTAATTCTCTTTTACAGACCCTAAGGCCAAGTTCACACTGAATGCATCGAGATGTGTATTTTAACACGTTTCAAAATTGTGTAACAACACTCGGTCTGTCATCACCAGTCATTTTGAACACAGCCATAACATGTACAGTGTCTGGCAGTGCACAGCTCAACTTGCTTTGATGGAATCAAACCCAGTGGGATCGAATGCAACCGTGTGAATGAGCCCATTGTGGGGCAATTGCAGCACGTTGCTTTGTGGTAATAACTCACTTTCTATAGAACCCATCCCAAATATCCATAAAGTACTTTTTGGATATTTCATGGACTGCTTGGGTAGGATGGATAACCCAGTGTCCCCTGATAGTTCCCACTGAAAGTTGTGTTTTTTATCTGACCCTAAACAGCAATTTTGCCTGTATATTTCTCTGAGATAAAAGTGTTTACATTAGAAGATAGCAGTGCAATGGGCAGGTTTAGAGGTGTTGCTGCTGCTATCAAATGGCAGTAAACTTAGGAATCAGGAAGTAGAAATATCTGATAAAGTGAAGGCACATAGCTAATCATGTTTGACAGGTGAACATACAAATACCTTTTATGTTAACTTCCAGAACTTAGAACTGCATATTAAAAGTTATGCTTGTTCTAAAAAGCATTGTCTATTTGGCTTACAGTGGCATAAAAGAAGAAATATTATGTATGGCTCCATCCATTGTCCTAAAAGGATGCATTATGATCTTGCTTTTGGACTTGCCAAAGTGATAACTTTGGCAAATACCTTCTGTTTTAAGCAGGCAATATGACACTTCAGATGTATCTAAGCATGGCAAATTGTCTACTCTTTTGCAATGAAACATCATAGGAAACCTATTGTTCTGATTTGAAAAAATATGAGTGTCAGCTGTTGGTACATATGGAAATTTACATTGGCTACTACAATTATAATCTATCTGAAAGTCTTTCAGACATACAACGGGGTGAGATCACATGAGCAATATGATCCCACTGCAACCTTAAGTTTTGTACTAGAGACTACTGTGGTTTTTGCTTCCTTTTGCCTGTGTAACCTTCTGAGTCTAGGGATAGGTAGCATGCTACCCTGGGCATAGACTGCTGCAGCCATCTGGCCATATCTTATTGCTCATTGAGGATGCAGTATAGCAACAGAGGCTGCAGCATCGTCACTACCTGTATTGCATATTACTATACTATGCAGGCTGTGCCCTGCTCCTTGACAATGATATTCTAAAGCTACAAAAAATGTCTGCTTAGCAAATTGGGGATGCTGCTGCCCATGTATTGCAGCCAATTACCCTATAAATCTGAACAGATAAACTGAGGTCTGTGAAAGAGAAGTGTATGTGCAAGTCATCTGTCTTTATGATAACTAACATCCAGTGAAATAACCAAGCATGGAAATCTACCTGACAGCAAAGCATCCTCACTAGCACCTCTTCACAAGCTGAGATGCTGATGTCATTGGTGATGCTAAATGACTAAGCACACTTGCTATTGTTGCAGCAAAGTTTCTATATAAATATATAGAGAGAAAAGGGCATCATATGTAATATGCCTGATTTTCCCTGGTAACAGTCTACTCCTGAAAGCAACTTCTTAAGAGACGCCCAGATGTCTGCATCCCCTCAGTTGAAATGGGTATAGGGGTAATAATAAACCCCTTACTCATTTCAACAAACATTGAAATATGAAATAAAACCCAGTCATGAAACAAATATTGAATATTCCTAATTAACAATGCATGCTTACGCATAATTAAGCGTGCATGAAAAAAGGGCGGCGTGAAAAAGGGGCCCATCTGGATAACGAAATAGCACCCGTGGATAACGAAATCTGATAGCGATAAACATCATTGTCAAACTTGGTTTACAATGCACACCGTTGTTAAAATAGATAGGCAATAATAACGAAAAGATATTAACGTTTAAAATTGTGACGCTATTCAATAATACAGCTTAACCCAACCCTACTCTCACACAGAACCCTCCCCTGGTGGTGAATAAAACAAACCCCTTCCCTGGTGGCGCCTAACCCTAACCACCCCCCCCGGAGGTGCCTAACCCAAACCTCCCCCCATGTAGGTGCCTAACCCTAACCCTCTCCCTGGTAGTGCCTAACCCTAACCACCCCCTAGTGTTTCCTAAAACTAACCACCGCCCGGGTGGTGCCTAACCCTAACTACTCCCCCTGGTGTTGCCTAACCCTAGCCACTCCCTCTGCGGAAACGCCCTTTTCCACATAGAAACGATAATATCTTTGATAACGTAAAATCTGTACATAGAAACAAAAGAATATGAAAAAAACGTTACCGTTGCAAGCTTCTAAAACGATAACATACGTCAAAAACTTTAATGTACTAATGTTGTTAACTATATTTATCACAGCACCCTTTTTTCTGCTTTTTTCACCGTATTAACAATAATTGCCTTAAAGTCTATGGCGGCACCCTTTTTGTCCAACCTCAGCCCGGTGCCCTTTTTTCCTGCTACCCATAATTAATGATCCCATGCCAGTATCCTCTAAGGCAGGGCTTTTCAACCTGTGGACGCGTACCACCAGTGGTACTTTGCTGTTGGCCAGGTGGTACACACCAGGCTTGCCTGCTATTTGTGTTGGTCCCATCTTGCCTCCACAAAGTTCATCTCCCCTCGCTGGTTCCTCACTGTGCTGCCCTGCAGCATACTTCAGACCTCAGATCAGTGGTGAAGAGACACAGGCGAATGGTGCACAGTGGCAGTCGGGTTACTGCTGATCTGAGGTCTGAACTATTCTGAAGGGCAGCACCGCGAGGACCTTGGAGGCTAAAGAGGCTTCCCCCTTCCTCCACAGTAGAGAGGATCCAGCGATAGGATGCCCAAAGATCTCCTTGTCAGCATACCCGCATGCGCAGTTGCAGTTCTCCACTTGGATTCTGGTGGAAACAGCCGAGCCTGATCGGGTCCGCTCTACTGCGCAAGAGCACGGGTGGTACTTTTACATTTTCAGGTGATAAAAGTGGTACAATTAGTGAAGAGATGGAAAAGCCCTGCTCTAAGGAACTGTTTTTTTGTCCACTTTAAGTAACATTGAGGAGCTACATACAAACGCTATTCTCCAGCGCTGCTCACCCTACTTCTGCTAATCAGGAAGTAGAGTGCGCGGTGCTGGAGGCAGAAAAGCCCAGTGCAATGTGGAGCACTATCACAGGGAGCCTGGAAGAGGTAAGTCACAGTAACCTGCGCCTGGTGCTGAAACTCTTCAATGGGAAGGAGGAGCACAGAAGGGGGGAGGGTGAGAGGAATCATGCCACCCCCTGCACATGGCTGTGCTAGTGTGCCCATTGCTCCCCCTCCTGCACTGCGTCCCCCTCCTGCAATGCACCCTGGGCGGACACCCCGCCTCGCCCGCCCATACAAACAGGGCTGACAGTAGGGATAAGATCCTCTGAGAAACAGCTAGTGGCATTATTATACACCTTGGAGAAGGGTAGGCCGGCACTCAAAAAAAAAAAAAAAAAAACCTGTGATGGCAGGATTATCAGCTGTGTATGTGGGCAAACTCAAGCAAAAACTGCGTGCTCAAGACGAAAGTGGAAACATAGCATCAAACACATAGAAGAGAGCAGTTATGATGATGTCTGGCACTGTACGTATACAAGGTGTGGTACTTATCGTGCTGGTTGCTGGATGTGGGAGGCACTGTGGGCGCCAGTGGGTGCACGGCCTTACGACCGTTTCGCTTGGGGTGAGCCTTTCTTCTTCGGAGGCCTAGCGTGCACAAGTGTTGGAGGGAGGAGGCCATTGAAATAGCCTACTTACGTGTAGGTTCCCGCCCAGTTTCCCTATGACGTGGGGCCAGTTGGTTGGACAGAGCAGACGGCGCATCATACTGACAGCGCCACACGTAAGGCAGAAAAGCCCAGTGCAATGTGGAGTACTATCACAGGGAGCCTGGAAGAGGTAAGTCACAGTAACCTGCGCCTGGTGCTGAAACTCTTCAATGGGAGGGAGGAGCACAGAAGGGGGGAGGCTGGGAGGAATCATGCCACCCCTTGCACATGGCTGTGCTAGTGTGCCCATTGCTCCCCCCTCCTGCACTGCGCCCCCCTCCTGCAATGCACCCTGGGCGCACACCCCACCTCGCCCGCCCATACAAACAGGGCTGACAGTAGGGATAAGATCCTCTGAGAAACAGCTAGTGGCATTATTATACACACTGTAAAGTCTGTTGAACATGTAAATTCACAAATACTATAATAATCTCATTATTTATCTCTGATGATGGGTGAGCTAATCAGTTTTATGGCCACCTCCTGTTTACACTTGGATAAACAGGATGGAGTGTTAAGTTATATGCTCTGCTGTGCATAGTGCTGGCAGCTAACATTTAGGCAAAACTATAAATAAATAGTGTGGTAATCTTGTCTTTTCAAATGTGTTTGAAATTAAAGTTTTACTTTAAGGCTACTTTCACACTGGGACGTTGCGTTTTGATGCAACGTTTAAAGTCGCAACGCAAACTAACAACGCAACGTCCAAAAATTTCAAAACGCAATTCTATGCCCTGTTATCGTCGCATACAGTAGGCATGCAGGCAATGAAAAGTATGCTTTCAGGTCATTACTGAGCATGTGCAAACAGTCCACCGCAGTTAATAACATATATAACGCACAGCACGCAGCACTTTTTAATAATGCTACACGTTACACATAAACGCAACGTGTGCACTGTGACTGTTGCACAGACTTAGTATTGCTGTGCGTAAGTCCACGTTAAAACTTTGTCTAACGTGCGACTTTAATGTCGCACTGTGAAAGAGACCTTAAGGTTTTTTATTAATACACAATGTAGAGAGTAATGGTGTAATCAGTGTATTGTATGTCATCAGTCTACAGTTGTCAAATGATTTGAATGAAAAATAAATTCAGTCACAACAGTTATTCTCAATAAGTGAGGTGGGCCTTTGGTAAGGGCACTAACATTTCCAGTTAAGCATAAGGCTATTTAGTGTTCTCCCTAGTCAATATTATTGTTCACTCTCTGCCTCATAGATCTGTTATTGGGCATTCTTCTACCTCATAGAGCCATATTAATCCATGCAATGCACTGATAAGGACCAAACAGTCCAAAGCAACCTGTGTGCATGTTAGATTAGTGGGGCTCTTTAAAGGAGTTCTGTTAGGGGTTTCTGAGGAGGAAAACAGACACTTACCTTGGGCATCTATCATCCCCCTGCAGCGGTAATGTCCCACGGTGGAGTCCTCCCATCTGCCTTTCTCTGCCGCCGGCCCTGGTCTAGCGTGGCATGGGATCCAACTGCGGCTGCGCTACAGTGGCCGTGCACCCGCTCGCTTCTGCCTGCGTCATCGGAAGCTTACTGCGCAAGCGCAGTACAAGGCTCCCGTTGTACTGCGCCTGCACAGTAAGCCTCAGATGACGCGAGCGGAGGCGCGGCAACGCGCATTATTCGTCTGTGTGACAGACGAATAATAGCCCGGTGCCGGCTGCGGGGAACGGCGGATGGGAGCAGGACGGCGTGGGACATTACCACTGCAGGGGGCTGATAGAAGCCCCAGGTAAGTGGCAGTTTTTCTCCTCAGGAAGCCCCACAGAACCCCTTTAATAATAACAAGCTGACACATAATTGCATTCCAGAGGTTCTGGAGGTGTGTTAAGCTTACAGGGGTGATCTAAATTTTCAGAAGTGATGCATTGTGGAAGATCTCATATGCTCTCTCCAAACAGAATAATTACAAATACCTTCTGTTTTAAGAAGGCAAACTGCATAGCATTTTTAGTAAGAGGATTTGCTTGTTCTTTATAGCCCCTTGCACACTTCTAGGAGTTCTGGGCAGTCTATAACTCTGGGTGTTCTTCTAACTACAGGTAATGGCCTTTGGTAGCGCTGAAATGTTATGCCATGGAACAGATGAAGGGGAATGAGTGGGCACTGCACATAACATGAGGACAAGCTTTGAGGAAGAGAGAGGATCAAGGCAGAGTAGCAATGAATAACAAGGACTGGGCAGAGGCACATCTGAATGGAGGGAGCTATAGACAGAGTACATGGAAAGAAAATCAGCTAAGTATCATGAGTGTTGTGAGGATTTAAAAAAAAACGGGGGGGGGGGGGGGGTTCTACTGCATTGGGGAATGACTTGGTATTGTAAAAGGCCAGAATGGAGGAGCATCTTAGGCAGAATATTGACTTATGGACTTTGGGATGGAAAGTGCTTAGAGGTCAGATGGGACCTCTAACTTGTGCCTCATGTAGTCACATGTGAAGCAACTTTATCAGTGGTGAAAACAAGTTTAAGATGAATGTAATGTAATGTTTAGTGATGAGCAAATATGGCTGTTTTTGCCCTGCCAGTATAAATATGTAATTTGTGAAGTTTTAAGAACATTTTTAAAATATTACATTGCATTTTCACAAAATAACCATTTTTGCAAAATAGCCAGCATTTAATGAGAAACTGTATTTTTGTGAAAATATCTGTTTTTACAAAAATTATCATTTTTCAGGAACATTTTTGTCATGTGAACATTTTAAAATATTTTATCCTCCGCCAAAAACCATCAGTTTCATGCAATGCAGCACATCCACTGTCATACATACAGCAGGGATCAGTTGTAGTGGGAACCTAGCCTGCACCTTATTATTTTACTGTAATTTGTCATAACTATTATTACTCTAGGATTTGTTGTTATGTGAAATGGGGGTGGGGTCAAGTGATTCTGGAAGGGAACTGGTTAGTAAAGACATATCAATCTATTATTGGCATTAGGCAATTGCTATCTCAAACACAACCGCGCATTTACTTCAACGGCAAGCCACCTGTTTTCCTGGAATATCAATTATGAGTTCCCTCCTATTCAATTATTGACAGCATCCTGTGCCATTATAGAGTGAGAAGTCATAAACGTACTATCATGCACCTCATTTTTGTGGCAATGTGAGTGCCAGGAAATTGGCTTTAATGGACCTATTATAAAAGGAAGTATTTTTTTTTCTACCTAAAATGCATATTTTAATTAGTGCCTATACTTTTCATACAAAAACCTACTACAGGAAACTTGTAATAGTGACCCCACCACGTTCTCCAAACACACACTGTAGTAAAATAGCTCAGACTGCTGGGCATTAAATGTTTTTGGAGTGTAATTAAAAAACCATGGAACCCATGTATAAGGGAATTAATGCATTTTAATATATTGTGCTACTGTGCTGTTCTTGTGATACACTGCCCCAGTCGCATAGCAATAGGGGATGCAAAGTTGCAACTGCACTGGGGCTCCTGGACAAGAGGGGCCCACTAGCGGCCATCCTTTGTCCATCCTATTAGATTTGCATTGGTGCTATGCTGGTAATGAACACCACTATATGTGTATTGTATAGTGGTAATCCTTACTCTAAATACACCTCTGTGATACTGCAAGCTGTCCTTCGTAGGTTTTGGGGCCCCATGTAAAACTTGCACTGGGGCCCCAAGCTCCTTAGTTACGCTACTGCACTGCACCTCAGAAATGTGTTACATGTATGCTGTATTTTCAGTTTGTATACACAGGCACTGGATGCAGAAAAACTCTTATAAAGTTATAGAGGCTGATTCATATCAAATATAGTGTCAGAAATTTTCATGCGCAATGCACCTAATCTGGGAAACTATACAGATTAATAGGATCATACTATCAAGAGAGGCCAATGGCTGCAGTCAACTCATTGCTTATTCTCTCCCTTAGGTGAAAGAAACAGCAGTAATACATACTAAGCACCCTGTTTTGACATGTATGTACAAAGCTGTATGCCATATTCACTGTAGGAAGCATAATCATATCCTAGCCTTCGAACCAGCTGGATAGAATGCTGCAGCACATTGCACATCTACACAACACAGAACTGGGACACCTAAATCATCTCTGCAGTGGTTGGAATGCATCTCCCATGATGCTGAGTTGCCTAGACGATGACATCAAGAGGAATTGTGTGAAGATTTAAATACCAACTTAATAAATGAAGCCACCTGCTGAAAACAGACGCAATCATGAGCAGTGTGTGAGTATGGACTCGTGTATTCACATGTTTAATTTACATGTAATAAACATTCACATGTTTAATTTTCATCTACATTAAAGCTGACTGAGCCAGAAAGACTGATTGCATTTCACAATACCCACTCTAGTTAATGCTTTAAGCATTGTGATAACATCCACTACAATGTCTCTAGCACTACTGGATGCAGTGTTCTTCCAGGCTACAGAAACAAAGCAGATTATGGGTATCATGTTAAATGCCATCATATGGATACTTGTATTATTTCCTAGCAATATATAGGAATCAGGAAAGAATAGCGTACTTGTAAAAGGTGTATTATGAGGACAAGGGGTAACGGAGATAATACAGGTCGTCTGCATTGTATGACATGAAGGACCACTATCGCAAAAAAATGTAAAATGTAAAACATATACATATGAAATGCAGTACAAATCACTCCTTTCCTACGTTGCTGTCACTTACTGTAGGTAGTAAAAAGCTGACAGATCTTTCAGATTTTGGACTAGTCCATCACCCCATGAGAGATTCTCAGTGTTAGCTTTATTCTTTATCTATTCAGCCAGCCTTTCTACTCATTTGCACACTATTTTGTCCAGTGCTTTTGTAAATAAAGAAATAACCCAGAATCCCCCATGAGGAGATAGACTAGTCTAAAACCTGATAGAGCGGTCAGATTTTCAGCAACTAGCGGAAGAGACAATGACATAGGGTAAAAGTAATTTATAGTGTGTGTTACTCTGGGATGAATATACATATATATGTAGTATTTTCCATGTTATTACATTTTTCAACTGTGGTCCTCTAAAAAACAGTTCATTGTAAAGTAGCTGTATACTATAACAAAAAGTCAGACACAATTAAAAATAAATTCAATGCAAAGAGCAGTGGAGATGTGCAATGGGAAGCACCCTGTACCACACCAATCAGAAATCACCTCTAAAATGAGCTGCCAAGATAAACATTACTGATTGGCATAGAGTACATCTTATAAATCTTTGCCCAGTCATTTTATAGTATTGTAAAAGTAATTCTGATACAATTATAGATGTTTGATATGGCTATATCCATGTCTTAGTGCCTGCTAAAATTATAGATTTAAAAGACCAATACAAAGTAATGTACCACTGTCTACAGCAACCAACCATATGTCAACTTATTGGTAACACTGGTGAGATGTAATCTCTGGTTTGTCATGATGTATTTTAGCATTAGTTCGAATAGAACATGAGTCAACATGAATCAGTTCATTTCACAGCCTGGTTAATGGATAGAAGGTATTTTTAACTGAGGCTTTATAACGGAAGTGTGGCATCGCATGTTATCCACGCATTGCGTCACATACTGTCAATTAAAAGTATACTTCACTGTCACTGTTAGGCTCCCTGCACACTGCAAATCCGTTTTGCGATACCGATTCTGAATCCATTTCCGATTTGCAATTCCGATTTTCCCTGAATGCAATCAGAAAAACGGAGGAAAAAACGCAGCATGCAGTAATGACTAAAAATCAGAATCGGATGTAAAAACCGATAAAAAATCAGAATCGGAATCGCAGGGAGGCTCACTGTGTGCTTTTTGTGGTAACACTGCATACAGTGCAATATGATACCACATGCCACTATACCACAACCCATCCGCAGCACTGTGAAGATCACATAGGTGGTGCATTGCAGTGTGGAAAGCCACATTACAAAGCGGCCGTTATGCCGCATTACAATGCACCGCTGTGAACATAACCTGCATTGCACCACTGTGAACATAATCTGGCTCACGACTACCATAGATGATAAGGTGTAGAGGTAGATATACAACCAGATCCTGACAGTTTAACCAGGATAACCCAGTTTTGGTTGCTTATTGCAACTTGGATTTGTTGCACTGCATCACACCTCCCACAACCTTAGATCAAAATCCAATAACTTGACCACCCCCAGAGTTCAACTAAAAATCTTTGGAGCCAGAGCTTTCTGTCATGCTGCCCCTACCCTGTGGAATGCCTTGCCAAACGTAATCACGACAGCTCCAACCCTAGACACTTTTGTATAAGAACTGAAAAGCTACCTGTTTAGTCTGGCATTTATGATCACATCATTTTTCCCCTGTACACATCACTATGTACTGATCTGAGACAAGCTTATGTGCTTTGGGTCCTATGGGGGAAAAGCGCTTTACACATTTTTTTGTTGTTGTTGCTTGTAAGTGTAAAATGGAGTAGACATGGGATGTATCTAACAACGCTCCACTGCTTCAGCACTACACCAGTGGTTTGCAATATTTGCTCAGTAATGTGCCATCATCCCAATCCATACTTTACCACTTGGATCATTAGAAATGACCTCCAACAAATGTCCTCTAACACCCACAGAAGCCAATGGCAACACTTTCACATGTAGAGTAGAGTAGAGTAGAGTAGAGTAGACTCACCCATAATGCAGTTCTAGTGAGAAACCCAAGCTTTTGAATGTCCCATCTCCAGTAGGGAGGAGTCAAACCAGTAGTACACATCTAATTATTCACAAAACATTGTGTTATGTAATCAGTTAAGCCAGTATACCAATGAATGAGGTATTCGATAACCCAAAAATGAAATGATGACACACCAAATGCTGTAGTCAATAGTAACCACTCCATTGACTATTCCTATATAAACCTGATAGGATGTTCTAATTTACTACACTTTGCAAATCTCATTTGCCTTCCGTATTGTTTTAATGAAGATGTCCAATAAATAAATCATAAATCCCACCTCTATCTCCCAATGTCACATGTGAGTCCTTGAATCTTGTTATATCACTGACATTTGACAGGGAGCACTAATGATATGCAGGTATCTGAAGTTAACCTATTTGGACTGATGTCACATTGTGATGATCTAGACATTCTTTCTCAAGGCTTCCCACAAAGGACTCTTTTGAAACCATCAGGCACACAAACAATTGCTTTGCCATGAACTGCCAGTTTCAATGGAAATCCCTTTCTCTCTGAAAGATACCTCCACTGAACCCCTCTCCACCCTCCCTCACATCCCTGCAGCAAGCAGCGTACAATTGTTACCTGACAAATCCCTCTCCATGCTTGATGATAGTAATTTTTAGCTTTGTGATTTAGCTGCACAACTCGAATGGACATGGCAGGCTTTAGCATATAATCACATAGAGGTCATTTGCCTTCTGCAATTTTACAGCCTGCATGGTGCTGGAACAGAACAGAGCTGGAGCTGCCCTTGCATAGGGTCTCTGCCATATGGCTGTATCCGATGCAAAGAGCCTGCTAAAGACTGGAGCATGAACAAATCACATTTTACTGCTAGCCTCTGCATAGAGCGTTTCCACTTTGGCATGCTATCAAAAAGAAGCACAAATCAGCTCCTACTGTGAGAGTTGAAGCCCAGTGGAAGTTACTACTGAGAACTTGAGAATGCTGCATCCTTGGAGGCAAGGGAATTCTTACACTAAGCGTCCTTGGGCATGTAATTGTGATCTTACTAGAGCTGTTTGGAAAATAATGCTTCCAATCATGGAATTCAATGCAAATAGTTACAAACCAGAGGTTACTCAGCATGAAAGCAGTGGGCACAGTGAACACACTGAACAGCAATTTAAGTGATGTCAACAGAGGATAAGGGGAATGCAAGATATATAGCTGTGTCAAATTATTTTTTGCTGCACACATGAAACACATACAGATTTTTTTCTCCACACACTGCTGTTATCTCTGCCTTGAATGAAAATGGTATCATCCTGGTTTAAAACTTCTTGCTTTGAATGAAAAGGAATCTGAATAACCACAAAACGTGTGTGTGTGCGTGTGTGTGTGTGTGTGTGTGTGTGTAGGAGAGTGAGTGAGTGAGTTTGTTGTCATATATACAGGTACTCTTCAATTACAAAATGTATACGTAGCAACTAAACAGTATTATAACTGATAAATTATTACAAGTAGTAATCACTGCTTGTGATATTGTTCTATAAATATTATGTTGAGACAACTATGAGCTACTTACGACCACTCCCAAAGGCATATGTATGCATCTGCACATATCGACAAACATTAACACACACACACACACACACACACACACACACACACACACACACACACATGCGCCCGCACACACACACACACACACACACACACATGCGCCCGCACACACACACACACACACACATAAACACACACATAAACACACATACTGCACACTCACACGCGCGCACACACACACACACACACGCACATAAACATGCACACACACACACACACATAAACATGCACACACACACACACACACACACACAAACATGCACACACACACACGCACACACACGCACACAAACTACACACATAAACACACATACTGCACACTCACACGCACACACACACACACATACACAAAAACACACGCACATATACACACACACACACACACACACACACACACACACATAAACACGCACACACACACACACACACACACACACACACACACACACACACACACACACACACACACACACACACACACACACACACACACACACACACACATACACATACACACACACGTGCACATAAACATGCACACACGCACACACACACATACACACACATACACATGCACACACTTACACTGAATCATGGCTGACATTTAAATTTCTACTTGCATTTAATGATCAAAGCATTCCACATGACTCCTGTTACATTAATATTTTAAGCTGACTTATGATTCTGTCATTAGTGAGTCCAGCCCGCATGGTAGACATAAATTCACGTCAGTAATAGCAGATGTGGTTCTCCTATAAAAGGATATTCACCGTGACATGCACATAAGTCATATTTAAGCCCTATTATCTCCTTGACTTTCCTACAGATATCTAATAGTCGCATATCTAGCCAATCACAAACAAATATAAAACTTTGCTGAAACTACCCCATGCAGTAAAAACATCACAGGCACAGCTAATGCTTATGTACACACACTCTGTGGTTCCCACTTCCCACGGCATAATTACCTGCATTTCTATTTTGGATACAGCTGGTACCATCTATTTTTTTCCTGGCAGTTCAATCACATGTCTCCTGTCACAGCCATGAAACAATTGATGGCAGGTTTGCAGAGAAAAGTACCATTGTGTTTTTCCTTTGAATTTTACAAGTCTATCTCAGGAGGACTCTTCCCTTAAATTCCGAACAATGAATTCAATAACACGTTAGGCTCACATCATGCAAAATCTACCTGTGTGAAGTCAGCAATAAACGCTGTAGTCGGGAGACAGCGAAAATAAGCACAAGGTCTGGATTCTTGTACAGAACATCACTCACTGCTGTCACAATCAGAAATGTGTATCTACTTATTGCCATTTTCAGGAAAAACAATAGATGGCAACTGGTCTGCAAAAAAAAAAAAAAAAAAAAAGCTAGCTTATCCAAAATTAGTGCAGTAGCTGTCAATGCGGGGGAGAGGGGATATCACTATTGAAGTTTAGATTTCATGGCTTATCAGTTTTCTTTTCAGGAGGCAGTTTGCTGTAGTTTGAAGTGACAGGCTGAGCAGCAGAAGCAGTGCTTTCAGCTTTGTCGATGAATCTGACGCCAGCGCCTATCGCAATAGCTCTGCTTAAAACTGTACATATGTATTATGAAAGAGCAATGATCGGCCAGGATACCCCACACACCCACAAAAAAAAAAAATGCCTGGGCTTCCCAATGCTTGCCCACGTCATAAAAACGAACGCTCCCCCTCCGCTTTGATCTGCTTTGCTTCTTCCAGCTTGTTTCCATGATGCTATGGGGAGGAAAAAAAAGAAGAGAGAGAGAGAGAGAAAGAGATGGATCTAGACACAAACAGAGAGATAGCTTCAGATGAGAAAAATATAGAAAGGAGAAGATAATGAGGTGTAAGTAATCTGGGAAATTAGATTGTTAGATGTGATGTGAAGCTCTCTACTCACAATAGAAGGGGCGAGGGAGAAAGTGAAGCTTCGCACAGAGACAGGTGAAGACACGGAGACAGAAGAGGGAGAAACGGTGTGAAGATTCTTGACTATGATCGACTCTCCCAATTATCTGCTGTCAGCAAGGGAGGGGGCAATAGGGAGGGGGGGATAAAAAAAAAGAGAAGGCAACAAACGGGCAAAGCCACAGAAAAGGTTGAAAGAGAATAAATAGGAGGTAGACAATTGAAGCAGTGGTGTGAAGATTGTTGGATTTGTGTCAAATTTCCAATGATCTGTTGCCTACGACTGTAGGAGGAGGAGGAGGAGAAAGAGGAGGATGGAGGGGTGAGGAAAAAGAAAAAAAGATAGAGAGGGGGGACACGAAAAAGAGAGGGCGAGTGAGAAAGACCTCAGCAGGCAATGTTGGACAGAGAGGCTGCAGATTCTTCGCTGGCTCCATTGAGCATACTGAGTGGCAGATCTGCATGTTGAAGCAACCCATTGAAAACACAGAGCAGCACACAGCACACTGCACATTGCACATTCCCAGCACGTCCCTAGCTCATTTTTTTCTTTTTTTGCCTCAGACTCAGTAGGAGCAGATAGGAAGAGAAAGACAGAGAGAGGGAGAGCCAGAAATCCTTAAACTCAGCCTTTTTTCTCCCCCCGGATGTGCTACAAAAATCACCTGCAAACTGGTAAGTAAATAATTCCATCCTTTCTCTATGTACTTTTATGGGGAGAGATGTGCCTGCGACCTAAGATGAGATTTAAGTTGCAGATATATATTTGCAAATGAGACGACTGCTACTGCTGCTGCTGCTGCTGAAGCTGCTGCAATATAAACCTCAGCCTTTCTCCCTCCTGTCGTTATTTCAAGCAATCTATTTACTGGCATGCCATTCTCATCCAGAACCTTGACTGCTTAGCTTCTAAGTCATTTGTCAGCAAAGCTGCATTAGCATTTATGGCATTTTCACGAGAGTGGAGGCTTTGATTTTTTTAAGTTTCATTGTAATCGCTATCACTATGCTATGAGCAGACAGGAAATGCAGTAAGATGCAGGTGTCATAATATCCAGAGATTTGGATGTAGTTATTTGCAGCAACGAGTGCCTATCTATGGATGTGTGCTTTTATGTGATTGTATTTATTTATTTATATATATTTTTTCCTTTTTTCTGGTGGGATTGCAGGGTTTGACGATCAGATGTCTTTATGTTGCTCCGGTAGTGTAAACTGTCAGCAGCAGCCCCTGTCTGTCTCTCGTTCGAACACTTTGTAAATGTATAGGTATTTTTGTCCATCAATGCCTCTGAGATAGGTTGAGCGGCTGGTCTGTGGTGTTAAAGCCTCAGTTCCCAGAGCAAGGAAGGGAGGCAGAGCATTTAAATCATGGATCATCCCAGACTAAGCTGCATTTTGCTGTCAGTTTCTCCTCAGATTGGAAGATCATACAGGCATGCAGTGTGGGCAGATTAATTATCTCGACATTCTTTTATCTATTTATGGGCATTTAAGGTGCACAATAGCTGGTGCAATTAATTGCAGGCTTTAATACGCTAATCCATCACAAACAGTGAACGTACGGACGTTTTACTGGAAATAACAAGCAAGGTTCTGCTCCTCTTTTTTGCCATCAACTCTTTTGGATGAAATGCATGCTTTGCACAAATTTGTATTCTGGTGTACTATGGCTGTATCGTGTACCTTTGCCTGAGCTCATGTCATTACTCGTATTAAGGTATGTTTGTGTCATTTGTGCTATTATTACTGCTTTGCATGACTCAGAAGCACGGCCAATATTTCAGACTTAAATCATCATCATTAAGACACAAGCTCACCTTCCTATAGGAAAGACATCATTCTTTGCTTTGTGTATGAGTAGGGATGGCTGCATCAAGTAGCAATTATGTAATACAGTGCATTAAGCCAAATGGCATTGTATAATTGCAGATTTACACTCCCATACACTAGATCATGCAAACTAGTGTGGATTGATAATGACCAGGCATAGTGAGTGACTATAGTCTTTTTTGCTTTACACTCAGCTTGTTAAAATGTTTAGTGCACTTTTTAAAAAAATGAAACCGATTTCCCTTTGTTTTTCAGCTTTTTTTTTAATTAATCAGAAATGGAACCATCTCCAGCAGAAACTCAACTACATGGACGTATGTTGTGGATCATTCTTTTAAGCACAATTGCTCTTGCATGGACTACGCCAATTCCCTTGATTGAGGATTCAGAGGAAATAGATGAGCCTTGCTTTGATCCTTGCTACTGTGAAGTGAAGGAAAGCCTTTTCCACATTTATTGTGACAATAAAGGATTTACAAATATTAGTCAGATTTCTGAATCCTGGATCCGACCCTTTAAACTGTATCTTCAGAGAAACTCGATGAGAAAACTGTACACCAACAGCTTCCTTCACTTGAACAATGCCGTGTCGATTAATCTCGGGAACAATGCATTGCAGGACATTCAGGCTGGAGCTTTTAATGGGCTGAAAGTTCTAAAGAGGCTATACTTGCATGAAAACAAGCTAGATATTTTTAGAAATGACACGTTCATGGGACTGGAGGGCTTGGAATATCTGCAAGCCGACTACAATGTCATTAAGAGGATTGAAAGTGGAGCCTTTAGAAATTTAAATAAGTTGAGAGTGTTGATCCTTAACGATAATCACATCCCCTTACTTCCAACAAATTTATTCAAGTCTGTGTCTTTAACACACTTGGACTTGCGTGGAAACCGATTAAAAATCTTGTCTTACAGAGGGATGCTGGATCACATAGGGAGAAGCATCATGGAGATACAGCTAGCTGAGAATCCTTGGAACTGTACTTGTGAGATTGTGCAATTGAAAACCTGGCTTGAACGTATCCCTTATACTGTTCTGGTTGGGGATATTACATGTGAAAGTCCCTTTCACTTTCATGGCAAGGATTTAAGGGATATCAAACGAAGTAAACTTTGCCCCTTGCTCTCTGAAAGTGAGGTTGAAGCAAGCCTGGGTATACCCCAGTTAACATCAAGCAAAGAAAGTACATGGCCTACAAAGCCTTCCTCTATGTTGTCATCTTTTCATGTGACTGCTTCTTCTGTAGAGTATAAGACATCAAATAAACAACCCACTACCACCAAGCAACCTAGGCCTCCAAAGCCACCACCAACACCCAGAGGCCTTTACCCAGGCCCAAATCAACCACCAATAGCTGGGTACCAAACTAGACCTCCTATTCCAATTATCTGTCCCACTGGATGTTCATGCAGTTTGCATATCAATGATCTGGGATTGACTGTAAACTGTAAGGAGAAAGGGTTTCATAATATATCAGAGCTGCTGCCTAGACCTCTCAATGCTAAAAAACTTTACTTGAGTGGCAATTTAATACAGAAGATCTACCGATCTGACTTTTGGAATTTTTCTTCCCTGGATTTATTGCACCTTGGGAACAACAGAATCTCTTATGTACAAGAGGGAGCCTTTATCAATCTCCCAAATCTAAAAAGCTTGTATTTAAATGGAAATGACATTGAAAGGCTTACACCTGGCATGTTCAGGGGTTTACAGAGTTTGAATTATTTATATTTTGAGTATAACATGATAAGGGAAATTCAACCTGCTGCTTTCAGCCTCATGCCAAATTTGAAGTTGCTGTTTCTCAATGACAATCTGTTGAGAACCCTCCCAACTGATGCTTTTGCAGGCACTTCTCTGGCAAGGCTAAATCTCAGAAACAACCACTTTCTATACCTTCCTGTGGCTGGAGTCCTGGAGCACCTTAATGCTATTGTGCAGATTGATCTTAAACAAAACCCATGGGATTGCACCTGTGACATTGTCCCTCTAAAGCTATGGATAGACACCATTAGCTCTGTCATTGTGGTTGGGGAAGTGCTGTGTACAAGTCCTGAAAATCTTACCAATAAGGATCTAAAATCTATCGAAATGGAGGTCTTGTGTCCAGAGATGCTACATGCCACTTCATCTTCTCGGCCTGGAAAAATAGTGCCCACAAGCTCTTCAGTATTTGAGTTTACCACACCAGGGGGTGCCATTCCTCTTTCTGTGCTCATCCTCAGCCTCCTGATTCTGTTTTTCTCTGCTGTTTTTGTGGCTGCAGGACTTTTTGCTTTTGTGCTTAGAAGGCGTAAAAAACTGCCTTTCAGAAAGAGACAAGAGGTGGATTTAACAGGCATCCAGATGCAGTGCAGAATTTTTGAGGACAGACCAAACAACTCCCCAGAGAAAGCTCCTGGGCACGTCTATGATTACATCCCTCATCCTGTAACCCAGATGTGCAATAATCCCATCTACAAACCTAGAGAGGAAGAAATGGGGGAGGAATTTTCAGAAACTAAGGAAAACAATACTAATTATAGAACTTTAATAGAAAAAGAAAAAGAGTGGACTATGGCAGTCTCAAACTCCCAGTTAAACACTATAGTTACTGTCAATCAAAGCGGGGAAGTGCCAAGTTTTCATGAAAATGGTGTCATCTTTCCTGGATTAATTGACCGAGAACGTCCGGCACCCACAGTGGGGTTTGTGGACTGCATTTATGGCACTGTTCCCAAATTAAAGGAACTACATGTCCACCCACCTGGCATGCAATATCCTGATTTGCAACAGGATGCCAGATTAAAAGAAACCCTACTATTCTCAGCTGGGAAGGGGTTTTCAGACCAAACTCAAAGTGAATACCTCGAGTTGAGGGCCAAACTCCAAACAAAGCCGGATTACCTCGAAGTCCTGGAAAAAAACACATATAGATTCTGATATAGCATAATTTCATAGCGCCCCAAAAACAACCGCATGGTTCAATATGATAATACCGTTGTGCTCCCCAAATTGTTTTGGAGGAAGGGCCATACTCTAATCATAATTAATTGAAGTGCCTTCGCAGACTTTTGCCAGCAATGTTATCAATCATTATTTTTTATATAGGAGTCTAAGAAACTTGACTGTGCCATGTAAGGTATGGGGATATTTGTACTGATCCTGATAAAATAATTCCACGTGTCCTTTTTTGGCAGTAACTTAAACCTTTTCATTGGAGGGGTACTGGGGTAGGGGGCTAGGATGGCATTTTGGCTTCCGTATACAAAGAAACACCCATGGCACAGATCCTGTATATTGATGCAGTTTGCTGCATGCCTGAAAAGAAAAAAAAAACTGCAGGGGGGTTAATGCTCGAATGTGCTCACTCAAAACACTAATGCTCATCTTTTTTTATTTCTGTCATCAACAGTTAAGCATCAACAAAAAAAAAAAAAAAGGATTAACAGCAATGCATCATGGTTCAATGTATATTTGGTTTCTTTCTTCTTTATTTTTATTTTTTTGCAAAGCAGGAAGTATTGTACACAAGACAGCTAGGGATCAACATCTTTGTGAATTCATGAATATGCCAGGATATGTTTCTTTTCTTTTTTTAATTCTCTGCAGCTCTTTGCAATTTCTTTAGTAACGCTACTGGGTACGTATCACTAACAGCTTTGTAGGAAGCACTTTTAATGTCTTCTACCCCTCCTCTTTCTCCTTAGCCTACCCCATACACAAAAAAGAAAAATTTTACAAAATGTGCATATATTTATTCTGTAATTTCAGTGAATATTAATTGTAAAGGTAATGTTTAATCAATGTATAGTGATTATGCGTCTGGTATAGCTTTCCTAATAAAATAATTTAAAACAATACATACATATACAGATATATACAGATTTAAAAAAAAAAAAAGCTTAAAGATCTGATTTAGCTATGACCAGCCTTAGGTCCATCAACCAAAAAAGCAAAAAAAGAAAAAGAAAAAAAAAGAGTCATCATGCTGACTAACATTGATCGCTATTTCACTGCAAACAGTGCTTGGTTAGATAAAACCATGACATGTGCTTTGATATAGTTTTGCAATTCTGGGAATCAGTAGCACTTTAAAGTCTTTTACCGATTCCTCAATAGTAAAGGAATTAATAATGTAACAATCCTCTGGACAACACTGGATTCAATACAAAAAGAACTGGAAGTAAATTATTACTTACCGAGAGCCATTTAATTTATTTGTCTGGCTTGAAAAATGAGAGCTCCATTGTATACCCTAATATCCATTATCCAGGGATCACTACAGTGCATTCCAACCTATTTGGGGATGAAAAGTTGCACAGCTGATCTATACAAAAAGTCCTATTAGGTATAATTCTTCAAGACATATGCTATTTTAATTGCACATTGTATATCCTAACAGAGATCTATCTATAGAAATATATATGATTAAAGCAAATAAACAGGGGCTATCGGACCCTGAATGAACCCAAAGAAAATCTAAAAAAAAAAACTGGTTCGTTGGTTGGTTATTAAAGCTTGTAGTTAATGGTTTAAACGAGGATGCATTCATTTTATTGAACAGCAGGGGGAGCTTTAGCCTAAGTATTCCACATTAGGTACAAACACCTAGTTCTTGGCTTTAGAGCTGTGTCTTATTTGTGTGCTGCAGCCATTCTAAAAATCTGTTATCCTCTGCTTCATGTCTAACTTAAATCCCCAATGAAATCATTACTGTACATTGAATGTAAACCGTCAACGGTCACTAATGCCTTACATTAATATGGGGGAATTTAGTTGAGAATGTGGAAAAAAAAACATGGCTTGTTGTCAAGTTTTGATTTTTGCTGCATGAGTATTTGCCCTAATGATTTATATTGATACACTGCTATAGTTTTGATATGAATATATATGTATATATATGAGTGCAGATAGTTACATGTATATATTGGTATAGCTGCTCCTATGACTTATATGCACTGTACCTATCTGCATGCATATGAAATGTGATGTAGGGAATATAGCACTGTTTGTTTTTTGTTCAGAGTCGCCATTTGAAAGTTCATCACCTTTGCAGTAAAACATGTCATCTTTGAGGGCGTACAGTAATGTAATACAGATCAATCACTAACTTGCACATGTTGAAATGATAGCCTCTAGCTGCAATTGATTTTAGTCATTATAGAAGAGACAAGACCTATCACAGCAGGGCAGCATGCTGCTGTTATTACAGAATTAAATTTTAGTGACGGACTACCCCTAGCACTCCTGCTGCAGTCAACTATTCCACCCCTTGACTTCACCCCCCTCAACATGGGGGGGGGGGGCAGTGGTATCTCCCACTGTGTCTCCATCATCACATGGCACCACTGCTGAGCATCATGGGAGCTTTTTTGTTAACTGACAGCTGCAGTGCTGAAGGTTGCCCATTTACAGTCTATAATATTTATTCCATGGCCCCTCTAACTTATTATTAAAATGATCCCTTTTGAACCCATGCTTTTCAGTCCAAAGGCTGGATTTTACATGCTTAACCTCACGTCTGTTTTTTTATGTTCTAAAAATTCCAGTATCCACTGTATATTGCATATGGCTGCATTCAGCGCTACTATAAATAGAGAGCATGCGCATATTTTGAAAATAAAATCAAAGTGCAAGGCTACACGCTCCTTATACAGATAGAAGCCCATTAACTCCAGGCATGCCTCACGTCACCGTATTTCTTTTACAATAACACATCTGCGTGCAATCCCTAGTGTTACTGGTGCTGTATACATTTTAAACAGAGTGCTCATAATCCATATCAAAGTATGATGCAAACATTATGTTTATATATTTTGTTAAAAAAGCAAATACGACAAAAAACAAGAAAAACATGAAACAAAGAGAGGAAGCAAGAAAGTCTTTTGCTTTGACAAAAAAAAGGGACATTTTCCACCCCTGGACGGTGCGGAATTCTATTTATTCAGTGGAAATAAATTTATTCTTTGAGAATGGAAATTTTATATTAAAGGAGATACTTTTTTGGCTTAAATTTTGTTTTATTTTCTTATGTAGGAAGTTTTCTTTGCATCTGTGGATTTGCTGTGTGTGTGTATGCACGTTGGGGGGAGATGGGACAGACGATGTATAATGTCTTCTTCTGCAAGTGTTAATGTGCAAACATTAAGATTGTGGTGTGAACTGCCAAAACACACAAAGGAATGGCCATCTAGTTTATCTCAGCTATGAAAGGTTCACATTTTCTACTGATCGATAAAGAATGCACAAGCCTTATCTTTTTAACTGATATGACTAGCACCAGTCATGATAAATGACAACATTAGTGCTGACTTCTGGCATCTTATTGCACAAATGCTGACATGTAGATTGATATGTCAAAGCAGATATTTCCCAATACACTTGTTAAAAAAAACTATCATCATTGATCTGAATTTTATTATGTTGCCTAAGACTCATTTTAACCAGATCCCTTCATATGTTTGCTTAGTAATGATCGACACTATTCATACATGACCTTTCTTGTGCCAGCAGATGTTATCTAATAGACACAAGGGTGCATTAGCATATTAACAAGTTAAATAACTTGCTGCTTAGAATATGCCTGCCATTGTTATTGTGGCTATGGCTACTCAAAATCCGCATAAACCACGTGGACGTATTTTTAGATGGTCCATGACTCTGACAAATTGGATACTGTAAGGGCCTGTTTCCACTACACACAGATTGGATGCAGAATGGATGCAGAAAACTGACTGCAATGAATGCCTATAGGCCTGTTTCCACTAAACGCAATTTTTCTGATGCAGATTTTCCTATAGGCATTCATTGGAGTCAGTTCTTCTGCATCCATTTGGCATCCAATCTGCGTGTAGTGGGAACAGGCCCTTAGGCAGAATAGTGAAATAATCAACAAAATGTGTCTAACTTCTTCCATTGTGCTTATACAGATTTTTAAAGTATCTGCATGGCCTTATGTGCCTTATGGTAAATGGTGCCAATGGTGCCTTAGGGGAGCAAGGAAGGATCCGCAAACCAGACAAAGGTTGAAGGAACATCTGGTATTTTTTATTGGAAACTACACCTGACAAGTGCAATAAAACCACAGGATCTACTCTTAGTAGATCCTGTGGTTTTATTGCACTTGTCATGTGGAGTTTCCAATAAAGAATACCAGCTTTTCCTTCAACCTTTGTCTGGTTTGCGGATCCTTCCTTGCTCACTTATGTGGATTGGCTTGGCTCACCAGATCCTGATCCGACTGGTATGATTTAAAGGGGATCGAGCATACAAGACCTTTTTTTCTGCTGGTGCCTTAAAGAGAACCCGAGGTGGGTTTGAAGAATATTATCTGCATACAGAGGCTGGATCTGCCTATACAGCCCAGCCTCTGTTGCTATCCCAACCCCCCCTAAGGTCCCCCTGCACTCTGCAATCCCTCATAAATCACAGCCATGCTGCTGACAAACAGCTTGTCAGAGCTGGCTGTGTTTATCTCTATAGTGTCAGTCTGCTGCTCTCCCCGCCTCCTGCAGAACTCCAGTCCCCGCCTGCATCCCTTCCCTCCCTGCTGATAGGAGGGAAGGGACGGGGGCAGGGACCGGAGCTATGCAGGAGGCGGGGGAGCAGCTGAGACTGACACTACAGATGTAAACACAGCCTCACAGCACGGCTGTGATTTATGAGGGATTGCAGAGTGCAGGGGGACCTTAGGGGGGTTTGGGATAGCAACAGAGGCTGGGCTGTATAGGCAGATCCAGCCTCTGTATACAGATAACATTCTTTAAACACACCTCGGGTTCTCTTTAAGGGAATTGTTGACTCAGCTCTGCCTTCACAATGCAGCAGTAAATGTAGAATGTTGTATATGTTGTATAGGAGCCAATAACTATCACATGATCAGTGTCAGAAACTATTTGGGTAACTACAGAAGTCATTAATGTCCTCAAAATGGCTAAGCTGGCTGGAGCCTAGGCCACATGAGCTGTAGCTAGTCTCTGCATGTAAAAAAAATGGTCCTTCTTCTGCAACAAAATTATTGATTGGAGTTCATGGATCACATGTAGTCATTTTCCTCTTTTGCTGCTCACAAGAGTGTGTGCATTCTTGGTTTCTCGATAGGCACAGTATGGAGCATATAGGTGTATTTAACTGTATTGCAAAGTAAAAGGGGCAGTAGAAAAGACAGGATTATCCCGGCGTAAGGCTCCCTGCACACTGCAAATCCGTTTTGCGATTCGGATTCCATTTCCGATTCCGATTTTCCCTGAATGCAATCAACAGAAAAACGGAGGAAAAAACGCAGCATTCAGTAACGATTAAAAATTGGAATCGGATGTAAAAACTGATTACACATCGGAATCGCATGCAGTGTGCAGGGAGCCTAACAGTGTTACCACCATCTGGCGTGCATGGATAAGTAATGTCCGCTCTCCTCCGCTGTGGTGATTCCCATATCGCCGGTCTGCCGTGTGACACAGGCGGGTTTCTGTGTGGCAAGACGGGTCCCAGCATGCTCTGCACCACCACTCTGCTCTCCTATCTCCCACGTCACCTCCAGGGGTGGGCCAGCAGCTCACACTAAAAAAGTTAATGAATAGGGAACTGTGCTTAGAGTTGGTTACACACAATTACAGGGATACTCACTGGATTAAAATTTGTTTATTAGCATACCACAAATCTCACAAAGATTTGTGATATGCTAATAAACGAGGATTTAACCCAAACAAAGGTGGCTAGTGTCCTCATTGTTTAAAGAGGAACTCCACTGAAAATAATGTAATAAAAAAAGTGCTTCATTTTTACCATAATTATGTATAAATGATTTAGTCAGTGTTTGCTCATTGTAAAATCTTTCCTCTCCCCGATTTACATTCTGACATGTATTACATGGTGACATTGTTACTGTGGGCATGTTATGTAGCTGCTGCTAGCTGTTCTGGCTGTTAGACAGCTCTAAACAGCCATTTCCTGTCTGTGAACATTGTTACATTGTGGCAGTTTGCCAGGAGTACCGCGGTATTCAGAGCCTCTAGTGGGAGTGGTTTCAGCACAAAATCAGTCACACAGCGCCCCCTAATGGTCTGTTTGTGAAAATCATTCTATTTCTCATGTAAAAGGGGGTATCAGCTACTGATTGGGATAAAGTTCAATTCTTGGTTGGAGTTTCTCTTTAAGATAGCTTTTATATTTTATACCTTTACAGTGGGATGCTGTCATCACAAGGCACTGGCTCCTGAAAAAGTCTATTGTCTACAATGAAACTGCCATCCCATACCTCTGATACCTGCTAAATTCTATTAATATAACTGTGTACAGGCTGACAGTTGACTAGGTTATGTTAATCTGTCCATTAGGCTTGCAGGTAAAGCTATGCAGTGTTCACAGTGGAGCGTTGTAATGCACATCCTTCAAAAGCAGGATTACAATGAGGTGGAGGGGGAAAAGTTGCATGCAATGCATACAGTGAAGCATACAGTACAAAGTATGCCTCACTGCATCTCTTAATGCAGTTGTTACGTGGTACCGCACTGCATGCATTATTTTATGACAACGAATCCCACCACATTGCTGTTACATCAATGTGAACGTAGCATTACAATATAATTGCATCATGTTAGCAATGCGATTATATAGTCTGACGCAATGCACTGCAGTGCTCTACTGTGAACACAGCGTAACCCAATCCCATCAGACATGACAACTTTCTTGCATATGCAGTTATGGTCCAACAATGTTGGGAACATCTCTCCAAGGGAACATAGGGTGTTTTTGAAAAGTTATCAATTATAATATTAACTCAAAAGCACAACTTCTCTGCCACTTTGTTGAGTCAGTGGGGGAGATTTATCAAAGCATTACCGACAGTTTTTTCTTCTTAATCTGTTCTAACCAGCAGGGAGAACAGTTCTGCATGATAATAAGAACCTTCTTAAATCCTAGGTAATAGTGGCAATTTAGCGTGAATTTCTAGAGTTGCACTACAGTTAAGAAAAGTACAAATCCATCCCTGAACTGGCGCAGATTAAAAAGTGCTTGATAGCAGTTCTACAGATGTATAACTGCAGGGTAGACATGGTTGCAGAGTGCAGGCTAGGCATAATTTGTGATGTGCTCCTCCCCCTGCTGAATTCCTCTGCAAAGCCTGCTGCTATCAATACAGCAGCTGTGTTGTTATCTCAGCAACAGCAATTACCCTCACATACTGCACTGTCTGAGAGACCTTTCTAGCTCCTCCTATTTTACAACAGTTTTAGAAGGAATCTGCACTATCTAATGATTTCTTAAGATGCCTGAGACAGTTCTGCACGGATTTCTAAAAACCTACTAATATTTTGTCTCAGGCACTCTTGATAAATCTGGCCCATTGACTCTACTGTATAATGTGGTTGGAAGTTGAGGCACATGTTGCTATCACTAGAGAGCATTCTGTAGGCTACAGATACCTAGCTGACAGTTTTCCCTGATTTGAATTCCAGTACTAAGGTCACAAATATATCCCTGTTTTTTTAACTCATTGTACATAAAAAATGTCACTTTGGGGTTGATTCACTATAACAAATAGCACACCTTATCAGAGTTAACATGCCTTATCAGAGTTAGCATGTCTTATCAGAGTAGCATAGCGAGCACTACGAACATATGTCTGCTAATTGGCAATGATGAGAGCTCTGATAAGGCATGTTAACTCTGATAAGGCATGTTAACATTGATAAGGCATGCTATTTGTTATAGCGAATCAATCCCTTTGTCTGCAAAATATATGTACAATTATCTTGAATTTAACTTAAATAAATGTCACAATTGACACAAAGTTTTCACTTTTTGAAAGCTATAAAAAAAATTATAATAATAAAAAAAAACAGTTGCAAACAGTTATGTGGACCATTGGGACCATTAGGCAAACTACCAGTCTTCAAGTCATTGTGCACTAGTGAGGTTGCTAGCTTGCTAATTATTCAGTCTAAAAGTTGTAATGTTACAGCAGCAACAATGTTCTTTAATCAGACACACACACACATGTCTTGTATTGGTCTCTGGTGAAAATCTTCACTGGTGAGAGCTTGAACTAGATCGGCTGTTTTCATCCAGTGCACTGTATTGTAATTAGGTCAAAACACATGTAGAAGCATGTGGGAAATCATTTAAGTGTGAACTTTTTCTATGTGTCCAGATTTAGCCCTGTGATTAAAAATTGATGACGTGTGACTCAGGATTCCTCTGCCTAAGGCCTCCTTAGCATTAATCAGGCTCTGCCTCTGGCCAGCAAACCTCTGAGAAATGGTTTACCAGCGGCTCTGTGGAGGCTCTTGTCTTTTTCTGTAATATAAGTATTGTGACTTGTGGATATTGTTGTAAATAGAAGCCCTGTATGCCATTTGGATAGTTTGCAAACTGTCAGTTTAGAAAAGATGCACGCATATTGAGTCATTTACCAGTTTCCCTGAAAATTATCTGCACCTGTGTTGTAGGCTACGCCCTCTTGCCCTGGCAGTTATCCAGACACATCTTTTTCTTTTTATTGTTTGCTTCAGAAATTGTGCAGAATTACTGGAATGTCTTACAGCAGAAATACTGTAAGTGAGGCTGGATGGCCGAGAATCTCCTGTAGGGAGAGCTTATCACTGCAATACAAAGAGTACAGAAGCCAGTTGGTGATTTAACTAACCAGCATATATCTGCAGCTAATATATGAGTGATAAGTGAACTAATCCATAATAAAAAAAAATGTATGGAGCTTTCCATAGACCAGACTGTGCCTATGGTTACCTTGTGGCAACAAGCCCAGCTTGGACATTTACAATTGGGCATAAGGGACTCCTCATGAGCCTGTATAAACAGAAATGGGCAAGAAGCATAATAAGCGCAACTTGCATGTTGATTATTTCACGTTCCTAACAGCATCCAATTTTTTAGAATACAGAGTTGGGTTTTCATCTAACTTTATTAAAAATTAATATAATGTATATTATAAAGTCATCACTATATGCTTTATCTTTGTGTTTTCATATGCGGAGGTAAATGTTTACATTATATATATATATATATATATATATATATATATATATATATATATATATATATATACAGTATATATAGGGTTTTCAATGCACTATGCAGTTCCTGTACCTTGATTTGGGGTAAAGATACAAACCTGGTTGGATGTTTTTCTTTCCGTTCCTATCATGTTGCCTTACAAGTTCTGTCTTCATTTTGTCTATGAAAGTCAATGCTAAAACCTGATTTAACTGTTTAAATGATATTATTGTATATTAGGGATTTGTTGCTGAAGAAAAATTAGCATTGCATTTGTTAATTGCATTTCAGAGAAAGTACTTGGGTATTTTCTTGACAACTATAAATATTGCTCTAATTATTCTCAACTGTGTCTGACACTGAACTGAGCAGCTTTATGGCTTTACATAAATATTTGGTCACATCACGCCTCTTAATGAACTTGTCATCAATGTCTCAACAAATACTTCTTTGCAATGAGGTTTTCTTACTGGTATAGAGTGTAAAATATTTACACTGTGAAAGGATAATGGAACTTCCAGGAAGAAAAGAATACAAATAAATATTTGAATTACTGACAATGGGTTCATGGTAGTTGATCATAATTTGGAAAAAAAAAAACATGGTTGTATTTAAAGTTGCTAAAAAACTTGGCCTACTAGAAGGCATTTATATGAGGATGCAAAAGTCAAACAAAGGAGGCACTATACACGTTTCTGCAGTTTTACATGCGTTTTAAAGAAACTCCAACCTCCCTAGGTAGTAATGTTGCATGTTATAGGGGGATGCTAAAATAATCATCATGTGGCCCTGGTGGCCTCGGAACTTATCAGCTCAGCACAGAGCAGCCAGAAGGGAGAAGAGCAGGAGCCTGGTCTGTATTTACATAGCCTTACTTCACTCTCCCTTAGCCTGGAGCTTGGTGTCACCCCCTCTGCTGGTAACACCAGGGCCCATATGCAATTACCTTTTTCTCCTAAGTTTTCTCCTAGGAGATAATTTTTCATTTTGTATTTAAAATAACTTTTCAGCATTTTTGGAGTTGAAAAAGGACCAAATAGTAATCGAAAAACGACTATCAAAATTATTTTGAGTTTTCTTGAGTTCTTTGAGTTTTATTTTCTTGCTTGCTGGTGATTAAAAAGCCATTTTATTACAAGTTATGAAAATATCACCTAGGAGAAAACTCAGGTGAAAAAGTGAGTTACATATGGTCCCTGGTGCGGCCCACACACACCACACCCCTCTAGTGATGCCACTGCCTCTAGGAATGGTTAAAAAGGTCAAATGTTTTAGAAAGCCTGCATTCAACTAATATCATTTGAGATGCAATACAATGATGATTATGATGGTGGTTGTGACAATATGGGCCAGTTGACACAAGCAACTGCTGGCAGCCATCCTCCTCATTTACCGCCAGGACCCACTGCATCCCACATTGAAATGCATGGGAGCAGTCATCTCAATGTGTTTGTTTATTGTTGATAGCACAAGCGCCACGGTAGATCAAATTTTTGAGATGCTGCATGTAGCTTCCAGTGTTGCTTTGTTCACAGTTCCGTATCCCCCTAGTGGCTCAAAATGTGATAACAAACCGATAAGAAACAATACCATATTTTTCTGCTTAGTGTCAGAAAAGTGTTTGACATCGGCAAAATGAGCCACCAGCAGACGCTAGTGTGAACAGATCCTTAAAGTCGTGATAATAGTAAAATTTCCTAGATGTGAACTTTGGAGTATATATGGCTGCAAGGAAGCTGAAAAATAACTGGCAACACAACTAGAGAGTTGAGCTAATACTCACAGGAAGTTATTATTGTTTTGCACTTCATTTTCTTAGTCTCTCTATAAAGTATTTTTTTCAAAGTATCTAAACTTTAAGGGAAAAAAAGTACTCCCTCTAAAACAAAAGTGTATATATATTGGCAAAACTTACTGTAAGAAAACTTACCTTTTATTTTTGTAGAGACAAGCAGGGGGATCACTGTTGCATGGGACAAGTCGGTGAGTGAGCACCTGAGAAAAAAAGGTGCATTGGTAGAATCTTCTTCCTATTATTCCTGCAAAGCAACATATTTTTCAACATTTCTTGTCTAAAAAAACCATAGCTGGCCAAAATTGATCTACTACCATAAAAAAATGAAATGTGTTTCAATTATACGATCACAGTTCCTTTACAGTAGTAGTTTAGTTTCCCTTTAAAGTCCAACTTTGTGCAAATAGATAAATCCTCCCCCTCACCAACCCATGCCCGAATCCCCAGTTAAAATGTTATCAAAAGTTTAAACCAACTGTCAGCTAATTGAGCAGCAGCTGCTGGTTTAGGTAGGCTCAATATAATTGTCTTCCTTGTTAAGGGGATATTGCATTAGGAGTTTTTTTTTCTGATTCCTAGCACTCAATTCACTGTGTCTACCCCATGGTTAATGTTCACAATTATTACCTGTAGAAGGCACAAAAACACATGAAAATAATATATATTTAAATAAAACTCTTAAAGATACTCTGTAACAAAATTTTCATCCTTATTTCTTCTATCCTATAAGTTCCTATACCTGTTCTAATGTGCTCTGTCTAACTGCAGCCTTTCCTATTTGCACAGTGGCTGTATTATCTCTGTTATATGATCTAATCTTCTCTCCTCTGTCGGCTCTGTCGGGCTGAGGCTAGAATGTGTGGAATGTGCTGTGCTGCTTGCGATTGGCTGGAAGCTATACACACCCTCTCCAGGCCCCCTGCACACTCTGTATGACTCACACACTCAGCTCTTCTCAGCGTATCACTTGCTATGTCTTTTGTTTGTAAACACTGGATAAAAAAGTGAACAAAAAAGGATGTCCCGCTGCACCGTTGTAGGGTAAATAGATCTCTCCGACTTTATTTAACACATCAGCAAAAACACAGACAACAGCTCATGCGTATCGGAGCTCTGTATGGCTCCTTAATGATTAAGGAGCCATACAGAGCTCCGATACGTGTGAGCTGTTGTCTGTGTTTTTGCTGATGTGTTAAATAAAGTCGGAGAGATCCTTTTACCCTACAACGGTGCAATGGGACATCCTTTTTTGTTCACTGCTAATTGATGCTTCGGGTCCCAGTCTCCCGTTGGCTACACTGGTGGTTGCAGCGATCCATTCTTCTTTTACTGGATAAAAAAGGCAATTACAAGCCAGGATTGCAGCAGGGAGAGGCAGAAACAGCACAGAGGGGCCCAGGAGAACATAATGAATAGAATGGTATGCTTTTTATTGTAAGAATTTAAGAGTACAGATTCTCTTTAAGTGGAAATTTCACTTATGAAAATGTAGTAGCTGGGCAGTGGGCACCCATACTGCTGCACCTCTGATGCAATAGCACTGTGGGCAGAGTGTGTACATATGCCATTCCCCAGGTCTACGCAAATATAGGCAGCTGTGTATAAATATGCCCCCCCCCCCCCATTCACTGCATACATCACTTGAAAAGTACAAAATGAGGTGGGTTTGGATTTGGTGTCCATCGAATGGCTAAACCTGACACCAAATATTACCAGGACAGTATTGGGAGGATATTTTTAAGTAGTTTATAAAGGCAATAAATTGGGTGTTTTCATTTCCCTCCAAAGGCAAAAGAGGTCATTCATCTAACAAGGTGGCATCAGACCCTGGTGCTTATCTAGTACATGGAGGATTAAACTGAGAACTCACTTTATGCCACTTTGTTGGTGCTACTGTAATCCGGGATTACAAATCTTAGATACATTCAGATATTGTATTGGACCTGAGTGGGTATTTGAAGGGAATAAATCAAAGTGCGAATGTATCTCTTATTGGTTAGGGTTCAAAATGCCATGACCAAGTGGCAGAAAGAGGGGGGTGATTATTATTACATGGACAGTTGTTTTATGTTACTTTTTAAACGTAAGGTACTAACCCTTTCTGCTTTCAAAGCCAGCCAGGCATATCAGCAAGAAGATATGCAGTTAAATCATCGGTAATATTTAAAATCTTTCAATTTATTTAACACTAAAACTAATTAAAAAAACACCGAAATATATATATATATATATATATAAATATATACTCCCTTTAACCACTTCAGGATTCTGCGTACGCTTAACTGCGCCCCTGAATCCTGAAGTGGATTGCATGGAGGCCGTTCCATGTCAGTTCACGGAGGGTGTCTCCGTGAACACCCTGCGAGCCACCGATCGCGGCTCGCAGGGTAAATGTAAACACGCGGGGAAGATCTTCCCCGGTGTTTACATATATACGGCGCTGCTGCGCAGCAGCGCCGTAGAGAAGATCGGCGATCCCCGGCCTCTGATTGGCCGGGGATCGTCGGCATCTGATAGGCCAAAGCCTATCCTATCCGGCGCAGGACGGCTTTCCGTCCTGCACCGCACACAGGGGACGGGAGAGGGAGGGAAGGAGGCAGAGGGAGGACTAGTGCTGCGGAGGGGGGCTTTGAGGAGCCCCCCCCCCCGCTAGGCACAGCAGCACGGCGGCGATCAGACCCCCCCAGCAGGACATCCCCCTAGTGGGGAAAAAAGGGGGTGAAGTCTGATCGCCCTGCCTGATTTCTGATCTGTGCTGCGGGCTGAAGAGCCCCCGCAGCACAGATCAGCCAAACCACCCAGAATCCGGAAGTGGTTAAACAGTCACTGCATGTCAGAGGTCAGAAATTGTATTTTTATGTAAAACTAATTTTTCTTGCAAACCTGCTGCTTTTTTATACTTTATTATTTTTATTTTTTTACTCATTCATTTTTTATTGAGGGGAAATAGGAAGAGGAAGACATCAAAGTATATACTTTACGAATGGTACACACATTTTTATGATAGGTTTGAATTTGAATTCCTTGAATCATCAGAAGAAAGATTGATACAGAAGAAAGTTTGATACAGCACAAAGACCATTAAGCAATTTGTCATTTAGATGTGTTATATTAGTAGCCTAGGATGTTAAATTGTCGTCTCAAGGGGCCAAAATACCTCTAAGTTGTAAGATATTCTTCCAGAACTTCTGGATTTTCTAATCTGTTGTTCCATTTGTAGGTTAATCTCTACCTATTGTTTGAGCTGAGAGCTGGTTAGAGGTTCCACCATTCCCCAGTTACTCAGAATTAGCGCTCTTGCTACACACAGAGTGTGGGAGATTATTAATCTCTCTGAATAGGGAATCTGGTCTAGACCAACATGGAGTAAAGCTAGTTGAGGGGAGAGTTTAATTTGTTGTTTAGTGTTTTTATTAATAGAATGTGATCTGTGTATACTTTATTTTGATTGTATACTGTGTTGTACTGTGTTGTATACTGTGTTGTATTTCCTGTTGACAAGCTGTCTTCTCACTTGTTTGTGCACTGCAGAAAGTCTTTGCTGTGCTGGGGCTCAGGCATACAAGGTCAGGTGCTATAGAAATGCACAGAGTGAACATGAACAAAGCTTCCTTTTCTTAGTCTCTATGGAGGAAGAACACGTGAACACTTCCTCCAGTACATATCATTTATTAGCTCCCATTGCTGTCCCTGTTCTTTGTTGTCAGGAATGCTCAAAAAGATTGCAGAAGATAGATGTATCTAAAAATAAAAACATATAAAACTTGTAAGTCAGTTTATATGTTTTTTTTAGATCAGGAGAACTTACTGTTGCTGTGACAGGCGTTTAACATCACAATAGTAAAGTCCCTAAGTGTTTGGTGGTTAAAATTAGACCACATTTTTCTCTGTAGTTTCATTTGATCTAGGGGTAAATTTTTTCTTCTTTAAGCGCAGCAGAACATATTTTTTGTTCTCCTCCTTTGAAAACGTATTTGCTATTTTTAAGATGCTATATGGGAGCAGTTTTTGTTCCCTCATCGTTTCTCCTTTAGTACTATCAAATTCTGACGCTCCTTTCATCTGCTGTGAGATGTGAAATATGGTGGCCATGATACTTCACTAGCGTGTCGGCTACTACCGCATGTAGCATGCATGCTCTGTATTTAACTAACGCTGGTGACTTTTAACTCGCACTGCTATGGCAGCAGAACAGGAAAGGAAAATGGGGAGAGGCAGAGTGGGGTGGAGAACAATTAAATCTAAATGCTATCCACATTCAATGTTTAGAAATAAGCCACAGCAGTTATATTTTACTAAGATGGCCAGGACTGTGTGTAAAGCATCCTCCTGCAGGCATTAGACATCTGATGGATGAAACAACAGTTTGTGATAACTTCTCTCAACAGGCACTATCCATGTTATTAAAACACTAGTCTCAAAGCCTGTTTCATAATGGTCGCTAGGCAACTGGCGCACCGTCCATAGCCACATGACGCGCCCACCCACCACTGCGTGCATGGCCACAACCCCCGCTCCTGTCCATGATTGCTGCCCAAAGCCTGCCCATGGACACGTGTGTGAATGCAGTTAGGCAGCTGGCATGGACAGAGGAGAACTCAGACAGGGGATTATTATACAGAACTAGTAGACCTAAGTCCATTAATATAGTGGCTCTAGGTCTCCCTCACAACTCCCCTCCCACCGATGTGACCGCCGCATGTAGGCACACATGCACGTACGCCCGGCTTCCTGGCCCTATCCTCCTCCTGTAACAATGGCTGTCCAGGCTACACATGCGCAGTAGTACAAACGCACAGACACAAGGATGGGGAATGCAGACACACTTGCTGATTATTATATAGGATGGGTGCATAGAAAACAATTGTGATAACATTTTTTAGCCATTTTTTTTGTCCCTATATGCAGTCCCATTCCTCTTTCTTGTCTATAGAATGTATGCAGCCTTGTTTAAGTAGATCCAAGATGAACTTTTATTCATTGCATAATTGTGTTCCTTTCCTATTGTTTATAGGGCGTTCCTCAAGCCAAATACTTTTTTGTTTTTGTTTTAATACTCTAATTCCCTATAAACTAAACAAGCCACGCTCACAGGTTTTCAGAGAGCCTTGGCATTTTCAGACAGTAGCAAGGGCTCATGGGAGCTCAGTCTGGGCAGGAGGAGGGAGAGGTATTACTAACCATTGATTTCAGAGGGAGAGGGGAGGAGGGAGGAGGAGGGGGGATTAGGTTTTTTTGCTCAAGATGCAGATAAGCCTACCTCTGTGTCATGTTTACAAACAACATGGCTGCTGTCATTGTATCACAGGAAGAAATAATCAAATTCTATTAAAGCTGTTTGCAGCTAGATTTGCTGTGTAAACTATCTAAACTTTAAATACGATATATAGACAAGTTACTTGTTATAGTTAGTTTTTCATCTCGGATCCGCTTTAAAGAGAATCTGTACTCTAAAATTCTTACAATAAAATGCATACCATTCTATTCATTATGTTCTTCTGGGCCCCTCTGTGCTGTTTCTGCCACTCCATGCTGAGATCCTGGCTTGTAATTGCCAGTTTTAGGCAGTGTTTACATAGTTACATAGTTATTTTGGTTGAAAAAAGACATACGTCCATCGAGTTCAACCAGTACAAAGTACAACTCCAGCCCGTCCCCCACATACCCCTGTTGATCCAGAGGAAGGCGAAAAAACAAACAAAAGACATGGCTGCTAACCAGCTTGTGATAGGCTCAGAGAAGCTCAGTCTGTGACTCATACAGAGCCTGCAGGGGGCGTGGAGAGGGTGTGTATAGTTTCTCCCTATCACAAGCAGAGCAGCACATTCTTGCCTGAGCCGACAATGCTGACAAAGGAAAGAAGATTAGATTAGATAACAGAGATATTACAGCGACTGTGCAACTAGGAAAGGCTGCAGTAAGACATATCACATTACAACAGGTATAGGAACTTACAGGATAATAGAAATGAGGCTGAAAATGTTGTTATAGAGTCTCTTTAAGCTAAGCATGCCATAACTGTCAGTTGTCGCAGGGTTGACTGACAAATATTCATTTCATGTGGCTTAATGTGCTGTCTGTATGGTATTTAAGGGCTTTTGCATGGTTTTCATTTCAGCAAGCAGTTGTCTTACTAGTGACGGGAGAGAAGTTGTTGCTTCATTACTGAGCACTAACCAATGCATTTGAGCGAATGATGGGAAATGTTCTTCCTGTAACTATGGAGATTGCTGTAAGGATGGAGACAATTCCCCAGTAGTGATCATGTCACTGAGCAGATGCTCATTACCACTGTGCCACTGCTCTAGATTGCTTCTTTATATGTTTATTTTGTTTATTGTGTGATTTCTGAACATAGTTTTGTACATAGTCCTATTCATTTAGCCACCATACTGCTCAGCTCAAAGTACATATTCTACACAGTAGAAGGCAGAGATGGCTTTTCTCTCTACTGTGTACAATACAGAAGCATACATAGGTAAACAAACCCCACACTGGCCATTAAAGCACAATAAGCACCTGGGTGCTCCTAGCTTCAGAAAACATATCAAACAAACCTCCCCCTAAGAGGGCTTCATAAACCATGTGGGTTTTTGGGTTTTAAAGGGATGGGGAGGGGGGGTGCAGCAGGCATCTACTTACCTAGGAGGGCTGCCCCTTGACTATATGGACATCTCCATTTTCTATCCCCTATGCCACAGGATTAGCGTTCTGCAGTAGTATCCTGTCTCCATGGCCGTCACAGTGCATGCCAGTGATGCACAATGCATGGCAGGGGATGTTGTAGTTCATTGATCTGGTTACATCTACCGGACATCAAAAGGAACTACACCTTCCAGCATGCATTGCAAGCCCCTGGAATGCTACCATGGACATAGGAATTGTGGGAACTAGTGCCTCTATGGCACAGGTAGACAGAAAATGAAGGTGTCCCTATAGGTAAGGGGCAATGGGGCAGACCAAAGCCCCCCCCCCCCCTTCTCCCGTAGGTAAGTAATACCTGCTTCACTCTGTAAAGCCTATATAGTGGGCTCCCTTAGGGAGGGTTCGTTTGACAAGTTTTATAAAAAATAGTGCTCAGTTGCCTTTAAAGTGATTAATAACTGTGTGTAGTGATAAGCAGAAACTGGAGAGCTATTCATGGAGTAAATAGTGCTGAATTGGTGATTTGGAATGGTGTACTTGTGCTCTAAATTGAAATTTCACTTTCCCTACAAAGAAAATCATATTCATCAAATCATCTTCATACTTTACGGGTGTAAAGAAGCGTTTACTATTACACAAACACAGCTTTAAATAATCTGGAGTTGCATACTGTATATGCTTCACTGCACTTTTGTTCCTAATCTTCCTAGCAGGAAGTGGTGAGTGGAACTTATCAGTCCAACTTACAAATATGCACCTCTACAGATGTTTGTATTCTTGCCTGGTTCAATAGATGGTTTATGCCAGCAAAAGCATAGACCGATGTTGAGCACAGAATTCACATGTTGTGCAAATCTCTGCTCACATGGAAACAGAAGAAGCAACAAGCTAATAAAAGCTGGCAGCCAGCCAACAGCTGTGTTAAGCCATTAGACAACCAGGTAAATGTTTGATGGCTAGCACCTTTGATATTGCCTGCAGCAGATTCCATGTCTGTGTGATCAAATCTCTGCATACAAGGTAGACTCTCAGCACTAGTAAGAATAGCATAGAGGACATAAGCACTACATGTCTTACTTCCTCCCCTTTGCAGACTTCTGGATATCTGGATAAGCTCTGAACCAATTAAATAAACAAAGAAGAGGATGCTGGGAAGTCCTGACACTTTTTTATTTTTATTTTTTTGGACCGATATTAGAAATTCTTGGCAGCTATAGACTGGGATTGAAAGATAACATTTAACAACATTTCGTTGCAAAATGTCATATGTAGCATGTTGTGTAATTGTTCTGAGCTAAAATGGGGATGTTCTTAGGACAACTGTAATGAAAGGGATATAGAGGCGGCCATATTTATTTCCTTTTAAACAATACCAGTTGCCTGGCTATCCTGCCTCTAATACTTTTAGTGATAGACCCTGAACAAGCATGCAGCATATCAGGTGTTTCTGACATTATTGTCAGATCTGACAATAATAGTTGCATGCTTATTTCTGGTGGGATTCAGATATTGCTGCAGCCAAAAAGATCAGCAGGGTTGCCAGGCAACCGGTAAAAGGAAATAAATATGGCAGCCTCCATATCCCTCTAATTACAGTTGTAATTTTGTACCCTGCATGTTAGTTAGCTGATGGTATCACTCTAATCAGTTCCCTTGATTTACAGAGCTAATGTGGAGGTTTTTTTTCTCATGTGCAAACTAGTGTATTATGACTCCTGCTCTCTTCTGATTTATCTCCAAGCTCCATTGGAGACGTGACAAGTAATTTAAAGTGGCCATACACTTATAGATTTGCAGCAGATTCAACCATCAGCTAGATTTCTGTCAGATGCCTGTCAAGTCGAATCTGACAGGAATCTATCTGATGTGTGCCACACACTAGGAACAGATTTCCAATAGATTTCAGAATTAAATCCATTGGAAATCGATCTAAATGCATTATTGGACCATTAGATCCAATGCAACTCTATGGGCCATGGATCTCCTACCAGCAGCAGATCAACCTAGATCTTCCATCCTGTCAGATAGATCAAATCCATCAAAATCGGCCACAAATCAATTGATCAATAGATTTGAAAGAATCGATTTTTGATCGATTCAATAGAATCAATCGATCGATGGCTGAAATCGACCAGTGTATGGGCCGCTTTAGGAAGCCTAGTTGGGATTTACAAAATCTGCTGCTGCTTAAATTGTATACTATAAAAAAAAACAAAAAATATAAGTCTTTCTTTTGCAGATCTGCTAGAGGTTTTTGGTGTGCACTGGGCCTGACAGTTGAGAAAACAAGCTTCAGAAGACAGAGCTCTCTGCGACTTTCGTGGAGCTCAATGGCTTTTTTGCATAGATTAAAAACTGGAGTTTCTTATCTCTTCCTGTGCTGGAAACAATAATAGACTTATGTCTCTGCTCCTAATGTTTTATTTCTTAGCTGTACTACACATACAAATCATTATATCATAAGTTTTTTTTGCTTCAGTGTCTCTTTAAGGAGACACTAGAGGAAGCAAGCCATAGTAAAGACAGGTAGCTATGTACGTTAAAGCAGACACAAACTTACACTCTGCATCCATTGTTGGCATGCTACAAATCAGAGCTCTGCATGAGACTGGGGGGGTATGCATGGCAGCACACTGGAGGTCAGCCAATCAGCGGGTCAGAGCTTTAGGCCTATTTTTTAGGCCAAAAAAGACAGTGGGTGTGTGTGGTAGGGGAGTCATATGGGAGGGAGGGCTTATCCATGCCTATATACTGTATACTGAGTGAGACAGTGGGGATTGCTGAAAGGTAAAGCTGGCCACTAATGGTCCAATTTCTAGCGAAAAATCGTTTGAGCGATCAGAAATTCTGATCGGTTTGGTTGTAAATAATCTCCATTGGTGGACAGAATCGATTATGAACGAGTGAAAAAAATGACGCCCAAATGAATTTTCGTCGAACAAAAATTTGGATTTTCTTGGTGGTCGTGATAGATAGGCAGCAAAGATTGGTTCGTTGATGGTGTAGTGAACGATTTTTCATCCGATCAGAATTTCCAATCGCTCAAATGATTTTTCAAGACTCACTTGTGTCAAGCCATGTAGAGGTGCTTTAGTAAATCCCTGGAGATGTACGGGATGCATTAGTAAATGTGGTTTTGAATGGGTTAAACTTTAACTTTCCTTTACGTTGATGGAAGTTTTAATGGTTCTTTGGTACTTATCCGTTAGCCGGGCGCATCCTCTAGGTGGCGACAAAACTCCACCAGAGTTACATCTTTCACTACTATCCATGTCGGCCTGGAGGGGGAATAATAATTAGCGCCACCTGCCGGATGCGCCCGGCTAACGGATAAGTACCGGTTCTTTTTCTAGGATTCCCATCTTGGTCTGTTAGTAGTTGAGCGATTGCAATCTCATGCAGGCACCTGCAGTGAGAAATGTATTTAAACAAACATAGGATATCCTAGAAGTACTCCCTTGCTGTGGATGCTGCAATCATATCACAACAGCATACAATTCATGCCATGTGCTACCACTGATGTGCGACCGTACAGTGAAGAGGAGTGCTGATGAGAACTTTCATTGGGTTCCAGGTAGTGGCCGTGGCCTTTGAAAGGGGTGTGGGAAACTTTTGTTGTATTTTACTTTTTTCCTATGGCTCGGGTTTGCTTTAAAGAGAAACTAAACTAAATATAGCGTAATGAATAAAATTGCTTATTGTTTTACAAAATTACTGTATAAATGAATTTGTCAGCGTTCACCCATTGTAAAAAAATGTCCTCACCCTGATTTACATTCTGAAATGTATCATAGGGGGCAACATTGCTAATGCTGGCAGGTGCTATCACTGAGGCATATTCATTTGTTGTGAGTTCTGAACTAAATAGAAACAAAACCTGGTCTCCCAGAATGCACTGGGAAAAGTTCATAGTAATACATTTCCTAGACTTAATATCAACGGGAGGGCGGGGTTATATACCAATACACAGCAACATATTGCTATGGGAAGTGTTTCTGTGCTGAAACTAGGATAATTAATGTCAAATTGGGAATCCTGTATAACTGACTGCATTCTACTATACTGTATGTCACTGGAGTTCCTTTTAAAAAAAAGCATGCATTTCTTATGGGCATGAAACTGCTGAGGTAAATATATATTTTTATAAGTGCTAGTTAGTTTTAGGCATGTTTAAAGCCCGTGTGACTATGGACTAGGTGTAAGGACCTGTGCCCACTGACACAGCTGTACCCGCTTCTGCTGCTTTTCATCATCTCTAACAATAATGTGTAACTGAAAAGCAAACACAACTGTGTCAGTGGGCTCAGGTCCTAACAGTTTTGCTTTCGAAAAGCTAGGAAATAAGCATTTTACAGTTTTCTTTTTTTTCTGCAGTTATAATGTATTCATTTGGAAACAAGGTATTTGTTGGAATATGTATTTAGCAACAACAGTGTATTATGTGTATATCTATGCAATACCAGCTATAACCACAAGGTAGCAATATTAAAGTAGCAAAGGTCTCTTATTACATCCTGTGTCTGTAAAAGAAGCTGTGATTGAAACTTGCTTGTTATGCTTATGCTGTGTGTTTTAGCCAAGAGAGCCATTACCCATGAGGCTGATAAATATCTATTTTTCCTGCATTGTACATTGTTATGCATGTAGATGTTAGATTATAATAGCCTTTCTTAAAGCATTTATGCAGCATGTATGAGACCTTACATAAAGGAAAGACAGGTTCTTGGAGTGTGGCTGTCTGCGTTACAGGTTGCTGCACGTATGGTTAAAGGAAAGCCGTATGGTTAAAGGAAAGACTTGGTAGCCCTGCCTCCAGGAGCGACCAAGTCTGCGACCAAGTGTTGCAGTGAGGGGTTTGGGGGTGAAGGGACTCCCATTTAGCGGCGCGATAGCGGCGGTTTAGCAGGGGCACACGTGCCCCTGCTAACTATGAGCTCTGAAGCGAGATTTATTCTTGCTTCAGAGTCTCTTTAAAGCTTAAGAACCCCAGTTGCACCCAGTTTGGAATTCAAGTTTGGATGCATAAAGTGTCTGCTTGCTCATCAAGTGGGGTGAGGTAGCATAGGGACCAGCTGCCTGCAATGGGAAAAGAGTTAATAAATACAAAGCAGTGCTTGCTAACAGGTGTGGACAAATGTATGGTTGGCACAAGCTCTTGCTGCTAAAATCTGTATGTGCAATATTACCAATTGTTATGATTACAGATGGTTAGTAAGTAAATTCCAAGCTGCATACAATTTGAATTAAACTTAAATGCAAGCCAGAATTATTTGCATGTTATTGGCCATCTCTAGTTATTATTGGCAACAGCAATCGAGTGGTTGTACTGTGCATAAGGGTAAAACAAATAGGTTTTCTGCTTCTGAATTTGTATATGTGTAGAGTGATCAGTGATGATATAGTGTAGCAAAACAGACACACGAGTCTACATTTTATAAACATAGTAAATCACTATATAACCACTATTGCCTCTAGATCAATATTGCAGCTATATGAATATTGGAACTATAATCCATCACTGTTTTTATCCACTGAAAAGGTCTGAGGGTCCCCTAGCTGCAATTAGCAGCATCCTGCATAACATGTAGGAGTGCTGTTGGTACTGGGAGGTTTCCCTTTCTCTCCCTTTGTATTCCTCACCCATAGATTTCTAAATATTTCTTTTTCTGTTATTAAATCCCCTACATTTTATCAGTTGTCTGTTTGGCAGATGTAATCTGGGTATAGACAGGAAATTGGGAAATCAGAGAGAACTTTATTTGGTTGAAAGCATTTATCAGATCACAGAGATTAAATGTAGGGGGGGGGGGTGATCTGGTAACAGCTACAGTAAGGTGTGCATATAATGCTGGCTGTTGGTGAAGAGTTTGTAAAAAATAGGCAACTAAAGGGCTTTAGGGGAAGAACACATTGAAGTGTTGCTACTTGCTATGTAAGTGTAGCACATTGCAACCATCACAGTGCATGGTATCTCATAACCATTCCATTGTAATGTGGTAATGAAGTACACGATATCTGATAGTGCTCAGCTCAGCTTGCTTGCATTATTATCTCAGAATCCGATGCACCATGGATGCACAACATTATGATTTGAACGGGCCAATTGTGGAATCTTTGCAGAGCCTTGCTGTGTGATTAGAACTTGTGTTATAATGCACAACAAAACCTATAGTGTGAGCACACCCTTAAACCCCTGGCGGTATAATTCCCGCGGCTGCGCAGCCGCGGGAGGTTTTTTTTCACTTTTTTTTTTTTAGCATGTAGCTAGCCTAGCGCTAGCTACATGCTTCCCCCCCTCCCTGCGGCGTCCGCCCGTCCCCTCCGATCGCCGCCGGCGCCGCTTGCCCATAAGGAAATCCCGTTCTGAACGGGATTTCCTTGAGGGCTTCCCCCGTCGCCATGGCGATGAACGGAGTGACGTCATCAACGTCATGGATGTCGTGACGTCACAGGGAGTCCCGATCCACCCCATAGCGCAGCCTGGCGGCGATTGGCCAGGCTGCGCAAGGGGTATGCGGGAGGGGGGGGCTGTTTCCACGGCGGGTAGCGGCACATCGGCGGCGGGCAGCGGCGATCAGACCAAACACGCAGCTAGCAAAGTGCTAGCTGCGTGTTTGAAAAAAAAATTATGTAAACCGGCCCAGCAGGGCCTGAGCGGCACCCTCCGGCGGCTTACCCCGTGTCACACACGGGGTTACCGCCAAGGAGGTTAATCTCTTCTGGGGAACTAAATCAGAGATAAGCTACATTCGAAATAAGAGACATACTGGGGCTGACTAGTCATAATATACTGTATACTGTATTTGCTTACTTTAATGTACTGTATACTGTATTTGCTTATCCTTTAAATCTCTTGACAGAACGATTTAAAAAAAGTTATTTCTAATCAATAAAATAGATAAATTGCATTAGAGGAGGGATACACAGATTCTGTGTTACTGCCTCTGATGAGGCAAGTCCACAGCTGTCAGGAATTCCTTTCACCCCTGCTTTAACCACTGTATCTAAACAGGGTGAATTGAGGGCTTTTATGAAAGCGGTGCCTTGCATTGCTTTAATAGATTATAGATTCTATAAGGGAATAGGAAAAAAACAATTAGAGCTTTATTTTCTGTGTGCTGTCCACCAGGAACTCAGTATAGACTGGTAGATTTCAGAGTAAGGAATATGAGGGCAGATGCAGGATGAGAAAACAACATCTTCTAAACTGTGCTTTATGTAATACATTAATGCCTAAGGCTACTTGCACACCAAGACGTTGCGTTAGGTGCTACTTTAAGGTCGCATAACGTGCACCTAACGCAAGGCCTGGTGCTCTTCGATGTGGACGTCAGAGTGAGCCGCGTTGTGCAGCTCACTCTGGCGTCCGTGATGCGTACTCTTGGACGCATGCGGCATCACGTGGTCCCGCCGGCCAATCGCCGCACAGAGCGGCCGCACCAGGAAGTAAACACTGCACGTCATAACGTGCAGTGAATATTAATTAGCCATGTGCCTGGCCGCTCTCCGCTCCTCACCAACATGACTGGGCATGTGCAAACAGTCTAACACGGCTTAAGCCGCTGTAACGCTATAGTATGCTGCACTTTCGGAAGAACGTGCAGCGTTACATGTAACGCAACGTGGGCAGTGTGAACAGCCCACTTGTGTTACTGTACATTGCTGTGCATTGGGGGAGCATTACAGGCTGCACTAATGTGCGCCTGTAACGTCTTAGTGTGTAAGCAGCCTTAGTCTGAGACCAACAGAGATGTTTCTCTATGGAAAATACAAACTGTGTGGGAACAACGAAGACAGGTGGCATTGGTAGAAACCAACAGCATTGTGTTAAATGTTTCTTCATGTTAAATAAAATTAATATTTCATAAAAGAGGATTTAGATATTTTACTAACATAATAAAATACTTTCTCTGGGTGGTGGGCAAGGAGGACGTCTGTTGTGGGCAATCAATTTGAAGCATTGAGTGCCGAAGCGGTAATGCTATGGTGTGCACCCTGCGCAAGGGTAATTTGGGGTTCCGGCGATTGCTGGACTTCTAATTACTTCTCTCTCTGAGTTGTTCAGACTCGGAGGGGGAATACTATTTAATGCCACTGGTAATTGTAGCGGCAGTATAGGGTGAACCATCATTTGGTTCACCCTGCACCCAAGTAAATGGTGGCGTTATAATACATACACAATCAATTGAGCCACGCGTTCTTCTGCTCTTTGCAGAAAAAAAATCAGAAATGCAATATTTTTGTGTTATGGACAAGGGGTGATAGTTTTAAAGATAGCCTTACAATTTTAACTTATGTGATTTAATATTTAATAAAAAAAAAAAAAAAAGGTTTACATCACAAAACAAAACTAGACATTTGGTGAAATAGCTGACGTCCTAATAACCAAGTTCACCTGCACTTCCTTTTTTCGCATGGCTGGGGAATTAAAATGACTCGGGGTCTGTAGGTGGCCAACTGCAGATTTAGGATCTATTACTGATTGTTTTAGTTTCTTAGCTGCCAACAAAGCACTTTCTGAGGCTTTCCTTCAAATTGCACAAATGAGTAAATTGATGATGTAGAAAATTACTCACGTAAATTTCAAGTAACTGAATCCTCGTCATCATATGTTAGAATTACACTGAACAAAAAAAAGTCTATTAAATAGCCTAGAGGGTCGAAGCGTGAAATCAGCCACATGCAGAAAATGTTTTGCTGTCCCTTGCAAAGTTAGCAGCATATTCAGCTTCGGGGCAGCCAAGTGACCATGAAACTGTTTAGGTTTGGCATGTGCTGGCTACTCCTGTATATTTGAGGCCAAACACAGAACTCAATTTCAGCTCTGCAAAGTGAGCGTTACTATTTTACTGTTTTCTTTTCAAAGAAAAAGAAAAATATATCAAGTATTCATCCTTAGGAGATAACCTAATTCTTAGAGCTTAGAAAAACAAGCCAGCAGTTACACAGGATTTAAGCAGTGAACCATCCAACGTAGTTAAAATGTTGCTTCTCAGATGGGGATGAGAAAAAGAAAAATACAGAGGAGAAAACAAATGCAGATGACTTGATATTTCTGTCTGTTGTTGATTTTAATGGTTTAAGGAGAACTGCTGATGCAGCTTCTGGTATTTGGCCCGCACAAACACCATATTTTGTCACAGCAGACATAAAAGTGTTTTTATTTTTTTTTCTGTTACATTAGGTCTAAACATAGCATATGGGAGACAAGCTATTGATCATGGCAGAGTAAAACACTCAAGGGTTTGTCCTTTATAAGGGTTACCGTGTCAGTGACAAAATATGGTATTAGAATTTGTCCACTAAGTGCTTCCATTGGAAATTAGAGCTATATAATCTCCATTATATTTTATTGCCATTTCAGACAAATAAGATTTACTCATTATTTATGTATTGATTTTCATGATGGACTTTTCGTTGGTCATTACGCACTTGTTAGTATTATTCATCAATCTTTAACGCTAAAACCCAAACAGTATTATAGTAATATCCAGACACACCAAATTGCATTTGGATGCTATCATTTCCATTTGCAGGGCACAATCAAAACCTTATACTAAACAGCTTTTACCTAGAGACAACTAACATTAGGTACTCATTTGTCCTTTCCTCACCTTCCATCTACCGGTTAGAATATGTCCCGGAAAAATGAACAAATAAGATAGTTATGGCTGTGCATTGCTGTTCTCTTTCTGCCAGGGTGTACTGTACAGGAAGCACTACAGCTGTTATGAACAATCCCCCTGAGAGATACATGTGGTGGAGATCTTACTGAGAAGACTAATGATAGTGATATCATGAATAGCACTTTATAACTCTGTATCACCAGCAATGCAATCCAACAGATTCATATCATTATGACACCCTGGTGTAGCTGCAGTGATGGCAGTGGCGGCGCCAGGGGGGGATGCCTTGGGTGCTGAAGCACCCCCTAAAATTCTACAAGCACCCCTAAAGCACCCACCAGCGTGAACTGACTTTCGGCGTCTAATAGACGCTGTGTCAGTTCATGAACTGACTTTCGGCATCTAATAGACACCCTGTCAGTTCACCGGCAGCAGCAGTCCGCAGCTGCGGCAGAGCAGGGTTACGGTAAAATGGCTTCCGAAGCCCTGCTCTGGAGACTTCGAGTCTGCAGTGCAGGGCTTCGGGCGCCATTTTCCCGTAGCCCTGCTCTCAGCGTGGGAGTTGCAGTTGCTGGCTGGCAGAGGATTGTGGGAGCTGCGCGCCGGACAGAGGCCAGGACAGGAGTTCCTCAGCAGGTGAGTAAATGTTTGGTTTTTTTTTAAGTTTTTTCTGATCAAGTCTGTCACATGATTGAAGTTTTTTCTGGTCAAGTTTGCCACATGATTTAAGTGTTTTCTGATCAAGTCTGCTACATGATTGAAGTGTTTTCTGGTCAAATCTGCCACATGATTGCACGTATTCTCTGGTCAAATCTGCCGACATGATTGAACGTGTTTTTTGGTCAAATCTGCCGACATGATTGAACGTGTTTTCTGGTCAAATCTGCCACATGATTGAATGTATTTTCTGGTCCAATCTGCTGACATGATTGAACGTATTTTCTGGGCAAATCTGCCACATGATTGAACGTATTTTCTGGGCAAATCTGCTCACATTACATGTATTTTCTTGAGAAAACCTGCACAATTATGAGAATTTTCTCGGGAAAGGGTCACCACAACTTGGACCCACTGTCTTTGCATTGCACTTTTAAAGGGAACCCGAGGTGAGAATAATATTGAGGCTGCCATATTTATCTCCTTTTAAGCAATACCAGTTGCCTGGCTGCCGTGCTGGTCCTCTGCCTCTAATTCTTTAATTCTTTCAACCATAGACCCTGAACAAGCGTGCAGCAGGTCAGGGGTTTCTGACAATATTGTCAGAACTGACAATATTAGCTGCATGCTTGTTTCTGGTGTCATGGCTGCCAGGCAACTAGTATTGTTTAAAAGGAAATAAATATGGCAGCCTCCATATCACCCTCACCTCGGGTTCACTTTAAAGCGGAACTGTAGATTGCTAATAAACACAATGTTTCACTTACCTGGGGCTTCCCCAAGCCCCCAGCAGCCATCCTGTCCTGCGCCGCACCTCAAAGAGCCTCAGTTTGCCCGCCGCCAGCTAGTTTTGGTTTAGCCGCCAGGCCACTGCGCCTGCGCGGCTCTGGCCACGAGTATCCTTTCTTTGCGTTCCCCGCTATTGCAGAGGGGAACGCAAAGAAAGGATACGATTGGCCAGAGCCGCGCTGGCACCGACTTACAAGTCGAGGTGCAGGACCGAGCGGCAGCGGGGGAATGGAGACTCGTTGAGGAGCCGTGCGGGACAGGACAGCTGCTGGGGGCTTGGGGAAGCCCCAGGTAAGTGAAACACTGTGTTTATTAGCAATCTACAGTTCTGCTTTAAATTACAGTTAGCTCCGACCTCATCTGGACATGACCATGCCCAGAAGTTGGTCCAGCAACTGCATAGCACCCACCAAAAAAATCCTGGAGCCGCCACTGAGTGATGGCCACAGAGAGTTAATCTCTTGACAGAGCAAGTAGGTGGGCATGGCTAGGTAATCTGAGTCCATAGGGAGAGTCTGGCTGCTGCCTCCTCTCAGCTGCTTAACTACCCTGAAATTTCCTCATGTGTGGGTCATGATTGCATAAGACAGGACTATTCTCTCCATTCCCTCTATGAGGTGTAGTGAGGCATTAGCTCTAGTACCCAGGGCCCAATCATACGCAATCATACCATGATTATTGTAAGTGTGTGTGTTTCTACAATAACAAAAGGTGCAACTAGCCATCAGTATTAATCATTAGTCACTGTAGTGACATATAGTAGAATGTAGTGAATGATTCAGGATACCCACTTTTACTGTAATTTTCTAATGTATAACAAGCCCAGGGAAAGGCATCTTATAATCCTATCTGGAGCTCAGCAACACTGCAAGGGCAGATCATGTTTCCACACCCCTGCAAATTGGACAGTGTTGGCCAAGGTCAGTTGCCAACTGGTCATTTATTATACATGTTACAGTCAGAACCCGAAGTTTGGCCACTTTGGGTTCTGGCCGGTCAAACTAGAAGTGGCCGTCTTACTGCGGCCAATGTGAGGAATGAATTGAATACTGGCGGTTCCCTACTCCTCTACTCTGCTCTGCCTCCTATCCCTGCCCCCTCCTATTTATCTCTGGCAGCCAGGGACACACACATGCACACAGAGTCATTCATTGCTGCAGGAAAGCAGGGATTTGTGCCATTCGTTCCTGCAGAGCGGGTGCAGGCAGAAGCAATGTCGGCAGCATTCCTGCTGTGCTTCCCTGCAGTGACGAATGACTCTGAGTGCATCCGTGTGTCAATTTATTTCTGACATTGGCCGCAGTAAGACGGCCGCTTTTGGTTTTGACCGTCCAGAACCCGAAGTGGCCAGACTTCGGGTTCTGGCCGTAGCATATATACCATAAATCAATGGGTGATGCAATCATCGTGATTTATACTGATACTGTAGAGCAGGAGTGTTACTAAATACAAGACAGCAATAGTAAATGGATACATTGTATGTGTGTGGTAAGTGGTAGTGAGTGGCAGCCAAAGGGAGAAGGAGAGCACTCTATTATTGAAGGTGACACTTCTGCTTTTGATTTTTAAAGTTTTACTTCAAATATTTTTTTTTAGTACAATAAAGGAATTTTGTTACATGATTTGGATGAGCGGTCAAATTTTCCAATTATCCAATTATTATCCTACCTTTCAACACCTGTAATCAGGTTCACCGTATGGCACATAGGGTGAGCTGTCGCTGGAGGCTGGTTCATGCTTTTCTAAGCACCAATTTGAAAAGCTCTTGCTAATGTTAACTGGTAACAATGAGCAGTAAAAAAATAAAAAATATCTGCTGTATTCACTTAAGTTTAGCTGAATTGTTTTAAACTTTTGTTGTCTGTGACTTATTGCCTTGCCTGGTGAACTCCTCATTTGCAGACTATAAGCTTGATTGAGTGAAACAACATTTTCTTGATCAGCTGGCAATGAGCTGTAAAAATCGTTGAAAGGAGCATTTTGGAGATCAATAAGCATCTCAGCCTCTAAGCTCACCATAGGCTGCATTTGCATGAGACTGGGAGTAGGACATTGTTGGTTCTTCTCTGCTAGCGACAGTTCAGGCTGTATGCCGACACCAAAGTGGCCACACATGATACTTTTTTTAATATTTGTGTTTTTGTTTGGGAATTAAAACACATGAAAAAAAAATATATGTATCGCGTGTGTGACCACCTTAAAGTACCCCTGAAGCGAGCGTGATAAAGAGGCCGCCATATTTCTTTTCTTTTAAACAATACTAGTTGCCTGGCAGCCCTGCTGATCTCTTTGGCTGCAGTAGTGTCTGAATCACACACCTGAAACAGGCATGCCACTAAAGTCGGTAACATCTAATCAGCATGCTTGTTCGGGGTCTATGGCTCTATTGGAGGCTGAGGATTAGCAGGGCAGCCAGGCAAATTGCATTGTTTAACCATTTAATGGCAAGCCGACTTATAAACATGTTCTGCTAGAGCCTCTTAATGGCTCCAGGATGTTTTTATAAGTCAGTGCTGCTGCCGCTGTGCGCATGCACGTGCGCGCTCCCGCGTGTGCACGTGCATTCCCGTGCGCGTGCACGGGAAAATAGTGGGGGGGAAAAAACCACCAAACAAAAACTACACCTTTATTTCCAAATACTATATTGTCCCCATACTTTGTACTAGGGACATAATTAAAATATTGGGATAACCAGGACAAACGGGCAGATAAGATGTGTAGGTTTTATGTACAGTAGCAGTGTTTATATTAAAACTATAGGGGATTAAATTTGGAGAAATAGTGTATTTTTTCCTCGCTTTTCCCTTTAAAATGCATAGAAAATAAAGTAATTACTCTAAACAAATATCAACCCCAAAAAGCCCAATTGGTGGTGAAAAAACAAGATATAGATCATTTTATTGTGATTAGTAGTGATTAAGCTATTGGGTAAATGAAAGGGATGAGCACTGAAAGGTGAAAATCACTCTTGTCCGTTAGGGTAAAAACACCTTTGGGGTAAGGTGGTTAAAGGACACCTGAGGCGAAAATAAACTAATGAAATAAAATGATTGTATCTATCTTCCTTCTCCTAAAAATATTTTTTTAAGATATTCCACAGTTTTATTTTATGTTTAAATCTACTTTTTAAGTTTTAACTGTTTTATTGTTTTTGCTCAATGACACATTCATTGAAGTATGCCAGAGCTAAAATATATTAACTATTGACCCTTTTTATCTCTTTCCTGCTCTCACAAGCCTTTTTCTGCTAGGAAAGTATTTTATAGTTGGAATTTCTTATCAGTCACACTGCAGTCACTTCCTGTCTGAGTCAGGACTGAGTCAGCCACTTACATACCTGATATTTGCTTGGAAGAACAAAGAGAAATCGAGAGCCCAATATGGTGTAGTATTGTTAAGTTGGTTGTGGTTTAAAGCAAAGTATTTAGATATACTCACAAACATGGGTTAACCATAGGCAACCACTTGAAATGCAGGTGGGAAGTATTAGAACCAGACCCCACTCAGGTTTTTAACATGTCGCTCTCTGTAGATAGAAAACGGGGTAGCACCCCTCCACCGAGGGTGGAATCAAGATTTCAGCAAGGCTTGGTGTACAGAGGTGCCAGAGTAGAATAAAAACGTTTAAAAACCGTCAAAAAGAGGAAGATGTTCAGGTGGACTTACCTCCCTCGAAGATATAGAACTCAATTGAGTCACAATATATCAATACAAACATTTTATTTAACTCCACTTAGTGCAACTCGTTTTACAGGTGTGGTCCTGCTTCATCAGGCAAACAGGAGTATAGCTCAATGGGTCTAAATGCAGAAGTGAGGCGCTCACTTATGCATTTAGACCCATTGAGCTATACTCCTGTTTGCCTGATGAAGCAGGACCACACCTGCGAAACAAGTTGCACTAAGTGGAGTTAAATAAAATGTTTGTATTGATATATTGTGACTCAATTGAGTTCTATATCTTCGAGGGAGGTAAGTCCACTTGAACATCCCCCTCTTTTAGACGGTTTTTAAACGTTTTTTTTTTCTACTCTGGCGCCTCTGTACACCAAGCCTTGCTGAAATACCTGATATTTTTTACTCTTTCAGGCAGAGAAATAAAAAAAGGAACACAGCATAGTTATTTGTGTGCTTGGCACTGTACATACCCATGTCTATCTCATTATGTCACATGTCACCTCGGGTATCCTTTAAAAGGAAATAAATATAGCAGCCTCCAAATCCCTCTCAATTCAGGTGTACTTTAAGGCCTATTTCATATGGCACTGCCTGTACTATTTTTGGGGTGATTTGCCTTCCCTATACCGGAAGGTATAGGGAAATCGTAAAGTTTTGAAAAACCGCTTTGTATATCGATTTCCCCAGCACTTTCATGAATAAATACATTGTATTTATTCATTTACAGGTGAAAGAGTTCACTTCCTGACAGAAACAAATTCTGACAGAAACAGAATCGCTCTGCAAAAGCAATTAGAAAAGCGATTTATACAAAATTGAAGCGCCCAGGTAAGCCTTGGGAGGCACAAAAAAAAATTGCGCAAAAAATTGAAAATCGCTGGCGTGGACGATTTTGATTTTAGATGTGAACAAAGCCTTAAGGTACACAAATGCAATTTTTATTGTCCAATGATCAGCCAATTTTACCACTTCCATGTAGTATGAGAGATTACCTACACAATCTGTTCAGAGTATTCAAAATCTGTTGGCCCTCATACTACATGGAGGTGATAAAATTGGTCTGTGATTGGTCAATAAAAAAAGTAAATGTGTAGTAGGCTGTGTATTATGCGGCATTCCCCTCGAGCAGATTCTATACAGATCACTTGCCAGTATTAAAGTGGACCTGAACTCAGAATGTCCTTTCTGCTCTAAAAGATACACAACAGCATAAAAACCCTTAACCACTTGAGGACCTAGGGCTTTCTACCCCTTAAGGACCGGCCACTTTTTTTCCATTCAGACCACTGCAGCTTTCACGGTTTATTGCTCGCTCATACAACCTACCACCTAAATGAATTTTGGCTCCTTTTCTTGTCACTAATAAAGCTTTCTTTTGATGCTATTTGATTGCTCCTGCGATTTTTACTTTTTATTATATTCATCAAAAAAGACATGAATTTTGGCAAAAAAATGATTTTTTTAACTTTCTGTGCTGACATTTTTCAAATAAAGTAAAATTTCTGTATACATGCAGCGCAAAAAATGTGGACAAACATGTTTTTGATAAAAAAAAACCCCATTCAGTGTATATTTATTGGTTTGGGTAAAAGTTATAGCGTTTACAAACTATGGTGCCAAAAGTGAATTTTCCCATTTTCAAGCATCTCTGACTTTTCTGACCCCCTGTCATGTTTCATGAGGGGCTAGAATTCCAGGATAGTATAAATACCCCCCAAATGACCCCATTTTGGAAAGAAGACATCCCAAAGTATTCACTGAGAGGCATAGTGAGTTCATAGAAGATATTATTTTTTGTCACAAGTAAGCGGAAAATGACACTTTGTGAGAAAAAAAAAAAAAAAAAAAAGTTTCCATTTATTCTAACTTGCGACAAAAAAAAATGAAATCTGCCACGGACTCACCATGCCCCTCTCTGAATACCTTGAAGGGTCTACTTTCCAAAATGGATCATTTGTGGGGTGTGTTTACTGTCCTGACATTTTGGGGGGTGCTAAATTGTAAGCACCCCTGTAAAGCCTAAAGGTGCTCATTGGACTTTGGACCCCTTAGCGCAGTTAGGCTGCAAAAAAGTGCCACACATGTGGTATTGCCGTACTCAGGAGAAGTAGTATAATGTGTTTTGGGGTGTATTTTTACACATACCCATGCTGGGTGGGAGAAATATCTCTGTAAATGACAATTTGTTAATTTTTTTTACACACAATTGTCCATTTACAGAGATATTTCTCCCACTCAGCATGGGTATGTGTAAAAATACACCACAAAACACATTATACTACTTCTCCTGAGTACGGCGATACCACATGTGTGGCACTTTTTTGCACCCTAACTGCGCTAAAGGGCCCAAAGTCCAATGAGTACCTTTAGGATTTCACAGGTCATTTTGAGAAATTTCGTTTCAAGACTACTCCTCACGGTTTAGGGCCCCTAAAATGCCAGGGCAGTATAGGAACCCCACAAATGACCCCATTTTAGAAAGAAGACACCCCAAGGTATTCCGTTAGTAGTATGGCGAGTTCATAGAAGATTTTATTTTTTGTCACAAGTTAGCGGAAAATGACACTTTGTGAAAAAACACAATTAAAATCAGTTTCCGCTAACTTTTGACAAAAAATAAAATCTTCTATGAACTCACCATACTCCTAACGGAATACCTTGGGGTGTCTTCTTTCTAAAATGGGGTCATTTGTGGGGTTCCTATACTGCCCTGGCATTTTAGGGGCCCTAAACCGTGAGGAGTAGTCTTGAAACGAAATTTCTCAAAATGACCTGTGAAATCCTAAAGGTACTCATTGGACTTTGGGCCCTTTAGCGCAGTTAGGGTGCAAAAAAGTGCCACACATGTGGTATCGCCATACTCGGGAGAAGTAGTACAATGTGTTTTGGGGTGTATTTTTACACATACCCATGCTGGGTGGGAGAAATACTTCTGTAAATGGACAATTGTGTGTAAAAAAATCAAAAGATTGTCATTTACAGAGGTATTTCTCCCACCCAGCATGGGTATGTGTAAAAATACACCCCAAAACACATTGTACTACTTCTCCCGAGTACGGCGATACCACATGTGTGGCACTTTTTTGCACCCTAACTGCACTAAGGGGCCCAAAGTCCAATGAGTACCTTTAGGATTTCACAGGTCATTTTTGTTTCAAGACTACTCCTCACGGTTTAGGGCCCCTAAAATGCCAGGGCAGTATAGGAACCCCACTAATGACCCCATTTTAGAAAGAAGACACCCCAAGGTATTCCGTTAGGAGTATGGTGAGTTCATAGAAGTTTTTATTTTTTTGTCACAAGTTAGCGGAAATTGATTTTAATAGTTTTTTTTCACAAAGTGTCATTTTCCGCTAACTTGTGACAAAAAATAAAATCTTCTATGAACTCACCATACTCCGTACGGAATACCTTTGGGTGTCTTCTTTCTAGAATGGGGTCATTTGTGGGGTTCCTATACTGCCCTGGCATTTTAGGGGCCCTAAACCGTGAGGAGTAGTCTTGAAACCAAATGTCGCAAAATGACCTGTGAAATCCTAAATTGGACTTTGGGCCCCTTAGCGTACTTAGGGTGTAAAAAAGTGCCACACATGTGGTACCGCTGTACTCAGGAGAAGTAGTATAATGCGTTGTGGGGTGTATTTTTACACATACCCATGCTAAGTGGGAGAAATATCTCTGTAAATGACAATTGTTTGATTTTTTTACACACAATTGTCCATTTACATAGAAATTTCTCCCACCCAGCATGGGTATGTGTAAAAATACACCCCAAAACACATTATACTACTTTTCCTGAGTACGGCGGTACCACATGTGTGACACTTTTTTGCAGCCTAGGTGCGCTAAGGGGCCCAACGTCCTATTCACAGGTCATTTTGAAGCATTTGTTTTCTAGACTACTCCTCGCGGTTTAGGGCCCCTAAAATGCCAGGGCAGTATAGGAACCCCACAAGTGACCCCATTTTAGAAAGAAGACACCCCAAGGTATTCCGTTAGGTGTATGGCGAGTTCATAGAAGATTTTATTTTTTGTCACAAGTTAGTGAAAAATTACACTTTGTGAAAAAAAACCAATAAAAATTAATTTCCGCTAACTTTTGACAAAAAATTAAATCTTCTATGAACTCGTCATACACCTAACATAATACCTTGGGGTGTCTTTTTTTTCTAAAATGGGGTCACTTGTGGGGTTCCTATACCGCCCTGGCATTTTACAGGCCCAAAACCGTGAGTAGTCTGGAAACCAAATGTCTCAAAATGACTGTTCAGGGGTATAAGCATCTGCAAATTTTGATGACAGGTGGTCTATGAGGGGGCGAATTTTGTGGAACCGGTCATAAGCAGGGTGGCCTTTTAGATGACAGGTTGTATTGGGCCTGATCTGATGGATAGGAGTGCTAGGGGGGTGACAGGAGGTGATTGATGGGTGTCTCAGGGGGTGGTTAGAGGGGAAAATAGATGCAATCCATGCACTGGGGAGGTGATCGGAAGGGGGTCTGAGGGTTTGGCCGAGTGATCAGGAGCCCACACGGGGCAAATTGGGGCCTGATCTGATGGGTAGGTGTGCTAGGGGGTGACAGGAGGTGATTGATGGGTGTCTCAAGGTGTGATTAGAGGGGGGAATGGATGCAAGCAATGCACTGGCGAGGTGATCAGGGCTGGGGTCTGAGGGCATTCTGAGGGTGTGGGCGGGTGATTGAGTGCCCTAGGGGCAGATAGGGGTCTAATCTGATAGGTAGCAGTGACAGGGGGTGATTGATGGGTAATTAGTGGGTGTTTAGGGTAGAGAATAGATGGAAACACTGCGCTTGGGTGGTGATCTGATGTCGGATCTGCGGGCGATCTATTGGTGTGGGTGGGTGATCAGTTTGCCCGCAAGGGGCAGGTTAGGGGCTGATTGATGGGTGGCAGTGACAGCGGGTGATTGATGGGTGGCAGTGACAGGGGGTGATTGATGGGTGGCAGTGACAGGGGGTGATTGATGGGTGATTGATAGGTGATTGACAGGTAATCAGTGGGTTATTACAGGGGAGAACAGATGTAAATATTGCACTGGCGAATTGATAAGGGGGGTCTGAGGGCAATCTGAGCGTGTAGGCGGTCGATTGGGTGCCCGCAAGGGGCAGATTAGGGTCTGATCTGATAGGTAACAGTGACAGGTGGTGATAGGGAGTGATTGATGGGTGATTGATGGGTAATTAGTGGGTGTTTAGAGGAGAGAATAGATGGAAACACTGCGCTTGGGTGGTGATCTGATGTCGGATCTGCGGGCGATCTATTGGTGTGGGTGGGTGATCAGATTGCCCGCAAGGGGCAGGTTAGGGGCTGATTGTTGGGTGGCAGTGACAGGGGGTGATTGATGGGTGATAGGTGATTGGCAGGTGATTGACAGGTGATCAGTGGGTTATTACAGGGAAGGACAGATGTAATTAATGCACTGGCGAATTGATAAGGGGGGGGGGGTCTGAGGGCAATCTGAGCGTGTGGGCGGGTGATTGGGTGCCCGCAAGGGGCAGATTAGGGTCTGATCTGATAGGTAACAGTGACAGGTGGTGATAGGGGGTGATTGATGGGTAATTAGTGGGTGTTTAGAGAAGATAACAGATGTAAACGATACATTTGGGAGGTAATCTGACGGCGGGTTTGCGGGCGATCTAATGGTGTGGGTGGGTGATCAGATTGCCCGCAAGGGGCAGGTTAGGGGCTGATTGATGGGTGGCAGTGACAGGGGGTGACAGGGGGTGATTGATGGGTGATAGGTGATTGGCAGGTGATTGACAGGTGATCAGTGGGTTATTACAGGGAAGAACAGATGTAATTAATGCACTGGTGAATTGATAAGGGGGGGTCAGAGGGCAATCTGAGCGTGTGGGCGGGTGATTGGGTGCCCGCAAGGGGCAGATTAGGGTCTGATCTGATAGGTAAAAGTGACAAGTGGTGATAGGGGGTGATTGATGGGTGATTGATGGGTAATTAGCGGGTGTTTAGAGGAGAGAATAGATGTAAACAATGGATTTGGGAGGTGATCTGATGTCGGATCTGTGGGCGATCTATTGGTGTGGGTGGGTGATCAGATTGCCCGCAAGGGGCAGGTTAGGGGCTGATTGATGGGTGGCAGTGACAGGGGGTGATTGACGGGTGATTGATGGGTGATTGACAGGTGATTGACAGGTGATTGACAGGTGATTGACAGGTGATCAGGGGGATAGATGCATACAGTAAACAGGGGGGGTGGTCTGGGGGGGTGGTCTGGGGAGAATCTGAGGGGTGGGGGGTGATCAGGAGGGGGCAGGGAGCAGGGGGGGGATAAAAAAAAATAGCGTTGACAGATAGTGACAGGGAGTGATTGATGGGTGATTAGGGGGGTGATTGGGTGCAAACAGGGGTCTGGGGGGTGGGCAGGGGGGGGGTCTGATGGGTGCTGTGGGCGATCTGGGGCAGGGGGGGGAGAAATCAGTGTGCTTGGGTGCAGACTAGGGTGGCTGCAGCCTGCCCTGGTGGTCCCTCGGACACTGGGACCACCAGGGCAGGAGGCAGCCTGTATAATACACTTTGTAAACATTACAAAGTGTATTATACACTTTGTATGCGGCGATCGCGGGGTTAACATCCCGCCGGCGCTTCCGTATAGCCGGCGGGATGTTGCGGCGAGCGAGCGGTGACAGGCGCCGGCGGAGGATCGCGTCACGGATGACGCGATCGCTCCGCCCATGCCCTTAAATGGACCGCCGCCTCTGTGGGTGAGGCCGTCCTGCAGGGCTCCACTTCCCCGCCGCCCCTGTGTAGTGGGCGGTCGGGAAGTGGTTAAACAAAAGACATTTCTTTATTATAGCTGATACAAATCCTGCAATAAATCTGCAGTGTTTCTACTTCCTGATTCATGGAAGCAGACATATTGCTAACATCCTGTGCTTTCAAATGAGCTTATCTGCCATCTCTGCCGTGGCAGTCATGTGACACAGGGGAGAGATCAAATTACAACTTGTGATTAGACACAAATGAGGGGGAATGAAACAGGCTAAACTCTCTAAATACATACAGGGTACATTTTTTTATGCTTTCCTTCTGTCCTGCCCAAGAGTTCCGGTCCACTTTAACTACCGTATTTTCCGCCGTATAAGACGCACTTTTTCTCCTCAAAAAATGGGGAGAAAAAGTCCCTGCGTCTTATATGGCAAAGGCAGGAAATCCCCGACTTATGGACGCCCGCTGATTAGAGATGTCGCGAACGGTTCGCCTGCGAACGATTCCAGGCGAACTTTGGGGGTTTGCGTTCGCCTGCATCAGGCAAACTTTTGCGGAAGTTCGATTCGCCCCATAATGCTCTATTGAGCAAAACTTTGACCCTCCATATCACTGTCAGCAGACATATTATTGCCAAACACACTGCTCTCACTGCTGGAGGCCCGCCCACCCTCCCTCCAAGCAAGGTCCTTATACCATTTGACTCAGTTGTCTGCCTACACTAATTAGTTATGGGACAGCTGCTACACACTCTGCTAAGGAGATTTTAATTAGCCTTTTGTGGGTCCCCTCCTCCCACTTCCCACCCTTCTACCTATTTACTCCTTCCTCCTTCCGGAGGGTCTCATCTGCCAGGGAATTATACGATTTCAAAAACCAGTTTACATCATACCATGGCTGGGAATCGAACCCAGATCTCACTGTGTGGTGGGCAAGTCACCCTACCCATTGTACCACTACAGTAGTAACTGAAGCTGGCCTAAAATTTACCATTCATGCTCAATGCAATAGAAACATTAGGTTGCTTAAAGGGAACCTTAACTGAGAGTGATATGGATGTTTCCTGTAAACAATACCAGTTGCCTGGCAGTCCAGCTGATCTTTGTGACTGCAATAGTGGCTGAATCACACCCTGAAACAAGCATGCAGCTAATCCAGTCTGACTTCAGTCAGAGCACCTGATCTGCATGCTTGTTCAGGGGCTGTGGCTAAAAGTATTAGAGACACAGGATCAGCAGGCGATTCAGGCAACTGGTATTATTTTAAAAGGAAAAATCCATATCCTTCTCCGTTTAGGTTCCCTTTAAGGATTTGTAGCATAAAAGCCAACTCACATTGGCTGGGATTTGAACCCGGGTCTCACTGTGTGGTGGGCAAGCACCCTAACCACTGTACCACAACAGTAGTAACTGAAGCTGGCCTAGCATTTACCATTTATGCTCAATACAAGAGAAAAAGTAGACAAGACAAATAACATTTATATCACACTTTTCTCCTGGCGGACTCAAAGCACCAGAGCTGCAGCCACTAGGGCATGCTCTATAGGCAGTAGCCGTGTTAGGAAGACTTGCCTAAGGTCTGAATACTGAATAGGTGCTGGCTTACTGAACAGACAGAGCTGAGATTTGAACTCTGGTCTCCTGTGTCAGAGGCAGAGCCCTTAACCATTACACCATCCAGCCACTGCTTACAGATATCCAGGGAGGAGGGAGGAGGGAGGTGGGAGGAGGGAGGAGGAGGGAGGGAGGAGGAGGGAGGGAGGAGGAGGGAGGTGGGAGGAGGGAGGTGGGAGGAGGGAGGAGGGAGGTGGGAGGTGGGAGGTCTTGGGGACACTTGGGGAGACAGGTGGACACTTGGAGGAGACAGGGGGACACTTGGGGGAGACAGGGGGACACTTGGGGGAGACAGGGGGACACTAGGGGGAGACAGGGGGACACTTAGAGGGGGACAGGAGGACATATGGACATGACAGAAGGACAGATGAAGAGAAAGCAGGACACATGGGGGTACAGCACTGACACATGGGGGTATAGCACTGACACCTGGGTGTAACAGGGGGACACCTGGGGGAGACATGGGGACACAGGAGGGCACCATTTTGGGGAGGTCATGTACAAGATGCTACTGAAATATGGACGCACCAGGTTTAGTTTATATATTTTTTTTCCCTGGTTTTTGCCCTCTAAACTTAGGTGCGTCTTATATTCCAGAGTGCCTTATACGGCGCAAAATACGGTAGTTACCGCACTGTGGGTGGCATATCTACGCCCTGCAGGACTTCTTCTGAAGTCCCAGGGGCATAGATATTGGTCTATTGTCGCGATTGCTGCTGTGCGAGCTACTGTGGCTCTCATGCACCGTTCTCATTGCAATCCGTTAGTGTAAAGATCAATACACGCTGATCTAAGTGTTCATTCTCAATGATAACTGGTATTAACCTTCCTGGCGGTAAGCCCGAGCTGAGCTCGGGCTATGCCATGCAGGAGGATTTCTCAGGCCCTGCTGGGCCGATTTGCATAATTTTTTTTCAACACGCAGCTAGCACTCTGCTAGCTGCGTGTGCATTCCAATCGCCGCCGCTACCCGCCGATTAGCCGCCGATCGCTGCGCCGCCCCCTCCCCCCCGACCCCGTGCACTGCCTGGCCAATCAGTGCCAGGCAGCGCTGAGGGGTGGATCGGGACTCCCTTTGATGTCACGATGTCATGGCGATGGGGGAAGCCCTCCAGGAAATCCGTTCTTTGAACGGGATTTCCTGATCAAAGATCGCCAGAGGCGATCGAAGCGGGTGGGGGATGCCGCTGCACAGCGGCTATCATGTAGCGAGCCCTAGGCTTGCTACATGATTTAACAAAAAAAATGTAAAAAACACTGCTGCGCTGCCCCCTGGCAGTTTCTAATAGACCACCAGGAGGGTTAATTAGATGCCAGCGTTCACCGACAAAAATAAAAGTTTACAATTGTTACTTTCTGTAACGCATGTATGCAGTCAAAAATAAATAATAATAAATAAAGAATAAAGTGTGGGGGACATCTAGTGGCCAAAAAGTAAACTTACACCTAAAAAGTTCCCAATAAAGAAAAATACTTATAATATACAGGAATTAACTAATTTTAAAGATTCAAGCACTTTATTTCTATTGTGTAACACATAGAAATTACTTTTCATGACAGCGTGGGGCTGCATATAGAGAGCATAATGATAGTAACAAAGGTGGAAATAGAAGAATTATACAAGTATGCCAGGTATTTCAAATATTTAAACAAATTGTGCACAGTGTTAATTATTTCAGAGAGCATTCAGAGTTGACCAAGTTTATGGCAGATGGTAAAAAGCTGGTTTTAAGTATGTTTGTTTGTATGCAGATTATCTAAAACATCTACCTATTGGATGGAGCTCAAACAAGGTGTTTTCAGTTTGAGTGTTGTCCTTGATAATATTTTTGGTCCTTCTCATATAGCGAGTCTCATACAAGAATTCCAGTGATTCCATACCTCCCCTCCCATAGTTATCAAAATAAAAGCATTAATTAAAAAAAAAAAGACATTTAAAAAAAAAACAAAAAAAACATAAATAGTTAACTTAGGGATTAAACTTATTTCATGTGATTGTCAAGAGTGTATATTTCTTTCTTTCTTTTTTTTGTTTCTTTTTTTTTTTTCCTTGCAAATAAGCGCTTGTAATTAGTTATGGACGAAAAACTGAAAAAATACACTTTTATTTCCATAATAGAATATTGTTGCCATGAGTAGAATTAAATATTTGTTAGCATAATGTACCACCCAAAGAAAGCCTAATTGGTGGCTAAAAACAAGATATAGATCATTCTGTTATGATAATTATTGATAAAGTTATTGGCAATGAATGAAGGTAGCACTACAAGGTGAAAATTGCTGTGGTCCTCGAGGGGAAAAACCCCTCAGAGGTCAACTAGTTAAAGATGTTGCAGAAAGTAAATCAGGGATAGAAAAGCTTTTACAATGGGCAAGCACTGACTGAGGCCTGGAACCCACTACAAATCGCTATCGTAATTGCTAGCGTTTTTAATGAATGTTTTGTAAGCAATTTCAGGAGTGTTTTCTGGCAATTTTGGTAGCAATTTTAAAAAGTATAAGCTTTTTGTCAGTGATTGTGTAGCAATTTGCGATTTTGGCCTTTTACGCAGTAAGACGTTGAGTTTGATGCGCCGTTAAGGTCGCATAACGTGCCCCTAATGCAACGCATTGAAAGACTATAACTTAGACGTTATTTAGCCCTGTGTTTGGTGCGCTGTTTTCGTCGCACAGTGATAGAACGAAAACTGTGCATGCGTTAAAAAAAATAAAAGATAAAACATTACTGAGCATGTGCAAACAGTCTAACGCAGCTAAAAATGTGTATAACGCATAGCATGCAGCACTTTCATTTAATGTGCAGCGTTAGACACCAACGCAACGTGTGTACTGTGAACAGCCCATTGATTTTTCATTGCTGTAAGTTATTGTGCGTTACATGTTGTTGTAACGTGCAACTTTAATGTCGCACTGTGAAAGAGCCCTTCAACTCTGATTGGTCCTTTCAATTAATTTTCATATTTTTTAAGTGTGCAGTAATTTAAAATCACTAACAAATTGCTCTGTGTAGGTTTTGACGAGTGATTACTGCTGCATGTCCTGTGTTTGTTATTTTGGTAATCGCAATTGCTCCAGTGGAATTTGGCCCATTCATTAACATTAGCTGAGCATTTAGGGAAATCGCTAGCGTTTCGAAAACCTCCCTAAACGCTCTAAAAAATTACTCTAGTGGGTTCCAGCCCTGAATCCTTTAAAAGGGCTTGTTTTCACTAAGTGCGCTTTTAGCTTTTTTTAAGCGCCAGCGATTTTTAAAATCGCCCTAAAAGCACTTGTGGAATGATTCCCTATGAGAGTGTTCACATCTGAATGGTTTGATTACGATCCGCTCTCCAAAGCGATGCCTGTACCACAGGGCGATTTGTCTCAATGGAAGGTATAGGGAAATAGCAAAGCGCTTGAAAAAGCACTTTGTATAGCGATTTCCCCAGCGCTTTCATGAATAAATACATTGTATTTATTCATTACCGAGTGAAAGAGTACACTTCCTTCACAGAGGCGCTATATGTGCTACCTGAGAGCTACTGTTTTGTCCCCTGTTTTATTGCCTGATGAAGCGGGCTTGGTCCTGCGAAACGCGTTGCATCTATTGGGGTACTAATAAAGTGTTTATTTATGTCAGACAAGTAGTCTAGTCTGCTTTCGGAGGTAAGTCCACCACTGCCTCCCCAGCATATTTTAAAACTTTTAATTGTTGTTTTTATTCTGCTGGCGCCTCTGTTCATCAAAGTCATTATAGTGTCCACCCTTGGTGGAAGGGGGACCCACCCCTACCTTTCTTCTATCTACAGAGAGCGACTTCTTAACCCTGAGTGAGGACAGGTCTAATCTCCTCACCTGCATTCACAGTGGTTGCCTCAGCGGTAACCCTTGTTTGTGAGTATAACCTTCTCACATTACATTATCCACTATTGTCCTGAGCATACTACACCATATTGGGCTCTCGGTGTCTTTTTCTTATCATACACACCTTGTTTAACAGACATTCATCTGCAGATCAGATCCACCAGGATGGATTTTCAGATCTGCAGATGATTGTCTGATCTGCAGATGAATGTCAGTTAAACAAGGTGTGTATGAGTATCTGCAGATATCATAGACTATGAATTCAATTTGCAGGAACGGATCTTTGGCGGGAACAGATCTTTTGCAGATACAGTACTGATCTTTTGTGTCTGTACAGCATCTTTGTGTCCTGCATCTTGCAAAGAGTTTTATCTGATGGGGAGTTCAGATCCATAGAAAAGACTGTGTAGAGTATGGCTCTCATACTACATGGAAGGGGGTAAAAGTGGTCTGTGATCTTTCATTTTCAAAAGACTATGGTCTGATGTGTGTATGTGGCCTTGGTGTGGGAGTCCCTTTATCCACTTAAGCCCTCGGTCGTTTTCACTTTATGCATCCGAGCAATGTTCACCTCCCATTCATTAGCCTTTAACTTTATCACTACTTATCACAATGAACTGATCTATATCTTGTTTTTTCCACCACCAATAAGGCTGTCTTTGGGTGCTACATTTTGCTAAGAGCTACCTTACTGTAAATACATTTTAACAGTAAGAATAAGAAAAAAAATGAAAAAATTCATTATTTCTCAGTTTTCGGCCATTATAGTTTTAAAATAATACATGCCTCCATAATTAAAACGCACATATTGTATTTGATCATTTGTCCCGGTTATTTCACCATTTAAATTATGTCCCTATCACAATGTATGGCGACAATATTTTATTTGGAAATAAAAGAGCATTTTTTCTGTTTTGCATCCATCAATATTTACAAGCTTATTAAAAAAAAAAAAAAAAAAATATATATATATATATATATATATATATATATATATATATATATATATATATATATATTTCATCTTTACATAGATATTTAAAAAGTTTAGACCCTTAGGTAAATATTTATGTGGTTTTTTTTTATTGTAATGTTTTTTTTTATTATTAAACATTTTATGTGGGTTTTTTTGGGAGGGTGGGATGTAAATAGTATTTGTTTGGGGTAAATATATGTGTATTTTTATTTTTTTTTACATTTAATTGTAGTTTTACTTTGAGTTTGTTTACATGATGCAATGTACGCTTAGAGGGACATAGGAGTCAGAAAAAGCGAAGAGAAGCTGTCGCTTTTTCTGCGGGGGAGAGGAATCAGTGATCGGGCACCACGGCCCGATTCATTGATTCCTGGGCTAACGAATCGCGGGCCAGGAGCACGCGTGTATGCGTGCAATCGGCCACGGGAGCACGCAGGAGCACACATGTCCTCCTTGACGTAGAACTACGTCAAGGAGGACAAAGTGGTTAAAGCGGATCCGAGATGAAAAACTAACTATAACAAGTAACTTGTCTATATATCTTATCTAAAGTTTAGATAGTTTACACAGCAAATCTAGCTGCAAACAGCTTTAATAGAATATGATCATTTCTTCCTGTGATACAATGACAGCAGACATGTTGTTTGTAAACATTACACAGAGGCAGGCTTATCTGCATCTTGAGCAAAAAAAAACTAATCCCCCCTCCTCCTCCCTCCTCCCCTCTGCCTCTGAAACCTCTGGCTAGTAATACCTCCCCCTCCTCCTGCCCAGACTGAGCTCCCATGAGCCCTTGCTACTGTTTGAGAGAGCCTTGGCTCTCTGAAAATATGTGGGCGTGGCTTGGTTAGTTTAAAGGGAATTAGAGTATTAAAACAAAAACAAAAAAGTATTTGGCTTGAGGAATGCTCTATAAACAATAGGAAAGGAACACAATTATGCAATGTATAAAAGTTCATCTCGGATCCACTTTAAGGTATTACTGTGACACACCCATGAAGAGATGGACTAGTCCAAAATCTGTCAGCTTCTTATCTACTGTAAAGCTGCGTATAAACGTGAGATAAAAGTCTTTTGAAACAAAGTATCAACAATCAACAGATTTTTGTCTTTCAATCTGTCAAATTCTTCATGGTGGACTTTCTGACAACAATCATTCTTTCCACAAAGTGTGTTTGAGATTGTCAGATTTTTCTTAAGGGTTTGTTCATACCTAGGGCGTTTTGCATTTTTTGTTTGAGCACTGGCAATAAAAAAAAAACGCCCTATCAATCGCTAGTGCAATGAATCCTTATGTGATTGTTCATATCTGAGCGTTTCGTCAGCTTTCCGCTCAGCAAAGTGCTGCATGTACCATTTTTAGGGCAATTTTGCTACAATGGAAGGTATAGGAAAAATGCAAAACGTTCACAAAATCGCTTTGTGCGGCAATTAGCGCTCGCGCTTTTAACAATAAATGTATTTATCATTTTCCGGGTCAAATAGTTTACTCTGGTTTTGTCAGGAAGTAAAAAAAACAGATCAGTCTGCAAAAGCGCTTTGAAAAACGCTGTACACAAAATTGTAGCATGCAGGTAAGGGTTGGGAGGGGGAAAAAAATCACTCACAAAATTGCAAAATGCTGGTGTTTGCGATTTCGATTTTAGATGTGAACAAAGCTTACTGCTGTGTCAGGGCAAGGGAAGAAGAATGGAAGAAAATGGACAATAAAAGCATTTCTTGGATCTTTTGCATAAACTGATTGCTTGCATGTGTACATCATTGTTATGGTGGCCATACATGGTACCATTTTTTCATCCAATCTTACCATTTGTATGTAGTATAAGGGTAAATTAAGTGAATATACTGAAAGGATCATTTAGGCAGTTCCCGTAATATTACATAGAAATGGTAAGACTGGATGAAAAAATTGTACCATGTATGGCCACCATTAGAATGATCCACCATTCAAACCTTCCAACCAAAACTATACAGCAGATTGATTCCTCATTTTCCAAAGATTTTTATCTTACTTGTGTATGCAGATTAAGTGACAGAAACATAGGTAGAAGGTAATTCATAGTACATTTTACTCTTTTAGAAATGTACATTTTATATTTTAATTTTTTTGTGGTAAATTATTCAAGGGTGCATTTACACTACGTGTAGTGTACATATAATACAATATGTAAACTCACTGCTCATAAAACTGTGTAGTGTTATTGCGCAATGTGGTTTAGTGGCATGTGGCATCCTAATGCACTGCATGCAGTGCGCTACTGCAAAATGTGTATGTTAACAGTGACAGTGAAGCATACTTTTCATTGACTGTATGCCTCACGGTATGCAATGCAATGTGTGGATAACGTGTGGCACAACTTTCCTGTTCCATTCCTGCTTTTGCAGGAAACACAACACCCACTGTGAACCTAGCATGAAGAATGAAGACATCAGTAGGGGAACATATAGCGGTAAATCATAAAATGAATACGAAAAGAATTGGTAGGGACACTAATGCAAATGTATTGTGATTTAAATGGGGTTGCAAGATCCAAACATAAAAAGTTGCCTAAAAATCAGTGTTGGACTGGGAGGTGGTAAAGCTGAGGAAATCCACCTGCTGGCCACAACTACAGTAGCAAGCTTGTCTCAAAATGCAACTTACAGAAACTTCCCAGATAAGGTAAGGACACTACAACCAGAAGTTAATTGAATACCCCCTCCCTTTGAGAAGTTTACACAGTGATGTAAGCCTACTACCTAGGTGGTGTTTGCTGTGGAAGGGACAGTGAGATGTAAAATAAACAGTAAGGCCTTGTTCACATTATAAATCGCCAGCGCTATCGCAAGTGCTGAGCGATTTGTACTGTGATTTTGAAGAGCTGTTCCCTGCAATTTGCACTTAGAAAAACACGTTTCTATGCGCTTTTCTGTTTTTGCTCAGTGATGATTTTTTTTACTTCCTGGCGTCAGTCAGGAAGTGAACTCTTTAACCCTGGATTAAATAAATACAATGTATGTATTCATAAAAGTGCTCGGGAAATCTCTATACAAAGTACTTTTTCAGGTGATTTACGATTTCCCTGTACCTACCATTGAGCCAAAGCGCTCAGAACATGGTACATGTAACGTGTTTGCGATTTCAATAAAATCAAAATGCTCACATGTGAATACTGTCATCTTAAATCATTACACTTTTAGGCTACTTGCACACCAAGACGTTGCGTTAGGTGCTACGTTAAGGTCGCATAACGTGCACCTAATGCAACGCATGGTGGTGCGGGAGAGGACGGTAGAGTGAGCCGCGTTAGGCGGCTCTTTCCGTATAAGGTCTCCCAGAGTGGCGCTGATTGGCCGGCGGGACCACGTGATGCAGAGCGAGACACTCCGCATCACGCGGTCCCGCCGGCCAATCAGCGGCCGCCAGTGCAGTGAATTTTAAGTAGCCATGTGCGCGGCTACTGTAGCAGCATCTCCCCGCCTCCTCTCACCCCCCACTGCGCATGTGCAAACAGTCTAATGCGGCTATAGCCGCTCTAACGCCGTAGCATGCTGCACTTTCGGCAGAACGTGCAGCGTTACATGTAACGCAACGTGGGCTGTGTGAACAGCCCACTTGTGTTACATTGCTGTGCATTGGGGGAGCGTTACAGGCGCACTAACGTGCGCCTGTAACGTCTTAGTGTGTATGCAGCCTTAGGGCGATTTGCAAAATAGCCAGCGCTTAAAAAAAAAAAACAGCAAACACTGATAGTGTGAATGAGCCCTAAATGAACCCGAAGCTGGGTTAAGAAAAAAAAAAAAAGAGAGAAACAGTAACGATGGAAACCAGCAGAAATATTCTTTTATTTTTTTCATATCACATTTGTCTTAAATCTGACAGTGAACACTAAAAAAACCAGGATAAGTAAGCTAAATAAATAATTTCTTATTGGGCGAGTTATTTTATTTTTTCCAGTTAATATGGAGTTTCATGCCACTTTAAGCTCTAGTTAGGGAAAATCAAATTAACTTGATGTGACTGGGGGCAAAGGAAAGATAGTAGAGATAGAAGGACAAGAAGAGCATTATAATGTAGATGAGACCCTTCAATGCTACTGTAAATGTGCACACTGTCCAGTAAATGCGCAGCACACTGTGGATTATTCCCAGGAACCCACCGCAACGCTGATGTTCTGATGTGTGCATACCATAGAAATGTAATTGTAATGCGTTGCAATGCATTTATATTGTCTGTTGCAATGGAATGCAGCTGATGCAGCGTGGAAGGAGCCTTTCAATGGTAGGTTCCCTGGTTTTAATTTTTACAAAGACACTGCATGGAGTTTGCATGTTTTCCTTGTGTTTGTCTTTGTTTTCTCAGTGCTCTAGTTTCTCCCGTGCTACTCCAAAAGCAAACTGATAATTTCATTGGTTCCCGCTAAAATAAGCCTTAAAGTTGAACTATTGCACAAGGACAGAAGGAAAAGAGAAAGAAATGTACCCTGTATGTATTTAGAGAGTTTAGTTTGTCTGGTCCCCCCCTCATATTTGAACCCTCAGCTGTATCAGCTGCCTGCCATGGCAGAGAACTAATTGGAAAAACACAGGGTGTTAACAATAGTCTGCTTCCATGAAAGCAGGAAGTAGACACACAGCAGATTTGTTGCAGGCTTTGTATCAGCTTTAACAAACAAATGCTTGTTTTTTTTTTCTTAAACCGCTCAACGACTGCTCCACGACAACTGGTGTGAGCAGCGCAGCAGCCCCAAGTCCACAATTGGCGGAGAGTGCTAGGGGCGGAGATTGCAGGGGATCGCGCGCCCCGATGCACGCGCATCCCCGCTTAAATGATGGAGCTCCGCTCCATCATCAGCTTCCCAGTGGCGATCGCTGCTAGGAGACTGTTAGTCTCTGCCAGCTGCCGTCTAATAACACTGTACAGGCAGCGCTGTACTGGGGACGATCACTGTCATTGGCAGCCGGCGGGTAGGAGGGTTATAAAGTTAATAATAAAATACCTTTATTTATAATATATATATATATATATATATATATATATATATATATATATATAAATACATATATACAGTAAACACACTGGGAGTAGGAGAAAGCTCTGTTGGTGGGTAGAAGGGGAGGATCACTTGTGCGCTGAGTTGTGCTAGGCCTTTAAGCTGCAGTGGCCTAATTAGTAAAAAAAATGGCCTGGTCACTCGGGGGGTTTAAGACCGCGGTCCTCAAGAGGTTAAAGGTTATTATGCTGTTGCTTATCTTTCAGAGCAGATAGGAAGTTCTGAGTTCAGGTCTGCCTTAAGCTAAGGAAACACATCCACTCTGGATTGGCCAATGTTACCACTCCCATGTAGTAGGAGAGTTGCACAATCTGTCCAAAGTATTCAAAATCCGTTGGCCCTCATACTGTATGAAAGTTGTACCCATTAGTTGTCGGGAACTGATACCATGGATGTGTGCAGGGTGGAAGGACATACAGAGACAGGCTTGGAAATGAATATATATGGTAAATTCACATTGTCACATTAGCAAAGCTGCGTGATAGAATCCGTTGGAACATGAGACATGTTGAGCGGTATTGCATAATGTGTGTCTGCACAGTTGTATTGAAGAATTCTATTTGTGAACTGGATGCTTCACTGTATGAAGGAGATAATTTTTTACCTTCTGTTTAAAATAACCTTTCTGTGCTCCACAATTGAAAAAGTACCAAAAAGAAGGTGGAAAGTACTGTCAAAATGATTCCAAGTATTTTATTACTTGATGGTGGCTTAAAATGCATTTGATGACAAAAATAGTTTAAAAAAAAAAAGAAACCGGCACTAGATGCGGCTGGCAGCATGGGGGCCATCCATAAACAGTATATAGCAGAGACAGTAACACAGAATCAAACAAACAGTACCTTTATTGTGGTCCTATGGATACAGACAAAGTGGTATGTAGTGGGGGTAGGAGGAGCCTGACAGCCGTTTCGCATACATTCGCTTCTTCAGAGGCTAATACATTTTATGACAAGGGGCCATATGCAATTCACTTTTTCACCTGAGTTTTCTCCTAGGAGATAATTTTCATCTTCTTTTTAAATGAAATTTTCAGCATTTTAGAATTGAAAAAGTTGTTGAAAAAGCAATATCAAATTTATGTTGGTTATTTTCTTGCTTGCTGCTGACTTAAAACGCATGTTATGACAAGTTGTGAAAATATCACCTAGGAGAAGACTCAGGAGGGAAAGTTAATATGCATATCACCTTTTCTCCTAAGTTTTTGTCCTAGGTGATAATTTTTAATCTTCTATTTAAAATAACTTTTCAGCATTTAACAATTGAAAAAAAAAGTACCAGAATTAGCAGAAAAAGTACTGTCAACATTATTCTGTGCATTTTATTGCTTACGGGGGGTTTAAAAGGCATTTTATGGACAAGGTGTGAAAATATAAACTTGAAGAAAACTCAGTGTAACACGTGATAGTACTTTTCCCCTTTGTTTCAGTGTGATCCTGTTTTACAGGGTACACAACTTGCCAGACTAAACCTAGCCTAATGCTGGGAATACACCATGAGTTGTTTTTTTTGCAGATAGATGGCTCAATAGATAATTTCTGATAGGTCCGATCTGATTTTTCTGATCAATTTTCTCATAGAAGTGAATGGAAATCGATTGGAAAAACGATAGGAAAATTGATCGGCCAGAAAATCTGCCAAGAAAACTCATTGTGTAATCCTCCATAAAGGGTAGACACTTCAGCGAGGCATAATGTGAGTGGGGGAAATATCAGCAAGACTAGATACAGCAGAACAGTGAGAGATGCAAGTAAGAGTCATAGAAAGGCAGACATGGCAGAGCAATTTATGGAAAATAGGAACATCAGTAAAGGCAGGCATGGGAGGGAAGCATTACATTTCTGCTATGGGAGTTCATCTGGAAACCTACTAAATGAATGCAGTTACCACAGACAATAGACAAACTGCATTTTTTTTCTCTGTATTGAGAAGGTGAGAAAGTGGTAGGAGCCCCATGCTGTGTAGCCAGTTGTTAGCAGAACATCATTCAGCTCTCAACAATGACCCTATTTAGCCAAGCATTTCATAGTAGATTAGTGAATGTCAGGAGAAGAAGCTATCTGTGTTTTGTGCTCTTCCCCTTGACCTCCATGCTACACAAAAAAAGATGTTCGCATTTTCCTCCAATCATTCCACGTTTAGGAATTTTGTGAGATTTTTCTAGTAAGCCTTAACATCTACATTCTACCTCTATGGTATTTAACGTGGGTTCATAGATGAAGGGTTTGCCTTTGGTTTGTCATAACTAAAGTAACCCCCCCCCCCCCCCCCACACACAAAAAAAGCACACAGACTTCTAAAGGCTTGTACATCTGTCTACTACGCTTAAGATCAGCTTGAATTTAGATGTGAACTATGTTTTGGCTCTGTGCAATTCCTTAAGGTGACTTGGCGGGCAATCGACCATCCGATTCGATTATTATAATTGGAATTGAATGAAAATCAGTGCCACCAAGTGCATGCCTGATCATCGATGTGACCAACTTCCTGCAGAAAATGGTTGCATTCATCAGTCTGACATGCTGCAAGATGTAGGGCCGACTTGATCGGGTGCATGATGCTAATGGCAACAGATATCGGGACGAGCGACAAATTCCCTGGTGCTGTCCCCTAATGTATAAGTGTGCATTTTTACATAACCTGTCCTGTGTCACAAAGCCCGTCCTTCTTCCGCCACTCTTCTATTAGCCACATATAGGCTGCCGGTGCATAGCACACCAGCAGTGTATGCAGCCAATAGGAGAGCAGCAGAAGACGGACGGGCTCCGTGACAAAGAACAAGTAATGCATAAACCCACACTTATAGTACATTTATACATTAGGGAACAGTGGCGGACTCGGACGATTACCGAGAGATTTCATGCTGAAAATGATAGGGAATCGGCCTGCGGTATATGGGCAGCCCACAGATCTCTCTCTAATCAGATTCGATCAGAGAGAGATTTGTCTCTTGGTCGAATCTGCCCAACATCACTAGATGTATGGCTACTTTTAGACCTCTGTGTTCCTGATCATTTGGGCTTTCACCCTAAAAGGATAAAACACAGACAGGCTAGGATCCTTTTTGTGTCTGCATTTTCCTCTCATTCTAAAGATATAGCTGGGATAATTTAAAGGAATACTATCGATTCACATATTTTTTTCAATTGACACAGGAATTGTTTGGGAAGTGCTGCTAAGTACTGGTGTATACATTTTAGTAGCAACTTTGTTTACTGTTAGCAAAATACATTCAAAGTTTACTGATGCCAAAACTGACCGCTGACTGAGCCATGAGGAGATGGGAAATTCCCCTCACACGTGATCAGTTAACTCTATGTGTAGCTCTGTGTGTAACTCTGTGTGTGACAAAGAGAAAGCTCCCAACAGCTGCAGCTCCTGTGTCCTGTGTTTCTGACTGAAGTGTGTGAAGAGAGCAGAGGAAATGTAACTAATTGTCACAGCTTTACATATTGTTTTTGCTTTCAGAGTTTGATATGTTTGATATTTGCTTTCTGTAGTCTGATATGCAACTCTGGCTGTGCATTGAAGCAGACACCCCTTCTGCAATTGATTTGTCCCAATATAGCTAAATCCTACCCTCAATAAATTACCGCTTTTGCCTCTGATATTTAACATGAAAAGTAGGAAAATGTTTACACAGCTGCTTAGACATTATTTGTACACTGTCATTTTAGAACACTTGGGTATCGATAGTATTCCTTTAAGCATTATTGATCACTCCTGCAACAAGGTTTTCGTATTGTTAGAAAGTTTTTGAAACCCCCCCCCCCGCCTCCTCCTCCTTTAATGGCATTAAGAAAGCGCCAACAATTGTTAATAAATCGGTTTGTGAGGATAAGTTTGCATGGAACAAAATTCCTGTTGCAATGAGATAGATAGTTTTGGGTTGCAGTTTTAGCAGACACACTGCTTAGCTACCAGTTGAGCAGAGTGTTCTCTTTCATCTTGAGTAGAGGGGTAGCAAGTGGCACCAAAGCAGGCAATTGCGCGCCTTGGCTGAGTGGTAAAATGTGCACCGCATAGACCACAATGTAAATTGCAGTTATAGCAGCACCCAGTGTATAATTTGGCTGCCAGAGTTTGTTTTTGAATGATCTGCTGAAGTGGAGAGTGATTGGCTGAGGCAAAATGGGCATGGGTGTATCCAAAATGAGTGCCGAGTGTTTCATTTGAGAGCTGGTGTCAGCGTTCGTTTTTTTGTGATCGGCTGCAATGGTGAGCAATCGGCAGAGCTGCAGTTTGGTTTTGAGCACTGAAATGGGTACGGGTGTATCGGAAATGAGCAGTCAGCTCTACTAATGCTGAGCACCAAGGGGTTAATTTGGGTGCTGGTGATCGGCTGCAGTGGGCGTAACAGAAATAGGTGCTTGGCTATGGTTAACGAGAGGTTAACTTCGGCACAGGAAGTACAGGTGGGCGCTTGAATATAGTAAATCTGAATGCTGTCTATGGATTACTGCACTTTTTAACAGACCCAACTCTTAAGCTCATCTGAAACTGGTAAGTGGTTAGGGAAATTTTGTGGTTGCTATCCAGTATGGCATGGTAGCTTTGGACAATGATGGATGGCTATACTATATTCAGTGCTTCAGTGCTGGTGTTGGCAGGGTTTGTATTCAGACGGCTGATGTCAGCAGTGGCAGCCTAACAAAGTTGCTTGTCAAGGGTAGGTTTGTTTTTTTTTTTTTGGTTTTTTTTAGGAATGGTAGTGTTAGGGCTAAAGAAATCCCATGGAGACAAAAATAAATAAAAAAAAACAGATACTCACCTAAGATCCTCCAGAGACTTCCCATATCAACAGATGACCACCACCTGCATGGGTCTCTATTGTAAATCGCAGTTGCACTACTCTTCATGCATGAGTGCAGCTGTACTGGACCCAGGCGAGTATGGCAGCGCCAGCATAGTAGCATAGAGCCACTTGTGGATGAGCAGCTCCAATTTACTGCCAAGGCATGGCTGTATTTGTACAGAGCATTACAGCCATGTTCATGCATGAAGAGGAGTGAAGGCATATAACATATCCGGCATGCTTACAAGGGAACATACTTGCACTGTGGCTGAGAGCTGTGCCCCAACCAACTTAAATTTGGTCCAGCAGTATAGCTCAGAACGTTTAGAGGAAGCCACATTACGTACACGTAGTACCCCACTCTCCTCCTACTCTCAGAGCCATTTTTAGGCATGAACAAATTAAGGTGCCTAGGGTGATACCTGTAGGAGTGGGTACCACAGAGCTAGTTAGTTTAGGGGATCCAAAAGGAAACCTCATGGGAAAATTCTGAACATGATTGGATGGACAGCACTCTCTCCGACTTTGAAGCAAATATTTTTTCCGCAAGCCTGTCCACCAATATTTTCCCCTCTTGCCAATAATTGGGCACCTCAGGGCGCCAAAATGTACCTTCATTGCTGCATTTCAAGGCTTTGCGGGGGGGGGGGGGGGGGGGAGTTAGCTCTGGAAAGGGTATTAAGATATAGGAGCCACCAGAGGGGGTCAGGTCAGGTTTAGGCATCACCAGGGTTTTTTTTTAGGATTAGGCACCATCGGGGGGGGGGGTTAGGGGGGAAGGGTTAGGGTTAGGCACCACCAATGGAAGGTTCTGTGTGAGAGTAGAGTTAGGGTTAGCCACAGTAAAATATCTATGAATATTAACAATATTTAACGATCAAAATGCAGTAGTAGATTATCGCTAAGTCTAGCGATGATTTACTAGCGGCAGTCCGCTGCTCCCTTTTTTCCCAGGTGCTTTTTTATGTATGTGTCCTTGCCTGGGGCACTAAAAAATGCCCAGAAACAGCCTTGACTGCATGTCTACAAACAGAGCACATTAAACAGCTTACCTATGGCTGAGAGAGAGAGCAGGAGGTGGCAAGTGCAGGAAGCAATGCAGAAAGTAATACTGTACATGAAATCCTGCCCCCTTCCCAGAAACAGCGGATAGCGGCAGAGTGAATGCAGCCAACCGCAGAGAAAAGGAGGAAGAGAAGTGGCTAGAGCCTGCATGCATAAGGGTTGTACAGCAATCATAATGAGCATTTCTTTCTTTGTGGATAGTAAAATCACTGCAAAATCGCTTTTGTACAACCATTGCAAAGAGATTTTTCAGAAATCCTGTACTTTATCTTTGGGCAAAAATGCTCTAAAAATGCTGCAGGACCCACAATTCAGATTAGTGTAAATTGCAATTGCTTCTCTGGGTTCCCCTTCATTAACTATAATTAGCCTTGCGCTTTCAGAATCGTCGGCAAAGCATGGCTGAAACATAGTGTAGTGGGGGTGTCTCAGCACCTTGCAGGGAAAAAAATATAGGAGACAAATACGGGAGCCCAATAGTGTAGTATATTAGTATGCAATTGAAAAAAGGAATTTCAATAAATTACTACTCACAAAAGGAGGTTGCAAGGGCAACCAACCGTAGGAAGCAGGTGGAGACCATAAACCCGACTCCACTCGGGGTAGTCCCAGCCGGGACCTGGATGTGGTCGCTCTCCTTGAAAAAGTAGGGACAGGTGTCCACTGTGGGGCACCCACAGGTGGTCTGTCACCACCCCTCAAACACAGATTGTTTGGGGGTATAGCTATGCACAATTGAAGGTAAAGAGGCGCCCTGTTTGAAATAAAAGCATCTAAAAACAGCTTAAAATCGAGTGCCAAATGAACAAGTCGATATGGCAACGCGTTGCCTGTGCTAAATAAAAATCTTTTGTCATATACAAGGATTTCGTTATTGAGGTAAGCCACCTCATATTATTTCCTCGATTTTAAGCTGTTTTTAGATGCTTTTATTTCAACCAGGGCGCCTCTTTACCTTCAATTGTGCATGGCTGAAACAGCTCCTGTGGGTCCCAGGCCTTAGGGAAAGGGGGAATAGGAGGCTATGGATTAAAGGGGGATTTCCAAAAACGAAAAATGAAACTGGGGAACCACACTAAGTGGACTGAGGTACTCATATTCCTAGGGAAGGAATGGAGTGCAGCCTATTGATTATGGAGCCATTATAAATACAGTGAGTGTGTGTGTGTGTGTGTGTGTGTGTGTGTGTGTGTGTGTGTGTGTGTGTGTGTGTGTGTGTGTGTGTGTGTGTGTGTGTGTGTGTGTGTGTGTGTGTTTGTGTGTGTGTGTGTGTGTGTTTGTGTGTGTGTGTGTGTGTGTGTGTGTGTGTGTGTGTGTGTGTGTGTGTGTGTGTGTGTGTGTGTGTGTGTGTGTGTGTGTTTGTGTGTGCACACACACGGCCAGCCACCAATATTAAAGGGACACTTAAGACTAGTAAAAAAAAATAATTTTTTACTCACCTGGGGCTTCTACCAGCCCTCTAGTGGCTTCGCAGTCACTCTCGGATCCTCCTGTCCCCCGTAGTGATGGGCCGAACCTCCGATTTTAGGTTCGCGAACCGGGTTCGCGAACTCCCGCGGAAGGTTCGGTTCGCGGAAAAGTTCGCGAACCGCAATAGACGTCAATGGGGAGGCGAAATTTGAAAAATAGAAAAAATGATGCTGGCCCCAAAAGTGATGGAAAAGCTGTTTCAAGGGGTCTAACACCTGGAGGGGGGCATGGCGGAGTGGGATACATGCCAAGAGTCCCGGGGAAAAATCTGGATGTAATGCAAAACAGCGTTTTAAGGGCAGAAATCACATTGAATGCTAAATTGCAGGCCTAACGTGCTTTAAAACATCTTGCATGTGTATACATCAATCAGGTAGTGTAATTAGAGTTCTGCTTCACACTGACACACCAAACTCACTGTGTAACGCACCGCAAGTTACCAGCTGTTTGTGTAGTGACGGCCATGCTGGACTACTGCGCACCATGGCGAGATTGCTCTTCCTCACTCAGTGATGCCAGGTAATGTGTGACTGCCTTCTCAACTTTCCATGGCATTGTTAAAAAGCTTACGTTTTGTTTTTAAATTACATTTTCTACTTGCTGTGTACTTGTTCAGTACCTCTACAATGAGAATCCTATGGAGGCGGGCAAGTCTGGCATTGTGACCCCAGGTAATGGCCGCGGAATGAGGGATGGAATCCGGTGTGGAGCCTGAGCAACCGCTACCACAACACATCCAAGGAGGGCAACAAGAGGACTATCGAGGGCTTGCTGTATTTGGAATGAATGTACTTTAAATCCTTTAATGAGAACCAGTTATGGCGGGCAAAGATGACACCACATTCCTTTCACGAGAATCCTATGGAGGCGGGCAAGTCTGCCATTTGTGACCCCGGGTAATGGCCGGGGAATGAGGGATGGAATCCGGTGTGGAGCCTGAGAAACGGCTACCACTACACAGGCAAGGAGGGCAGCAGGTAGGCATGCATGCCCGCCCCGAGGTAGTGACCAAAAATAACAATACAAGAGGACTATCGAGGGCTTGCTGTATTTGGAATGAATGTACTTTAAATCCTTTAATGAGAACCAGTTATGGCGGGCAAAGATGACACCACATTCCTTTCACGAGAATCCTATGGAGGCGGGCAAGTCTGCCATTTGTGACCCTGGGTAATGGCCGGGGAATGAGGGATGGAATCCGGTGTGGAGCCTGAGCAACGGCTACCACTACACAGGCAAGGAGGGCAGCAGGCAGGCATGCATGCCCGCCCCGAGGTAGTGACCAAAAATAACAATACAAGAGGACTATCGAGGGCTTGCTGTATTTGGAATGAATGTACTTTAAATCCTTTAATGAGAACCAGTTATGGCGGGCAAAGATGACACCACATTCCTTTCACGAGAATCCTATGGAGGCGGGCAAGTCTGCCATTTGTGACCCTGGGTAATGGCCGGGGAATGAGGGATGGAATCCGGTGTGGAGCCTGAGCAACGGCTACCACTACACAGGCAAGGAGGGCAGCAGGCAGGCATGCATGCCCGCCCCGAGGTAGTGACCAAAAATAACAATACAAGAGGACTATCGAGGGCTTGCTGTATTTGGAATGAATGTACTTTAAATCCTTTAATGAGAACCAGTTATGGCGGGCAAAGATGACACCACATTCCTTTCACGAGAATCCTATGGAGGTGGGCAAGTCTGCCATTTGTGACCCCGAGTAATGGCCGGGGAATGAGGGATGGAATCCGGTGTGGAGCCTGAGCAACGGCTACCACAACACAGGCAAGGAGGGCAGCAGGCAGGCATGCATTAGATGTTTTCGTTTCTCACGTGATCTTATACATTTAGATTAATAATCGAATATCTTCTATTCCACAGCATAAGGACAATCTGTATCAAGGTCGTACCAGCCAGTAAGAATATATATATATATATATATATATATATATATATATATATATATATATATATATATATATATATATATATTTTACATTGGGTAGCTATACAAAAGCAGGACATTTGGGCACCTGTTTGTTGCAGAGATTGGGGTACCACATAAGCACTAATTCAAAATATAAGAAAGTGTATGGGCCACCCATTCAAAATATTGGGAAGTGCCTGGGCCCCCCACTATGTAAAATGTGGCTCAAAATACCGGGTGCTTGCTATTTATAGGGCGCTGCAGCTGCCGATTTTTCATACACTTCCCAATATTTTGAATGGAGTCCTATTGGGCATCCAATAGTTTTTTTTTTTGTGGCGGAATTGCGGCAGGGGAGGGGCCTAAGGTTAGGTGTCTGTGGGGAGGGTTAGGTGGGGGGTTAAGGTTAGGCATGCAAGGTGGGGGGTGGGTAAGGTGTTAGGCATCAAAGGGGAGAGACTAAGAATTCGGCATTGAAAGGGGGTGGTGGTTAAGGTTAGGCATTGGGGAGGAGAGTTCAGTGTTATGCATCGATAGATGGGTGGTTAAAGTGAATGGAAATGTAAACAAAAAATAGCCAGATACTAACCTAAGGAGAGGGAAGGCTCTGGGTCCTATAGAGCCCCCCCTTCCCCTCTCATGGCCCCCGCGTTCCAGCTCTGGCTAGCAGTAATCAACCAATTTACCCAAATACTGCTCCATGTGCCACCGAAGGAGGCTTTGGAAGCCTTTGGGAGTCTGAGTGCTCCCGAAGACCAGCAGCTTTGTACTGTGCCTGCGAAAGCTTGCTTTCTCACATGCTCAAGCAGGCACAGTACAGAGCCGCCTGTCTTCAGGAGCAATCAGCTCCCTAAGACTTCCGGAGTCCCACGTAGCCGGGGAATTAAACGGGGCAGCCGCCTCTTAAATGGGACCAGGAGAGGAGCAGGAGGGCTCTATAGCATCCAGAGCCTCTCCTCTCCTTAGGTAAGTATCTGGCTGATTATTATTATTATTATTATTATTTTTATTCTCATTGACTTTAAAAAGGGGGGGGAATTAAGTGTTAGGACTGGTTTCCATATGCGTGTTTTTAGCTGTGCACATGGAAACGCGATCGCAGGGACATCAGAGAGTATATAGCCTGCACTCTCTGATATTTCCACTCATGCGCTGCGATTCACAGCTGAATTATGAATGGAATTACAAGCTCCTCCCCCCAGGAGTGGCACACAATGCAGAGCCGCACTGAGCACACGGCTCTGCATTGCTTAAAGTGGAAACAAGCCCTTAGGCATCTACAAGATGGTGGTTAAGTTTAGGTATCGGTAGAGTTCAGTGTGAGAATAGGGTTAGATTTAGTTGTAGTAAAATATCTGTATTATTTACTGTATTATCACTATTGCCTCTTTACCAATGTAGAATATCAGTAAATTTACCAATATTCTACCTGCTGAAATTGGGCGCCCACATTTCCTGACGCCTCTTTGTCATGCACATGGCTATTTAGCTACACAAAACTGACAGCACAAAATCTGTTCCTTCATAATTAAAAAGCATGTCACTCAACAAACATATGAGCAAAGGATCTGGGAAATATATGGTGACTGCCATTGCAAATAATCTTTCCAAACAATGAAAATGTGCCTGTCTGTCATGCTGATCTTTTGGCTTCAGTACTCCGTGAGTCATTTAACCTCTTGCTGGGCCGATTTTTATCAAATAAAAAGCAGCACACGCAGCCGGCACTTTGCCAGCCGCGTGTGCTGCCTGATCGCCGCCGCTCTGCGGTGATCCGCGAGCAGCGGCGAAAGAGGGTTCCCCCAGCCGCCCAAGCCCTGCGCAGCCGGACCAATCAGTTCTGGCCAGCGCTAAGGGCTGGATCGGAGGCGGCTGACGTCAGGACGTCGGCTGAAGTCCATGACGTCACTCGGCTCGTCGCCATGGCGACGAGAAAAGCAAAACAAGGAGGGCCGCTCATCGCGGCCCTTCTTGTTACTCCGGCGATCAGAAATATGCAACAGGAGCACCCTCTAGTGGGCTTTCATAGATTTTTTTTAATAAAAAAAAACCCCTAGAAATATGCAACAGGAGCGCCCTCTAGTGGGCTTTCATACAGCAAAGTTGGCTGCATGAAATAGATTTTTTTTTTATAAAAAAAAAACCCTCCCGCAGCTGCCCTGGCGATCTCAATAGAACGCCGGGGAGATTAACTAAAATAAGTCGGAAGCCAGTGAATTCTGAGAAACGCAAAACACCACTCTGCATATTCATTCTGAGTCAACAATTCATAAAGTCCTGAATTCACAAGCTAGGGCAACCTGAATACTCTGCTCACCAGTGTAGTTCTTTTTAACTATGCAAATATTAAAAAACCTTTGAACCGCCATCTTGTAAAAAGTTTACTACTTTTCTTGTAACCATTTCTGTTCATTAAAGCAACATATTACTAGTACATCAAATAAAATTTCCTTTTTTTACTTCTTTACTTTAAAGGGAACCTGAGATTGGGGATTAACAATAAAATATACATACCTGGGGCTTACTCCAGCCCCCTCTGGCCTGGTTGCTCCCATGGCATCCTCTTCTCGCTCTCCAATGTCTCCATTCACCCGCAATTGGCCCCAGAAAGTCATCTGGCCATGTTCACATCGCCTGGAGCGTTCTGTATCTGAGCAGAACTACTGCGCAGTTGCAGAATACTCCTAGCAAGGGATGCGAGACAAAGCAGCAAGTCTGTTGGGACTGCGCATACCCCGACTTGCCCTGACTGACAGATTTTCCGGGGCCAGTTGTCTACAAACGGATAGGAAGAAGAGGACACCGTAGGAGCAGGGCCAGTTCTAGCCTTTTTGCTGCCTGAGGCAAACTTGTGAGGATGCCCCCCTACAGGAAAGTGGAGCAGGCACGCAGCGGTGGGAAGGGGGGCCAGACCCGCCCCTCTCCTGGGGCTCCCCCTTCCCCGCTCCTCCTCTAGAGCAGCATGAGCGTGGCATTGGGAGGGGAATTGCAGGCAGCGGGCGGGGAATTAATTACTCCCCTCTGCTTCCACGTTCCAGGCATCGAAAGCGCTGTCCCCAGGTACACACTGTACACGGTGGGCAGCACTGAAGGAGAAGCCCTGGAGGCACGTACGCATGCAGCACTTCCAATGCCTGGAACGCGGAAGCGGAGGTGAGTAATTAATTCCCCGCCCGTTGCCGCTGATTGCCATTCCCCTCCCGCTGCCGCACTCATGCTGCTCTAAAGGGGGATCGGGTAAGAAGGAACCCCAGGGGAGGGAGGGGGGTTTGGCCCTCTTCTCACCACTGCCTGCTCGCTCCTCCTTTCTGCGCTGATACCTCCTCCTGCTGACATGTCCCCCCCACCACCATGACCAGCCGGCTTGTAAATTAACAGGAGCAGGCGGCCGCGGGGGAGGGGGGCAAGCAGTGGCTATGGGGGGCAGGCAGGGCCCATGCTGCCTGATGCAATTGCATCACTTGGCATCATGGGCCAAGCGCCCCTGTGTAGGAGCGATCAGGCCCGAGGGGGCTGGAGGAAGCAGGGGCCCCATCTCAGGTACAATTTAAAGTACCACTACAGCAAAAAAGTAAACAGTTAAAAGCTGACAGAGCTAACAGGTTTTGGACTGGTCGGTATCCTCATGGGGAATTATCAGGGCTTTCTTTGTTTTCAAAAGCATTTCCCGAATAGCAGTTGTTAAGTCTAACTGACAAAATAGTGTGCAAGCAAGTAGGGAGGCTGGCAGGTATCTTACTATTTCAGCAGTTAGACTTACAGTAGCAACTGCCATTCAGGAAATTCTCTTAAAAACAAAGAAAACCTTGAGTATCCCCATGGGGATTTTTTACCTGGAAGCTGTCGTCTTGACTCATAGACAGGTAGAATCACCATGATTTTTAAGCCTGCTGTGTCAGTTACCTAAAGTAAACCTGAAGGGAAAAAGTGCACCTAAGTTATCTCAGAAGAGGGAAGCATCTGAATCCAGAAAAGATTTTTCCCCCATCCTCCTCAGCAGAAGGGATCCAGAGTTGGCTGCACAGAAAGTCCACTTGTCAGCACTTGTTGCCATTCCTGCTCAGGCGCACTGGTGGCTTTCCCGCAATCTCTAGCCAAGCCCAATCGGGGCCGCCCTACTGTGCATTTGTCATCTTCTGTTTAAAATAACTTTTCAGTACTCTGCTTGCTGGAGATTAATTGCCTATCTGAGTGCAGCGGCTGCACATTACTTGCACTCTAAGGCTGGCATGCTGTCTCCCTCTCACTCAATGACCCGTTTACACATTATGCCGTCAGGCCATAGAGAAGGAAGGAGACAGAGTGCAAGGAATTTGCAGCCGCTGCACACCCGCCGATCAGCTACGTGATTAATTGAAGCACACTTTCAGGGACCCGGGGAGCAGTAGGAGGATCGCGCAAGAGGGATGGGAGTTGGAATCTCAGGCAGGGGCCCCCCATGCTTAGGTTTGCCCCAGGGCCCTGGGGCCCCTTAAACCGGCCCTAATTGAAGTGAACAGAAAATAGTCGGTACCAGGCATAAAAGGCATTTTTCTTATAAGTTTTAAAAATATCACCTAGGAGAAAAAGGAGATTGGATCAGGCCCATAGAGTCTGTTCTAGTCCGCGAGAGGGATGACGGACAGTAAGATTGCATAATCAAGCTGGAAACACAAGCGGATGTCCCTGCCAGAGGCTTACAATCTAAAGGGTGTGGGTAGAGACCATAGGTGCATCTGTTTAGGGCAGTGGTCCTCAAATTAAGGCCCGCGGGCCGAATGCGGCCCCTGAGGCTTTTTTACAGGCCCCACACACACAAAATGTATTACTTATAGATGCGGTCAGCTACATTTTTAAATATTGGTGGTCTGCATATAGAATAGCAGTGCGGGCACCACCCATCCACATGGAAGCCAGAAAGCAGTCATTCGCTGGTTTCCAATCAAATTCCACATCAGTTGACACTGCTGTCCAATTGCTCTGTCAGAAGTGGGATCTGTCCAATTGGACTGCAGTTTGTCACCTGGGTATGCTTCACTGTATGGCCGGCAAAGACTTCTACATCATTTTATGTATGCTCTGGCCCTCCAGCAGTCTGAAGTATGTTGACCCGGCCCTCGACCCAAACCATTTGGGGACCCCTGGTTTAGAGGGTGCCCAACTGAACATATTGGGTCTGATGCCATTGTCGGACTCCCCAGCGTTAAATGCTGGTGAGTCCGATAATCAGCCGATGATAATGTCGCCCCAATACAATTGCATTTAGCCCTAGGCAGGGTGTTAAAAAACTGGGCGATATTATCATCCAGCAAGTTCTTCACACCCTATCCCTTACACTTTGCATGCCTTTGGGAAGCGATACTTCCCAGCAGACATGAGCATTCGCTTAGACTTGCAAAAAGCAAATGTAAACATTCTAATGCACATCATTACCGCTGCATCTGGGTGGTCTCCTTTAATAAGGAGACCCCAGAGCTTCCCGTCAGCCCTGCCTCACATCTCTGAAGTCCCCCAGAGCAATTTACCTCCTGCCGCTGAACACCCACTGCCTCTTGCCGCAAGTGGCGTTGTGTAATTACAGTGTATTACAGTGTATGTGTAACTGTAATTTCTCTCTGGACCATTTTCATTGGCTCAGACAGTGGACACTGGACCAATGGGGAGCTCCAGCGGGAGCTTTAAAGAGAGAGAGAGTAACTTGCGACGGGTATTCAGTGGTGGGAGCTAAATTACTCTGGAGGGCTTCAGAGATGTGCGGCCGCCCAATGGGGAGCTCGGGGGTCTCCTTATTTAAGCCACTTTCGTCAGGTGTGCTCACGCATGTGTGGGGAATGATGCCGTGGTGCTGAAGGACAGTACCAAGGGTAAAACCTCACTCCCCATCGCCCGGTAAAAGGGATCATTGCATTAATTATCCTGGTTTTAGCACCAGAAGCATTTTCTATATCTTTATATTACTGTATATTGTAATATTGTATGTAGCCCCTCCCCCCCCAAGTGATGCTTTGCCTAGGCTATTAAAGCGGATCTGAGATGAAAAACTAACTATACCAAGTATCTTGTCTATATATCTTATCTAAAGTTTAGATAGTTTACACAGCAAATCTAGCTGCAAACAGCTTCAATAGAATATGATTATTTCTTCCTGTGATACAATGACAGCAGCCATGTTTGTAAACATTACACACAGGCAAGCTTATCTGCATCTTCAGCACTCAGCCAGTGAAAAAATCCTAATCCACCCTCCTCCTCCCCTCTACCTCTGAAATCTATGGCTAGTAATACCTCCCCCTTCTCCTGCACAGACTGAGCTCCCATGAGCCCTTGCTATTGTCTGAAAATGCCAAGGCTCTCTGAAAAGCTGTGGGCAAGGTTTGTTTTGTTTATAGGGAATTAGAGTATTAAAACAAAAACAAAAAAGTATTTTGCTTGAGGAATGCCCTATAAACAATAGGAAAGGAACACAATTATGCAATGAGTAAAAGTTCATCTCGAATCCACTTTAAAGGAGAACTGTAGTGAGAGGGAGATGGAGGCTGCCATATTTATTTCCTTTTAAGCAATACCAGTTGCCTGGCAGCCCTGATGGTCTATTTGCCTAAAGAAGTGTCTGGATCACACCAGAAACAAGCATGCAGCTAATCTTGTCATATCTGTCTAAATTTGTCAGAAACACCTGATCTGCTGCATGCTTGTTCAGGGCCTATGGCTGAAAGTATTAGAGGCAGAGGATTAGCTGAATAGCCAGGCAACTGGTATTGCTTAAAAGGAAATAAATATGGCAGCCTCCATATCCCTCTCACTACAGTTCTCCTTTAAGCAAAAATCTGCAGTGATGCACCTGCCAGCAATAAATATGTTTTGCCAGCTATAATTTCAAAATGAATAGTGGATGATGAAAAGGTGAGAAAAGATTTTACAGCAGTGGGCTAACACTGACTAAATCATTTGTAAATAAATATTGTTTAAAAAAGAAAAGAAAAGCAAATTAAACTTATCTTTGGTACTTTTCCACTTTAACTCAGTAGGTATTATCATATATTATTAGCTTAGTTAATTTAACTAATTTAATTTTAAACCAGAAGTCATATGAAAAAATAATAGTACCGCAGGTAGTCAGTAGAGGGAGACCTCCACTTAGGCCAGAGGCTTCCATGATCCTCTTACCTCCCACTATTCCAGCATTGGGTCCTGTTTACCATATTTAACAAAATAGTTGAATATGTTTCTCATGGCCCCGCTTCCATCAGTGTATGCAGGCAGCCATACTGAACACGAGTATGGGCCGCACATGCCTAGTAGAATGAGGGGGGTCATGCAGGGTTTTTTCCACCATGCACACCATGTACCCAAGCTCAGCTTCACTTATATACGGACCGAGCACAGCCCTGAACAAGAAGCATCTCAGGGAGCAAAAGTGGAGTCAAGGGGGATCTGAGAAGCCTTCAGAGCACCCAGTGGCTTCCCACTACTTAAAGGGAACCTATAGTGAGGCTTCCATATTTATCTCCTTTCAAGCAATACCAGTTGCCTGGCAGTCCTGCTGATTTCTTTGGCTGCCATAGTGTCTGAATTACACACCTAAACCACGCATGCAGCTAATCCAGTCAGACTTCAGTCAGAGCACCTGATCTGCATGCTTGTTCTGGGTCAGTGGCTAAAAGTATTAAAGGCAGAGGATCAGTAGGACAGCCAGGCAATATGCATTGTTTAAAAGGAAATAAGTATGGCTTTCACTTTAAGTTCCCTTTAAATATTTGTTTTAAAGTTTTTTAGAATTACAGGTTTTCTTTAAATACAGTGTCTAAAATACATAACAGTGTTTCTATATAACACAGATGTGATGTGGAGAAACCTGATACAAACATCCCTCTTCTATAGATAATAATAATATGACACTCCACATAGCATATCCTTCCTATATAAAAGCACTCTGCCTATAGATGTTTGCTTTCATGTTGTTAGAGAACTCTTTTGTGACTTGTAATATCCTTGTAGTGACAACAGGTGGTCTATTTTAACATTAGTAAACATTGTCATTTTATAGATGCAATATAGCATTCACATGACTTTCTCTTATCTTACATAGCTGAAAGAACTATATATATACAGCCTTGTTTCCTTGGAAACAAAAAACACTTTATTACAGTTCAACTTTAGCCATTACATAAAGTCCTGTTGATTGCTTTGATTGTACTCTTAAATTCCTCTGCCTGGAATCATGCAGATGTACAGAATTACTTTTATAATTCTGTTAACTGCCCTTAAAGGACCCCTCCGCTGAGAGGGTTATGGAGGCTAGCATATTTACTTCCTTTTAAACAATAAACATTGCCTGGATGTCCTGCTGATCCTCTGCTTCTAATACTTTTAGACATATACCCTGAACAAGCATGCAGATGTTTCTAACCGAAGTCAGACTAATTAGCTGCATGCTTGTTATAGGTGTGTGATCCAGATGCTGCTGCAACCAAAGAGAACAGCAGAACAGCCAGGGAAATTGCATTGTTTAAAAGGAGATATATATTTCAGCCTCCATATGCCTCTCAGTCCAGGTGTTCTTTAAAGGGTGCTATGGCAACACTGCTTAGGCTTGTGGTTTGCTATAAGCTTTAGCAGAAAACTTGACTTGTATTTTTCTTTAGTGCTTTCACTGCACTCCTAGTTACCGTAACATGGACACTACAATAAAGATAACTTCATACTCTAAGATGCTATCAAACAGTGAAGCAATCACCTTGTTAAAACTACTGAAATTATTGAGAAAGGAAACACATTCAATAGAAAATATCAATATATTCTGACTTTTTTTTCCTCATTGAAATAGTCAATTTTTAAAATTAAAAAGTAAAAAAACTTTATTCAGGTCTGATTAAATCTAATAATGGTAGGCATATAGCAGCTTATTATGCAATTACCATACCATAAGACGCATCTGACCATAAGACACACCAAGGTTTAGAGAGCGAAAACCAAGATAAAAATGCAATACCTGGTATTTCCATGGTGCAGGGATGTCTTCTGCAGGGCCGTGCAGGCGGTCCTTAAAGTGAACCTCCGAACTAAAAATCAACTCAGCAGCACTGGAAAGGCCTGGTGTTTCTTTAACAGTTTCACAGCATCAGAACTTTGTTTCTCTTATACAAGCCTCATTTTTAGCTGCACAGAAGAAAACTGCCCGGGCTTTTTTCCCCTGATGCTGTGCAAAGCATGATGGGATTTCTGATGTTGTTGTTCTCTTTCTGCTGTTTTGGTGCAATTTGTTTTTTTTTTACATTTTGAATTTGACATTTGAAGCATAGCGTGTGCAGCTGGGAGGGGTAATCAGGACACAGGACAGTTGGAACTGTGTCTCCTGCTCATTGTCACCTCCTTTCAACCAAAAAGATGGCTGCCCCCATGACAAAGATGGCAGCCCCCATGAATCACACACATTTGCCTGTTCTTTTAAAACAGGGTGGGTAAGAGATTATATTACCTATCTATTCTAATTAACATAACTAATGTAACTTACTGACAGTATGTTTGTTTAGGCTGAAGTTCCCCTTTAAGTGGGGGGTGCTCCCACACACATATATTCAGTCAGTCACAGAAGCGCTGGCTGAATTCAATGGTGTGGAGTCAGTCGGACCTGTTACCAGTGGCCGCTTTGTCCCCCTTCCTTGTTTCTGGCTAGGGGGTATTGGTTGTCATGTTGGTGATGAATGCAGATGCTGGGTGCCATGTGGGTTCTGGGTGTGGGTACAGAGTGTCTTGTGGGTTCTGGCTATGGGTGGGTATCGAGTGACATGCGGGTGTTGTTGCAAGTACTTAGTGCCATGTGAGATCTGGGCACATGTACTGCATGCCATGTTAGTGCTGGGTGCAGGTACTGGGTGTGGCAAGGGTGTGAATACTTGGTACCATGCCTGTACTGGTTGCTGACTATGGCTGGGCATTGGGTGTCAGGTGGGTTTTGAATGCAGATACTTTGGGTGCGGGTACTGGCTAAGTGGGTGCTTGGTGCAGATAAGGGGGGTCATGTGGAGGCTGTGTGCAAGTTTGCAAATGGAGTACTGAGTGTAATGTCAGACCTGGGTGCAGGTTTCTGGTGTCATGTGAGTGTGAGTACTGGGTGCCAGCTATGGGGGGAAGGGGTGTGGGTGAATGTTGGGAGAAATAAAGGTCATTGTGGGTGTTGCAGGTAGGGGAAGTCATTGTGGGTGCTGGGGGAGCGAGAGGTCAGTTTAGGTGCTGGAGAAGGTTACTATAGGTGCTGATGGGGACAGGAAGGGTGCTGTTGGGGGAGGGAAAGGTCAATGTTGGTGCTGGGAGAGGGAGCGGTCAGTGTGGGTACTGCAGGAGGCAGGATCACTGCAGTCCTAATGGAAGGGAGGGAGAGGCCACTATGGGTCCTATGTGGAGGGAAGGGTCCCTGTGGGTTCAAGGTTGAGGGAGAGGACACTGTAGATGCGGTGGGAGGGAGAGGTCACTGCTCTCAGTAAAACACCATCTTACCTGCTATGCCTGCTGTGCTATATCCATGCCTTCCCCCAAGCTGTCATTCCAACACCCCATAGCAATCCCTGTGGTTTCTTCAGAGTATAACAGCAGCAGAGCGCAGTCACCTGGCTGATGCGCTCCTTCCTCTCTGTGTCCTATCTTCATCATCACAGATGCACCTTTTATAATTGAATGTTATTAAAGATTACTTTCAATTTCAGTCGGCAGAATAATATCATGCTTGCTGGCAGCTATAGAGACTGTACTACATTTTCTGTACAGAAAGCTCCAAAAGTCTTAAAGAGACTCTGTAACAAAAATTTCATCCTGTTTTCTACCATCCTTCAAGTTCCTAAACCTGTTCTAATGTGCTCTGGCTTACTGCAGCACTTTCTACTATCACCGTCTCTGTAATAAATCAGCTTATCTTTCCCCTGTCGGACTTGTTGCCCTGTGTCTTTTAATGCGGCAAAATTGTGACAGAGGGGAATAGGAGATGCCCCCTAACGCACTGGTATGTTTACTTTTGTGCGATTTTTACAATACAGATTCTCTTTAAGTAGCTAGATTAAGCTTGGTCAGGTTGCCAATAAAGACCACCTAGGGTGAAAATTAAGGATGTGTATGTGAACCCGAAATGTTGAGTACATTTCTAACATGGTGAATCTTAAGCAACACCTGAGCACATTGCTCTTCCACTCACCCCTGCACTGGAAGCCGTTCTTTCATGTACTGTGCATCTTCCCCTCAATCCAGATAACAGATGCACCACTAGCCTGCACACTGACAACACCTCTGTATGGTATCAGGCCCGAAAACTCAGTGTGCTGCTGGGACTGCGCGATAATTGGTGGATGGTCAAAAATGGTCGCTCCGCCTAACCATGTCATGGTCATCGTCACAGATACAGGCACGCCTCTGGCAAGCGCTGTGGAGTGGTCATGCGTTGTGGAGTGGTCATGCACCGCACCGCTGATACAGCAGTGGGCGGAGCTGCACAACGGAGGGCACAGTGAGTGATGCTATGCACACTCAGCCCATCGGGAGAGGCGGGATTTCCGCCCTAACGCCCGTGGTAGCGCAGCACTTGATCCTAAAAGGATTCATCATGCTCAGAGACCGCACCAGGGCCCTTGGACCATAGGGGCCCTCTAGAGGCCCTCCTTCATTTATCTTATTAGCTTTGTATTAGTGCTATGCTAGTAATGAACTCTTCCGTACATACATTGAATAGTAATATTCCTTAACAAACTGTTTTTTTTTACTCTGATTACACCCCTCTGACATTGCAGCTATCTCTGGTAAGTTTTAAGGCTCCATATCGATAGAGTTCTTGGTGCCCCATTTCAAACCCGCGCAGGGGGCCCAACCTCCTTACTTATGCCACTGCCCTTTGGTGACGCAGGCATGGGTGCGCATGTTCGGCAGTGGGCTGGAATTAACTAGTTAAAGCACACATAGAGATTCTCATAGCCATAATAGCATCAATAAGAAACAAATTAGGCAACAGAAGAAGGCAGGGCCAGCACTATAATTAATGCAAAGGGGGCAATTGTTCCCAGGCCCCAGAGTCCATAGGGGTCCCCTAAGCATCCCCTATCGCCCAATTAAAAGTTAAACTTATCTGGCCATGGCCACTGGATACAGTGGCATGTGTCTGTGTGCTGGTGGCAGCAGCAGCAGTCGGGTTGGGAGGGCGGCACAGATACATACTGCACCGGATTCCACCGCGTCCATTGCTGTCGTAGTTCCCTTTCTGGTGGGGACTCACAACCCGGCTGCTGCTGGGAAGAGGGAAAGGGGGAGAGACAGAGATGCCGGTGAGTTTTTGGTGGGGGGGATGGTGTGACAGAGCTACCAGTGAATAACTGGGGAGAGGAGAGCGAGAGCTGCCGGTAAATTACTGGCGGGGGGGGGGTGGGTGTCAGAGCTGCCAGTGAACTACGGAGGTGGGAAGGAGACAGCTGCCAGTGAATGACTGGGGGAAGGAGGGAGGCAGAACTGCCTGAATTACTGAGGAAGGGGGGGGGGATTACATAGCTACCAGTGAATTACTGAGGGGAGGGGGAAATTACTGCTTCCTTAATATGTTTGGGGAACGCTTTGTTATGTAGGGGGTCCCCTTGTTATTTTTTGCCCCAGGGCCCCATTTATTCTACAACTGGCGCTGGAAGAAGGCCTTAGGTGGGCTGGGGGCTCAGGTAAATTTTCCATCCCTGCATCCCGTTGCTATGCCACAGGGTCCTGCAAGGAAAGTGTTTGTCTCCAAACAAAAGTTTTAATAAGCCCTCACTCTATGCCTTTTTTAGTAGATAAGGAAAATTGGCAATATGTTCATATAAATCATTTCACTTGTGACCCTTGCCATACACTTCTCAATACAGATCTGATTTCAGAAGGAATCTGATTTGAGGTTAGTTGTACCAATGCCACCGTTAAAGAGTAACTGTCAGGCTGCAAAAGCTAATTTAAACCTCTCTTCTCCTGTGTTAAACAGTTTAGAAGGAAGCCAAAAATGCAATACTGCAGTTAAAATTCTCTCTTACTTTAGATGTTTGCTGACAGCAAGGCTCCGTATTCCCAGGCTCCTAAGGAGGACGCAAGCCGAATAACAGATTCTGCAAAGCATTCTGGGGCCCTCCCCTGGCTGCTAGTGAGGCTCAAGTTACAAAAGCATGTAACAGTCTAGCTCACAGCACTAATAAATCTCCGGGCAGAGTACACTGCAGGAGCCCGCCATTGTTCCTAGCCACATGGCTAATTAATATTCACTGCACAGTAGTGTTATTCATTGCCAGCGTTTGTGAGAGTGGAATCATCAGGAAGCAGGGAGGACATGACGACACATTTGGCTTCATAGGAGACAGACAAACATGGAACCTGCCATGAGCTGTCAGGAGCATCATTCTCTGCAAATACTATATAAAAATTCTGTGAAATCCAAACGTGGACAGTGAAATGCATATGTAATGTAAGTACAGCCAATCTTTAGCTACTGATATATGTGTTTATTTTCTCTGAGACCCTATACCTAACAGCTCCTCTTTAAGGGCTTGTTCCCATAAGATGAGTTTCAATCTGCTTTTTTAATCATATGCATTTTGCCATATACAAGGACACTGCGAATCATGCAAATTGCAGTTCTCCATTACCGATAATGTGCTCCAATTTTTGCTGATCTACAAATGCCCTTTATATTGCATTTTTGGTGCAATACCATTTCTGTCCCATTCTGTACAGTAGCATGAGACTTGCAGGTGCAGCGCATTGTAAGTGTACAGAAAGAAAAAAGAGTTTCTTGGTGCAATTTCTAGTGGGAACAAGTCCTAAAGATCCAGTTGTGATGATATCCACACTCAATGGCCGCAATGCGATGATCACACTTTCACAGCACTACTTTATTTGCAATTTCCGACAGAGGGGGAGAAAACAAACATTGTTGGATCACAAGTAAATCACATAGCACCATGATTGCGGTGCACATTTTTGCACTCTTACTGAATTCACCTGAACACCAAGGCAGAAAAATGCAATATGCGCTGCATTGGCGTTTAGTTAATAAAGTGGAAACAAGCCACTGTGTTAATCACAATGCCCTTGTGATCAGAAAATAGAAAAAGACTATAACTATTCACTGCTCATTGCAGTACACAGCTATGCAGTCATGGATTATAAGTCCTGCTCTACTGTGTCTGTGACTTGAATCATTGCCCTTTTCCCTTCCTCCCTGTATTTCCAATATGAAAGCATTTCTGGTACTTGGATGGATTATAAGGTGCAAGCAATGTCACTCTGAGTTTCTAAGATACAAAAATAAATCATGACTATGTCACTGTGACACTTGAAGAGCTCCACGTTGACATAAGTTGGACAGCTTCCTTCCACAGATTTCTCCAGAGAATGCAGTCATGTAATCTCCAGGACTGATTACTCCTGCTGCCTCTTCTACTGTCCAAATAGAGATGGAAATGTCACAGGTTTAAAATGATGCAAACAAGGTATGAAATTAAGCAAATATTATATTTGTTTTCAATTTATAAAAATATTAAGTTCAAATAACATGGAAATGCATGTGTACACTAAGGCTCTGTTCCCACTTGTGCTGGACCAACATCCGTTGTCCTGGCCACGCACCTCCTTGATGCACAGTAGAGGAGGACTTAAACAGGGCTCACAGCAGCACAACGGAAGACACAGAGACAAGACAAGACAAATAACATTTATATTGCGCTTTTCTCCTGGCGGACTCAAAGCGCTAGAGCTGCAGCCACTAGGATGCGCTCTATAGGCAGTAGCAGTGTTAGGGAGACTTGCCTAAGGTCTCGTACTGAATAGGTGGTGGCTTACTGAGCAGGCAGAGCCGAGATTCGAACCCTGGTCTCCTGTGTCAGAGGCAGAGCCCTTAACCATTACACCATTCAGCCACAGAGGGAGCCGAAAAAGTACGGGGGGCTGGAAAAAGCCCCATGTAAGTAAAATACAACTTTCCCCTTTTCAGGCCTACTTAAAGCAGCAGTGAAGCACTGTGGCTGCTCTGGAATTCGACATGTAGCTGGCACTGCACATATTCTGTCTTCAGCTCTCCTCTACGTTGTAGGCTGGCTCAGTGGCACAGGTAGAAGTTGTGAGAAAGATGTCAAATGCAGACATGTGAGAAGGGAACGCAAATATGCTCAGAGCAGAAGCTTGGACTGCTGTTGTTTTATTGCTTTTGTGAGAAGGGCCAGTGATGGGGTAGGAATTTAATGATTTTTGTATAGACATACAGCTTGATAGCCTATTCTGTTTTAGGTGGTATGTGGGAAAGGTAAAGGGAGGTGGGTGAGCAGCATGAGGTATCCCACTGTAAAGACTACGACAGAAGAACATTAGAGGTCACTGACAACAACATTGTCATCACATCATGTAACATATGCACAGGACAGGACAGTTTTTGCAGATTGTGCATCGCAGGAGTTCCCAAGGTGCCCCAGAGGGTCCCTGGAACTCCAAACTGTCATTGCAGGGTTGAAATTCCCATGTTCCTGGTCCTCCGGAGCTATAGCCCCCACGATGCATGGAGGGACTTTAGTGAATGCAACCCATATTCCTTAAATTTGAAGCAGAATGTCTCTGCACCCATTCTTCCTACAGACTCCTCATTTGTAGGGTAAGGAGTGGACTGCTCATGTCACTTCCATGTCAAACTGACCCCTAGCACCACTGGTCCCTGATATAGGTTTGTATATGATATATTGGGAACTAATTTTGGGGTCTGCAATTTGACATGAAAGTGAAATAGGGCATCCCCTCCTTACCCTTCAAATCTGAGTTTTGTAGGAGATATTCAAATACAAATTTAAAGAATGAGGGGTGCATCTTAGGCCTGGAACCTACTAGGAGTGCTTTTCTGAGTGCTTTGTGATTTGAAAAGCTCTTGCTAATGTAATGCTATGGGTGTGATCTCACTTGAGCGATGTGATTTTATAAAAATCCACCATAGCATTGCATTAGCAAGAACTTTTTAACTCACTAGCGCTTAGAGAAGGCTTGAGATATTAGACTGGTTAAGGGCACCGCCTCTGACATTGGAGACCAGAGTTTAAATCTTGACTGTTACTGGAATTCAGTAAGCCAGTATTGGTTCAGTAAGGAGTCCTTGGGCAAGAGCCACTAACACTGCAGGGTGGCCTATTGAGCATGCTTTTAGCGGCTGCAGCTCTCAAGCACTTTAAGTCTGACGGGAGAAAATAACTATACTTTATAATATACTAAATAATAATAATAATAATAATAATAATCCTTCCTGGTCTACTTAAACCCCTCCATGTATAGCAGAGGATTCAATAAGGGAACACTGTGGCCCTGCAGGCTTACATTCTAGAGGCGAACATGGTTAATCCAGCGCTGGAGACTGGGACGAAGCCGGCGCCACCATAGGACGTAATGGGAATTACGGCTATAGCAGTGCACAGGGAGTAACTTCGGCGACGGAGACGGAGCTGAAATTACTGTTAAAGCACAATAATTAGGCTTCAAGCAATTGCTGGAAGCCAAATTATTTCATTCCCCACTATCCATGGCGGCCTGGAGGGGGAATAGTATTTAACATGGCCGGGACTTGTGCAGCAGTAGGATCAGCCATATACCGGCTGTATCCTGCGCCCAAGTCTCCTGCGCCAATACCTTTCGTACGCTCTAGAGGTGGCATAAAATGTGCCCACCCATAAAGAGAGGAAATTTAAATGGTGGCGGACCCTACCCTTTTCTTTAGGGAGAGGAGGCACTCTGCTAGTTGGTTCATTTACATTTGGATCTGCACATAGTATCTTATGACCACGCCTAGTTTTTTGCTGTGGTGCACTTTTCAAGGTGTCCCTTTTTTACAGCCTCCAAAAGTTTGGAGGTATTGAAGTTGCGTGTTTAAGCATGTGCACTGGATCATGGGTCACTGGCTCAAATCCAGTGATTGTGATAGTTTGTAATCAGCTAACTCTAAATTTTGACCTAAGTCAAGCATACTTCTAACAGAATGGCTATTGTTAGAAGCATGTTTACTTGAGGTTGATTCTATGATCAAAGTTTTATGTTAGGCTGTACAGGGTATTGGGTTACTATCAGATTTCAGTTGAAGCTCAATGTAATAAGCCAGTTTCAAGGCAAGTAATATTGGTTCACAATAGGATCACAACCCAAGCTCAGGTAAAGAAGGTAGCAGCTTGCAGTCAGGTCATATGCCAGGTGTATTTCAATCATTAGATTCACAATCAGATCACAAGTCAGGATCGGTAGAGGAGAGTTTTAAAGTCAGGTCATAAGCCAGGTTCAGAGCAAGCAGCACAGGTATGCACTCAGGTTCACAATTAAATCACAAACCAGATTCAGAGCAGGCAGAAAAAGGTTTACATTCACATTGAATATCAGGTTCTGGCAGGCAGTAGGTTCACAGACCATAGATTGAATTCAAGTGAGGCAGTAGATGTTTGCAGTCACACCATAAACCAGGTTCAAGGTAGGCAGTAGAAATTCCTGTTCTAGTCATTTTGGCTCTGATGGTATGGCATTATGTATTCTCATTGCAAGCTGTCGGTGCATCTCACTACAGCTGAAATTTTTTTTGAGAAAAAATTGTGTTTAACCTCCCCACCATGCTCTCAAAATACTTACCTTCAGCAATTTGATCATGTAGCCAATGAAAAGAGTACTGTACTGCTTAGTAACAGAGACAGTGTAGAAATAGACCATACACTGACAAAGCTGACATTACATTACCATGCAGGTCACTGGTCAACACATGTAGTCTTATTTCGTCTTCTCACTGCCAGGGACTTATCAGTATGTTGCCGGGAGCACAATTCATTTGTTATTCAAGCTGTCAAGATAACACGCCAGGTCATACAAGGGGAAACGGGAAGCAGGACAAGGCAATGAGCAGCGGATTGCAGACACTGCATGCACTGACAAAAGCCTTTCTGGAATAAAGTAGTGGGCATACACATCTTTTAATTACAAGTGAATGTGTGCCAGCACAGGTAACTATGGGCCATAAAGTGCTTTAGGAAGTTACAAATTAACTAACAGCTTGGATAGCTTTAGAGTCCTGGATTGCTACTTATTGAGACCATTGCAATTAATCAAACTCTTGTATTTATTTGATGCCTTGTTTGAAGTAAATGACACAACGAATCTGATCGATTGCCATTTGGCAAATGTATGCATTGTATCACACCATTACTGGTATTTTTGTTATTTGTAATAATTATAGCATAGTGTAAGAGCCATATGCCTGTTACCTTAATGACTGTTCAGATTTTACAAGATACCAAATCACTGAGTTCATGTATCAAACCTCAGATACAAAATATAAATAGGTGTGGCAGTTATGTGATAACTCTGAAGTAGTGCAACCTAAATGCTTTATACTGTATGACTCTAGACGCTCGCACACACACTTGAATAAAGTTGGCTGAGGTGATTATCAAGCGTGTATTTGGCAGCCCCGACTCCCAACCTGCAAGCGAACCACCAAACGGTCCTACTCAACCAACAGGTGGCCAACTTCTTTGAAGACGATCCTCCCCTGCCCCTCATGTGATGTAACACATGTGCTGCTCTTTCGTCCCTCTGTCCCCCTTGTATAGCAGCAGAATATGTTGTCACCTACACAGTTGACACACATCTGTACTGGCCTGTCCAGCAAGGTCACCTAAGGGGATCCGGTCCCAATCCCTGAAGTGAACCAAGCATCATTTTTAGCACCCAGGGCTTCTCAAAAGCACATTAAACATGCATGCTCATTATTAAAAAGAAAACTTAAATGTTACCTATTTTAACATATAAAAGTTTAGCAGAGGCCTTTATTATCCTACTCCCAAAGCCTGCCTGACCACAGAACATTCAGGCAGATAAGGACTGCAGTAATTATTTTATTGCACACACTAGCAGAGAGCCAACAAAATCTTTGATCGGGGGGGGGGGGGGTTGGGTGGAGAGATTGGACACTATGCTTCAAAGAGTTTACAGAAGCCACAGATGCTACATTCACTCCTTCCCACAATTACCATATGAACTCGCATATAAGCCAATCCGCGTATAACCCGAGATACCCACTTTCCCTCAGAAACTAGGAAGAAGTGATTGACTTGCATATAAGTCCCCTCCCCAGTATAGTTCCCTACACAGTAACCAGATGTGACCCCAGTACAAGTCAGCCCCCCCCCCCCCCTCCCCATAGCTAGATTTGCTTTAAGGATACCACACAGAAATAATCCCTGATTATTGCATTGCTGACATGTTGCTTGCATTCTCCACTTCCCAAGCCAGGGGACACAGGTAGTCTTGAGCAGCACACTCTGCATACTATGCTGCAGGGGATGGGGCACGGACACAGCAGGGAGCCAGCTGGCAAGATCAGGATCACTAGTGCCCAATCCTTTTGCTCTTTTGCAAGTAGCAATACCTGCTCCACTGACTCGCATATAAGCTGAAGGGAGAACTTTTCAGCACATTTTTGGTTCTGAAAAATTTGACTTATACGCAAGTATATAAAGTAAGCTCTATATTTCATGAGTTGAAGCTATTGATGATATCTTTGTTTGGCTCTTGGTAATATAGTATGGATAGAAATCGGGAATCCAGTACCATGACAGGTTTAATGGTTTTTCTACTATCTCTTTCAGTGGATCAAGGACCTATTTATAAATTGACATTGAAAACGCAATTTTTTAACACAGAAAATGCAAGCATTCAATTATAAAAATGCAATGGGGTAGATTACTACTGCCACATCTTATCAGACTGTAAATATAACTTTACCACTTCAAAGGTGACATACATTTTAGTGTCTATGAATCTGCAGAAGAGCTAATGATTGCCAGAGATAACTAACCCCTAATAGTCAACCTCCAGCTTCCAGTCATGACTACTGCTTTGGTAGAGAGGGTAGGTTATTCTACCACCATCTTGTTGGCCCATTGGTCATATGATTCTTCTCAAGTCATGTAACCTATGTCAGCCAACTGAGGAGGGAGAGGGGGTAGCAACAGCCAGCAACAGAAGCACACTGCACATCGCAGGTAGGGTTGTATTTAATTTTGCAGCCTAGTGTAATATGTTACTCTGTGTGTTGTGTTTCACTCTATGAACAATTTGCCTCTTATTTTCCTTCCTGGGACCATCGGATCCAAATTAAAGGAGAACTGTACTGAGAGGTATATGGAGTCTGCCATATTGATATCCTTTTAAGCAATACCAGTTACCTGGCAGCCCTGCTGAGCTATCTGCCTGCAGAATCACACCAGAAACAAGCATGCAGCTAATCTTGTCAGATCTGACAATAATGTCAGAAACACCTGATCTGCTGTATGCTTGCTCAGGGTCTAGGGCTAAAAGTTTTAGAGGCGGAGGATCAGCAGGATAGCCAGGCAACTGGTATTGCTTAAAAGGAAATCATTATGGCAGCCTCTATCCACCTCTCACTACAGTTCTCCTTTAAAGCCATGGGAGCTCCCATTGAGGTATCAGGGACATGAAGTAAATGATAGTCACATAATACAGACTACAGGGATAATCTGCAAGTAGTTATAATCCTTACTCATTCTAGTCAACAGTAGCAAAAAAAAAGTAGTTTTTTTTTTCTGGGAGTGGACGTGAAGTAGCAATGTAGGGATGATGAATTATGGAGGTCAGGGGTTAATTTGAAATGTTTAAATAATGTCAAAATAGGTCATTTATTAAAAAAAAAAAAAGTAGATGTAATTTTACTATTTGGTCACAAGATGTTCTCGAAGCTTACTTTCTTATGCAAACAGGAAGCACTGCGTGGACGGTCTTTGTGTATGGTGGTGCCGTCTCATAGACGGCTGCAGTCATTCACACGAGGACTTAGATCAATGATTAATTGATCTAGCGATTAACGATTAGCGGCGGCAACGGGTGTGGGAACACGCAGGGGGGAGGGGAGAGCGGGAACGCGCGGCGTGGAGAGACGTAGTAGCTACGACCCTGCACAGAGTTATGGCATTTTGCAGGGATGTTTTTACTCATTCTGGGGGAGGGGAAGTGGTTAAAACACTTTAAAAGCACATTGAATAAAAAACAAGAGAACTCATAGTTTATACTGCGTATGGGGTTGATGCACAAATTTGCGGTAATATGGCCATGCACAGACATCACACAGCAATATTACCATTACTACTGACACTGTGTACCCCAAGTTATGTATTGGCATGGCCCGTGGCACTCAACTAGCATGACCGTTGCTATGGTAATACATTAGTAACAGACATTACCATTAGCAGTGCGCTTTACCTTAGCAACAGTCAGACTAGTTGAGTACTGCAGGTCTTACCAATAGTGTAACTTGCAGTACGTAGTGCCAGTAGTAAAGGTACAGTTGCCTTGTGATGTCTGTGCACGTAAATGTTACTGCAAGTTTGTGTATCAAGCCCATTATGTTCAAATCCAGAGTTGTCCAAAAGAAAATCATTTCTCCACATTTCACTCCATGTAACACATGACTGAACTTACAAACAATCTCCAGGAATGGAACCTGTAAGTACAGATTGCCCAGCAAGCTCATGGTGATCCAGAACTCCCAGGTGTGTGTAATGGGGATGAAAGAGACCAAAAAGCCTCCTTACTAAGATGAGATAGAAATCAAAAGTCTGCCTTCTTAAAACAGAAGGTATTTGCAATGATTCCGGTTGGAGTGAGCTCTGAAGTGTCCCCCAGTGCATCACTGCTGAATATGCAAATAATTGTTTTGCTGTCCTTGATAGCTAAACATACCTTCAGATCCGCTGGAATGCAATGATGAGTCAGCTTGTTAATTGTACAGAGTCACAATAATCCAACATGCATACAGACTGTTTCGGATTCGTTAGTCCTCATCAGTGTATGGCATGGATTAATAATATAGCTTTATGGGGTCGGACTTGAAACACCCAGAGTTACAGATTGCCCAGAAAGCTATGGGGAACCAGAACTCCTAGGAAAGGGTTGATCCTACGTGACATGGCATGGGAATAGGGGAAGCATGGAAGTAGGGGACCACTTGTAGTAGTGTTCGCTTTATCAGATAAAGACCTCCTCTTTGTGATGCTTCTTTCCTTACTAAATTAGTCTGAAAAAGACATTGAACCATTACACCATACAATCATTTATTTTCACCTTATGCCAGATCATATATTCTACAGACAGTAAAATTAAACACATGACTCTATTAACTTGCATTATTTGACACATTACTTAGAAAATATTGCTGAAATAATTTGTTTTCTGCAGTATTTTTTCTGTTGCAATTAGAAGCTCTGGTTCTCAGTTTGAAAGCTTTCATTGATCTTAAAGTTCCAGTTTTAAATCTTTCTCTGCAATCTAATGAGCAGCATAAGCATTTTTTTTTCTTCTAAATTAGATTTGAAAACTGCCAACATTTGACATTTTTCTTTGGGTAAAGCGTTTTAACACGACCATTCCAGGACCCTGTTTGTACATCAATATTTGCCTCTAGACAAATAATTCCATGGCATATTGCTGTATTTTAAAATATTTAAAATGTGTATAAGATACATCATTATTTATTTAAGACTACATTTTATTTTGCCTTTCTTAATATTCCCAGCATATAAATCAGCATATAAATCAGAATTATATGCACTTTCCCAATGCAACCGATAAGGAAATAGTAATTACTAGCAAGTCAAACTTTTCATTTTTTTTCTAAATGTTATGAATAGCTGAAATAATAACTTTTTACTTGTCAAACAGAAATCTCTGACCACATGCTAGTAACCTATGCAGTGCTGTACATAGTACTACGTGCGTGTATGTACCAGTAAACCAGCAATTCTCAAAAATAATTGCAAATCATCTTACAGGGTACCCGAGGTGACATGTGACATGATGATATAGACATTGGTATGTACATAACCAAGCACACTAATAACTATGCTGTGTTCCTTTTTTTAAAAAGAGTCAATAGTTCATAGATTTTAGCTCTGACATACTTCAATGAATGTGTCATTGAGCAAAAACAAAAAAGGAAGATTTAAACATAAAATAAAACCGTGGAATACCTTAAAAAGTCATTTTTAGGAGAAGGAAGATAGATACAACCGTCTTTTTTATTAGTTTATTTTCGCTTCGGGTGTCCTTTAAATACTAAATGACGCAGCTGTGTGCGCACACCACTACAACCTAAATGCTACCCTGTTGCTTACAATGCTATGCCACATCTATCCAAAGCCTATTGCTGCCTGCCCAAAGCCTGCTCACGCAAACACCACAATATGTGCACTCACCTCACAAACACAGCCTACAAAGCGAATGCCTCCTCTACCCAAAGCCTGCACATGCGCACAACACAACCATTGCCGTGCACGAATGCATTACTACATCCTTCACTTAGTATATAGGATCAGAGCAGACTATTGTTCATTAATCTTTTATGGCATTTCCAAAAATGCAAGTAAGAAGTATAGGACATATATCAAGTGATCAGCTAAAACCATGGAATCTATAAAAAAATGGAAATCTATAATTTTGCTTGGCATACTGTCTAGAATTAAAAGCATACTTGTTAGTTCTTGTTGTCGCAAAAACAAATATCAGTTTAGGTAATGGAAATAATAGTAATAATTATTATTTCTATGATTGTTGTTATTATTATCATAATACAAGAATAGTAACGTCAGTAAACAATGACAGCGATTTTCTCGTCACTGTATTAATGGGTGGCTTCAAATCAGAAAATGTGAGACTAACACAAGAGGATGATGGTTTAAGCAAGAACTCTAACATCTTGTGCTGGTAAGATGGTGCTTACTGTCCCTATTCATTTTCTTTTCATGTGCTGGGAAGATGGTTTTAAATTCCACAATTCTCTCTAGATTAGAATTAATGGTGCATGTAGTCAGCCCAGTCACAATTTGAACTCGGAATTTACGATGTCTTCCCATCACCATAGTCTGCTTTATGTTATGTTGAGGGAACTGTTGATCTTATCAATTTAGCCAGGATGCCTGTGAAAGCCTCCTGAAGTAATAGTTAAGGCATCACTGTATTAATGGGTGGCTTCAAATCGGAAAATGTGAGACTAACACAAGAGGATGATGGTTTAAGCAAGAACTCTAACATCTTGTGCTGGTAAGATGGTGCTTACTGTCCCTATTCATTTTCTTTTCATGTGCTGGAAAGATGGTTTTAAATTCCACAATTCTCTCTAGATTAGAATTAATGGTGCATGTAGTCAGCCCAGTCACAATTTGAACTCGGAATTTACGATGTCTTCCCATCACCATAGTCTGCTTTATGTTATGTTGAGGGAACTGTTGATCTTATCAATTTAGCCAGGATGTCTGTGAAAGCCTCCTGAAGTAATAGTTAAGGCATCAAATTACATGTATTTATGCTTGCTAAAGAATGTTTCTCCTCTGTATGCCAGTATATATAAGCTGTGTTTTCACATTTTGTCAGGAACCATGTCCGACGAAGGCTTATTATAAGCTGAAAGCTTACTGTTTATTCATCTCTAAGTTAGCCAATAAACTGTATCATCCTGATTCAAAACTCCTTGCTTTCACTGATGGCGGTACAACACTCTACTGTCAGTAAACACTAAAAAAAAGTATACTTTATAGTCTTAACACTTTACTTTACTTCATCAATAAATACCTAATACATTTCTTTTTTTAATCTTTTTTTTAAACTTAAAACAAAAAAATTATACACACGCACACACACACTCAGGAAGTACCCAAAAAATTTTGCTTTCCAGTATTTGCACACACTGTTAATCCTCAGTCGAATAATTATGATCAAAGTGACATAAGATTAAAAGAATATACATCATTGCTGTCAAATAGGCAGTCTAGAAGCAGCCAGGGCAGAAATAAAGGTGATACTGAGAGAGAAAATTTCAGTTGGTATGTCCATCCACCCTCTATAAAAATATGTTTAAGGCAGCTTTTAAAGTGACCCTGTAGTGATACTAATATAAAAGCTGCCATATTAATTTGATTTAAAAAAAAAGCTAATTTCTTGGATTTCCAACTGATGCTAGGCTGCTTAAAGAGAAACTCCGACCAAGAATTGAACTTTATCCCAATCAGTAGTTGATACCCCCTTTTACATGAGAGTTCCTCTTTAAGTTTTAAGGCACTGACCCTAGACAGAAATGCAGATTAGATGCTCTCACTAAAGTCTGACTAGACTGGCCAACCTCCTTTTTTTTCCTTCTACAGAGAGCGACTTCTTAACCTGAGCGAGGACATGTCTAATCTCCTCGTCTGCGATTTAAGTGGTTGCCCTATCTCGGCAACCCAGACTTGTGAGTATAACTTGAATTGTCCTTCGACCTATGCTTATCATATACACAATAATACACTATTGGGGGCTCTCGGTTGTCTCTCTCTTCTTGGTACATAGACTGGCCAACAGCTTGTTTCAGGTGTGTGATTCAGATATAAATAAAGCTAAAAAGGTCAGCAGGAAAGCAGACAATTGGCACTGCTTAAAAAGAAACAAATATTGCAGCCTCACTACAGGAGAGCAAACTGTTGATATCTCATTAATATTACTGAGGAAGCTTTACTATTCCTAAATAAGTTATAAATACATTTCTTACCAGGACCTTGATTCAGTTCACTTTCCTTCTTGGTTCTCTCCTGTGTTATCTAAAAAACAACTCTATAGCACTTGCAACGAAAAGTTGGTAAGTTATATCAACCTAAAGAAGAGAATAAGCAGTGCACACTCTAAATCTCAACCAAATGCAAATAAATATCGTATTTTTTCACACCATAAGACTCACTTTTTTCCCAAAAAAATAAGAGGGAAACGTTGGTGTGTGTTATGGTGTGAATGTGCCAGGACAATTCCTTCATGGCTATTTGACTGATGTCCCCAGGCTCCGCTCACTCACTTCGTCCCTCTGGGGTAAATGCTGAAAGCAGCAGCACTCTCCCCCATCCCGTTAGCAGTGGCTTTACCCTCTGTACATTGATGGCAAAATATTGCTCACATTGCTTTACAGGCTACAGAAAACTATGGAACTGTTTGAAGAACATATAAAGCATAAGCTTTAATATTTTATCTTAAGATCTAACACATTCTAAAGAACCAAGACCAATGTATACAGGCATTGACTACTCATTACTTAAGAATATAAACTTGTATCCTAGATTATATCATGAAGAAGTGGGTAGTCTGTAATTGTAAAGAGTTAGTCTGTGGCATTCTTTGGAATGCAATGGATAGGAAACTGAAATATTAAAAGTTATGTTTTATGAGACCATCAATGATGCTTGACAGTTTGTTATATCTTCAGGAACTATTTATTGAAGTTAATAATAGTTCAGTGTTCACCATGGGATTCTTGTTTAAACTCCCTCTAAATAAGAAATGAATATTCAACACCTTCTGCAGCATAATTTCCTTTGGGAGTCTATCTCTAACCAGGTCTCTATTTTCTTCATTAATTTAAATTCACTCTTGACTGAATGTTATGTATTGTTTTGTATCATTAGAGGAGATGTTGGGCTTTTCCCTTAGTTCTATTTTTTCCTCATGAATCCCTTTGAATGTTGTGCCTATGTGCTAGAACTAATTTAATTTGGTCTGCTGAATTCTTCATAGTAAGGTATAATAAACTATATACAAGTGCATGTACTATGTACTATATTAGATTCCTGTATTTACTGTATATCATCCTATATAATAATCCACCTGTCCCTCCCCCTGGGCTTCAGGTAGCAGTCGTGGAGGGGCGTGCACGCACATATCTTGGCCATGCAAGTGCGTGTCATGGCCATACGCACATTGGGAGAGGGTTGCAGGTGTGTTAAGGGGCCACTTGCCTAGCGCTCGTTATTAAATGGGCAGGGCTTTTTTGCTAGTTACTAATATTTATATAGTGTTGCCATCTTTTACAGTGCAATATAGACTATATAGTCTAGTCACTAACTGTCCACGCTTCTTTTTATAGTTGGCGTGACTACAAGGTACTGAAGTACAACCTAACAACTTTTAAAAGAACATATTTGCATAAATGTTATATCTGGGAGACTACACAATATGCATATATTAAATCTTGTAAATTAAAAATAGCTAGAAGACATTATTAAAGGTGCCAGAACACAGCCCTTATTTCTGGCACCATTTTGGTGACTATAGGGATCTGAAAGTATCTTAAAGTCATATGAAAAAAAATATTAAATAGATACTTATCTCAGTAGAGGCAAGCCTCAAGATAATCCGGAGGCTTCCCCAATCTTCTTACACCCATCTGTTCCAGTGCATGTTGCCTGTGGCCATGCCCCCCTCTCTGTACAAGCACAACTGCACTGCTCCTGCACAAGTATGGACCATTCCTGCACAGCATTATGAAGGCCCATATGCAATTAACTTTTTCTCTTGAGTTTTCTCCTAGGTGATATTTTCAAACTGTTAAACCACCAGAAAGCAAGAAAATACTCAAAATAATTTTGATAGTACTTTTCATCTAGTTGTTGATACTTTTTTCCATTGCAAAGAGCTGAAAAGTTATTCTAGATAAAAGATGAAAAAGTATCTTCTAGGAGAAAATTCAAGAGAAAAGGTGAATCGCTTATTGGCTGAAGTCGCTCGTGCATGGCTTTTTCCTTTGTGCACAAGCAGCTATGTGCTACTGCACAGGTTACATAGTTACATAGTTATTTTGGTTGAAAAAAGACATACGTCCATCGAGTTCAACCAGTACAACACCAGCCTACTCCCTCACATATCCCTATTGATCCAGAGGAAGGCGAAAAAAAACCTTACAAGGCATGGTCCAATTAGCCCCAAAAGGGAAAAATTCCTTCCCGACTCCAGATGGCAATCAGATAAAATCCTTGGATCAACATCATTAGACATAACCTAGTAATTGTAGCCATGGATGTCTTTCAACGCAAGGAAAGCATCTAAGCCCCCTTTAAATGCAGGTATAGAGTTTGCCATAACGACTTCCTGTGGCAATGCATTCCACATCTTAATCACTCTTACTGTAAAGAACCCTTTCCTAAATAAATGGCTAAAACGTTTTTCCTCCATGTGCAGATCATGTCCTCTAGTCCTTTGAGAAGGCCTAGGGACAAAAAGCTCATCCGCCAAGCTATTATATTGCCCTCTGATGTATTTATACATGTTAATTAGATCTCCTCTAAGGCGTCTTTTCTCTAGAATAAATAAACCCAGTTTATCTAACCTTTCTTGGTAAGCGAGACCTTCCATCCCACATATTAATTTTGTAGCTCGTCTCTGCACCTGCTCTAAAACTGCAATATCTTTTTTGTAATGTGATGCCCAGAATTGAATTCCATATTCCAGATGTGGCCTTACTAGAGAGTTAAACAGGGGCAATATTATGCTAGCATCTATCATTTTTATTTCCCTTTTAATGCATCCCAAAATTTTGTTCACTTTAGCTGCAGCGGCTTGGCATTGAGTACAATTGTTTAACTTGTTGTTGATGAGTACTCCTAAGTTCTTCTCCAAATTTGATGTCCCCAACTGTATCCCATTTATTTTGTATTGTGCTAGACCATTGGTACAACCAAAATGCATGACTTTACATTTGTCAACATTGAATTTCATCTGCCATGTATGTGCCCATATAGCCATCCTATCCAGATCCTGTTGCAATATGACACTATCTTCCTGAGAGTTGATGATTCTGCACAATTTTGTATCATCTGCAAAAATAGCAACATTGCTCACTACTGCATCTATTAGGTCATTAATAAGTAAATTGAAGAGCATTGGACCCAGTACAGACCCCTGTGGGACCCCACTGCTAACAGTCTCCCATTTTGAGTACGATCCATTGACCACAATTCTTTGTTTTCTGTCCATTAGCTAGTTCCCTATCCATGCACACAAACTCTTCCCCAGTCCTGGCATCCTCAACTTTTTCACCAGACTTCTGTGGGGAACAGTGTCGAAAGCCTTTGCAAAGGCCAAGTATATCACATCTACAGCATTCCCAATATCCATATTAGCATTCACTACCTCATAAAAGCTGAGCATGTTAGTCAAACAGGACCTGTCTTTAGTAAGCCCATGTTGATGCTGAGAAATAAGATTATTTTCTACTATGAAGTCATGTACAGTATCTCTTAGTAACCCCTCAAATAGTTTGCATACAACTGATGTTAAGCTTACAGGTCTATAATTTCCTGGATCTGATTTTTTGCCCTTCTTAAATAATGGGAAAACGTGGGCTGTACGCCAATCCACTGGGACTCTGCCAGTTGAAAGAGAGTCACAAAAGATAAAATAAAGGGGTTTAGCTATAACTGAACTTAATTCCCTTAGGACCCGAGGATGCATGCCATCCGGGCCAGGTGCCTTGTCTATTTTTAATTTATTTAGTCTTGCCTTCACTGCTTCCTGCGTTAAGTATTTAATATTACAGTTGGAATATTGAGACTCTTCTGCATCTGTAATTTGCAACAGTGCTGTTTCCTTTGTGAAGACAGAAGCAAAGAAAGCATTTAATAACTCTGCCTTACCTTGGTCATCCACTGTTGAGTTCCCACTCTCATCCTTCAGGAGTCCTATTCAGTCAACCTTTCTTTTTTTAGAGTTGATGCACTTGTAAAATTTTTGGGGTTAGATTTGATATCCCTAGCGATTTGATTTTCAGCTTCGATCTTTGCCAGCCTAATTTCTTTTTTACAATTTTTATTGCACTCCTTATAATTGCTTAGTGCAGCCTCGGTCCCCTCCTGTTTTAGGACCTTATAGGCATTCCTTTTCCTCTTCATTTTATCCCTAACCTTTCTATTCATCCATAGAGGCATTTTTTTATTCCTAGACATTTTGTTTCTATATGGGATATACATACTACAATATTGATTGAGAATAAGTTTAAAAGCTTGCCATTTCCCTTCAGTGTCCTCCCCTTGTAGTACATTATCCCAGTTCACCAAACTTAGTGCCTGCCTAATTTGATTGTACTTAGGTATGGCTAGGACTCTCACAGATGCAGTGTGTCAACTACAACCACAAAGAAGAGGGGTTGAGGAGGATCAAGGAAGCCTCTGGAGCATTCACAGGTTTTCTTCTACTGAGGTAAGTACCTTTTTTTTTTAATATGGCTTCCCATTTGCTTTTGGACAACATTAAATCTTCTGAACCTTCCTTTAGTAAAAGGATTCCTTTTTGTCATATATAAAGAAATAAAAAATGATCGCCCTTAAAAATAATATTAATAATAATGCAGATGTTTTGTTAGTTAAGCTTTAAATTCAGAGTAGACAAAGGTGATTGCTGAACAAATTATTTAGTGAAGTTAATTTTGAAAAAATGGCATCTTGGAGACGGTATCATGCAATAAAGCAAGAAGTCTAATAGGCATTATAACAGAAGAAAAGCATTTCGGGCCATATGCAATTCCCTTTTTCACTTGAGTTTTCTCCTAGGTGGTATTTTCACAACTTGCAAATAAAATGACTTTTACATCACCAACAAGCAAACAAATACTCAAAATCATTTTATAGTACTTTTTCACCTACTTTTTGGTACTTTTTCCATTGCAAAGTGCTAAAAAGCTTATTTAAATTGAAGATGAAAAATGATCTCCTAGGAGAAAAACCCAGGAGAAAAAGTGAATTTCATATGGCACTTTATCTGTATAGAATGGCATGTTTTACTGCAATAGTTATAACCATTAAATGAATGATAATCAACAGTAAACTCAACCTTATTGTGTACCAGCAGGCACATTTTCAACAAAAATTCTTGGGACCCTCTGAACGAGGTCCACAAGGACTTGTTAAAGAGTTTCGCACTCATACACGATGGGACCGCAGCTGCAAAGAAGAAGAGGGTCTCAAGAAGGATCAGAGAAGCAACCAACAGAGAAGCAGCAAACATGCACAAAGTCACCTTGAAATTAAACTAGTGATCAGATAATCAATCATATCAACTAACACAATACTAAACAGGAATACCATATTCTTATTTTGGTTTTAAACATTAAAATTAGGTGGAAGATAAATCTGTCTGACTGCTTCTTTATGGTTAATCAGAACCCATGCAAAATAATGATGACCTGCTGAACTTTTATCTACTCTCAGGTATGTCACAAACACAGAGATGTTTTCTGATCTCTTGTTAGTTGGTCAAACGTATTGCACTGTTGACAGACTGTGATTGCAGCACTGGGTTATCACTATTATTTACTATTTACATTGTACTGACATCTTCTGCAGTGCTTTACAGTATATGCAGTCTTGTCACTAACCGTCCCTCAGAGGAACTCATAATCCAATCCCTACCATACTCATATATCCATTGCAGTCTACCGCCTATTTAGGGGAAACCAATTATGTTATCTTCATGTTTTTTTGTGGGGATGTGGGAGTAAATTGGTGTGCTCGTGGAAACTCATACAGATATGGGGAGAACATCCCAGCTCTGTGCTGATAGTGGCCTGGCTATGATTCAAATCAGGAACCCAGTGCTGCAAGGCACGAGTAGAGATGTCACGAACATCAAATTTTGAACTTCCACCGCAGATGTTTGCCAACATGCAAACCTCCATAGACTTCAATGGGCAGGTGAATTTTAAAACCTACAGGGACTGTTTCTGGCCACAAAAGTGATGGAAACGTTGTTTCAAGGGGTCTAACACCTGAACTGTGGCATGCCAGAGGCGGATCCATACCAAAAATTCGACCAAAAATTACGTAGTTGATGCAGAGTCTGGTTTTGATCCCTAAATGGCAGAAATCACAGTACATTCCTACAAATAAGGCACTGGAGTGGTACTGTGCCTGCAACTGTACCGGGCCACAAGAGCAGTAGTGTGCACAGCTATGAGTCAGTGGGCTGTGGAGTGTCACACACAAAATAAAAAAAAAACAATAGACCAATGTACTAGCCCTCAAAAGAGCTATTTGGGGTGTTTTCAGCAAGTAGTCAGTGAGGAACAAGAGCACAGGCCTAGCTAATGCTTTCCCTACCTATCTGCAGCAAGTCTGACCCTGCTCTCACAAACAGCAGCCAACAGAGAATGAATCCAATATGGCCACAGCAACTGCTTTTTAATAGGGGGGTAGCGGGTCCAGGATGGGGTGCTAGCTGATTGGCTGCCATGTGTCTACTGACTGTGAGGTAAGGGGTCAAATGATGATTTGGCTCCATGATGACATATAGGAGGCAGGTCGAACACGCCAAATGTTTGCAGTTACCCAAGAATACGATCAGCGGAAATATACAGAGAACTGTCCACCGGCGAACAGTTTGGGCCATCTCTAGGCAATAGTGTTATATTAAAGAAAAAGGGAACAGACTAAAGTTCTAGGTAAGATTGATACTAACTTAACACATTAATATCATCATAAATTTGCTAAGAGATAGTATTATTATAAACATGAGGTACAAAACAATACAGACAATGGTATTCACAAATATACAAAATAGAGAACTGGTACAAAATAGAGAACTGGTACAAAATAGAGAATTGGTACAAAATAGAGGATTGGTAATCACAGTGACAAAAATAACATGATTAAACAATGTGCAACAAATTCCAAAACACAAAAGTGTGGGGGCCTGTCCTTGCTAGCTTACAATCTAAAGGGAAGAATGGGAAGTTTTAAGTCTAACTACTTTGTTTTTCTGTGTTCCTGCGAATATCATGAGATGCTGATTGCCTAAACACAAACGTGCAAAGTATAATAAATCATTACAAAGCCTTTTGTGCTTCATTACACCCATGTACAATGCAAGCAAATCACATCTTTCTCTAGGAATATGAGAAGCAGTCATAGAGAACGTCAAATCACAGTTGTCAATATCTATACATCTACTCAGTCTTGGAGTCATTTGGAGCTACTTTAGATATAAACAGAAGAATAAATTAGGTGTAAAGGCATAAAGACCTATTCATTAAGTCAATAAAAGGAGCAACGACAATGTGCAACTGCAGAGCTTTCAATAAATGTTTCATTCTGATTGACTGCTGAGGGTCATTGCACTTTTTACATGCTTCCATTGTATGGTATGTGCTTTACAATAACAAAATCAGTGTTCTTTATAACATATTGTATAGCACATTTGTGTGCAACTGTTCATATATTCTCAAAATGTGATCATTTTCATGTCTTACAAGAAGTATTCTTGTTTTTCACATACTGTATATAAGCTCACAATACTTAGCTAGACTCCAGGCAAACAGCTAAATACACAGCAGAAACACAGCTTGTGAATTGCCTTCAGTTAGGTATAGACAGCGCAGATCAGTCATCTCTGAAGATTTTCCCCCTTGTAAGGAAGCTCACAATGAAAGATTACCAGAATAGTAGTCCTCCTTCCCTTTCCAAGTGTCTATACAGAGGATTAACCCCTAATGTGCTGCATTTAAATAAACATTCTTACCTTTATATGTCCCGAGCTACAAGAATCTTAGTTTAGTTTAGTGACAGTACTCCTTGTGCTGGAGCTCTTGTTCCCCTTCCTTTTGGATACAGTGGGCATACCATGTTTGAGGAAAATAAGCTCATTACAAATACATATGTATATGTAGTGGTATTGCTAGCAGTGACTATCTGGCCCCACAGCAAATTTTTCATGGAACCATCAGATTTAGTTACCCTTGAGCACTGCCACTTGCCTCTACCCTCTGGACATAAGCTGACTGGGCAATTTACATTTTCATACAATGTGCACTGTGTACAGTCCATGGGTACTGAGACTAAAGCCCTATTCACACGCTCAACAGCAGTCTTTTATGCAGCACAATTATCACACAACTTTTGTTGTTGAAACAACCAAAAAAAGTGGTTTGCTATTGTTCAAACACCTGATAAGACTGATAAGATGTCAATGCAACTGTTGGATTGATGTCTTATCAGTCTTATCAGTTGTTTGAACAATAGCAAACAACTTTTTTTGGGTTGTTTCCAGGGGCATAGCAATAGGGGGTGCAGAGGTTGCAACTGCATTGGGGCCCTTGTGCCAGAGGAGCCCCGAAGGGCCCTCCCTCAACTGCAGTATTAGCTCTTTATTGGTCCTGTGCTCATAATAATCACCTCTATAGATACTTTGAATAGTGGTAATCATTAACAAACTGTTCCCCATCCTCTTCTTGCACCTCTGAGATTGAAATTGCCATTGGCAGGTTTTGGTGTGCCGTATCAATGGTTATGTATAGAGTGCTTGGGAGGGGCATGTAAAACTTGCATCGGGGCCCACAGCTCCTTAGCTAAGCCACTGGTTGTTTCAACTTGTTTCACAAAAAAGTTGTTTGATAATTGTGCTGCATAAAAGACCGCTGTTGAGCGTGTGTATTGGGGCTTAAGTCAGAGGGTGGAGAAACATAGCAAAGTTAATAGAGAACACATCAAGTACCATCTGGGCCCCCTCTTCTCCAGGGCACCATTGCAGTTGCTATGACTGCCCTTGCATATACTGTATGTACATCAGGAGACTAAAATGCTGTTATGCAGTAAAAGAAAGGTCAGCAAATCTTGTGTTTGGGAGTACTTCAACACTTCTCTGCCATATTGCAACCCCCCATGGGCAGCATGGTGGCGTAGTGGTTAGCTCTCTTGCCTTGCAGCGCTGGGTCCCTGGTTCGAATCCCAGCCAGGGCACTATCTGCAAAGAGTTTGTATGTTCTCTCCGTGTCTGCGTGGGTTTCCTCCGGGCACTCCGGTTATCTCCCACATTCCAAAAACATATGGATAAGTTAATTGGCTCCCCCTAAAAATTGGCCCTAGACTACAGTACTTACACTACATAATATAGACATATGGAAATGGCAGGGATTATATTGTGAGCTCCTTTGAGGGACAGTTAGTGACAAGACAATATATATATATATATATATATATATATATATATATATATATATATATATATATATATACTGTACAGCGCTGCGTAATATGTTGGCACTATATAAATACTTAATAATAATAATAATAATATCCACCTCCCCGTAGATTGCTTATTCAATTCCATCTTCCAGCCCACTTACTTTAGTAACATAAAGCTTGCTGCTACTTAAAGGATAAGTGTATTTCTTTCCATTAATTTAATTTGCATTAAACTATTGTTTTATAGGCCTTTAAATAGCATTAGATTAGCATTTAAGTGGCATTTGGTTGCAGCCTCCCAGCCATCAAATATAAAATGGTCAGTAGAAGACTAGGTCGAATTGGATAAAATGTGTTTGACAAAAAATGAAATGCAAAGCAAACACACAAAAAAAATGGAAGGTAAATTCAGGTTAACTCTGCATCACATCTCATTCGTAATTGAAACTCTGAAGTACAGAAAAGGAATATGTCTTTGTATGGAAGAACTAGCAATGCTTATTGTGCAGATTTATACAATCTATGCAAGTTATAAAGACAAGTTATACTGAAAAATAACTTCCTATTGTGAACTACAAGCAGCGCTTAACCACTTCCATACCAGCAGTCTCAGCCCCCTTAAGGACCAGAGACTGCTGGTGCATCAAAATGCTGCCTCCTGACGAATCGCCGCAATAATCCGCCGCTCCCGCCGGTCACGCTGTTCTGTCCCCATCTTCCCTTTTGAACTTTGCTGACCCCAAGAGGCACTGGGGATGGGGTCTGGGCACACCGCATATCTACGTTGGTGCTCCCCATCTCACTGTTACACTTTTATAAATCTGGCAATCTGAGAAGTACTGATATTCTTTAGAAATAACAGTGTTCTAGCACTTCAGACTACCTCTCGGGTCCTTCTCCTATATGGTTTATGTGTTGTATATATGCCTACTTTATGTATATTATACTGCGCCTGAACTATCTATGTTTGCTGTACAATCACCGGCCCTGTATGTGCCAAAAACCGGGTACAACCCCCGTTGTAGTTGAGGAAATAAATGATTCTGATATCTGATTCTAATATACATGGTTTATGTGTGGTTTAAGAAATCACCAATGCTGGTACATGTTCATGTTATAAAGTACAGTTGAAACAAAAAACGATAGGGTTAGGCCCCTGTCCTTGTGACTTTACAATCTAGAAGATCTAGAGGTTCTTGATCAATGACTCCGAAAGTACAAAAGGCAGAGATCAGCATAGCGGGAGGGCAACCTGCATTTCCAAGTGGGAGTCATTATCAGCACCTTCCACATATCTCTTATTTAGGCTTTGCTTAATATAATAGTTTTACACGGAAGAAAGTTATCACACACTGTTATATGTGCAGTTAATGGCACACAGCAATAAAGTAAAAGTGTACAAATTTGTCCACATGGGACACAAATGTTGTTGTTACCATAACTTTTAATTGCAAAACATTGTTTAAACTATGCAGAGTTGCGTTTGCACGTGGTTTGCAAGCGGTATGCCTGGGAACACGACCATTTCATACACTGAACCTTCTGTACAGACCCAGTTATCTGTGATTGTTTTTAGTTTGTTATGCTTGTTTACAGCAATTACATCTATTAATATTGCCCATATGACCTTTGTAAATGGTTATCTCAAGCTTGTCTCTCCATTTTTATGCAAGCTGCAGGCATTTGATCTTGAATGTGTGGGTAATTCCAAGGGTTTTAAGATAAGTCCTACTTTGTAATAGACAATAATAGCAATAGATAAAAGCAAGTAGATTAGAAACCTGGACTGTCTTGTTAACCACTTCCCGACCGCCTAACGCACAGAGGCGGCCGGGAAGTGGAGCCCTGAAGGACCGGCTCACTCACAGAGGCGGTGGTCCATTTAAGGGCATGGGCGGAGCGATCGCGTCATCCGTGATGCGATCCTCCGCCGGCGCCTGTCACAGCTCGCCCGCCGCAACATCCCGCCGGCTATACGGAAGCGCCGGCGGGATGTTAACCCCGCGATCGCCGCATACAAAGTGTATAATACACTTTGTAATGTTTACAAAGTGTATTATACAGGCTGCCTCCTGCCCTGGTGGTCCCAGTGTCCGAGGGACCACCAGGGCAGGCTGCAGCCACCCTAGTCTGCACCCAAGCACACTGATTTCTCCCCCCCCCTGCCCCAGATCGCCCACAGCACCCCTCAGACCCCCCCTGCCCACCCCCCAGACCCCTGCTTGCACCCAATCACCCCCCTAATCACCCATCAATCACTCCCTGTCACTATCTGTCAACTCCCCCTCCTGATCACCCCCCACCCCTCAGATTCTCCCCAGACCCCCCCCCCAGACCCCCCCCCCCCTGTGTACTGTATGCATCTATCCCCCCTGATCACCTGTCAATCACCTGTCAATCACCTGTCAATCACCCATCAATCACCCCCTGTCACTGCCACCCATCAATCAGCCCCTAACCTGCCCCTTGCGGGCAATCTGATCACCCACCCACACCAATAGTTCGCCCGCAGATCCGACGTCAGATCACCTCCCAAGGGCAGTGTTTATATCTGTTCTCTACCCTAAACACCCACTAATTACCCATCAATCACCCCCTGTCACTGCTACCTATCAGATTAGACCCCTATCTGCCCCTAGGGCACTCAATCACCCGCCCACACCCTCAGAACGCCCTCAGGCCCCAGCCCTGATCACCTCGCCAGTGCATTGCTTGCATCTATTCCCCCCTCTAATCACACCTTGAGACACCCATCAATCACCTCCTGTCAGCCCCTAGCACACCTACCCATCAGATCAGGCCCTAATTTGCCCCGTGTGGGCTCCTGATCACTCGGCCAAACCCTCAGATCCCCCTCAGACCCCCTTCCGATCACCTCCCCAGTGCATTGATTGCATCTATTTTCCCCTCTAACCACCCCCTGAGACACCCATCAATCACCTCCTGTCACCCCCCTAGCACTCCTATCCATCAGATCAGGCCCAATACAACCTGTCATCTAAAAGGCCACCCTGCATATGACCGGTTCCATAAAATTCGCCCCCTCATAGACCACCTGTCATCAAAATTTGCAGATGCTTATACCCCTGAACAGTCATTTTGAGACATTTGGTTTCCAGACTGCTCACGGTTTGGGGCCCGTAAAATGCCAGGGCGGTATAGGAACCCCAGAAACGGACCCCATTTTAGAAAAAAACACCCCAATGTATTCTGTTAGGTGTATGACGAGTTCATAGAAGATTTTATTTTTTGTCAAAAGTTAGTGGAAATTGATTTTTGTTTTTTTTTCACAAAGTGTCATTTTTCACTAACTTGTGACAAAAAATAAAATCTTCTATGAACTCGCCATACACCTAACGGAATACCTTGGGTTGTCTTCTTTCTAAAATGGGGTCACTTGTGGGGTTCCTATACTGCCCTGGCATTTTAGGGGCCCTAAACCGTGAGGAGTAGTCTAGAAAACAAATGCCTCAAAATGACCTGTAATTAGGACGTTGGGCCCCTTAGCGCACCTAGGCTGCAAAAAAGTGTCACACATGTGGTATTGCAGTACTCAGGAGAAGTAGTATAATGTGTTTTGGGGTGTATTTTTACACATACCCATGCTGGGTGGGAGAAATCTCTCTGTAAATGGACAATTGTGTGTAAAAAAAATCAAACAATTGTCATTTACAGAGGTATTTCTCCCACCCAGCATGGGTATGTGTAAAAATACACCCCAAAACACATTATACTACATCTCCCGAGTACGGCGATACCACATGATTGGCAATTTTTTGCAGCCTAACTGCGCTAAGGGGCCCAAAGTCCAATGAGTACCTTTAGGATTTCACAGGTCATTTTTGTTTCAAGACTACTCCTCACGGTTTAGGGCCCCTAAAATGCCAGGGCAGTATAGGAACCCCACAAATGACCCCATTCTAGAAAGAAGACACCCAAACGTATTCCGTTAGGACTATGGTGAGTTCATAGAAGATTTTATTTTTTGTCACAAGTTAGCGGAAAATGACACTTTGTGAAAAAAAAAAAACAATTAAAATCAATTTCCGCTAACTTGTGACAAAAAAATAAAAACTTCTATGAACTCACCATACTCCTAACGGAATACCTTGGGGTGTCTTCTTTCTAAAATGGGGTCATTAGTGGGGTTCCTATACTGCCCTGGCATTTTAGGGGCCCTAAACCGTGAGGAGTAGTCTTGAAACAAAAATGACCTGTGAAATCCTAAAGGTACTCATTGAACTTTGGGCCCCTTAGCGCAGTTAGGGTGCAAAAAAGTGCCACACATGTGGTATCGCCGTACTCGGGAGAAGTAGTACAATGTGTTTTGGGGTGTATTTTTACACATACCCATGCTGGGTGGGAGAAATACCGCTGTAAATGGACAATTGTGTGTAAAAAAATCAAAAGATTGTCATTTACAGAGGTGTTTCTCCCACCCAGCATGGGTATGTGTAAAAATACACCCCAAAACACATTGTACTACTTCTCCCGAGTACGGCGATACCACATGTGTGGCACTTTTTTGCACCCTAACTGCGCTAAAGGGCCCAAAGTCCAATGAGTACCTTTAGGATTTCACAGGTCATTTTGAGAAATTTCGTTTCAAGACTACTCCTCACGGTTTAGGGCCCCTAAAATGTCAGGGCAGTATAGGAACCCCACAAATGACCCCATTTTAGAAAGAAGACACCCCAAGGTATTCCGTTAGTAGTATGGCGAGTTCATAGAAGATTTTATTTTTTGTCACAAGTTAGCGGAAATTGATTTTAATTGTGTTTTTTCACAAAGTGTCATTTTCCGCTAACTTGTGACAAAAAATAAAATCTTCTATGAACTCACCATACTCCTAACGGAATACCTTGGGGTGTCTTCTTTCTAAAATGGGGTCATTTGTGGGGTTCCTATACTGCCCTGGCATTTTAGGTTCCCTAAACCGTGAGGAGTAGTCTTGAAACGAAATTTCTCAAAATGACCTGTGAAATCCTAAAGGTACTCATTGGACCTTGGGCCCTTTAGCGCAGTTAGGGTGCAAAAAAGTGCCACACATGTGGTATCGCCGTACTCAGGAGAAGTAGTATAATGTGTTTTGGGGTGTATTTTTACACATACCCATGCTGAGTGGGAGAAAGATCTCTGTAAATGGACAATTGTGTGTAAAAAAAATTAACAAATTGTCATTTACAGAGATATTTCTCCCACCCAGCATGGGTATGTGTAAAAATACACCCCAAAACACATTATACTACTTCTCCTGAGTACGGCAATACCACATGTGTGGCACTTTTTTGCAGCCTAACTGCGCTAAGGGGTCCAAAGTCTAATGAGCACCTTTAGGCTTTACAGGGGTGCTTACGATTTAGCACCCCCAAAATGTCAGGACAGTAAACACACCCCACAAATGACCCCATTTTGGAAAGTAGACACTTCAAGGTATTCAGAGAGGGGCATGGTGAGTCCATGGCAGATTTCATTTTTTTTTGTCGCAAGTTAGAAGAAATGGAAACTTTTTTTTTTTTTGTCACAACGTGTCATTTTCCGCTTACTTGTGACAAAAATTAATATCTTCTATGAACTCACTATGCCTCTCAGTGAATACTTTGGGATGTCTTCTTTTCAAAATGGGGTCATTTGGGGGGTATTTATACTATCCTTGAATTCTAGCCCCTCATGAAACATGACAGGGGTTCAGAAAAGTCAGATGCTTGAAAATGTGAAAATTCACTTTTTGCACCATAGTTTGTAAACGCTATAACTTTTACCCAAACCAATAAATATACGCTGCATGGTTTTTTTAAAATCAAAAACATGTTTGTCCACATTTTTCGCGCTGCATGTATACAGAAATTTTACTTTATTTGAAAACTGTCAGCACAGAAAGTTAAAAAAATCATTTTTTTGCCAAAATTCATGTCTTTTTTGATGAATATAATAAAAAGTAAAAGTCGCAGGAGCAATCAAATAGCACCAAAAGAAAGCTTTATTAGTGACAAGAAAAGGAGCCAAAATTAATTTAGGTGGTAGGTTGTATGAGCGAGCAATAAACCGTGAAAGCTGCAGTGGTCTGAATGGAAAAAAAGTGGCCGGTCCTTAAGGGGTAGAAAGCCCTAGGTCCTCAAGTGGTTAAACCCCCCTAAAGACCAGGCCAATTTTCTCAAATTGGGCCAGTGCAGCTTTAAGGGCTCGCTGCAGTTGTGCAGGGCCGCACAACTCAGCACACGAGTGATCTCCCCCTTTTCTCCCCACCAACAGACCTCTCTTTTGGTGGGGTCTGATTCAGGGGAACAGTAAATTCGGGCGCCTGAGGCTAGTGGACAAATCGGGCGCCGCCATTCACTCCTATAATAAATATCGTTTAATGGGCGCCCGATAGGAAAAAAGGGCGCCGGAGAAAAATAACGTTTTAAAAGCGGCGCCCGGAGACTTAATGTTTTATTACTGTTTCTCATGATTACACATTATTTAACGATTTATACATTTTTAAATTTTATTTTTAAACGAAAAACAGTACAATATTTTTTTTTAAACATTATTTTTAAACGAAAAACAGTACATTTTTTTTTTAAAACATTATTTTTAAACGAAAAAACTAACAGGGGGGTCTTAGGTTTAGGCACCAACAGGGGGGTCTTAGGTTTAGGCACCAACAGGGGGGTCTTAGGTTTAGGCACCAACAGGGGGTCTTAGGTTTAGGCACCAAAAGGGGGGTCTTAGGTTTAGGCACCAACAGGGGGGTCTTAGGTTTAGGCACCAACAGGGGGTCTTAGGTTTAGGCACCAACAGGGGGGTCTTAGGTTTAGGCACCAACAGGGGGGTCTTAGGTTTAGGCACTAACAGGGGGGTCTTAGGTTTAGGCACCAACAGGGGGGTCTTAGGTTTAGGCACTAACAGGGGGGTCTAGGGGTTAGGGGTAGGTACAGGGAGGGTTACTTAGGCACCAACAGGGGGGGTCTTAGGTTTAGGCATCAACAGGGGGGTCTAGGGGTTAGGGGTAGGTACAGGGAGGGTTACTTAGTATTTTTTTTTTTAAACGTTATTATACGTTTCACTATTTAAACGAAAGATTAACGTTTTTACAATTGCCGATTTAATGCACATTATTTAATGATTTATAACTTTATAAAACATTAATTTTAAACGAAATACAGTGCAATACATTTTTAAACGTTATCCATGCTTATCGTTAAAAACCCGGCGCCCTTTTTTCCCAGCGCCCCTTTTTAACGTACGCCTGATTACTCCCCCAATGTTTATTTTTGTGTGTGTGTGTAAAAATGTGTTTGGTTATTTTATTAATAAATTTCTCTCTCTTTTTTTTTTTTTTTTACTATTTTTTACCAAGCCCTCCCTCCCTTTCACCTCCAGCCAATCAGCATGATCGGCTGTCATAGGCTGTTATCACTTTCCTGCCTCTGGAGGGGACAGCCATGTCACACGTAGTTAGACGGCGTAAAATAGGTAAAAGTAAAAATAGGATGTTTTTGTTTTTGGTTGGTTGGGTGAAATGATAGCCTCTCTAACCTGAAGTGTGAACTCCAGTTTTGCTTAACCCTCCTGGCAGTCAATTAAAACCGCCAGGGGGCAGCGCAGCACTATTTTTTAATTTCTTTTTTTTAATCATGTAACTAGCCTAGCGCTAGCTTCATGACAACTGCTGAGCTGCGGCATCCCCTTACCCCCTCCGATCGCCTCCGGCGATCAGGCCCATCAGGAAATCCCGTTCTAAACGGGATTTCCATTAGGTCTTCCCCCGGGGTGACGGGGCGGGATGACATCACCAACGTCATTGACGTCGTGACGTCAAAGGGAGTCCCGATCCACCCCTCAGCGCTGCCTGGCACTGTTTGGCAAGGCTGCGCATGGGGTCTGGGGGGCGGCATTGCGCAGCGGGTAGCGGTGAATCGGCGTGGAGCGGCACTGATCGGGCACTGCACGCAGCTAACAAAGTGCTAGCTGCGTGTAATAAAAAAAATTGTGCAAATCGGCTCAGCAGGGTCTGAAAAATCCTCCTGCGTGGCATAGCCCGAGCTGAGCTTGGGCTTACCGCCAGGAGGGTTTAAAGGCAACCCGAAGAGAGAGGGCTATGGAGACTAACACATTTATTTCCTTTTAATTAATGCACAGTACATTGCCTTGCTGTCCTGGTGATCATGATCTGCCTATCTAGCTATAAACCATGAAGAAGCATGCAAACCAGGTTCTCTGACTGAAGTCTGACAAGAGTATATATATATATATATATATATATATCTCAAGGGGTAGTAACACCTGCCTCCCCATTGAAGGGTCGGTAAGGTACTGTCGTCAACAAAAAAGTTTATTAAACACACCAAAGGTTGCAACATGTTTTGTAGGTCGCAGCTCCTTCTCCAGGCAATAAAAGAAGGAGCAGCTGCTTCCTGCTGCTTTTATTGCCTGAAGAAGTGGGCTGCGACCCACAAAATGCATTGCAACCTTTGGAATATTAGTTAATTTTTTTTTATTTATTTTTTTAGGACAATATCTCACTGACTCTTCAATGGGGAGGTAAATGTATGGGGAGGTAAATGTTACTTCCCCTTGTTTTTATCCTTTTAATATTTATAATATATGTTTATCCTTTTTGGAGCCTCTTATCCTGTTGTATACAATTCATCAAGTCCACCATTGGTGGAGGGGTCTACTGCCCATTTCTCCTTTTCCTGTCTACTGAGAGTGACAAATTGAACCCTTGAGGGGATGGGTATTGGTCTCCCTCTGTCTGAAAAGTGGTTGCCTGCTTTGTAACCCTCACTTGTGAATATAACATCTACATATTTCTTTTTATAACTCCCTTGACCTTGATATTCTAATTACACCTTAGATGGCTCTTGATTTTATTTCTCCTTATTCTTCATAGATTAGCTGCATACTCATTCCATGCACTCGATTCAGACACTACTGGTGCCAGAAAGATAAACAGGACTGGCAGGCAACTGGTATTGTTTAAATAGAAATAAATATGGCATCCTCTGTGTGCTTCTCTTTTCAGGATCCCTTTAAAAAAAAAGACATACATTAGTTCAGCACAAATCATTTTATTTAATGCAGTTACAAACTATAGCCATTTTCATTAGTCCAGACAGTGGACCAATGGGGAGCCCCGGCAGGAGCTTCATATATGTTTTTCTGGGGTTCTGAAAGAGAGAGTAAATACAGTTCCAGATACACTGTAATTACAGCATCAGGGAACGTGTGGCGGGTGTTCAGTGGCAGGAGGTAAATTACTAATTGGTGACAGTGCATCTGTGGGGGGCTCTGGCGATGAGCGGGCGGCCCAACGGGGAGATGCAGATGCAGCGGCAGTGACGTGCGTTAGCATGTTTAGATCTGCTTGTTACAGGTCTAAGCTAACGCTCATATCTGACGGGAAGCATTGCTTCCTGGCAGCATGAAAAGTGTAATAGAATAGGATGTAAAGAACTTGCTGGGCGATAATATCGCCTAAGCAAGTTTTTTAACACCCTGCTTAGGGTAAATGTAATCCGATCAGGCGGCGCTATCGTTGGTTGATTATCGGAATCACCAGCGTTTAACACTAGTGAGTCTGACAATTGCATCAGGCCCATAGTGAATTGGATCCATAGACTCTAGCTTTATCTTGATGCTGTCTATTCTGTCCAGTCTAATCTTCTGTGAGGTTAACTGTGTAGTTAACTTTTGAATAGGGGTAACTTTTTTTCCCATAAATTCTCCACCGTTTTCCATGGGAGTCATGTTTGAAGCAATGAGTAGGGATCGAGGCAGAGAGCTAACTAAAGAGGTTCAAGTATCTTCCTAAACAGATAGTTTGCTGAACTTTGATAAAGGTAGGATCACATGACATTCATGTTGAGTTCCAATAAAGGCATTGTAATGTGTTGTGTAATTTACCTGAATGAGAAGGGGGGGGGGGGGGAGCAGAGGTAGAAGATAACTTTGGAACAAGTTCATACACTGTAAAATACAATATCACCTATGTGTGGTAAAAGACACACACTTGTAAGACTCCTAGGCTTTACAGTAGAGATATTTTCCACTTCTTCACCAACTCAAAAAATAAAGATGCTGAGAGACTTTTATTGTGGATGTTCACATTGTGTTTTTATTAGTGTAACCCAGAAGGTCCGTTTTTTTTTCTTGTTCTGATTTGAGAGCACTTTCTAGGCCTTTGACAACAAGTGATGCTATGAATGGAAGTCTTCTCGAAACCATGTCAGCTTACTGCTTGCAGCCACAATGAACTGATGTCAGAGAACATGTACCCAAGCCACCCTTCACACCCACCTCTCTTATGGATTATTTTTTTATTTTATATCAAAAGGATTTCAGTATTGCCAGAAATAAAGAAGTTGAAATTACTTACATTTTTCTAAAAGGACTTCTAAACCAGGGAAAAAAAAGAAAAGTTAATTTTTACTTACCTGGAGCTTCTTCCAGGCCCCAACACCCACCTACACCCCCACCCACTGCAGTCTTTGAGGCCCTACCGTCTCCTCAGGTTCCCCTCCATTGTGCTGCTGTCACCCTAATTAAAGTGTTTTATAATTATGCAAAAATAATAAAGGATGATTGAGATTATTCTTTATCATGTACTGATGATTCTTCTTCTAAGAATTTGGCCTTCACTTTTCCGACAATAAGTTCACTGAAGACATGCCAAATCTAGTAGATGAGGAATTTATAACTAACATTTTTCACATGCAGATCATACCAGTCCAATGTGAACCCTGGTTTGCACAAGCATTGCTTTGATACTCTGCTGATTCTAGATGACTAAGCAAGAGAATCATGTATTCTTTGATATCTTTTTTATACCTCAACCAGCTTTTTCCAGCCATGAGTGAATGAAATAAATAAGGGAATGCAGAATGATCTGGTTAATACCGCACAGAAGGCTTCTACAATTACATACATTGCGAAGTACTCTTGAAGCTATGCAAGAACACTTGCGGAGGTACTTTCTGATTTACATTAGAAAATATGGGGCTTTGGGACATTGTTCTGGAGATAGAGACAATGTGCTGGCAATTTGTGAAAAGAGTCATAGATAGAATAAATAAATACCTTTTGTAGAAAGAGATACCAAGGTAAAGTACAGACAAATAGTGCTGCTCGGATACCACTTTTCAAAATCCGTATTGGATCTGGATACCCAGATATCCCATCCGGGTCGGATATCTAAGTTCAAACTTTTCCAATCCGGATCCGAATCGGATATCCGACCCTAATATCCGGGGTATCTGGCCAGATTTGGATATCTAGATAGAAAAGTGGGCTTTAAATTGCTTTAAAAACGTTTTTTAGGGTAAATGAGGAATGTAGCATCTTTATTTTGTAAAAGGGAACACTAATAGATGATGCGGGGACTTTAAATCCCCCCCACAAAAAATGGCTGTCAATTAACATCAGGCCTAGGTTCCAGACAGCGGTCGTGCAGCCCACATTGTGTCCAAAGTCCAACCGCACAACTGGGACAAGGCAATTTTCAGCCCAGAAACCTCCAAAAAACTAAGCAGCAATTGTGTTTTGGGTTAAATATAGGTGGTATCAGCACAGCAGCATTGGCCAGGGCAATGCAGCAGCAGCAGGTGTAATGTCTACCAGGAGTATGATGGACATGGCACTTGGCATGTGGCACTTGGTACTTGGCACGTGGCACTTGGCACTAGGCACGTGGCACTAGGCACGTGGCACTTGGCACTTAGCATTTGGCACTTGGCACTTTGCATTTGGCACTTGGCATTTGGCACTTTGCATTTGGCACTTGCTCGTGCCACCTGACACGTGCAAAGTGCCATGTGCAAAGTGCAAAGTGCCACGTGCAAAGTGCCACGTGGAAAGTGCAAAGTCACGTGAAAAGTGCCAAATGCAAAGTGCAAAGTCACATGCAAAGTGCAAAGTGCCACATGCAAAGTCACGTGCAAAGTGCCACGTGCAAAGTGCAAAGTGTCACATGCAAAGTTCAAAGTGCCACGTGCAAAGTGCATTTGGCACTTTGCATTTGGCACTTGCTCGTGCCACCTGACACGTGCAAAGTGCCATGTGCAAAGTGCAAAGTGCCACGTGCAAAGTGCCACGTGGAAAGTGCAAAGTCACGTGAAAAGTGCCAAATGCAAAGTGCAAAGTCACATGCAAAGTGCAAAGTGCCACATGCAAAGTCACGTGCAAAGTGCCACGTGCAAAGTGCAAAGTGTCACATGCAAAGTTCAAAGTGCCACGTGCAAAGTGCAAAGTCACATGCAAAGTGCAAAATGCCACGTGCAAAGTGCAAAGTCACGTGCAAAGTGCAAAGTCACATGCAAAGTTCCACGTGCAAAGTGCAAAGTGTCATGTGCATAGTGCCACATGCAAAGTGCAAAGTGGCACGTCACTTGCAAAGTGCAAAGTGCCACGTGCAAAGTGCAAAGTGGCATGTGGCACTTTGCACTTTGGACTTGGCACTTTGTACTTTGCATGTGACACTTTGCACTTTGCACGTGGCACTTTGGAATTTTTGCACGTGACTGTGCACTGTGCACGTGGCACTTTACACTTTGCATGTGACACTTTGCACTTTGCACGTGGCACTTTGCCCTTTGCACGTGACTTTGCACTGTGCACGTGGCACTTTGCACTTTGCATGTGACTTTGCACTTTGTACGTGGCACTTTGAACTTTGCACGTGACTTTGCACATTGCACCTTGCACTTTGCATGTGACGTGGCACTTTGCACTTTGTACTTTGCACGTGGCACTTTGCCCTTTGCACGTGTCACTTTGCACGTGACTTGCACTTTGCACGTAGCACTTTGCGCGTGGCACTTTGCACTTTGCACGTGACTTTGCACTTTGCACGCGGCACTTTGAAATTTGCACTTGACTTTGCACATTGCACTTTGCATGTGGCACTTTGCATTTTGAACTTTGCACGTGGCTCTTTGCACTTTGCACGTGAATTTGCACTTTGCATGTGGCACTTTGCACGTTGCACTTTTTGCACTTTTTGCACTTTGCACTTTGTACTTTGCACGTGGCACTTTGCACTTTGCACGTGACGTGGCACTTTGCACTTTGCACGTGGCACTTTGCACTTTGCACATAACATGGCACTTTGCACTTTGCACTTTGCACGTGTTTGTGCGTGTTACTTTGCACGTGTTTGCACATGGCACTTTGCACGTTCAGCAAGCTAGGACGATCGGTCTCATCATGGCAGCCCTCCTTATTATACGGGGGGGCTGGCCAGTGTTCCTTTCTGTGATTGGGTGCCAGGGTTTAGGCTGGGAGCCCTCTGATTGGCTCAATGAGGTCAGGTGGGGCTGGCCAAGGTTCCCTTCTGTGATTGGTTGCTAGGGATTCTGCTGGGAGCCCTCTGATTGGCTCCAGGACGTCATCTCCTTAGTTAAAGTGTTTCGGATCCAGATATCTGCCTAATATCCGTGGATATCCGGGTTATGCACCCAACTATCCGCAGATAGCTATCAGGATTTGGGCCCAACTATCTGGAATCCGAATCCGGTCGGATAGCTGAAAAAAGGTCGGCTATCCGGGTTACCCGGAAATCCGGAATCCGGATAAGCAGCCTGCAGACAAATATGAAATTAACCTTCATTATTATTATTTAGTATTTATATAGCACCAACATCTTCCACAGCACTGTACAGAGGATATTGTCTTGTCATTTAACTGTCTCTCAGAGGGGCTCACAGTCTAATCTCTACCATAGTCCTATGTCTATGTATGTATTGTGTAGTGCATGTATCATAGTCTAGGGCCAATTTAGGGGGAAGCCAATTAACTTATCTGTATGTTCTTGGGATACTGGAGGAAACCGGAGTGCCTGTAGGAAACCCACACAGACACGGGGAGAACATAAAAACTCTGTGTAGATAGTGCCCTGGATTTGAACGGGGACCCAATGCTGTAAGGTGAAAGTGCTAAGCACTATGCCACTGTGCTGCTCAAGCTTTTTGATTAATTCACACAATGCACAGCAGTACAACACATAACATATGCAGGGGCATATGTATATAGGGGCATATGCATAAAAAAGCGGTGATATTGCGTGCAAACAATTCTACAGTATCGGTACGTATGCCAGTTGTGCAGGGTGCATTATGCACTATATATTCAATGCAAGTGTTACTAAGAATAATGTGTGTTGCACAAGTGGCATAATGCATGTTACCATCCCAAAAACAACCTCCACACAACCTTATGCTTACCTCCCCTAGAATCACCTCCACCCATTCACAAATACAGGAGGACTTGTCTTTTCAAAACAAACTTGTCTCTCTCCAAACATCTGAACATTTAGGCACACCCTTAAAATGCTTCTTTTCAGACAACATACAGTCTAACCTAGGGCATTCCACCCATGCTTCATTCTGAGTACAATACAAAAGAGCAGAGGACTCACACTATACAATAATACAATTATGGAATGTGCTATTGGACATACTGTAAGTATACATTTGTAAGAAAAAAGATATATAGATCATTTAAATATTGAACATATTTTAGATATATAATTAGTATAATTATAACTAATTATATAATTAGTTATTTAAAAAATTAAAAAGGAAACTAGGGTTTTGGACTAAGACAGGCTGAATATGATTAGAGGAATGGTGTAATAACAAAGTCAATAATTAACAGGCCACTATAAAAATTACAGTTTTAACTATTGCATACCAATCAATACAGGTGAATAATGTGTCACTTATAAATTGTTAAATTAATGAAAAATTATTTGATGACTAATCACTATAAAGTGCACTGTGCTCAGTAGAATTCAACATAACGATTGACAAATAAATAATTATTTGCACAGAAAGGCAGAGAAAAAAATGTTTGTGGAACCACATTGCACTAATCACAATCCAAGTAAAGAATAAGATAATAAAATGTGGGAGAAAAAGGCAGAAGTGAAAGACAACATATGCTTACCTAGTATATAAAGTGACCCAGAATGCCCAACAGAGCCCTCACCTAACATGTATCGACGGCAAAATCCCCACTTCTTCAAATTTGCATACAGTCTACATAACACCATGGATGAAAAACATAGTTATTGCCCCACCGTGTTTCCGCCTTTTCCTTTAAATTATAGTTTTGCAAGGACAAGGCTTTTTCCCTTTTGTGTTTTGTAAGATGCTGACCGTTTTATATCACTATTACTATTATATTGTCTATTTCTTCTGTAATATTACAAGCTGGCAGATTGCATTCCAGTGGATCTGTGGCCCACAGGGACAACAATGGGTAATTTGCATATTTCAGCAGTGATGCACTGGGAGACATCTCAGAGCTCACTCCAACCTGAAGTATTGCAAATACTTTCAGTTTTAACAAAGCAAAGTTTTGTTTTCTATTTCCTTTGCATTAGGTAGCAATGTCTGTGGATTTTTGTTGTATACTAATGTTTGTGTCTTCAAGTAGCCTTGTTATGTTTTTTTGTACTCTGTACAGCACCACAGATGATGATAGCACTATATACATCATCATTAATAAAGAAAAACAAAATACTAGGGACCTTCATTTTCTGATATGCAGAAAACCTATTATGGAAAGCAAATTGTGGTGCAGCATGATATCCCACAACATTCCTTTGTGCTGCTCCATTCAGCATCGCAATAGGCAGCACTGTGAGTAGCCTTTCAGTGCAGTACAATGCATTGTCACAAAATGAATGGACACTTAATTTTCTGGGATGTACTAGGTGCAATGGGTACCAAAGAAAAGTCATTGAGAGTCCCCTATTGGGAATTCCTCTAATGTAACTAAACTGAACACATTTGTTTAAATTATGTGGCATGTGGCCATGAAGCCACCTCTCAAATGTAACACATGTTTCAATGGGCTTGATTCACAAAGCAGTGCTAACCTAGTTAGCACGCCTAAAGACTTTTGGGCGTGATAAGCATTGCACCGCTTTGAGGGAGAAACTCGCATGCAAAGGTGCGTGCGAAACGTTGCATAGGGTTTAATGGCGTTGTGCGCGTAAACTTTGCGTGCGTGAAACTTTACACACGCAAAACTTTGCACGCGAGTTTATTTTATCACGCCTAAACTAAGTTTAGGCGTGATAATGGGCTTTAGCACCGCTTTGTTTGTTGCAGCTAAGCAGCATCCAGACAGTACTGACTTCCCTGCACGCATGCTGCTGCAAAGTGTTGCATGCGTTTGCAATGAGTGTTAAATCCATTTGCAATCCATTTGCGATTAGCCTGCAGTTTCCAATCAGAGTAGCAAAGGATTGGGTAATTAGCATTCAGCTGTGTTGGAATGTGCATGTCTCCTCTCATTGGTGGATGTCTAAATAAAGCCCAATCTACACAATACGAGTTTTTGTACAATTCGATTACGATTCTATTTACGATTCGATTAAATCTGACATGTCCGATTGGGATTTGATTCGATGCAATTCGATTTGCCAAAGCCTCTTCCTGCTTGATCACTTTGCCCATGATAGTAATCAGCTTATACCATAGCTGCATTGCTGGTTCAGTTTGTTACTTTGCAATGTATCTTTTTAATTGTGGCAGTGGCAAATAGCAGCATTACTCCAGCCTTGTCTTGTGGATGTAACAATAGTTGAGGTTGCTATTGTTAATGGTCCTTCTAGTCCTGCCTGTCTGGACTTCACTATCACTGTGGTTGCATGCAGCAGATCAGATGTTAATGGAATTTTTGACAAATCTGACAAGATTAGCTGCATGCTTCTTGCTGGTGTTTTTCAGCCAGGCAACGAGTATTGTTTAAAAGGAAGGCAGCCTCCATATTCTTCTCATGTCAGTTGTCCTTTAACTGTGACAAGTAGATTATATCACAAGCAAGGAATGCCAGTGTAAGGCACACAGTATTAGGAAGTTTCTAGTGGCTGGCTGGTAGTGATAGTTTTATTCTAGTGGCAAATAGTTTGTAATCAGTAGATTCTAGTGCCAGATAGTATTTTGGTGGCCGGTAAGTACGATTGAGCACCAAGTTGCAGTGGGTGCAAATAAGTTTTTGAATGCCAAGCTAAAAAGTTACTAAGGGACATTGGGAATAACCTGCAGTGGGTACTAAGTAATGTCAGATGCCTAGCTGCTGTGGATGTAAATTAGTATAAGGTGCCAAGATGAAGTGGGTGCTAAGCAATGTTGGTTGCACATTTTCACTAAAATCATTTTGCAACAAAAATGCTTTTTTAAATACAAGAAGAAAAAAAAACTTTAAAAAAATCACAAACGTATTACAAAATGATTTTCAAAGGAATTTTTGCTCTACAGTTGAGTTTTACATTAGGTGCTACATTTTACTGGGTGACAAGTTGCACTGGGAGTAAAGTTGCAGTGGATGGTAAGTAATACTGGTTGGCAAGTATGTGCTAAGATGTACTTAGTGCAAAGTGGATGCAGGCTCTTAAAATTCCCTGGTGGTAGTGGAGAAGTAGTCCTTGTTGACAGATGTAGAGCTAAGTTATAGAGTTTTGAAGAGTATGCCTCCTCCGATGACCATCCTCAGCTGCTGGGGTGGGGTATCCTCCTCCCTGCTAATAACCAATTAAGCAGTGCGTGTGTGTGTGTGTGTGTGTGTGTGTGTGTGTGTGTGTGTGTGTGTGTGTGTGTGTGTGTGTGTGTGTGTGTGTGTGTGTGTCGCTTACCGCCGCCGATCGTTAGATTTATAAATGGGAACAAAGTTCCTATTCATTAATCTCCCCTCTAGGCCATTGTGATCGCAGGCATCCAATAATGACTGTGTCACTTCCGTAGTTACATTGTAGCAACATATTACTTCCTATTGCGCACTTATTGTACGCAAATAGGAAGTACTGAGTGGGGACATCTTGTGGCCAAATAATAAAATTACACCTACAGACTTTGGGGAGTACCATTTTTTTTTTGTAATAAGTATGGCAAGAAGGCATATTATTATTAAAACTCTAGGATAAAAATTACAGATGGATGTAAAACTTAAAAAATGTACCTTTATTTCCAAATAAAATATTATCTTCATACATTATACTAGGGATATAATTTTAACCTATTTTGGTTCCTGGACGTAGTTTCTACGTCCAGGAACCATGCGCACTACCGCGCGCCCCAGCGGCCGATCGTGCGTGTGCACGCGCACTCCCGGCCGCGGATTCGGTAGCCAAGGAATCAATGTATCGGGCTACGGAGCCCGATCATTGATTACTCTCCCCCGCTGAAAAAGCGACAGCTTCTCTCGGAAGCTGAGCTTTTTCTGGCCGTCTTCTTCCTGATGCGTCACTCTAAGCGCGTACTACGCTTAGAGTGACGGCATGTAAACAAACTCATGGCCGCCATCTTGTGGCCAAAAAGTAATACTACACCTGAAAAAAACAAACAAACAGAATTAACACACATTTACATTATAAATCTATTGTTTACCTCCCACCCTCCCAAAAGTACTCAAATAAAATGTTTAGCCACCCTGGCGTTCTGATTAAATCGCCAGGGTGGCTGCGGGAGGGTTTTTTTTAAATAAAAAAAAAACTATTTCATGCAGCCAACTGAAAGTTGGCTGCATGAAAGCCCACTAGAGGGCGCTCCGGAGGCGATCTTCCGATCGCCTCCGGCGCCCATAATAAACAAGGAAGGCCGCAATGAGCGGCCTTCCTTGTTTTGCTTATATCGTCGCCATAGCGACGAGCGGAGTGACGTCATCGACGTCAGCCGACGTCCTGACGTCAGCCGCCTCCGATCCAGCCCTTAGCGCTGGCCGGAACTTTTTGTTCCGGCTGCGCAGGGCTCAGGCGGCTAGGGGGGCCCTCTTTCGCCGCTGCTCGCGGCGAATCGCCGCAGAGCGGCGGCGATCAGGCAGCACACGCGGCTGGCAAAGTGCCGGCTGCGTGTGCTGCTTTTTATTTCATCAAAATCGGCCCAGCAGGGCCTGAGCGGCAGCCGCTGGCGGTGTTGGACGAGCTGAGCTCGTCCAGACCGCTCAGCTGGTTAATATAAAAAAAAAACATTACAATAAAAAAAACATGTAAATATTTACCTAAGCGTCTAAACTTTTTAAATATCAATGTAAAGATGAAATATTTCTATATTTTTTTTATTTTAAACTTGTAAATAGTGATAGATGCAAAATGGAAAAAATGCACCTTTATTTCCAAATAAAATATTGTCGCCATACATTGTGATAGGGACATAATTTTAACGGTGTAATAACCGGGACATATGGACAAATACAATACGCGAGTTTTAATTATGGAGGCATGTATTATTTTAAAACTATAATGGCTGAAAACTGAGAAATAATGCATTTTTCCATTTTTTTCTTATTCTTCCTGTTAAAATGCATTTACAGTAAAGTGGCTCTTAGCAAAATGTACCCCCCAAAGAAAGCCTAATTGGTGGTGGAAAAAACAAGATATAGATCAGTGCATTGTGATAAGTAGTGATAAAGTTATAGGCTAATGAATGGGAGGTGAACATTTCTCACGTGAAAACGACGGAACCTGAATGGGTTAATGTTACAATAACAAATGGCCAAATAAAATGTATAGATTTTAATTATGGTAGCATGTATTCTTTTAAAACTATAATGGCAGAAAACTGAGAAATAATGATTTTTTTCCATTTTTTTCTTATTATCCCATTATAATGGACTGAGAATAAAATAATTCTTTGCATAATGTACCACCCAAAGAAAGCCTAATTGGTGGCGGAAAAAACAATGTATAGATCATTTTGTTGTGGTAAGTAGTGATAAAGTCATTAGGGAATAAAAGGGAGCGCTGAAATGTGAAAATTCCTCTTGTCCATAGGGTGAAAAATACCTGCAGGCTGAAATGGTTAAAGGAAATTGGCTTCTTATTACTTTAATACCTGTGCAAGGACTCTGGCATTTGGCCTTTCTGGGTGGTGGTACCTTGATCTTCCATGCTGATTCCCATAAGGATCCTCCTTCTTGACTTCAGCTCAGCGTTCAATACCATTAGCTCCAAAATACTTCAGGAGAACCTTGCTGCACTCGGGGTCCACCCCACACTACACCTGTGGATCACAGACTTCCTCACTAACAGATCCCAGGTCGTAAAGCTGGGCATCATCTCCTCTCAACCTCGGATTACAAATACAGGAGCACCATAAGGGTGCGTTATGTCGCGGTTCCTGTTCTCCCTGTACACGAATGCTTGCAGATCCACAGCGGACTCCGTCAACGTGATCAAATTCGCGGACGACACCACCATTGTCGGTCTCATCACTAAAAATGACGAGGAAGCGTACCGCCTTCAGGATGAGAGTATCTGCCACTGGTGTAGGGAGAACGGGCTGGTCCTAAACACGGCAAAAACTGTGGGGATGATTTTTGATTTTAGGAAGCACGCCAACGCCCCCCCCCCCCTCCAATCCATATTAAGGACAAAGAAGGTGAAAGAGTTCCCTGCGTCCGACTTCTGGGCACAACCATCTCCAACAACCTGAAGTGGAAGCCTGGAAGGCAAACACCTCCTACATCCAGAGGAAAGCCCAGCAGAGGTTATTCTTTCTCCGCCAACTGAAGAAGTTCGTCATGCCCCCGAAACTTCTGACCAGCTTCTACTGTGCTACAATTGCATCTGTCCTCTGCTCTTCCATCCTAGTCTGGTACGCCAGCTCCTCTGCCAGCGACAGACGCAAATTACAGAGAGTCATCAGATCAGCAGAGAGAATTATAGGAAAACCGCTACCCGCTCTGGACCTCCTCTACCATTCAAGGCTGAGCTCCAGGGCCCTGAGGATTGCAAAAGACCCCTCACACCCAGGCAACCATTTTTTCAGCCAGCTTCCTTTGGGCCGGAGGTATCGGACCATCTACACCAGGACCACTAGACACAGAAACAGCTTCTTCCCATCAGCTGTAAACTCACTAAACTCTCTCCACGCACCCCCACCACATCGGTTTTGCCGTCACACATATCGATAGCAGTGCCAAGCCCAGTGAATAACTTGAGTGTAACTATACAAAAATTGAGTGTTTTTTTTCTTGCATGTTTTTCTTTTGTTTTGTTTTGTTTTCTCTGTATGAAATGTCTAACATAGTGTTGATCCTTACTGATGTTTTTCTGTGTACCTATCCTACCTGTATCCTGTACGTGCCATGACCAATTCCGGGCACGACCCAGTCGTGCTTGGCGAAAATAAAGATTCTGATTCTGATAATCATAATTCTGCAGTGCCTGAAAGAAAGTGTCCTGTTGCCAGAGGCTCTGACATTCACATGGACACTTCTGTTTAAAGATACTCTGTAACCACAAAAAGATCCCCTGGGGGGTACTCACCTCGGGTGGGGGAAGCCTCCGGATCCTAATGAGGCTTCCCACGCCGTCCTGCGTCCCACGGGGGTCTCGCTGCAGCCCTCTGAACAGCCGGCGACAGGCCCGACTGTAAAATCAATATTTACCTTTGCTGGCTCCAGCGGGGGCGCTGTGGCTGCTTTCCTCTCCGAACTACACGGAAATACCCGATCTCCGTCGGGTCCGCTCTACTGCGCAGGCGCCGGAAACTTGCGTCTGTGCAGTAGAGCAGACCCGACGGCGATCGGGTATTTCCGTGTAGTTCGGAGCCGACAGCAGTCAGAGCGCCTGCGCAGGAGCCAGGAAGGTAAATATTACGTCACGGCTGCACGGAGGGCTGCAGCGAGACCCCCGTGGGACAGAGGACGGCGTGGGAAGCCTCATTAGGATCCGGAGGCTTCCCCCACCCGAGGTGAGTACCCCCCAGGGGATTTTTTGAGGTTACAGATCCTCTTTAACAACGGTATTCAGGATTTTGTTGCATTGCATTGAACAATAGCTTTTCATGGTTGCATTAATTTTCCCATATATCGTTTGTACATATTTTCTAAGGCTCTATTTTAGGGCAAAAATCCAATCTAGAAAGGAAGAATTACTTCAGAATAAGGACTTTAAAGGGCTTCACTGATTATGTAAGCATAATGACATATTTTCTAGGATATATTGAATCTAGAAAGGACAAAGTTAGATCATATAGATTGCAGATAAGATACTTGTAGCTTAACAGTAATTGTGAAAGTACGAAAACATTTACAGTTTCATCCTACCGGTTATATTGACTAAGGTTAAATACACACATTTCAGAGCACGTGCAGTCTACAATAAGGGCTCTCTCTCTGACACAAGGGACCTGGGTTCAAATCTCGGCTCTTCCTGTTCAGTAAGCTAGCACCTATTTGGCTAGGTGTCTTGGGCTAGATTTCCTGAGGCCTGGGACCCACTGCAAAGCCCTATCACAATCAATAGCGATTTGTGGTAGCACTTTGCAATCGATTTTGGGAGTGATTTCTCTGCTCCTATACAATACATTACAATGGAAATGCCCCCAAAATGCTGTATGTCCTGTGATTGCGATTTGCCTAACTGCAATTGCTCTAGTAGAATCTGTCCTATTCATTTACATTGGCAAAGCGTTTATGGAAAACGCTGGTGATTGAAAGTAGTCCCTAAACGCTCAAAAAAATGAGTAGGTCCCAGCCATGACACTGCTACAGCCTACTGAGCACGCCCTAGTGGCTACAGCTCTGGTGCTTTGAGTCCACCAGGAGAAAAGCACAATATAAATGTTATTTGTCTTGTACAATGCTTGAAATAAGAATTTTGAAAAAGGCCTCATTAATGATTCATGTTTTGTAAATCACTCTGCTACAATATGCCTGTTGTATGCATTACAGGGAAAACTGTAGGTACCGTAAAATTATAGAGCTGTTTGAATGAAATGGCTTTAGTTAAATTATGGGATGATATAACTTTTATGGAAAAGATTTATTGAGGTTAGGTATACATATGTTATTGTAAACATTAAAATCCCCCTCTCAAACCCCCTCCATTGCCATGGAATGTAGCTGAACTTACTTGTAAACCATGCAAGTTCAATGCCACTATCAGGTAGCCTAATGCTGGGATTGAACACACAAGGCAACTTCCCATTTAATGGACGAGTGATCTGATGGGAAGTTGTATCATGTTTACATGTTCAAACTGCTCCAAATCGATAAAGGGACCACTTTTCTGATTATAACTTTGCAAAATTGATCTCTTTATTGATCAGAAAGGTCAGAAATAATCCTCCGACTCCTGTCAATCGGACTGGAAGTTGCATTATATGTTCCCTGCATTACACAGCGAATAGACATCTAATGACAAGTTGGACTGTTTCAGAAACCAGTGATTGACTAATCAGATGCAGGGCCGGATTTCTGGAAAGGCCAGAAGGGCCACGGCCTAGGGCGATAAAATCAGACAAGATAAGAAGGGCGGCATGACTTGGAGAGAGAAGAGGTCATATGTCAAAGTAAATCATCTCTTCTGGTCCCGCAGCGCAGCCAGGCAGCGCCCTGCTCTGCTGAATTCCAGAGTTCCCCAATGCCTGCTTCTCTCTATCTCACATTTCCTGATGTGTTATAACAATCAGGATCAATCATAACCGTCACCATTCCTCTGTATGATAGACATACAGATGAAGATGATGTGAGAAATGCCAGAGATTTACATTACAAAGCAGATAGAACTAAGTTACGCTGAGTTTTAATGCAGGCATTCCCAAACATCAGTGAGGTCTGCTAGTTTCTTCACCTCTTTTACAGCTTTGACACTGACCCAGCAGTTGTAAATTACTTTAACTATCGTATATTCCGGCGTATAAAACGACTGGGCGTATAAGACGACCCCTCAACTTTTCCAGTTAAAATATAGAGTTTGGGATATACTCGCTGTATAAGACTACCCCTCTTCCAACGCACACAAAATAAAAATAAAAATAAAAAGAATCATGTACTGGTGCTGTGTATGAACAGATACTGGTGCTGTACTGTATCTGTTACCCGGTATATAACAGTATATAGTCAATTGCCTTGTTGCATTGGTCAACTCTCCTTAAGTAGAATGGTCAGCTCTCCTTGCCTACCTGTTTATCAGAGCGGTATGGAAGAACAGATTGCGCTCCCTCAGCAGGGAGATCTGAGAGAGGGTAACAGGATAGGGCGTATCACCCGGCATCAATGACACCCGATGTATAAGACGAACCCCAACTTTTCAGAAGATTTTCAAGGGTTAAAAAGTAGTCTTATACGCAGGAATATACAGTAATCCTAATGTATGACTCTCTCTTTTTTTTCCCTAGCTAGCAGTGATCTGATTCAGTTAACTCTTTCCTGGCTCATTTCTGTCCTTCATCTCCTACCATCTATGAGAACTGCTTGCTTCCCTTTCATTGCTAAACTGTGGTTAAAGGACACCTGAGCTGTTACTACTTCAATGCTAGTGTGTATGGTTTGGCATCCTTCTGCTTTCCTGTAGCAGTAGAGCATTGTACCATCTTAGCCATCAGCGAAAGCAGAAAGTTTTGAATCAGGATGATACAATTTAATTGCTTAAAAGAAAAAGAGAAAGCTTTCTGCTAATAAGCCTTCTTCAGACTTTGTTCCTGTATACTGTCTATATGTTAGAGCACACCACCATATGTACATTCAACATAGATGCTTAGAATTTTCAGCAATTATACATAAATGTCATTCAGATGCTTTAAAGTGGAGCTGAACTCTTACACATGACAGAAGGAAAACAGAGAAATGTACCATGTATGTATTTAGAGAGCCTGTCTAATTCCCCCCTCCTCTGTGTCTAATCACAAATTGTAATTTATCTCTACAATGTGTCACCTGACTGCCACAACATCTAAGCTCATTTTAAAGCATAGGATGTTAAAAATATGTCTGCTTCCATAAAAGCAGGAAGTAGACACACTGCAGATTTATTGCAGTATATGTATCAGCTGTAACAAAGAAATGTTTTTATTTAAAGGTTATGTTGTTGCGTATCTTTTAGAGCAGAGAGAAAGTTCTGAGTTCAAGTCCACTCCAATTACAACAGAACATCCAAAGTGGGTCTTGACAGGATGTTTGCTACTTACCTGTTCTCTGTTTTGGATGGGCTTCTCTCAATTGCACTGCCCTGCCACCTGTTTGTGGCTCCGACTGCAGCCAGTCGCACAGAGGACAAAGAAGCAGAGCATGCTCTGGCCACTCGCGCTCCCTGTAATTTCTCGCTCCTGCCCATGGCCGGTACAGTGTTATGCATTCTTGACAAGTACTGGTCATACATCAGCGTCATTTCTCAAGTATGCATGCCCAGAACACTATTGGCTGCAGTGCACATTCGGGCAGGAGTGCAAATTACAGGAATTATTTGTTGACTGGGGGGCAGAGCAGCACAACTGAAATCAGCCCATTCAAACCAATTATCGCTAGTCAAAGTGTTGGACAAAATATTTTTTTTTTTGGGGGGGGGGGGGGGGGGCAGGGGTTGGGGGGGGGGGGGGCGCTCGGTGACAGCAGGCCTAGGGCACTGGAAAGTACAAATCCGGCCCTGATCAGATGGCCTGATCAATGAGCCCACTACTAGTGGCTTAGATGCCTTCGATACCATAAATATCCTCAGGTCTGTTACACATACAGAAACATTTGTTGAAGATGACAACAACTGTCAGTAGTTTTCACACACATACCAATAGTCATACAGCCATGTGTTTCAAGAGACATTGGTAAATGCCTAAGCAAGAACAAAAAAAACAACAACACATAGTATACCATGGAAAGTGGTAACAGATGTAAGCAGCCTGTAGTACAATGTACAGTAATTGCCAAATGTTCACAATCAAGAATACAATTTGTAGGAGCTCTGCTATGGGGATCGGTGCAAATGTCAGAGCACACATAACAAAGATACTTGGCATGCTAAACTATAGAGATTATAGACATACTAAGAAACATGGGAATGAACAAATTGGAATGAATAAATGGTACATGTAAATATTCACAACAGTGCAAATAGAACAAGACTGGGGGATATGCCCAATATGATTCTCCTACCAAAGAAGGGGGGAAGGGTTCGGCAGCTCAGAGCACCCAAATGAAAAAGCTAAGAAGGTACAATATCCTACAACACAGGTGATCTAATGAAGTTGAGTGTACATAGAGGTGATCCAGTAGGTCCAGGTATGTTCAAATTTGGCAGGGGCTCCTCTGTGTTTGTAAATGGCTTTTCTGAAGGGCAAAACAGCTTTCACTGCCCTGATCCAGTCAGAGCAGGAAGGTATAGTGGCCAGAATACAGTGCTTAGTAAGCTGTTTGCATGCTTTATGAAGAACTTCAATCACCAATGGCTTCTTATATTTATCCAATGGAATACCTGGAAATATATGTAACAAACAAGTTTTTGCATTGCATGTAACCGGGCACCCTTTATAATCATTAAGAAATGTGACAACTTGTGTCCAGTATGTATTAACCACTATACAGGACCACATCATATGGAGAAAGGTGCCCTTATCCAGGCCCAGATTTACATCACAGAGTCCTATAGGCACAGATGTACTGGCACTCCAAACTTTGCCCTGCAGGAACCCACAAACCCCTGCTGAACCTCACCGCAAGTGTGCTGGCTGTCCCTGCTGTCACTTCTCACTTGCCCGTCGTAGGTAGCTACAGATGTGGTGTCCCTCAGCATTAGGTAGCCAGAGGTACCCTTAGTATTAAGTAGCCCCAACTGAAGAAGGATCTTGTCAGTGGAATGCCAAGAGCCATGTGACTAAACTCTCATTTACCCTCCACTCAGAGCACAGCATAGGGAAGGAGGGAGGCGCTAGAGGAGGGAAGTGAGTCACCCCTCCATCACCAGGTGCCTGTAGGCATGTGCCTACAGTGCCGTATGGTAAATCCGGCCCTGCCCTTATCCAAGTGACACTTGGGACACAGATCATATCTATCCGGCTTAATTTTTGCCATATGAACAGTGTTAAGAAAGGCTCTATGGAGCACAAAGAGATAGGTTAGGCAGTCAGGTAAGTGGGGTGAAACCCTGGGAACACTGTCTAGTGTCTTAGGTATCTGCCCAATCTTCATCGGATATGTCCGCAAGCTCGCGCACCCAAAATGCACACTTTTGCAACAACAAGTTCTTAGTAAGCTGCAGTACTCTACACACATTACAGTACCACTGCTTATTGCACACTTACCTTGAACCGGTGTGTTATGACTAAGCGCCATTCATTGGGGTGTGTGCATTAAATTGCGTTAACCAGCCGGGCGGTATGGACGAGCTCAGCTCGTCCATTACCGCCGGAGGCTGCCGCTCAGGCCCTGCTGGGCCGATTTCCCCGAAATAAAAAGGAGCACACGCAGCCGGCACTTTGCCAGCCGCGTGTGCTACCTGATCACCGCCGCAGCGCCGCGATCCGCCACGTGCAGCAGGGAAAAAGGGTCCCCCCAGCCGCCCAAGCCCAGCATAGCCGGAACAAACAGTTCCGGCCAGCGCTAAGGGCTGGATCGGAGGCGGCTGACGTCAGGACGTCGGCTGACGTCCATGACGTCACTCCGCTCGTCGCCATAGCGACGAGGTAAGCAAAACAAGGAAGGCCGCTCAGTGCGGTCTTCCTTGTTAATTCTGATCGCCGGAGGCGATCAGAATGATGCGTCCGGAGCACCCTCTAGTGGGCTGTCATGGAATAGTTTTTTTTAAATTAAAAAACAAACCCTCCCGCAGACGCCCTGGTGATCTTAATAGAACGCCAGGGTGGTTAAGCAGAAATATGTACTTAAAGATTTTTGCACGATGAGTAGAGTATAATGCATTGCATGTAATGTATTGCATTCTGCTCCATTCATTGTGCGGTAATATTTTTCACATGTGTTGCATACACACCCTTATCTACTGTGGCTGGCTGCACTACTTTGCTCAGTGACCATAGCTGAAAGAGCACCTCCAGGCTGATGTACAAAACCTACAGCCTTGCTCTAAGAAAAAGTTATATTTACCTGCAGTGTGATGTCCCGTGAAGCTGTCCCAAAGACCCCGCATTGCTCCACTTCGGGCACCTGGCTCCACCTCCCCTCTCTCCCCAGTAAAAAGCACCAAGCTATTTATTGCAGTAAATAGCTTGGTGCTTTTCACCGGGGAGAGAGTGGAGGTGTGGCTAGGCGCCAGAAGTAGAGTGATGCGAGGTCTTTAGGACGGCTTTTGCGAGGGCCCACTGCGCATACAGGGCCCTGGCTGCACATGTCCTCAATCGTCCTATCATCAGGAGAGTTCTGCACATGAACAGAAGAGATTTCCTATATTGCACATGCGCAGAGCACTCCCGTCCATGGGAGTGCAATCAGGAGGGGCGCGGACCAGGGCTGCGCAGCCAAAAAGAAAGTGGAGCGCTGCGGGGGAGCGGAGGATGGTTAAGTGATGGCGCTGGCACAGGGTGTCTGCAGCCAGGGGGCTGGTAGATGCCCCAGGTAAGTGAAACTCATTTTTAACAGTTCAATTTAGGTTCCTTTTAATTAACTTAACAGTTGTCTGTTTAGTTATTATATGCCTGTTGCAAACCTTGTTCTGTGTTTGTTAACTCCTAGTGTTAGTAATGACATTAAGAAATGCAAACATTTATAGTGGAACTGCAGACAAAAAAAATCTCTAGAATCTCTGCTAGGCTTTAATGTTGTTTGTGTCCCTGGGATATTTACATTTTACCCTTAAAAGCCCAAGGCTGTATTAAAACATTTAATTCTACCCTGAATTTCCCAATGTGTTTGTAAAAGCCATGTGTACCTTTCATCGTCCTTTGGAGCCTGAAACAATAATACTTAAAACATTCCACTGCTCTTTTATATAACCCTTCTAAATTCTTTTGCACACTGGCCAAGGGAAGGGAGATAAAAAAAATCTGCTTAGTTGTAGCTGTTGTTATGACTAGACAGAGTTAATAATTAAGCAGCAGAGAGAAGAAGTGGAAGTAGTGAGATGATCAGCTCCACTGGTTTCAATCTAGGCCAGTGATGGCTAACTTTGGCACTCCAGCTGTGATAAAACTACAAATCCCATCATGCCTCTGCCTCCCCGAGTTATGCTTAGAGCTGTCAGAGCATTGCAATGCCTCATGGGACTTGTAGTTCTACCACAGCTGGAGTGCCAAGCCATCACTGATCTAGGCCAAGTCACTATCTGTATGGGATCTGTATATTCTGACGTTGGGGCACTTTTTTTCTGGCCACTCTGGGTTTCCCCCATGTACAAAACACAGTTACCAGGGATGATCGTAATCAGCTAATTTTGATTCTGTGAAATGTTATGTACATTTTCACAAATATCCCTACCGTGTTTCCCCGAAAATAAGACAGTATATTATATTAATTTTTGCTCAAAAACATGTGCTAGGGCTTATTTTCAGGGGATGTCTTATTTTTGGGGAAACACAATAAGGAAGAACACATGGCTATTAGGAAAATGTAACAGTAGTATTTGTGCAGAATATGTGCATCTCACTTTACATTTACGCATAAAAGACAAATGATGCAAGGCAATGGAAAAGTCCCTGTACTGTTTGCTGAGGTTAATTTCTACTCCCAGAATCACACTTTGATCTAACTCAAATCTAATGATTAAGGAGAGGACAGCCACATGCTTAATATTCCTGCCACTGCTGTCTTGTATGAGCCAAAAGCTGTGGAGAAGAGAGAGTGAGAGGACAGCTAGCACAGCTAAAGAGAGAGCACAAGCACACATCTTTCTCCATACTAACTCTGCTGAGCCTACTGTAGCAAAGTGGTGCTGGTAGAAACTCCCTCCACACAGTCTACTTCTTCTTCTGAGCAAATAAAACAGATAACAGCAGCCAGCACATACATTATTATTATCATTATTGACTTATATAGTGGCAGCATCCTCCGCAGCGCTGTACAATAGCATACAGGGTATAACAGTACAAAGCATACAGTACAAACAGTTGATACAAGAGGGTATAACAGCTAAAACAGTGAACAAATTAACAACATATTTTACACAGAGGTGGGAGGTATGTACACCCATTACACAGCATTGAAAGCGAAGAGAGCCCTTGCCAAAAGGCCTTACAGTCTAAACATTTAAGGTATAGGACAGTAGGTAAAGGGAAGATGTGTATGGGGTAGTATAAATGGTGGGTAGTGGGCGGTGTCCTAGGTAGGACAGTATTCTTGCTCACCAGAGGGGCTTGCAGAGGGGAGAGAGCAACAGAAGTACTGGTAGATTGAGGAGACAGCCGAGGCTGACATTGAGCAGGGATGAGTCATCCACTCACTGCTTCCTGGCTGCCTTTTCCTACTGCATCGCTGTGTCCCTGCCTCTTTTCCTCTGTGCTGATAGGTCTTATTTTAGGGGGATGTCTTTTATTTCGAGCATGTTCGAAATATAAGATAGAGATTACTTTCAGGGGATGTCTTAGCTGAGAGGAAACACGGTATAGGTCAATACAAAATGTTAATTTAGTTGATGTTGTATAATCATTTGTAATTTTACATTTTTGCGTAATTTTCTGATGACTTTGATGGTGAAAAGCAAGATCTCCATACATGCTCTTGTCACCAAAATCGCTACATATGTTAAAAAGAATAGTGGGTACAAATAAAAAAAATAATAAAAATAACATCATTTTTCAAAAAGACCTTTTTTTTTTTTTGAGAAAATCAATTTTAAAAATGCTAAGAAAAATGGTTAGAAAGGTATTTTTCTTCTTAAAAACCACAACGACTTTTTGTAGCAATTTTGGTAACAATAGCATGTATGGGCCTGTACACACTGCTGCGCTTGCGCTGCGCTTTTCAAATTGCATGCGCTTTTTAGCAAGGTCTTTTGAAAAATAATGAAAATCGTGAAGACCTGTACACACTGGTGCGATGCGCTTTTCCTATTCTCATGAAGGCTTGCGATTTAAAAACCGCATGCAATTTTAAAAGCGCAGCAGTGTGTACAGGCCCTCAGGAGGCTTTGCTATTAACCACTAAATTCGCCACAAAATTATGCAAAAAATTAAGCAAAGTTACAAATAATTACACTTACATAAGAAATTAATTACAATTTCCCTTGAAATTTCGCATTAGATTAGATTACAATGCGTAATTTATATGTGTAATTATGCATAGGCATAATTTCTGCTCATCACTAATCAGTTACATTTTGGGCATGTGATATTACCCCCTCTGCTCCCACCTCTGCTAGCCTAACACTAATCTCCTGCCCTCCGCTCCTTTGTAGCCAAACTCATTATCATTCATTATACTGTACCCGCAATTTGCAGCTGAACTCATTACCATTCCGTGCACCTGGATATATCATAGCCAAGAGCCCAGGTCCAAGTAACACCTTGGCACACCATAGCTACAAATTTGCATTGCGGTCTATGGTGGTGCTGACTGAGTTTTACCAGCTGCCACTCACACCCAAATGATCTGTTTCACCAAAAAATATACAGGTAAATTAGTTGGCTCCACTGTTCCCAGAGTGCCACCATAGGCCGTAATAGTAATTATGGCTATGGCAGCCCTCCGTGAGTGGATTGGGAGCTGTCAAAAAATGGAACACAAATTACTTTAAAAACACTGTAATTCGTCTGCCAGCAATAGCTGGAAGCTGAACTAGGTATTACCCCCACTATCCATGGCGACCTGGAGGGTTAATCGTAATTAACGCTGCCGGGACTTGTGCAGGAGCAGGGTAAGCCTGGTAATGGCTTTACCCTGCTCTCAAATGTCCTGGTGGCAGTTTCATAGGTATGCCTATGACTCCGGTAGAGAGAAGATTGAGGGCACATTTGAGGAACCTTTAGTGTCAAGACTATACTCTGTGAGAAAGATGTCAGTACTATATAAATACTTAATAAATAAATGAATAAAAAAAATACATTTAGACAATAAACAGAGAGCTTCTCTGTCCAGTAAAATTGCAATGTCAACTAAACAGGAAGAGAAAATGCAGGACCTAACCAGCTAGGAAATTATTTATTACTAAAAGTATATTACTAAAAGTATAAATGTAATACATAAACTTTGGTATATTGCTAATGCATGCAAATGTATTATCATATGTAAGAGAGAGAGCGAGAGAGAGAGAGAGAGAGAGAGAGAGAGAGAGAAACATGAAACCCTAAACTAGTTTTTTCAACAATAATGCACATTGATCTTTCTTCCATTCCTAGGTGACAACTGTTTGAGGGCTGGTCCTGTAAAATAAATGGAAGTGCACAAGTCTGTTCTTCATGTTTGAAGCCACCAACCAACAAGCCATAAAGTAAACTCAGTCCTCCTATCATAGTCCCCACATTGGACCAACAACATGGGGATTTTTGCTCTCAGAAAAGCATGTCCAGAATGCAGATTTAACACACAGTAAATTATATTCAGCATTATTCTACAGAGTTAACCATCTATTCAACCTTTTAGCAAGTGTTTCTATATAGAAAATAACTTCTATATTATATTAACCCTTTAAAAAATCAGTAAATTATCTGAGCAATGTTAACGGATACCAGAGCTGAAGGACTCTGGTTAATCCAGCATATGATATGGGTAGGTAGGTATAAGTAGAAACTTACCGTGCTTTCTGTTCCTGTCCATCATGCGTTCTCCTGCACAAATTCTGGTTCAACTCCTCGACCCAGATGACTCAGGTCCGGACACACTGCGCCGCCCTTTCTACTCCCCTGTGCCCGCGCTTGGTGTGTAACACACAGGCGCGCTCACAACCCCTGCTCCTGCGTTTTGGCATGCACCCTCCACTGCAGTACATACTGTGGAGACGCGCTGGTCGGGATGCAGGAGCAGGGGGTGCGAGCATGACTGTCTGTTACATCACTGAGCTTGGGCACAGGAAAGCAGAAAGGACATACTGTGACCAGGGTCGGCGAGCTGAATGGGTATTCGTGCAGGAGAATGACGAGTGACGGAGAGGAATGGATGGCGCGGTAAGTATCTACTTATACTTTCCTACCCATAGTACTGTATATGCTGGATTAACCAGAGTCCTTCGGGTCTCTGGTTAGGGATGGCCCTGATTAGGAGAACTCATGGAGAAGCATCTGATCAGTTTGATCAGCTGATAGATTTGTAAGGTCCTGATTTGCAGTGATGCCTTCCTGGTTTAACACATGATCAGGACCAGCAAATCAGAACCTTAGAAATTTATCAGCTGATCAAACTGATCACATGCTTCTCCATGAGTTCTCCTAAGCAGGGCCACCCCTATCTCTGGTATCCTTTAAGAGCTATATATGGTGATGCAGTGACCTATATTACAAAACATGATGATGATGATTGATTGTTTTTTTTTTTTATTATTATTCTAGAATGACTAACACGTAAATATAATTGATGCGTTTAAGAGAAATTAGAAATAATAGAAACAAGGGTTTATATTTTAGAATAAGCTCTTCTAAAGTTAAATATAAATTAATTGTAATGGATTGCGGAGACACCGCCGCGCGGTCTGACAGTGGGGCGGCTGAATCCACGTTCAGACCAGCGGTTTCTCCGCAGAGGCATGCGTCTGGTTTGTCTGAGCCTAGTAGTGCACACAGATGGAGAGCTACGCGTGCGTGCGCTAACAGACAGGCCCTTTATGCCAATAGGAGAGGGATTAGCTGATCAGGACGATCAGCTGATCCCAGCGCAGTAGGTGATTGGTTGAATGGGACTGGGCGGCGCTGAGGAGCGCTCTGCTATGTATACTTCTCGTCTGTCAGTGGCTGGTTGTCTGCCGTTGCGAATGCTTATGTGTTAGCACTCAGACCATAGTCAGATCCTTCAGTGTGTTAGAACCAGGTGGACCTGGGAATTCACACTTAGCCAGATTACTGTGTTATTACTGTGTTATACTTTAGACCAGTTCCAGGGTGTAGAGACCACGGACCTCACACCCAAGATTAGGGATACTGTGTCATTGCTGTGTTATACATTAGACCAGTTCCAGGGTGTAGAGACCACGGACCTCACACCCAAGATTAGGGATACTGTGTCATTGATGTGTTATTCTGTAGATCAGTCCCTGAGTGTTGAGACCACGGACCTCACACTCTAGACTAGGCCTCTGCTTGATATCTGTTATGACCTATTGCCTTCTTGACTCTGCTCCTGCTCTCTGATTCGGTACCTTTGCATATATGATTACCTGTTGCCAACCCTGCCTGTCCCTGGTTACCGAATTAGCCTTCTGTCTCTGTACTTTATCTGCTCGTGTGTTGCCGACCCGGCCTGACCGACCATTCTACCTGTGACCCCCCCCGGAGGGGGGTCCAGTAGCTGCAGGGACTCCCTGTCTCTTAGAGGGACCTCCCTGCAATCCAGTCAGGGACTCAATCTCATAGGAGTCCTTTGACTGCAGTAGAGTCTGATTCACAGCTGTTCAGGGAATTACTGACTCTCTGTGTATCTCCAACCTACCAGGAGATACTCATTATACGGTCTAGGGTCACCTGCTCCTCAGGTGATCCAGGCTCATATACTGTTGCACCAAACACTTACACTTGTCAGGTGTCCAGAAGTTAGTTATACTTGTATTATTGGTGATTCTGCAGATCATCAATAATCAGGTATAAATCTGTATTCTTGGTGATACTGCAGATCACCAATAATCAGATTCTCTCTGTGTGCTGACACCGATCGTTACATTAATTTCCTACAACGCAATCTAATAAACTAATTCAAATTTGAAGAGAGATGCCATCAGTAAAGCTGTGCCTCTTTTAATTAATTTTATTACACATGTTTGGAATATTTCATTCTTCATAAGGTCTGTGAACCATGCTGTTTGCCATACTCAAGGTGAGCTGACAGATGTGGTAACAGCGGTAATTTCAGAGGTGTCTCCACTGGTGGGATTCTCTGTCATGCAAAATGAATTGGTAATTTAATTCGGCGTGAAGAATATTATAAGACAAATGAAGAAAATATTCCTTAAGTTTTCTTTATATTGTTCATTAGATTGTTCGACAAATACTGTGTTCAATGCAAAGGGAAACTACAGGGAAATGTTTAATTGGTTCACACTGTAAGTCAGTTGTAAGTAGGAAAGTTTTAAATTTAGATTTTCAAAATATGTTTTTTTATGATATGTTTAAGTTGTGTTTTTTTATGCAGCAGTGAGTTTGCCAGTCAAACAAATTAGGCTTACTAGGTTTTGCAGTATTAAAGTGAACCTGCAACAAAAAGCTCCTCAGGTTCCATACTTACCTGGGGCTTCGTTAAACCCCCTAAGGCCTCTCATCCCTCGCTGTCTCCCCGGAAGCCTCCGGTCCCCGGAAAATAAGCCTGAAAGCCCGGAATGAAATGTTTAATTAAAGTTTTCAATTTTACATAGCGTAGCCTGCATCAAGCTTCTTATCACTACAGCTAAGTATTAGCTAAACAGAACATATTAGCTGAGAAACAATTGTATTTAAACAGTAAAACCATGCTTCATTATCACAAGTACTATATTTTTTGGACTATAAGACTCAATTTTTCTCCCTCAAAGTGTGTGTGGGGGAGTCTTTGCATTTTATAGTCCAAATTGCACGGAGTTGCTGACTTGCGAATGCCTGCCAATACAAACCTCCAACCAGCCGCAATGTCAGGACTCCCTGTACTGTGCCCATGAACACAGGGGGATAAACGGAGGATACAGAGGGACACAAAGGGGCATAGAGGAGGACACAAGGTAGAAACAAAGGGGCATAGAGGAGGATACAAGGAGCGCAGAGGCAGACACATGGGGGACACAGGAGCACACAAGGGGGAGAGATGAGGACACAGGGAGACACAAAAAGTACAAGCGGGCATGAGGTACAAAGGAGGCATAATTCACAAGATGTCCCTTCACTATGGGTGCACCAGGTTTAGTATATACACTGTAGTATATATATATATATATATATATATATATATATATATATATATTATTTTTTTTTCCCTGGTTTTTGACCTCTAAACCTAGGTGTATCTTATGGTCAGGAGTGTCTTATAGTCCGAAAAATACGGTATACCTTGTATTTATAAATAGTCATTGCAAAAGATTCATGGATTAATATGGCTCTATGGGGTGGGACTTATAACACCCAGAGTTACAGATTGCCCAACAAGCTTGTGGTGAACCAGAACTCCTAGGAGTATGAAAGATGCACAAAAGACAGAAAGTAAAATATTACCACTGACTACTCTTTACTGACTCTAAGTTATACACAAAGCATCCCTATTTTAATCCATGCCATGCACTGATAAGGATCAACCAATCTGAAACAGTCTACATGCATGTTGGATTAGTGTAGTTCTGTAAAATTAACCAGCTGACACATAATTGCATTCCAGAGGATCTGGAGGTGTGTTTAGCTATCAAGGACAACAAAGGGAGGAGTTGCATATTCAGCAGTGATGCATTGTGGGACACCTCAGGTGCTCACTCTAACCTGAATAATAACAAATACTTTCTGTTTTAAGAAGGGAACATTCTGTTGTACATACATAGCATTTAAGTAAGGACATTTAGACCCCATTCAGGGCGTACGTACAAAAAGGGCACCCGGACAAAAAGGGCGCGGGGTGTAAACTCTAAATAATAATTAATCATTAATAGGGTTTATAAAAATAGTGTGCTATATTTCGTTTACAAATAATGTTTAACAAAATTATAAATCATTAAATAATGTTTATGAAATCGGAAATTGTGAAAACGTTAATCTTCCCTGTTTCTAAAGTTAAACTTATAATTACGTTTATTAAAAAAACAATAATATATGTTTAATTGTTATAATTCTTTATTATTGTGAATAACCTTCATTTACGGTTTGTTCTTATAATAAAATCTGAAAATATTCTTTATAACGATGATATAAATATAACTACGTTCGTAATAAGTGTTGTAAAACATTAGTAATTATTACTAAAATTTTACTAAAACTATACCTAAGCCTACTCTTACACAGAACCCTCCCTGTACCTATCCCTAACCCCTAGACCCCCCTGTTGGTGCCTAAACCTAAGACCCCCCTGTTGGTGCCTAAACCTAAGACCCCCCCTGTTGGTGCCTAAGTAACCCTCCCTGTACCTACCCCTAACCCCTAGACCCCCCTGTTGGTGCCTAAACCTAAGACCCCCCTTTTGGTGCCTAAACCTAAGACCCCCCTGTTGGTGCCTAAACCTAAGACCCCCCTGTTGGTGCCTAAACCTAAGACCCCCCTGTTGGTGCCTAAACCTAAGACCCCCCTGTTGGTGCCTAAACCTAAGACCCCCCTGTTGGTGCCTAAACCTAAGACCCCCCCTGTTGGTGCCTAAGTAACCCTCCCTGTACCTACCCCTAACCCCTAGACCCCCCTGTTGGTGCCTAAACCTAAGACCCCCCTGTTGGTGCCTAAACCTAAGACCCCCCTGTTGGTGCCTAAACCTAAGACCCCCCTGTTGGTGCCTAAACCTAAGACCCCCCTGGTGGTGCCTAAACCTAAGACCCCCCTTTATTATGTGGATAATAATGTTTTACTAATTGTGGATGCAAAAAATATTTTGCAATTTACGTTACGTACTGATCGCTTTATTTTGTGAATAATAATGTTATACAAACAGTAAGGGATAAAACTTTAAATAATGTTTTAATTAGTTAAATAAGATTAATATGTTTAGTATTTTTATAAACGTTATTCGGCACGGGTGCATTTTATAAACGTAAATCACCACAAGCACACTTATAAATCATTAAAAATCTCCTTGCGCCGTTTGTAAACGTTATTTATGTCCTGCGCCCTTTTTTCTTGCTCGGCGCCCATTAAACGTTATTTATTATGAGAGTGAATGGCGGCGCCCTTTTTGTCCACTAGCAGCCTGCGCCCTTTTTTCCCGCTTTTACACACTCCTAGGAGTTCTGGTTCACACTGAGCTTGCTGAGCAATCTGTAATATTGTTTAGGAAAGTGGTGTGTGTGTGCAGGTGCATGTGTGTTGTTTTATGATAGCCTTACCTATTTTTATTCATACCACAACACAGCTACAGCTCTTTGTAAGTGCAATGCTGCTCCTATACCCAGCTTCTCTACAATTCTCTCATTTTGTTGTTCCATCAAAAGATAGACCACAATTTAGTTTTAAGCAGATTCTGAATCAAAGCAGGGATTCTAACCAAATGGAAATCACTTTAATATCCATATGTTGATTTACTTTTTACATTTTCTCATTTTTTACTAAACAATTAGTGATTAGGCTATTTAAAAAAAAAGTTATCGTTTAATTTAATTTTATTTAATTTTTAAGAGATAAAAATGATTTTGAAAAACCTGGAAGCTGTAAAATTACATTTTGACAGGGAAGAGATTTTCACAAATATGCATAACAAAAAATATATATTTTTTCATAAAAATAAGAATTTTACAAACAATATTTTGCATTTCAAAATAAAAAAACACCCATATTTATGAAAATGGGATATACGGTACTATTTGTTTTTTATTAAGTGTATATTTATTTATTTATATACTATTGTATTTATTTAAGTTTTCATCTTTATTAAAATAGTACATTTCCACAAAAATACCAGCAATAAGAGAATGTTTTTTGTTTTGTTTTTTGTACAATGCCCTAAGGTAAATTTGTGATGAAAATCTTCTAAATAGAAGAAACAAAATCTGCTGTCAGTGCCACAGGCTGGGATCATGCTTAAACAGCACAGCTGTAAGTATTGACCACTATCAGCCTTTTCCCAGTTGTAATGGATGCAAAAATAAAACAATGGTTTGTAGGGTCATAGCTCCCTGAGTCGCAGGAAATCTGAAGCTACAGTCTCAGTGGGAGCCAGAGATTGCTTTCCTGCTGTTATTATGACAGTTTTAACAGGAACCTGTTGTGAGTGGAATACCAGTGCTGCCATTCCCAACAGGCTTTTAAAAAGTGCTTGTTTTCCAGTTGACATGCCGATTCCAGCTTAAAGCAAAACTGTACTTAAATACATAAGTGCCCTTAAAGGGCATCAGAAACTACTTTTGACTTTCTACTTAGGACGTCTAGATACAAAAATACAGTAACTGCTGTCTTGTGCCACTCCCAAAACATGCTGACAATTGTACAAAAACTGGGATGTCATCTTGTGTCAACCTAATACAATTTTTTTTAGGATTTGGAGCTCTGCCATTGTATGGCTGTGATGTGTTGTAAAGCTTCTCCGCAAAGGCACCATGATAATTTTCTGGGTGCCATACTGGGAAAACCTACAGGGCCCCTCTCACACCAAATCGCACTCTGATAGATAGATTGTTACGGCAGGCAGGTAGTGATAGGCGGATTGTAGCAGCAGGCAGGTAGTGATAGGTAGATTGTAGAGGCCAGCAGGTAGTGATAGGCAGATTGCAGTAGCAGGCAGGTACTGATAGGCAGATTGTAGTAGCCAGCAGGTACTGATCGCCAGATTGTAGTGGCCAGCAGGTGATAGGCAGATTGTAGTGGCTGGCAGGTAGTGATAGGTAGATTGTAGTGGCTGGCAGGTAGTGATAGGCAGATTGTACTGGCCAGCAGGTGATAGGCAGATTGTAGTGGATGGCAGGTAGTGATAGGCAGATTGTAGAAGCAGGCAGGTAGTGATAGGTAGATTGTAGAGGCCAGCAGGTAGTGATAGGAAGATTGCAGTAGCAGGCAGGTACTGACAGGCAGATTATAGTAGCCAGCAGGTACTGATCAGCAGATTGTAGGGGCCAGCAGGTGATAGGCAGATTGCAGTAGCAGGCAGGTACTGACAGGCAGATTATAGTAGCCAGCAGGAACTGATCAGCAGATTGTAGGGGCCAGCATGTGATAGGCAGATTGTAGTGGCTAGCAGGCAGTGATAGGTAGATTGTAGTGGCTGGCAGGTAGTGATAGGCAGATTGTACTGGCCAGCAGGTGATAGGCAGATTGTAGTGGCTGGCAGGTAGTGATAGACAGATGGTACTGGTCAGCAGGTGGTAGGCAGATTGAAGTGGCCAGAAGATGTGTTATGCTGGGCATACACGGCTCGGTTTTTATTATTAATCAAGCCGCTGATAATATCCGACATGTCCGACCACCGCGCCAGATCGATACCGCGCTCGATCCCCGCGGGCGGACAATGGAAGAAACGAAGCGCAGATTAGGAAATGCCCGCAGGGACGAGCGGGAATCGATCCACGTGCCCACGCAGACGAGCGGGGACACGCCGGCATCGAGCCAGCGGCTTGATTTCGGCGCAGAATTACACCGTGTCCGTGTGTGCCCAGCATTAGGGAGATTGTAGTAGCAGGCAGGTAGTGATAGGCAGATTGTATTGGCCAGCAAATAGTGATAGGCAGATTGTATTGGCCAGCAGATAGTAATAGGCAGATTATAGTGCCCAGCAGGTAGTGATAGGTAGATTGTAGTGGCCGGCAGTAATGATAGGCTGATTGTATTGGCCGGCAGGTAGTGAAAGGAAGCGGAAAGGGGTGACTAGCAGCAGCAATAGTGGGAAGAGATGACAAGCAGCTGCAACAATAGGGAGGGGTGACAAGTAGAGGCAACAATGGAAAGAGGTGACAAGCAGCGATGACATTGGAAAGATGTGACAAGTAGTGATGACAACAGGAAAGGGGTGACTAGCAGTGACGGTGGGAAAGGTAGCCAGGAGCCAATACAGCAGAGGGTTACAGATCTTATGACCAGTTTCTACTAGGAGCTGCAGCTAGCCGTCCATTAAACATGTTAAGAAATAATATTTATCAATCATCCCACAAGAACACCCTTACAATATAATAACAATGCAGATGTACTGCTGTGTCTAAGAATGGCGCTGTATCCCAAAAACAGATATGTTCTGTCTGCTGAATAAACTATGCTTCTCCTAGTGCCTGTCACTGGCAACTGATACTAGAGTGAACTTAATCTCCTACAAGACCGTACGAAACAAAAATCCTAAGGCCTGCTGTGTGCCACCTACAGTGACAATGTGTATCTCTTGTAAAACACACTTTAGAGAACAGAGCTAAAGGGAATTGCAGATCATTACTGCCCATTTCTCTCAAATACTGTTTTGTAGATAAGGAACATTTTGGAATCTGTAAACTGATGTTCCTGTTCAGTAAGACTTGAGGTTTGCTAAGTATGATGAACACTACAAGCATCCTGCAAAACATCGGATCGCCATGTGATCTCTGTTCAGTCATGTTGCATTCTAGTTATTTAATAAATAAGGATGGGTTGTATTGGTTTATATAGGAAATGTCTCTGCAAGGCCTCTGCTAAAGGATGTTTTGTAAACAGTGTTGCATGCTTGAGATGCAATTACAGAAATCTACCTTTGTTTAGATCACAAAATGAAAAAGACCTTGAGGGTATTATAATAGTGTTCCTGTGTACCAGCCCGATGTAATATGCTGTGGCTTTATAAATAAAAGGTAACAATGATAATTTGTATCTCTTTCTTTGTGTTCTGGTGTAGCTGTGTAATGCAATGTAAACCTTCACCATAAGATTTGTTTCACATTATTACTTTTTTGTATCCACTTTCATTGTCTCACCTTCAAGACAATCTGCAGTATATGTTATTTGATTTCAGTAAAGCTATTTCCAACACATCTCAAGGTTGTTTATTAGGGGTTTACTTGAGGAGATAGCTATTACATGTTGCTACGCCAGGAAACTGAGCCCATCTAGGAAGTGGAAACCGTTATAGCAAATGAAAGCCACTGGCTGCCAATCAATTATTGACAAATGCTAAAATAACTTTTGAAGAATTGATTTGTATGATTTTAAGATTTGCAGGTATTATGTTATGTTGATATAATGTCAGATTTCAAATATGTATTAATATGTTATGTGTATATATTTAGCTTCTACGCTGGTAGGTTAGACAATGCTTTTGAGAATCAGTTGGTGTTTCAGGTCTGTGATGCTGTTTTTATTGCTAGCTCAAACACTTGTCCTCTTATAGTTTGCCTCTCCATGTTTGTCCCTACCTTTCACCCTCTCTGTCATCTGCTAATTACCCATATAGTTATCCTACTTGCCTTTGTCCCATAGTAATGGCATTTAAAGGTACAGTACAGCAAGCACTAACGTCAATCATGTTACATGGTGATGCCATATTTGGTGTCAAGCAGAGAGCTTTGTAGTGATAAAAATACCAATTTGCTTTTCTTACGATTAGTAAAACTCTCATACACAACTGCTTATCCTTTGTTTGCTTTTATAAAACAGGCTTATTGACTGCACTCAAAAGATCAAAGCTTAAAACGCCTACCAACTAAAGGCCCATGCACTCTTGTCACAACTTAGGTTGCCCAAAATGATAACTTGATATAATTTTGAGTGTCTTTGTCAAGTTTCACCCAATATCCACTATCAACTTATTAGTAAGTGTACATACTGGAAAACAACACCCAATTACTATTGTTTTGTACCACTACAGTTGTTGGCATTTTGCTACTGCTTACTCTCCTCAGTCTCCTCTCCACAAAACAACACACTGCTTATCTGATTGTCAAGTAGCATGTCTGTAAATCCATCATCTTGAAACTGCCACGTTAAAGTACATCTGAACTCAGAACTTCCTCTTTGCTCCAAAAGATTAGACACAGCATGATAACCATTAGGGAGAAAAATGTCATTGCAATTTACAGAAGTCCTAAATAAAAAACTTACTGTTTAACTGGATTAACTTTCAGGGAGCACAGGAAGGGTTAAAACATCTTTCAACTCAAAAGGACAGTGCTCTCTCACCCTTTTGTGTCTTGGCATTTGTTATACATTGTATTCATCATGTTACGTACTTTTGGCACTGTTATTACCAATTCTGTATTTTGTACCAATTCTGTGTTTTGTATATTGGTTTATACCATTGTCTGTATTATTATGTACTCTAAGTTGGTTTCTTACTTTGTACAGGGCCAGGAAATATGTTGGTGCTTTAAAAATCAATAATAATACTCTACTTTTCTCTACAAGCAAAGTTGGAGCATTATGAGCCACTCCTACTGTTAAGTCACTCCTACAGATAATTACACTCTGATGTAGCAAAGTAAACAAACACAGCTCAGCTCAGTTCTTTTCTACAACATTTATCTGTGAAATGAAAACTTTTCATTGTGTGCTATGGAAGAGTTTGGGTCTGCTTTCAGTAATCTGTACATTACTTGGTAAGGTAAAAGTGAATCTGTTAACTATTTCTGTCACTACAGTAATAAAAAAAAAGTTAGGTGTTAAAATGGCGTAGCTAATGTATTGGAGCAGAGTGGTAATCAGAGCACCTATTCTGAAAAAATAGGATTCCTTATTTCTATCCAGGTCTTATAGACTTGTAGTATAAAGCGCTGGAAGAAGCGCAGAAATGGTGGCATCCTTGATGTGAAAGTCGTTGGTCCACAGTAGCTTATAATATAGGAGAAAAGTGTAATCAGGCCAGTTATAGCTGAACATGTTATGAACCATTATTACATAAAACAAAACTAACACGGCAATAGAATCAGTATGTCAGTGACAAAGGCTTGTAATTTAGCACATTGTCCCTGAGTGATAAAGACAGAGATAAAGCGATATTGCAGGCACTGTTTTTTGCAGAGAACAGCTGTGCTTTCTTTTAACAGCGGCTGCAAGAATAAAGTTGATATACAGCATCTGTTATTCCTTTCTGTCCCTCACAAAAGTTTGCCAGTGAGTCTAGACCATAATTGCTGTTTATTTTTATATTTGCATTTATATTTTCACTTGCAGAATGCAAACCTTAAGTAGTTATGATTAACAAGTTATAATTATATGTTCAAAACACAGTTTTGTTTAGACAAGTTTCACCAGAGGGGTTGATTTGCTCACAAACAATACCGGTTGAGTGGTTAGTGTAGCCAAAAAGATTTCTGTTGCTTACATCACTTCCTTAGAATTAAGCTGGTATGATTCGCTGTTCTGTATAATTTCCATTCTGGGAGCTGTGGCGATGTTGTGATGTGAAGTCGTAACTGCATTGCTAAAACAAAACAGTAAGTATCTCTTTAGGAATATCTGACGCAAATCTTACTATCACTCTTATGTTTTTAATAGCTGGCATAGAAATGAGAATTGAAAAGGATGAACTCATATTTTAGTATGTTTTTAACATGCAGCAAGTACTTGTTCGGCTACAGTGCTGTTTTCTGAAGCACTTATCTCAATCCATCTTTTACTGTTTCTTTTTGTGTAAGGTTTTACTGCAGGTCATTAGCTCTGCTCTGTTTCATAGTTCAAAATACAGAGTGTAGTTTGTAAACTGCAAGTATTAGAGAATGATGCAATGTTATAAAAAAAAGATTATTTTCTTTGCTCCTAATGTTCTATGAGTTATCCGTACTACACATACAATTCATTATATCAGAAGTTTTTTTTTTTTTTTTTGCTTCATTGTCACTGTAATAATTAATATGTTGTTGAACAGGAATACACATGAAGAAATATACATTGCTTCAAAGGGGAATCTCCTCAAAATTGACTCTTCAGTTAAATTAATTACAATTATAAAAAAAAAAAATCTGTCAGGGACTAGAGTGGTTTCTGCATTAAAGCTCCAGTGGCTGGATGGTGTAATGGTTAAGGTTGGTTAAGGGCTCTGCCTCTGACACAGGAGACCAGGGTTTGAATCTCGGCTCTGCCTGTTCAGTAAGCCAGCACCTATTCAGTAGGAGACCTTAGGCAAGTCTTCCTAACACTGCGACTGCCTATAGAGCGTGCCCTAGTGGCTGCAGCTCTGGCACTTTGAGTCTGCCAGGAAAAAAGCGCAATATAAATGTTATTTGTCTTGTCTAATTTTTCTCTTGACAACTGTTGAACACAAAAGGCAAGGCCATGCCTGGCTACAAATCCTTAAGCAGTGGCTGGAATGTGTAATGGTTAAGGGCTCTGCCTCTGACACAGGAGACCAGGGTTCGAATCTCGGCTCTGTCTGTTCAGTAAGCCAGCTCCTATTCAGTAGGAGACCTTTGGCAAGTCTTCCTAACACTGCTACTGCCTATAGAGTGCGTCCTAGTGGCTGCAGCTCTGGTGCTTTGAGTCTGCCAGGAGAAAAGCGCTATATAAATGTTGTTTGTCTTGTCTTATCTGCCTACCTTTCAGATGCCGTGTGAGTGGTTCTTGTAACCATAGTTGTTGGAATGTGAAGTTTTATTGCTTCTCAAACAGTGGAAGACTGGCGTGTAGCAATGCTACCTCCTTGATCCCATTGCAAATAGGAAGCATTAGCAAAGAGATTTTGCATGAAGTGTTATTCAATAGGTACAGTATAGATTGACAACTGAAGATTAGTTCTAGGTAAGTAATCCATAAGTATACCTGTTACATTAAGAATCAAATTTAAGTGGGCAGTACGGTGGCATAGCAATTAGCACGTTCACCTTGCAGCACTGTGTCCCTGTGCACGGAGTTTGTATTTTCTCTGCATAGGTTTCCTCAAGGCACTCTGGTTTCCTTCGACATCCCAAAAACATATAGAAAATTTCATTGGCTTCCCCCTAAATTGGTCCTAGACAGGAAAAAAACAACAACACATATTTAAGTAGATAAATACTTGTTCTACTTACATAATATATGTATTGTACTGTCCACGTTTTGATTTCAGTGAATTTTATATAGTAAATAAAGAGAAGCAATTCCTGGCATTTTTAATTTTTACTTCTTCTGACTGAAGCCAATCTTGATGTAATTTCCTCCCTTACTCTTTTTTTTTTGTCCTAGAAACTACCCTGTCATATCTAGCTTGCTTTGTAAACACATGAGCACAGCATAGATCATATTTAAGCAGCTTCTCCCTTCTCAGTTTTGTCTCACTGAACTGCCCTCAGCCGATCAGTGAGGAGCAGGAATGTGGCAGGGGAGATGACAAGCTTCCTTCTCGTTGACAATGTTCCAAATAGAGCCAGGCTGACTGAGATAAGATTTATTACAGCAGATACATTCCTGATTAGATTGGAATGCTTGCAATACAGGGTTGGGTTGCAGGCTGTATAATAAACGGTAAATGGAATTTGATTTTGCAGCTGACAGTCCCGGTTTAACCGTTAAAGGGGCACTATGCTGAAAAACTGTAATATTTAAAATTTGTGCAAACATAGACCTATAAGAAGTATGTTTTTTTTCCAGAGTAAAAAATGAGCCATAAATTACTTTTCTCCTATGTTGCTGTCACTTACAGTAGATAATTCACAAGCCTGATTTTAATTTTATACACACAATTGATCCTTACAGACGTATATTAAAATATAACTTTTATTATTTATTATTTAAAATTTTTGTTCATTTTCATTTTCTCATAGTACATAAAACCAGGTTGGGACCTTTAGTACTATATACAGCACTTGCACGATTTGGAACAGTTTTTGTGACCGTGCTTCTGGACCCAAAACCTGGACTACTTTAACCATTTAGTGGCATCCTAACGCATTAATACGTCATGCTTTACCCTATTAACGGCAACATGACGTATTAATAAGTCGCGCGTTCCCGCCGCTGCTACCGCCGTGTGCGCGCCGCTACGGCTGCCGTTTCCATCAGGATCCCGTGCTGAGGGATTGGGGAAGATGACCAAACGGTCCTCTACCCAATCGCAGTGCCTGGAGTGAATGGACGTGACCGCGAACAGCGGCTACGTCCATTCACAAAAACAGGAAATGTAACAATTAAATAAAGTGTAAAAAAAAAAAAAAGTGAACACTTACTATAACGAGTGTTCACTAGCGCCATCTTGTGGCCAAAAAGTATATGACACGTACAAAATACATACATTTACAAGTACATACACATGAGTAATAAAATTAATAAAATTCCACTTCCAACACTCCCCCTCCAAAAGAAAACACTTGTAAAAAAAAAAAATCAGCTTAAAATAAATAAATAAATACTTGCCTTAGGGACTCAGCTTTTTTTAATCTATATTTTATGGGGGAAAAATCATTTTAATTTATTACATTGGGGCTTGTAATTATGGCTAGAACAAAAAAAAAACAGAACAGAAAAATAACACCTATATTTCAAAATAATATACTGTCGCCATACATTGTGATAGGGACATAATTTAAATGGTTTAATAATCGGGACAACTGGGCAAATACAATGTGTTTGTTTTATCCACAGGAGAATGTTTAATTTTAAAACTATAATGGCTGAAAACTGAAAAATAATGATTTTTTTTCTATTTTTTTTGTTTTTTTCTCATTAAAATGCATTTAGAATAAAAAAATTCTTAGCAAAATGTACTACCCACAGAAAGCCTAATTGGTGGTGAAAAAAACGAGGTATAGATCATTTTCTTGTGATAAGTAGTAATAAAGTTATTAGGGAATAAAAGGGAGGAGCACTGACAAGTGAAAATTGCTCTGGTCCGTTAGAGTAAAAACCCTTGGGGGTGAACTGGTTAACTTTTGCTTTCTAGATATATTATAAAACCCGCCACCAATCCGACATGTTTCGACTCCTCATGTGGAGTCGTCGTCAGGGAAAAAGAAAGTCCGTAGTGCAAAGAGTTGCTAGTGCATTTAGAAAGAAAAAGCATTATATATACATTTAGTAAAGAAAACAAAAAATGAGAGCGAAGTGCTCTGTTGCTCTGTCAGCATTGAAATGAGTGTTCATCTGACCTACTTATATACTGCCTATGGGGGGCAGTTTCCAGCTCAGTCTGATCCACCCATTTTTGCAGCACTCTCATTGGTCAGATTACTTATCAGTCTCCATTTCTGCATTGTCATTGGTCCGCATATCACTTCCCATTGTTTTAAAAACAGCTATAAAAATAAATTCTATTACCTCCAAACTTCTTGAATCAGTCAATCATATGTCCAGCAACAGTCCTTCCAATTTGTGTGCTCCTGTCTGCAGTCTAGATATAAAAACGCCGTATATCGTCTTACCCTCCATAGACTAATATTGGAGAGTTCCCATTGGTGGATTGCTTTCCATGTGACCATCACATGCCACTATCGTCCAATCACCATATATTTATCAGCGTTACCATGGATGCAGTCACGGGGACTCTCCATCCCGCTAGACGTTCGCGTGGGGCGGAACTTCCAGTCACTCCCTCATCCTACGTCATCCTGCCATTCCTGCTCTGCGCTTCGCAGCGTTGCTATGGACACGTATCCATGTAGGCGGCATTTCACATGGGGAATGAGCGTAATACATTCGCTCCTCCTCCCCACTCCTTCATGTGGCATACGTCACTGCTCTCCTTGTTTACAAACTTACGGAGCTTAGATGTCATTGCCTCCAGGAAGTTATGTAACCACCCTGACACGCAGACTGTCATTTTATCCATTCTAGCCACTCCTCCATCAGACTTAAATCAGACTTAAAGCACAAGCAAGAGATGTGCTTGTGCTTTAAGGCTTCTGGCATCAGTAGTGTCTGAATCAGAACCCTGGAACAAACATGTAGCTAATTCAGTCAAAAGTGAGTCAGAACACCTGGTCCATATGCTTGTTCAGGGTCTATGGCTAAAAGTACTAGAGACACAGAATCAGGGGGACAGCCAGGCAACTTCCATTCTTTAAAAGGAAACTAATATTGCCTCCACGCGCTAGATGGATATCCTTGGAAAAAGCAGCTACTTCCCCTTACTCACCTTTAGCTTACATTTGGAGACATCCAACTACGTTGGGCATCCCTAAAACTACCCCCTCTTCAGTAAAGTTTACCATCAAACTCTGGTAGACCTTTGCAGCTGACCTGAACTGGATAACCAGACCCTCCTTACTCTCTCCCATATTGGGGTCCCCAGCTTTTGCCAGATCACTTTCTCTAGTGTTTTTCAGAGGTATTGGGGAGCCAGGGGCTCAGATTATTTAATAGCGTTAATAGACTTTTGTTCTGCCCCTGCCTATCGTTTCCTGTCATTTCAGGATCTCCAGGAACGCTACTTGATTTCTAGGGAAAAAAATATTTGATTATCTGCAAATTCAGTATTATGTTCTTTCTTTATCCCGTACTTTGACATTTCCCCAAATAACATTTTTTGAGCACCTCACTAGAAATCTGGATTGGCAGAAGGGTATGATCTCCCTCTTATATCCCTCTTATATGAGGCTTTGACTCTGACTCCTGTGGAATATTTTGAACCCCACACATACATGATCAAATGGGAGAATGCCTTATCAGGCTCCAGTGGCGGCTCCAGGAATTTTTTTTAGGGGGTGCTATGCAGGTGCTGGACCAATTTCCGGGGGAGCTGACGACCTGCGGCGCGCAAAGCGCGCCGCGCCAAAAATGGGTGTGGCTACAACCTGCGGCGCGCAAAGCGCGCCGCGTCGAAAAAATGGGCGTGGTCATGACCGGATGAGGGCGGGGCTAACTGTAATTTAAAGTGAACCCAGGGTGAGAGTGATATGGTGGCTGCCATATTTATTTCCTTTTAAACAATACTAGTTGCCTGGCAGCCCTGCTGATCTATTTGGCTGTAGTAGTGAACTGAATTACACCAGAAACAAGCCATGCAGCTAATCTTGTCAGTTCTGACAATATTGTCAGAAACCCCTGACCTGCTGCATGCTTGTTCAGGGTCTATGGTTGAAAGAATAAGAGGCAGAGGACCAGCACGGCAGCCAGGCAACTGGTATTGCTTAAAGGGAGATAAATATGGCAGCCTCAATATTATTCTCACCTCGGGTTCCCTTTAAAAGTGCAACGCAAAGACAGAGGGCCCAAGTTTTGGTGACCCTTTTCCCAGAAAATTCACATAATTGTGCAGGTTTTCTCAAGAAAATACACGTAATGTGAGCAGATTTTAACAAAAAACACGTCCAATGACCCCAATATGCACAATCGTTATCAGACATGGCCCCAATATGCACAATCGTTATCAGACATGGCCCCAATATGCACAATCGTTATCAGACATGGCCCCAATATGCACAATCGTTATCAGACATGGCCCCAATATGCACAATCGTTATCAGACATGGCCCCAATATACACAATCGTTATCAGACATGGCCCCAATATGCACAATCGTTATCAGACATGGCCCCAATATGCACAATCGTTATTAGACATGGCCCCAATATGCACAATCGTTATCAGACATGGCCCCAATATGCACAATCGTTATCAGATATGGCCCCAATATGCACAATCGTTATCAGATATGGCCCCAATATGCACAATCGTTATCAGATATGGCCCCAATATGCACAATCGGTAGCAGATATGGTCCCAATATGCACAATCGGTAGCAGATATGGTCCCAATATGCACAATCGGTAGCAGATATGGTCCCAATATGCACAATCGGTGGCAGATATGGTCCCAATATGCACAATCGGTGGCAGATATGGTCCCAATATGCACAATCGGTGGCAGATATGGTCCCAATATGCACAATCGGTGGCAGATATGGTCCCAATATGCACAATCGGTAGCAGATATGGCCCCAATATGCACAATCGGTAGCAGATAAGACCCCAATATGCACAATCGGTAGCAGAAATGACCCCAATATGCACAATCGGTAGCAGATATGACCCCAATATGCACAATCGGTAGCAGATATGACCCCAATATGCACAATCGGTAGCAGATATGACCCCAATATGCACAATCGGTAGCAGATATGACCCCAATATGCACAATCGGTAGCAGATATGACCCCAATATGCACAATCGGTAGCAGATATGACCCCAATATGCACAATCGGTAGCAGATATGACCCCAATATGCACAATCGGTAGCAGATATGACCCCAATATGCACAATCGGTAGCAGATATGACCCCCAATATGCACAATCGGTAGCAGAAATGACCCCAATATGCACAATCGGTAGCAGAAATGACCCCAATATGCACAATCGGTAGCAGAAATGACCCCAATATGCACAATCGGTAGCAGAAATGACCCCAATATGCACAATCGGTAGCAGATATCGCCCCAATATGCACAATCCGTAGCAGAAATGACCCCAATATGCACAATCCGCATCACCTGAAAAAGAAAAGAAAAACCCATTTACTCACCTACAGCCAGAAGACCTTCTTTCCCGACCTCCTGTCCCGAGTCCCGACCTCATTGTGGCGCGCAGCGCCCGCGCGCCCACGATCGTCTTCCTTCCCGACGTCACCACGAGACTTCCTGCCTGCATGCAGAGAGCAGGGCTACGGGAAAATGGCCGCCCGAAGTCTGCAGAACAGGGCTCCGGGCGGCCATCTTACCGTAGCCCTGCCTGCTGCTCCGTGCTGCCGGTGTGTGAACTGACTTGGCGTCTTTTAGACGCCTGAAGTCAGTTCACTCCAGGGGGTGCTTTGGGGGTGCTTGGACAATTCTAGGGGGTGCTCGAGCACCCCCAAGCACCCCCCTGGCGCCGCCCCTGTCAGGCTCTATGAACATATCTAAATGGCAAAAAATCCGGGACAATGCCCGTCGCACATCTATCTGTATAGTGGTAAAAGAAAACATTTACAAATTACTCTTCAAGTTGTATTGCACTCCTGAACTCCTACATTTTTCCTTCAATCTCTGATTGGTGTTGGAGGGGTTGTGGACAGAAAGGAACGCTGGACCATATATTTGAGTTCTGTCCTAAAGTACATAATTTTTGGTCCTCAGTTCATAAACTGGTGAACCAAGCCATTCGACAAGATGTCCCATATAACCCTTGGATCTTGCTTCTCGGCCTTCCCATCCAAAACACTCGCGTTTCCACACAAAGAATGGCTAATGCAATTTTGGTTGCTGCTAGGCTAACTATAGCGACTTCCTGGAAGTCCCCATCCCCCCAACAATAGACAGGGTGTGATCCAAAATTGAGTTCCTCAGGAATATAAATTATTTAAAAGCCACCAAGAATAACACTGTCCCGGCTTTTAAAAAGGTTTTGGACTTTTGGGATAGTAATGTGATTATGGCAAGAGATATCTTAACATGTGATTACTTCTCGGCTGGGAGATGGGGTGGAGGGTGGCCTGTGGCAGGTATGGTTTTCCATGCCTGAATTATGAGGCCGTGGGTTTTGGATAGGGCCAAGTTATCCTAATTTTCATTCCAACAGTGTTCTAAAGGTTAAAAGGCTTAACCACTTCCCAACTGAGGGGTTTTACCCCTTGACCACCAGAGCAATTTTCACCTTTCAGCGCTCCTTCCATTCATTCGTCTATAATTTTATCATTACTTATCGCAATGAAATGAACTATATCTTGTTTTTTTCGCCACCAATTAGGCTTTCTTTAGGTGGGACATTATGCCAAGAATAATTTTATTCTAAATGTGTTTTAATGGGAAAATAGGAAAAAATGTGGGAAAAAATTTATTATTTTTCAGTTTTCGCCCTTTATAGTTTTTAAATAATGCATGCTACTGTAATTAAAACCCATTAAATGTATATGCCTATTTATCCCGGTTATAAAACCGTTTAAATTATGTCCCTATCACAATGTTTGCCGCCAATATTTTAGTTGGAAATAAAGGTGCATTTTCTTCAGTTTTGCGTCCATCCCTAATTATAAGCCCATAGTTTATAAAGTAACAGTGTTATACCCTCTTGACATAAATATTTAAAAAGTTCAGTCCCTAAGGTAACTATTTATGTTTTTTTTTTATTGTAAATTTTTTATTTTTTTTTTAATTACAAAAAAAAAAAAATGGGGAGTGTGGGAGGTAAGGAGTTAATTTTTTGTGTAAAACAAGTTTATTTGTGTGTAGAAAATGGTTAGGGTGTAGTTTTACTATTTGGCCACAAGATGGCAACATTACCAATTTGTTTCATGCTACCTGCAAGCGTCCTTCCGGACTTTCCCGTTCGTTGATCTCCGGGCGAGCGGGCGGCGGCGTTTTTACTAGCGGCGGGCGGCGTGTTTACGAGCGGGAACGCGGACAGCGGCGGGAGTGCGCAAAGTACGGATTTCTCCATCCCTGGGGGTGAAAGGATGGAAAAAGGGGCGGAGAAATCCGTACGCGCGGGGGTAAAGTGGTTAATATGTCTTTTGTACTAATGCATATGATTACATTATTGTTGTCCATCCGATTTGACTTTATGTAAAATACTTATTGAGAACTGGATTTATATGTCCACTAAAGGAATGGTTTTGTAAATGACGCTATAACATCCTGTTTCAATTTGTACTCCTCAATAAAATTTTTAGTACCAAAAAAAAAAGGAAACTAATATGGCAGCCTATATATCCCTCTCACTTCAGGTTCCCTTTTTTGTTTAGGATGCACATTTCTTTATGGGTACATATTGCCTAAAAACATAGGTGGAAAGTAAACTGACACCAAAAACAGTTACATATTGAACAGAATAGTCAAACAACCAGATCAAAATGACCAGCCTTACCGCCCCAGGGATGCTCGGATGTGCCTCATCCACGAATTCGGAAATCCGCGTGGTTGCAAAAAAAACCCCGCATTCGGCCCCGCCGCATGCGGATTTTCGTCCGCGTCCACGCAACCACGCGGATTTTTTCCCGTGAATGGCGTAATCACGCGCGGATTCACGCCCGGAGGCGGATTTTCTTTTAACGTTAATAACAAAGCCCCCATACATGCTACAGTCCCCCAAATAGCATGGATTATCGAGGTGATAAGGGGCAACATAACTTCAACATAAAAAATTCCCCCCAAAAATTTTTTGCTAGAGAAAATGGATGTTAAAGTGAAATCAACACTTTAAATGGGGCTATTAATTGGTAATAAGTGGTTTTAAAAAGGGATATACGCGTTAAGCAGTCAAAGAGGTGAAGGCGAGTTCCAATGGCACTTGGCGGCGAAGGTACCGCTGGAGGAGGATGAGTGGCTGACGGCAAAAAGGCTCCAGAGAGGTTTTTGTAATTTTTTTTTGTTTTTTTTTGCAGCAATTAGCAATGACATCGCAGCAGAGGTGTCAGTGGACACGGGCAGTGTGAACGCAGAGTGCAGTGGTGGTAGCGACTGAGTCAGGAGAAGGACTATGCGGGCGGTCAGTTCAGCAGCACAGAAGGACCACGGCAACATACTGGTGGTAGTAGTAGCAGCACAGCGTCATAGTGCTGGCCAAAAAATTAAATGCACCCGGCGACCCGGGCAGTGTGAACGCAGAGTGTAGTAGCGACTGAGTCAGGAGGACAAAGCGGGCGGTCATTTCAGCAGCAGCAGCACAGTAGTAGTAGCACAGCGTCATAGTGCTGGCCAAAAAATTAAATGCACCCGGTGACCCGGGCAGTGTGAACGCAGAGTGTAGTAGCGACTGAGTCAGGAGGACAAAGCGGGCAGTCAGTTCAGCAGCAGCAGCACAGTAGTAGTAGCACAGCGTCATAGTGCTGGCCAAAAAATTAAATGCACCCGGCGACCCGGGCAGTGTGAACGCAGAGTGTAGTAGCGACTGAGTCAGGAGGACAAAGCGGGCGGTCATTTCAGCAGCAGCAGCACAGTAGTAGTAGCACAGCGTCATAGTGCTGGCCAAAAAATTAAATGCACCCGGCGACCCGGGCAGTGTGAACGCAGAGTGTAGTAGCGACTGAGTCAGGAGGACAAAGCGGGCGGTCAGTTCAGCAGCAGCAGCACAGTAGTAGTAGCACAGCGTCATAGTGCTGGCCAAAAAATTAAATGCACCCGGCGACCCGGGCAGTGTGAACGCAGAGTGTAGTAGCGACTGAGTCAGGAGGACAAAGCGGGCGGTCAGTTCAGCAGCAGCAGCACAGTAGTAGTAGCACAGCGTCATAGTGCTGGCCAAAAAATTAAATGCACCCGGCGACCCGGGCAGTGTGAACGCAGAGTGTAGTAGCGACTGAGTCAGGAGGACAAAGCGGGCGGTCAGTTCAGCAGCAGCAGCACAGTAGTAGTAGCACAGCGTCATAGTGCTGGCCAAAAAATTAAATGCACCCGGCGACCCGGGCAGTGTGAACGCAGAGTGTAGTAGCGACTGAGTCAGGAGGACAAAGCGGGCGGTCAGTTCAGCAGCAGCAGCACAGTAGTAGTAGCACAGCGTCATAGTGCTGGCCAAAAAATTAAATGCACCCGGCGACCCGGGCAGTGTGAACGCAGAGTGTAGTAGCGACTGAGTCAGGAGGACAAAGCGGGCGGTCAGTTCAGCAGCTCAGAAGGAGGACCATGGCAACTTACTGGTAGTAGTACCATAACACCAAAAAATTAACCAAGGTAGGCACTAGGCAGGTAGTAAATGTCTTTATAAAGGCAGGCATAGTTAACAACAGCACATGTAGCAGCCACTTCATGTCTCCCTGTGTCCGACAATAGGGGCCAGGAACTCACCTTCCACCCAAGCCTGGTTGATTTTCAGGAAGGTGAGTTTGTCCACAGAGGCGTGGGAGAGCCGAGAGCGCTTCTCTGTGACCACGCCACCGGCCGCACTAAAGCATCTCTCTGAGAGGACACTGGAAGGAGGGCAGGATAGGAGTTCCAGGGCGTACTGGGAAAGCTCGCTCCAGATGTCCAGTCTCTTGACCCAGTACTCCAAGGGGTCCACGGGGCTGTCGGTGTCATTGAGCCCGCTGGATGACCCCATATAGTCAGACACCATGGTGGTCAGTCGTTGCTTGTGCTGGTTGGTGGTGGATGCTGTGGCGGGCACCTCTGTTCTGGGCTGCTGCACTGCATACAGGCTCTTGCTTAGGCTCTTCAGGTCTCCGGGGCGCCAGTTGCTGCTGCTGCTGCTGTTGGTTGTTGTTGTGCTGCTAGTGGCAATGGCAGACACCTCTTGCTGGCTTGGCAGGGCAGTTACAGTGGGGGTGGAAGGCTGGGGGAATGCTTCCAGTAGTCTGCGCACAAGGGCCTCCTTCAACTCTCTTGTGCGTTGCTCGGTGGTGGATGGCGTCATTAAGTCTCCCAGCTTCCCCTTCAGACGGGGATCAAGCATCAAGGTAATCCAGATGTCCTCCCTTGAACGCATCTGGATCACCCGGGGGTCCCTGCGAAGGCAGCGCAACATGTGCACAGCCATGGGAAACAAGTGGGCCCTGCCAGCAAGATCTTCCTCGTCCTCGCCATTGTCCCATAACGCATGCCTGTCCTCTTCCTGTGCCATGTCGTTGTCCTCCTCAAACCGCCATCCACGTACAACGCCTGCTGCACTCTGCTCCTCCTCCTCCTCCTCATTCAGGTTAGGGACCTCCAACTCTTCCACTACCTGCTGTGAGCTCTCCTCTGAGCTGGACTGTGCTGCCATCTGCTCCTGTTCTTCCAACTGCCTCAGGGCTTCATCCCCACGCTCAATTAAATTGTCCATTGCCTGCTCCAGTAGACAAACCAAGGGCACCCACTGGCACACAGAGGCCCGCTCCTCACTGACCATCTTGGTTGCCTCCAGGAAGGGACTCAGCACCAGGCATACTTGCTGCATCAGTGTCCACTGAGTGGCAGTAATCATGGGGACTTGCTGGTTGCTGGGGACACTTGGGTCTAGCATGTAGGCCCTAAGAGCCAGCCTGTGCTGACACAGCCGCTCCAACATGGCCAGAGTCGAATTCCAGCGAACTGGCATGTCGATGATCAGACGGTGTTGTGGCCTTCCATACTGCTGCTTTAAGGTGGACAAGAGTGCAGAGGCAGTGGCTGACAGGCGGAAAAAGCGTACCACCGCCCGGGCATCCTGCAGCAGCTCGCTCATCCCCTGGTAGGTGCGCAAGAAGCGCTGCACCACAAGATTGAGCACGTGGGCCAAGCAGGGGATGTGCTGGAGGTTTCCCTGCTGCACTGCTGCCACCAGGTTGGCCCCGTTATCGGCTGCCACATACCCCACTTCCAGGCCTCTGGGGGTCAGCCACCTCCGCTCCTGCTTCCTGAGGGCGGCCAGGACGTTGGTAGCCGTAAGCCTCTCCTTCCCCAGGGTCACCAATGTTAAAAGAGCTTGGCAGTGCCGAGGCTTGGCGCTGCTGCTGCCGAGGCGGGCTTGCTTTCCGGGTGCTGAGGGAGTGTCGTGACAGGACCCTTCTGCATCCCCCCTGATCCCGCGTGGTGGCACCACTAGCTGGGCTGATGCGCTCTTGTCCTCCCTCCCTTCCATCAGTGTCACCCAGTGGGCCGTAAAGGACAGGTAGCGACCTGTCCCAAATCTGCTACTCCACGAGTCCATGGTCACGTGGACCCGCTTGCCCACAGAGTAGTCCAGGGAACGGGCCACGTTTTCCACCGCAAACTTGTGGAGTGCTGGGATCGCGCTCCTGCTGAAATAGTGGCGACTGGGGACTTGCCACTCGGGGATGCCAAATTGGAGCAGCGTCCGCATGGCGCTCCCCTCCTGCACCAGGGAGTAGGGAAGCAGCTGTGATGCCATGGCCCGGGCCAGCAAGCCATTTAGTTTGCGGATCCGCCTGTGGCTTGGAGGCAGAGGCTTGGTCAGACCCTGAAAGGTGTCGCTCAGCAGGGTCTGACGACGCTGGGATGCAGGGGAGACAGAGGAGAGAGACGAACACTGGCTGCCAGCCTCAATGTCTGTGTCCTGAGCAGCCGAGGTGGAAGAGCGCTTGCGTGCTACTACTGCTGCTGCTGTGGGGGATTCACGACCCTGAGGGAGGGAGGATGCTGCTGCGCTGGTGGGCCTTCTGCTCTCAGGAACCCCTGCCAGCAGTGCCTGCTTCCTCTTAAAGTCCGCATACTCGCGGCAGTGGCGGCTTCTCAGGTGGCCCTGGAGGGATGAGGTACCCATCTTGCTCAGACTTTTCCCACGGCTCAATCTTTTGCTGCATAACCTGCACACCGCATACCTTTTGTCATCAGTACATTCCTCAAAGCAATCCCACACTGGTGACTTTAATTTACTGCGACCCCCACTAGCAGAGGGTGCAGCGGAGCAATGTGTGGTAGTAGTTGCCGGGGGTTGCATGGTGGTGGTGCCGGCTGAAGCAGTGTCCTGTCTACTTCCTCCACGCCCACTGCTGCCGATGCCCCTGCCTGACATATGGCGATATCCTTGCCTAGGCCGAGGTGACTCGTCATCCTGCTCTGAACATTCTTCCACGGACTCAGCAGGCTGCACATAGTTAGGGTCCACAACGTCGTCATCATCAGCAGCATCATCATAATCCAGCTCTTCCTCTGACTCCCCCGCCTCCTCTTCTGTCCCTACATCCCCAGACACAGACCCCTCTTCTTCATCACCAGAACTCAACAACGCTTGTGATTGTGGCCCGATCTCAATCTCTGCCACATCAGTCCCCAGTAAGTCCTGAGCTTCTTGCATCAGCAGGTTCCCAGATGCCGGACTGAGGGACAGAACGCTGTCATCCTGGGAGGGCTGCTGACCAGTGGGTGCTGGGGTGGATGTCACAACAAGCGTGGGATGTTGGCTGCTGCTGCTACTGCTTGGAGTGGTGCTCACAGTAGAGGTCTGGGAGGAAGTCATGATGTCCATGAGTACGTCAGGTTCCATTTGCTCAACCACCACACGGGGACCAGAAACTTTAAAATATTTGGACAATGGCGTCCGCTGACTCGGCCCAGGCTTTGCTGCCCCCTTTTCTGCTGCATCACGACCACGTACAGCTGGGCGTCCTCTCCCGGGACGTGGAGCAGTCCCAGAAGTGGCTGAGGCAATTGAACTCCCTTTCCTCTCACCCCGCGAAACCCTGCCAGACATGTTGCTAGTAATGAATCACTGGATGCAGTGGGCACAGTACAAGGTCACTGAAGGATGCAGTGGGCACAGTACAAGGTCACTGAAGGATGCAGTGGCCACAGTACAAGGTCACTGAAGGATGCAGTGGGCACAGCAGTGGGCACTGGATATACAACTAGGTCACTGAAGGATGCAGTGGCCACAGTACAAGGTCACTTAAGGATGCAGTGGGCACAGCAGTGGGCACTGGATATACAACTAGGTCACTGAAGGATGCAGTGGGCACAGTACAAGGTCACTGAAGGATGCAGTGGGCACAGTACAAGGTCACTGAAGGATGCAGTGGGGACAGTACAAGGTCACTGAAGGATGCAGTGGGCACAGCAGTGGGCACTGGATATACAACTAGGTCACTGAAGGATGCAGTGGCCACAGTACAAGGTCACTGAAGGATGCAGTGGGCACAGCAGTGGCCACTGGATATACAACTAGGTCACTGAAGGATGCAGTGGCCACAGTACAAGGTCACTGAAGGATGCAGTGGGCACAGCAGTGGCCACTGGATATACAACTAGGTCACTGAAGGATGCAGTGGGCACACAAGGATGTCACACTGTGTAATGAGATGCTCATATGCCAGCGAGCGAGCGAGCAGTGGGCACTGGGCACGGCACAAGGTCACTGACAGAATGAATGAACAGCGCTGGCAGAGAGTGGCGGCGCCGGCGGTGTGACTGGCTGCCTGCAAATAGTAGAAGTGTATAACTGTCACTGGAATATACAAGTGAACACTGCAGCTGCACTAACCTGCCTGCCTGCACTCTATACACAGATAATCCCCACTCCCACTACACTGCAGCACTGAACCTGCCTGCACAGCACTACACACAGTTAAATAATCACTAGACTCCGACACTCCCACTACACTACTGACTACAACTAACTACAGCAATCACTCACTGACTAGCTAACTGTGTACAGTATAAGAGCAGTGTTAGCAAAAAAAACGCTTTGTTTTTAACACAATAAATGCACTTGCTCAAACAACAATGGCCTGGAGATAATCCTCTCAGCACCACAGTCTAACAAGGACAGAGCTTTTCCGCCGCTTTATATTCAGGAGGGGAGGGCATAGCTCCCCTCCTGTGATTGGTTGCTAGGGCCTGGCTGGGGCACTCTGATTGGCCTGCAATGTGTCACTTCCGCATAGTTTGACGCATTTCCGCAAACCACGACTTCAGCACCGGGTTTCACGAGCGTGAATGCGATTTCTGTCCGCATTCACGCGAAGCCGAAGTAGATTTTCGTGGTTGAAAATCTATTCACGGATTTTCGTGTCCGAGGCGGAATGCGTCAAAATGGTCGTGAATCCACGCGTAAGCGTGATCACGACCTGGCGGTGAGCACCACTGCCGCCAGCAAACGGTACATTTTAAAAGACATGTATACATGTCAGTTTCCATATACATCCCAGTTTAAGTTTGCTTTAAGTGTTTTATCTTACATTACCATCCTGCTAGAGGGTTAACAGAATCCATGTTTTCACAGTTACACTATTTAGATATGAGCTTTTGAGTTATGAACTTAATGTGTGTAAATATTACATTAGTGTCAGGTTTAGCAATAAGTGGTGAGTATGCTCTTCCAGGAAAATGCATTTCCTTTCATTTACGGTCAGCCCTAAATATGAACGGTAATTACTTCTCATCTGCAAGAATCGTATTTCTGTGTATCTCAGTTGTATGCAGATACAGAATAGGTCAGTTGAAAGTTTTCATAGGACTACTGAAATGGGCTGCAAAGAAAAGAGCAAAGAAAACCAGAGCAGCTTGTTTCCTTTGCACTTGTTGCCATAAAACCCCAGATCCGAAATAATTAATTTTGTATGGAGAAATTCCTCTTTAATAATAATAATGGGAGTAATAATAATAATACTTTTATAGCGTTTTTCTCCATGGGGAGTCAAAGTGCTGCGACCCTACATTATACAGTCTCAAAGGCTTGGGAAAAGAGGTGGGGTTTCAGCCCTTTCTTAAAGTTGCCCAGAGAAGAAGCCTGAAAAGAGTCTAGTTTTAACAAATTGTGAATGAAGGAGAATTTTAGGATGATTACAGACCAACATCCATTTTATGGTAAGTATGGTAAGTATGTGAAAACCTAGGCAGGTGGGTGCCTTGAGCCTGGTGGATATCCAGATGACTGGCTGGCATCTCCTCTGATTCGGTTTACAATCTCGCCTTACCAAAAAACAAACAAACAAAAAAAGACCTATGTGGCAAGCAAGAAGCACCACATTTGCTATTTTACTGAGGGCCCTATTTAGCCTTAATACTTCTTTGGTGGAATGTCATAGTACTGTATGCAAAATCAATAACTAGATGTATAAAGGGTCTGGACAATTTCCTTACAGTGAACATTTTTGTGGTTACAATATTGCTGTTCACAGTTCTGTAATTATGCATTCTGTTTTCTGCTAAGTTTCCCCAAATTTACTCTAGCTGTGTGGAGTTGGCATGCTATGAAACTTTCATTTGTGGAATCCAATATGCACAGTTATCAACAACAACAACAATAACAAATAACATTTGTAAAGCGCTTTTCTCCCATGGGACTCAAAGCGCATAAGCATTGCTCCGACCATCGTGGTACAGAGGAAGAATTTTATAAGTCTGGAAATGCCAGGCTAAACAGGTGGCTTTTCAGTCTGGATTTGAATAGCTCCAGGGATGGTGTTGTCTTTACTGGGTGTGGCAAGGAGTTCCAAAGAGTAGGGACAGCATGACAGAAGGCTCTATCTCCAGATTTTTTGAGGTGCACTCTGGGAGTGACCAAGTTTATAGAACTTGCTGATCTGAGGTTGTGAGAGGTGTGGTGCAGCTTCAGCAGGTCCTTCATGTATCCAGGGCCCAGATTGTGCAGGGATTTGAATGTCAGCAGTCCAATCTTGAAGAGTATTCTCCATTCTACTGGTAGCCAGTGCAGTGAGTGAAGGATCGGTGTAATGTGACAGTGGCGAGGATGGTTTGTTAGCAATCTGGCAGCAGCATTCTGCACTAATTGCAGGCGACGCAGGTCCTTTTTAGGGAGGCCAGCATAAAGGGCATTGCAGTAGTCCAGCCGTGATGTGATGAAGGCGTGGACTAGGGTTGGAAGATCCTCTGGGGGAATCAGATGTTTAATCTTTGCAATGTTCTTCAGATGAAAGAAGGAAGATTTAACTACAGATGAAATTTGGTTTCTGGAACTCAATTCCCCATCGATTAGTACTCCAAGGCTGCGCACAAGGTTGGAGCTGTTTATGTCTGAATTCCCAATCCTGATTGGTGTTGCTTTAGGATAGAGCTGTTTTGATGGTGAGTGTTGGCTTTGGACAAACAGGACCTCAGTCTTGTCAGCATTCAGTTTCAACCAGTTATCATTCATCCATGCCTGTAGCTCAGCTAAGCAAGAGTTTATTTTTGGGGTAGGGTCTGTTCCACCAGGTTTGAAGGACAGGTATAGCTGTGTGTCCTCGGCGTAGCAGTGGCACGTCAGGCCATGACGTAGGATAAGTGTACCGAGTGGCAACATGTAGATTGCAAACAGCAGAGGGGATAGAATTGATCCTTGTGGCACTCCGAATTGTAGAGGTGCAGGTTTGGACATTATAAGACCTAGGGATACTCTCTGTGTTCTGTCAGTCAGGAATGATCTGAACCACTGTTATAGCTTTAGTAAGCACAATGTGCGTGTATCCAATCAGTGCTGCCAGTTTATTACCCTTTGACTGGTTGCAAAATATATTGCAAGTTTGATATCCTGATCCTCTATTCTACAGTTTGACCTTTTATGGCTTCAACTCCTGCACCCAGCCCAGTCTTAAGCTAGGTGGGATTTGGACCTAATTCATTAGGTGATATTGCAGGGCTGACACTGTAAAGACTTCTAACTATTGGGGGAAGGGGGGGGGGGTGCTAATTGAGCTGTTAGTGAGTAATGTCAGGCCGCAGGCAGGGTAAGTGGGAAAAACAATGTTCTTGGATGGCGCTCAGTTGAATTGATCCACCGGGCTTATCGCTGGACGAAGCCTAGCCTGTAAATGGCCCACCCTGTACTATGTGCAACAGCCTTTAACCTTAGCTTTTACCCTTTCTCTAACATTTACTCCCTTCCCTTTGTTACCCTTCCAGACTGTCGCACATTTATTTTTCGCCTAAATCTAACCCGGAGGGAAACTATTCTGATAATGTCCAACCTTAACCTACAGTATTTCCTGATGTACTGCAATTTCCAACCTAACAAGATATTTTGCTCTAACACTAACCCATAACCCTAACTTTAACTTTATCTAGTGGTTCTTGTACTTACCACTAATCCCTAATTCAATAAATTAGTTTTTCAAGGTGTCAGTTCCCATGTTTGTGATTCTGATTTTAGATGAACAAGTGGCAAAAATTGCATTTAATTTATGCATTGCTGCAAATGATCTAAGAGCTAGTACTTAAAGTGAACCTAAACTGAAGGAAAAAAAAATAACTTACCTGGGGCTTCTACCAGACCCCTGCAGCTGCCCTTTCCCCGTGCTGTAACAAAGTAATCCTCCAGTCCCCTGCATCGACCCTCTGTTTTTTTTATGCTCTTTTTGGGGTTTTTTTCCCTACAGTTTAGGTTCTCTTTAAGCCACAGTGTTTGCTGGCGCTGTGTAAATAAGTAAAATAATGCGAATTACCTTCAAGATAGAGACTTAAGTGTCACAAGGCCCTGCCAGATGCACACATTACACCAGTAGTTTATTTTCATATGTTTTCATGTTTATACATTTTTAAATAGAATAACACTGCCTACTAAACTTGTGTTTGAGAGCGGCAGGACTGTCAGACTGACACAATTAATTAGGAAGAAATTGGTCTGTTTTTACCACTACTGACTTTTTGACTGAATTGACCTGGTCTCAATTAGTTCAGTGCAAACAAGCTTGCATATCAATTGATCAATTAATTGAGCCTAGAGTAATTAATTTAGAAAGTTAGTGGTAAGTGCTGCAAAAGTCAAATATCGCCTTGATTAATTGCATCAGGTTGATGCATATCCAATATACTAACTTGTTTCATCTAATCTAGAATATAATATTTCCCTAAACAAAGTCATTTTAAATATGTCAACACTGATCATGTATGTCTCTTGGAAAATTATGTTTTTTTCATCTTCACTTTACTTTCACAAAGCTCTTACCATCATTTATCATTTAAAATTGAAAGTATTTTATAACACTACTAAAACTGCAAAGAACACACTTCCATAGAAATACTTTTCAATACCAAAAATTGGTATATTTTTCTTCTATGATAGTTAAAGAGACACTGAAGTCTCTTAAAAATCATTTTTTTTATAACAAAATCCTCTGTAACATATTAGCCCTATCTAAACTGCCACATCCCCGCGGCTGTAATCTATCTAAATCCCCCCAAACGTGCCCTCCCTCTCCCCAGCAAAATCCACGGCTTTCTTGGTCGTTGATTTTGCTGCCCTCTACGCTTCCGTGTGAGGCAGAGCTATGAGCTGCAGCCCTGCCTCACACGCGTCTGTCAGCGGAGGATCTCCACCTCTCCCCCGCCCCTCTCAGTGAAGGAAGACTGAGAGGGACAGGGGAAAGGTGGTGATCCGAGCTGACAGACGCACTGAGAGGCGGAGTTGCGGCTCATAGCTCTGCCTCTCACGGAATTGCCTATCACGGAATTGCCTCTCACGGATTGCCCCCCGAGGATTTTAGGGGGATTTCATTAGATTAAAACGGTGGGGATGCAGTGGTTTAGGTAGGACTATTATGTTAAGTGGATTATGTACAAACTGATTTTTTTAGAGACTTCAGAGTCTCTTTAAAGGGTACCTAAAGTGACATACACATGAAGAACTAAACATGCATAAGTACAGTTTCAATCATGCATGTACGCATGTTGGGTTCTTGCACTAGCTTAGTGCTGGCTAGGTGCTGGGTGCTTGCTGGGGGCTGACTGGGTGCTTGCTGGGGGCTGGCTGGGTTCTGGCTGGCTACTGGCTGAGTGTGGGAGTGCTTACTGAGGTGGATGAGGTGACACTTACAGACCTCAGACAAGTGGTGGCCAGTCCACGCCACTGCTGTCTGCTGCCTCCCAGGACCATCCCCCACCCGCTGCCTCTCTCTCACTGTCAGACATCAGATCAGTGGCAAAATACACATTTGCACATTTACGCATTTGCCGCCCAGTGCACTTCATATGCAGGAAGGGACCAATGACATCACTTCCGCATTTGAAGTGCACCAGACGGGTAGTGTGTGTGTGGCACCCTCTTTGTGGCACCCTCTCTATCTCTGCTGTTGCCAGTCATCTGACAGTGACGGAGAAACAGCGGAAACCAGGAGGCAGCAGTGGTGGTGATGCAGCACGGGAGCAGGCATGCATCCCTCTAGTTATGCCACTGTCCACAAATACCACAAATGACTGCAAGCTGTCATTGATATTAAAGCGAGCAATACAAGTTATTAAGAACTAAATTTTTGATCGGGTCACTTAGATAGTTTGTGTAGTGATAATGATTTGAAAAGACTAAACACAGTTGTTTTAGTTATGGCAATAAATGGCTTCAGCCAATCCAATCACTAACCTTAAGTGGCAGACAGACAAATGACAGCGCTCAAAGCTGCACCTGAAATGAAAACTGACAGAGGCATGCAGAGCCCCACAATACAATGCAAAACAGATGCAAATTATGTACTAATTCTAATCTAAAATTTTGAATGTAGATTTGAAGCAATGAATGCAGCTAGCCACTAGTATACTTACATTCAATTTGTACAGCGGGAGACATGGCAGCTCTTTCAAACAGAAGTTATACCTGAATGATTTATCTGCATGGATGTGCAGAGCTCCAGGAACTGGACTATATTACACACCTAGCACTCAAAACAGGCAAAGGAGAGTGTTAACTTCAGTAAATAATGTGTGCACAGATTATTATCTAGTATACTTACCCACAGCAATGACGAACCCTCTCGGGGAAGGCCTAACACTAATCTAGCAATAAAAACATAATATTCCTTGTGCTGCTAATTATAAATGGTATATACATTTCATCAAGCAGGCAGACAGACAAATGACAGCGCTCAAGGCTGCACCTGAAACGAAAACTGACAGAGGCTTGCAGAGCCCCGCTGGGGCTAAATACATGCCTTGAATGCAAAACAGATGCAAATTATGTACTAATTCTAATTTAAAATTTTGAATGTAGATTTGAAGCAATGAATGCAGCTAGCGACTAGTATACTTACATTCAATTTGTACAGCAGGAGACATGGCAGCGCTTTCAAACAGAAGTTATACCTGAATGATTTATTTGCATGGATGTGCAGAGCCCCAGGAACTGGACTATATTACACACCTAGCACTCAACAAAAAGCTATAGTGATGAGCAGAAGAGCAGATGTGAAAGAGGTAATGAGAAATGAGGCAATGGTTGCTCCGACAGAGCGCAGAGATGTATTATTATGCCCTTTTTGCGTTGTGTTGTATGCATATTCGCATGCTCACAATGTGGCATATTTTTGTTTGTGTCCGTGTACACACTTTTTCACGCATGCACGGAGTGTTGAGTAATTACGTACGTGTCATGTACGCGTGTGCTTTGTGACTTGATTGATGCTGGAGGATGGGCAGAAAGTGGAGGGGCGGTATATATGGTGTGGTATTGTGTAGTGTGTTGTGACAAACTGCTTTTTGGAGTACTGATTCCTGATGAGGCCATTAGTAATGCCAAACATGTCGAATAGGGGTACCTTATTGTGAGCCCACATCACTGGAGGATTTACACATCATGCTGCCGCTGGAACTGCAATGCTTTCTGGACTACCTATATTACCTGCACATGAAGTGGTAACGATGCTCACTATCCTGCTTTGCTTTGTATCTATTGTGGCTACAATTGGCTTGTTGCCCACTTGCATCTAGACTGTTTGCACAGTACTTATGCTGGGCTTTCTGGATTGCTGACAGTACATGCATATGGAGTGACATTACTGCTCAACCTCTGTTATGTCCTTTGCCTATACCAGTATGGCAGTTTGGATGAACATTTGCATGTCAACCGTCTGCATTGTTACCTATGCTGAGTCCTTTGATATCTTCTATGAACAGTGACATTGTACAGCTCTTTATTGCTGCCTTTGTTATTTGCTTACTCAGCTGGGAGTTCACCCCCTTTTTACAGATCTACTCAGTCGGCGACTGGGATCTCATTATATTCTCAGTGACCTTTTGTGCTTTTGCTGGATTTACTTGTCAATTGCATCTGAGGATCTATTTTTCACCTTTAACTGGGACTTGTCTGCGATTGGGATTAGTCCTATGGGTGCATTTAGCAGCTTTGAACTTAAATGTATTGAATAATTATCATTGCTTTTGTTAAGGGGCAAACAATCATTATTCAACTGGATGAAGTTTGAAGGAATTGTTCTTTTTCAACATATGTGCAATCTGGGTGGCAGCCATTTTTCAGTGTGGACTGCAGCCACACTGTCTTCACCTGGTGTTTGATGAGACTCACACAATTTTAACATTTTGAAGGGTAAGATTTGTTGTGATTTATGATGCTTTGATAATTAATATACATTTTTAATGTTTTGATAAAATGTATATGTTTATACTGACATGCACCCAAAAGCCAATTCTTTCTTTATAGTTTTTATATAGTGTTTTATATTACTTATTACTTATTCTCGCTTTCCCTATGACCCAATGTGCTATCAGGTTTAGTGCTCTCATGTCTAGTTTATTATTTATCTAGACAATATGGTATAGAGTAGCTCTATATTTTGTTATGAGTATATGTATGCAATTTGTCTCTCCGATCCTGTACTGTTTTACGCAGCAATGTATACCTAATTGCATGTCTGTAATACTATTTTCCTGATTTTGGAAATTCAATAAAAAAGTATATGGAAAAAAAGAGCAGTTAGAGCAATGCAGTAAACATGTTCGGGCATACATGCAGCCAACTTCTCACAGAGGAGTAATCCTTGCAGATCAATAGCCCAAGCCCAGCAAGTCAAAAAAAAGAACATCAAAAAAGTATGGCATCCAACAGAAAAAAACAGAGCAAAAGACTAGGCCTCCCTTGGAGGGGGTAAGCCACAAGGTAATCAAAGGATAGTGTGATTGCTATCCACCACCCTTAATCTGGCCAGGAACAACATAGAGTACCTGATATCATTCTGATGCAGTTTTCTTTTTACCTACATAAAGCTTCTGCATTTCCATGACAAAATTTGGGTTCACAGAGACATAGGTTATCGAGTTTAATGTTACCCTGTTCATGGGATAACTACAGCACTGTGTCTTTGTCTTTGTAGTTAAGGAGCTTTGCAATAAAAGTATGAGTCGGAAGCAGAGAAGTTTACATTTCCTCCTATGTCTTCTCTCCACCGACAGGCCCTTCATCCTGTCTCTTCTGTTCCAGGGCACCTGTGTCACATGACAGACCCTAGAGGCCAAAACGTAGGTTTATGCCATGGTGCTCCACGTGTTTATCCTCTAGCATTTAGTCAAGGGGCAAACAGCTTCACAAGACATAAGTAGAAATGCGATGGAGAAAAGACATTGGTGGACAGGTGAGCGTATCCGCTGCCTACACCACATGGCCCAGGGTGAAGAGGACTGACCCAGCATAAAGTGCACACAGGTTTACAACTGATTCCATGATGAAATCTATAGCAAATCTGTGTACAGTGTACGGAGGGATTATATCAGGTAGATCCTTCTCTGAGCAGATAATGCTGGCCACATCAACCAGTGTTTAGCCAGCTTTAGAGAGCCAAAATATGAACTAATATTGATGGTGTATGAAATAAAAGACATCACTTTTATCTTATTGAATTGTAGTGGAACCTCTTGGACTGTGCACATGGTAGTACAAATCACCCATCAGATTTAAAGCCTTCAGAGGTGGAAGGCCCAGAAGAACTATCCTTGGGATTGTGTGCCATTGGAATCATATCTGTTCTTGCACTCTACCTGCAGTAAATAAGAATAAAGAGTGTTTGGTACTATACATAGAGTAAGTAAGGTAGGTGTAAACTTCTCTTTCTGGACCGATAAGGTCATAGCACTACTTCATCTAAATTACGTCAATGATGTTCTTCTCAGTTGTGCAAGATACATATGGATAATAATAATAATGATAATTAATAGGATCACAGATGCTACTAGTTATCCACACTGATAGATGATTTCTGATTAGCTGCACTGAGTATGTCATCTTTCATTATGCTGTGATACTTACTAATCCCAAACATTTATTTATTTATGTATTTATTTATTGTATTTATAAAGCGCCAACATATTACGCAGCGCTGGACAATAAATAGGGATGCATACAATATTTAGGGGTGACATACAGCAAAATGACAATACCTGAATACAAGAAAGACCAGATCATGCAGCACAGTAGAAGTACAAGGTAATGCTTAATCAGTCACTGAAGGGGGGCATGTAGATTAGGCAAGTTAGGTTCACTCAGATGCCTAGCCTAGATGGTCCTTTAGGTTCACAGTAATGGAGGTGCATGATCAGGTTGCACACAAAAGGAGGAGGACCCTGCCCAAAGGCTTACAATCTAAAGGGAGAGGTAGGGACACGAGAGGTAGGAGACCAGAGTTCAGCTGTGGGTTTAGAGCACTTATGAGGGGTAGTAGGCCAGAGTGAAAAGGTGAGTTTTGAGGGCTTTCTTGAAGATGTTGAAGGAGGGGGCTGCCCTAATGGGTGGAGGTAGGGAGTTCCATAGTGTTGGAGCAGCTCTTGAGAAGTCCTGGAGGAGTGCATGGGACTGGGTGATGTGGGGGGCGTTTAGGCGAAGTTCATTGGAAGAGCGGAGTGAGCGGCTAGGTGTGTACCTCTGAGTAAGATCGGAAATGTAGGTTGGACAGGTTTTGTGGACAGATTTGTAGGTCAGACACAGTATCTTGAATCTGATTCTGGACTGGATAGGAAGCCAGTGAAGGGATTCAAGGAGGGGATCCGCCATGGTGGAGCGATGGGAGCAGTGGATAATTCTGGCTGCCGCATTCATGATGGACTGCAGTGGGGGTGTTCGGATCATAGGGAGACCAGACAGCAGGGCATTGCAGTGGTCAAGGCGGGAAATCAAACTATGAGGGCATGGATGAGGAGTTTGGTGGTGGCAGAGGTCAGGAAAGGGCGAATCTTACAGATGTTACGAAGGTGGAAGTTGCAGGACTTTGTGAGGTTTTGGATGTGGGGAATGAAGGAGAGTGCGGAGTCCAGGGTGACACCCAGACAGCACGCTTGAGAGGTAGGGTGAATGGTAGTGTGGTTAACAGTGACATGCACATCTGGGAGGTTTATGAATGTCCGGGGTGGGAAGATCATAAATTCCGTTTTGTCTAGGTTTAGTTTCAGGAACCTATCGGACATCCAGGAGGAGATGGCTGATAGACAGGAGGAGACCTTGTCCATGGTAGTGGTGGATATGTTAGGGGTGTGGGGGTAGATCTGGGTGTCATCTGCATACAGATGATAGTAAAAACTCATGGAGGAGATAACCTTGCCAATGGAGGATGTGTATAGGGTGAACAGTAGGGGGCCAAGGACCGAACTTTGGGGGACTCCCACCGAGAGGTGGTTGGGGGTGGACGAGGACTCATTGAAGGCGGTCGTGAAGGAGCGGTTGGAGAGGTAGGATAAAAGCCAGGACAGGGCAAGATCGTGAATGCCCATGGACTGGAGGGACTGGAGGAGTAGGGGATGATCTACTGTGTCAAAAGCTGCTGAAAGGTCAAGAAGGAGGAGAATGAAGTATTTACCTTCAGCTTTAGCTAAGGCAAGGTCATTGACCACTTTGGTGAGAACAGTTTCGGTTGAGTGGGCAGGCCGAAATCCAGATTGCAGTGGGTCTAGCAGTGAGTTGGCATTGAGGAACTGGGTCAGGCGTTTGTGAACCAGACGCTCAAACAAGCCAATCTAATAAAAAATAAGCAAAGCTGTATAAATATGTGTTCTGTTGTTTTACTGATTAAGTTGTAAACATGTTCTTCACTTTCTGTAACACACCCATTTTGGCTCAATAGCATTACCGGTTTTCATCCTAGCATTAAACATACATAAAGATAAATATTCTTCATCATCCAGTTCATTGACTTAAATGTCATGAGAAAATACTTACAGTGAACTTTTCAAAAAGGCAAAGAGACTCAAACTCAACTTAATACCAGTCTGCTGTTTTTTTGTTTTTGTTTTTTTTTTAGGATCTGATTCATATAAAGTACCAGAGTAATTACAGGATGTGGTGACATTTCTTGTACAGCTTCCATTTGTTGCACATATACTTATTGAGTAATATTAGAAAATGTGTTGTTTTTTGAGTTGAGCTTGCTGAATAATATAAGACAAGTCCCTTACGAATCAGCAGTATATTCTTCCAGTGCCACTGGACCATTTACCTGAGAAGTTGTAATACGATGTGGAGTAAGAAAGTGGAGTCATACAAACAGTAAGCATTGAAGGCTTTTGTTTTTTCTTGTAACTTACAGCTGGCCACTAATAATAGTTTGTACAAAAACTACATTTTAGCCTTAGTTTAATTATTTTTACACTTCCTAATGGATCACTTTAGTGACAGTAGACAATGCAACATTGCAAAACGAGAAGGGATAAGATTCTAATCTAAGCTGCGCATACATACTAAATACATACATACTAAATGTGGTAAATGAACAATATTCACCTAAAATTGATCATTTACGACCTTAGCACACTGCTTCATTTGATATTAGATATCTGACCTAATGTTCCTCTAATATATTTTACTCCTCTCCCTGCTTTACCTGCAACTTTTGTACTGTATACTGCATTACTCTGCTATGACAGTCTTGAGCACATAATTGTTTCTGTGTGTATGCACTGGCCATCGTTTTACTTCAACACAGCTTGACCGAGTGCCTGCCAGCTCTCTCCCATTTGTACTGCATACTGCAGTCGGCTCAGTATCCCACAGAACAGACTTGCTTGGTTAATGTTTGATTTGGCAAATTAACAAACTTCAGTCGATAAAACTTCTTTTTTTTTTTAAGATTTTCATTATTCTGTGAACAAACAATGCAACTACCTCTCCGAGAATCGGTTGATTATTTCCGACCTATTGATCGATAAAGGGATCAATTTTGCAAAGTTAGAATCAGAAAATCGATCCCTTTATCGATCAGAAGCAGTCTGGATATACACATACGATGCAACTTCCTGCGATCAGATGGGAAATTGCATTGCGTGTCTCCAGTATGTGATTTTTTTTTTCTTGTTTATTGAATCTAATGCTTAATCTGTTAAACAGTTTGCAGGATGTGTTGTTAACTTTAGATTTTAGAGTCTGTTTATCATTGTTGACATAGGTGGAGGAGGCTAAAATAGCCTGTCCAAGCCATTTTAACTTGGAAATTCTGACAAAAAACTAAGCAGTCATGAAACCAGAACCAGAAAAGATTGCTTCAATGATCTTTAAGAGCATATTTCATGAAAAGGAAAGGTTTCATGAATTCCAATAAAGTGATTTAACTTGGGAAATTGTTTTATTTAATGCTTCATGTTTTGAATCTTTCTACTCTTAGAATGTTTGAAAAATAATCTTTTAATGTCTGATTAACTAAAAGATTATTTTAAGCCAGGAGATGTTTGTAAGCTGCGCATCAATCGAAGCAATGCAACCGGGGGCTGAATTGTGTCCTTGCCGTGCAATTCAACCTTCCAGCTGCCAACCACAAGCGCCTGTCTGCTGCAGCTACATGCAGCCAAATGGCAGTATTGTGTAACAAAACACGTGACCCATTTGACACGCAGTGGTGTTACCCAGGGGCTTCTGAGGATGGCAACCACTGTGCTCTGATGCAACTCCATGGTGGACAGCCTGTCCACTGCCTGGGCCAAGTGCTAGGAAGCGCTGAGCCGGTGAAAGAGAGCAGGTGGTGAATTCACCGCCTTCAGCTGCTTTTGGAAAAGAGGATTTAAAGTAAATAATCAGTAGAAAGTATCAATACAAGTGCTTCCCAAATTTCAGATGACAATGCTGCAGCCAAGGTACTCTACTACACAGATCTCCTTAGTGCAAACAGTCACTAAGGAGTTATCAGGCAAAAAAAAATGCGTTTCACTTACCTGGGGCTTCTACCAGCCCCATGCAGCCATCCTGTGCCCTTGTAGTCACTCACTGCTGCTCTGGTCCCCCTGGTTCAAACCACTAACGTGTAAAAATGTATGCCTACATCCCAGGGACACTCTAGCCCCAGGCATCCCTTCCTCAGCTGTAAACTCTGAATCCCCCCCCCCCTCCCAGGACTCTAATTGAGACTGAGATGCTCTAAATGTATGTTTGTATGCCCTGCTTGCCTTTGCTATGTTTGACATGTGTTGTTATATGTTCCTGATCTACTCTTGCCATGTGAACCACAAGCAATTCTGGGCACACCATTCGGTGTGCTTGGCGACAATGAAGATTATTCTGATTCTGATTCTCTCTAGGCACTATAGTTTCCTGCATAGGGAGAGAGAAAGGAGTAATGATAATTAATACCTAAACATCCTATATAATAAAACCCCTGAGTCTCTGCGTCCTGACCCTGTGTGTGTGTGTCCGTGCTTCCAGACTTAACAGTTTGCTGTCTGAGAACCTCATTGCATTGTGGGAAATAACAGCTTTTTTTTAACTGCCAAGCAAGCAACACCTCCCTGTGTGCATATACTGCAGACAGCAGTGAAGGACGGGCGAGCGGGATGCATCTGTGCTCGCATTGCTGGGGGGGGGGGGGGGGGGTGTAGCCTAGCGACCACTTTTTAATGGGCGGGCTTTTTTACTAGTATTAAATATAAACATATACAAAAGTAATCTACACCAGCATTTACATCCTTGAGCTCCTTGGTAACATCCGTGAGCTCCTTGGCTCCCTCTGTTTACAGTACCACATGACAGCAGATGGAGCAGTCCAGGGACAAATGTCTCGGGCTGTGGGTCTTTGACTGCAAATATCAGCCACTATATACTTATAGTTACAGACCTATTTGACATCATTGCCTTCATATGACTGTGACACCACTCATCTTCTAACTATACTGAGTGAAATGTAGGTGCTTCCATGGACCTTGGTTGTCACTCTGGACATGAAGTAGTTATATATTAGTATACCACACTATTTGGGTATTGAGGCGGTGGCCTCCTTTTTGAGCCAGCGTGGTTTGCAGTATTATTGAGCACACAATGAGTTTATTCTGTCATTACTTGAATTTTTGCTCCAGAACCATATATTTTTCTTCAGTGGGGCCTACTACCTCCAGTTGGAGGGCTCAGCGATGGGGATGACCTGTGCCCTGTAGCTGGCGAACCTGTACCTGGGGTGTGGGAACGGTCAATTTTTTCAGATGGCGGTTTGGTCAAGCACCTGTGCTACATTGTCTGCTGGCACAGATACTTTTAACAATATCCTTTTCTTATGGACCAGCTCTGCTAATGACCTAATTGAGTTTGTATCGGTCCTCAATTATGCTGGCCATAATTTTATATTTGTTTTTAACTTTTATAAGTTTGAGGTCACCTTTTTAGACCTATGGATATTGATTGCCCCTGATAGCATTGTGTGTATTGTGCTTTTCCGCAAAGAGACATCCACAAATACCTTGCTACAAGCTTTCACCCACGCAACACCATATGTGGGTTTCTAAATGAGTAGTTCCTTTGCTTGTGACAGAACTGCTCTATGTTGGAGGATATTGTGGATTAATCTAGACCAGGCATGGGCAAACTCGGCTCTCCAGCTGTTAAGGAACTACAAGTCCCACAATGCATTGCAGGAGTCTGACAGCCACAGTCATGACTCATAAAGGCAAATGCATTGTGGGACTTGTAGTTCCGTAACAGCTGGAGGGCCGAGTTTGCCCATGCCTGATCTAAACAATTGGCACAGCGATTTTTAGAATGCGGTTATGCCCCATGTGATATTAATTGCACATTCTGTATGTTTGAGTCTTCAATATTTGCCATGACTCTTTGCTGCAGCAATGTTGTACCAACAGACCCACCATGTCCACTGTTCCTTTAATTACCCGTTTAGTACTGACAACAAGGCTTTTCAATGCTTGCTACAAACTCATTGGCATGCCTTGCAGTCAGAAACTTTCCGGACCTCATTTTTGACCCTCCCTCTCCACAATTGGTCACACACTGAGCAAAAACAATTGGGGATTTAGTCGTACATAGCCATTTTTCAGTATCAATAGGAGGCCCCACTGTAGAGTTATGGGCACAAATTTCAGTGGTAGAGGCAACTTTTGCAGATAACTTAAAGTAGAAGGGATGAGAGACCCTCCTTCCTTTAGGTATCATTCGTAATGCAGCCCACTTTGTGAATTGTGACACACCCTTAGCAGTGTATTTAATACAATGCCATTGAGGTTTTTTTTTATGTGGGCAAGACTTTGAGGCCCTTTAAAGAATGTATTTTGGAGCATGTCTCTGAAATCTGGAATTGAAATACCAAGTCAGCAGTGTCTAGACAGTTTAATTTGTCATATAAGGCCAATATGTCTTTTTTTCAAAATTCTTGATATAACCCAAGCAGTGTCAATATGGATAGATTGCTGCTCCAATGATAAAACCACCTGGATTTATAAATTGAGAGCCACTGACCCCCAGGTTTTAATGACAAGGTGAATTTTGCCACATTTTTACCCAAATGTCATGACCCCCTTGGCCTGCCTGCGCCTGTCGCGCTCCCTTGGGTCCTGCTGCTTTCTCCCCCTTGTTGTGGGACGCTGTTAGTCAGACACCTATGCCCTCTTTATGCCAGTGGCATTTGCTTATTGTTTACATTGATATGTTTGTGTGACAGGCAGCACCACTAGCACAACTATCACTATGCATGTGTAGTCCTTACACTTACGTGTATTATTTATTCCATATGCCAGATATATGGATGGGGTGGGTTTTTTATTTCCTTGTTGTCCTCCTAGTTGTTATGGTGATGGGAATGTGTAGTGGTTTTCCCCTTGCCGCCCATGCCACCGTGGGTGCATCTGTCTTGTGTGATACCATTCAAGGTTGATGCATCAGGAAGGGGGTGCGTCTGGGATGACACGCTCCTCTACTATGGTGACACACATTGGGAGGCCCCACCCTCTTTGGCTGTGGCTGTCATATTTCTGTCCGCCATGCTGCCTTCCTATGTATATCTCTGCTTAAGCACTAAAACAGCTTATACTGCATGGTTTCAAATGCAACTGTGCTTGCATGTGCCAGTGCTGAACAGTCTGGCCATTAGACTTGCTGCTCTGTGGCCCAGCTTGTATACTGCTTATGCTCGGTACACTGGGTGGGGCCTAGGGTGACACTGAGTGGGGAGGGTACACTAGGTGGGGAGGAGGGTGACACTGAGTGGGGAGGGTACACTAGGTGGGGAGGAGGGTGACACTGAGTGGGGAGGGTACACTGGGTGGGTGAGGAGGGTGACACTGAGTGGGGAGGGTACACTGGGTGGGTGAGGAGGGTGACACTGGGTGGGGAGGGTACATTGGGTGGGGGAGGAGGGTGACACTGGGTGGGGAGGGTACATTGGGTGGGTGAGGAGGGTGACACTGGGTGGGGAGGGTACATTGGGTGGGTGAGGAGGGTGACACTGGGTGGGGAGGGTACACTGGGTGGGTGAGGAGGGCGACACTGGGTGGGGAGGGTACACTGGGTGGGTGAGGAGGGTGACACTGGGTGGGGAGGGTACACTGGGTGGGTGAGGAGGGTGACACTGAGTGGGGAGGGTACACTGGGTGGGTGAGGAGGGTGAAACTGAGTGGGGAGGGTACACTGGGTGGGTAAGGAGGGTGACACTGAGTGGGGAGGGTACATTGGGTGGGTGAGGAGGGTGACACTGAGTGGGTGAAGAGGGTGACACTGGGTGAGGAGGGTACACTGGGTGGGTGAGGAGGGTGACACGGGGTGGGGAGGGTACAGGGTGGGTGAGGAGGGTACACTACGTGTGAAGGGTACACTGGGTGGGTGAGGAAGGCGACAATAAGTGGGGAGGGTAGACTAGGTGGGTGAGTATGGTGACACTAAATTGGAAAGGGGGGATAAATTGGAAAGGGGGGATACACTGTGTGGGTGAGGAGAGCGCCCTCACCTTCTCCTTTTTCCCACCTACAGCAACACTGACCTTTTTCACCATCTCGTTGGCTCTGTCCCCTCGTGGCCCGGCAGCTGTGCATCATCAAACAGCATGCTGGGGGAGGGGCCGGACAGCCGTGTGGGACATTACCAGCTCAGAGGAGGAGGCGGCCCAAAGAGTCCAAGAGGCAGCCTGGAGGGCGGAGGAAGCGATCTGAGGGCGGCTCCTAGGGTGGAGGAGGCGGCAGCCCAGCTGATCAAGAAGCCTGGAGACACTAGTGGAGAGCAGAGGAGGCGGATCGGAGGGCGGAGGAGGCGGATCGGAGGGCGGAGGAGAAGGGAGCATTCAGCCACTGACCAGAGTCCTGCGGCCGGGACGTCCTGAGCAAAAAGCGGGACGTTACCTGGGACACCAGCCAGCCTGGGACAGGAGACCCCAAATGCGGGACGCGTCCCGGCCAAAGCGGGACGTCTGGTCAGCGTAGCTTACACCACATGACTTATGGCTCTGTGGTTCTCTACTGAGGCATCTCTGCATAAAAAAAACTTCCATCTACTGCTTGCATCTATGCTTTTGCTGGCACTCTGTTGGTTGAACTTTTTTCTGCACATTTTAATCTGTTCCTATGACCTATAAGGACTGTGTCTCAAACACCCTGATAGAGCTGTGGCAGAGGAAACTGGATATAGACAGTTGACTATTTGAGAACTGTACATCTGGCTCTCAGTGGCTACCCTTGTTGTGTGTATTGATTTTATTGCATACATGTTATTTAATTTTGTGTTTTTTTTGTACCTCCAATTTTGATGATTAAAAGATTTTTCTATGTTTATATTTAATATGTGTAGGTATCTTACTGTTTTCTCCTTATTCTCCCTCCTTCCCCTCTCCCTATACGGTTTTCCAATGATTATATGTGGCACGGTTAGTGAGAATATATGTTTGATGGATACCTTATTGTCTAGGGTTCAGCAACCTCTCATTATCTTTTTCACTAAAGTTTCCTACTATTTCTTAAAAAAGTTATGTTCCACACAAAAATTGTCCTTTTCATGATTATGGTAGGATCAATAAACTATGAGTATGGTAGAGATATAATTGTGAAGTCTTCATTATTGACACAGCAATGGACTTTGTAAAGCCCTGTGTAAGATGGCATCACCATATCATCCTCTATAATAAAACCCTACTGTCTCTGTGTCCCATGTCCCTGTGTGTGTGTCCAACATGCACTCTGCGCATGTGCAGGGTCGCAGAGACATTGAGGGAGAGAGACGAGCAGCGAGCGATGACGGGCGAAGGGGCGGACGGGCGTGCGCGGGTTGGTGGTCATGGTCATGTCGTGCACGCACGCGCATGGTGGGTGGGCATGCGTGGCGGGCTCGCGTGGCGGAAATGTACGTGCGTGGCGGGCGCATGCGCAGTGACAGACCTAGCCCGTTTTTAAGTGGGCTTTGGTCCACTAGTAAATACATAATAAATAATATTTTGGCAGACTCCAGGGATGCTTTATGTTAAATTATATATGCAAGTTACCAGGTTAAAGCCCAATGGGCCTGATGCACGAAGCAATGGCAAAATTGCTATACACAGGTAGCACATGGCTATTTTACCAGTAGTAATGGCAGGGGGGGCATCAAGCATTACTCTATTAGTGCAACACGAATTGCCGGGTTTAGGTACACATTGCTATATTAATGGGCAGTACGCCGCAAGTGTACCACTCATTACCATACCAACAAGCACCTAACACAGGTAATGTATTTTGTGCTAATAGAATATCGTGCACTGCCCTCCGCTATTGGTGTCAGTAAAATTGCAGTTGATTCATGCAACTGGCCCTGTATTTTTTTTTAACAAAATAAAGAGCATTTCATTCTGTTAGGTTTCTAAAGTTAGAGTTACTGTGATAATGGTAAGGCTGTCTGCAGAAAACACAAAATATCACTTATCTACATTTTAGGAAGGTATTAGACTGTATGGCCTCTGATTTATAAAACTTGTTGTACTTTTATATAAAACAAATACTGTTTTCAGTTATTTGGCCAAACAAATACTATGACAGCGCAAGTAGTAAAATAAGTGTCACAACAAAGAATACTAAAGACCTCCACAATGCTATATAAAACAATATCACTTTTGATACTTTAGGAAAAGAAAATATCTTTGAATGAGACGTAAGTAAAATTAATTTCAGAAATGAGGAGTGATAATAATCTGCATAAAGGAAATGTACAAATAATAAACAATTCAAAACCATTTATTATTATTATTATTAAAAACTAGCAGCTCCGTGCTACTGCTGATCCCAGCACGGTTACTGATTGGCTGAGTGGCGCAGAGCGGCGCGGAGGAGCGTTGCAGTATATATAGATCTTGCTGGTCAGTCTCTGGTTGTCTGCCATTGCGAATACTTACGTGTGAGCACTCAGACCTCAGATCCCACAGTGTGTTAGAACCAGGTGGACCTGGGAATTCACACTTAGCCAGATTACTGCTGTGGTATACTTTAGACCAGTTCCGGGGTGTTGGGACCAAGGACCTCACACCCAAGCTTAGGATCACTGTGTCATTGCTGTGTTATACTTTAGACCTGTTCCGGGGTGTTCAGACTAAGGACCTCACACCCAAGCTTAGTATCACTGTGTCATTGCTTTGTTATACTTTAGACCAGTTCCGGGGTGTTGAGACCAAGGTCCTCACACCCAAGCTTAGTATTACTGTGTCATTGCTGAGTTATTCTTTAGACTAGTTCCTGGGTGTCGAGACCAAGGACCTCACACCCCAGACTAGGACTGTGCTTTATATCTGTTATGACTATTTGCTCTGTCGACCTCTCTCTTGCTTTCTGATTCGGTACCTCTGCATATCTGCCTACCTGTTGCCAAACTCTGCCTGTACCCGGTTACCGAATCAGCCTTCTGTCTCTGTACCTTATCTGCTCGTGTGTTGCTGACCTGGCCTGCCCGACCCTCCAGGCTGTCACTCATCCCTTGAGTGCTCAGTCTATCTGTACTAGCTGTGACACTATTCCACCAAGTGTCAGTTAGCTATTAGGACTCCTGCTCCTCAGAGAGTCCGGCCTGCTAGCAGCCAGTGGCCTCTACTCCTCTGGAGTCCCCTGGCTGCAGTACAGTCTATTATCTGATCACCAAGTATCACTGGTTGCCAGGTTCTCTCTATTCCCTCTCTCAAGGAGATAGTCCCTGCACAGCTGAGGGCCACCTGCCCCTCAGGTGGTTCCTGGCCGAGCTGCCTGTGCCTCCCGCCTCACGGGAGATAGCCTACAGTTACACCAAACACTTACACTTCATTAGGTGTCCAGAGGTTAGTCATACTTGTAGTATTGGTGATTCTGCAGATCCATAATCAAGTATACATCTGTATTATTGATGATTTTGCAGATCATCAATAATCAGATTCTCTCTGTGTGCTGACACTAATCGTTACTGAACGGCAGACCTGAAAAACAAAATGGACGCACTCAACAGCCATCTTGATGCACTCACCACCTCGGTGGAGAATTTCATCAGGGTGTTGGACGGTCATCAGACCCAGATTACTGCTTTGTCTGGGTCCATACAGGTCCTTCAGACGGCTGTGAATGCAGTGCGATCTCCTCTAGTTACAGACTTGCGTATGTCTGTACCCAAAAGGTTTTCTGGTCATAGATCTGACTTTCAGAACTTTAGAAATCGAGTAATGTCGTATTTTGAGTTGAGACCCAATTTATCAGGAACTGAGGCACAGAGAATTACGTTTATTAAGACCCTTTTGTCAGGGGATTCTCAAACATGGGCATATAGCCTGCAGGCAGGGCATGAGGCTTTGACATCAGTTGAGGAATTTTTTAAGGCCATGGCCATAATTTACGATGATCCGGACATTGCCTCTACTGCTGAGCAGAAGCTTAAGACTTGCGTCAGGGTAAGGATCCGGTAGAGGTCTACGCAGCTGAGTTCAGGAAGTGGGCTGTGTCAGCTAGGTGGGGGACATTTGCGTTATTAGACTGTTTTCTATCAGGGCTGTCAGACGCAGTCTCTGATTTGTTGTTTGGACACCCTGAACCGAAATCTATTGATGAGGCAATCTCTTTAGCAGTACGGGTTGATCGCCGTTTACGCTATCAGAAACAGACCCGGGGTAAGAACACTATAAGATATGTCTCCTACACCTCCCCTCCACCCGTTTCACCTCTGCCAGAGCCAATGCAAATTGGACAGTCAAAATTGACATGGGTGGAAAAGAATCGCAGGAAAACAGAACAGCTCTGTTTGTACTGTGCAGAGGAGGGTCATAAGGTACTCTGCCGCCTAGGTGTAGTCAGAGGTAATACCCTCACCATCCACAGATGGAGAGCTACACGCGCGCGTGCTAGAAGGCAAGGCCTTTATGCCAGTAGGAGAGGGATCAGCTGATCAGGTCGATTACTGATTGGCTGAGTGGCGCAGGGCGGCGCGGAGGAGCGCTGCAGTATATATAGATCTTGTTGGTCAGTCTATGGTTGTCTGCCGTTGCAAATACTTACGTGTGAGCACTCAGACCTCAGTCACATCCCACAGTGTGTTAGAACCAGGTGGACCTGGGAAATCACACTTAGCCAGATTACTGCTGTGGTATACTTTAGACCAGTTCCGGGGTGTTGAGACCAAGGACCTCACACCCAAGCTTAGGGTCACTGTGTCATTGCTTTGTTATACTTTAGACCAGTTCCGGGGTGTTGAGACCAAGGTCCTCACACCCAAGCTTAGTATTACTGTGTCATTGCTGAGTTATTCTTTAGACTAGTTCCTGGGTGTCGAGACCAAGGACCTCACACCCCAGACTAGGACTGTGCTTTATATCTGTTATGACTATTTGCTCTGTCGACCTCTCTCTTGCTTTCTGATTCGGTACCTCTGCATATCTGCCTACCTGTTGCCAAATTCTGCCTGTACCCGGTTACTGAATCAGCCTTCTGTCTCTGTACCTTATCTGCTCGTGTGTTGCCAACCTGGCCTGCCCGACCCTCCAGGCTGTCACTCATCCCTTGAGTGCTCAGTCTATCTGTACTAGCTGTGACACTATTCCACCAAGTGTCAGTTAGCTATTAGGACTCCTGCTCCTCAGAGAGTCCGGCCTGCTAGCAGCCAGTGGCCTCTACTCCTCTGGAGTCCCCTGGCTGCAGTACAGTGTATTATCTGATCACCAAGTATCACTGGTTGCCAGGTTCTCTCTATTCCCTCTCTCAAGGAGATAGTCCCTGCACAGCCGAGGGCCACCTGCCCCTCAGGTGGTTCCTGGCCGAGCTGCCTGTGCCTCCCGCCTCACGGGAGATAGCCTACAGTTACACCAAACACTTACACTTCATTAGGTGTCCAGAGGTTAGTCATACTTGTATTATTGGTGATTCTGCAGATCATCCATAATCAAGTATACATCTGTATTATTGATGATTCTGCAGATCATCAATAATCAGATTCTCTCTGTGTGCTGACACCAATCGTTACAGGGGTTCTGTAGAATGATGATGGAAGCCTCAATAGGATCCAGAAGCTTCCCTTACTACAGCTAGGTATTTTTTTTTCTTTAACAGGGTACTGCAGGATAAAACAACATCAATACAATAATACAATACAATAACATTTCTATAGCGGTTTTCTCCCATAGGACTCAAAGCATTCACACAATAAAAGTTATATTTCTGCAAATGCCAAACTGAACAGGTGGGTTTTCAGTCTGGATTTAAACACGTCCAGGGATGGAACTGTCCTGATCTGTTGAGGTAAGGAGTTCCAAAACGTAGAGGCAGCATGACAGAAGGCTCTGGGACCAAAAGATTCCAAGTGGACTCTGGGTATGATTAGATTATTAGAACCTGTGGATCTGCCACATATCTTTCATGTATCCAGGGCCTAGATTATTCAGGGATTTAAATGTCAGTAGGCCGATCTTGAATAGGACCCTCCATTCTATAGGTAGCCAGTGAAGGGAGTGCAGGACTGGCGTTATAAGGCAGTGACGGGGTTGGTTGGTTAGCAGTCTGGCAGCAGTATTCTATATCAGCTGTAGGCGGTGCAAGACCTTTTTTGGAAGGCCAGTGTAGAGAGCATTACAGTAGTCCAGTTGGGATGTGATGAAGGCATGGACTAAGGTTGGCAGATCTTCTGGGGGGATGAGGTGCTTGATTTTTGCAATGTTCTTCAGGTGAAAATAGGATGATTTCACCACAGCAGAGATTTGAGTTCTAAAGTTTAAATCTCCATCAATTAGAACTCCCAGGCTACGCACATGATCAGAGCTGCGTAAATCCGTGCCTCCTATTCGCAGTGGTGAAGACTGCAAGTTAAGTTGTTTTGTTATCATGCTCTGCCCTCCAATTAGAAGGACTTCAGTTTTGTCTGCATTTAGTTTCAGCCAGTTGTCATTCATCCATTGCTGTAGTTCACGTAAGCAGGCGTTTGTAGTTACAGTTGGGTCTGTCACACCAGGCTTGAAGGAAAGATATAGTTGGGTATCGTCTGCATAGCAGTGGTATATCAGGCCATGTTTTTGGATTAGTTTTCCAACGGTAACATGTAAATCGTGAAAAGCAGAGGAGAGAGGATTGAGCCCTGGGGCACCCCATACTTAAGTGATACAGGGGTGGAGAGGAAGGGCCCCATAGACACTTTGTGGGTTCTGCCACTCAAGAAGGATTGGAACCACTGAAGAACTATGCCATCAATGCCACAGTATTCCTGTAGCCTGTTTATCAAGATGTCATGGTCAACTGTATCAAAGGCTGCAGAAAGGTCTAGCAGTATGAGGATCGAGCACTCTCCTCTGTCTCTTGCCATGAGCAGGTGGTTGCATATTTGGATGAGGGCAGTTTCAGTGCTGTGGTGTTTCCTGAAGCCAGACTGGAATGGGTCATAACTGTTGTTTTGTAGGATTTTGGCTTCTAGCTGGAGGTAAACAGCTTTTTCAATTAGCTTGCCCAGAAATGGGAGGTTAGAGACAGGCCTGTAGCTGGTCATTGCATCTGGGTCCAGGGAGGGTTTTTTGAGGAGAGGCCTGATGATTGCTTGCTTCAGTAAAGCTGGAAATATCCCTGATTGTAAGGAACAGTTAACAATTTTGAGGAATACCGGTACAAACAGATCTGGGCAGTTCAACATGAACTGTGTTGGGCTAGGATCCAGGTCACAGGTAGTTAGGCGGAGGTGAAGGAGGATGCTTGATGTGACTTCTTCATCAATTTCTTTGAAGTTTGACCAAGGTGTTACGTTGTCTCTGCTAATGGTCTTCGGTTAGGCTCAGATGCTGTAAGTTGGATGGCGGACCTTATAGCGGAGACTTTGTCTGTGAAGAAATGGGCAAATTGGTCACAGCGGTCCTTTGAAGACTCGATATTAAGTTTTTGACATGGCGGGTTGCAGAGTTTTTCTACTGTGCGGAACATTTGGGCTGGTTTGTTAACAGCATTTGGAATCTCTTGTGATAGAAAGGATGATTTTTTTCCCGTGATTACCTTTTGGTAATTCTTCAAGTGGAGGGTTAAGGCATGTTTGTCTTCTGGGGACTGAGATTTGCGCCACAGTCTCTCAAGTTTTCGGCCTTGTCTTTTCAGTTATTTTATGGCGTTATCAAACCACTGTGCATGATGGTGTGGAGTAAGATATTTAGTGCACAGAGGAGCAATGGCCTCAAAAGTGGAGGACACACATTTGTTGTATTTAAACACCAGAGTATCAGGGTCCAAGCTGGAGTCGGTCAATTCATCAAAGCTAAGGTTATCTCGGATATGTTGAGGTGTTAGCCCCTTTAAGCGGCGGTATTTTATTTGATTCTTGACCAGGTGTTTGACAGCTGGTATTGAGAGGGAGAAGTGGATAGTGTGATGGTCTGACCAGGCAACAGGATTAATTTCCACATTGGCTATTGACAGCCCAGTATGGAATATAAGGTCCAGAGTGTGACCTTTCCTGTGAGTAGCAGAGCTGATTGATTGGAAGAAGCCCAGTTCATGTAAGGCACGAGGTAACTCTATTCCAAATTGTGAAGAGGAGTCATCCACCCATGTATTGAAATCTCCAAGAACAATCCATCTGGGGTGTTCCAGTGTTAGGTTGCATAGGAGATCTACAAGTTCCTTAAGGAAGTCTAAATATTTTTCTGGTGGGCGGTAGATCAGCAATATGTTAATGTTTTTCTCAGCTGAAAGTTGCACCCCCAAGCATTCAAACGAGTTGGTAGGTCCTGCAGTAAGTGGTCTTATTGTCAAAGCTGATCTAAAGCAAAGTGCAACTCCTCCACCCCTGCGTTCTTTCCTGTTGCAGTATATCACGGAATAGTTTGTTGGCACGGTGGCCTCCAGGGTGGGGCCATCTGGTTCAGAAAGCCAGGTTTCAGTTAGGCAGGCCAGATCAGAAGACTCTAATAGATCATGTATGATTGCTGTTTTGTTGTTTATTGATCTGACGTTGCAGAGGACAGCCTTGATGGGGCTACCCTGGGAGCTAGGGTCTGAGATTGATGACTCCAGGACAGAACAGTCTCCCGATGTGTGGCTGTCATCTCTGCAGGATTGTGCTGGGTGTACTCTGTAGATTTTGTCACAGAGTTATTTTGGTTCTGCAGTGAAGAACGTCTTTTCCCACGTCCTCTGGATCCTCTTTTTGTCCTTCTGAAGATTCCAACAGACTTAAGTAGAATTATTGTTGATATGTCAATTGGATAGATATTCCTTGGTTGGTATACAGGGAGAAGTGTCTTTGCTGAATATTGATGTTTACACATTAGAATGGACAAAAGAGACAGCTCCAGGGCTCCTGCTGAGAAAGGCCCTATTTAGAGTCAAGGTGTAAACTTTCTCAGCGTCGGCTGGTATCTTGCAGAGATCAAAGGGCCTGTGTATACTGAATTGTCCTTACACAGAGATGTTTGGATGGACATCATGGATTTGAAAACACAGTCCTTTGTTTAGAAGTTTGAAGATATATTATATAATATATGTAGAAAAATATAGTCTATTGAGCATAGATGCTGTAGATAATCGCTGAAAGTTACTCACGGGATGGGAGAGGGTGGGCACAAAGAGGCAGAAAGTCTTTAAAGGACTTACGAGGCCAGATTTGTAAAAAATACATAAAAAAGTTAGATACCTGTGTGTGTTTGCAAGGCACGGAGGACGCCGTCCGCGCCCTCCGTGCCGTTCCGCCTGGTCCCCGCTGCTTAATATGCCCCCGAACGGTCCCCGACCGCGCGGCCCGGGTCGTGCTCCCCAGCCTGTACCAAGATGGCCGCCGGAGCTGGCCGCGGCTGCGCAGTCCGCATAGCCGCGAGTGCGGCTGCGCAGCTCTAAGGCCAACTCCCCGATCCACGCTACTGTTGCGTGGATTGGGGGGGTGGCCTTAGAGCTGCGCAGCCGCAGTCGCGGCTATGCGGACTGCGCAGCCACGGCCAGCTCCGGCGGCCATCCTTGTGAAGGCTGGAGAGCCCGACCCGGGCCGTGCGGTCGGGGGTCATTCGGGGGCATATTAAGCAGCGGGGACCAGGCGGAACGGCACGGAGGGCGCGGACGGCGTCCTCCGTGCCTTGCAAACACACACAGGTATCTAACTTTTTTATGTATTTTTTACAAATCTGGCCTCGTAAGTCCTTTAAAGGGAACCTTAACTGAATGGGGGGTAAAGAGTTTCACTTACCTGGGGCTATTACCAGCCCCCTGCAGCAGTCCTGTGCCCTCAGGGCAGCTCTGGAATCCTCCGGTCCCCCGCTGTCACTTAGTTTCGTTTTTGACGACTCACCAGTCGGCCGGCCGCCATGCGTATTATTGGACGCATTCCCTACTGCAATTAGCGCTGTTGCGGACCGCAACGCATACAAAAATACGCGTTGCCGCATTCCGCATGTGTAGATATGCGGCAACGCGTATTTTTGTACGCGCTGCGGTCCACAACAGTGCTAATTGCAGTAGGGAATGTGTCCAATAATACCTATGGCAGCCGGCCGACTGGTGAGTCGTCAAAAACGAAACTAAGTGACAGCGGGGGACCGGAGGATTCCAGAGCGGCCCTGAGGGCACAGGACTGCTGCAGGGGGCTGGTAATAGCCCCAGGTAAATGAAACTTTGTGGAGATGAAGATTTCATTTTTCAGCACGACCTAGCACCTGCTCACAGTGCCAAAACCACTGGTAAATGGTTTACTGACCATGGCATTACTGTGCTCAATTGGTCTGCCAACTCTCCTGACCTGAACCCATAGAGAATCTGTGGGATATTGTGAAGAGAAAGTTGAGAGACGCAAGACCCAACACTCTGGATGAGCTTAAGGCCGTTATCGAAGCATCCTGGGCCTCCATAACACCTAAGCAGTGACACAGGCTGATTGCCTCCATGCCACGCCGCATTGAAGCAGTCATTTCTGCAAAAGGATTCCCGACCAAGTATTGAGTGCATAACTGAACATAATTATTTGAAGGTTGACTTTTTTTGTTTTAAAAACACTTTTCCTTTATTGGTCAGATGAAATATGCTAATTTTTTGAGATAGGAATTTTGGGTTTTCATGAGCTGTATGCCAAAATCATCAACATTAAAACAATAAAAGGCTTGAACTACTTCAGTTGTGTGTATTTGAATCTAAAATATATGAAAGTCTGATGTTTATTAGTATATTACAGAAAATAATGGACTTTGTCACAATATGCTAATTTCTTGAGAAGATCATATATATATATATATATATATATATATATATATATATATATATATATATATATATATATATATACGTGTATATATATATATACGTGTATATATATATATATATATATATATATATATATATATATATATATATATATGTATATATATATATATATATATGTGTGTGTGTATATATATATATATATATATATATATATATATATATATATATATATATATATATATATATGTGTGTGTGTATATATATATATATATATATATATATATATATATATATATATATATATATATATATATATATATATATATATATATATATAATTGAATCTGTGTTAAATTCATGTATCACCAGTCATTTTATTTAAAACAGGTTGTGTTGGTATCCCGAGGTACAGGATCTCACAAATGGAGTAGATCTCTCTTATTGTTGTTAATATTCTATTTTTTCTTTTTATGGGACAAGACTGAAGATTTGACACTTGGATACAACATAAAGTAGTTAGTGTACTGCAACCAAGCAGTTCTGACTTATTTGCTTGCATTTGGTTGCACATTCACAATAAGTCTCATTGTCATTTGCAATCACTCTGCAGTTCAGAGCAGCTCAGGATGCTGTCATGACTCCTCCTATTGCTTGCTGCAGTTGAACTGCAGCCAGATAGCCCTGGATTTCCTACATGCATGTTGTTGCATAACATTGCATGTATTCATTATGAGAGTCTTTCAGCTAGCAGCTTGTAATCAAGCTAGCTCAGGATTGAGTGATTACCATTCAGCTGTGTGGGAATTTGCATGTCTGCATCCATTAGCTGATGTCCACATAAAAATCTGCCTCCCATTTCAGACCCCACCCAACATAACGTTCAGCTCCCTGAGTTGTCATTGGGTCATTCATGTGAATTGTATATTGAATTGTTTAATCCTGTTTCTTGCTTGGACGTTCACTGTACAGGGATACAGTAAAGTCCTTCTGATCCTGATAGCTTGGATTCTGTCAGCACCACATTGGTGACTGATAGTATTCCTTCTTGCCTTGTTCCTGAGGACGTAATGAAAGCAGCAGTTGCCATTAGTTAAGCTGCTACCTGTTCGTCTAGTCTATGTCAGTGTGAATGTTGCCGTCGCTGGGGTAGGGACTAGATTGACAAAGCATTCTGTTTGTCTGTCTGTCTGTCTGTCTGTCTGTCTGTCTGTTGTTTGTCTTGTTAATTGTTATTACTAGTGCTTTAGCTAGTTTTTTGATAAATATATATGCAGATCTGCGAATATATATTTATCCGTTAGTTGAGCCGTTTGTTATTTTTCTGATTTAACGTGTATGACCTTAGCCTGTTACCGACTCTGATTCTGTCTAGTCCACTGTACCACTGCCATCTGATGTATCGTGTATGACCCAAGCCTGTCACCAACTACGTCTGTTGTGTATTGTATCACATAGCTGCAGTTGCTCTGGGCAATCTTGCTCCCTTTTTCATTACTCCTGTGTCCATCTGTGTAGCCTCTTCCATTACCAAGCTACATAGTCTTGAGCTCACACGCTGACTCAGAAAGTATACCCTCCCTAGCATTACAGTATAACAGTGTAAATTTGCTGTCCCATCAAGATAGATAAACAAACAGCCAATAATGTCTGAACCGCTTGCAAGAAAAGTGAGTACAACCATAAGTAAATAATGCCACAATTCTGCCCAAAGTGTTAATATTTTTTGTGCCCACTATTATTTTCCAGCACTGTTTTAATGCTCTTGTGCCGGGAGTTCACTAGAGTTTCAAAGGTTGCCACTGAACAACAACATCATAAAACTATTGGCTGTTAGGGACCTTGCTCTCTTCCATGGATGACCAACAGATGTTCAATAGGGTTTAGGTCTGGAGACATGCTTTGCCAGTCCAGCACCTTTAACCTCCGTTTCATTAGTAAGGCCACCCATGGCCATCTTGGAGGTGTGTTTGGGATTGCCCTGCAGTACAGTTTCCAAAGGGAGGGGATCATGTTCTGCTTTAGTATGTCACTGTTGAGGGAACCATACATTCCAACACATACTAACTGTGGCTCTCCAGTGGCAACAGCACTCATGTAACCCAAAAACATGACAGTCCAACTACTATTCATGACTGTATGCAAGACACACTTGTATTTCTACTCATCGTCTGGTTTCAGTCACACATGCTTGACACCCTCTAAGTTTATCTTGGTTTTATCAGACCACAGGACATGAGTCCAGTATTCCATTTCCTTAGTCTGCTTGTTTTCATCAAACTGTTTGTGGCCTTTCTTGTGCATCATTTTTAGAAGAAGCGTCCTTCGGAGGCAACAGCCAAGCAGACCAATTTGAAGCAGTGTGCAGTGTATGGCCTGAGCATTGGCAGGCTGACCTCCACCCCTTCAACCTCTGCAACAATTCTGCCAGCACTCATACATCTAATTGCAAAAGACAACCTCTTGATATTATGTTGAGATTGTGTACTCAAATGCTCTGGATGACAATGACAAGGCCTGTTCTGAGTGAAATCTTTCCTGTTAAACTGCTGTATGGTCTTGGCCACTATGCTGCAACACACGTTTTAGGTTGTTAACAGCCTTCTTTTTACAGCCTTGACTATCTTTTTTTAAGATCCTCACAGAGATCTCTACCATGATGTCCCATGTTGACCTTCAAGTGACCAATATGAGAAAGTGAGAGATCTTTGTACTATTTCTGAAAGCATTTCCACATTAAAAACCTTTTCATGAGTACCTTTTGCACAGTAGGGTCTATACACTGTATTATTAAAGAGGAACTCCAGCCTAAACAAGCATACGGTTATTAAGTTACATTAGTTATGTTAATTAAAATAGATAGGTAATAGATAGGTAATATAATCTCTTATCCATACTGTTTTAAAAGAACAGGCAAATGCTTGATTTCATGGTGGCAGCCATGTTTTTGGTTGAAAGGAGGTGACAGGGAGCATGAGACACAGTTCCAACTGTCCTGTGTCCTGAGCACCTCTCCCAGTTGCTAGGCAACGTGAATAACAACATAGGAAATCCAATCATGCTCTGCACAGCATCAGGGAAAAAAAAGCCCGGGCTTTTTTTCTTTGATGGGTGGAGCTTAGCAAAAATTGCAGCTAAAAATGATGATTTGGCAAGAAAAACAAAGTTCTGATGCTGTGAAAGCCTTTTCAGTTCTGCTGAGTAGATTTTTAGTCCGGAGGTTCACTTTAACTTGAGTGGAAATGTGCAGTACAAAATCCAGTATGTGTTACTTTTTTTTTCTGTGCTGTCAGTCATGGCATTTTGACTTGAATGAGCACAGCCTACATTTTTTTGTTTATTCTTTCTTTGTTTTTGTGGGTTTTTTTCCATGTTTCTGCATTTTGACTGCCTTAGACTACCCAGCCAAACACAGCAGGGCAAGCCTTGTGGCGTGAATAGACCATACTTGTTATTAAAAATGTAATACATTTACTTAAATATTAATAGAAAATGATTACTACCTTGTGATTCTGGGACTTTGTTCACATTATGAATGTACTTTATGATTATGTATTTAATCATTTTATGTAGAAAGTTATTAAATATTATCCATGAAGCACTGCCTTTTAGGGTAGGCAAACATTGTAATCAATATAAGATTAAGCAAATTCTTCTTAACCTAAGTACCTAAGCCATCTTGAAAGGAAAATTAGTCAACATATGCGTAAGGTATTGTGTAGCATAGTGGACAGTTTTCACTACATCTAATGTCAAAAGTATGACTTTTTAAATATATATTTTTGGTAGTTTTTTTTAGACAGTAGCTCTGTCTCTACACAGCCCAGGGGAGTTCCTGCCACCTGGGTCATGGTGCACCAGGTGACAGACAGGAGGTGGGCGTCACCAAGGCCTCCCCCAGAGGCCATGAGCAAGAGGGGGAAGCAGTGCTGAAAGAGGGGCAGCGGGGAAAGTGGTGGGGAGGTGGGCCAGACCCCCCCTCCCTCACCTGGGTCCCCTCCTTCTGGTGCTTCCCCTCCAGATATGGGGCAACAGACAGGAGTGGCGGGCAAGGAATTACTCACCTGCTTAATGCGTTCCAGGTGCTGGTGCAAAGCATCATTGTCATGTGCCACTGGTCTCAACCTTCTCCTCCGCTCACTATGCTTCCACTAATCAGGAAGCACAGTGAGTGGTGGAGAAGGCGGAGACCAGTGGCACGTGACAATGACGCTGCACACCAGCGCCTGGAACTCAGGAAGCAGGTGAGTAATTCTTTGCCCAGCGCTCCTGTCTACCACCGCTTATCTGGATGGGGAAGCACCAGAAGCAGGGGGCAAAGGTGAGGGAGGCGGGGGTCTGGCCCCCCTCCCCGCCGCTGTCCCCACTGCCCCTCCTTCTAAGCTTTCCCTATACCGTATCAACTATATTAGCTGCTATACTGGGGCAATTGTACTAGCTACACTGGGAGCAACTATGCTACCTACGCTGGGCTGGAGCAACTATACTAGCTATACTGGGGTAACTAAACTGGGGGCAACTATACTACCTATACTGGGGTCAACTATACTACCTATACTGGGGCAACTATACTACCTACACTGGGGGAAACTATACTACCTACACTGGGGGGCAACTATGCTACCTACACTGGAGACAACTATACTAACTATACTGGGGAAACTATACTACCTGGGGGCAACTATACTAGCTATTCTGAGGCAAATATATTACCTTTACTGCGGGCAACTATACCAGCTATACTGGGGCAATTATACTACCTATACTGGGGCAACTTTACTACCTATACTAGGTCAATTTACCAGGGGCAACTATGCTACCTATACTAGGGCAACTATATTACCAATACTGGGAGCACCTATAGCTGGCATTACCCGCCATTGAACGCTTAGCATGCCAATGGGGGGGGGGGGGGGGTCTTTTAATATCCAGCCCCGGGTGTCAAATGCCCTAGGTATGCCACTGACACAGCCCGTACTGTGACCAAGAGTTCTCTGTGTTTGTTTGTTTTTTCATTATCTTGGCTAAGGAATAATTCTTAATAAGATAATTCTGTTCTGGGGAAGTACTGCTATTGCTTAAGGAGATGGGAGGGCTGGGAACATAAAACTACAATTTGTGGCAAGCAATGTAATAGGGATAATTAACTTGACACAACATGCCAAAGAGTTAAACAAGAATGTAACTTTTCCTTTTCTCACTAATCAGTATCTCCACCCCAGGGAAATCATTTGTAACTTAGATAATTACATAACCATGTAACTTTTTCTAAGAAAAAAAAATCTATGCATAATATTTTGTATATTGCTTAACCACCTGAGGACCAGAGTGCTAAACCCCCATAAAGACCAGACCATTTTTACTGTAATGGGCCACTGCAGCTTTAAGGCCAAGCTGCATGGCCGCACAACACAACACACAAGTGACCCCTTCTTTTCTCCCCATCAACAGAGCTCTCTGTTGGTGGGGTCTGATTGCCCTGTGCACAATCTCCTCCAAACTGCATTGCAAAAAGGATGTGTGCATCAAACACCAAGTGAACCCTTATATACCTGGCTTTGCCGATAAGGCCTAATTAGCTTATTCATGAGACACTGCTCAAGCAAATCTGCATTCACTTTCGCATGCCAGGATATGCAGGGTTTTGCCAACTAACTCACCGCAAAATGTTTGCCCTGCGGGGGATTAGTTTGTGTGACAGCTGCACATTGTATTGATACAAGTCACTGCATACTTGTTCACGGTACCTGTGTCTGTGACAGCTGCACATTTGTAATACCAGCCACTGCATACCTTTTCCCTGTACCTGTGTGTGTGACAGCTGCACATTTGTAATACCAGTTACTGCATATCAGTTCATGGTACCTTTGTGTTTGACAGCTGCACATTTGTAATACTAGTCACTGCATACCTGTTCACGGTACCTGTGTGTGTGACAGCTGCACATTTGTAATACCAGTCACTGCATACCGGTTCACTGCACCTGTGTGACCGCACTCAGTGTTATATACCAGTCACTGCATAACTGTTCACTGCACCTGTGTGTGTGACAGCTGCACATTGTATTGATATCAGTCACTGCATACCTGTTCACGGTACCTGTGTGTGACAGCTACACATTTGTAATACTAGTCACTGCATACCTGTTCACGGTACCTGTGTGTGTGACAGATGCACATTTGTAATACCAGTCACTGCATACCTGTCCACTGCACCTGTGTGACCACACTCAGTGTCATATACCAGTAACTGCATAACTGTTTACTGCACCTGTGTGTGTGACAGCTGCACATTGTATTGATACAAGTCACTGCATACTTGTTCACGGTACCTGTGTGTGTGACAGCTGCACATTTGTAATGCCAGTCACTGCATATATTTCACTGCACCTGTAGGACTGCACATTGTATTAGTCAGGTCAGTGCATACCTTTCACTTCATCCCACTCGATATGGACAAAACAGGCAGAGGCAAAGGCAGAGGTAGACCCAGAGGCAGGCCACCCTGCAGGTCTGTTTGAGGTCGTGCTGAGATGATTTTGTGCATCCCTGGACCAAAGTACAGTGCTCAGAAGAAGGCACGTGCCATCAACTCCCAAGATTGTCAGAACGTAGTTGACTATTTAACACAGAACACCTCATCTTCCGCAGCCACCAGCACTACTACAGGCACCACATCTGCTACATTTGACACTTTGTAGGAGTTATTTGGTGGGGAATTAATTGATTCACAGCCATTATTGTTCCAACCAGATGAAGGCGCTAAGCAAGTTACACCACCTCATATGTCTGAGTTAAGCGGCACTATAGACGTGAGGAAGAGGAGGAGGATGAAGTACCTGCTGTTGGTGTAGTTTTGGAGGTGTCTGATACAAGCAAAGCTTTGGAGGATGATTATGATGATGATGATACTGCCATGGATGCCACGTGGGATCCTAATAGACATGATGACCAGGGGGACAGTTCAGAGGGGAAGTCAGAGAGGAGTAGGAGGAGACGACTTGCTGAAAGAAGCAGGGGGAGCTCATCATCAGAAATAGCTTGTGGCAGTGTCCGGCACCATGTATCGCCACCTATGGACAGCCAGCCAACATGCCCTTCCACCATAGTGCTATCACCCCAGGGCTCACCGGTGTGGACATTTTTTGGTGTGTCTGCCTCAGGTGAGAACAATGCCATCTGTAGTTTCTCCACAAAAAATTGAGCCGTGGAAAGGCCAACACTCACGTAGGGACAACTGCCTTATGAAGGCACATGGAGAAAAAGCACAAACTGCAATAGGAAGACCACCTGAGGAAAAGCAGCACACAAAAGCAAAGCCACCCTCCTTCCCCTTTTCCTCCTTTAGGTGCATTATCTTCAGCCGCTTTCTCCCTTGCACCTTCACAGCCACCCTCCTCCACTCCGCCCTTTCACCTTGAGCGGTTCCTGCTCCTCTGCCCACAGCAGCACCCAGGTGTCCATTAGAGATGGCCCAAACAGTTCGCTGGCGAACGGTTCCCGGCGAACTTTGGGGGTTCACGATTGCAAACTTTTGCGGAAGTTCGGTTCACCCTCATAATGCACAATTAGGGTCAACTTTGACCCTCTACATCACAGTCAGCAGGTACATTGTAGTCAATCAGGCTACACCCCCTCCTGGAGTCACTCCCGCTAATAATAAATGTGCCTGCAGTAAATAGAGAAGGGACAGCTGCTGCTGCTGCAGACTCTCATAGGGAAATATTAGATAGGCTCTGTAGGCTTGTTAGCTTGCTCCTTGCTGATTCTTATTGCTAAAATAGCACCCCACAACAGCTCTTTTGAGAGCTAATCTTGTTCTTGTGATCAATTTTTTTTTTCCTGTGGGCCCCACTGACACTTGTGTTGCATAGACAGCCTTGATAATTCATACTGTGTGTGTGCCACTGCCAGGTCCAGCACATTCAGTGACTACCTGTGTGTGTGACAGGTGCACATTGTAATACCCATTACTGCATATACCTACCTACCTGTTGTTCACAGTGCAAACAACTTCCTACGTGAGTTGAGCGCATGCAGTGTCACTGTGCCTGTCCGCTACCTGTCTGTGTGTGACAGGTGCACATTGTAATACCCATTACTGCATATACCTACCTACCTGTTGTTCACAGTGCACCCACCTACCTACGTGAGTTGAACGCTCGCAGTGTCACTTTGCCTGTCCGCAACCTGTCTGTGTGTGACAGGTGCACATTGTAATACCCATTACTGCATATACCTACCTACCTGTTGTTCACAGGGCACCCACCTACCTACGTGAGTTGAGCACCCACCTACCTACATGAGTTGCCACTGTGCCTGTCCGCTACCTGTCTGTGTGTGACAGGTGCACATTGTAATACTGTTAGAGAGAAGGAGAGAGAGGAGAAGAGGCCGGCACTGCAGTCAAAAATTTATTCCATGGTGTCAAAAAAATTCATGCAGAGGTAATACATATATCATTACAATCGTGTATCATACCAATCTGAAGGCTGTGTGGGTAGCGGTGGGTGCTGGGCACTAGTTGCCTGACGGCCGTTTCGCGCTAGAATGCGCTTCCACGGAGGCTAACACATTGACAGGTGCACATTGTAATACCCATCGCTCCATATACCTACCTACCTGTTGTTCACAATGCACCCACCCACCTACCTAAGTGAATTAAGCGCATGCAGTGTCACTGTGCCTGCCCGGTACCTGTCTGTGTGTGACAGGTGCACATTGTAATACCCATCACTGCATATATCTACCTGTTGTGTTTAGTGCACCTACCTACTTACGTGAGTGCACGCAGTGGGAGATACCACTCCGTGCATACCTGTTAACTGTACCTGTGTGACTGCACATTTTATTAGTCAAGTCACTGCATACCTTTCACTTCATCCCCCCCGATATGGACACAACGGACAAAACAGGCAGAGGTAGAGGCAGACCCAGAGGAAGGCCACCCGGCATGTCTGTGCGAGGTCGTGTTGATGTGATTTTGTGCGGCCCTGGCTCAAAGTACAGTGCTAAGAAGAAGGCACGTCCCATCAACTCCCAAGATTGTCAGGACGTGGTTGACTATTTAACACAGAACACCTCATCTTCCGCAGCCACCAGCGCTACTACAAGCACCACATCCATTGCATTTGACACTTCACAGGAGTTAATTGGTGGGGAATTAACTGATTCACAGCCATTATTGTTACAACCAGATGAAGGTGCTAAGCAAGTTACACCACCTCATATGTCTGAGTTAGGCGGCGACACTATGGACGTAATGTGTGAGGAGGAGGATGATGAAGTACCTGCTGTTGGTGCAGTTTTGGAGGTGTCTGAGGCAAGTGAAGCTGGGCAGGATGATTATGATGATTATGATGATACAGATCCCACATGGGTTCCTAATAGACAAGATGACCAAGGGGACAATTCAGAGGGGGAGTCAGAGGGGAGACGAGTTCCTGAAAGAAGCAGGGGGAGCTCGTTGTCAAAAACAGCTGGTGGCAGTGTCCGACGCCATGTATTGCCACCTATGTACTGCCAGCCAACATGCCCTTCAACGTCAGCTGCAGATGCCACCATAGTGCCATCACCCCAGGGGGGCTCAGCGGTTTGGAAATTTTTTAATGTGTCTGCCTCAGATCGGAGCAATGCAGATGGTTCTCTCTGCCTCAAAAAATTGAGCCGTGGAAAGGCCAACACTCACGTAGGGACAAGTGTCTTACGAAGGCACATGGAGGAAAGGCACAAACTGCAATGGGAAGAGCACCTGAGCAAAAGCAGCACACAAAAGAAAAGCCACCCTCCTTCTCCTCTTCCTCCTTCAGGTGCAGCATCGTTAGCCGCTTTCTCCCTTGCACCTTCACAGCCACCCTCCTCCACTCCGCCTCTGCCCTTGAGCAGTTCCTGCTCCTCTGCCCACAGCAGCCTGGTATCCATGAAGGAAATCTTTGAGCGGAAGAAGCCAATTTCTGCCAGTCACCCCCTTGCCCGGCATCTGGCAGCTGGTGTGGCGGAACTGTTAGCTCGCCAGCTGTTACTATTAAAGCTGGTGGGCTCTGAGGCCTTCCAAAAATTTGTGGCCATTGGGACACCACAGTGGAAAATTCCAGGCCGCAATTATTTCTCAAAAAAAGGCCATACCCAAAGTGTACCATGAAGTTGAAAGGCAAGTGGTGTCATCTCTGGCACACAGCGTTGGGTCAACGGTCCATCTGACCATGGATGCCGAATCTGCAAAGCACGGTCAGGGCAGGTACATTACTTACACAGCCCATTGGGTCAACCTGGTGACAGATGGCAAGCAGGGAGTACATGGCTGTGCAGTGGACCAACTTGTGACACCTCCACGGCTTGCAGGCAGACCTCCTGCCACCTCCTCTCCTTCTCCTCCTACCCCTCCTGCTACATCCTCTTTGCTGTCATCCTCCTCCTCCTCTTTGGCTGAGTGAAAGTGCTACTCTACTGGTGCTGCGATCTCCTCTCCAGCTACACAGCTCCAGCTCCCAAGGGCCTGTGCTGCATGCCAGGTACAATGGTGTCACGCCATCTTAGACATGTCTTGCCTCAAAGCGGAGAGTCACACTGGAGCAGCTCTCCTGGCTGCTCTTAACAAACAGGTGGATCAGTGGCTGGCCCCGCACCAGCTGGAGATCGGCAACGTGGTGTGTGACAACGGTAGCAATCTCATTTCGGCTTTGAATTTGGGAAAGTTGACACATGTACCCTGCATGGCACATGTGCTGAATCTAATAATTCAGAAATTTGTATGTAAGTACTCAGGCTTACAGGATAACCTGAAGCAGTCCAGGAAGGTGTGTGGGCATTTCAGGGGGTCTTTCACAGCCATGGCATGCTTGGTCGATATTCAGCGGAGAAACAACTTGCCGGTGAGGCGCTTTATGTGCAATAGCCCGACTCGCTGGGATTCAAAGCTCCTGATGTTTAACCGCCTGCTACCACAGGAGAGAGCCATCAACCAGTATCTCTACAAGTACAGTAAAAGGACATGGTCTGGGGAGATGGGAATGTTCTGGCCGAAGTACTGGACACTCATGCGAAATTCCTGCAGGCTCATGCAACTGTTTGAGAAGGTGACAAACATGGTCAGTTGCGTGAAGGTGCCATCAGTGACTTGATCCCATATGCTTTCTTCCTGGAGCATGCCGTGCGTAGAGTGGTGGATCATGCTGTGGAGGAGCATGAACAGGAACAGGAGGAAGAGTTGTGGAATCAATTAGCAGAACCAGATGTTTCTTCAACACCTGCGGCAGCACAGAGGAGGGAGTAGGAGGAGGAAGAGTCGTGTGGAGAAAAGGAGTCAGATGAGGAAGGTGGTTTTTTTTTGAGGAGGAGGAGGCAGAAGAACAACCTCAGCAGGCATTGCAGGGGGCTTGTGCTGCTCAACTTTCCCGTGGTATTGTTCATGGCTGGGGGGAGGAGGAGAACTTACCTGACATCAATTAGAAAGAGCAAGAGGAGATGGATAGTATATCTGCATCCAAATTTGTGCAGAAGGCAGCTCTCATGCTGTCCAGCCTTTTGAGCTCCCCCCCCCCCCCCGTATAAAAAAACCTCAAGGGGAATGAGCTGCACTGGGTGGCCACGCTACTAGACCTCCGGTATAAGCGCAAAGTGGCGGAGATGTTTTCAAATCACCAGAAGGCAGAAAGAATGCAGCACTTGCAGAACAAGCTGGCAACTATCCTTTACAGTGCGTTTAAGGGTGATGTCACAGCACAACGGAATAAAGGTACCACTGCCAGTAATCCTTCTCCTATGTCCACTAGTGTTGGGCGAACAGTGTTCGCCACTGTTCGGGTTCTGCAGAACATCACCCTGTTCGGGTGATGTTCGAGTTCGACCGAACACCTGATGGTGTTCGGCCAAACCGTTCGGCCATATGACCGAACTAAGAGCGCATGGCCGAACGTTCGGCTAGCGCTGTGATTGGCCGAACGGGTCACGCGGTTCGGACCCGAACGCGCTCTGATTGGCCGAACGGGTCACGTGGTTCGGGTAAATAAATACCCGATCCACGTCATTTCTCCGCCATTTGTCTGTGGGTTTAGCTTTGGGTAGGCAGGCAGGGTAGTTCTCTCTCCAGCCAGGCTAGCCAGGGTCCCCCCAGTCATTGTGTCACTGCTGGGAACAGTAGTACACCGCTCACCCACACTATATAGCATTGTGTTTACTGCCACTCTGTGTACACCGCTCACCCACCACTGTATAGCATTGTGTTTACTGCCACTCTGTGTCTCTGCTGGGAACAGTAGTACACCGCTCACCCACCACTGTATAGCATTGTGCTCTGTGTCGCTGCTGGGAATAGTAGTACACCGCTCACCCACCACTGTATAGCATTGTGCTCTGTGTCGCTGCTGGGAACAGTAGTATACCACTCACCCACCACTGTATAGCATTGTGCTCTGTGTCGCTGCTGGGAACAGTAGTACACCGCTCACCCACCACTGTATAGCATTGTGCTCTGTGTCGCTGCTGGGAACAGTAGTACACCGCTCACCCACCACTGTATAGCATTGTGCTCTGTGTCGCTGCTGGGAATAGTAGTACACCGCTCACCCACCACTGTACAATCAATTTTCTCAAAAACTATAAGCTCTTTTTCAAATATTTTTTTTCCTCTTGTACCCACTCCCAAGGTGCACATACCCTGCACATTTGGGGTATGTAGCATGTAAGAAAGCTTTACAAAGCACGAAAGTTCGGGTCCCCATTGACTTCCATTATGTTCGGAGTTCGGCGCGAACACCCGAACATCGCGGCCATGTTCGGCGAACGTTCGCGAACCCGAACTTTCAGGTGTTCGCCCAACACTAATGTCCACCCAGGCAAGGACCGCGATCTCATGGTGATGTCGGACATTCATTCGTCCAATGCCTCGCCTTAGCCCTTCCGGATCACCCTCCACCAATGCCTCGACCGGCAGGTAGCCGACTACCTGGGCTTAAGTGTGCAGCAGCGATGAACCCCTGGACTACTCGGTGCGCAGACTTGACCTGTGACCAGAGCTGTCACAATTTGCCATCCAAGTTCTGTCTTGCCCTACCTCAAGTGTCCTGTTAGAAATGATCGTCAGCGCAGCTGAAGGCATTGTCACTGAGACGAGTAGTCGCCTAGGTCAAAAAAGTGTTCAGTACCTCACCTTTATCAAAATGAATGAGGCATGGATCCTGGAGTGCTACTGCCCACCCGAAGACTAAGTTAGTCCCCACACACAGCATCTCTGCCTGCACACCGTGTGACTGCCTGCCCCAAGACTAAGTCGGTCTCCAAATAGCATCTCTGCTTGCAGGCTGCTTGACTGCCTTCTCCGCCACCACCAACAGGGTCCAGGACTCCAGGCGGATTCCTGAATTTTTAAGGCTAACAAAACCAATAACAATTTTTTCTGGTGTGTGTACATGCTTGCCTAATTTTTCTGGCTCCACTGCAGCTGCAACAACAAAACAAAAGGCATCTACATGTGTCAATTCCCATTCATGATCGTTACCTTGCCGCAGTGAAGGGGCTTGCGTATCACAATGAAGCAATGACCGCCTATATGAGTCTCTCGGGGCGGGGGGGGGAGGGGCACACCCAAGATAATAAGGTTGTTGCTTCATTATGGACAGACCAAATTTGATCAGCTGGATAGTCACTGTTGTTCTGTCATTGAGCTACCTCAGCCCAACCATATGGGCTGGAAAGCCGCCATCACCTGCACTCTCACCATGGTGCGCACCAGTCCAGCACTGTCATCACTACACAAACAGCTGTTTGCAATCACTGCATACCTTTCACTGCATTTGTGTGACTGCACATTGTATTATTATACTATACCAGTCAGTGCATACCTTTCACTGCATCTGTGACTGCACATTGTATTATACCTGGTAGTCAGTGCATACCTTTCACTTGAATGGATGGCAGACTTGCCCTCCATAACAGATTGTCATTAAAGGATTTAAAGTTTATTGGTCTCATATACAGCAGGGCCTCGAAAGAGTCCTCCTGCATTGTTATTTTTCGTCACTACCTCCCTGAGTCGGGACTTGCTTGCTGTGCCTGCTGCCTTCCTTGGATGTGTGGTGGTAGCCGTTCCTGCTCTTTTGCCCACAGCAGCAGCCAGGTGTCCATTAAGGAAATCTTTGAGCGAAAGAAGCCAATGTCTGCCAGTCACCCCTTGCCCGGCGTCTGACAGCTGGCTTGGTGGAACTGTTAACTTGCCAGGCAAGTGGTATCATTCACTGGCACACAGTGTTGGGTCAAGAGTCCATCTGACCACAGATGCCTGGTCTGCAAAGCATGATCAGGACAGGTACATTACTTATATAGCACATTTGGGTCCTTCCTTGGATGTGTGGTGGTAGCCATTTCTCAGGCTCTCACTCTGGACTGGAATCGAACCCTAAATCCCCGGCCATTACCGTGGTCACCATGGTACTGAGAAAGTAATATGGAAAGTTTTTCACACAGTTGAATAAATGGCAGACTTGCCCTCCATAACAGATTCTCGTTGAAGGTACTGAACAGCCAGCAGAAAAAGTAATAAAAAAAAATAGATGTAAGCTTTAACAATGGTAGAGAAAGAACCATCGAACATTGATAAGGCAGTCAGACATTACCTGACATCACTGAGGAAGACCAATCTCGCCATGGTGCGCACCAGTCCAGCATGGCCGTCACTACACAAACAATTGTTTGCGGTGCATCACACGGTGAGTTTGGTCTGTCAGTGTGAAGCACAGGGGCGTTTCTAGGGTCCCTGGAGATCAGTGGCACCTGTGGGCACCAGGAGGGGAGGTACAAAATGGGCGTGGCCATGCGGTGAGTGGGTGTGGCCATGGGTGGGGCCAAATGTACATGAACTTAGCAGCGGTGTAAGCTACGGATAACGGGCCTGCCCATCGAAATATTGGACGGAGCCCCCTGTCCTTTATTTCGATCATTTACAATCAGTATAGGCATAGATCAAAGATGTATACGCACATACAATTTTGATTGGTCAATCACTGACCCCCAATTTCCCACCCCCGTGCAGTAAGTGGGCCAACAGACAATGAATTTTATGAACAGAGCTAAAATTGGCTAATCAAAATTGTATGTGTGTACCAGGCTTTACAGCTAATACTGTACATACTGAAAGTAGCAGGGATCAGCATACAATACAGCTGGTTTACAATCAATAAAGGCACAGAGTAACACCTTACACTGTACACACTGGAGGTAAATCAGCACACAGTGCAAGCACTAGAGAACAGCGTATACTGTACATACTGTAGGCAGCAGAATTCAGCACACTGCAGCTAGCGTGCCAAAAATATGACGATCACGTTGTGCGGCGTGCTTATCGCGCCGCACCAAAAAATGGGTGGGCCATGGACCAGAATATAGGTGTGGTAACGGGTGGAGACAAATTTACATGAACCTAGCAATGGTGGGACATCAGATTAGGACAGTGGTGGCGAACCTTTTGGAGGCCGAGTGCCCAAACTGCAACCCAAAAGTCACTTACCGGTATCTATCGCAAAGTGGCAACAGCAATTTAAACTAAATACTGTACAAACGTTTTAACTCATACATGAACATTATGGAAAATCCAAGTTGAAAATAAACTGTGAAGATAAACAATTTCATCCATCCTACTCCTGAAAAATGTATTCAATTTTTTAGAACCTCCCAGTTTTATTTTCTGTTTTAAAACGCTAAAAAAGTAGGTTTAATGCTATTGTCTCATATGATAAGGATTCAGCTTTTCCCATAGTCTCGCAGTTAGCAATCATGTGACCCCCAACAAGACATATTCAGCAATCATGAGGCCCCCAACAAATCAGGAGGCCCCCAACAAGACAAATTCAGCAATCATGAGGCCTCCAACAAATCATGAGGCCCCCAACAAGACAAATTCAGCAATCATGAGGCCCCCAACAAGACAAATTCAGCAATCATGAGGCCCCCAACAAATCATGAGGCCCCCAACAAGACAAATTCAGCAATCATGAGGCCCCCAACAAATCATAAGGCTCCCAACAAGACACATTCAGCAGTCATGAGGCACATAAATAGACAGCATTTCACATAAATAGGCAGAATGCCCCCTTAATATGGTAGCCCCCCCAAGTTAGGTAGTGAGTGACAGGGACCCCCAGGTTAGCTAGTGAGTGACAGGCGCCTCCAGTTAGGTAGTGAGTGACAGGGACCCCGATAGTGAGTGACAGGGAGCACCTTTAGGTAGTGAGTGAGTGCCAGGGAGCCCCTTTAGGCAGTGAGTGAGTGCCAGGAAGCCCCTTTAGGCAGTGAGTGAGTGCCAGGGAGCCCCTTTAGGCAGTGAGTGAGTGACAGGAAGCCCCTTTAGGCAGTGAGTGAGTGACAGGAAGCCCCTTTAGGCAGTGAGTGAGTGACAGGGAGCCCCTTTAGGCAGTGAGTGAGTGACAGGGAGCCCCTTTAGGCAGTGAGTGAGTGACAGGGAGCCCCTTTAGGGAGTGAGTGAGTGACAGGGAGGCCCTTTAGGGAGTGAGTGAGTGACAGGGAGGCCCTTTAGGGAGTGAGTGAGTGCCAGGGAGCCCCTTTAGTGAGTGAGTGCGTGCCAGGGAGCCCCTTTAGTGAGTGAGTGCGTGCCAGGGAGCCCCTTTAGTGAGTGAGTGAGTGACAGGGAGCCCCTTTAGGGAGTGAGTGACAGGGAGCCCCTTTAGGGAGTGAGTGAGTGACAGGGAGCCCCTTTAGGGAGTGAGTGACAGGGAGCCCCTTTAGGGAGTGAGTGAGTGACAGGGAGCCCCTTTAGGGAGTGAGTGAGTGACAGGGAGCCCCTTTAGGGAGTGAGTGACAGGGAGCCCCTTTAGGGAGTGGGTGCGTGACAGGGAGCCCCTTTAGGGAGTGGGTGCGTGCCAGGGAGCCCCTTTAGGGAGTGGGTGCGTGCCAGGGAGCCCCTTTAGGGAGTGGGTGCGTGCCAGGGAGCCCCTTTAGGGAGTGGGTGCGTGCCAGGGAGCCCCTTTAGGGAGTGGGTGCGTGCCAGGGAGCCCCTTTAGGGAGTGAGTGAGTGCCAGGGGAGCCCCTTTAGGGAGTGAGTGAGTGCCAGGGGAGCCCCTTTAGGGAGTGAGTGAGTGCCAGGGGAGCCCCTTTAGGGAGTGAGTGAGTGCCAGGGGAGCCCCTTTAGGGAGTGAGTGAGTGCCAGGGAGCCCCTTTAGGGAGTGAGTGAGTGACAGGGAGCCCCTTTAGGGAGTGAGTGAGTGACAGGGAGCCCCTTTAGGGAGTGAGTGAGTGCCAGGGAGCCCCTTTAGGGAGTGAGTGAGTGCCAGGGAGCCCCTTTAGGGAGTGAGTGCGTGCCAGGGAGCCCCTTTAGGGAGTGAGTGAGTGCCAGGGGAGCCCCTTTAGGGAGTGAGTGAGTGCCAGGGGAGCCCCTTTAGGGAGTGAGTGAGTGCCAGGGAGGCCCCTTTAGGGAGTGAGTGCGTGCCAGGGAGCCCCTTTAGTGAGTGAGTGAGTGACAGGGAGGCCCCCTCTCTAGCCGCCGCCGCTCCCCCCCCTACCTCTCAGCAGACCTCAGGATCAGCGGCGACCCGACCAGATGTACGAGCGGGCACTGGACGCACCCGCTCGATATGCGGAAGTGATGTCACTTCCGCATATCAGTGCGGGCGCTGGGTCCTAGCGCCCGCACGATTGGTCGCCGGCTCGCCGCCTGATCCTGAGGTCTGAGACTGTCAGTGACGCGGCGGCTGGAGGGAGCCGCTGAGTTTGACAGAGGGGGCGGCCGGGCGGAGGTCCGTGGCACCCCAGGAAAGATTGGGGGCACGTGCCCCCCTAAAACAGGGCTAGCGACGCCCCTGGTGAAGCAGTACACTAATTACACTACCTGAATAATGTATACACATGCAAGATGTTTTAAAGCACTTTAGGCCTCAAATTTAGCATGCAATGTGATTTCTGCCCTTAAAACGCTGCTGTGCATCAAATCCGGATTTTTCTCAGGGACTTTGGCGTGTATCCCACTCCACCATGCAAAACTCCGCCATGCAAAACTCCAGGTGTTAGACCCCTTGAAACATCTTTCCCATCACTTTTGTGGCCAGCATAAATGTTTGTAATTTTCAAAGTTTCCCTTCTCATTGAAGTCTATTGTGGTTCAAAAGTATGCGCGAACTCAAACTTTTTTTTCAATGTTCACGTTCGAGGTTCGCGAACCTAAAAACGGAGGTTCGAGTCATCTCTATTCAACTTCTTCAGAGGCCTCCACTTCTTTTCACATAGAGCAAATTGTAGAGATTTCATACGGTTAACGTGATTACTCAAGAAATTGTATTTCATATATCATATATTTATAATGCAGATTGCTCTGTGACCCTTCCCCTGCTTGTTTTAATCCTTTGCAACTGTCCCCCCATTTGTTTAATAGAGGACATTTATACAACTATGTATATATTACATCCTGGTGTGACTCTTTTGGTCTGTTCCTTCTGTAGTTGTAGTATGGTGTTCTTTTGGCGTGTTTTACATATATGAATTATTATCATAGATGCAGGGGCGTAACTAGGCCCCACCGGGCCCCCCTGCAGATTTTCTGAGCGGGCCCCCCCCCCCCCCCCCGGGGCCCGCTCGCGGCCGTTTTATGGGTGCTGGAGGGGTGGCAGCATGAGGGGAAAGCCTTGCCCACAGTCGGCGGGGAGAGGGGTAGTTCCCCCCTCTCCCTCACCTCGGGGCTCTCCCCTCTGCGCTCCCCTCCAGCTCGTAAGTGTCTGTGGGGCTGTGGTGGGCAGCGAGCGGCGGGCAGATACATACCTGCTTCCGTGCGTTCCATCGGAGACTTCTCCCTCTAGCGGCTGACGTCACTTCCGGAAGTGACGTCAGCCGCTAGAGGGAGAAGTCTCTGATGGAACGCACGGAAGCAGGTATGTATCTGCCCGCCGCTCGCTGCCCACCACAGCCCCACAGACACTTACGAGCTGGAGGGGAGCGCAGAGGGGAGAGCCCCGAGGTGAGGGAGAGGGGGGAACTACCCCTCTCCCCGCCGACTGTGGGCAAGGCTTTCCCCTCATGCTGCCACCCCTCCAGCACCCACAAAACGGCCCCGAGCGGGCCCCAGGGGGGGGGGGCGGGCCCCCCCGCGGGCGCAGGGGCTGCAGGGCCTATTCCTACGCCCCTGCATAGATGCATATGGTAGTGTGGACCTAAATATATAGTTTTGATGAATAGTTTTATCAAAATCCTTAAAGTCAAACTAAAGGGAAAACATATTATCATTATGTTTAGTGTGGAAAGTGCTTTAAACATCTTTTTTTCTCATGTTTGTATCCCTATTATAGATAATCTTCTCTGAGTGATCCAGATGTACTGATCACTGACCTGTAAAGCATGAGGTCATCATGAGTTTGATTTCCAAGTAGTGATAACCAAACATCACAATTTCACATTCACAAACGATTCTGTGAATGTTCGCGAACTAATCGTTCCCAGTGAGCCACATCAAATTTAATGGCAAGCAAACTATGTCTATGTCTATGTCTAGCTAACTACTGAGGCACCTACCTATGCCTACCTACCTATACTGGGACTCCTACCTATGCCTAGCTAACTACTGGGACACCTACCTATGCCTACCTACCTATACTGGGTCTCCTACCTATGCCTAGCTAACTTCTGGGACACCTACCTATGCCTACCTACCTATACTGGGACTCCTACCTATGCCTACCTACCTATACTGGGACTCCTACCTATGCCTAGCTAACTACTGGGACACCTACCTATGCCTACCCACATACAAGAAGATAATAAGGTCGTTGCTTCATTGCTCTGACTTGGGCTATCTATATGGGGGGCATGCTGTGACTTGGTGGGGGGTGCACATTTTGATATGACTACTGTATATATGTGTGGCACTCTTTGAGGGAGCCGTGGGGTGAAACATGTTAGGGAACCATTATACAGCACCTTGTATATAGCACCTGCACTACATCATATTGCGTGTCGTCCATTTCAGCAGGCACATTTGAGAGGACCTGATTATAGGTGTTTGAGGGGTGAATTGTATACCCATCCCCCCTCAACACTATTCTTCCACATGTGCCTTATTTAGGTATTGTCCTTTTTCTTCTTTGATGGTGGAATAGCTACACCAGTACTCCTTATATATATACAGGAAGCACTGGGGGATAAGCAAAGACCTCCACTATTCTCAGAGACCTATAAACAGATAATTTTTAGGACTTTACCAGGGGACACAGAATCTGGTGACCCCCCCCCCCCCTTGTTTTATTTTGAACTGATCTAACTATTTGCAAGGGATTCATGCTTGCATAATCTATACCTATAGGGCTTGTCCTTGGTGACTCAGTGTATATATATCATTGAGCTATCACAGCCCGGCGACCATATGGGCTTGAAAACTGCCATGGCCTACACTCTCGCCACGGTGCGCACCAGTCCAGCACGGCCTTCACTAAGCAAACAGCTGTTTGCAGTGCGTTACACAGTGAGTTTGGTGTGTCAGTGTGAAGCAGTACTCTAATTACACTCCCTGATTGATGTATACACATGCAAGATGTTTGAAAACACTTTAGGCCTGCAATTTAGCATTCAATGTCATTTCTGCCCTTAAAACGCTGCTTTGCGTCACATCCAGATTTTTCCCCGGGACTTTGGGCATGTATCCCACTCCGCCATGCCCCCCTCCAGGTGTTAGACCCCTTGAAACATGTTTTCCATCACTTTAGTGGCCAGCATAAATTTTTCTATTTTTTAAAGTTCGCATCCCCATTGAAGTCTATTGCGGTTCGCGAACGGGGTTCGTGAACCAAAAATTGGAGGTTCGCGACATCCCTAACTGTTTGTGTCTTAGAGTAGGTCCACACTAGGTCCGTGACAGATCGGATCCTTTTGAAAGGATCCGGTTTGGGTTTTTTTTCACCTCCGTCTTTATGCTTAAAATATGTTTGGAGCATATACGTTTCCAGTCTGTCGAAACGTATGTCCTTGGGGGGGCGCCAAACTGAAGAGTGAAGCAGCCAGGACAGGGGTGACAGTGGTCGGCAGGGAGGGGGATGCCCCCCTCACCTGGGTCCCCCGTCCACGTTACCCCTCCAGCTACATGCGCAAAAGTAATTAAGATGTATGTATGCGGTGAGCAGGGAGCTTAACTTCTTTACTTCCTCCGCTCACCGCATCACTACCTGCAATGCCACTCTCTATACTTCTGAGGGTGGCATTGCAGTAAGTGACGTGGCAGGAAAGTATGTTCTTAGCTTGCCGGAAACATACATTTTAATTGCGCATGTAGCTGAAGAAGTAGCGGGGACGGGGGACCCAGGTGAGGGAGGCGTCCCCCCTTCCCAACGATCTCTGTCACCTTTGTCCTGGCTGCTTCACCCTCCAGTTTGGCGCCCCCCCCTCCCGGGCATATGTTTTGACGGACTGGAAATGTATGCTCCAATCATATTTTAAGCATAAGGATCCGATCTGTCATGGACTTAGTGTGAACCTACCTCCAGCATGGCGGCCCCCTCCTCATCCACAGGCTGGGACACAGAAAAGTGATCTGTTTCTGTGTCCAAAACTGCCTGTGTAGAGGGGGATCCATTTTCCTATTGCCTGCCACTGCCCCTGCATGTATCAGGATCCATATGCGGTGCTGGAAAATGCAGCCGATCCGGACCTTCCGTTCTGGTTTAGAAAACGGGTCCCCGCAAACGCAGACGGATCCGTTTTTTGTTTAGATAAAGACGGCTGCTATTTTTAACATTGCTATCCGTGGTTTTGGTTTTGATCAGGTTTTAAAAACGGAGTTACGAATACGTTCCCGGACCTAGTGTGAACCTACTCTTAATGCAAGTTGAACAGTGATAGTTCACATGGAACTGTTCGCCTGGTGAACGGTTCTGCTATCACTACTCTCAACTAAGTCAGAATGTGAAAAAAGAAGATTTTGCTCACTTTCTTCCGGGACCATATCCTATTCCAGGCGAAAATTAGCTTTGTCAAAGACCTAGACAGTTCTTGCCTAATGATCACTAACTCAGTAAAAGACCAGCCTTTAACACATTGCCATCATAAAATTGGGCATAGTGGGATCTGAATCCTCTATAACAGTAATTATACATTGACAGTATACCTTGAAATGAATCAGAGCACTCAATATTTGATTTTATATTAAAAAAAATGTATTTGCCTCTCATACAGCATACAGTATATAAAAAAACATGAACTGTTCTAAGTAGCATTTCCCTCTAACAGTATTCCTTCTGAGCAGGACTTTAAAGTCAACCAATCACGAATGTTATTCAAAAAAAAAAAAAAGAATTATAACAATGGTGTTATGTAGAATAGGATCAAAAATAGTCTCGTATGTATTAGTAGCTGCGGAAAAAAAAACCTCATAGTAATCTTCTTGAAAAAAATAGAAAAAATAACTTGTAACAGAACTTAATGCTGAAACACCCAACCACAAGTCCTTCTATCAGTGGATCGGTACATCAGTGGATTCTTATGGACGTGTGTGGACTCATTCTGAGTAAATTGGGAGCAGCTTTCTTGTGTATTATAAAATATAACAGTGCTGTTGAGAGTTTATTGTACTTGCTGTACTGTTCTCCACCTTGTGTTTATATTCACTTCTGTAAACTTTTCAGTAAACGAGTTACATCATTTATTCCTTATTTGGTTAATCTGAATCCATGATTCCAAATATCCTGACATGTCTGAATGAAGGTTCCATACTTAGTCTGTAGTACCATACTGAACATGCAACATATTATATTTACAGTAAAATAAAAATGTTAGCTATGAACTTTGTAGTGTAACGTGTCATTTCTATCTAAGTATGAAAATGTTTTTGTTTCCTTTTTCCATATGTGTTTGCAATTTTCCTATCAGTATCACCTTGTCATGTATTGATCTTGTAAAACATTGGATATGCACACACATTCTTGTCACAATGATTAAAGGAGAAATGTGAAATCATCAAAGACAACCAATATTCTTTGTTGTATCGCATGCAGATATGAAGCCAATAAGTCACAAGAGTTATTTTCATTATTTGCAGGAGTATGTTATTATATATAGAGCTGCAAACAAGACAGATTAAAAGCTGAATTTTGAAGGTGAGTGTCATATAGCACCATGGGTCATTTGTATAGCAACATTTTGAGGTAATATAGCAACAGCACGCAGAACAAACCAAGGTACCTGTACAAAATCCACCACAAAGTATGAAAACATGATCTCAACTGTAAGTTGAAAAAAAAACACATTTATTTGCTCAATAGGATATGAACAGAACAATACTTGTAGGTATGGAATATATCACAACCACATAGTCAAGCTAAAATTCCATGGTAATCCAACTTCTTCAGTCCCCAAGTTATATATGTCCTGACTTACAAATAACCCGCAGACATAAACGGTACACCTATCACGATGATAATACTTTTATGTTGAAGTAGAAGAAGAATGAGAGCTAATCAGAGCTGCATGGGTCCATTTTGGTGGTGAATAAACAACACAAGGGGGCACAGTGGAGGCACAGGGGGACAGAGGGGGACACTGGAGACATATGTTGGCAGAGTGGAGGAACAGGGAGAAAGAGGGGGACACTGGAGACACATGTTGGCAGAGTGGAGGCACAGGAAGACAATGGAGGACACTGGAGGTGCATGTTGGCAGAGCGGAGGCACAGGAAGACAGAGGTGGACACTGGAGACACATGTTGGCAGAGTAGAGGCACAGGAAGACAGAGGGGGACACTGGAGGTGCATATTGGCAGAGTGGAGACACAGGAAGACAGAGGGGGACATTGGAGTGGCATGTTGGCAGAGTGAAGGCACAGGAAGACAGAGGGGGACACTGGAGACACATGTTGGCAGAGTGGAGGCAAAGGAAGATAGAGGGGGACACTGGAGACGCATGTTGGAAGAGTGGAAGAACAGGAAGACAGAGGTGGACACTGGAGACACATGTTGGCAGAGTAGAGGCACAGGAAGACAGAGGGGGACACTGGAGGTGCATATTGGCAGAGTGGAGGCACAGGAAGACAGAGGGGGACACTGGAGACACATGTTGGCAGAGTGGAGGCACAGGAAGACAGAGGGGGACACTGGAGATGCATGCTGGCAGAGTGGAGGAACAGGAAGACAGAGGGGTCACTAGAGGCACATATTGGCAGAGTGGAGGCACAGGAAGACAATGGAGGACACTGGAGGTGCATGTTGGCAGAGTGGAGGCACAGGAAGACAGAGGTGGACACTGGAGACACATGTTGGCAGAGTGGAGGAACAGGAAGACAGAGGGGGACACTGGAGACACATGCTGGCAGAGTGGAGGAACAGGAAGACAGAGGGGGACACTGGAGGTGCATATTGGCAGAGTGGAGGCACAGGAAGACAATGGAGGACACTGGAGGTGCATGTTGGCAGAGTGGAGGCACAGGAAGACAGAGGGGGACACTGGAGGTGCATATTGGCAGAGTGGAGACACAGGAAGACAGAGGGGGACATTGGAGTGGCATGTTGGCAGAGTGAAGGCACAGGAAGACAGAGGGGGACACTGGAGACACATGTTGGCAGAGTGGAGGCAAAGGAAGACAGAGGGGGACACTGGAGACGCATGCTGGAAGAGTGGAGGAACAGGAAGACAGAGGTGGACACTGGAGACACATGTTGGCAGAGTAGAGGCACAGGAAGACAGAGGGGGACACTGGAGGTGCATATTGGCAGAGTGGAGGCACAGGAAGACAGAGGGGGACACTGGAGACACATGTTGGCAGAGTGGAGGCACAGGAAGACAGAGGGGGACACTGGAGACGCATGCTGGCAGAGTGGAGGAACAGGAAGACAGAGGGGTCACTAGAGGCACATATTGGCAGAGTGGAGGCACAGGAAGACAATGGAGGACACTGGAGGTGCATGTTGGCAGAGTGGGGGCACAGGAAGACAGAGGTGGACACTGGAGACACATGTTGGCAGAGTGGAGGAACAGGAAGACAGAGGGGGACACTGGAGACGCATGCTGGCAGAGTGGAGGAACAGGAAGACAGAGGGGGACACTGGAGGTGCATATTGGCAGAGTGGAGGCACAGGAAGACAATGGAGGACACTGGAGGTGCATGTTGGCAGAGTGGAGGCACAGGAAGACAGAGGGGGACACTGGAGACACATGTTGGCAGAGTAGAGGCACAGGAAGACAGAGGGGGGCACTGGAGGTGCATATTGGCAGAGTGGAGACACAGGAAGACAGAGGGGGACATTGGAGTGGCATGTTGGCAGAGTGAAGGCACAGGAAGACAGAGGGGGACACTGGAGACACATGTTGGCAGAATGGAGGCACAGGAAGACAGAGGGGGGCACTGGAGGCACATGTTGATATTTGGCAGAGTGGAGGCACATGGAGACAGAGGAGGACACTGGACATTGGACACTGGAGACACAAGTTGGCAAAGTGGAGGTAAGGGGAGATGGAGGGGAACTGGAGGCACTGTGAAGAACAGTTTTCAAACTTGCATACAAATTTGACTTAAGAACAAACCTTTAGTTATATTCATTTATTGGAGTCCAGGGGCATTCCTAAGGTCCTTGGAGATCGGTGACACCTGTGGGCACTAGGTGGGGGGTATATGCGGCGCGCAAAAAATGGGCATGGCCATGCAGTGAGTGGGCGTGGTCATGGGTGGGGCCAAATTTACATGAACTTAGCAGCGGTGTAAGCTACAGATAACGGGCCTGCCCATCGAATTATTGGATGGAGCTCCCTGCTCTTTATTTAGATAATTTACAATCAGTAAAGGCATAGATCAAAGATGTATACGCACATACAATTTTGATTGGCCAATCGCTGACCAATTTTACCACCCCATGCAGTAAGTGGACCAGCAGACAATAAAGTTGATGAACAGAGCTAAAATTGGCTAATCAAAATTGTATATGTGTACCAGGCTTTACAGCGAATACTGTACATACTAAAAGTAGCAGGGATCAGCATACAATACAGCTGGTTTACAGTCAGTAAAGGCACAGAGTAGCACCTTATACTGTACACACTGGAGGTAGATCAGCACACAGTGAAGGCACCAGAGAACAGCTTATACTGTACATACTGTAGGCAGCAGAGAGACGAAAAATGGGTGTGGCCAGGGACGAGAATGTGGGTGTGGTCACGGGTGGAGACAAAATTTACATTAGATTAGGACAGTGGTGTCGAACCTTTTGGATGCGAGTGCCCAAACTGCAACCCAAAAGTCACTTATCTATCGCAAAGTGGCAACAGCAATTTAAACTAAATACTGTACAAACGTTTTAACTCATACATGAACATTATGGAAAATCCAATTTGAAAATAAACTGTGAAGTTAAACAATTTCATCCATCCTACTCCTGAAAAATGTATTCATTTTTTTAGAACCTCTCAGTTTTATTTTCTGTTTTAAAAAGCTAAAAAAGTAGGTTTAATGCTATTGTCTCATATGATGATGATTCAGCTTTTCCCATAGTCTCGCAGTTAGCAATCATGTGACCCCCAACAAGACAAATTCAGCAATCATGAGGCCCCCAACATGACAAATTCAGCAATCGTGAGGCCCCCAACAATACAAATTCAGCAATCATAAGGCCCTTAACAAATCATGAAGCCCCCAACAAGACAAATTCAGCAATCTTGTGGCCCCCAACAAATCATGAGGCCAACAACAAGACACATTCAGCAGTCATGAGGCACATAAATAGACAGCATTTCACATAAATAGGCAGAATGCCCCCTTAATGTGGTAGACACCTCTCACCTGGCTTCTGAATTCTCCTCTACTGGCTGCTGTGCCTGGCAATACTGTTTTTGGCTGGATTGGGGATGATGTGTGGGCTGAAAGGCCTGGCAATGATGCGATGGTCTGGCTGGCGGTGATGCTGTGGCCGGGTTGGCTGGTGGTGATGCTGTGGCTGGGTTGGCTGGTGGTGATGCTGTGACCTGGCTGGCAGTAATGCATATCAGTGCGGTTTCCGCTAGGTCCTAGCACCCGCACTAGTGGTCGCCGGCTGATCGAGGTCTGATGCTGGCAGCAGCGGTCAGCGGGGGGGGGGGGGGGGGCAGCAGCGGCCGGGGGAGACAGCGGGGCACCCCAGTAAATAGATTGGGGGTACCCTAGGACATGTTGGGGGCACAGGACCCCTAAAATAGGGCTAGCAACGCCCATGCTGGAGACTACCAAAATAGTAATAACGCACCCTTCCCAGCAGTGCAATCCAATGCAGGGGATTTGTGGTGCAACATTATAAAGGCAAAAGTTCTAAAAAAAAATTCAGGACATAATTGTTTTCATAAGATCAGGATTGAATTGTAGAATCACTTGGAGTTTTTCCTGCATTTTCAAAGCCTTCCAGCTACAGAGAGCCTTCTTAAATTGGGGTCAATGTGTAGCAAACCAGAAAACTTTCAAGGAAATACAGCATTATTTTTAAACATTAAGACGCCAAGCTAACTAATGTTCCTTGTCATATATGCTTTTCTATTTGTATAAGTCTATGACTGAATAATGTCAAGTCATTTTAGAGAACCCCTACACTAGCCTCTTCCTGCAGCATGGACTTTGTATGCCGCTGATTTATAAAGGTATCTACAGTAAATAGATAATGGAGAACCATTAAGACTTTGCTTAATGGGACAAAAGGGAACCTCAAATCAATATGCTACAGAACAGTATTACCTTCTTAATATAAAAGGCCATTGCAGGTCAACACATCAGGGTGTGTTGAAAAGCAAGACCATGATAAAAAACTTCAGGGTATGGATGTTATTAAAGATGGCCCGAACGGTTCGCCAGGCGGATAGTTCATGTGAAATTCAGTTATTCGTATCCGCGGCGGGAACCTTGCAGTGGAACCACTAGTAATGATTTTTGGGGCAATTGAGGGACGTTAGAGGTCTTTTAGGTAATTTAGAGGAGAAGATATCATTATATGCCAATGACCTCTTACTCTACCTGTATGACCTTGGGCGCCCATTAGCTTTAGCTCTATCTATAATTAACACTTTTGGAAAGTGGTCTGGACTAAAAATAAACTAGAGGCTTGGACAGGGCTAGTAATACTACCCCATTGATCTGGAGTGTAAAATTGTAATGTCTAGGTATCATGATTGAACAAAACATCCACAATTATCTGGTCCATAATTTGGTAACAATTATAAAATTGACAAAAGAAAAATTTTGGAAGGGGAATAGCCTCCCTTTGACAAATAGTAGGAGCCCAGTTTGGCAGCAGGGATTTCACAGTGGAAGCTAATGTTGTGAAGGCACTGGCATAACAATCGCCCCCACCGCTACCTCAGTGGCGGGGGAAGCGTAGCGTAGAGAGGGCCCAGGAAGCAGACCTGCACTCACTTCCTGGTTAGTATTCAAGTGCCTTTTACTGCATGCCGCTAGCCAATCAACACTCAGGAACTGACTCCACATGGTGACTGGCTGGCTGCACACGATGCAAGGAACTTGAAAACTTACCAGGAAGTGAGTGCATTAGCAGCAGGTAATGTATACGCTTCTGCTGAGCATAATGTTCTGCAAAACAATGTACTGAGCTGGGCCCCATAGCTCATGGCTTGCCCTCCCCCCCCCCACCTGTGATGGAGGGGGGTCCGTGGACAGATCTCTGCAGCTCCAGGGCACAGTCCAGTATAGTGTGAAGGTATTAATAACATCTCAGGTTGAGAAAACCTGTGTCCACAATCTATGCATGTTTACATAAGTGTCGGGTTAGAGAAAACAGAAAAAAATCAGGTGGAGGATGTGGGTAGTGGTAACTGGGATATGGGATTAGAATTGGGACCCCAATATTCGATATCTGCTAAAGATAGGCTGCAACAATTAAAAAAAAAAAAAAAAAAAAATATATATATATATATATATATATATATATATATATATATATATATATATATATAAAATAGATCATATTATACACCATGTTGACTGCAGGAAAGGGATAGTAATAATTCAGAAATGTGTGGCAGCTGTCAGATTGGTAGAAGTGCATATATACATACGTTTTGGACCTGTCCTAAATTAGCTCAGTTCTGGAATATTGTGGAGGCAGTGATTGCTCAGCTGCTGGGAAGCCCATTCGCATTAAGTGCTTAAGTTTAAAAGTATCACGACTTATACAGTATATTATGCCATGTCGCAAAGAGAATTATCTTGACACATTGGAAGCAGCAAATTGACACACTGGAAGCAGCCAGTTGTACTAAGAAAACAGGACTGGGTGGATTTAGAGAAAATAAATTCACAAATAGCAGTAGAAATTGTCCAGAAAAGTTTGCTAGAATCTGGAACAAATGGACTGAACTAATGTTAGATAATAATGGACAATATGAAGGTGACTAAATATATTGCTGAAGTTACACGGTAATAGGTGTAAGGGACTTACTGACCCATTTGTGCTCTGGGTTTGGTGCGCCTATCTAGTTTCACAGGGCTGAGTGGCTTCCTTTGCATTGGTGCTGCAGGACCTGCCTGCGACCCAGATTATGGTTGGGTTGCTGGCAGGTTTTGTGCATTGACAGGAAGGAGGAGATAGATTATAGACTACACCATCAATTATTGGGTTTACTGGGTTTACCGCATGGAGTGGTTCGGCGATTGGTCTTGACTAGATGGGTGTACTAGGCTTTCGGCCCAAGAAGTTATATCAAAGCCAGGGTTTTATTCCCAGAAAACTCCTGTCTGATTAGTATGTTTAGATTTTTAGGTCTCCTGTTTGTAGTGTTGGGCGAACACCTGGATGTTCGGGTTCGTGAACGTTCGCCGAACATGCCCGCGATGTTCGGGTGTTCGCGCCGAACTCCGAACATAATGGAAGTCAATGGGGACCCGAACTTTCATGCTTTGTAAAGCTTCCTTACATGCTACATACCCCAAATTTGCAGGGTATGTGCACCTTGGGAGTGGGTACAAGAGGAAAAAAATATTTGAAAAAGAGCTTATAGTTTTTGAGAAAATTGATTGTACAGTGGTGGGTGAGCGGTGTACTACTATTCCCAGCAGCGACACAGAGCACAATGCTATACAGTGGTGGGTGAGCGGTGTACTACTGTTCCCAGCAGCGACACAGAGCACAATGCTATACAGTGGTGGGTGAGCGGTGTACTACTGTTCCCAGCAGCGACACAGAGCACAATGCTATACAGTGGTGGGTGAGCGGTGTACTACTATTCCCAGCAGCGACACAGAGCACAATGCTATACAGTGGTGGGTGAGCGGTGTACTACTGTTCCCAGCAGAGACACAGAGTGGCAGTAAACACAATGCTATACAGTGGTGGGTGAGCGGTGTACACAGAGTAGCAGTAAACACAATGCTATATAGTGTGGGTGAGCGGTGTACTACTGTTCCCAGCAGCGACACAATGACTGGGGGGACCCTGGCTAGCCTGGCTGGAGAGAGAACTACCCTGCCTGCCTACCCAAAGCTAAACCCACAGACAAATGGCGGAGAAATAACGTGGATCGGGTATTTATTTACCCGAACCACGTGACCCGTTCGGCCAATCAGAGCGCGTTCGGGTCCGAACCACGTGACCCGTTCGGCCAATCACAGCGATAGCCGAACGTTCGGCCATGCGCTCTTAGTTTGGCCATATGGCCGAACGGTTTGGCTGAACACCATCAGGTGTTCGGTCGAACTCGAACATCACCCGAACAGGGTGATGTTCTGCAGAACCCGAACAGTGGTGAACACTGTTCGCCCAACACTACCTGCTTGTATACAACATCCTACCTAATATGATGAGCTACTTTCTGCCTGGGGTGTCTCCATCTGTCCGCTCCACCTCCCATTTTTTTTTTCTTTCTTGTTTTGTGGTTCTTGTTGTGTGTTTTTTGTTGTTGTTTTTTTCTTTTTTTTTTTCCTCTGTCTGTGTTGGTTTTTTGCGTGTTTGCTTGTCTTTCTTTTGGTGTTTCTTTGTATTTTCCTTGCTGTTTGTTAACTATCAATATTTTTTATGTGATTGAGATGTATGCTAATATATGAAAAATCAAATAACATTGTACCTGTTAAAAAGAGTGTGGTTACTACTAGATACTATCTATTAAGTCCATTGATACAGTTTTTGATTTGTTGGTGTCTGTAGCGTGCATTTTGATAACAGATGGCAAGGGTGACCTCTGATTTAGGAGGGTCCTGTTGTGGATTTGTGATGGTCATGTCTGGGGGAATTCATGGAGAAGCATGTGATTTATTTGTTCAGCTGATAGATTTACAAAGCTCTGATTTGCTGTGATCACATCCTGCTTTAGCACATGATCATGACTAGCAAATCAGAGACTTACATACAGTATCTATCAGCTGACAAAACTTATCACAGGCTTGTCCATGAAGTCTCCTAGACTTGATCATAACTAGTGTGGATTTCTGATATTTTTCTCATATTCATCTTCCAGTGATATCACTACCTCTACAGAGTCAAATGATACATTAAAAATGGACGCCTGAATGTTTCTTATGGATAACATTGAATCCAAAACATGGCAGTTTATCTGCTCATCTGCATTTGTAAAAAATACTATTTTTATGCCGTGTAAACCTTGCGTAAAGTGTACCCAAGACAAAATATAAAACAAAAAACAGATACTTACCTAGCAAGAGTTGTCCCCATCCTCATTGCTCTTGGCGTTGCTGCCTATACACCCCCTTAACATTTTTTAACAAGAGCTTGTTGGATATGTGCTCATGGCCACGCTGCTCACTCTGTATGAGCTACTCACAGAGGGAAAGTACGCCCACATTCATGCACGAAAGCGAGAGTGCCCAAGAACTTTCAGAGGGTCCCAACTGAGCCGGGACAATGTCCTCCAGCACCAAAGGCTGAGACACCAAAGTGCGCCCCTCCATCCCTCCCACCCCAGCCGTCACACACTAATTGCTATTAAACTAAGAGGCCCCCCACCCAGGTCACCCAACACCTTAATCTCTAGTTATCTGGCTTGCAGTCACTGCCATGTATGCCCTTTTCTTATTTCTCGCTGCATAAAACACAATAGGGAAGTGATAGCTGAGTGAGTTGTGCGCCCCCTCCTACACTGCACCCTGAGGCTGGAGCCTCTCTGCCTCGGCCCTGGGTCCCAGGCATTGGTTGTGGTCTGAAAGAGGACATGGAAAGCCTCCAGAGGAGCAAGAAGCTTTCCTCTTCTTAAGTGTGTATCAGCTTGGGTTCACCTTAAGCCTGAGTAAAGTGAGGTCTTGGTAGCTACTAGTACCCTAATATATTTTATAAGCAATTGTTTATACCATATACTAAAATGCTTTGCTTACATGATTATTATACTGTGTTATGTGAAACTAGAACTTAAAGTGTACCAGAGATGACATGTGACATGATGAAATAGACATGTGCATATACAGTGGCAAACATGCAGACTCTTATGCTGTGCTCCTTTTCTTTTTTCCCTGCCTGAAAGAGTTTATAATTAGCTATGAAACTGACAGTTTTTCTCCAGTCAGGACCCAGTCGCCTCATTGATAACAAATTACAGCTATAAAACACTTTCCTAAGCAGATACCTGGGCTTCTGACTGTGAGAGGAAAATATAAAAAGGTCAATAGTTCATGTATTTTCACTCTGGGATTCGCGAGGCACTGAAATTGAGCAGAAACTATAAAACATTAAATCTGCTTTGTAAATGTTTATACATACAATAAAACCTTGATATATCTAAAAAAGTAATTTTTAGGAGTATAAGGACAGATCCAATTGTTTATCTCATTAGTTTTTTTCATCTCTGGTTCACTTTAAACCTACCTATGTCACAGTTTTAAGCCACTAGTGACACAGTTAAATGTAGTAAAAAGAATAGCTTCAGTAGTTAATAGAGATGTTACAAACATAGACTTTTCTGTTTGCGAACGGCGAATGCAAACTTCCGAAAAAATTTTAAAACCTACAAAGACTTTTTCTGGCCACAAAAGTGATGAAAAAGTTGTTTCAAGGGGTCTAACACCTGGACAGGGGAATGCCAGAGGGGGATCCATGACAAAAAGTCTCACCAAAAATTACGGAGTTGACGCAAAGTCGGGTTTTAATCCCTAAAGGGCAGAAATCACATTATGCACAGCTCTGGGTGTCAGTGGGCTGTGGAGTGTCACAAGCTGAGAAATGCAATAGTACTATCAGAATACTGTGAAATAATAATGCACTGGAGGGGTTCTGTGCCTGTAACTTAATGAGGCAGCAGCAGTAGTGTGCACACAGCTCTTGGTATCAGTGGGCTGTGGAGTGTTACACACACAAAAAAACAACAACACAGAAGACCAATGTGCTAGCTCTCAATAGGGCTGTTTGAAGTGCTTTCACAGCAATTGAGGAACAAGAACACAGGCAAGTCTGTCCCTGCTCTCACTAACAGTCAGCAGCCAGCAGAGAATTTATCCAATATGTCCACCGCAACTGATTTTTGATAGGGGGGTGGGAGGTCCAGGAAGGGGTGCTAGCCGATTGGCTGCCATGTGTCTGCTGACTGTAAGGTAAGGGGTCAAAGTTTAGCTCAGTGATGATGTATGGGGGCAAATTGAACATGCCAAATGTTCACTATTGCTGGAAATGTAATCAGCCAATGTTTTCAAAATACTGCCCGCCGGCAAACTGTTTGGGCCATCTCTAGTAGTTAACAGTTCCACTATAATCTGGACACAGGCTGAGGCTCTGTACATTGAATTGATAGCACCTGAGTTCCAAATTATTACTGGCTCAAAGTATTTGTTTTATCAAAGTCAACAGAGCATTTCACACTGAGCTATGTGAGATTTTGCCCTGACCTGCCTGACAGTGACGTCTGAAACTGGCTATGGGTATGTGCTGAGGTATCAAGCAGTTGTTGTTTGTAAAACATGCACAGGTTCTGAGTAAGATTTCACTTTTTTTAACCATCTTTTAAAAGTAAAGATCATTAGAGGTTCCCTCCTGTTTGCATATGCTTCTTGATGGTACATATAGCAAATGAAATAGAAGCATCATTCCTTTACTGAAACTTCGAAGACGCAGGGCAAGTCCTGCTGTTACACCAGGGAAAAGGCAGTAAGGCACGCTGATTATTTCACTGCTGAGATAATGTGTAAGGGGAATGTGTTGATCTTTAATGTTCTTCATTTTATAGGAGAAAATTAAACATCATACTGGAAATTTTGTATCTAAATTAGCAGAGACAAATCACTGAATTGCTGTGGATGCAGCATAGAACACCTCAGTCAGTGCAGCTGACTATTGGCCATGATAACGCCACAAAGGCCCCTAATCAACTTTTCCCCTGCGCTTTCTCCCAGAAGATAATGTTTCATCTTATCTGAAAAACAACTTTTTAGCAGTTAGCAATTGAAAAAAGTACAAAAAAGGTAAACAAAGTAACAACCCGCTTATTTAGGAAAATGTCTTGTTTGCAGGAACTTTAAATGTGTGTTTTTTGTAAGGTTTGAAATACAAGAAGCTCTGTATGTGTTGCATTGGTGATGCATTGTATGTGAGAAAGGTCAAAACTGGCTTTACAGGAAGACTGTCACCACATCTTACTTGGATGTACAATACTATACTAATTATTTATGATGATTGACGGCAATCGATCTGAAAACTCCCCTCTTCAGGCAAGCATATTTTCCTACCTCCTTCAGCCACTGACCACTATTTCCACCATCTCATACACAGCTTCCCTTTACCTACTGTCCTATCCCTTAAACCTTTAGACTGCAATGCTTCTTGGCTAAGGCTCTCTTCCCCTTTTATCTCACAATGCTGTGTAATGTGTGTACATACCTCCCACCCCTGTGTAAAAATCTGTAGTTGATTTGTTCACTGCATCAGTCGTACTCCACCATTGTCTTTTATTAACTTTAGTATTGCTTATTTTGTATTGTTATACCCTGTATGCTGTGTACACCACCATGGAAGATGCGGGCGCTATATAAATCAATAATAATAATTATAATAGAAAAGAAAGCAACAGGGACTGGACAAGGATACAGATGTCTAGATTCATGATATGTTTCGTGGATACAACTGTGATTTTAAAGAAAACCTGTAACAAGAAAAAGTTCCCCTGGGGGGTACTCACACCCCTCCAAATGGCAGGATGTAAATATTTACTTTCCTGGCTCTAGCGCAGGCGCAGTATTGGCTCTCCGCTCGGAGATAGGCGGAAATAGCCGATCGCTGTCGGTCCGCTCTACTGCACAGGCGCAAGTCCCCTGCGGCTGCGTAGTAGAGCAGACCCAACAGAGATTGTCTATTTCTGCCTATCTCCGTACTGAGAGCAGCAACAGAGCCCCGCTGGACCCAGGGCAGGTAAATATATCAAGCCTGTCGAGCCAGGATTTCTGGAAACTTTGGGGGAGCAAGAGCTGGATTGCCTGCAGCTACAGGGATGGGGGAAGCCTCATTGAGACCCTGAAGCTTCCCCCGACCCGAGGTAAGTACTCCCCAGGGGAACTTTTTTTGTTACAGAGTCTCTCTCTTGCAATATGGGCATTGATGTATAGTGGTGTAGCGAACATCAAATTTTTGGTTCGCGAATAGCTAACATGGATTTCCGAACCATCATAGACTTTAATGGGCAGGTGAATTCAAAAACTTATAGGGCCTGTTTCTGGCCACAAAAGTGATGGAAAAGTTGTTTAAAGGGGCCTAACACCTGGACCATGGCATGCTGGAGGGGCATCCATGGCAAAAGTCCCACCAAAAATTACGTAGTCGTGTTTTAATGTTTAAAGGGCATAAATCAAATTACATTCCTAGATTGGTGGAATAAAGTGCTTTAACAGGAATATTAACCACCCTGGTGGTATTGACGAGCTCAGCTCGTCCAGGAAAAACTTGCTGAAAGCGGTATTGATGAGCTGAGCTCGTCAATACCGCCAGGGAGATTTCTTGTTTCTCTGCCCCGCCGGCTGCACTTTTCCCTCATCAGAGGGATTCCCCAGGATGGCTGGATGCCTGTCAGGCTGTCAGCACGCTGTGGGTAGCGATCTGTGCTACCCACAGCATGCAGAATTAGCATCCAGCCACCCTGGGAATCCCTGTGCAGCCGGCGGGGCAGAGAATGTGTGGGGCTGTGCAGGGACTCCCCTTCTGTGCCGGCGGGTGGCTGGTGCGGGGATCCGCTCTGTGCGGGGGGGATCCCCGTACTGTTCTTTTGTGTGAGCGGGGGGAGTGGGTATCCCCTTCTATGGGGCTGGTCTTGGCCGGTCGGGGAAACCCCCTTCTGTGCGGGGGTGGGGGGTGGGTGTCCCCTTCTATGCGAGCTGTGGGTGGCCTCTCCCTCCTCTTCCTTCATCCCTCCCTCTCTATCCCCCGTGACCCTCCCCCCCGATCCCGTGTCTCCCCTCTGTCAGAAGCCCTGCTTTACTCACCTGAGGGCTTTCTCCTGCACCGGCCACGATGGACACCCTCCTCCTCCATCGCCGAAGTCCCGGTCTGTGTAATTACAGTACGCAGCTTGGTGACATCACCAAGCCGCGTACTGTAATTACAGAGAACACGAGACTTCGCGATGGAGGAGGAGGTGCGCCGCTTCCGCCGCAGGAGAAAGCCCTCAGGTGAGTAGATCAGGGCTTCTGACAGGGGGGAGACACGGGATTGGGGGGGGGCACGGTGGATCGGGAGGGAGGAATGGGAGGGATAGATGGGGACACCCACCTCCCCCCACCACAGAAGGGGGTGTCCCTGACCGACCACGGCTAGCCCCCATAGAAGGGGACACCCACCCAGCCTCCCCGCACAGACAGAAGGGCCACCCGCACACACAGTATGGGGATTCCCCCCTCCCACCGAAGGGATCCCTGCCGGCCACTACCAGCCAGCACAGAAGGGGAGCCCCCCCACAGAAGGGACACCCAGCCACAGTCAGGGGGCATCGGGGCAATGGGGGGGGGGCAGAGGCACCCGCAAACCTGGCTCCCTATACATATGACTCCCTAGACCTGGCTGCACATCTGTCTCCTATACACCTGGCTGCACATCTGTCTCCTATACACCTGGCTGCACATCTGTCTCCTATACACCTGGCAAACATCTTGCTCCCTATATACCTGGCAAAACATCTGGCTAACTATTACTGGCTAATACATCTAACTAACTATACCTGGCTGCACATCTGGCTAACTATACCTGGCTGCACATCTGGCTAACTACATCTGGCTGCACATCTGGCTAACTATACCTGTCTGCACATCTGGCTAACTATACCTGTCTGCACATCTGGCTAACTACACCTGGCTGCACATCTGGCTAACTATACCTGGCTGAACATCTGGCTAATACATCTGGGTCTTATACTCACCATTGGCATGCTGATCCCTCGTCGCGTACCTCTGATAGCTTCCCCAGTGCCTTCTTCCATGTCCCTTGGCGGATTTTGCTTTTCCCTTGGCGATCACATGTCCCCGTCGATCGGCGTTGATGGCACCAGTGTCACACAGCATCATCAAAATCTCGCAGCAAACACTTTTTTTTTTATTGAATTCAATACAATAACCTGTATTTCATTCAATATAAAAAAAAATGATTGCCAAAAAAAAATTGGTTAAAATTATTGGAAATTAATTAAACCACTTTTTGCTCAGAAATCCTGGGGAAATAGAACACCAGGGTGGTTAAGAAAGAAATGGAAAAAAAATCATTATTTCTCAGGTTTTGGCCATTAGGAATTCAAAGATTTGTGAAGCATAGTAAAAGAAAGATTAAAGGTGTTCTGATTGCAATATGCCAGGAAATTGGGCAAAGTATCTTGGGGACCCCTCCAGATTAGCAGCAGATCGTCTATATATCTGGCGTACCAAAAAAGATAACTCGAAAAGGGGTTTCCACCCCCAAAGATGCCGAGCTCCTCCCACCACCCCATATATAAATTTGCTAGGGATGGGTAGAATTTAGCTCCCATAGAAGCTCCGCACCTCTGGAGTTAGTAAACCCCATCAAACATAAAATAGTTGTGACTAAGTAGAAAATACACTACCAAAAGGAGAAAGTTTTTAGTCTCAAGTCTAAAAGAGCCATACTTAGTAATATGAAATTCAAGAGCCTGCAAGGCAAGATGGTGGGGAATTGAGGAGTACCATGAAGCTGCATCCATATATATCTAGCCTGCCAATGTATATCTTGCCAACTAGATAGAAGGTGTGTAGTGTCTCGTAAAAAGCCTGGTAAGCGTCGCACCAGGGGCTGGAGACACCCATCCACCCACTGGCCCAGACATTCCCCCAACGAGGCAATGCCTGCCACAATAGGGCGACCCTTCAGGGGAACGTCGGTTTATGCACCTTAGGTAGGTGATGGAAAACAGGTGTAACGGGTGCCTCCAACACTAGATACCGTCCCTCCCAGGCACTAAAAACTCCCAGAGAAATACCATGTCTGACCAGTTGTTCAAGTTCTAACCGAAAACGAGAGGTAGGGTCACTGGGCAGGATTTGATTCGTATTAGTATCACTCAATTATCGTAGAGCCTCCATTCTGTATGCTTCAGAATCGAGGACCACCACAGCTCCCCCCTTATCTGCATTCCATATAGTTATCGATTTTTCCTCTTGGAGAGAGCGTAGTGCCTCTCGTTCCAGCCAAGTGAGATCTGAAATTGCTCTGGGCACCTTTTTAATCTGCATCAGTCCCTTTTCCACAAGATCCTGGAAGGTATCCACAACTGGTGTCCTAGCCTGTACAGGATAAAACCGTGGGTTCGAGACGGCCACGGGGCCCGGGGCTGCACCGGGAGCTGGGGCATCACTCATGTCAGACAAATATTCCGGCACGAGAATGTCAGGAACCACCCGTAATGGAGGGTTCCCCCGGGCCGTCCCCGACCCACCCTCCTCACTCCCCTGTTCACCAGACTCCAGAAAGTGTTTCTTAACCGTCATTCAAAGATTTGTGTCAAAGTACCCAGGCTTAGAGGGCGTCTTGAAGCAGGCCAGGAAGTTTTGTGGGCATTTCAGGTGGTCTTACATGGCCATGGCACGCTTTGAGGACATTCAGTGGAGAAATAACTTGCCAGTGAGACACTTGATATGTGATAGCCCGACTCGCTGGAATTCGACCCTGGTCATGTTCTCTCGCCTGCTAGAACAGGAGAAAGCCGTCACCCAGTACCTGTACAATTTCAGTAAAAGGACACAATCTGGGGAGATGGGGGTGTTCTGGCCCAACAACTGGACACTGATGCGAAATGCATGCAAGCTCACGCGGCCGTTTGAGGAGGTGACCAACCTGGTGAGTCCCAGTGAAGGCACCATCAGATGATTTGAACCCGTACGCTTACTTCCTGGAGCGTGCCGTGCATAGAGTGGTGGATCAAGCTGTGGAGGAGCGTGAAGAGTAACAGTTATGGCAGGAACAGTCGTGGGAGCAATTTTCATCAGAATCAGATGTTTCCTCAACACCTGCAGCAGCACAGAGGGGGGAGGAGAAGGAAGAGTTGTGTGGGGAAGAGGAGTCAGACTCTGATGATGAGGAAGGTGTTTCTTTGGAGGAAGAGGAGGTGGCAGCAGAAGAACAACCGCAGCAGGTGTTGCAGGGGGCTTGTGCTGTTCAACGTTCACGTGGTTTTGTTCGTGGCTGGGGGGAGGAGGAGGACTTACCTGACATCACTGAGGAAGAGCAAGACGAGATGGATAGTACATCTGCATCCAACTTTGTGCAGATGGCATCTTTCATGCTGTCCAGACTGTTGAGGGACCCCCGTATAAGAAAAACTCAAGGGGAATTAGGTGAACTGGGTGGCCACGCTACTAGACCCTCGGTATAGGCACAAAGTGCCGGACATTTTACCAACTCACCAGAAGGCACAAAAGGATGCAGCACATGCAGAAGAAGCTGACAACTATGGTTTACAATGCGTTTAAGGGTGATGTCACAGCACAACGCAATAAAGGTACCACTGCTAGTAATCCTTCTCCCATGTCCACGCAGGCAAGGACAGGACGCTCCAGCGATCTCATGGTGATGTTGGACATGCAGACATTCTTTTGTCCAACGCCTTGCCTTAGCACTTCCGGATCCACCCTCCACCAACGCCTGGACCGGCAGGCAGCCAGTTACCTGGCCTTAAGCGTGGATGTGTAGACACTGTGAGCAGCGATGAACCCTTGGACTACTGGGTGTGCAGGCTTAACCTGTGGCCAGAGCTGTCCCAATTTGCTATCCAACTTCTGTCTTGTCCTGCCTTAAGCACCCTGTCAGAAAGGACCTTCAGCGCAGCTGGAGGCATTGTCACTGAGAAGAGAAGTCGCCTAAGTCACAAGAGTGTTCAGTACCTCACCTTTATCAAAATTAATGAGGCATGGATCCTGGAGGGATATTGCCCGCCCGAAGACTAAGTCAGTCCCCACACACAGCATCTCTGCCTGCATGCCATGTGACTGGCTGCCTGCCCCAAGACTAAGTCACTCCCCACACAGCATCTCTACCTGCAGGCCGCTTGACTGCCTTCTCGGCCACCACCAACAGGGTCCCGGACTCCAGGCTAGCAGCGGCCGCTATAATAATTTTTCTGGTGCGTGTAAATACTTGCCTAATTTTTCTGGCTGCAGTGCAGCTGCAACAACAAAACAAAAGGCATGTACATGTGTCCATTCCCCTTCATGATCATTACCTTGCTGCGGTAAAGGGGCTTGCGTATCACAATGAAGCAATGACCGACGGCTATATGAGTGTCTCGGGGGTTGGCACACCAGAGATAATAAGGCTGTTGCTTCATTGTGGACAGACCAAATTTGATCAGCTGGACAGTCACTGTTGTTCTGTCATTGAGCTACCTCAGCCCGGCGACCATATGGGCTTGAAAACCGCCACGGCCTGCACTCTGGCCATGGTGCGCACCAGTCCAGCACGGCCGTCACTACGCAAACAGCTGTATGCGGTGCGTTACACAGTGAGTTTGGTGTGTCAGTGCGAAGCAGTACTCTAATTACACTCCTTGATTGATGTATACACATGCAAGATGTTATAAAGCACTTTAGGCCTGCAAATTAGCATTCAATGTTATTTCTGCCCTTAAAACACTGCTTTGCGTCCAATCTGGATTTTTCCCCAGGACTTTTGGCGTGTATCCCACTCTGCCATGCCCCCCTCCAGGTGTTAGACCCCTTGAAACATGTTTTTCATCACTTTTGTGGCCAGCATACATTTTTCTAGTTTTCAAAGTTCACCTCCCCATTGAAGTCTATTGCGGTTCGCGAAATTTCGCGCAAACCAAACTTTAGCGGTAGGTTTGTGAACCCGGTTCGTGCACCTAAAATTGGAGGTTCGGGCCATCTCTAGCAGCAAGAACCTGCACTGAGGACACAGAACACAGGCCTACCTAAAGCTTTCCCTGTCAGCAGCACACTCTTCCTGATCTTCCTAGCACAGAAGCAAAACACAGACTGCAAAATTGCTGCTGTGCTGGCTTTATGATAGGTTGGGGGGCGGTCCAGGTGGGAGTAATAGCTGATTGACTGCCATGTGTCTGCTGACTCTGAGGTGAGGGGTCAAAGTTTGGCTCATTATAATGTATAGGGGCGGGTTGAACATGCCAAGTGTTTGCCTGCTGATGCGGACGCAAACACATCTTGTTCACTGAAAACTATTTGCGGGCAGAACAGTTCGGGCCATCTCTATTGATGTGATTTTGAGGGAAAGTAATTATTGGTAAAGCAGTGCGATTTTTGGTGGGCAGAACTGGAGCCCTTTTTCCATGGCTACCCATCATGATTATATGAATGGTAAAGCCTGGAAGGAGGAGAAGGGGAGAACCGCACATGTGCGGGCATGAGAAGAAGAGGTGCAGCCGAGCCAATCCCATGCCATGTACACCCTGATGAAGCTTGCAAGGGGGAGGGTGCAACACATAGGTGGATGGGGTCAAGTCCCGCAGTCCTGCAAGCTTTTCTATTGGCTGCAGCATTGGAAGAGCTGTGAGAGTGGCATCAGCGGTGGCTCCCCTGCGTGTAACAAGTCACCTATGTAGAGCCGCTGGCCTGAACCTGACCACATTTGTGTAGAGCACACCTAGGAAGCTATCTTGCATGACAGGAAGACTGGTGATCAGCGGGTGAAAGCCGCAGAATCCCGAATCTATGTACTGATGGACCTACATATTGGTAAAACAGCACAAGCTCAATCCATAGGTTTGCAAGCTGTTGATTTCTAAAGTTCACTTCTCTACACTGAACTGAATGTCTCTCCTCTCTGAAGATGCTGGCAAACTTACTGTACCGGTACCAGAGTGGATGACTTAGCAAGCATGCATGGTGAAGTTGTGAGTCTGGGAGCGCTCCAAATGATTTAACATTGTTTGGTCTGTTGGTTCTTGTGTCCCTTCCAATAAAACTGTTTTCTATATTGGCCTACATCATGAGTGATGACATTACTTTGCAGATATACTTGAAATATGTATTTGGTGAATTGTTAGCATCTGCTAAAGTAAGAATGCCCTCTGTCTGTAATAGGGATGAGCGAGGATATAAGAGACTTTCTTCGAACTTCTGGTTGTTCCATGGATTTTCCCCAAAACAGTTTTGTGAACTGCATTGCAGTCAATGGTGCCAACTTTAGCACTTAATTGCAATAAAAGTAAATAGTTGAAATGAGAAAAAACATCTTTAAAAAAAGACCTTGCCATTTTTGAGAAAATCGATTTCAAGGTTATGATAGGAAAAAGGGTTTTTGAAGAGAATCTGAGGTGGGATTTACTTATGCTAGGGGGGCACAGAGGCTGGTTGTGCACACTAACACCAGCCTCTGTTGCCCCATGGTGTGCCTCCAAGACCCCCTACGCGCCGCTATACCCCCCGCAGTGCTGGCGACACGCAGCATGTCGGCAGCACAATGTTTACCTCTTGCCTTTCAGTTAGCGCCGTTCCCCCGCCTCCTCCGTATCGGCGCTACCCGCCCGCGTCACTTCCCTCCAATCAGCGGGAGGGAAGGGACGCAGGCGGGTTAAATGACTGATGTGTGCAGCAGTGTTCAGCAGAGATCTTGAATCAAGGTCCACAGAATATTGGCATAGGAGATTTCCAAGGATATTGACGTAGGATCATTCATTAAAGGTAATTATTCGTGGGTAACAGTCTGTATGCATGTTGGATTATTATGGTTCTGTACTAATTACAAGCTGACACATCATTGCATTCCAGCAGATCTGGAGGTGTCTGTCTAGCTTCTAAGGATGACAATGGTTAATTTGCATATATTCAGCAGTGATGCACTGGGAGACATCTCGGAGCTCACTCCAACCTGAATTATCGCAAATTCTTTCTGTTTTAAGAAAGCAAACTTTTGTTTTCCATGCATTTTAGTAAGAAGGCTTTTTGGACCATTGTAGCCCCTTACACACTCCAATGAGTTCTGGTTCTCCATCAGCTTGCTGGTTAGTCTGTACCTCTAGAAATATTAAAATACTTTTTTTTTTTCCTCATAATTTCATTTTTATTTCTATTTGAACTATTTTTATTTCAACTTTAAGTGGTGAATTAGTACATCTATACCCATTTCACCTGGGGAGCAGGCATCTGGGGTCCTCTTGCTAAAGGCATGGGGTTAGTTACCCCCCACCTTCACCAGCAGGATCTTATGCACAGTGGTGCTCATCCAATATTTGGATATCTGAACTACCCAGATAACCCAAACTTTTTCAGCTATCCGACCTCGGATTCGGATTCCGGATATCTGCAGAAATCCAAATAGCACTATCCGAGTTACTCGAATATCTATCTGAAATCCCGATATCTGGTCGGATATCCAGTTTGGATATCCGAATCCGGATACTGTAACCATGGAGATGACGTCCATGATGTCATTGAGCCAATCATAGGGCTTCCAGCCTAAGCCCTAGCACCCAATCACAGAAGGGAACCCTGGCCAGCCCTCCCTGTGTAACGATCTTACCTTCCACCGGCGTGTCCCGCGGCTTCTCCGGCAGTGAGACTTCCACTCCAGCGTCTTCTCAGGACATCCCCGGCATCCCTTTGGCGTCTTCTGAAGGCATCTCCGGCATCCCTCCGGCGGGGAATCAGAGGGATTGCGTGCGCAGTTTCTCCTGTGGGGCGTGGGCAGAGCAGCCTTTACAGGCTGAGAAGGCGTGTCTGACAGGAGGGGCTGTCAATCTGGGGGCTGGATCTGCTCTGCCTCTTGGGTCTATTAGGCCAGTAGGTCAGTTGCTCCCTGGCCTTGATACTAATCAGTTCACTGTTTCTAGGTCTAGCTAGTGATTTTGAGCGACATTAATATATTGTGTAGACGCACAATATATATTTACTCCAGTTAGTCAGTCTTTGTTATTTTCGTATATATTCTTTGTAATATTATTATAGTAACATCTTATTGTATATTATCTGTGTACCGACTCCTTGCCTGTCTCCTGACCTTGCTCCTGTTTAATCCTTCTGTACCGCTGCCATCTGATACACGTGTATTGACTCGGCCTGCCTTGACTACTATATTGCCTGATCCTTCTAACTAGACTGACATCTGACGTATGTGTATGATCCTGCCTGTTATTGACTATGATATTGCCTTACGACTCTGTACCTTGTTGTTACCTCTGACTTTGTGTATGACTAGGGCCTGTTCCAGATTATATTACCCTCCTAATATTGTATCTTGTTATCACTACGTCTACGCCTCTCAAGCATCAGTGTAATACCCTGTATATTAAGGAGGGGTGCCATGATGAGAAATCTTGTCCTTGCTCACTGAGAGACAGGCTCCAGTGCTGCTGGCCTAGCAAGTGCTGTATACAGTGATAAACCTAAAGCTTTTCAGTGATTAACACCTTCACTATACTATTGTTCTATTGTTTATTAGTAAGATAGCTTTTTTTCATTCAGTGTCAGTCAGAGTTTGTGCTGCAGCAGCTGCTATTAGGTCCTGTGTCTGTGTGTGATGTGCACAGACCAGGCCTGCTGCTGGCCTGCTATTAGCCACAGTATGGGTTAGGGAATATGATTACTGTGTTACTGTGTAGTTAGTACTGCAGTGCTAGTTAGTTGTTAGAGTAGTACTACTGTGTTAGCTTACTACAGATTACTGCAGTGCTGCTGTGCAGAGCAGTGTCAGTGTGACAGACAGATAGTGTGCACTGTCTTCTCCTCTGCTGTCTGTCACTCCGTGCTGATTTGCTTTAAAGGGGAACTGAAGAGAGAGCTATATGGAGGCTGTTATGTTTATTTCCTTTTAATCAATACCAGTTGCCTGGCAGCCCTGTTGGTCTATTTCTCTGCAGTAGTATCTGAATAACACCAGAAACAAGCATGCAGCTAGTCTTGTCAGATCAGACTTTAAAGTCTGAACCACTGAAACACCTGATCTGCTGAATGCTTGTTCAGGGGCTATGGTTAATAGTATTAGAGGCAGAGGATCAGCAGGGCTGCCAGGTAACTGGTATTGCTTAAAAGGAAATAAACAGGACAGCCTCCATATACCTCTCTCTTCAGTTCCCCTTTAAAGTCCAACCCCGATTTTAATAAAGTACAAGTACCTTACACCCACATCATCTAGCTGAAGCAAGCTGGCACTGGCAGTGGTCAGACTCGGAGCACCAGAACCCCCTCTGCTACTCCTGCCGACACTGAGGCCTGTTCAGGCAGCCAGTCCTCAGTGACCTCCTCTGCTCCCCACACCGCTTCCAATGCAAGGAAAAACTCTGCCAGACCCTGTTGGGCGAGTATTTCCCTGTTGTTGGCAAGAGGGGGACATGAAGTAACTGGGAATCACTATGCCTGCCTTACCACCCTTTACCACCACAACCTCCTTGCTCCTCCTGATTAACTATTACTAACTAAGCCGCCTGGTTCACAATTTGTTTACAGCCGTGGTACCATCAACAGTATGTGCCAAGTACATGTGCCACATGCCACGTACACATGCCACGTGCAACATCTGGCATGCTCCTGGCACACGTTGCACCTGCTGCTGCATTGCCCATCTCCTGCTGCCTGTGCTGCTCCCACTGCCAGGGTGCCACAGGCCACTACTGCTGTGCTGATACCACCTATATTTAAACCAAAACACAATTGCTGCATAATTTTTTGGAGGTGTCTAGGCTTACAACTGTCATGTCCCAGTTGTGTGGTTGGACTTTGGACACTATGTGGGCTGCACGACCGCTGTCTGGAACCTAGCCCTGATGTTAATTTACAGCCATTTTTTTAATGGGGATTTTAAGTCCCCACATAATCAATTAGTGTTTCCCTTTAAAAAAAATATGATGCTACATGGCTCATTTACCCTAAAAAACATTTTGGAAGCAATTTAAAGGCCACTTCCGGTTTTCTATCCGGATATCTGAATCCGGGCGGATATCCCGGATACTGAGTTCGGATATCCGATTCTATTCGAATACCAAAAAGTTCGGATTCGGATATCCGATCCGGATCTGGATATCTGGGCATCCAGATCCCAATCAATTCGGATTTTAAAAAGGGGTATCCGAGCCCCCCCCCCCGCATATGCATGGGAATAACAATTACCTCTGAGACCCCTGCCATCACAGGGGGGCCCTGACGCTTTGGGGGTCCCTCCTCCTCCAACTCCCCAACCACAAGTGCGCCAATTAGCAAAAACATCCACCTCTTCACTCACAAAAATCATCCCCGCCAATTCCTCACACCATGCAGAGTAGCGGGAGTATCTGCAATGTTTTCCTGCTTCCAGATGCGCTTCACAGCAGAACACTCCCTGCTGTCATTTGCTGGCTCCTGATCACGTGACCCTCATGGGGTTCAAGGACCAAGAGGGCCCCATGCTATTATTTTTGCAGGGGGCCCTATTAAAGTGAACCTCCAGACTAAAAATCGACTCAGCAGCACTGAAAAGGCCTGGTGTTTCTTTAACAGTTTCACAGCATCAGAACTTTGTTTCTCTTATACAAGCCTCATTTTTAGCTGCACAGAAGAAAACTGCCTGGGCTTTTTTTCCCTGATGCTGTGCAAACCATGATGGGATTTCTGATGTTGTTGTTCTCGTTCTGCTGTTTTGGTGCAATTTTTTTTTTTTTTTTACATTTTGAATTTGACATTTGAAGCCTTGCACATGCAGCTGGGAGGGGTGATCAGGACACAGGACAGTTGGAACTGTGTCTTATGCTCCTTGTCACCTCCTTTCAACCAAAAAGATGGCTGCCCCCATGACAAAGATGGCAGCCCCCATGAATCACAAACATTTGCCTGTTCTTTTAAAACTGGGTGGGTAAGAGATTATATTACCTATCTATTCTAATTAACATAACTAATTTAACTTAATGACAATATATAGTTACATAGTTACATAGTTACTTTGGTTGAAAAAAGACATACGTCCATCGAGTTCAACCAGTACAAAGTACAACTCCACCCTGCTCCCTCACATATCCCTGTTGATCCAGAGGAAGGCGAAAAAACCCTTACAAGGTAAAAATTCCTTCCCGACTCCAGATGGCAATCAGATAAAATCCCTGGATCAACATCATTGGCATTACCTAGTAATTGTAGCCATGGATGTCATTCAACGCAAGGAAAGCATCTAAGCCCCCTTTAAATGCAGGTATAGAGTTTGCCATAACGACTTCCTGTGGCAATGCATTCCACATCTTAATCACTCTTACTGTAAAGAACCCTTTCCTAAATAAATGGCTAAAACGTTTTTCCTCCATGCGCAGATCATGTCCTCTAGTCCTTTGAGAAGGCTGAAGTTCCCCTTTAAGTCTAGTTACATTCCTGGCCTTAGGGACTTCATGAAACAGATGTACAGGGGCTTTTCCATTAATCCCGCAAAAAAATGTTTGGTATGCATAAACGGCCCATGTGTGGCATGTGTCAGACATGTACAAGGACATAAATGTAGATAAAATATTAGAACAAAACTTTGCTGTGTAACGTGTCAGTTCTGACCATGTGCGTACATTTTTCATATCAGTGTGCAATTGTTATATCAATATCACCTTGTAATGTATTGATCTTTTAGAGCTTTTGATATATACCGATGCTGCTCTCACTATGATTATAGTACAGATGCAGAAATGTGGACTCATCAAAGATAAGCCAGTAGTCAATGTTGCATGTTATGAAGACCTGAAGACAGTATGTTACAAGAAATCTTTTAAATCCTGTACAGGTTTATCCTATCTCACACGTAGCAGCTACAAAGACAGATCAAGAGCTGACACTGTCAGGTGAGTGTCACAGAGAGGTTATTGAGGTAATTAACTTTATGATTCCAAAGCTCAGTACATTTGCATTATAACATGTGTAGCCACTCATGTCTCCATGCTTATTTATACTTACATAATTTAAGTTTAGTAATACAACTGTGACTGTCAATCTGGAATGAGGGAGCAACATTGTTTAAAAAAAATAATAATAATAAAAAAAAATGGTTAGAAAAAGAACTCAAGAGAGAATGGCAACTTTTACACCAGATTCTGCTTAAAGCAAATCTAAAGCGAAGCTAAACTTATGATAAAATGAATTGTATTTGTAATACAGCTAAGAATTAGAACATTAGTAACAAATAAAATAGTCTCATATTTGTTCCAGTACAGGACAGGAAGAGTTAGGGCCTGTTTCCACTACACGCAGATTCTGCATGCAGAAAACTGACTCCAATTAATGCCTATGGGAAATCTGCATCAGTAAAATCGCGTTCAGTGGAAACAGGCCCATAGGCATTCATTGGAGTCAGTTTTCTGCATGCAGAATCTGCGTGTAGTGGAAACAGGCCCTTAAGAATCTTCAGTTGTTATGTAAGCAAAAGAGCTTTTCTGAGCTCTCCAACCCAACTTGGGTCAGCTACAGTGCTGTTTTCTGGAGCACTTAGACTCTGTTCCGACTTGAGCGGAGGAACGGACATTTTTCGTCTGCTCTCTGCTCCACAGTTAATGGCACAGAGAATAGGAGCCTCTCAAACTTGTCACGCTGCATCTGATCGACAGGATCCGATGCAGCGAGAGGACCACCCTTCTGTGCAGTCTGCAATAATCTGGGGCACACGGATGCATTCCCCCGTATAGTATATGGGGGAGTGCATCTGCCCCGGGCTACAGCCAGACCATGGCGGACTATCGGCTCTCGCTGGCCACATGTAGGACAAGTGGGAACACAGTGAACAAGTAGGAACACAGCCTAATACATCAAAGAAACAGTCAGAGACAGATTAAGATAAGGTTTTACTGCAGGGAAGTTCAAATGCTCATTAGCTCTGCTCTGTGTTATAGTTTAAAATACAAAGTATGGTTTGTAAATTGTAAATATGACAGAATTATGCAATGTTATAAAAAAGGCTATATTTATGAAAAAAAAATTATGAGACTATTATCTTTGCTACTAATTTTCTATTAATTATCCGTACTACACATTTCTACTACATTTTTACTACACAATTCATTATATCATGAGGTTTTTTTTTGTTGTTTTTTTTCTCTTCAGTGTCACTTTAAGAAACAAGAATATATTGTTTTTCATATCCATGATCGTAACTTTAAATTTTGATTCACAAATTGCGGGATATGGGATTTCTTACCAGCTGCCTGACCTTAATTGTTTTTTTAGGGAGTCACACAAATGTATTTATAAATCCACCTGTGTGTACTATCTTAAATGCTCTTTAATCCTGATCAGCTGTGTCTACAAATACCTTTTTATTCAACAAATTAGTGAATAAAAATGTGATAATCAACAGACAAGAAATGGTAAACGGTAGGTTTTTGGTTGAGAAATATCATTATGATTTGCAGGAACAAAAAAAAATATTTTTGGGAATGTTTTTTCAAAACAGGTGCAAAGAAAATTGGATAATAAGTTTAGCAGTTGTAAAGTACAATCAACCAGAATCCCTTTCTTCATTCAAGTGTTGGAAGCTTATTCACTTTGACCAATTGCACATTTTTTGCTGCAACTTTCTTTCACAAACCACGCCTTCCTTGAGAAAGCTGGACTCTTGCCAGCGAAACATGTCGGGTCTCCCGGCGTGGCATTTTTGAGAGCTGCCATTCTTCCTCTCCCTCTTTCCACTGCCGAGCCGCTTCCTACCAACAGAGCAGCAGAGCCTTGCCTTCCATATTTGATACAACAAACGATCTTGCATGATCCTGTATGATCCACCGATCCATGGACTATTACATCTGTGGGGTAACTGGATAGCCCCCTCAACTGGACGGTAGCCACGTTTGGCTGGACATCAGGCCACATCACCACTCTGGCTGGGTAAACTATGGATGCATCCTTTGTGAATGTTTGATGCCATGCACGCTTTTGAAACCAGGCTTGGCATATGAGTCTCTGGCAAGCGTCTCAGTCAGTTGCAACCATAATCCCCATTGTTTGCTTATGCATGTGCCTCTGCTTGACTAACAACTTGAACTAAGAAAGTTCACACATGTGCACATGTCAGCTGCATTATCTTTGAGTTCTCCTGTATGAGGGAGGCCGGGCAGCGGGCGGTTCAGCAGTAGTACCGTACTACTGCTGAACCGCACGCTGCCCGGCCTCCCTCAACGCGTCACTCTCCGGACTCCTCCTCCTCAGTCACTCACTAAACAGTGCCGCCCACTGCCAGCCACCCACTACCACCAGACCGGTACTGTTTTACTTCATTAAACTTTTGTATGGGGAAGCGGGCAGAGGGGGGAGCGCTAGCGGAGGGGGTGGGGGGAATTTCCGACCCCCCCGCGATCAGGGCATGCTCCCCCCTTATGCCTGCGACCCCATAGGGCCCCCAAAAGCGGGATGTTTGGGGAGTTCGGGGTTCGGCCCGAACATGCCGAACATCGCGGCCATGTTCGGCGAACTTTCCCGAACCCGAACATCCAGGTGTTCGCCCAACACTAGGTATAGGTTAGAGGGCTCTTCCAGGTAACTTCTTTTTTATATGTATTTTTTGATATATGTGTTTGTAATATGTATAGGTATATCATTTGTTAAAATAAAAAATTCGTTTTGATATTTTTATAACAAAAACCAGTGTGGTCGTCAGTCTCAATTTCCCTCATTTCCTATCCTAAAGTTTTTTGTATTTCTTTCACATAGAAAATCAAAATCTTTGCAACTATCCATTACGGCAGCTTGGAAGTCTGTGATTGCACATTTATAGTAAAATAAAAAAGTCTGTCACATCTAATCAAACAATTTTTACTGGGAATTTCTTTAACAATCTCTCTTTATAATAATTAGGCAGTTTGTATTTTAAAGCAGATCTGTGTAAAAACAACTTGAGAGTTGCCATTGCGTTATTTCAGTGGTCCTAAAACGATGGCCCGCGGGCTGAATGCGGCCACCCGAGGTTTTTTCACTGGCCCCCAAACACATCTGTATAACTTATAGATGCGGCCCACTGCAGATTTAAATATCGGTGGCCCGCATGTAGAATAGCAGTGCTGACACCACCCATCCGCATACTGTAGAATCCAGTGAGCAATCATTCGCTGGCTTCCAATCCAATTCTGCATCAGGTGACACTGCTGTTTAACTGGATGGCAGGTTGTCACCTGGGTAAGCGTCACTGTCAGGGGCACAAAGACGTTCTTCAGGCGTAGCATGACTGAGTGGTTGCTGCTGGGAGTTCTCCTCCTGGCATGATTGGGGGAATCAATACCTAGATTCAATGTAATGTTTTTCAACATCATTTTATGTATGTTCCGGCCCCCCCCCAGCAGTCTGAGGTATGTTGACCCGGCCCTTGACTGAAAAAAGTTTGGGGACCTCTGCTTTATTTGTTTTGAAACATGCAAACTCTAGAAAAGTAATCCTGATCCTGGCCTCAATACCTGGCTAGTCTTTAACTTGAAACAAACAGGATTTCAAAGAGCTGAGTTCCCGTTCAGTTCCGTGACTTATAATCTTTAGAGTCACCCAGCCTAATAGTAATTAGGGTCACACAGCTGAAAGGGAACACAACTCTCTGAAATCCTGCAAAATTTAAATCCCTAGCTGGGATGGCCCGCACCTGGACTGTTAGAGCTTTTACTAAGCACTTGTGATTTAGCTCTTGCTAATGCTGTCCTATGTGTGTGTTCTCACTTAAGGGGATGTGATTTTATAAAAATCCCCCACAGCATTTCATTAGCAAGAGACTTTCAATAAACTGGTGCTTAAAAAAGCTTTTGCAGTGTGAACCAGCCGTCTTTCACGAGAAAGAAGAGCATGACAGAGAACACTCTATGGTGGTTTTGGTTGCCAAATCATTGAACTGTGGCAGCAGCGGAGCTCTACATGCGCCAGCCAGAAGTGAAGAGGGGAGGACATACTGCATACACAGGGCGCAGTATGTCCGGGTGAGGGGTCAAGAGAGTCGCTGGACACCGGGATGTACATATATTAGACTAATGGAGGCAGACGGAGAGGGGCAGGAGGAGCAGATGGTATGTACTTTTAACCCCCCACACACTGCAGCTATCATTTTTTGGGTTGTGGTATCCTTTAACTATCTGTTTCCTTACTCAGATTACACCTGTCTGAAACTAAAACTGTCCTGGGTAAGTTTTGGGGCTTCATATCAATAGAGTGCATGGGGCCCCATGTAAACTCACACCAGGGCCCCAAGCTCCTCAGTTACGCCACTGATGGTGACTTTACAAAAAGACTTGTGGGTTGACATGTAACCCTTGGTACGTCTCGTGCATCACTGATCTAGTAGTGCTACTGATATTCCATGTAATTTTTTTGTTTGATTAGTAAACTAAAGATGCCCCAATCTAAAGTATTGAAAAATAGTCCTATTGCTGTTCTCTTAACTAATGAAATCAAGTGGCACTGAGGGAACACCTTGTGTCATTTTGGGAAACCAAAACTTCAATTACTTACACATTAGCAATAACACTCTAAGAAACACAGCAATTACACCAGCCACCTGTTTTTCAAGATGGTAGGTGAAATCCTGAGAGACATCACTTATGGTAACGTTTTCCAAACACGAGAGCAGAGGAGCACCTGGGGAGGAAGCATTAGCTTCACGAGTGGATTTATGGAGATTGTAAGAGGTGAAGTGTGATGCTGCTTACCTGGTGCTTTGATTGTTTTTATGGAGCTCTAGAACAATAGTCACACAACTATACTGCAGATGTGCTTAAATGTCACTTTATTTTCATTGTATGTGAGTGCAATAACTTTATGTTATAATTGTAATGATTCTACTCTAACCATACAATTATTGCATTCTCTGTTCAAAGTTTTAGCCTATAGAGGGAGTATGGCAAGTATCTGCATAGACCAGTACAACATTTAAAACATGTATCGAGTATGTTTTACAAAGGTTAAAAAACCTATATCATTAGTTATGAACTCTGAAGTTCTTTTTTTATAGCTGTGATTAGGATTTAAAAAGATTGAAAATCATCTGAATTTTTATTGCCATTTAAAACCTGATGGAGAGATACACCTTCACTTCCTGTCTAGAGGACTATTTGTCTTGTATAATAATAGAATAATAACACTTATAATATTAACGTGTACCTGAGCTGGGGAAGAAAAAAAAATATGCATACCTGGGGCTTTCTCCAGCCCCACTTTCTTGCCATCTCTCCAGGTTGCTCCAATCCCTCGCTGGATGGCCCGGTACATCCCATAAATTGCACTTTGCCACACATGTGTGACCTGGCCAAACACACCCCCATCGCTCTCCTGTGGCCAAGAGCGGTCTGTGCCTGTGTATCCCAATAGGGGAGTGCACAAGGCTAGACTGCACATGTGCTGACTGAATCCAACTGGCGGATTAATTAGGGTGCCTAGCGGAGGATCGGGCAGCCTGGGAGGATGGTGAGGAATTGATCAGCCTGAAGTGGGCTGGAGGAAACCCCAGGTATGTATACATTATACATACCTCAGGTACACTATCTCAGGTACACTTTAATGATGCCAACATTTGTATAGTGCTTTTTTCCTGTCAGACACAAAGCATTTGAATGCTGCAACAACTAAGAGTATACTCAAAATGGCCCACCCTGCAGTGTTAGGTACTGGCTTACTGAATAGGTGTAGCCAAGATTCAAACTCTAGTCTCCTATGTCCGAGGCAGAGCCCTTAAAGGGAACCTAAACTGAGAGGGGTATGTATGTTTCCTTTAAAACAATACCAGTTGCCTGGCAGCCTTTCTGATCTCTTTGAATTCAGTAGTGGATGAATCACACACCTGAAACAAGCATGCAGTTAATCCAGTCTGACTTCAGTCAGAGCACCTGATCTGCATGCTTTTTGAGTGGCTGTAGCTAAAAGTATTAAAAAACACAGGATGAGCAGGAGAGTCAGGCAACTGGTATTATTTTAAAATGAAAAAATCATATCTTTCTCAGTTTAGGTTCCCTTTAACCAGTACACTAACCAGCACGCTGTACAGCTAGATGTAAATGCAAATCTTCATAATATAGAGACAGACCAAAGCATCAGGCAGATTTAATGTCTACCCCTTCCCCATTCTAGCCAGAATTTGAAATTGAGATTTCACATGGACTCATGCTTTAATAAGCAACCTAAAAAAATCAAGTGAAATAAGCAATTTTTGGTTTTAATTCTGGGGAAAAAAATGCACATTACTAGTCAATAGAATGGTTAATTCAGCTAAATACCTTTGATCCGAAATTTTGGAAGGTTGTACAAGATAGTAATGTCCTACGTTTTGTAGGTTGTACTGTTTCTTCCCCTTTTGTACAACATGTACTTCTGTTGTGTGCATGAAAAAAAGGTGCTTGGTGAAGCCGATAGAAGTCTAAACAATAAATACCATTGTGAATTGGGCACCAAATGAAAACAAAAAAAAAATCTTTACAGTGGTAATGATGAAAGTAAAACATTGGTAAATGTTACCGATATATTAATGCAACCAAATCTAACCCTACTCTCACACAGAACCCTCCCCCCTCCGATGCCTAACTTTAAAACCCCCTTCCTGACGCCTAACTTTAAATCCCCCCTTCCTGATGCCTAACTCTAAAACCCCCTTCCTGGCACCTAACTGTAAAAAAAAACCTTCCTACTTTACTTTAAACTTTAAAACCCCTCTTCATGATATCTAACCATAAACCCCCTTCCTAACTCTACAATTTTCAAAATGATACATTTGAAAATTATGATTTTAAAAAACAAAAAAATTTGCAAATACCAAAGACAGAAAATTGTAAAAACTATAATGTTCTAATTTTCAAAAACCAAAAAATGCGCAAATACCAAAGACAGAAAATTGTAAAAACTATAATGTTCTAATTTTCAAAAACAAAATAATTTGGTTGGACGGCACCCTCTATTTATCAGGTGCTCAAATTTCTGCTATTGGCACCCAATAGCCAAAATTTGCATTAGCGCCTATGGGGCACCCGAATTGCCCATTAGCTGCCAGTGCCCAAGATTCTGGCTTCCCTTCTGTCTGTCTGAAAATAATCATCAAGTCTTCAGGCCCATACACCCGTGTCACTGATGTCCCCCAATGGGGATCAGGACCAGATTCCTTGGGCTATATCACTGGGCCAAGGCTGTACAGATGTGGAGTCAGCTATGCAGGGAGGCAATGGAGCAGTGCAGATGTGATGTCACACGGTGGGTGAGGCAAGCAGTGAGAAGAAAAGTATTGGCCATTGCTTGTGGAAGCTGATCCACCTGTTGGATTACTGTACAGTACACATGCTGGATTGTCATAAAAGAGAGGGTAGTCTGCACACCAGCATATGTTGAGTGTGTTAAGGCTGAAAAGAAAACCTTGTGCAGGGAGGAGGGAAAGAAGAGAACACACATGTAATGCAGACTGCACGCAGTCAAAACCATGTGCAAGCCAAATAGTTACTCACACAGAAATGTTTCTTGTTTTTTGGCATTGCATAAAAACATGTACATTCCCAACACATTTATAGCTCAAAAGCCTTTGTCAGGGGATATTGCACCAATCCACGTTAATCCTTTAATACCTACTGTATATCCTAATTGAAAAGTCCATCCCATCTACTTCCTAGGGACAGCCTACTCCTTAAAGTATCATTGAGGTAGAAATGTGTATCCAATCTTCCCTTCATCTAAATCTGATTTAATCTTTACATCCTCTCATTCCAATTCAAATATGAGTATAAAAATATACAACACTGCAATAAGTAACATCATAACAATCTAAAAAACAATAATATGTAAAAATTATAAAAAGAGAGACATTAAAAAGCAATAGATGTTGGAAGGATTCAGTAATTATAATAATTAAATGGTCAGTAAAGTCACAATAATGTAACACTAAATTTACTCATCAGTGAGAAAACAATTAATAACAATATTGAGTCCTATTGGTTGGAGGGTGTTCAACCGATGGATCCATTGGGTCTCACACTGTGATAATTTTTTAATAACTTTCCCAACCCTCCAATGTGGGGCCATTTTCTCCACCTCAAAAACTTTAATTCCGTTGGTGTAAAATAGTCAGAGATACCATTTTTTAATTTTTTTTACCAAAATAAGATACCATATTTTTAATATTAGCAATATGTTCAAAAAATCTCTTCAGTGTTCTTCCCGAAAGGCCCACATATTGCAGACCCCATGGGAAGACAATAACATACACATTGGTGCTCCAAGAGGTAATCATCTGCTTGACATCAAATTCATGTCACGAAGGGGCTGAACTTCTTTGTCCTAGGACATTTACAGTATATTCATGGATCTAGTAACTCTTATGTCATCTGCAATGATAAAAAAGCCCTCCAATCCTGGAAACATAACAAGGCCTTTCTTCCTATTCTCTATACAGATTTTTACCAAGTAATTTGCAATACATCATGGTTTTCTATAAATAATTTGTGGTTTGTCAGGTAAGTATTTACCCAAAAATTGATCTTTTTGCAGTATTCACAATTTTTCTTGTTTTCTGAAATTCCTAATGTTCACTTAAAAAAGTATTTACCACTGCAAATTCATGTACAGAGGGGGTCAGACATGTATGGTCTCGAGGTATGAGCCTATTTTCTCTCCCTTCTTCAAAAACTCTACCCTTTCCTTACTGCAAAATGGTAGGTTTGTTCACCTAGTATTAAAAATGACATCAGACTGCAACCAAAAATTTTCATCCCTAGTCCAATTGCATCGTATTCTACTATATTGACAACTCAGAACATTATTCATCCGGTCTAATGACCACTATCTATGTCTATATAAGAATTATAATCAGAGAAAAGCACAATGGACTTGTCCATTGCTCATACAGCGCACAGGCACCATATAGTAATGAGGACCCACCTGCCCAGACAGTCAGTCAAAGACGTCAGAGACGTGTTGACAGTCATTAGAAGCTCCACAAAAAATTTTCTTCCTTCACCCTAACCAAGCACCTTTATTAACGCTCTGAAATTTTGAGAAACCCCAGACATATTGTAGAATTGATAAGTGTGTCTATTACAATAGTAGTGCTGATTCCTTGCACCAAACATAACGATTAGTTACCTTTCAAGACGACTTCCTTTGTCATAACCACTTTTCCACTTGCTGGCCTCTCACTTCTTGGCCTTTTAATATAAGCTCGTATACTGTAGCATAGCCTGAACATGGAATATGCTTCTGTATGGTGTACTGTACATAAAAAACATCATTTCTAGTGTATTGCTTGGGTTTTTATTTGATTGTGAATTGTTTTCCCAATGGAAGTAAAATGTCTGGACTTAATTATTACTAACTTAAAAAAAATAAGGTAAAAACATTTTTTTTTCTTAACCTGCTCTCTTTATTCTTCCACTTGAAAAACAGTTTTACCTTTGCAAATTAGTACAAAGAATGTACTGTATCTAGATTAAATAGTTTGTTCTCATCAAGGAGTGAAGCACAAGCTAATTGGGTTTGCATGTCATTTAAATATATTCAAATTGCTTTAATTAGCAATACTCTGTTCAATTATATATTTTTTGTAACTTTCATAAAGTTCATTTTAAAATATTATATTGTTTTAATTTTGCAACCTACTTTGCTGATTTCCAGAGGATAAGGATACTGACAATTTAAGCCTGTGATCAGGTAATTGTATTTTTTGTGGATTCCATTCCAGTCTGGAACATGCAGTAGTTTACTAGGAAAATAGAGTTGGCTGACCTTCTGACAAGGAAAATAAATGACTAGTACGCTGTAAAAATGCCACAATGGAACAGATCAGGATATATGAATACAACTAGATATAATACTGAAGCCAAGCCGTGACCCAGGAACTACTTCTGGGTCACGGCTTAGTTTCCGATTGAAGGAAGCTAGCGGAGGCAGGGAGCGACATGTAATGGAGCAGGCGGGGGTTGACAATGCGGCGAAACTGATTGTCAAGCTGCAGGAAAACAGACAGCTAGCGACAAGCAGATTTTCGCCAGCCTAATGCTATCTATCAGGAGGGGGGGGGGCAGCAGAGCCCGGGGGCACTGGTGGTGGCCGTAGAAGGACACAGAGGCATGTCATTGTGCACAGAACATGCCTCTGTGTCCTATTAAGATTTAAAAAATCTGCCTCGAGTTCTCTTTAAAAGGAGTCGTACCATATGTGACAACAAAACTGAAAAACGAGAAGGCAAAATGTTTCCAGTGAGGATGAGTGTGGGGTGCCGAAAGTCATGCTTCCTCTGAGTACATTGCTATAAGTGGAAGGAAGAATCAGGAAGATGTAGAGGGGTGTAGAGTGTGACAGCCAGAGAAGGCAACCAGGGTAAGTGAACCTTCTTTCTCATGGCTTGCTTACACCAATGCTCTGTTTCAGTTTTGCCTCAGGTGAAACCGAATTTAACTACTATGCGTATCCATGGTTGTCAGCAGCGATAACTCTGCCTCTCATCCCATATGCAATTCACTTTTCAACCTTAGTTCTCTTCAAGTTGATATTTTCACACTTCGTTAATCAAATGCCTTTTAAACCTCTAGCAAGCAAGAAAATACACAAAATAATTTGGTTAGCACTTTTTGTAATACTTTTGGTACTTTCTTAATTGCATAATGTTGAAACGTTCTTTTACAGAGCAGATAAAAAATTATCACATAGAAGAAAACTTTGGAGAAAAAGTGAATTGCATATGGGCCTTGGTGATTTTAATGTTTGGACAGCGTAGGGGATTGTAAGTTATTTTGTGCTTTTTCTGCTGTTTTCACATTCCATGTTAAGAAGATACATTTTTTTCTAATATTCTATAGTAGCCACAACATTTCCAAGAACAGTAAACAAAGTGCAAAAATCAAAACTTGACAGGGTTTCAAACTCTTCCCCGTACTAAAAACAATCACCACAAAAACAAAACATAAAAAAACAAAACTAAACATTTCTTTGTTGTTATTTATGTTGCACTGTTAGAAATGTGCTTCCCGACAGGGCAAGAAGTGAGGTTAACTCTCCCGGGTTGGGATACTGACAAAAATACAGTATAAGCCAAATGAGGGTCTGATTTCTTTCCATATATATATATATTTTTCCCTGCCCATTGTTAATATTATTCACAACATATTGCCAGATTCAGGGTTTGGATACAGTGCACATATTTCATATAAATACTGTGTATATATAGTCAAGAAGCCTGTTGCATGAAGGGCACCAGGGATTTGCCACTGAGCGTGTGAACTGTGAACTGTCCATAGCCGGATGCCCCAAGCGTACCCATCGGCTGCCCGAAGCCCACCCACGGCCGCCTGGAATCCATGTGCAGCTCAGGTTGCTCAGCATCTGATTTGTGGTCATCTTGCTTCCCACCTTACTTTGCTTACTACTACCATGCTTAGTCTTGGCTGGGTACTGCAGTCAGGGCCGGGCCGAGGCAGAGGCGAGAGAGGCTCCAGCCTCAGGGCGCTGTGTAGAAAGGGGCGCACTCAGCTCAGCTATCATTTCTATATTGTGTTTGAAGCAGAGAGAAATAAGAGAAGTGGATACATGACAGTGACTGCAAGCCAGATAACTAGAGATTAAGGTGTTGGGGGGAGGGGGGGTTAGGGGCCCTGTGGCGCCTCTTAGTCTAATAGAAATCAGTGTGATGGCTGGGGTGGGAGGGATGGAGGGGCGCAGTTTGGTCTCTCAGCCTTGGGCGCTGGTGGACCTTGTCCCAGCTCTGGGTTGCCAGGCATATATTAGGACCTTCTGGCTATGTAACAGGCCAAAAAAGGAGGGAGGAGGCTTTTTGGAATTGTTGGGGATTTTCTAGAGCAAAAGTAATTGCAATAAAATATTTCATGTAATTGTCATGTGCCAGCTATCTAGTATTAAGCAGCATATTGCTGTTTCCCTTACTTTACAGCTTAGTGATTTAAAACTTATGCACAATGGCTGTTTTCAGTTCTAGGTGACTGTGACTTGGGAGAGACTTGTGATTTTTACACACAGGAAATCATGTTAGGACAAATGTATATAGAATAACTAAATGAAAAGCAAAGTGTTATGCCAAACGGTAATTCCACTTTAGCAGCTTTCTGGAGGGTAAGGGGCTATTTTTTGTAATAAATCTGGCCAGTCTTTATCTATTGCTACACCCCTGCACACCTTTATGCATTTTTCTGAAACAAATCAATGTTACAGACTGAAGTGCACAAGTGTGCTCAGGCCTTAAGTCATCTTCCATCAGGCTATGCCAGTGCCATGAAGGGTGCCTGTAGCTTGAAACAATCTTAACCCTCCTGGCGGTATAAAAAAAATCTGCCAGGAGGGAGCGCAGCAGTTTTTAAAAATTTTTTTTTTTCCTATATCATGTAGCGAGCCCAGGGCTCGCTACATGATAGCCGCTGCTCAGCGGCATCCCCCCGCCCTCTTCGATCACCTTCGGCGATCTCCGATCAGGAAATCCCGTTCAAAGAACGGGATTTCCTGGAGGGCTTCCCCGTCGCCATGGCGACGGGGCGGGATGACGTCACCTATCTAGGGGGGGGGGCGTGCGGCGCGACTGATAGCGGCGATCGTGCGCGGGGTGGTGGCGATCAGTGTGCTGGCGCAGCTAGCAAAGTGCTAGCTGCGTCCAGCAAAAAAAAAATTAAACAAATCGGCCCAGCAGGGCCTGAGCGGCACCCTCCGGCGGCTTACCCCAAGGAGGTTAAGGTACATGGTATATGCCAGTCTCATGCCTGCATGATCTAAGAGAAGATTCACACCAGGCTATCTTCTTCAATCATTCTGACAGTTTCCTTTGCCCTTCTTTGAGCAGGGCTGGATTTATATTTGTGAGTCCATAGGCCAAGTATGTTGGGTCACCCCTTTCATGTACAGCAGCACCCCTCCAATTCCATGTGCAGCCCCCTCTTCCATGTGTATCATTCACTTACTATAGCCCTTCTCTTTCATGAACACCTCTATTTGGCATCCCTTTTTCATCTTGGTTTCCCTTTCTCATGTGTTACTCCCCATTTTCAGCCCCCCTTTCATATGTACCAACTCCAGTTCTATGTTCAGGTGCCCCCTTGGGCAGTAGTTCTGCGCATGCGCAGTACAGCCCGGCGGACGTCCGATGACGTCAGCGCGCCGGCGTGGGACGCAGAAGTCCCAGGAAATGGAGCGCAGAAGAGCCCGACCTGGCAGCCGGCCTGGCCAGGTCGGGTCGGGCACCGGAGACCACCGGGAGCCTGCGGAGCGGCGGCGAGGGCACCTCCTGCCTGCCACGGGCTGGAGGAAGCCCCAGGTAAGTGGAAATTTATTTTTATTTTTTGAATCCCCTCCCTGAACCTTCCCTTTAAAACATAACTGAGAAACCCCCATGATGAGATGGACTAGACCAAACCTGTCAGAATTTCACTATCTATTGTAACTGACTGAGACCTAGGTAAAAAAGTGATTAAAAGTGCAATTTACGATGGGAGAAATGTATATGTGTGTGTTATACAGTTTACTTTTTCTTTTTTTGCTGTATTGTCCTTTACCACCTTACGACGATGGCCACAAGGTGACTTCCCCAGGACCCCATAACGCCAATTGGCATCAAGTCCTGGGGGAGCGTTTTGCAGGGGATCGCACCCACGGATTTGTACGCATCCATAGGCAAACACAGGGGGGATTACAGCTGCCCAGTATCCCCCCTCAGACCAGGGCCGGTTCAGTGTCTGGAGACAGGTACAAGTTGAGACACCAGAATATTTGCAGGTATCCTGCAGTTCACAGCACTGCCCTCTTTCTTTCCCTGCTACAGTTTACTTTTGATGGAGCAGCAGCATGTATACAGAGCATGGAGTAGCAGCGTGTGCACAGAGCATGGAGCAGCAGTGTGTGTACAGAGCATGTAGCAGCAGTGTGTGTACAGAGCATGGAGTAGCAGTGTGCGTACAGAGCATGGAACAGCAGTGTGTGTACAGAGCATGGAGCAGCAGTGTGCGTACAGAGCATGGAGCAGCAGCGTGTGCACAGAGCATGGAGCAGCAGTGTGTGTACAGAGCATGGAGCAGCAGCAAGTGTACAGAGCATGAAGTAGCAGTGTGCGTACAGAGCATGGAGCAGCAGTGTGTGTACAGAGCATGGAGCAGCTTTGGGGAACTTAACAGAGTCAGGTATGAGCACTTCCCTGTGCCCCTGCTGTGTGAATGCTTCACTTTCCCCTTCATTACCAATGTCGGCTGTCTTAATTATTATCTGTATCCAAACTGCTCCTGATCGATCCCATTCGGTATCGGGAGCAGATCGGACATTTAGGAAATAATTGTCAGATCCTGTCAGTCGGATGGGAAATTGCATTATGTGTACCCAGCATGAAGTCCTACCATATTATTATACTGTATTATGCGTGGCTGAGGGAGACCTTTCAGGAATACCCCCCTTGAAAATCCTGGGTTTGCCCATGGCATCCCTGCTTGAGTGACGGAGCTCCGCTACGTAAACAACCTGCCAGTGGCGATCGTTGCTGAAAGGCTGTTAGAAGTAGAAACTCTGGTTTATTTACATTGTACAGCGCTGTGATCTACTGCAACACTGTACTGGGGACAGCCCTGTCATTCGGCTGTCCCCTGGAGCAGCTTACAAAACAATCGCTCTCATAGACTGATGCCTATGAGAGACAATCACAGAGAGTGGTTGTTGGGGGGAGGGAGAGGTTGTATTTTTAAAGAAAAATGCAATTTTTAATAAAAAATAAACAAAAAAATTAATAAAAAAATACTAATGGCAGCAGCAATCAAAGCCCACCAACAGAAAGCTCTGTTGGTGGGCAGAAAAAGGGGGGGGATCCATTTCTGTACCAAGTTGTATGGCTATGCAGCAAGCTGTTAAAGCTGCAGAGCACTGAATTGTAAAAAAAATAGTATGATCACTAGAGGAAAGTAAGCCTGTGGTCCTTAAGTGGTTAACCATTTCTGCCGCCTGGACATGATTGTCACATCCAGGCGGCTGCTGTAGCACTGCTGCATGCCTCTGCGCACTCCTGCGTGCGATTGCGAGCATGCGCGCACGTGTTGTTCCCCGTTAGACCGGAGATCATTGAATGGGACCATAGTTCCCATTCATTGATCTAAGTCCCTGCTAGAAAGACCAACGGTTTTTAATCAGAAGCCGCCGTCTTTCTGACAAAAAAAGTTTCCCGTCTTCCATATGCTTCCTGGAAGCGAGCACTTCGCTTCCAGGGCTAAAAAAAAAAAATCACTTTGGCCATCTAGTGGCCAAATAGTAAAACTACATCTACATACATTTTTTTTTTTATAAAATAAACCCACATTATTACATTTAAAATTAACTGTTTACCTTGCACACCAAAAATTGCCCAAATAAAATTTTTAATGAAAAAAAAAGTTCAATTAAAAAAAAAAATATATATAAATAGTTACCTAAGGGTCTGAACCTTTTTAATATGTATGTGAAGAGGGTATATTATGATTTTTTTTTTATTATAAGCTTGTAAATAGTGATGGACGCAAAACTGAAAAAATGCACCTTTATTTCCAAATAAAATATTGGCGCCATACATTGTGATAGGGACATAATTTAAATGGTGTAATAACCGGGACAAATGGGCAAATAAAATGCATAGGATTTAATTATGGTAGCATGTATTATTTTAAGGCTATAATGGCCAAAAACTGAGAAATAATGAATGTTTTTCCATTTTGTTCTTAATATTCCTGTGAAAATGCATTTAGAAAAAAAAAAAATTCTTAGCAAAATGTACCACCCAAAGAAAGCCTAATTGGTGGTGGAAAAAAATCAATTCATTGTGATAATTAGTGATAAGGCGAATTAATGAGAGGTGAAAATTGCTCTGATGCATAAGGTGAAAAATACCCGCGGGCTGAAATGGTAAAAGGAAACATCTGCAAAGTATTATAAAATTGAATTTACTTACCTGGGGCTTCCCTTACCTGGGGACACCAGGAGACCGGCTCAGAGTGGAGCTACAGCAAGGGACATATAGGCTTCCAGGGGCTGGAGGAAGCCCAAGGTAAGTAAATCTGATTTTTTTCCTTTCAACAAATGCCCCTAAATACCTGACTGTTCTTTCTGCTGCCTAATATGTCCCGCTCCTTGTCAAGTGTTGCTGCATTGAAATGTCAGTACTATTAACTTCATCTGTCAGAGATTTTAATGTCATGGTTAATAGGTGTAAGATAAGCATAGTTTTAGAAATCTTTTGTGTGATAACTTCCTAATAGAAAAAAGAATGTAAAAGCGCAATAATTCGACATGTTCCACTTCCCACTCTGTGACACCTCAAAGTGATATTTCAAACAGCTGATGTTATTTATGAAGCTCACCTACTGTAAGCTCATGTGACTATCTCATTAAAAGTTCCCACTGTTTTTATTATGACTTGCGAAGAAGCTAGCAGTATGTAAATTCCTTCCTCATTACTTTATTTCATATCTGGATTAAGTAACTTTCAGGCTGTTTACTCTTTACAATATTTGTTAAAAGGAATGATTATTAACTAGGTAAAATGATCTATGGTAACCGCTTTCCATGTTAATTATTTTTCAACACTCAATTTACAGATATATTATCACTAGCTGATTGCCTAGCAGGTTCAAAGTAGGAATGGCCTCAGGAGTATAAATCTGTAATCCCTCAACGTCTAAAGTCTTCTTCTTTTCGTTGGGCTTAGCAGGAAGGAGAAGAGCAAAAAGTCCAAGGTATGCACACTATTTACTATGTCTTTATGTCAAAATGCATTTTAAGTGACTAGCTATATCGTGTTAGAAGTAGAAAAAAAAAGAAAAGCAGAGAAGATGACCTATTGATATTCTCTATTATCAATTTTAACAATTTGCTTGTCGGTATTTTTTCCCCTAAAATAACTGATTTTTTTTTTTTATTTAAGAGTTTTTGAACTAACATGTAAAGGTAATAATGATTGTCATTTGTTGAGAACTAAAATATAGCAGTTCATAATGGAGACATTAGACCCTCATTCAATTTACTTTTCTCTCCTAAGTGTTCTTCTAGGAAATATTTTTGCACTTTATCAATAACATGTCTTTTAAGCCACCAGCTTTCACCTGCTTCTTGAAAAATGATCTCCTAGGATCAGCCAAAATTAGCCATATTCTAACCTTAGGACTTATGTTGTCATTAGCATTTAAAGTAATCCAGAGCTGTAGCTAAAAGAAGATTTGATACTCACCCGTGGCTTCCTCCTGCTGCATAAACACGTCTGTGTCCCACGCCCTCCTCGCACCATCTGTGGTTCAGCCGCGATTAGTCCCGGTAACTTGCTCAGTCAGGAGGTCCGCACATGCGCAGATGACCCAGACTGAATGCGACTGATCAAGTTACTGGTGCTGATCATGGCTGAACGGAAGACCACAGGAGGATGGCGTGGGACACAGAAGTGCTTATGCAGCAGGAGGAAGCCGCGGGTGAGTATCAAATCTTCTTTTAGCCACAGCTCTGGTACACTTTAACTTGATATGATGCCCAGATGGTATTTGCACAGTGTGAAATAAATAAACCTAGACACACAGTATTTTAAATCTAAGACCTGGTTTTCATTGCCACCTAGATGACAATATTCTTCCGAGCATGTTCACTCGCACATCTAAACTGTATATATATACTACTTATTTGTACAGTTTCACAGTTTTTTAAGTTTATTCATAAATTTTATTAATTCAACAACTTTGTGTTCTAGTCTTTTATTTATATGCAGTTGTCTACCAAGCTTTTATTCTGGCATATTTTAATGAGTTATGACTTAAGAATTGGAGGCCTACAATTCTTGAAAAGCTAGGTCTATCTTTTAACAGTGCGCATGCACCTGCCGCACACGCGTAGGCGTCCCCGCAGCACATGTGCACACGCACCTGCCGCACACGCGCGCGCACCCGTCCGCCCACGCACATGCCGGCCTGGGTCACTGGCCCGTCCTATCTCAACGGCTGTCTGGGTCCGTGCTGTGCACATGCGCAGTAGCAAAAAGCATGGACCCAGCTACACAGAGACAGGCACACGCAGGGACACAGGGGTTTTATTATAGAGGATATATATATATAAATATATATATATATATATATATATATATATATATAAATAATTCCATCTTTGTTAAATGTTGAAGAGGATATGGTCACACTCTTTCGTCTTTATTGATTCTATTTATGTACTGTCCTAACATCCAGAGCAATAGCAGGTGTGTGGGGATGACTGTAGGTTTGGCAGGACAGCTTGGGGTTTGCTTCTTGTTTACTGTCTGAATGGAGATATGTGAGGTAGGTTCGTTGTTGGTGTTATAGTAGTACACACAGTACTCCTGCTGATTGTCAGGAGATACATTTTTTTGAAGTATGCTAAATATATGTTAAAAATGTCATATGCAACACACGCAGTGTTGCCAACCGTCCGTGAAAGTACGGGCAGTCCGTACTACAGAGAGGGAATTTCCCCTGTCCGTAGTTGTCCGTACTTTGAAATAGGCGTCCGTCTAAAAGTATTGAGCTGGGATCTGGTGTGCGCATGTGCACACTGCAGCTTCAGGGCAGGCAGAAATCTGGGCAGCTCTGTAAGAAGCCAGAGGCTTGTTTTCCTTCTTCCCTCCCGCCCTCCAATCGGAAGTGCTCTTTCTCCTGCTTCTGCCTCTCTCCAGCCAATGAGAGAGAGCCAGACAGAGAAGCAGTTAGGAGAGCGCATCCCCCTCAACTCCCGTCCAGGAAGAATGTACACAGAAAGAGTACGGAGGAGTGAGATGTTATCAGCCTGCAGCCTCATTCAGATTTCCTGCTGCTGCTGCTGCTTCATATCTCCTCTCAGGGAAGATCTAATTCAGGGCTGCTCTGTACTCTGGCTGCAGGATAAAGTTCATCTACAGTGAGTGAAGCTCTCCCCAGCCCCCACCATGAGAAGTGTATGAACTCATTTATTTCCATCTCTATCTCCCTCAATGTGTGGCTGTTAATTTCCCTGTATATTTCCCTACTTAGATAGCCTGTATCACTGGGTGTGCTTTTTTTCTCTTATTTCTCTCTTGTGTCTTCTCCATGTGTTTCTATCTCCCCATCTTCCCATTCAGTGACACTGCCTCTCATGGGGCTGTCTCTTCCTATCTAGAATGCTGCCAGAAATTGAACATCCTCACCATCATGTAGTTGTCTCTCCCTCTCTATGTTACTTGCCCCTGTTGCTGGCTACCTCTCCCTGTGTCACATTCAGCAGCCCTGTGCCCCTCCTACATGAGTTATGTTTAGATTTGCCCCGCTTGTGTCACATTGAGCACCCCTGTGACTCCCCCCTCCCTCCCCCCCACACACACACACTCACTCTGTGTCACATTCAGCTGTGCCCCCTGCCCTTGTGTCACTCTAGCACCCCTGTGCCCCCTCTCTAGTCCAATATTTGCTGATATTTCCCACCTAACCGTTACCTATCCCTATTCTGATACTAACCCCTTCTCTACCGATGCCTAACAGTAACCTAAATATTCATATTTTTGTCCTTTGGGACTCACAAATTTGCTTTAATACTTGAAAGCAGGTGTGCTGGACACTGCATGTAGCTTCTGGTGACACTACCCTGGGGCAGCATTATGTGTGGCGGACTTCTGCAGGACAGCATTGTGTGTGGCAGACCTCTGCAGAGCAGCATTGTGTGTGGCGGACCTTTGCAGGGCAGCCTTGTGTGTGGCGGGCCACTGCAGGACAGCATTGTGTGTGGCAGACCTCTGCAGGGCAGCATTGTGTGTGGCGGACCTCTGCAGGGCAGCATTGTGTGTGGCAGACCTCTGCAGGGCAGCATTGTGTGTGGCAGACCTCTGCAGGGCAGTATTGTGTGTGGCGGACCTCTGCAGGGCAGTATTGTGTGTGGCAGACTTCTGCAGGACAGCATTGTGTGTGGCACACCACTGCAGGGCAGCATTGTGTGTGGCACACCACTGCAGGGCAGCATTGTGTGTGGCACACCACTGCAGGGCAGCATTGTGTGTGGCACACCACTGCAGGGCAGCATTGTGTGTGGCAGACCTCTGCAGAGCAGAATTGTGTATGGCGGACCACTGCAGGGCAGCATTGTGTGTGGCGGACCTCTGCAGAGCAGCATTGTGTGTGGCAGACTTCTGCAGGGCAGAATTGTGTGTGGCAGACCTCTGCAGGGCAGTATTGTGTGTGGCAGACTTCTGCAGGGCAGTATTGTGTGTGGCGGACCTCTGCAGGGCAGAATTGTGTGTGGCGGACCTCTGCAGGGCAGTATTGTGTGTGACAGACCTCTGCAGGGCAGAATTGTGTGTGGCAGACTTCTGCAGGGCAGAATTGTGTGTGGAAGACTTCTGCAGGGCAGAATTGTGTGTGGCAGACTTCTGCAGGGCAGAATTGTGTGTGGCAGACTTCTGCAGGGCAGAATTGTGTGTGGCAGACTTCTGCAGGGCAGAATTGTGTGTGGCAGACTTCTGCAGGGCAGAATTGTGTGTGGCAGACTTCTGCAGGGCAGAATTGTGTGTGGCAGACTTCTGCAGGGCAGTATTGTGTGTGGCAGACCTTTGCAGAGCAGAATTGTGTGTGGCGGACCACTGCAGGGAAGAATTGTGTGTGGCACACCACTGCAGGGCAGCATTGTGTGTGGCGGACTTCTGCAGGGCAGCATTTTGTGTCAGTTCAGTAAGACTGTTTCACATGAGCTTTATGCAGAAATCACCTGCTTCGGCTATGTTTCTCTCCTCCCGAAATGAACAAGAAGTTTCCTAAAAGGCCGCTACTGACTCCGCCCCCTGACTCCACCCCCTGTCCGTCCAAACCTTGGGGTGTCCAGATTTTTTGACCATTTTGTCCAGGAAAAATAAGAAATTGGGTTGGCATCCCTGAAGACACGTATTGATCTTCCAGAAGATGGATCTATGATACACTGATGGTTATGTGTACGGTTGCAAGCTTCAGATTTCTTTTACATTTTAGTAATTGCCTGCTTAGATGGGATTGGATGCTGTGGGGAAATGTAGGATAAGACTGAAGGCTAGGTGAATACTTTGTATTGTCTTTCTGTGCCAAATAAATATAGGAGGTATTGTATTTGGTATTTGGAAATTGTACTGTATATACTCGAACAGTAAAAAATTGGTAATTATATTGATATGCTACTATCCTCCACTGTAGCCTAAGTCTCATGCTGACCCTCCCCTATCTATGCCTAACACCAATCTCCCTCCACCTACTCCTAACACTAATCTTACCCCTAATATGCCTGATACTAACTAGTGTTGGGCGAACAGTGTTCGCCACTGTTCGGGTTCTGCAGAACATCACCCTGTTCTGGTGATGTTCGAGTTCGGCCGAACACCTGGTGGTGTTCGGCCAAACTGTTCGCGTTCGCCCGAACGGCTCAATTCCTGGCCGAACCTGGCTGAACAGGGCCCTGTTCGGCCGAATACGGCCTCCCTATGGGGTCGCAGGCATAAGGGGGGAGCATGCCCCGATCGCGGGGGGGGGGGGGTCGGAAATTCCCCCCACCCCCTCCGCTAGTGCTCCCCCCTCTGCCCGCTTCCCCATACAAAAGTTTAAAGAAAGTACCGGTGGTAGTGGATGGCCTGGCAGTGGCACTGTGGAGTGAGGAGGAGGAGTCCGGAGAGTGACGCGTTGAGGGAGGCCGGGCAGCGGTCGTGAGGTCAGAGAAAGGGCGGAAGTACCACAAGGGTACTACCGCTGAACCGCCCGCTGCCCGGCCTCCCTCAACGCGTCACTCTCTGGACTCCTCCTCCTCCTCACTCCACAGTGCCACTGCCAGGCCATCCACTACCACCGGTACTTTCCTTAAACTTTTGTATGGGGAAGCGGGCAGAGGGGGGAGCGCTAGCGGAAGGGGTGGGGGGAATTTCCGACCCCCCCCCCCCCACGATCGGGGCATGCTCCCACCTTATGCCTGCGACCCCATAGGGCCCCCAAAAGCAGGATGTTCGGGGAGTTCGGGGTTCGGCCCGAACATGCCGAACATCGCGGTCATGTTCGGCGAACTTTCCCGAACCCGAACATCCAGGTGTTCGCCCAACACTAATACTAACCTCCCCCACCTACTCCTAACACCAATCTTCTCCCTATATATGCTTATTGTCTAACACTAACCTTTCCCCATCTACTTCTAAAACGACATACAATCCACTAATAACAGCTTCCCTAAAGTGGCAATTTACCTCAGTGGTAAATAATAAGGTTACTAATTACAAACCTAAAGTGGCTATAAAGCAGTAATTCATCCAGAGCCTGTTAGAGCCAATTTTTATGGTGACTGTAAAGCCATTTATTAGAACACTGTAAAGCTGTAATTTAACCAGGCACCCATATTATACAGTTAGTTCTCTTAAAAATGAGATTGGATTTGCCTGCAAACAGGGTGCTTAAATGGATACTTAAGTCAAATAAAAAAAAATAGTTTTACTCACCTGCAACTGTCCGGTGCCCTCGCAGCATCGCTCCGATCCTCCTGTCCCCGCTGGCAGCTCCTTCCGACAGGCTGGGAACGCGAGTGATTCTTCGCGTTCCCAGCCACAATAGCGCCCTCTATGCTGTTATTACAGCCTTCTTTCTGCAATAACAGCATAGAGGGTGCTATTGTGGCTGGGAACGCGAAGAATCACTCGCGTTCCCAGCCTGTCGGCGGCTATCGCCGAAACCGGAAGCAGCCGTCGCCGGGGACAGGAGGATCGGAGCGATGCTGCGAGGGCACCAGACAGCTGCAGGGGGCTGAGGGAAGCCCCAGGTGAGTAAAACTATTTTTTTTATTTGACTTAAAGAGACACTTAAGTCAGAAAAAAAAATGAGTTTTACTCACCTGGGGCTTCTACCAGCCCCCTGCAGCAGTCCTGTGCCCCACGGCCACTCACTAATCCTCTGGTCCCCCGCTGCCAGCTAGTTTTGTTTTTACCGACAGGCCCGTCAGGACTGGCCACGCGTAGCTTTTTCCGCATTCCAGACACACAAAAATACGCGTTGCCACATTACGAACGCATATATATGTGACAACGCGTATTGTTGTACGCGTTGCGGCCCGCAATAGCGCTAATTACAGTTGGGAATGTGGAAAAAGCTACGCGTGGCCAGTCCTGATGGGCCTGTCGGCAAAAACGAAACTAGCTGGCAGCGGGGGACCAGAGGATTAGTAAGTGGCTGCGAGGGCACAGGACTGCTGCAGGGGGCTGGTAGGGCCCTAGTTGAGTAAAACTCATTTTTTTTCTGGCTTAAGGTTCACTTTAAGTATCCCTTTAAATTAACAGGCGCTATTTTTCAGTGTCTCGGCCTGAACTCACCACTTCTAGTTTTATCCCTTTCCTGATGTCTAACCCTAACTTCCTCCCTGGCATTCCCACAGACTTCACATTTAACCCATCATACTTATCACTATAGCCTTTTCACTCATCCATCCAATCCACCTCCACAAAGTACCCCCACCATGCCATTCTACCAATTCCTACTGACTGTCCACAAAGCCTTCAACCAATTTAAATACTGTAATTAATGTCCCTCCAGTCATCTTACCCACCCCCACAGACTACCCCGTCCCATCTATGCCACCTCACAGATGTTATATGACTCCCCTTCACCAGCAGACAACGATTGGCACTTCTGATATGTCTACTTGTTCCCATAGTCCAAAATGTGCATTGTGTAAAGGCCAACAATATTCTGGTAGCAAAATTAATAATAATAAATGTTAAAACGAACAGAACAATATAAACTAATTGTAATAAATCAGTTCAAAGTGCTCATTTTGGATACAGAGGCAGATGTATAAAGATAGGCCATCCCCAGAAAGTGGTGACACAATGGTATGATGATCAACAAGCAGGCACCACAGATCATTAAAAAAGGTAAGCATCAGATGTAGAGGTAATAAGGTTAGCTTTGGGTGTAGGGGTTGGAAGGTTATTGTTAGGTGTAGCGACTGTGAGATTAGTATTAGGTGTAGCAATGGTGAGGTTAGTGTTAGGAGTAGTGGCAGTAATGTTACTTCTGTGTGTAGCAGCAGTGAGGCAATGAGGTGTGTATTAAAAGTATTGACAGCAGTGGCATAACTACAATTCATGGGGCCCCCATCAAAACGTTAATGGGGCCCGCCAATTTTCACAAACATTCCCTTGACTCCCCTTCAAGGTCGTGAGGCCCATCTCACAAGGATCATAAAACAAGTGTGGCCATCATGATCTTCACACCCATAACAAGTGTAGCCACCAGAACACCTGATCTGAAATATAGTCCCCTGTATGGGGAGTCTCCCCCCTCAGCTCTGGGCCCCACTGAACTATTTACACCCCTGAGTGGCAGTGAAGTTAGTGTTAGATGTAGTGGCAGTTAGGCGCAGTAATAGTAGAAGGGTTAGTGTTAGTTGTATCAGGAGTAGGAGGGATAGTGTGAGAGGAGGAATTAAGAGCGTAGATTGATGAAAGCTTTATATTTTAAACTAATAGTATATTATTAGCAATATAAAATTACCGGTATTAATTTTATCGGTTACCGCCAGCGCCATACTCATTATTTATAAAATTGGTATCACTTTAAAAGATAATTCTGTGAAATGTGTGTTAATATATTGAGAAGACTGGTTCAAAATGTTTCCGTGTGCAATCAAATGCAGAATGCTAGACTGTAGCGATGTCTCCAAACTGACATCCGTACAGAAGAAACAACAATTCTTATATCATCGTCTCTTTTCCTATGTGTAATGGTTATGTAGTGCTTCTTGTGATTAAACTGCTAAACTTCAGAGCTGCAACCTATGCGTAATAGCTGTCACAGAATCAAAGGTCACATTCTTGTGAAGATGCTACAAAGAGGGATGAAAAGTGCAGTGCTTGTCAAATAGATGCTAGTCTTTGACCTGGAATGTATTAATATATTAGTGTGTAATGTGTTTAATCACTGTATGTTTTGAAGTGTGTCATACTCATAATGCCCAGAAGCTATATTAATTAAAAATATGTTTTAAATATATTTTTTTGTTTCTTTACTTTACCCACAAACATCATCATGAGCTATCCTCAGTTACAGACTGTGGCTATAAATGCTCTGTTATTGATATAGCTAACCCTTTTTAAAGCCTGCTTAATCATTGCATTAGTGCACCGTGATTATGTTACCATAGGAAACAAACAGTCATATGTATAAGCTAAATCGTTTGTTATAAATTTATTCAGCCACTGTCTGATGATGATGAATGTTTTTAATGGACAGACATGGAGTCAGCATTGCCTTGCTATTACTGAAACAATAGAAAGAGTAACCGTAAAAGTGCTCATATTTTCCACATTAGTACAGATAATGACCTACCAAGACCAGGAGCCATGTAGGGATATTCAGTCACCTTGAAATACTAAAGACAAAATAAATCAGTGACTTATCATATTGTAAACTGTGCAGTTACTAAACCTTAAACTCTGTTGCTTCTATCTTCTAAGTTTAATCTCAACATTGATTTTTTTTATGCAGATATACAATAGGTGTTAGTTGGTGCTGCCTTTCTAGGCAATATTTATGACACTCGAAAGATGAGATGAGAAAGACAAAATATTGGCCAATGATTTACTTACTTATCAGAAAATAGGTGTAATTATTGGTTTCAATTTTTTTTAAAATATAAATAAAGGGCAAAATCCTGATTTATTAGGTATTTTGCACTAGGACTTTATTCACATAGAGAAAGTTATCTGCTCATTTACATTTGGCTGCCAGAGATAAGATTAGAAATGGGGCTTTTGTGTAACGTCAGAGATATTAAAGTGCAGAAAAGAACACAAATAAATTGTGCTGTTACAAAGTGCATAGAAGAAACAGGTCAAATTCCACCTTACTGAAGTCATACCAGTGATAAACACATTTCATTGTGGGTTATGATTAAAAACACGCCGAGTTTAGCGGTTAATAGCAAAGCCCGCTTACATGCTATAAACACCAAATTTGCCAGGTATGTTAAGAAGAACAGTGGGAACAAGAGGAAAAAAGTATACATTTAAATGCGGTAAATGACAGTTAATGTATTTACCGCATTTAAATGTATACTTTTTCTTTTGAAATTTTAAAATTGATTTTCTCAAAAGCTATAAGGTCTTTTTGAAAAAAAAAATGTCCTTGTTGTTGTTCTCACTGTTCTTCTTAAATGATCTGGCAAATTTGGTGTTTCTAGCATGTAAGGGGGCTATGCTATTAACCATTAAAGTCAAATCATGATCATGGCTGTGATCACAGATATCACTTTTAATCACGGTTAAAATCTGAGTCAAATTCGGAATGGGGCATCAAGTCCTGATAACGATCACAGCCTATCCGGATTTCGATACTGCCATGATCGGATTTACTCAAATCCGTGATTGGGGGTATGCGAGCACCACTGATAATAATTATCTGAGCTTGGGCTGATCTGTTAAGTGATGGAAGCCCTTATTCAATTTACTTTTTCTCTGAGGTTTTCTTCTAGGAAATAATTTCTATCTTCTGTTCATCTTTTCTTTCAACTAATATTTTAGCACTTTGCAACTGAGTATCAAAAATGAGGTGAAAAAGTAGTGTCATAATTATTCTAAATATATTCTTGCATGTTGTTGTATTGTATTGACAGGAATTGTATTGATAAGGATGGAAAATATAATTTAAGAGAAAACTCAAATTGAAATGAAATGAAAAAAAAATTGAATTAGGGCCAACATCTCTTGTATTATGGACCAATGCACCACACTAAAACCTCTGTTCACACACTGGTTTAGGTGACAATGGTGGCACCCTCAATATACACCACACCCACACTTCCCCCCCTTCCTGCCTACACTACCCCTGCCTACACTACCCACCACAGTACTGCCAATTGCCCCACTGCTCACCACTGCAGACCTGCTCACTGACACAATGCTTTAAAAAAGATCTGTGTCAATTTAATTTTTAAATTTGTCTCTGGGTTTCCTATTGGTCACTACACTGACCAATAGGAGCCCTCCATTGTCTATACCAGCCTGCATGGTTTACAAGGGGTTAAAGATGCTTGGGAGGGGCTATGTCATAAAAAAAATACAGTAAATAATAGGTATATTTGCCCTATTATTTGCCCTGGTGGATATATGAACAGCTGCAATAACGATGACTGAGGACACATTATCTGCCATAATTTAATCACACTTTTATAAAAAAAAATCCTGTCATCATTTTAAAATTAATTTCTGCTGTAATCTAATGAAGTTGGAATGGATAACGTAATAGTATTGATTTCTACTCCCCGATCAGTTTTTGATGAGTTTTGTGAACTCATTTGATTGCTAAACAGATCAGGAAGTTATTGGCCTCATATATCAAAACTTGACCAGCGCTGCATATACAGATACGTGTCACTCCCACCGCCAGCACCTGATGGAGAGCGACTCACCACCTTTGTTGGACCACTATTCACAATGGTCAGATGCGCATGTGGGGTATTCAGAGGCTCCCCTCGCCTGTGCGAACTATTCCACTTTTGCTGCAGTCACCATTGAAAAATGCAGATCCACGTACTTCCACTTAAAAATGTCCTCATAGAAAAAGCATAGTGCTCATAGTGCAACACTGTTTGCAGTGTTTAAATAGTTTGCACAGGTGAGGGGAGCCTCTGAATACCCCACATGCGCATCTGACCATTGTAAATAGTGGTCCAACAAAGGTGGTGAGTCGCTCTCCATTAGGTGTTGGTGGTGGGAGTGACACGCATCTGTATATGCAGCGCTGGTCAAGTTTTGATGTATGAACTTATAGAAAGGTTTTACTCGCCTATGTTTTGACCTCAGTGAAGCAAAAAGTCACATTGATTGGGACTATGTGTTGTTACCTATTTATGTGAATTATAATTAATGAATTGGGAAGGTGGCTGGAGCACTGAACTGGACTAATTTGTGTACTTGCGTCTGGCAGTTTGGTGTAGCTGCTAGATTGCAGAATATTAAGTGGTTTATGCAAACCGAGTAGCGGTAATTCTTTTAGTATTGTGTGATTTTATTATAAGTAGATCAAGCGCAGACCTAAAACAGTACCTTAGGGACTGTATATGCGATTTTGTAAAGATATTGGCCTCAATTCACTAAGCTTATCTCACGTCTTTAATAACGTTTCTGAGCTGTTTCTAGTGTTATCACCATGGTGGTAAGACATGTAGTAAACTTAACTCTTATGTCTTTATCCTCTGTCTTGATCTCTAAAGTTAACATTTTAATCCTTAAATAACTACAGAAGTCTAAAGTTAAAGACAGATTTTTGTCCTTAACCATTTAACGGCAATGCATCGTATTAAAACGTCATGCTTTTGCCTGTTAATGGCAACATGACGTTTTAATACGTCGCGTGTTCCCGCCACCACTCCGCATGTGTGCGCGCCGCTACCGCCGCCATTACCATCGGGATCCCGTGCTGAGTGATTGGGGAAGAGGACCGGATGGTCCTCTACCCAATCGCACTGCCTGGAGTGAAACAAACAGCGGCTACGTCCATTCACATAAACAGGAAACTGTTACAGTTGAATAAAGTGTAAAAAAAAAAAAGTGATCACTTCCTATATGGGAGAGTGTTCACTAGCGCCATCTTGTGGCCAAAAAGTATATTACGCATACATACACCAGTACATACACACTATTAATAAAATTACACTTTCACCCCCCCCCCCCCAAAAAAAAACACTTGAAAATAAAAATCAGCTTAAAATAAATAAATAAATAGTTGCCTTAGGGACTCAGCTTTTTTTAATCTATATTTTATGGGGGGAAATTAATTTTAATTTATTATATAGGGGCTTGTAATTATGGCCAGAACAAAAAAAAACAGAAAAATAACACCTATATTTCAAAATAATATATTGTCGCCATACATTGTGATAGGGACATAATTTAAACCGTTTAATAATTGGGACAAATGGGCTAATAAAATGTGTTTGTTTTAACCACACGAGAATGTTTACTTTTAAAACTATAATGGCTGAAAACTGAGAAATTATTATTTTTTTCATTTTTATTGTTTTTTTCCCATTAAAATGCATTTAGAATAAAAAAATTCTTAGCAAAATGTACTACCCACAGAAAGCCTAATTGGTGGCGAAAAAAACGAGGTATAGATAATTTTCTTGTGGTAAGTAGTAATAAAGTTATTATAGAATAAACGGGAGGAGCACTGACAAGTGAAAATTGCTCTGGTCCGTTAGAGTAAAAACCCTTGGGGGTGAACTGGTTAAAGAGACTCTGTAACAAAATGTTGAGCCTTATTTCTTCTATCCTATAAGTTCCTATACCTGTTCTAATGTGGTCTGTCTTACTGCAACCTTTTCTAGTTGCACTGTCTCTGTAATAAATCTTATCTTCTTTCCTCTGTCGGCTCTGTCGGCTGAGGCTGGAATGTGTGGAATGTGCAGCACTGCTTGTCATTGGCAGAAGCTTTACACACCCTCTCCAAGCTCTGCATGAGTCACAGAGTAAGCTAGTTCTCAGTCTATGATACTATGGTTAGAAGCCAAGTGTTTTGTTTGTAAACACTGCCTAAAACTGTTAATTACAAGCCAGGATTGCAGCAGGGCGTGGCAGAAACAGCACAGAGGGGCACAGGAGAACATAATGAAGAGAATGGTATGCTTTTTATTGTAAGAATTTTAGAGTACAGATTCTCTTTAAGGCGCATACACACGCTATACCGCCGCCAACGATGGGTCCATCAGACCCTCCCGCTGGGCGGAGGTTCAGCCGACAGTAGCACGTGTGTACGCCCCGTTGGCAGACTGATAGGTTTCTGTTTCTGAACTATCTGCTGAGCGGATTGTTCAAAAACAGCGTATCAGTCTGCCGACAGAGCGTACACATGTGCTACTGTCGGCTGAACGTCCGCCCAGCGGGAGGGTTAATTAACTGAGGGTTAATTAACTGCATGTGAAAATAACTACAGAGGAGGTAACTTAAAGGTCTGTCAGACCCTCCCGCTGGGGGACGTTCAGCCAACAGTAGCACGTGTTGGGGCACTTATGCCCCGTTTAAGGAGCAGCGGGTGCGACTCGCACCGCACACTAATACCGGCCAGCTGCACTGCACGTGCACTGAGCGGTAATGACAGTGATGTATGGGCGCAAACTACTTAGTGCCGTGGTTTGCGCCCACTAAGTGATAGGGCTCACTAACCGGCTTAGTGTCGGTTAGTGAATCAAGCCCATTATCTCCAGCATGATCTTAGTGAATTGAGGCCATTGACTAAAGAAAGTCTAGCTTAAAGAAAACCTGAACTGAAAATTAAAAGTCAAAATAAACATACACAAGTCATCCTAACCTCCTGTGTAGTCTACTCCTCAATCTTTTTTTCCTCTGTTGCGTCCTGCTTGTCCACTGTGATCAATGGAATTCTCCGTCCTCCATTTTGAAAATGGCTATTACCCCATAACAGCTTCCTGGTCAGCACACTGTTAAACTGTAACATCGCCCACTTGAGCCATAGGGAAACATGGACACATCAGTTCTCCTCTCAGCTGTAACTGACAGCAACTGATATATAACTGACAGCAACTGATATATTTCAGTTCTGACAAAATGTTGTCAGAACTGGAAGGGATCACTGTAAGAAGAAAATGGTGAGCTTCTGAGAGGAACTGATGGCAAGGTAACTATGTAATGTTCAATTGAAGTTACCTCATGTGTTTATTTTAAATAATTTTACTCAGTACAGGTTCTCTTTAAGGCCTCTTTCACAGTGCGACGTTAAAGTCGCACGTTAAAAAATATTAGAATGCAGACTAACGCACAGCAATACTAAGTCTGTGTGACATTCACAGTGCACACGTTACGTTTGTGTGTAACGTGAGGCGTTATTAGAAAGTGCTGCATGCTGCGCGTTTAGCAATGAATCTTCTGCTGCGTTAGTTGTGTTGCACATTCTCAGTAATGTATTTTTTTTTTTATATGTAACGCATGCGCCGTTTTCGTTCCATGACTGTGTGACAAAAACGGCGCACCAAATGCAGGTCTAAAGAATGCACTATAACGTCCAAGTTTGTAGTGCACAATGCGTTGCATTAGGGGCACGTTGTGCGACCTTAACGTCGCATCAAACGCAACGTCATGAAGGGAAATTTGCCTTAATGGAAGGCTTTCTAGGCCTGGTATATGTGACATTCAAGCACCTAGCAGCAACAAAATTAGCAAAACATTTTTCTCCCATGAGACTCAAAACAGGCTTAAAGGCTGGAACCCACTAGAAAGATTTTCCGAGCATTTAGGGAGTGATTCAAACCGCTAGCGATTTCCCTAAACGCTCAGCTAATGTTAATGGATGGGCCAAATTCCACTGGAGCGATTACCAAATAGCAATACGCAGGACATGCAGCATTTTTCATGTTTAGCGTTAGCGTTTCTGAAATGTAAAGAATATAAACGCTGGCATAATCGCTCATCAAAACTTGCACAGAGTGACTTTGCTAGCGTTTTGAAATGACTGCAGACTGTAACAAAATTAAAATAAATTGAAAGAACCAATCAGAATGTAAAAGCTAATCGCTAGCAAAAAAACTGACACTTTTTAAAAACGCTACCGCAATCGTTCATGAAATTGCTTAAAAACAACTCATACAAAACGCTAGTGATTGCGATTAGTGATAGCGATTTGTAGTGGGTTCCAGGCCTAAATATCTATATCCATCTGAATTCACCACTAGGTACTCATATCTGTTATAATCTGAACTTTAAACTAGTTTAAAGTGAACAGAGGAACTTCTGGTGGTATGACCAGCAACCAGCTGCCTTGTGTCAAAAGCGTATGACATTGACCGCCTTTATTGAAGACATCCATTCTAAGGTCAATTTACAAGCTAAAACTAGTAATTTCCTCTCACATTGTTTCTAAAGCTGAACACATTGGCATAGATGATCTATAACATATTCCCACCATCATTTTTTTGTGTCATTTTTCATCTGTATTATACGCTACACAGTTCTTGCATTTTGACTTGGTTTATAAAAGTAAAAACCATAAACGTTAATGTGTATTAATGTAGCAATTAGATTGCTTAAATTACCTTGTAGCTGACTCCTGCATAGATGGCAAATTAGGTTTATTTTGTTGTTTTGTCATCTAGAATGCTTTTAAACCAATGGAAGATGCAATTACTGCACCAGGGTATTGATCTGGAAAGCAGAGATTAGTTTTAATGAATTTTGTTGCTGGTGTACAGTTAAACAGTAATGGTCCTGTGTTGTACTTTACACAAGATTGAACAGTTGGCTGTACAAGGCCTTGCACTGTTTGTCAGCTATGGCATGTTTCCTAAATTCAGTAAGCATCCTGCATCTCTGGGGATTATACAAGAGATGAACAGCTGGTGTACTTATCCTTGTAAATCACATGCTAAAAAGATCAGATTTACATGCTAGGACATTAATACCAGTGCTAAAAATAAACATTTATCAAAATGAATGGAGTCAGTTTTTTTTGCAGTGGGACAGGAGATGTTAAATATTTTCAGTTTGAAATATTTATATAAATATGTAATTGTTAAAGTTTGAACAGGTGCAAGACTGGCGTTAATTAGTATAAACTAAAGTAAATACATTTTTTTTGCTCCCTATTAAAAACGTAGTTTTCAGTTTAGTTGTTTTCATTTGTTTTTTCATTATATATAATTGAAACTGGTTAATAGAAAATAATGTCTATGATTAATCCTTATCAATGTAAGTAAAGTAAAGTTTCAAACAATTAATTACAGTAAATGTCCTACAGTAGAATTACATTTTTTTTCAATAGACAAAAGAATATTCTTTGCTTACTCATAAAGTGGTTTTTCTTTTTTTTTTTTTTCTTTTTTTTTTCTTTTTTTTGCTTGCTTGGATTAACAAGTGTTTCTGATGCTGAGATGTGATTGGCATGGTTCGAATGTAAAGTCTTGTGTGGTTCAATTGTTGCAATTGATGTTACATTATTTGTCATTGCTTAAAAAAAATGTTGAGATTGGTATGGCTATTTTATTTTCTAAGATCAGGAAAAAGAAAAGATAATTTGTTCTGGGATTGTGTACTAACATTCTACTCCTATCCAATGTCCATGGCAGGCTTAACAATGTTACTGTGCGTATTTCCTTCCTAATGAATGTATGATTATCAAGGTCATACTGCAATGTCTTTTGATGCCAATCAAACCAGATGTTCACTTACTTCAGTGATCTAACGTTCTTTGTAATTTGATTAAATCTGAAACCTCAAACCGGATTTATTAAAAAGAAATAAATGCATAAATAAAACACTCACTGGTGCATATAAGTTTCTTTACATCGTAAATTACATAGTGCCTTTTAAGCTCAAAATAAATTAACTGAAGGCTAGTGCATCATGCTTGTGGAAACAGTCATCCGATAATGGTGCCATATAGAGTTTTATGAACAATGACAGCAGAAACATGCCTAGTCAGCTGTAAATTAATACTGGGCTAACTGCTTTTGTTACAATGAAGATATCAATGCCAGTTCAGTAATGCCGGAAATAATTGCTTTATGTGATTCATGTACAACAAGTACTGATACATCAGTATACGTCTGGCTACACGGAAAGTAAATAAAAGAGATAAAATGTAACAAGTCAAACATATTTTGAATACATATGGAAATAAATACTTATAATGAACATATTAAATTTGTCTGACTAAAAATTATTTTCAGGGACATATTTAGGGTGGTTTAATAAAGGATAAAGTTTTGAAGTTTTATTGTGATTATTCCAAAAAAGATTACTGCAATCATGCAAGTTGCTTTTATGTTTAAAGTTTTGTGCATTTGTTTGAAAAGGAGAGTAAAGGTGGCCACACAGCAAACAATTTTAAAAATATCTTGTCAATTAACAATTGCAATTAATGTTTCTGACTGATTGTAACATTTAAAAAAATCTGACCAATTTTTACCCAATTATGAAAAAAAATGATTGAAAACTCTGAGAATTTTTTTTGGAAGTATATGTAAGGAAATTGACAATCTACCCTACACCATTCAATTTTCATAAAAATTGATCAGAAAATCCAGCACTCCCGATAGACTTTTATCGCATATAAGCAGGAAATCTGATCGGATTTCTTGCTCGAATGAAATCCAATCATTTTTATGGAATTGCCATACAATCGGATCATTTTATTGTATCATGTGTGGCCACCTTAAGGCTCAACACACACCATACAATCTTGGTTGTTCAATCTTACCACTTTCATGTAGTATAAGAGCTTTTACAATCAGTCATTCAAGGTATTTTCAATCTGTTGGCCCTTATACCACATAGATTTGGTACAACCAAGATTGTATGGTGTGTGTTGAGCTTAAGACTAGACTGATTAATTGTGTTAGCAAATTACCTAGCTAGGTAAACCTGAATCCCAAGAGGAAATATGCTAAATGGTCATTTAAGCTAAAATCGCATTAGGTTGACAGTGACCTAAGTATTAAAATTCCTACTCTTAACATATGTGTATAAACAGGGATTGGTAAAAAAAGAAAAAAAAAGAAAAAAAAGACATCAGCTATAGCCTTTACACTAATATTGGAGTTATTGCAGCTCATAATATGGGTGCCAGGAAATGCAATAGGAAAAGCAATAGGATATTGGTAAGTTGAATTATACCAATATTCTACTATCCTCTACTGTAACCCCATTATCACATTAAACCTCCCCTATCTATGCCTAGCACTAACCTCTCTCACCATCAACTCCTAACACTAACCATGACTTTATATATGCCTAATGCTAGCCTCCCCCCACCTACTCCTTAAACTAACCTTCCCCCCATCTACTCCTAAAATTAACATTCCCCCCCGGCTATAAAGCCTCAATTTACCCAAGCTGCTGTAAAGCCACTAATTAAAACTTACCTAAAGCTGCAATTTATTTGAGCAGCTGTAAGCTACTTATTACCGCACCTGCATTGGCTATAAAGCAGTAATTTAACCAAAGCCTGTAAAAGCCGCTGCTTACAGCAACCGTAAAGCCACAGTTTACCTGAGTGGCTGCAATTTGCCCTAACCAGTATGAAGCTGTAATTTTACCAAGTGCTTATATGATACAGTTGGCGCCGTGAATAAGGAGATTTGTATTGCCCCGAATGGTGTGCCCAAATTAACAGGTGTTGTTTTCTATGTTTTGAACCATACTTTAGGAAGATGTTTAATCTTCAATAATGTGGAAAAGGGTTAAAGCCTGTTTTGGGGGGATTTTTTTTTCTCTTCATACACCTGGGATTTGTATGGCATAAGTAAGTATGTTGGTCCTAAAGATGGAGGATGAAGGATAACAATAACATGTTGCAAAAAATTCCAATTCCTTTCCACTTTTCAAAAAAACGGTATTTTTCTGCAACTTGAGAACACAGACAGTAATAAAGTAATTTTAAAATGATGTTTTTAACCCCAGGTTTTAAAAGGCTTCATTGACTATATAGGGTGATTTTCCACGGTTTGACAGCAATGATTCAATTAAAAGGGACTTTGTCACATATGAGAAAACAGATTTTTGCATAATTTAAAAGTGTTTTGGATTATAGTAATTTGAGCCTATGAGAGAGAGAGAGAGAGAGAGAGAGAGAGAGAGAGAGAGAGAGAGAGAGAGAGACACACACACACACATACACAAAACCCACCATGTGGGCAGGCTGCCAAGGCAGGATTACGTTGCATGAGAAATCCAGTGTGTTTGCAAATTTTGTGTGTTTTTATGCATTTGCATTTTGAAAGATGATGGTAGCCTAAAAGTTATGCAGCAACCCTCTAAGCAAGCATTTTAAACAATAATTGAGCAGTAGCTATGAAGTATTGTTGTATCTTCTATTTATAATGCTGTGGATGCAATAAGGTCAAAGGTTTGTTTTTGTTTTGTTTTTTAGTTTTTTTAGCTCTTTAAAGAGAAACTGTAACCAAGAATTGAACTTCATCCCAATCAGTAGCTGACCCCCTTTTTCCATGAGAAATCTTCTCCTTTTCATAAACATCAGTGGGCTCTGTATGGCAGATACTGTGGTGAAACCCCTCTCATAATGTGATGTCAGGACCATGGTTCTGACATCACACTGTGGGAGCCTGTTTCCAACTGCCAAAAAAGCAGGCAGCATCTCCTTCCACTGACATCACCTGCCAGCAGTAAAAATGTCACAATGTGATAAATATTCGAATGCAGAGGAAAGATTTTACAATGGACAAACACTGACTAAATAATTTATACATAATTATTGTAAAAATGAAGCACTTTTTTATTACATTATTTTCACTGGAGTTCCTCTTTAAGTACTTTGTATTGCTTTTTTCCCCCTTAAAGAACAAGCGACACCCATGCTAACCTAGTAATAAAAAACACATATATAAGTAGATAAATACTACTTCTACTTACATAACAGATGTATTGTGCTATCCACGTAATGATTCCTGTGAATTTTATAAAGGAAAAGCAGGATATCCTATTGCAGGCAGTGGTCATTTTGCCAAGCTAATGCTGACATCATATCCTTCCTGACTCTTGCCCCCCCCCCCCTCCCTTCTCTTGCTCATTGTGTATTCATTAGCTGCCCTCCTCCCAGAGTCTTTTTTTTATTTACACATCCAATCACTGAGTCATCTCAGCCATGCTTGTAAACACAAGTGATCAGCTAGGCAAAGAAATAGATGGAAGAGGAGGAATATATTATAGATAAAAAGAACTCCCAGCATTCAAAAGAACTCCAAGCATTCAACTTTTTGGCACTGTTTGGCACTAGGGCCAGTGCTCCTAAAGTGGGCCTGATGCTATTCCAGGTGATAAGTAGCTTGCAGATGCGAGCTACTTATCACCTTGCTATCGCACGAGGATTACCGGCAAATCCTATTGCCAGTTTCACTCGTGCGATGGCCAATCGTTAGGGAGCATTACTCAGGCGAAAGCCTGAGCGATGCTCCCTATTACCGGGCGATGGGGAGCGAGGTTTACCCTGTGGTGCTGTCCATCAGCACCACGGCCTCGCTCCCCACACATGTGCACAACCCGCCGAACATCCACCGCCATCTTCCGCCGCTGCATCTGGGGGTCTCCTTTAACCTCCTTAGCGGTAACCCCGTGTGTGACACGGGGTAAGCCGCCGGAAGGTGTCGCTCAGGCCCTGCTGGGCCGATTTAAATAATTTTTTTTTGCTGGACGCAGCTAGCACTTTGCTAGCTGCGCCAGCACCCCGATCGCCGCCGTCGCGCGCCCGATCGCCGCTATCCGGTGTGGCGCGCTGCCCCCCCCCAGACCCCTGCGCTGCCTGGCCAATCAGTGCCAGGCAGCGCCAAGGGGTGGATCGGGTCTACCAATGACGTCCCGACAACGTCATCCCGCCCCGTCGCCATGGTGACGGGGGAAGCCATCTAGGAAATCACGTTCTTTGAACGGGATTTCCTGATCGCCTATCGCCGGAGGCGATCGGCGGGGCTGGGGGGATGCCGCTGAGCAGCGGCTATCATGTAGCGAGCCCTGGGCTCACTACATGATTTAAAAATAAAAAATTAAAAAAAAAACTGCTGCGCTGCCCCCTGGTGGTATTTTTCATACCGCCAAGGGGGTTAATAAGGAGACCCCCAGAGCTCCCCGCCGGCCGCCGCTTGTCTCTGCAACCCCCCACAACGCTAAATGCTTAAATTCCTTACCGCTGCTTTACACCCGTCGGCCGCCGCATCTCGCCGAAAGTCCCCGCTGTGTAATTACAGTGTACGAGTTACTGTAATTACACTCACTAATAACAGAGTCCCGGCAAAGCATCTTTGAATCAGCCGCCGGGGCTCCCCATTGGTTCACAGGCTGGACCAATGAAAATGGCTCAGCCTGTGAACCAATGGGGAGCCCCAGCGGCTGAATCAAAGATGCTTTGCCGGGACTCTGTTATTAGTGAGTGTAATTACAGTAACTCGTACACTGTAATTACACAGCAGGGACTTGCGGCGAGATGCGGCGGCCGACGGGTGTAAAGCGGCGGTAAGGAATTTAACCACTTGAGGACCGTGGGCTTTACCCCCCTTAAGGACCAGCCACTTTTTTTCCATTCAGACCACTGCAGCTTTCACGGTTTATTGCTCGCTCATACAACCTACCACCTAAATGCATTTTTGGCTCCTTTTCTTGTCACTAATAAAGCTTTCTTTTGATGCTATTTGATTGCTCCTGCGATTTTTACTTTTTATTATATTCATCAAAAAAGACATGAATTTTGGCAAAAAAATGATTTTTTTAACTTTCTGTGCTGACATTTTTCAAATAAAGTAAAATTTCTGTATACATGCAGAGCGAAAAATGTGGACAAACATGTTTTTGATTTAAAAAAAAACCCCATTCAGTGTATATTTATTGGTTTGGGTAAAAGTTATAGCGTTTACAAACAATGGTGCAAAAAGTGAATTTTCCCATTTTCAAGCATCTATGACTTTTCTGACCACCTGACATGTTTCATGAGGGGCTAGAATTCCAGGATAGTATAAATACCCCCCAAATGACCCCATTTTGGAAAGAAGACATCCTAAAGTATTCACTGAGAGGCATAGTGAGTTCATAGAAGATATTAATCTTTGTCACAAGTAAGCGGAAAATGACACTTTGTGACAAAAAAAAAGTTTCCATTTCTTCTAACTTGCGACAAAAAAAAATTAAATCTGCCACGGACTCACCATGCCCCTCTCTGAATACCTTGAAGTGTCTACTTTCCAAAATGGGGTCATTTGTGGGGTGTGTTTACTGTCCTCGCATTTTGGGGGGTGCTAATTTGTAAGCACCCCTGTAAAGCCTAAAGGTGCTCATTGGACTTTGGGCCCCTTAGCGCAGTTAGGCTGCAAAAAAGTGCCACACATGTGGTATTGCCGTACTCAGAAGAAGTAGTATAATATGTTTTGGGGTGTATTTTTACACATACCGATGCTGGGTGGGAGAAATATTTCTGTAAATGACAACTTTTTAATTTTTTTACACACAATTGTCCATTTACAGAGATCTTTCTCCCACTTAGCATGGGTATGTGTAAAAATACACCCCAAAACACATTATACTACTTCTCCTGAGTATGGCGATACCACATGTGTGGCACTTTTTTGCACCCTAACTGCGCTAAGGGGCCCAAAGTCCAATGAGTACCTTTAGGATTTCACAGGTCATTTTGAGAAATTTAGTTTCAAGACTACTCCTCACGGTTTAGGGCCCCTAAAATGCCAGGACAGTATAGGAACCCCACAAATGACCCCATTTTAGAAAGAAGACACCCCAAGGTATTCCGTTAGTAGTACGGTGAGTTCATAGAAGATTTTATTTTTTGTCACAAGTTAGCGGAAAATGACACTTTGTGAAAAAAACCAATAAAACTTAATTTCCGCTAACTTGTGACAAAAAAATAAAATCTTCTATGAACTCACTGTACTACTAACAGAATACCTTGGGGTGTCTTCTTTCTAAAATGGAGTCATTTGTGGGGTTCCTATACTGTCCTGGCATTTTAGGGGCCCTAAACCGTGAGGAGTAGTCTTGAAACAAAATTTCTCAAAATGACCTGTGAATTCCTCAAGGTACTCATTGGACTTTGGGCCCCTTAGCGCAGTTAGGGTGCAAAAAAGTGCCACACATGTGGTATCGCCGTACTCGGGAGAAGTAGTACAATGTGTTTTGGGGTGTATTTTTGTACATACCCATGCTGGGGGGGAGAAATAACTCTGTAAATGGACAATTGTGTGTAAAAAAATCAAAAGATTGTCATTTACAGAGGTATTTCTCCCACCCAGCATGGGTATGTGTAAAAATACACCCCAAAACACATTATACTACTTCTCCCGAGTACAGCGATACCACATGATTGGCACTTTTTTGCAGCCTAACTGCGCTAAGGGGCCCAAAGTCCAATGAGTACCTTTAGGATTTTACAGGTCATTTTTGTTTCAAGACTACTCCTCCCGGTTTAGGGCCCCTAAAATGCCAGGGCAGTATAGGAACCCCACTAATGACCCCATTTTAGAAAAAAGACACCCCAAGGTATTCCGTTAGGAGTATGGTGAGTTCATAGAAGTTTTTATTTTTTTGTCACAAGTTAGCGGAAATTGATTTTAATTGTTTTTTTTTCACAAAGTGTCATTTTCCGCTAACTTGTGACAAAAAATAAAATCTTCTATGAACTCACCATACTCCTAACGGAATACCTTTGGGTGTCTTCTTTCTAGAATGGGGTCATTTGTGGGGTTCCTATACTGCCCTGGCATTTTAGGGGCCCTAAACCGTGAGGAGTAGTCTTGAAACCAACAATGTCGCAAAATGACCTGTGAAATCCTAAAGGTACTCATTGGACTTTGGGCCCCTTAGCAAACTTAGGGTGTAAAAAAGTGCCACATATGTCGTACCACCGTACTCAGGAGAAGTAGTATAATGTGTTTTGGGGTGTATTTTTACACATACCCATGCTGGGTGGGAGAAATATCTCTGTAAATGACAATTGTTTGATTTTTTTTACACACAATTGTCCATTTACAGAGAGATTTCTCCCACCCAGCATGGGTATGTGTAAAAATACACCCCAAAACACATTATACTACTTCTCCCGAGTACGGCGATACCACATGTGTGACACTTTTTTGCAGCCTAGGTGCGCTAAGGGGCCCAACGTCCTAATCACAGGTCATTTTGAGGCATTTGTTTTCTAGACTACTCCTCACGGTTTAGGGCCCCTAAAATGCAAGGGCAGTATTGGAACCCCACAAGTGACCCCATTTTAGAAAGAAGACACCCCAAGGTATTCCGTTAGGTGTATGGCGAGTTCATAAAAGATTTTATTTTTTGTCACAAGTTAGTAAAAAATGACACTTTGTAAAAAAAAACAAAAATCAATTTCCGCTAACTTTTGACAAAAAATAAAATCTTCTATGAACTCGTCATACACCTAACAGAATACATTGGGGTGTCTTTTTTCTAAAATGGGGTCAGTTTGTGGGGTTCCTATACCGCCCTGGCATTTTACGGGCCCAAAACCGTGAGTAGTCTGGAAACCAAATGTCTCAAAATGACTGTTCAGGGGCATAAGCATCTGAAAATTTTGATGACAGGTGGTCTATGAGGGGGCGAATTTTGTGGAACCGGTCATAAGCACGGTGGCCTTTTAGATGACAGGTTGTATTGGGCCTGATCTGATGGATAGGAGTGCTAGGGGGTGACAAGAGGTGATTGATGTGTGTCTCAGGGGGTGGTTAGAGGGGAAAATAGATGCAATCAATGCACTGGGGAGGTGATCAGAAGGGGGTCTGAGGGGGATCTGAGGGTTTGGCCGAGTGATCAGGAGCCCACAGGGGGCAAATTAGGGCCTGATCTGATGGTAGGTGTGCTAGGGGGTGACAGGAGGTGATTGATGGGTGTCTCAAGGTGTGATTAGAGGGGGGAATAGATGCAAGTAATGCACTGGCGAGGGGATCAGGGCTGGGGTCTGAGGGCGTTCTGAGGGTGGGCGGGTGATTGAGTGCCCTAGGGGCAGATAGGGGTCTAATCTGATAGGTAGCAGTGAGAGGGGGTGATTGATGGGTAATTAGTGGGTGTTTAGGGTAGATAACAGATGTAAACACTGCACTTGGGAGGTGATCTGACGTCGGATCTGCGGGCGATCTATTGGTGTGGGTGGGTGATCAGATTGCCCGCAAGGGGCAGGTTAGGGGCAGATTGATGGGTGGCAGTGCCAGGGGGTGATTGATGGGTGGCAGTGACAGGGGGTGATTGATGGGTGATTGACAGGTGATTGACAGGTGATCAGTGGGTTATTACAGGGAAGCACAGATGTAAATATTGCACTGGCGAATTGATAAGGGGGATCTGAGGGCAATCTGAGCGTGTAGGCGGGTGATTGGGTGCCCGCAAGGGGCAGATTAGGGTCTGATCTGATGTGTAACACAGTGACAGGTGGTGATAGGGGGTGATTGATGGGTGATTGATGGGTAATTAGTGGGTGTTTAGAGGAGAGAATAGATGTAAACACTGCCCTTGGGTGGTGATCTGATGTCGGATCTGCGGGCGATCTATTGGTGTGGGTGGGTGATCAGATTGCCCGCAAGGGGCAGGTTAGGGGCTGATTGATGGGTGGCAGTGACAGGGGGTGATTGATGGGTGATTGACAGGATGATTGACAGGTGATTGACAGGTGATCAGGGGGGATAGATGCATACAGTACACAGGGGGGGGGGGTCTGGGGAGAATCTGAGGGGTAGGTCGGTGATCAGGAGGGGGCAGGGGGCAGGGGGGGGGGGATAGCATTGACAGATAGTGACAGGGAGTGATTGATGGGTGATTAGGGGGGTGATTGGGTGCAAACAGGGATCTGGGGGGTGGGCAGGGGGGGGGTCTGAGGGGTGCTGTGGGCGATCTGGGGCAGGGGGGGAGAAATCAGTGTGCTTGGGTGCGACATAGGGTGGCTGCAGCCTGCCCTGGTGGTCCCTCGGACACTGGGACCACCAGGGCAGGAGGCAGCCTGTATAATACACTTTGTAAACATTACAAAGTGTATTATACACTTTGTATGCGGCGATCGTCGGGTTAACATCCCGCCGGCACTTCCGTATGGCCGGCGGGATGTTGCGGCGGGTGAGCGGAGACAGGCGCCGGCGGATGATCGCGTCACGGATGACGCGATCGCTCCGCCCATGCCCCTACAAGGACCGCCGCCATTTGTCTATACGGCGGTCCTTGAGGGGTCCACTTCCCGGTCGCCAATTGTCAATATGGCGGTCGGGAAGTGGTTAAGCATTTAGCTTTGTGGGGGGTTGCGGAGACGAGCGGCGGCCGGCAGGGAGCTCTGGGCGTCTCCTTATTAAAGGAGACCCCCAGATGCAGCGGCGATGTCGTGCGTTAGCATGTTTAGACCTGCTTTTTGCAGGTCTAAGCTAACGCTCATGTCTGCCGGGAAGCATCGCTTCCTGGAGGCATGCAAAGTGTAATAGGATAGGGTGTAAGGAACTTGCTGAGCGATAATATCGCCCAAGTGAGTTATTTTAGCACTCTGCCTAGGGCTAAATGCAATTGGATCAGGCGACTTTATAGTCGCCTGATTATCGGACTCACCAGCGTTTAACACTGGCGAGTCTGACAATTGCATCAGGCCCAGTATGTGATCACTCCAAACCATAACAGCAGAAAACGTTTTGAATGCAGGATTAGCATCTTTATCAATTAATATACTCAGACCAGTTGCTGTTGAAATTTGATTTTTATGGTGACAATACCGCTTTAATGTCACTTAGCCACCCTGGAACTCCTCTTCAGATGTTTAGGGCTGTATGCAATTCACTTTTTCACCTCCTTTTCTCCTAGGAGATAATTTTTAATCTTCAATTTAAAATAACTATCCTACACTTTTCAACTTAAAAAGTACCAAAAAGTAGGTAAAAAAGTATTATCAAAATTATTTTGAGTATTTTCTTGCTTTCTGATTGCTTAAAAGGCATTTTATTGACAAGTATAAAAATATCACCTAGGTGAAAACTCAGGAGAAAAAGTGAATTGCATATGGGCCTTAGTGTGTTTGGTCTGGCAGGATTATCAGTTGATACGATGAGGGCAGTTATTGGTGAGAGACACAAAAGGGTTCATTATGGATAAAACTTAATTGTGATGTGTGTGTGTGTGTGTGTGTGTGTGTGTGTGTGTGTGTGTGTGTGTGTGTGTGTGTGTGTGTGTGTGTGTGTGTGTGTGTGTGTGTGTGTGTGTGTGTGTGTGTGTGTGTGTGTGTACTGCTGTCTTAGGATCACTCAGTGACAGAAGGTCTGATGAGTAGGGGCAAGGCAGCCATCAGAAATTTTTGGACCCCATACTGGGCAAACCTACAATCCTCCCCCTAACTCCCCTCTACCCTCACATGGCAAATCACAATCTTTGAAGGCCTGAACAAACTAACTTCCATGTGTCCACGTTTCACATGCTTCCATGGCTGGGAGCATTGTGTGTGTGCTTAGTTCGGTAAGACTGTAACTGTGCTTGTACATCCCCCCAGCTACGGAAGCACAATTATGGAGGTGCGCAGCGCACAACAGTGCATCCGCAGTGTCCCACAACCCAGCTGGATTGTTTTCATTTTGCAGGAGCATCAAGGGAGCTGATGGACTACAGGTGGCTGGAAGGAGCCCCAGGTAAGTAAAAATAATTTTCTCCCATTCATCTCAGGTTTACTTAAATCACTAACTGACTAAGGTAACTCCTGGATGAGCCTCCTGGCACTTCTCACCACATTAATGGGCAACCAGAAGGACAGACACAGACTGCAGCTGGGGCCCATGTGTGCTCCTCAGTGACATGACTATGCATCCTGTAAAGTGCTGCAGAAGATGTCAGTGCTATATAAGTACATAATAATAATATGGTAGGACAGTACACCATGACTATGGTACAATTAGATTGTGAGCTCCTCTGCGGACAGTCAGAAAAGGGGGACATACAAAAGAGGTGGATGCATAGGAGGGGGGATAAAGAGGTAGAGGCACAAGACAGAGAGCTTGGTGGCAGAGGAGAAATGGCAGGAAGGACTCTCATCAGGACTGCTGACATTACCAGTTCTATTTGGCAGAGACATGCTGTTAAAAGAAGCCACTTAAAATCTGAAAAAGAGGAAAGGGCAATGGGGGATAAACAACGAGGCGGGAGGGGGAGCTTGGAAAAGAAATAAGATTACCTGCAATCAAGCTAATCTAAATTGCCAAAAGCAGGCTTCTCTGCTCACTACAGAAGTCGGTTGTCAGCACCTGTATCACTAGCTTCTGCAACAGCAGACTGCTCTGCATTATTGATTAATTACTCTGATGAGGATAAATAATCACTAGTCTAGGGCACTCTGGTATTACAGCAGCCAGTGTACATGGCTACTAATGACAGGCAACTTCTGAAGCACTAAACAGATTTTGCCAGTAAAGATGGCCCGAACGGTTCGCCCGCAAATGGTTCCAGGCAAACTTTGGGTGGTTCGTGTTCGCCAATCTTCACAACCAGTCCCAAAAAAAACATTATAGTAATATAATATACCATATACAATTTCAATAGGTCAATGATGACCCCAAATCCTTAATAATAAAGAACCATATAACCATAATATGCAGGTGCAATGAGTAAACATTATATAAAGTGCATATAGTCTAGGCCTCTTTCTGAAGTGGGTAGAGCCCGCGCAATGCATTTAGGCGTTCAGCGGTGTACATAGTCGTCCTCCTCCTCCCTCATGAAGATTCATGATTCATGTATGGACTATTTATTATCAATATTCATGTACACCGTTGGTATCACTATTTGTGATTTTTAATATTGTTTTTAACAATTGTTTGTCCTTTACCAATAAAGTATTTGTAATTTTGAATATATTTGGAGTGGTTTGGTGCTGTTTAGTATTTGGGTACTTGTCTCCTTATGTGTATATGCTTGCCTTAAGAGAAAGTGTCATTAGGGCCTTGCTGTAACATAGATTGTAGTGTAACTATTTAAACTAATGTACCCTTCTTAAACTTGAATATTGTATACAAATGTAAGCAGACTGCAGAGTGGTGCAGCAGAAGTGTGCTGGGCCCATAACCCAGAGGTTGATGGATCAAAACCAACCTCTGCTAGGCATGATTTCATTTTTGCTCCTCGTTTTATCACATGGGCAAAACGGTTTCCATAGCCCTGTAAGAGAAAGTGTAATAAGGGCCCTGCGGTAACATAGATATTACGGTAGCTAAGACAACTCCTGTGCCTTTCTTGTAGTTGAAGAGATGAGTGAACTGTGACACCACACTTAAAAAAACAGCAAACAGAGAAGCTTCCCCATATTGGAGCATTGGATTTGATAAAGTCTTAAGCCAATGGGCTTGATTCACAAAGCGGTGCTAACCCAGTTAGAGACTTTAGGCGTGATAACCATTGCACCACGCTGGTGAAAAGCCAGTTTAGGCGTGATAAGTTTAGGCGTGATAAGTTTAGATAAGTTTAGATCGCGCGCAAAGTACCGCACGCAAAGCAGGGCCATTAAACTCTATGCAAAGTGCACCAGACTTTGCTAGCGCAAAACTTTTGATCAGCTGTGCACTGCGGTGCTAACCCAGTTTGTGCTATAGTTATCACGCCTAAACTTATCACACCTAAACTGAGTTTAGACATGGTAAAGGGCTTTTCACCAGTGTGCTAACTGTTAGTACCACTTTGTGAATCAAGCCCAGTGTGTTGTAAGACATAAGTAAGCTTTAGGTTAAGAGGAATGGTGGCATGGCCACATAGCTTTTCATCCTTCCCAGGCCAGCTAGGCTGGCTTCAGCCTGTAGTGTTGGTAGTATTGTGGTGACCATAGCTGCCCTCCAAGCAGTGGACCTGGGTTTGATTCCTGGCCAATGTATGTGAGCATGCTTTTGACATCCTACAAATCCCTGGAAGACAAGATCCTCCTCCGGAGGAGGAGGGGAAGAGAGGGGTCTGTTGTGGGGTGCTATATAAGAAATAACAATCAGCCAGGAGCAAGCTAACAAGCCTACGACCTACCAGAGCCTAACTAAGCTTCCCCCAGCAGAGGGCCAATGTATGTGAGCGTGCTTTTGACATCCTACAAATCCCTGGAAGACAAGATCCTCCTCCGGAGGAGGAGGGGAAGAGAGGGGTCTGTTGTGGGGTGCTATATAAGAAATAACAATCAGCCAGGAGCAAGCTAACAAGCCTACGACCTACCAGAGCCTAACTAAGCTTCCCCTAGCAGAGGGCCAATGTATGTGAGCGTGATTTTGACATCCTACGAATCCCTGGAAGACAAGATCCTCCTCCTCTGGAGGGGGAGAGAGGGAGAAGGGAGAATTACACTCCCTGATTGATGTATACACACGCAGTAGTGTAGGCCTGCAATTTAGCATTGAATGTGATTTCTGCCCTTAAACCTTTGTGTGAAAACTAAAAACTTTTCCGGGACTTTTGACGTCTATCCCAGTCAACCATGTCTCCCTCCAAGTGTTAGATGCCTTGAAACATCTTTTCCATCACATTTCTGGCCAGCATAATTTTTTCAAATTTTTCAAGTTCGCGTCCCCCTTGAAATCTATTGCGGTTCGCGAAAGTTTGCGCAAACCGAACTTTTGCGGTAGGTTCATGAACCGGGTTCGCGAACCTATAATCGGAGGTTTGGGCCATCTCTACCTGCCACCTCTCTCTGCTAATGCCCCAGCTGAAGCACAGCAATAATTCTTTCCACTCACCCTGCTGCTCTGCACATTCACTTACTGCAGGCTGTGTGTAGAGAGAAGGGAAATACATTGCCCATGGGACAGGAAGAGGGAGGGGTGCTTTACCTAGTGCAGGAAGTAATACAGTCCCATGCACTGCCTGCTGCTATTTTCCTGAAAGTTGCCCAAACTATGAAAAAAGGTCCCAGGTAGAAGAACACAGTGGCTGAGCACCACGGCGGCAACCCTAGCAATGGCTACACCTGCGGCCTTATGGTAGGTATGCCACTGTCCAACTGGTTGGTTGGGCAGGTGCTGATATATATATATATATATATATATATATATATATATATATATATATATATATATATATATATATATATATATATATATATATATATTACCATATGGCACAACTAGCGCTCGGCGGTAGTTTTCACTAGAGCTGCGTGTTGCAAATAGGGGATCCCTTCAACCCTCAAAATGATACTCAGAATATAACAAAAATGCTAAAAATCTTATTCTCTTTACTTAAAATTCTCCAATATGTCAACTGTACCTAATCCAAATATAATTCACACCCCACACACAATTCAAAAAGAAAGGTCCTTCTCAAAAATGCATACAAATAAAAATAAAAATATAAAAAATGTGCAAAATGTGCAAAATGTAAATCTACTTTAAGAGATCTAGCGATGTGTGTGTGTATATATATATATATATATATATATATATATATATATATATATATATATATATATATATATATATATATATATATATATATATATATATTTATATACTGTATATATATATATATATATATATATATATGTATATATATATATATATATGTATATATATATATATATATATCTGTAAATATATCTTGGTGGCTATACCCTGAGCCATTTTCAGTGTGATGCCCAGATTTTTTCTCTAAAATAAATAATACACAATAACTTTGCAAATTGTATTTGTGTGTTAGATATTCTCGAACAGACTTGAATTAAATAACTAAACTACAGCCTTTATATTTTTATATATTATTCTCTTTTTCTTTTTTTTTTTTTTAGATGGGGAAGAAAAGAAAATTCAGCTCTCTGGAAATATCGCTCATTGTTATGTTCATTCTGGTCGCAATAGTATCAATTGTTTTCATTGTACTTTTTGCTATAGGAATACCCGGAGTCAAAGAAGAAACAGGTAAATTCACTGTTTTATATAATATAATATATTCATGTTATATCTATATACCTATATCCTATATATATATAAATATATATTCACCTATTGAAGAAGGTAAAGAACCGTATTTTAGCCAAAATAATAGCAACCCTCCCAATTGTACTTTTTGCTACAGGAATACTTCGTGTCAAGCGGAATACAGGTACATGCATGTCCATTTCTTGCACATTCATAACATATGCTTACATATGCATGTGGGTGTTTAATATTGTATATTCATTTATAACAATTCTGTATTATTTTTTTGTTCTAACTGGTGCTGTTCACACTTAAGTGTGAGAAATATGGTGCTGGTATTACTGGCTCTGCTGAGTTTGCTTACTGTACACTGAGATTCTCATTGGATTGGAATTGTTTGCAGCAAAACAAAATCATAGAGGATTAGTCCATTGTACCCTTTACCAGCTCACTAAATGGATTTCTGTTTTGGTTCTAAGCACATACTTTTGCAATTAAAGAGGTCATGCTGCCCCAGCATCTACCAATCAGCATTAGTCTTTTTACAATGACATTTTTTCTGTAATTATCCCTACCATGTATTTTTCATGGTTAAGATGGAAGTTTTCTAAAGGTAGGTTTACATGTCATGAAGAAAACACCATGTGATGTAAACAGTGTCTATATCATTTCCTACCAATATTTTCCTGTAATTATTATTTTTTTTGCTACAATTATTTTGATGATGCGTGACAGTCCTTTAGAATGGGAAGATGTCATGGCCAATAGTAAATTTTATGTAGTCACTTTGTATTAATAAGAGTTGCAAAGCTTTTGCATGTTATATCTGATTTGTATGAGGAGGTTTGGTAAAAACAGCTCTCATGTAACCTTACATAAGTCCTAATCTTGAATACATGTATGTTTCTTCATCTCTTTAAGTTATTTTAAATGCTGTCTTCAAAATATGCCGTGGTTAGCTTCCAAGAACACCCATGTTTATAAAAAAAAGGTTCCCTCTGCACAAATTAACAACCTCTACTTGGCAACACACAATGTGCAACACCCTACTGCTTCTACAATAAAAATAGGGAAAACTGAATATGTAAATGGTAAAATATTTCTTAATGGAATTACCCAACCCTGCCTCACCTAATCAATCTCCAAAGTGCAGACTTTTTGCATTCATTTCATGTTACAACAACACAACATGTGCTAAAAGAGGACTACTATTAAAAGATTAAGTTTTTCAAATAATACTACTGCCAAGCACTTACATCAGGCATGCATGTCTCATGAAAAATTAGCAAAAGATCAGTGTAACTATTGCCCACGTTATCCCAGGTGCAGATAATGTTTTGTTGTCTTCTGTCACATGATTTGGAGCTGTCTGGTTGTATCTCATCTATGGAGACAAATATTAGACATACAGTATTAGAAGATTTTTTAACGATCTCAATAGAGTCTTTGGTCTAAAATTATAGCAGGATTGACTACACACCCCATACACTATTGATTTGAAAGACCCTTAAATGCCACAACCAAATATTTTCTCAAGATCAATGAAATCATGTTAGTTCTTCATCACAATGTCAATAAAGACAACCATGAAATAGCAAGACTTGTCAATATGACTGCTTATTAAAAATTCATATTATTATGAATTTGAGTAATAAAATATCCTGTTGCTGCACTTAGTGATCATAAAACAAAAGATCACCTCCACTGTTAGAACATTCAAAGTGTCCTGTTGTAATGTGTTTACAGTTACGCACTTACGCACGGTCCTATTGCTTTATTTTATTTTCTAAATAAAATATATGAAAAAAAAGAATCAATCCTGTGGAGCATGGACATAAAGAAATAATACAAAATCATCTTTAGATATTTGCTAACCAAAAATTATATAATTACTATGACAAGTTGGGAAATAATACCAATGGTTTCCTACCTCCCCATATAAAATGTAGATGGAGGAGGGAACTTGAGCTCTATGCCAAAGATTTGGAATTGAAATATCATATCTGGCCCTAGACTTACGATGCACAAATAACTATGGTAGGAATTAGATTGTGAGTCCATCTAAGGGACAGTTGGTGAAAAGACTATATGCTCTGTACAACGCTGCGGAAGATGACTGCACTATATAATACTAAATAATAATTATATCTAGTACATCTGTCAAAATTAGCTGAGCAGTGGTGGAGGTAATCATATTAGATGAGTCCAGCACTACTTTTAACTCAATTAGCGTTTTTACCTAGCAGCAAAGCTTGAATAAATTTATATGAGATACCTCAGTTGATATGAGATACCGCAGGCACCCCATTTATTTTGATAATATCTAAATATTTAATGCAAATAAAAAAAACAAAAGATAAAACATGTTATATCATTATTTTATGTTTCAGCTTCTAAACGCAGATTAAAAGTTCAATTAATATATATTTGTTGGCATACATTTTTCATATACATAGTGGGCCATTTATATGGATACACCTTCATAAAATGGGAATGGTTGGTGATATTAACTTCCTGTTTGTAGCACATTAGTAAATGTGAGGGGGGAAACTTTTCAAGATGGGTGGTGACCATGGTGGCCATTTTGAAGTCAGCCATTTTGAATCCAATTTTAGTTTTTTCAATAGGAAGAGGGTCATGTGACACATCAAACTTATTGGGGTTTTAACGTAACTTTATTCTTTCATGAGTTATTTACAAGTTTCTGACCATTTATAAAATGCAACCCTTTTCTCCCACTCTTCACACACTGATAGCAACACCGCAGAAGAAATGCTTGCACAGGCCTCCAGTATCCATAGTTTCAGGTGCTGCACATCTCGTATCTTCACAGCATGGACAATTGCCTTCAGATGACCCCAAAAATAAAAGTCTAAGGGGTCAGATCGGGAGACCTTGGGGGCCATTCAACTTGCCCACAGCGACCAATCCACTTTCTAGAAAACTGTTAATCTAGGAATGCTTGGACCTGACACCCATAATGTGGTGGTGCACCATCTTGCTGGAAAAACTCAGTGAATGTGCCAGCTTCAGTGCATAAAGAGGGAAACACATCATCATGTAGCAATTTTGCATATCCAATGACCTTGAGGTTTCCATTGAAGAAGAATGGCCCCACTATCTTTGTACCCCATATAGCACACCATACAATCATTTTTTTTGTTCCAACAGTCTTGGAGGGATCTATCCAATGTGGGTTAGTGTCAGACCAATAGCAGTGGTTTTATTTGTTAACTTCACCATTCACATAAAAGTTTGCCTCATCACTGAACAAAATCTTCTGCGTAAACTGAGGGTCCTGTTCCAATTTTTGTTTTGACCATTCTGCAAATTCAGTGCGCCGATCTGAGTCATCCTCATTGAGATGCTGCAGTACTTTGTATGGGTGCCATTTGTGAGTAGCTAATATCCGCCGAAGGGAAGTTTAACTAATGCCACTCTCCAGGGACATGTGGTGAGTTCTACGCTGTGTGCTCTTGCTGAATGAAGCTAGGACAGCCACTGATGTTTCTTCAATAGTGACAGATTTCATGCGTCCACATTTTGGCAAATCCAACACTGAACCAGTTTCACAAAACTTAGCAAGCAGTTTACTAACTTTAGCATGGGATATAGGTGGTCTCGTAGGGTGTCTTGCATTGAAATCTGCTGCAGTGACCCGGTTACTGCGTTCACCAGACATCAACACAATTTCTATCCGCTCCTCATGTGTTAATCTTGGTGACATGTCAATGGTTGTAAACAAAGAGAAAATTGTACATAACTCATGAAATAATAAAGTTACGTTAAAACCAAGCACACCATTGTTTTTCTTGTTAAATTCCCAATAAGTTTGATGTGATATGCGGGCAGCATGGTGGCGTAGTGGTTAGCGCTCTTGCCTTGCAGCGCTGGGTCCCCAGTTTGAATCCCAGCCAGGTCAACATCTGCAAGGAGTTTGTATGTTCTCCCCGTGTCTGCGTGGGTTTATTCCTGGCACTCCGGTTTCCTCCCAAAAGCAGATAAGTTAATTGGCTTCCCCCTAAAATTGGCCCTAGACTATGATACATGCACTAAACAATACATACATAGACATATGACTATGGTAGGGACTAGATTGTGAACCCCTCTGAGGGACAGTTAGTAACAAGACCATATACTCTGTACAGCGCTGTGTAACATGTTGGAGCTATATAAATACATAAATAAATGTGTCACATGACCCTCTTCCAATTGAAAAAACAAAAGTTGGATTCAAAATGGCTGACTTCAAAATGGCCGCCATGGTCACCACCCATCTTGAAACATTTCCCCCCTCACATATACTAATGTGCCACAAACAGGAAGTTAATATCACCAACTATTCCCATTTTATTAAGGTGTATCCGTATAAATGGCCCACCCTGTATAATTAGTTTTCTTGTTGTATAGATTAAAATATATACATATTTTTTTTTATCATTTTGGATCTTCTTACTGCTATGCCAGTACTTTAAATAAGCTTCAGAATTTTCCGTATTGTTCTACATATTTTGTCAATGTGATGATTAAGTTCACAAATTAGTAGTTTAGAAGACAGCTCAGAAGATACAGATAACAATTATCTTGTGAAAAATTCAACTTCTTTACTAAAAGAAATAATAATATAAAAAATATTTTTTTTTTGTCTTTTGAATTAATACTCTAAGGACTTGATTTACTCAGGCCATAAACCTCCTAGCTAGGATTCCAGTCCATGGGAAACAGCAGATATACCTCTTCTTGATTCATTAAAACTAAGTGTCACATGAGAATTTACAAATTAGGCACCTGCTTCCATAGTTAAATTGTTTAATTACCTGTGCAACATGAGCAGGTTATAAGAGATATTGTACATTCTTAATATTATAGTGCATTTAAATTGCACTGCCGACTTTGCAGATTATATAGTTTTGTCACTAACTGTCTATAAAAGGAGCTCACAATCTAATCTGTACCATAATCTAAGGTCAAATTTGGGGGAAATGATTAACTTTTAAGATTTTTTATTTGGATGTGAAAGGAAATCTATACTTAGGTAGAGCATACAGAATCCTTGTATTTAGGGTCCTAAATGAGATTCAAACCCAGTATTCTAGTAATGTAAGACAAGAGTGCTATCCACTATGCCAACATTCTGTCCAATTAAATTGAAAAAAAATGCACATTTATAATCTTAAATTTATCTTAGCTTTATCCCTGTTGGAATAATGTTACCTCATTTTCCTTTACCTGGGACATTCATGGAACTTTTTGGCTTTAATGTGAAAATTTATGGTATCGGGCTAAATTTCCACTGTGACGGCATGCATCTGCAAGATGCACTGCTGGCAATTGCTGTGATGCAAGATCGCAACTGAATCCCAAAAGCTGTGCCATACATTACCAAAAGCAATTCCAGGTGTGACACCTGTGAATTAAGCTTATTCTGATCCTTATTAATTGGGACTTAAAAGTTAATTGTAAGTTAACGGGGCAGGCAAAGTTGGCTTTCTCCTGTAATGGGACATTTTAGTGAACTGGTAGAGTGTATAATGGACTTTTCAGCAAATCAGTGAGTATATCTGCTTAGGCTGATATGGAGTCATGTTTCTATACCCTAGTCCTTTGCTAATCTCAGTCTTGGCAGGCTAACCCACTTTTTTACTCTCATGAGCACTCTTCCAAGAACATATTGTTTTGGCTATTGATAACAAATATATGCTTATGTTTTTAGATATATGGGTAAGTTGGCTTTCAGCTTGAACTGGTAGTGTCAAATGTTTTTTTCAAATGTTCCAACTATTTTCATTAGATTAGCACAAAGCTATATATACACACACACAAAAGTATTATACATGGGGAGATTTATTTGTATTTATTCAATTTAATCTTTCATTTTTCCTATTTTTATATGCTGCTCTATAGCTGGTTTCAATATTCCAAGGTATGAAGCAATAACTATAGATAGCACACGTGAATAGTGCACACACATTAATATACACTCGAAGAATCAAGCATCATTTTGCTGGTCAAATAAGGCAAACACTGCTGAACCTTGCAAGCAAAATTAACTTGACTCAATAAAACAGGCTATGTAAAAGACAGTTTTTTATTGATATATGTTTCTCTTTATACTAGGAGGCACAGATAAACCTACATTTGAACCTCAGTGCTCAAATATTGACAAAAATTTACGGATTGACTGCTTCCCAGAACAAGGATCCTCAGAGGTAAGCAGCCAGTTAAGTATTAGTGGTCATCTGAATTGATGAGTTGATTAAACATCTCATTTAAGTGGTTATTTAAGTGATTGATTAAGGAGATATTAATATTTTTATCTCTGGCTAGATGATTGCTGTCAACAATATTGTAAGAGGTTTATAAGAATGGGGAATAGGGGGAAGGAACAATCATCTTGGATAATTAAAATTTAGTGTATAAATCAATCACGTACATAAGTTAATAACTTACCTGTTTTTTTCTGGTTAGAAAATGGTGTTAATAGTAAGGATGTGCCTCCACTTATCATTATTATTCATAAACAAGAAAAAGCTTATTCTGTTCCTAAAGTACACCAGAAGTGAAAAATGTGAGTAAAACAATCCATAGTGTGCTGTCACTTATAGGATTACCTACTTTCCTGTGTTTAGTATTTCCTCTGCTGTTTATTTGACTTCAGAGCAGTTGAATACATCCTGCAGGAAGTTCTGTGTCTTCAGATGCCCTCCTGTAACTCAGTTAAAGCCATGAATAAGCACATTTTTACTGAGGACACGCAAAAGTTCATAAACTGTGTAGGCCCAATAAAAGAGGATGCTCATGGATGAAGGAAAAACACATGCACAAGCATGAAGACAGAGAACTTTCTGCAAAATTCCTTACAGTCCGATACAAATAAGAGTGGCTAAACACAGGAATGCAATCTAAGCTTTAAGAAACCGGGAGTGCAAGAAGGTAAGCAATCCTATAAAAAGAAAGAGCGCAATTGGTAGTTTTACTTTAATATTAAGTGGGTAACCCATGGGTACCCGCTGGTTACCCGAAATGCGGGTCGGGTGCGGGTACCCGAATTGATCCAAGCTGCAGGTGCGGGTTGGGTCACGGTTAGCGAGTTGCGGATGCGGGACGGGTCGCAGGTAATGGGTTGCAGGTGCTAGAGGGAACTAGAGATGTCGTGAACCTTCGATTTTTGGTTCACGAACTGTGTTCATTAACTTCCGCAAAAGGTTCGCAAACTGGCAAACTTTGTGAATCGCCATAGACTTCAATGGGCAGGCGAGCTTGAAAAACTACTGTTTCTGGCCACAAAAGTGATGGAAAAGATGTTTCAAGGTGTCTAACACCTGGAGGGGAGCATGGCGGAGTGGGATACATGCCAAAACTCCCCGGGAAAATTACGGATTTGACGCACAGCAGGGTTATAATCCCTAAAAGGCAGAAATCACATTGCATTCCTAAATTGGAGGCCTAAAGTGCTTGAAAACATCTTGCGTGTGTAGACATGGATCAGGTAGTGTAGGTAGTGTACTGCTTCACACTGACAGACCAAACTCACTGTGTAACGCACCGCAAACAGATGGCCATGCTTGTGCGCACGTTGGTGAGAGTGCAGGGGATGGCGGCTTTCAAGCCCATATGGTCGGGTTAAGGTAGCTCAATGACAGAACAACAGTGACTGTCCAGCTGATCGAATTTGGTCTGTCCACAATGAAGCAATGACATTATCTTGGGTGTGCCCCCCAACACACTCATATAGCCGGTCATTGCTTCATTGTGATATGCAAGCCCCTTCACCGCAGCAAGATAATGATCACAAAGGGGAATTGACACATGTACATGCCTTTTGTTTTGTTTTTTGCAGCCACAGTGCAGCCAGAAAAATTAGGCAGGCATGTACACGCACTAGAAAAAGTAGTATAGCGGCCGCTACTAGCAGCGGCCTTAAAAATTCAGGAATCCACCTGGAGTCCTGGACCTGTTGGTGGTGGCGGAGAAGGCAGTCAAGCGGCCTGCAGGCAGAGATGCTGTGTGGGGACCGACTTAGTCTTGGGGCAGGCAGTCAGACGGCATGCAAGCAGAGATGCTGTGTGTGGGGACTGACTTAGTCTTCGGGCAGGCAGTAGCCCTCCGGGATCCATGCCTCATTCATTTTGATTAAGGTGAGGTACTGAACACTTTTGTGACCTAGGCGACTTTTCTTCTCACCGACAATGCCTCCAGCTGCGCTGACGGTCCTTTCTGACAGGACGCTTGAGGCAGGGCAAGCCAGAAGTTGGATGGCAAATTGTGACAGCTCTGGCCACAGGTAAAGCCTGCGCACCCAGTAGTCCAGGGATTAATCGCTGCTCAGAGTGTCTATATCTGCACTAAAGGCCAGGTAGTCAGCTACCTGCCGGTAGAGGCATTGGTGGAAGCTGGATCCGGAAGGGCTAAGGCAGGGGCGTAGCAATAGGGGTTGCAGAGATTGCGACCGCATCGGGGCCCTTGAGCCAGTATTAGCTCTCTATTGGTCCTGTGCTCATAATAATCACTTCTATAGATACTTTGAATAGTGGTAATCATTAACAAACTGTTCCCCATCCCCTTCTTGCATCTCTAACACTGTAGTTGACATTGGCAGGTTTTGGTACGCCGTATCAATTGTTATGTATATAGAGTGCTTGGGGGGCCCCATTGTAAAACTTGCATCAGGGCCCATAACTCCTTAGCTACGGCACTGGGCTAAGGTGAGGCATTGTAGTAAAGAATGTCCGCATGTCCGACATCACCATGAGATCGCTAGGGCATCATGTCCTTGCCTGCGTGGACATGGGAGGAGGAGGAAGATTACTGGCAGTGGCACCTTTATTCCATTGTGCTTTGACATCACTCTTAAACACACTGTAAAGCATACTTCCCAAACTGTGTTGCAAGTGCTGCATCCTTTCAGCCTCATGGGTATTTGGTAACATCTCTGCCACTTTGTGCTTATACCGAGGGTCTAGTAGTGTTGCCACCCAGTACAGGTCATTCCCCTTGAGTTTTTTTTATGTGGGGGACAGGCTGGACAGCATGAAAGACACCATCTGCACAAAGTTGGATGCCGACGTACTAGCCATCTCGTCTTGCTCTTCCTCAGTGATGTCAGGTAAGTTTTCCTCCTCCCCCAGCCACGAACAATACCATGGGAAAGGTGAGCCCCCTGCAATGCCTGCTGCGGTTGTTATTCCGCCTCCTCCTCAAAGCCACCTTCCTCCTCTGACTTCTCTTCCCAGATGACTCCTCCTCCTCCTCCCCCCTCCTCTGTGAGGCCTCAGGTGTTAATGATGCCACAGGTGATGTTTCCAACAAATCTTCCTCCTCTTCCTGTTCACGCTCCTCTACAGCTTGGACCACCACTCTAGGCACAGCATGCTCCAGGAAGAAAGCATATGGGATCAAGTCGCTTATGGTACCTTCACTGTGACTCACCAGGTTTCTCACCTCCTCAAACTGATGCAGGAGTCTGCAGGCATTACGCATGAGTCTCCAGTACTTCGGCCAGAAAAACCCCAGCTCCCCAGAGCATGACCTTTCACCGTAGTTGTACAGATACTCATTGACGGCTTTCTCCTGTTGTAGCAGGTGGTCAAACATGAGGAGCATTGAATTCCAGCGAGTCGGGCTATCGCAAATCAAGCGCCTCACCGGCAAGTTGTTTCTCAGCTCAATATCAGCCAAGCGCGTCATGGTCGTGTTGGAACGCCTGAAATGCCCACACATCTTCCTGGACTGCTTCAGGTTATCCTGTAAGCCTGGGTGCTTGCACACAAATCTTTGGATTATAAGATTGAGCACATGTGCCATGCAGGGTACATGTGTCAACTTTCTCAAACTCAAAGCCGACAAGAGATTGCTGCCATTTTCACACACCACATTGCCGATCTCCAGTTGATGCGGGGTCAGCCACTGATCCATCGGTTTGTTCAGAGCAGCCAGGAGAGCTGCTGCAGTGTGACTCTTGGCTTTGAGGCAAGACATGTCCAAGATGGCGTGACACCATCGTACCTGGCATGCAGCATAGGACCTGGGGAGCTGGGGTTGTGTAGTTGGAGAGGATGTAGCAGGAGGAGTAGAAGGAGAAGGAGAGGAGGTGGCAGCAAGCCTGCCTGCAAGCCGTGGAGGTGTCACAACTAGGTCCACTGCACAGCCAAGTACTCCCTGCTTGCCAGTGGTCACCAGGTTGACCTAATGTGCCATATAAGTAGGTGCAGTGAATGGTATGCAGTGACTGGTATTATAATACAATGTACAGCAGTCACACTAGGCACTGAATGTGCTGGGCCTGGCACAGTATAGCAATTAGCAAGGGCCAGCTGCGACCAGAGGCAATTTAAAGGCCATTTCTGGTTTTCTATCCGGATATCCAAATCCAACCGGATATCCCGGATATTGGGTTCGGATATCCGATTTTACTCGGATACCAAAAAGTTTGGATTCGGATATCCAATTTCGATCCGGATATCTGGGTATCCGGATTTTGAAAAGGGGTATCCGAGCAGCCCTGACTGCGACAGACAGGGCTGTATATGCAGTGTCAGTGGGCCACAAAAAAAACACATCACAAGAACATTAGCTCTCAAAATAGCTGTTTTGGTGGTGCTTTTCAGCAACAAATATCAGCAAGGATCAAGCTAACAAGAGCCTAACTAAGCTTTCCCTATGTCTGCAACAACCTCTCTCCCTTCTCTTACTAATTCAGCAGAACATGGCCGACGCTGCTGCCTTATGTGGGGGGGGGGGGGGGCTCCAGGAGGAAGCGCAGCCTCATTGGCTTCCATGTGTCTGCTCTGCTGACTGTGATGTAGAGGGTCAAAGTTTAGCCCAATGATGTAGTATAGGGGCTGGTCAAACTCGCATAAAGTTCGTGGTTCACCTCGAACGCGAACCCTCGATGTTCACACGAATAAGTTCACATGCAAACCGTTTGGGCCATCTCTACTGGGAACATGCCAGTGTGAGATTGAAGATGTGTTTTTCATAGATGGCCAGTAATCACATATTCTCTAAAGCTGGAGGGAGGAGGCAAAGAAGCACATGGCAGATAGAGAAGCAAATGCCACATGTGACAAGATCTGCTGACAGATAGTGTAGCTGCATCCACTACCATCTAGCACACACAGGCAAACACACTACCATCTAGCACACACATGTTTGCTGTATATGACAAGAATAATTAAAGGATTTAATTATCAGACAGGTACAAGACAATAGGGCAGATTTATCAACACAAGTGCATGCAAAATGGAGGGAAATCTATGGCAAAAGTGAAACAATTGATGTGTGTGTTGCTTTTTATTTTCTTTTGGTTGTGATAAATCTGCTCCAATTAACTTTGATTCTGATTGGTAAGTCCTGAGTAGGTGTGCATATACAGTATATTTGTTCTCCCTGCTTAAAAGCCTTGTTGTACTCTTATGCAATCCTGATTTTCTTAATGCATTACAGTTTATTTTGCTGTTGAGCTACTGTAATGAAGAAAAGGTAATTTAGGGTGTATATATGTACATCCAATTTGGATTGGCTAGTTATGTCCCAATTTTACATCTTCCATGTAGTATGAGAGATTACCTGCTCAATTTGCTCATGGTCGTTACAGTCGTACGAAGCAAAGCCTAGTCCACCTAATTGCACACACTCATACCCACGTCGTTACAAGACAAGTTCATTTTGGCACATAACAATATTGCTTCTCAAGCCTACACGTTTTTGCACAGGTAGATCTGCCTAGCACCTTCATTCAGCAGTAGCTCATCATTAACAAATAAAGGATAAATTGCACTTTGGGTGCATACACACACACACACACACACAATTTTGATTAGCCGATTTTGATTCGCCCTCATACTACGTGGAAGATCAAGAGTGTATGTGTGTATATGCACCCTTAAATCTGAAAATTATTTATATGAGCCTGGACGCAGTGTCTATTCCTTGCAACTCATAGCTGCAGCGGTGGAAGTGTCACCCTGACCACCACAATGCATGCTCAGAGATGTAGTACATTAATGTGCCTACATCTACTGTGATTACATTAATGTACTACATCTCCCAGTGTGCACTGCAGTGGTCTGGGGGGGCACTTCCACTAGATGTAGTGTAGATGGGGAGCAGCCTACAGCATACAGGGACAGGGATGTGGGTGATCTGCTATTTGTTGTTTGAGCAGGACTGTGACTTCTAGGTTTTTATTGATTTCAATAAGAGTAAAACAATCTTTAAAACACTTCTTTGCCTTTGGTTTGTGTATAAAAAAAGGTTTTATTTACTCTATAGCCCCCCAATGTTGCTTTAAGTGTGTACTTTAGAAGAAAATGGAAAAAGTGGGTAGTGGGTCGTGAGTCGGTTAGCAGGGCTGTAGGTGCCGGTCGAGTGCGGGTCGGGTAGAGTATCAAATTCACCTGAAAGCGGGTTGCGGGTCGGGTAGCGGGTCTGCGGGTGCGGGTCGGGTGTGGGTAGCGGGTCTGCGGGTGCGGGTCGGGTGGGGGCATGAAAAGTTGGACCCGCACAGTCCTCTACTAGGCATACACAGTGCAATTTTTTGCATGGCCTATCTGGGGGTCAAAAGCACAGACTATTTGAACTATACGTTATTCATATTTGTTTGAACATTGCTTATATAGTACTTGCAACTAGAGATGGCCCAAACCTCCGATTTTGCAACTTCTGCAAAAGTTCAGTTCGCACGAACTTTCGCAAACCGCAATAGACTACAATGGGGAGGCGAACTTGGAAAACTAGAAAAAATTATGCTGGCCACAAAAGTGATGGAAAAGATGTTTCAAGGGGTCTAAAACCTGGAGGGGGGCATGGCGGAGTGGGATACATGCCAAAAGTTCCGGGGAAAAATCTGGATTTGACGCAAAGCAGCGTTTTAAGGGCAGAAATCACATTGAATGCTTAATAGCAGGCCTAAAGTGCTTTAAAACATCTTGCATGTGTATACATCAATCAGGTAGTGTAATTAGTGTACTGCTTCACACTGACACACCAAACTCACTGTGTAACGCACCGCAAACAGCTGTTTGTGTAGTGACGGCCGTGCTGGACTACTGCCCACCATGGCGAGATTGCTCTTCCTCACTCAGTGATGTCAGGTTAGGTAATGTCTGACTGCCTTATCAACTTTCCATGGTTCTTTCTTTACCATTGTTAAAGCTTACATCTATATTTTTTTACATTACATTTTCTGCTTGTGGTTCAGTACCTGCAACGAGAATCTATTATGAGGGGCAAGTCTGCCATTGTGACCACGGGTAATGGCCGGGGAATCCTGGTTCTATTCCGGTCCGGAGTTGGAGCCCAAGAAACGGCTACCACCATACACATCCAAGGAAGGCAGCAGGCATGTCGTGCACGTCCCGAGGTAGTGACCAAAGATAACAATACAGGAGGAGGACTTTCGAGGCCCTGCTGTGTATATGAAATGAATTAACTTCAAATCCTTTAACGAGAATCTGTTATAGAGGGCAAGTCTGATGGTGCCTTCACTGCGATTCACCAGGTTGGTCTCCTCCTCAAGGAGGCGAGAATCTTTTATGGAGGGCAAGTCTGCCATTGTGAGTGACCACAGGTAATGGCCAGGGAATCCTGGTTCTATTCCTGTCCGGAGTTGGAGCCTAAGAAACGGCTACCACCACACACATCCAAGGAAGGCAGCAGGCATGGCATGCACGTCCCGAGGTAGTGACCAAAAATAGCAATACAGGACTCGGAGGAGGACTTTCGAGGCCCTGCTGTATTTGAAATGAATTAACTTTAAATGCTTTAACTAGAATCTGTTATGGCGGACAATGATGACACCACTTGCCTTTCACGAGAATCTGTTCTAGGAGGCAAGGCTGCCATTGTGACCAGTGGGTAATGGCCGGGGAATCAGGATTTGATTCCAGTCCGAAGTGGGAGCCTGAGACCCATGCTGTATAAGTAATGTACCTGCCCTGACTGTGCTTCGCAGACCAGGCATCTGTGGTCAGATGGACCCTTGACCCAGCGGAAGACAAACCAATATGAACGCATTTGCCAAGAATGTGTTATGGAGGGCAAGTCTGCCATTCATTCAACTGTGTGAAACTTTTAATGGTACTTTCTCAGTACCATGGTGACTGACCAGGGGTAATGGCCGGGGAATCCTGGTTCGATTCCGGTCTGGAGTGGGAGCCTAAGAAACGGCTACCACCACCACACATCCAAGGAAGGCAGCAGGCATGGCATGCATGTCCCGAGGTAGTGACCAAAAATAACAATACAGGAGGACTTCCGAGGGCTTGCTGTATTTGAAATGAATTAACTTTAAATCCTTTAACAAGAATCTGTTACGGCGGACAATGATGACACCACTTGCTACAACAGCTAGGTATATGCAGTGATGAGATGGATTCACTGAACACAACAGCTAGGTATATGCAGTGATGAGGTGGGTTCACTTAACCCAAAAGCTAGGTATATGCAGTGATGAGGTGGGTTCACGCAACAAAACAGCTAGGTATACAGTATGCAGTGATGAGGTGGGTTTACTAAACAAAACAGCTAGGTATATGCAGTGATGAGGTGGGTTCACTTAACACAACAGCTAGGTATATGCAGTGTGCAGTGATGAGGTGGGTTCACTCAACAAAACAGCTAGGTATATGCAGTGATGAGGTGGGTTCACTCAACACAAAAGGTAGGTGTAATGAACGGTGTAGCACAGAGAACACCTGATTACCGGTGATCTGCAGTATCACTGGGAATACAGATATATACCAGATTATAGATGATCTGCAGTATCACCGATAATCCGATATACTAGCTAACCTCTGGACACCTGGGTAGAGTGTAGTGTTTGGTGGAACTGTAACACTAAGAGGCCTAGGCCTCAAGGCAGTAAGGAGTACTGCACGGATTCCTTCTGAAGGCCTGAACTCTCCTAGGAGGGAGGAGTCAAGCTAAGATAGGAAGGACTCTCTGATAGTGACACTCAGGGGGAGATGTCACTAACAGGACTGGGAACCACCTCTAACAGTAAGGTCGGTTCTCGAGGTCGGACAAGCCAGGTCGTAAACACACAGACAGATAAAGTACAGATTCAGAAGGCAGATGCGGAGTCTGATAAACAGGCAGGGTTCGGCAACAGGGTATCAGAAATATCGAGGTACAGAATCAGGAGACAGATGCAGAGTCTTAGGGCGAGCCGGGGTTCGGCAACAGAGTATCAGAAATATCGAGGTACAGAGTCAGAGTTCAGGAGATAGTCAGCCAAGCCAAAAGGTCATAACAGATATCACAATCAAACTAGTACTTTAAGCTATCAACAGAATCTAGCTAAGTGTAGGATTACAGCTCCAGCTGGTCCCGGCACACTTCAGGATCTGACTAGGGTCTGAGTGCTAGCACGTTGTGTTCGCAACGCCAGACAACGGGCAAGTGAACAGCCAGCAGTATATATACAAAAGGACTCTCCAGTACCTCCCCTAATTGCTGGACCAATGAGGATCGATGGAATTGTCAGCTGACCCGCTCAGTCAGCTGACCTTCTTCTGGCTGCCATATAGGGCCTGCCTCTCTGCGCGCGCGCGCGTCACTCTCAACCCTGGTGGACTATGAGTCCCAGCCACCACAGCACTGTCCCTGATGCCCGCCGCGGGAGCCGCCGCACTGCACGCGGCGGCTTCTCCGCGTTCACCGCTGCTTATGCGGCATGCGGCGGTTCCTCCACGCCACGCCGCCATGCAGGACGCAGAAGCAGCCGCCTTGCTCTGAGAGCAAGCGGCTGCTTTTCCATGCTTTCTCACAGTACCCCCCCCCCCCCCCCGAGGAGTGGGCTCCGGACAACTCCTACCAGGTTTCTTGGGATGTAAGGCGTGAAACTCCTTCCTTAATTCGTCCGCATGCATGCGATTCCCAGGTACCCATTGTCTCTCCTCAATGCCATACCCTTTCCAATGCACCAGATATTGTACTGAGTTCTGTACAATGCGTGAATCTAAAATTTTCTCTACCTCGTATTCAGGTCGTTCATCTACCATCACAGGAGGAGGAGGAGTGGGGCCCACATGGACTGCTGGTTTGAGCAGGGATACGTGAAAGGACCTTACCCCACGCATGCTGGCGGGAAGATCAACGGAATAAGTAACATTGTTGATCTTCTTAGCTACCGGGAACGGACCCACAAACCTGGGACCCAGTTTATCTAAGGGCTGTCTCAGGGTCAAGTGACGTGTGGACACTCAGACCAAGTCTCCTGGCTGGAACCTCCACTCTAACGAGCGTCTCTTGTCAGCCTGACCCTTTTGACTCTGGAATGCCCTTTCCAAATTACTCTTCACCGTCCACCAGATGTCTTTAAATGCCCTCTGCCAAGCTTCCAGGGTTGGAAACGGAGAAGAGGCAACTGGCAAAGGGGAGAATTTGGGCGACCTCCCTGTCACAATCTGGAACGGAGAAAAAACAGAAGAAGAACTCTTTAAATTATTCTGTGCGAATTCTGCGAAGGCCAGAAATTTTACCCAGTCATTTTGTGCCTCCGCAACGTAACATCTTAAGAACTGCTCCAAAGACTGATTAATCCGTTCAGTCTGCCCATTTGTCTGTGGGTGGTAGCCTGACGAGAAAGACAACTTCATGCCCATTTGGTGGCAAAATGCCCTCCAGAATCTAGAGATGAATTGGACTCCCCGATCAGACACTATGTTTTCCGGAATGCCATGCAACCGGAAAATGTGGATGATGAATAGGTCGGCCAATTCCTGGGCCGAGGGGAGTCCTTTCAAGGGCATGAAATGGGCCATCTTGCTGAAGCGGTCGACTACCACCCAAATGACCGACATGCCTTCAGACCTGGGGAGCTCACCCACAAAATCCATGGACAAGTGGGTCCATGGTTCACTCGGGGCGGGCAAAAGCTGTAAGGTACCGACAGGTGCCAGCCGGGAGGGCTTACTTTTTGCACAAATTGCACATTCCCTAACAAACTCCTTGCAATCAGCTGACAAGGAGGGCCACCAGGCACACCTGGCTACAAGATCCTGCGTTCTCGTTGCTCCGGGATGTCCAGCATTTTTATGCGCATGGAACATCTCTAGGATCTGGAGACGGAAGGGCAGGGGAATGAACATAACCCCTTCCGGGATGTCCTGTTGGAAGGGGCTTAATGTCTCCTTCCAGTCTTCCCAAGTATCGGTTGCAGCCAGCACCAATTTCTGCGGAACAATAGTCTCAGGGATGGAGGGCTGTGCTGTCTCTGGCTCAAAGCACCTGGACAAAGCGTCTGCCTTAACGTTTTTTGCCGCCTGGAGTGTAAGTAATTATGAATCTGAACCTTGTAAAGAATAAAGACCATCGGGCCTGACGGGGACTTAATCTCTTAGCTCCCTCGATGTATTCTAAATTCTTGTGATCCGTGACAACCGTGATAGTGTGCTCTGCTCCTTCTAGCCAGTGACGCCACTCTTCAAAGGCCAGTTTAATGGCCAGGAGCTCTCTGTTGCCTATATCGTAGTTCCTCTCTGCCGGAGAGAACCTACGAGAAAAGTAAGCACAGGGATGTGGTCTTCCCTGTAACCCTGACCGCTGAGACAGCACAGCCCCTACCCCAACCTCCGAGGCGTCAACCTCAACAATGAAAGGATAAGAGGTGTCAACATGTCTCAGGATTGGTGTGGAACAAAACAAATCCTTCAAAGTAGAGAATGCATTCTGAGCTTCAGGAGACCAGTGGGTAGTATCTGCCCCCTTTCTTGTGAGACTGGTAAGGGGTGCAATGATCGTGGAGTACCCTTTTATAAACCTCCTATAGTAATTTGCAAAACCAAGGAATCTCTGGAGGGCTTTCAGCCCCACAGGTTGCGGCCATTCCAGGACAGCTGTGACTTTAGCAGGGTCCAGTGACAGACCTGAGGTAGAAATCACATACCCCAGAAACGTGACGGATGTCACCTCAAAAATACACTTTTCCAACTTGGCGAACAGCATATTTTGTCTCAGCTTGTTCAGCACAAATTTGACATGGTCCTGTGTTCAGAGAGGTTGTCAGAATAGATCAATATATCATCGAGATATACCAGAACAAATCTGCCCAACACCTCTCTGAATACCTCATTAATTAATTCTTGAAAGACGGCTGGCGCATTACACAACCCGAAGGGCACCACTAAGTACTCGTAATGCCCGCCGGGTTTGTTGAAGGCTGTCTTCCATTCATCGCCCTTTCTAATACGGACCAGGTTGTATGCACCCCTCAGATCCAACTTCGAGAAGATCTTAGCTCTCGTGACCTGTGTGAATAAATCATCTATCAAAGGTAACGGATAGCGATTCTTCACGGTGATCTTATTCAGGCCACGGTAATCAATACAGGGTCGCAGGCCTCCGTCTTTCTTTTTAACAAAAAAGAACCCTGCCCCGGCAGGCGACCGGGACGGGCGAATGAAGCCCTTGGCCAAATTCTCACGGATATATTCTTGCATGGCCAATTTTTCGGGCCCAGATAAATTGTACAAATGCCCCCGGGGGGGCATACAACCTGAACGGAGATCGATGGGACAATCGAAAGGACGATGTGGGGGTAACTTATCTGCTGCCTTGGGACAAAATACATCAGCATAATCTAGATACTGCTCAGGAACACCCTCCACCGGTATCCTCTTTTTGGCCCAAAGTCACCTTCCCTAGGGCAGTTTCGTACCCTATGCCCCCCTTCACCACAGTACAAACATAATTGTTCGTTCAGACATTCTCCGTCTTCTCTCCACCTGGGTCAACTTTGACCGACCGATCTGCATCGGCTCATGTGGAGGCAAGACCGGAGAAGACGAGACAGAGGGAGAAGGAGTTACTAGAGGTGCAGCGGGAGGCGCCACGTAAGATGTAAACCTGACACGATGACTGCCCCTAGTCTGTCTCTGATGGCGTAGCCAACGGTCGATTCGAATGGCCGATGAGATGGTCTCATCGACTGTTTTGGGCTCGGGCTGACTTAACATCAAGTCGGAGACCTCATCTGACAACCCAGACAGGAAGCAATCCAACAGGGCATAGGTGTCCCACCTGGCCGTAACTGACCACCTACGAAATTCGGCCGCATAATCTTCGACTGGACCCTTGCCTTGCCGTAGAAGCTTGAGCTTCCGCTCAGAGGTCGCGGGCAGGTCCGGGTCGTCGTAAATTACTGCCATGGCTTTAAAGAATTCCTCTACAGAGGTCAGAGCTGTGTCTCCGGGGGGGCAGGCTATACGCCCAGGTCTGGGAGTCACCGGACAATAAAGTTTTGATAAATGTGACTCTCTGGGCCTCAGTACCAGAGGATCGTGGTCTCAATTCAAAATATGATAACACTCTACTCCTAAAATTGCGAAAGTCAGATCTGTGGCCTGAGAACCTCTCGGGTACGGGCATACGTATGTCAACGCTAGGAGGGGATCGCACCTCATCCACTGATGTCTGGAGGGTTTGTACAAACCCTGACAAAGCTTCAATCAATGCTTTGTGTTCACCCAGCACTCGATTGACATTATCCACCGAAGTGGCAAGTTCACCCAGAGGACCTGAGCGTGCGTCCATTTTGTTTTATGGTCTGGCGTTCTGTAACGAACAGTGTAGCACAGAGAGGATATGATTACCGGTGATCTGCAGTATCACTGGGAATACAGATATATACCAGATTATAGATGATCTGCAGTATCACCGATAATCCGATATACTAGCTAACCTCTGGACACCTGAGTAGAGTGTAGTGTTTGGTGTAACTGTAACACTAAGAGGCCTAGGCCTCAAGGCAGTAAAGAGTACTGCACGGATTCCTTCTGAAGGCCTGAACTCTCCTAGGAGGGAGGAGTCAAGCTAAGATAGGAAGGACTCTCTGATAGTGACACTCAGGGGGAGATGTCACTAACAGGACTGGGAACCGCCTCTAACAGTAAGGTCGGTTCTCGAGGTCGGACAAGCCAGGTCGTAAACACACAGACAGATAAAGTACAGATTCAGAAGGCAGATGTGGAGTCTGATAAACAGGCAGGGTTCGGCAACAGGGTATCAGAAATATCGAGGTACAGAATCAGGAGACAGATGCAGAGTCTTAGGGCGAGCCAGGGTTCGGCAACAGAGTATCAGAAATATCGAGGTACAGAGTCAGAGTTCAGGAGATAGTCAGCCAAGCCAAAAGGTCATAACAGATATCACAATCAAACTAGTACTTTAAGCTATCAACAGAATCTAGCTAAGTGTAGGATTACAGCTCCAGCTGGTCCCGGCACACTTCAGGATCTGACTAGGGTCTGAGTGCTAGCACGTTGTGTTCGCAACGCCAGACAACGGGCAAGTGAACAGCCAGCAATATATATACAAAAGGACTCTCCAGTACCTCCCCTAATTGCTGGACCAATGAGGATCGATGGAATTGTCAGCTGACCCGCTCAGTCAGCTGACCTTCTTCTGGCTGCCATATAGGGCCTGCCTCTCTGCGCGCGTGTCACTCTCAACCCTGGTGAACTATGAGTCCCAGCCACCCCAGCACTGTCCCTGATGCCCGCCGCGGGAGCTGCTGCACTGCACGCGGCGGCTTCTCCGCGTTCACCGCTGCTTATGGGGCAGGCGGCGGTTCCTCCATGCCGCGCCACCATGCAGGACGCGGAAGCTGCCGCCTTGCTCTGAGAGCAAGCGGCTGCTTTTCCATGCTTTCTCACAGTAGGTAAGTATATGCAGTGATGAGGTGGGTTCACTGAAAATAACAGCTAGGTATACGCTGTGATGAGGTGGGTTCACTTAACACAAAAGCTAGGTATATGCAGTGATGAAGTGTGTTCACTCAACAAAACAGCTAGGTATATGCAGTGATTATTATTATTTATTGTATTTATAAAGCACCAACATATTACGCAGCGCTGGATAAAAGGGATACATACATTGCAACAAGGAGTGACAGACAGAGAGGTAGCAAACGGTTATACAACATAGCACAAGGAGTGATGAGGTAGGTTCACTGAACACAACAGCTGGGTAAGTATATGCAGTGATGAGGTGGGTTCACTCAGCACAAAAGGTAAGTAAGTATATGCAGTGATAAGGTGGGTTCACTGAACACAACAGCTAGGTATATGCAGTGATGAGGTGGGTTCACTCAACAAAACAGCTAGGTATATGCAGTGATGAGGTGGGTTCACTGAACACAACAGCTAGGTAAGTATATGCAGTGATGAGGTGGGTTCACTGAACACAACAGCTAGGTATATGCAGTGATGAGGTGGGTTCACTCAACACAAAAGGTAGGTATATGCAGTGATGAGGTGGGTTCACTCAACACAACAGCTTGGTATATACAATAATGGGTATTACAATGTGCAGCTACCTATCACACACACAGGTAGTCACTGAATGTGCTGGACCGGGCAGTCCAGTATCCAGTACACACAGGATGAATTACAAAAGCTGTCTATGCAACACAAGTGTCAGTGGGAAACACAGAAAAAAAAAAGATCACAAGAACAAGATTAGCTCTCAAAAGAGCTGTTGTGGGGTGCTATTATAGCAATAAGAATCAGCCAGGAGCAAGCTAACAAGCCAAGAGCCTAACTAATATTTCCCTAGGAGAAACAGTCTGCAGCAGCTTGCCCTTCTCTCACTATAGCAGGCAAACGAGTGAGTGTAATTGCTGGCGCTCCCTGCCTTATATAAGAAGGGAGTGGCTCCAGGAGTGAGTGTAGCCTGATTGACTACAATGTGCCTGCTGACTGTGATGTAGAGGGTCAAAGTTGACCCTAATGGCGCACTATGGGGGCGAATCAAACTTCCGGGAAAGTTCGCGATCGCATGCAAACGCCAACCACCCAAAGTTCGCTTGGAACCATTTGCCGGCGAACCGTTCGGGCCATTTCGTTCAGGCCATCTTGCAACGGAGGCACAGAACCTACACTATTTTGATATAAATTTTATTAGTAAAGTTGGAAAATATCTCCTTAGAGAAAACTCAGGAGAAAAGTTAATAAGATATGGGTCATAGTGTTATCTCACCTAGCTGGTTAATGTTGCAGGATCTGCAGCTTCTGCATCATGGGGTTTGCCATCTTGTTTTTTCTCTCTCAACAGAGACAGCAATTTCTACGGGCAGAGGTGTCCAAACTTTTTAGGCCAAGTGTCATATCACCATTCTTGAGAGTGTTCGGTGGCCGAACTAGTGAAATTAAACACATTTTTATTTTATTTCCTTTGGGAAGGGGGGAGGGGATAGTGATCTTGATTAACCACTTGAGTACCAGCGGTCTCTGCCCCCTTAAGGACCAGAGACCGCTGGTACAAGATCGACGGAATCCCAACGAATCGCCGTGCATACGCGCCGCAACCGCTGTCACCGGCACTCGCCGGGATCCTAAGGACATAGACTCTGCCGTCTCTATGACAGCAGAGTCATGTGAGCCAGCCAGGAGCCGCTTTTATTGGCTCCTGACCGTGTCTATCAATGTAAGCCAATGGGAGCGGCTTACATTAATAGACACGGCCAGGAGCCAATGAAATTAGCTCCTGACTGGCTCACATGGCTCTGCCGTCATAGAGACAGGCAGAGCCTGTGCGCTGAGGCGAGAAACGTCGGGTTTGAGAGGTGCGATCAGCGGTGAGCGACGGAAACAGCGAATGTGCACTGCGGACGGTGATTGAAATCTACGTCGGGCCAGCCAGGAGCCCACCAAAACATGGCATAGATTTCAATCACCGTGGTACATAAGTAGTTAAACCAAAATAAGCCTGTGACAGTTTGTCGAATAAAACATTTCTCCTGGAAACCCATATACCATGTGCAATTAGCACAGTGGCAGCTGCTAATCAGTGGCTGTTCCTGCTGCTGGCATAGTGATGGCTGCTAATCAGTGGTTGCTACTGCTACAGCGGTGGCTGCTAATCTACAGTCGAACAAAGGTGGAGGCATAGCACTGACACAACTCAGTCAGCATGCGGCACCCCAGCTACAGCCTGCGGGCCACATGGAATTAACAACTGTAGAGAGCTTTGGGGGGCACCAAAAAAGGCGTGGCGGTCCGCATTTGGCCCCCGGGCTGGACTTTGTACATGTCTGGCTTAGGGAGATTGTTGCAGATAGTAAAGTTGTATTCATGTGAAAAAGGATTGTTGACCCCAGGGATAGGGGCTTGATCCCTCCAGTGACGGTGTAGGGCTTTGTGCTTTACAGATATGTCACTACCCTAAATCCTAACAATGTGTTCTGGTGCTCTGGAGGGGGAGGACACCGCAGACAATGAAGCAGCTTCTGGTAGGGGGGATAAAGAAGGGAACAATACAGTTTACAGATGTCTCTCATGCATTGTCATCACTAAACATCCAGCATACACTGATGTACATGTCAGCACAATGCAGAGATGCTGAACAGTCCTTAGACGTTAATAAGCCCTTAGATGTAAACAAGCCTGTTGCTCCTATGGAAAGCATGGTCCCAATCACACCTTTCCCTTTGTGTAATTTGTAGGTTTACACATTGCTTTTTCTCAGTGCACAAACTTTAATTGCATTACTTTTTTTGGACAGGGAAATATTGCTATAGAATGGCATGCATCTGCTCCCAAGTAGTGTTGGGCGAACATCTAGATGTTCGGGTTCGGGCCGAACAGGCCGAACATGGCCGCGATGTTCGGGTGTTCGACCCGAACTCCGAACATAATGGAAGTCAATGGGGACCCGAACTTTTGTGCTTTGTAAAGCCTCCTTATATGCTACATACCCCAAATTTACAGGGTATGTGCACCTTGGGAGTGGGTACAAGAGGAAAAAAAAATTTAGCAAAAAGAGCTTATAGTTTTTGAGAAAATCGATTTTAAAGTTTCAAAGGGAAAACTGTCTTTTAAATGCGGGAAATGTCTGTTTTCTTTGCACAGGTAACATGCTTTTTGTCGGCATGCAGTCATAAATGTAATACATATAAGAGGTTCCAGGAAAAGGGACCGGTAATGCTAACCCAGCAGCAGCACACGTGATGGAACAGGAGGAGGGTGGCGCAGGAGGAGAAGGCCACGCTTTGAGACACAACAACCCAGGCCTTGCATGAGGACAAGAAGCGTGCGGATAGCATGCTTTGTACCACCATGCAGTCATAAATGTAATAAAGATAAGTGGTTCAATAAACAGGGACCACGCGGCAACGCTAACCCAGCAGCAGCACACGTGATGGAACAGGAGGAGGCGCAGGAGGAGAAGGCCACGCTTTGTGAGACACAACAACCCAGGCCTTGCATGAGGACAAAAAGCGTGCGGATAGCATGCTTTGTACCGCCATGTAGTCATAAATGTAATAAAGATAAGAGGTTCAATAAACAGGGACCACGCGGCAACGCTAACCCAGCAGCAGCAGCAGCAGCAGCACACGTGATGGAACAGGAGGAGGCGCAGGAGGAGAAGGCCACGCTTTGTGAGACACAACAACCCAGGCCTTGCATGAGGACAAAAAGCGTGCGGATATAGCAGCAATGCTTTTTGCCGCCATGCAGTCATAAATGTAATACAGATGAGAGGTTCAATAAACAGGGACCGGAAACGCTAAACCATCCCAGATGTTCATCGGTCATGTTACTTGGTTGGGGTCCAGGAGTGTTGCGTAGTCGTTTCCAATCCAGGATTGATTCATTTTAATTTGAGTCAGACGGTCTGCATTTTCTGTGGAGAGGCGGATACGCCGATCTGTGATGATGCCTCCGGCAGCACTGAAACAGCGTTCCGACATAACGCTGGCTGCCGGGCAAGCCAGCACCTCTATTGCGTACATTGCCAGTTCGTGCCAGGTGTCTAGCTTCATGCCCGGTTTCAGGTCCAGCGGTGCCAGCCACAAATCCGTCTGTTCCTTTATTCCCCTCCAAATTTCCTCCCCTGTGTGCTGCTTATCCCCAAGGCAGATCAGCTTCAGCAACGCTTGCTGACGCATGCCAACAGCTGTGCTGCACTGCTTCCACGATCCTACTGCTGCTGGTGCTGGGTTAGCATTTCCGGATGAGGTACAGCTTTGAGATGCGTTGGAGGAGAAGGAGTCAGAGAGGTAGGTGCTGCTGTTGTTATCCAGCTGTTTGCGGCATGGGCAACACCCGCGCCGTAGCAGGTGAGGAATCGCTGCCAGGCTCCACAAGGTTCACCCAGTGCGCGGTAAGGGAGATGTATCGACCCTGGCCGAACGCACTCGTCCAGGTGTCAGTGGTGAGGTGAACCTTGCAGGCAACGGCATTCTTCAAGCTTCGGGTTATTTAGCTGACCACGTGCTCATGCAACTCAGGCACTGCAGAGCGCGCAAAGTGGTAGCGGCTGGGAACCACGTAACGTGGGATGGCCACTGACATCATGCCCTTGAAGCTGTTTGTCTCCACCACTCGATATGGCAGCATTTCGCAGGCCAGAAGCTTGGCTATGCTGGCTGGCTGTTACTGCCACGGCCCGGGGGTCATTTGCTGGCAATTTCCTCTTGTGCTCAAACATCTCAGAAACAGACAACTCAACCGTAGCGCTGCACACCGAAGGGCTGTTGGTTGTTGTGTTTGATGAACACTGGGAGACCTCAAGAGCACTAGTCCGGAAAGTGACAGTGTCAGCATCGTCTGATGTTTGTGAATGTTGTGAACCACGCAATGGCTGGGCTACTGCTGCTGCTGAGGCGGGTCTGGTGGTGAGTCTGGTGAACCCAAGGGAGGCAGTGTTGCTGGTGGTACCCTGTCCTGCCGCGTTTGCCCACAGAGTGGGATGTTTGGATAGAATGTGGCGGCTCATGCTGGTGGTGGAGAGGTTGTTAATACTTTTCCCCCTGCTCAGGCGGGTCTTGCACACCTTGCAAATCGCCATGGTAACATCCTCAGTGCAGTCTTCAAAGAAAGCCCAGACTTTAACTGGCTGAGGACTCGGACCTCGTGCGTGATGTGCTGGTGCTGCTTAACCCACTGCTGGACGCTTGAGAGGTCATCCAAGTAATTATCTGGTCCTGTTCTTTTGGATCTGTGAGGGTTGTTGTCCTGGACAACATGGGCAGTATTGAGTGGGTTTTCTTGGGTGCTCCCCTGTGGCCTGTACGTGAACCGTCAGGGGAAACACCTCTTCCCTTGCCCCTCCCTCTTTCACCGGATTTCTTCCTCATTTCACTTATCCTTAAAGTACACGCTGACTGGCAGCAGTACAGTGGCAGTACAGAAATGCTATACAGTGGTGGGTGAGCGGTGTACCACTATTGTCAGCAGTGACACAGAGCACAATGCTATACAGTGGCGGGTGAGCGGTGTACTACTGTTCCCAGCAGACACAGAGTGGAAGTAAACACAATGCTATATAGTGTGGCTGAGCCGTGTACACAGAGTGGCATTAAACACAATGCTATATAGTCTGCTATATAGTCACCCCGAACAGGGTGATGTTCTGCAGAACCCGAACAGTGGCAAACACTGTTCGCCCAACACTACTGGGAGGGAACGCAGATTTTAGTACCTAAACACACGATACAACATGTTTTCCGGGGTCGGACTCTGAGGCACATACAGATGGTCCCGATCATCATCCTCATCATACAACTCTTCTCCTGAGTCTGACCCACCCACCACCTCTGCCACCCCAACATCCCCAGACACAGACCCCTCATCGTCCTCAACATTAACTTGGGATGCTGGCCTGAGCCAGACCTCCTCCTCCACATCAGGCCCCATCATCTCCTCAATGGCAGCCCTCATTAATCGCTCTGGCGACGGACTGATGGACACAACGTTCTCCTCCGGGGAGGGCTGCTGCTGACCACTGGCTGCTGGGGTGGATGTTATAGCTTGCGTGGGGCGTTGGCTGTTGCTGTTGTTGGGAGTGCTGCTCACAGCGGAGGTCTCTGGGGAACTCATGTTGAGCTCATATAGTGGTTGACGGTGAGTGGAGTATTACTGATCCCAGCAATATACACACTGACTGGCAGAGTACGCAATGCTATATAGTGTGGCTGAGCGAGGTACACAGAGTGGCAGTAAACAGAATGCTATATAGTGTGGCTGAGCGAGCGGTGTACCACTATTCCCAGCAGACACAGAACAGTGAACAGAATGCTATATAGTGTGGCTGAGCGAGCGGTGTACCACTATTCCCAGCAGACACAGAACAGTGAACAGAATGCTATATAGTGTGGATGAGCGAGCGGTGTACCACTATTCCCAGCAGACACAGAACAGTAAACAGAATGCTATATAGTGTGGCTGAGCGAGCGGTGTACCACTATTCCCAGCAGACACAGAACAGTGAACAGAATGCTATATAGTGTGGCTGAGCGAGCGGTGTACCACTATTCCCAGCAGACACAGAACAGTGAACAGAATGCTATATAGTGTGGCTGAGCGAGCGGTGTACTACTGTTCCCAGCAGACACAGAACAGTACACAGAATGCTATATAGTGTGGCTGAACGAGCGGTGTACTACTGTTCCCAGCAGACACAGAACAGTACACAGAATGCTATATAGTGTGGCTGAACGAGCGGTGTACCACTATTCCAAGCAGACACAGAACAGTGAACAGAATGCTATATAGTGTGGCTGAGCGAGCGGTGTACCACTATTCCCAGCAGACACAGAGTGGCAGTAAACAGAATGCTATATAGTGTGGCTGAGCGAGGTACACAGAGTGGCAGTAAACAGAATGCTATATAGTGTGGCTGTGCAAGCGGTGTACTACTATTCCCAGCAGACACAGAGTGGCAGTAAACAGAATGCTATATAGTGTGGCTGAGCGAGGTACACAGAGTGGCAGTAAACAGAATGCTGAGCGAGCGGTGTACTACTATTCCCAGCAGCGACACACAATGACTGGGGGGGACCCTGGCTAGCGTGGCTGGAGCGCGAACTACCCTGCCTGCCTACCCAAAGCTAAACCCACAGACAAATGGCGGAGATATGACGTGGTTCGGGTATTTATTTACCCGAACCACGTGACAGTTCGGCCAATCAGAGCGCGTTCGGGTCCGAACCACGTGACCCGTTCGGCCAATCACAGCGCTACCCGAACGTTCGGGGAACGTTCGGCCATGCGCTCTTAGTTCGGCCATATGGCCGAACGGTTTGGCCGAGCACCGTCAGGTGTTCGGCCGAACTCGAACATCACCCGAACAGGGTGATGTTCTGCAGAACCCGAACAGTGGCGAACACTGTTCGCCCAACACTACTCCCAAGTGCAGTAGGTTCAGCAGACATAGATACAGATCCTATGTCTATACTATATGGATACACTACCTTTTTAACATATCGTGAACCTAGCCTAACTCATGTTTGCATCACAGTAAAATTGATCATGCAGCACATAGTGGGAACTATAGCAAATCAAACTACTGAAACGGTGTCAAAAGTTAGTGTGCTACAACCTTAGAACAACTATAGATATAAGTCCAAGTCTTTTAAAGGTGTCACAAAAAAAAATATAGAAAATGTAATATTTAATGAACAGTATCATAAGACTGGTTTGAGATCTTGGACCATCATAAGATGAATTCAACATCAGCCACTACATATAAAGATTCTGTATGACATTTAATGATTCACATATCACTTCTTCAGAGGCCAAAAGCATAAAGCATAAAATCTTGTTGCTTGTTTTGAGTGACCCCCACCCCCTCATCTGATTTTTCTTCTTTTGATGTTGTTGGATACCTCAGACCTGAGCTCATCACCCTGAAGAGTTGTTGCTGTCTCTGGCCACAAACATACACTCTCACAGTTGTCAAAAAAGTGTGTTCCTTGCGCTCAAACTCTGGACCACCAAACCAGTCAAATCCAAATGTGTCAATTGTCCAAACCAGATGACCACATGATGTGCTGCTCCAAATCAGGGTATATATGCAAGGAAATCTAAGAGAAGAAGGAGCGCTCTAAGTGCGTTAACCAGGTAGGACTTTATTTGCACATAACAAGTGAATACTTACAAGAGGAAGAATTAAAAAGCGCTTATCTGCGGGTAAGCCACCCGCTCTACCCCTCTGCGGCAGGCTGCACGCGCTGTGGCCAGCAGCGGCGTGTCCGGTGTTAACAGGAGGCTCGTCTTGCGAGGCGGTGGGCGGGGCCTATTGTCGTGGTGCGTGTAGCGTCATGACGCGTTTCGGCGCTCTGCGCCTTCATCAGATCTGATGAAGGCGCAGAGCGCCGAAACGCGTCATGACGCTACACGCACCACGACAATAGGCCCCGCCCACCGCCTCGCAAGACGAGCCTCCTGTTAACATCGGACACGCCGCTGCTGGCCACAGCGCGTGCAGCCTGCCGCAGAGGGGTAGAGCGGGTGGCTTACCCGCAGATAAGCGCTTTTTAAATCTTCCTCTTGTAAGTATTCACTTGTTATGCGCAAATAAAGTCCTACCTGGTTAACGCACTTAGAGCGCTCCTTCTTCTCTTATACTCTCACAGTTGTATTGGATTTCTAGTTGTTCTAAAGAAAATGGAACATATTTGGTGCATGTTCTTCTTTTGGGTACCACTGGCAGCCTCTGAATGATCTCTGACCCCCAATGGGTCAGCATCTTCTGCGCATGTGTGGGCATGTGCCCTCTCCATGTGCCTGCTCTATGCATCCTCATCACTGGAAGCGTACTGCATCTGCATATGCAGAAGATTCTGACCCATCGGGGGTTGGCAATCCTTCAGAGGCTGCTGGGGGGCCCAGGAAAAGAGCTGCAGTGAGGGACACAAATTACTTCTAGAGGCTGGGAGAAGCCCTATTTAAGTAAACCCTGATTTAGTGTATTACTTCGGCTATTCTTTAAGCCTTACAATGATTAAAAATGAGGCACTAGACAACAGGGCAATATATTTGCAATCCTAGTTGTAACTGTATTTCGAAATAGTGTAATTTTACTAATTGTTTACTGACATGCTAATACATACATGTCAAACTCCAGCCCATGGGCCAGATCTGGCCCTCAGAGCCATTACATGTGGACCCCAAATGGTTTCCCCACTTTGCATTATGTATGGCCCACTCTAGACCACCAAGGAAGCTATATTGGAGGTGAAGCCCTAGAGCACCAGGGAAGCCATTTTGGGGAGGTAGGTGAACAGCACTAAACACTAGGAAAATGTATAGGGAAGTGTGGGGGCCACTAAACACCAGGAAACTGTATAGGGGAGGGAAGAGGACCACTAGACACTGGGGAACCCTATAGGGGAGGAAGGAGGACCACTAGACACTGGGGAACCCTATAGGGGAGGAAGGAGCACCACTAGACACTGGGCAACTGTATAGGGGTTGGAGAGGAGCCTTTAGACACCAGGGAACTTTATAAGGGAGGAAGGTTGCCAGTAGGCACTGAGGTTGGCCCGCAACTAGGTCCCAGTGTTCAATTTCGTCCCACTTTGTATTTGAGTTTGATACCCCTGTGCTAATACAATCAACAAAAACATAACAAGCAAACTTTATGTTAGGTACACATGATGCAATTTTGCATCAGATTGACAGGTCAAAACAATGATTTCTGTCATGTCTGATCTGCTCCCAATTGATAACAGAATTATTTTCAGATCACTACTGCACAAAATGTATCCTTTTATCAGGAGCAGATAGGATGTGTTGGTAATTATCATTTTGTTTGATGGGAAGTTACATTGTGTGTACCTAGCGTAAGGTGGAGAAGCGGTGTGAAATTCTAGAAGTACATTTTTTAAACAAGGAATAGTTGCAGTGCAGCTAATTGCAGTATAGTTTGGTAAACTTTTAGTATGTTGTACATATCTGTCAGCAATAAAACAGGGCTAAATCAATAAAACATGCATATGACATTATTCACAATTTGAAGACATTTTAAGCATACTTGGGTACAAGTGCACAAACAATGTTTAGTTACTCTGATAATTATATCATTACAGCTTGGCTGTCAGCAAAGGGGGTGTTGTTGGTTTCCTTCCAGTGAAACAAATGTACCTTGGTGTTTCTTCTCACCCCAACATGGATATGAAGTCATTGGTGACAAAACAACAACATCAGCAGGTAAAAAAAAAAGTAACGACTTAAAGATCAGTTAAAAGAAATTTGCAAAGTTATTTTTTCTGTGTAGATTTCCTATTCTATATTATATTAAAAGATGGAAAGTAAGTGCTTTGCAAGGGGTAAGTTATTCATCAAACTAAGGCCCCTTTTACACTTAATCAGTTGCTCTCAGTTATAACTGAAAGGACAACTGATTTTCAAAGTAATGCCCATGTTTTCCTATGACACAGTTCACACTTAAAGAGAAACCGTGACCAAGAATTGAACTGCACCCCAATCAGGTAGCTGATACCCCCTTTTACATGAGAAATCTATTCATTTTCTCAAATTGATCATCAGGGGGCTCTGTATGGCTGATTTTGTGGTGAAACACCTCCAACAAGAAACTCTGAGGACCGTGGTCCTGGCAGTTTCCTGTCTGTGAACCTTTTTGCATTGTGGGAAATAGCTGTTTACAGCCGTTTCCAACTGCCAAAAAAGCAAGCAGCAGCTACATTACATGCCAGCAGTAAAAATGTCACCATGTGATAAATGTCAGAATGTAAATCAGAGATTTAAAAGATTTTACAATGGGCAAACACTGACTAAATCATTTATAAATAATTATTGTAAAAATGAAGCACTTTTTTATTACATTATTTTCACTGGTGTTCCTCTTTTAGGGCCCATTCACACCTAAAATCGCTAACCACTAGCGATTTGCGGTAGCGTTTTCTGTGGGTGATTTTTCCGCAATTTAACGTGGAAAAATCACCGTACAAATTTGCATTTTTGGAGCGATCGCGATTAGCGTTTCTATATATGCTAATGGTGATTGCTCCTAAATCGCCGGAAAAATGCTGCATGCAACACGTTTGCGATTAGCGATAATCGCGAAACACCTGTGATTATCGCTAATCGCTCAAGTGCGAACACTGCCATAGACTAATATAGCACTAGTGTTTTTAAAAACCAGTAGCGCTTCAGCGATTAGCGGGAATCGCACGATTCCTGCTTAGGTGTGAAAGGGCCCTAACGCGTTTTAACTGAAATCTTTTTCACAATGCTCTACTATGGAGAAGAGAAAAAAAAGTGTACCGACTGATTAAGTGTAAACGGGCCTTAGACAAGAGAAAGTGAAGATATCTGCTTATAGGAATAACAAATGTATGAATTAAAGGTGTACATCAACTTTTTTAGCCTCAATGGTCTTGACCTATGAAGAGAAATGTTCAGGATCAGCACCATCTCTCCAAAAAGACTTCTCAAGTAGGATATGCATGGTACTTTCATGGAAAATCACTTTGGTAGCAAAAAGTTGGACTCTTTGGAAAAAAAATCCTTTTGAGAAAATTACAGTTTTTGCAATTAATTTCTCCAACATAAAGTAAATAAAATAAAATAAAACAAAAAAAGGCCACCACTAGTGTCTTTCAGTGTACAGGAGAAACTCTGAATAAACACAACTTCTTTTGTTCAGTTCCCCAGCTGGGCATACAACCAATCAGCACATTCTACACTAAGAAATTTTGAATTAGTAAATGATTGACCAGAGCCAATGTAAAACAAAAAGGTGTTGGTTGGCTGCTTCTGCAACTGGCCAGTCTTAAAGAAAACCTGTACTGAAAATTAAAAGTCAAAATAAGCATACACAAGTCATACTTACCTTCCATGTAGTCTACTCCTCAGTGTCTTTCTCCTCTCCTGCGTCCTGTCTGTTAGCTTCACTGTGATCAAGGGAATTTTCCGTCCTCTATTTTGAAAATGGCCATTACCCATAACAGCTTTCTGGTCAGTACACAGTTAAACTGTAACATCGCCCACTTGAGCCATAGAGAAACATGGACATTACCTGGTACCTCAGTTCTCCTCTCAGCTATAACTGACAGCAACTGATATTTTACTGACAGCAACTGATATATTTCAGATCTGACAAAATGTTGTCAGAACTGGAAGGGATTATTGTCAGAAGAAAATGGTGATCTTCTGAGAGGAACTGATGGCAAGGTAACTATGTAATGTTCATTCGAAGTTACCTTCTGTGTTTATTTTAAATATTTTTACTCAGTACAGGTTCTCTTTAAGCAACCCATACACTTATAGATTTGCAGCAAGATTCCTGTCAGGTCAAATCTGACAGGAATCTATCCATGGGTGTAGCAATCACTCCTGCGACCCCTGCCATTGCCATTGCCATTGCCATTGCCTCTCCCCAACCGCAAGTGTAGCCAATTAGCATTAAACCGTCCTGGTTCGCTCACAAAAACCGTGAGCAGGAGCGTGTGTAATTTTTTTCCTGCTTCCAGATGCTGCTTTACAGCAGAACACTTTCTGCTGCCATTCGCCGGCTCCTGATCATGTGACTCGCATGGGGTTTGTTGACCAAGGGGGCCACATGCTATCATTTTTGCAGGGGGGCCTTTTAAGTCTAGTTACGCCCCTGAATCTATCTGATGTGTGTCACAAATTAGGAACAGTTTTCCAATAGATTTCAGAATTAAATCTATTGAAAATGGATCGAAATGTAGCGTTGCACCATTGGATCCAATGCCACGCTATGGGCCATCGATCTGCTGCCAGCAGCTGATCGACCGAGCTTTTCCGTCCAGAGCAATCAAGTAAATTGATCGAAATTGGCCAGAAATCGATCGATCATGCTTCCTGCTGCATCTATATCTAGCTGATTTGATCAGAACAGTCGATTCGGCCACATATTGATGGCAGAAGTCGACCAGTGTATGGGGACCTAAAGTATGCCTTGATTCTTTATTTTATAACAATGGTGACAATTATGTTTCGTTATCGTTAGTGCAATACAGCCAGGGTAAAGGCACAAAATTAGTATTTTATGTGGCTTTAAGTGGTCTTGAGAACCTTTACCTGTGACTGGGGAAGCCTCGCAGGAATATACTGTATATATTCAGTATGTGTATATATATATATATATATGTATATATACAATACAATAACATTACAATACAATAACATTTGTAAAGCGCTTTTCTCCCATAGGACTCAAAGCGCATAGCTGTGTCTCCGATTAATACAGGGTTTCAGGCTGGGTTGTGTTACAGAGGAGATAGTCAGATGTTCATGAATGCCAGACTGAAAAGGTAGGTTTTCAGTTTAGACTTAAATGTTTCCAGGGATGGGGCTGTCCTGATTGGGTGTGGCAGGGAGTTCCAAAGTGTAGGGGCAGCATGACAAAAGGCTCTGTCTCCAATATATATATATGTATATATATATATATATATATATATATATATATATATATATATATATATATACATATATATATATATATATATATATATATATATATATATATATATATATATATATATAAATAAATATATATATATATAAATATATATATAAATATATATATATATATATATATATATATATATATATATATATATATATATATAGTAGCAAAACTCCACTGCTTTTTTTTTCATCGATATTTGGTGTCCACGCTTCCGGCTGTAGCCAGTGACTGCTATTTTTAACATGGGCAACTTTGTTGGCAGAGGCACCAATAATTCAGTGTGCCCTATTTTCCCCTTTACTATTGTATGACTAATGGATTACATCCCTTTCTTGATCAATTTGCAATATCCATTATACCATAAAAATATAGTGCTTACATTTTTTTGTGCTTGGGGTATAACTGCAAAAATGTGTTTCACTTGTGTGAATACTAATGAAGGTACCTCTGTATGATTTGTCTGCAGGGTTTCATAGCCGTTTGCAAAGACTTCCTAGTCCTAAAGTGTTCAATTCAGAAATAGAGGAGCTACGCCTCGCTGCTCAGATGCAGTCCAAGAATCGGTTCAGATTTAAGGTTTGTCTGCTCAGTTTTTATAAATGTAAATTTATCAGGCTTTGGTCACACTGTATATTTCAATAGTATTGAGTATGTGTACATTGCATTTCATCTGTGTTTGAATAATGTTTATTGGCCTCCCATCCACCATCCAGAACCTATTTATCAGGAACATGAGCACAGAAATTAAAGGGAACCTGAGACGAACTATAAATGTACAAATTGGTGCAGCTTATGAGGAACCAATGAGAAGTCTTATTTAATTCAACAGAAGATGTTTAAAGCTTTTTAAATCAGGTCTCTTGACCTTTTAGCCAATTTACTTAAAGGCTTGCAAGTGCTCCAGGCCAATTTATTTAAGTAAATTTTTTTGTTCATTTCTTATATGTTACATTTTGCTGCTTCTAATTAGTACTGCTGCAATTGGGTATTTATGGCCACTTGTCACTAGAAGGCAGTGTGAGACAATAACAGAGGACTTCAGTTTCTAAATTTTCTGTTAGTAGATAGAGATCAAAGCATTCAAATAATTTTCAGCACAACGAGTTATGCCGACTGAAGTCAGAAGCAATGCACTTATCTCAAGTGAGATAACTGTATTGAAGTTGCTAATTAGTTAAAAATATCCCACCTCACAGGACTCCCTTTTTTTTTTTTTTTTTTTTTTTTTTTGTGCATCCAGAATTTTTAATCTTTTGTCCATAAAAACAGAGAAAGCAGAGTGACATCCCTGGTTGATCAACAGGTCCTCTTAATGAGGGAGTGATATATTATTATGCTCTCACAGAGGTCAGTCAGGTCACATGATGCTTTCAGCATCAGGTGAGCCATTCAAACTAATGGGAAACTGGCAGCCAGGAATGGAACATTGCTGCTGTTTGCAGTGGCGCTGTACACTGCAAAAGACGTTGACATTTCATTAAAAGGCTGATCTTTCTTTTTGTGATGCACTGGTATGTAAGGTGATCCAGTGAGAGCTATAAATTAGCAATGCCAAGTGATCCAGGGAGAGCTATAAAGTAGCTATCTATTGCCACTTTATAGACAGGTCCCATGGTGTCAGATCTGAGAACTGTCACTTCTTATTATTAAGTGTGACAACATTGAACAGTCTGTTTGTTGAGATTTTTCCAGCATAATTTAGAATTTTAAATATGACTACTAGTTTTCTTGCTTTTAAACATTCATTTGGGCATATCCGTTAGAACTTGCTTCATCAACAGTTTGTTTTACTCATCAGATCTTTATCACCGGATAACATTAATTATTTGCCTGCAAACTATATTTTTTCTCTAAAATTAACCTTTATTAAATGTTTGCATGCCCTTATAAACTCAAAATCTGGTTTGTAAGAGTGATGCAGTCCACAAAAAATGAAAACCCACAGACCCATCTTGGCAGAGGCACATAGGCTAAAAGTCATAACTATGATTAAAGTAATATATCTTGTAAATGCTTTGATATTATTAAATGTTAATTCAAGTGTCAATTTACAAAGGTTATTAAGACACACATAATGCAAAAGAGCAATTTAAGTGTTAAAAGTGTTCAGTGTAAGGGGATACAATATTTACTTAAAAGGTAAATAAGTTAATCCATAAATCAACACAAGCAGAACTGCAAATGATCTGTTTGGTATTTTAAATCCCGCCATGAGCCAGAGGTAAAATAGTAAACAACCACTGCTGAAGTTATAGTGGTGGGTTAAGCTACAATACAGCTATTACATATTTGTCCCAACACAATGCTTCTTAATAGTTTGAGGTGAAAGTTTTGAACACTATCAATAAATCTCCCTTTCAGGCACCAGCAAGCCAAAAGAGTATGCAAAATAAACTGTTCCAAAGGTTTATATTTTTCCTCCTTCTCTGCATCAGTTATCCAATTGGCACAAAGTCACAGCTTTGTAGGCAGCAACCATTTGATGTAATGCTGGGCATACACGGCTTTTTTTTGCCGCTCGATTCTCCCGTTCGATAGTTTTTCTGCTCGATTCTGCAGTCAATTCTCTTATCTTCCACTCGTTTTTCTTATCTTTTTCTATTCACTGCAATCACAAATCGAGCGGCAAAATGATTCAGCAGGAGATTGGACATGTCAGAAATTATCTATCGAGCCATCTAAATGGCTCAAAAACAAACTGTGTATTCCCAGCATAAGGGGGGGAGAGAAAGAGAGAGACAGACAATTGGCAGTAATCAGAAGGAGATAAGCTGCTCATGTTATTGTGATACAAATGCTAGTAGAATCAGCAAAAACATTTTTTCATCATAGTGCCCCTTTAAGGCCTATCTTCTATGAGCCAAAAAGGTGTTCAACGTTTAAAGCAGGATTACTTTCAAATTTCATCAATGGTCTAAAACAGGGGTGCCCACACTTTTTCGGCTCGCGAGCTACTTTAAAATTTGCCGAGGCCAGGAGATCTACTGACATTTTAAATGCACCCCCCCCCCCCCCCGAAAGGTAGTTAGGCATAGGTCCCCTCAGTACAGGTTAGCTAGGCATAGGTCCCCTCAGTACAGGTTAGCTAGACATAGGTCCCCTCAGTACAGGTTAGCTAGGCATAGGTCCCCTCAGTACAGGTTAGCTAGGCATAGGTCCCTTCAGTACAGGTTAGCTAGGCATAGGTCCCCTCAGTACAGGTTAGCTAGGCCTAGGTCCCCTCAGTACAGGTTAGCTAGGCATAGGTCCCCTCAGTACAAGTTAGCTAGGCATAGGTCCCCTCAGTACATGTTAGCTAGGCATAGGTCCCTTCAGTACAGGTTAGCTAGGCATAGGTCCCCTCAGTACAGGTTAGCTAGGCATAGGTCCCCTCGGTACAGGTTAGCTAGGCATAGGTCCCCTCAGTACAGGTTAGCCAGGCATAGGTCCCTTCGGTACAGATTAGCTAGGCATAGGTCCCTTCAGTACAGGTTAGCTAGGCATAGGTCCCTTCAGTACAGGTTAGCTAGGCATAGGTCCCTTCAGTACAGGTTAGCTAGGCATAGGTCCCTTCAGTACAGGTTAGCTAGGCATAGGTCCCTTAAGTACAGGTTAGCTAGGCATAGGTCCCTTCAGTACAGGTTAGCTAGGCATAGGTCCATTCAGTACAGGTTAGCTAGGCATAGGTCCCTTCAGTACAGGTTAGCTAGGCATAGGTCCCTTCAGTACAGGTTAGATAGGCATAGGTCCCTTCAGTACAGGTTAGCTAGGCATAGGTCCCTTCAGTACAGGTTAGCTAGGCATAGGTCCCTTCAGTACAGGTTAGCTAGGCATAGGTCCCTTCAGTACAGGTTAGCTAGGCATAGGTCGCTTCAGTACAGGTTAGCTAGGCATAGGTCCCCTCAGCAGTGCTGCTCGGATACCCCTTTTCAAAATCCGGATCCGATTCGGATCCGGATACCCCGCTATCCGATCCGGGTCGGATATCCGAATTCAAAATTTTCCGATCCGAATCCGATTCGGATATCCGACCCTAGTATCCGATCGGATTCGGATATCCGTGTTTAATCCCGGAAGTGGCCTTTAAATTGCTTTAAAAAGGTTTTTTAGGGTATATGAGGCATGTAGCATCATAATTTTGAAAATGGAAACACTGATGATGTGGGGAGTGGACTTAAAATCCCCTGCCCCCCCTAAAAAAATGGCTGTCAATCAACATCAGAGTGGTATCAGGAAGCAGTCGTACTGACGCAGTTGGGGCCTCCCCACAACTCGGACAGCAGACACCTCCAAAAAAAATTACACAGCTATTGTGTTTACATAGTTGACCATGGCACTGTTGTAGGTACCACGGCACAGTAAAAAATTAGGAGAGGTTCCAGGAAGCGGTCGGTCGTACTGCCGCAGTTGGGGCCCCACAACTCGGACAGCACAGACACCTCCAAAAAAATTACACAGCTATTGTGTTTACATAGTTGACCATGGCACTGTTGTAGGTACCACGGCACAGTAAAAAATTAGGAGAGGTTCCAGGAAGCGGGCGGTCGTACTGCCACAGTTGGGGCCCCACAACTCGGACAGCACAGACACCTCCAAAAAAATTACACAGCTATTGTGTTTACATAGTTGACCATGGCACTGTTGTAGGTACCACGGCACAGTAAAAAATTAGGAGAGGTTCCAGGAAGCGGTCGTACTGACGCAGTTGGGGCCTCCCCACAACTCGCACAGCACAGACACCTCCAAAAAAATTACACAGCTATTGTGTTTACATAGTTGACCATGGCAGGTACCACGGCACAGTTCAAAAAATAAGAACCTGGCTTCATGAAGATGGAGTCAGGAGGTTGTGGTGGTAAAGGGTGGTTAAGCAGCAAGCAGGCATAGTGATAACCACTCAGCCACTTCATTTCCCCCTCTTGCCAACAACAGGGGCCAGGAACTCACCAATTGCCCAAGCCTCGTTCATCTTTAAAAAAGTCAGTCTGTCCACAGACTGGCCTGACAGACAAGAGCGCTTCTCAGTGACCACGCCACCGGCCGCACTGAAGCACCTTTCCGACATAACGCTGGAAGGCGGGCAGGACAGCACTTCCAGGGCGTATTGCGCCAGCTCGCCCCAGATATCCAGGTGCTTCACCCAGTACTCCAAGGGGTCCACAGGGGTGTCGGTGTCAAGCCCGCTATAGGACCCCATATAGTCGGCCACCATCCGGGTCAGGTGCTGGTTCTGGCTTTGAGAGCCGGATGCTGCTGCAGGCACCTCCTCTGTAGGCAGCGGTACTGGTGTGGCATAGAGCGCCTTTGTCAGAGACAGCAGGTTTGTTGGGCGCCTGCTGATGCTGGATGCAGGCACCTGCTGCTGTGCTGGCTGGACTGAGACAGCAGGGGGGGTGGGAGTCCGGGGGAAGGCTTCCTCCAAGCGCCGAACCAGAATCCGCTGCAAGTCCCTGATTCGGCGCACAGGGTCTCCTCCTACAGGCAGGAACTGAGCCAGCTTCCCCTTCAGCCGTGGGTCCAGCATCAGGGTGATCCAGATGTCCTCCCGAGCACTCATCTCCTTCACCCTTGGGTCTTTGCGCAGGCACTGCAGCATGTGCACTGCCATGGGGAAGAGGGCTGCCATCTCTGCTGACCTATCATCTTCTGCACCGCTGACAGTGCTGTCGTCCTCCTCTGATTCAGGAGCCTCATCTTGCTCTCTCCACCCTCGCACTACTGCAGCTGCACTCCGCTGTGCCCCCTCCTCTTCAAGGTCAGGGACCTCCAACTCCTCCAAGTCCTCCTCCAACTCCTCCGAATCCTCCTCCTGCTGCACAGAGGTGGACTGTGAAGTGTGCTGCTGCTGCTCCTGCTGCTGGATCAAGGCTTCCTCTCCCACTTCCAGCAGAGCATCGAGGGCCTTGTCCAGCATGCACACAATGGTCAACCACTCACACAGCGACGCATGGTCCCGGCTGACCATGTTGGTGGCCTCCAGGAAGGGTGCCAGCACAAAGCACACCAGCTGCATTTTTCCCCACTCAGCAGGGCGGATGATGTCTGGGAGGTGGGTGGTGCCGGTCCCCAACAAGTTGGCATCCATGGTGGCTCTGGCCAGGTACAGGTTGACAGCCCGCCTCTGTTCAACCAGACGTTCCAACATCGCCAGGGTGGAATTCCAGCGTGTTGGAACGTCTATAATGAGGCGGTGCTGTGGGAGGTTCAGCTCCATCTGCACGGCTGTAAGGGTCGCTGTGGCACCACCCGAGCGGCGAAAATGACCCACCGTTTTCCTTGCCGCTCCCAAAAGAGTGTCCATCCCCTGGTAGGTGTGCAGGAATTTCTGCACCACTAGGTTCAGGACGTGGGCCAGACAGGGGATGTGGGTGAGGTTTCCCCGCTGGATGGCGGCAACCAAGTTTGCACCATTGTCGGCCACCACCTCTCCGACTCTGAGGCCTCTGGGGGTCAGCCAACTCCTCTCTTGCTCTCGGAGCTTGGCCAAGACGTGGTCTGCCGTCAGCTTGTTCTTGCCCACCGTGACCATCTGCAGCAGCGCTTGGCAGTGGTGGGCCTTCACGCTGCTGCTGAGGCGGGGTTGTTTGGCGGCGGATGGAACCGGATCAGAGCTGGAAGCTGCTGCACTTCCCCTGACCCTGCTGCGGGGTGGCACCACCCACCGTGGTGATGATGCTGCTGTCTCCTCTTCACCCCCTTCCACCAAACTGACCCAGTGCGCGGTGAAGGACAAATAGCGGCCTGTCCCGAACCGGCTGCTCCATGAGTCCATTGTCACATGGACGCGCGCACCAAGCGCATGATCCAGCCCACGCTCCACGTTGGCCTTTACAAAGCAGTGCAGTGCTGGGATGGCCTTGCGTGCGAAGTAGTGCCGGCTGGGGATTGGCCAATCCGGCGCTGCGCACTGCAGGAGCGCACGCATCCGGCTCCCCTCCTGCACAAACGAGTACGGGAGGAGCTGGGAGGACATGGCCCGTGTAAGCAAGCCGTTCAGCTGGCGTATGCGACGGCTGCCGGGAGGCTGAGCCCTGACCACAAAAGAGTCACTCAGCAGGGTCTGGTGGTGGGGGCGTTTTAGGCTTGCACGGGAAGCTGAGGAGGGAACAGAGGAGACCACTGAGGAGGACTGGCTGCCTGAACAGGCCTCAGTGTCAGCAGGAGTGGCAAAGCTGGTTATAGTGCTCTGACCTCTGCAAGGGCCAGCGCCAGCTTCCTTCAGCAGCTTGAATTCCTGATGCTCAGGTTTGTGCTTATTGCCCAGATGGTTGATGAAGCTGGAGGTGCCATAACTGGAGGGGTGAGACCCTCTGCTCAGCTTCACATGGCATAATTTGCACGTTACAAATTTGCTATCCAGTGAGGGCAGATGGAAAAACTGCCATATTGGGGATTGGAGTTTTCCCTTACGTGGCTCAGAACGGGATGCTGCTGTGGATTTTCTCCCGGTGGTGGTTGGGGCCTGGGGTTGAGTGGTGCGGCTGGTGGTAGTCGTGCCACTGACAGATGGAGCAGCAGCCTGCGGGTCACGTACTCCATGCCCACTGCTGCTCCTGCCAATCCCTGCAATGCTCAACCTGCGTGCCATACACACTGACTCCTCCTCCTCAGAGTCAGAGCTGACATGCCCCTCCGGTCGCTGGTAGTCCGGGTCCTTCACCTCATCATCAAACTCCCCTTCGTAAAACTGCTGGGATGATGAGCCCGCCTCAAACTCCTCTTCTGCTGACACATCATGGACGGGCTCCCCCCCAACAATTACTGTCAGCATCTCAGACTCTTCTGTAAAGCCAATTTTGCTGAGAATATTTTCTCTAGGGCTAGGGCTGGTGGTGGTGGCCTCACTGTCACTGGCTTGCTCCTCGTCATGCGCCATCTGCTGCATCACAGACGCGGCGTCCTTCTCCTCCAATCTGCGCCGCTGACCCTGCTTGAAAATTGACGCAACACGCTGCTGCGTCTCTGCAGCGTGACTGCCAGTGGGTAGCGGCGGAATGACTGATGCGGCAGAACTGCTGCCAGAGGCCGCAATGTTGCTCACTCTCCTTCTGGCCTTGCCCCTCCCCCGTCTCACACTGCCAGTGCCAGACATAGTACAAGACTCACTGTCACTGATGAGTCGACGTCACAGATGATGTGTGTGGGGTACTTGGTGCACTTTTATTATTGGCGGCGGGCTTGGAAATGATCAGCAGATTGACAGACAGGAGTACAACAACTAAACACACTGACACTGCTCACTCAGCAGCAGCACAGCAGCAATAATCTGTAGTACTAGCACTGTCTGCAACTACACAATATAAAACCACAGTAGCAGTAGTAATAGCAGCCCAGCCAGCAGCAAGGAGCCTGGAGTGTGTGCACACAGACACAGCACACACAAAGACACAGGACCTAGTAGCAGGCACAGGCAGCTGCTGCAGCTGAAAGACTGACTGACAAGACTGACTGACACTAACAAATTACACAGACTAGCTAAGCTAACTACAACACAGTAAAACAGTAAAACCAGAAGGTGTTTTAGTGTTAAAACGCTGGGTTATCACTGGGATAATGTACTTGCTTCAGCCAAACACACTGGACAAACTATCTCAGTGGCAGTCACAAAGCAAGGACGAGATTCTTAACATGCCCCCCTCCTTATATACAGGAGGGACTGGCCAAGGTTCCCCTCTGTGATTGGGTGCTTGGGCTTAGGCTGGGAGCGCTCTGATTGGCTGAATGACGTCATGGACATCATGTCCATGGTTACAGTACCCGGATTCGGATATCCGATCGGTATCCGCGGATATCCGGGTTATGCGACCAACTATCCGCATAGAGCTATCCGGATTTCCGTCCAGCTATCCGGAATCCGGATCCGATCGGATAGGCCTAAAAAGTTCGGATATCCGAGTCTATTCGGATATCCGGTATCCTTATGAGCAGCACTGCCCCTCAGTACAGGTTAGCTAGGCATAGGTCCCTTCAGTACAGGTTAGCTAGGCATAGGTCCCCTCAGTACAGGTTAGCTAGGTATAGGGCGGGCACATGTAATCACTTACCTTTCTTCAACTGTGGAGTCTGCGGGCTTGTCATCTCCCCATACAGGCCATGTGCAGCAGCGATGCGGGCAGCCATGACACCTCGTGCGCGCAGCCATGACACCTCATGCGTGCAGCCATGACACCTCGTGCACGCATCCTACTTCACAGCGGAGATCACATCACCAGGCGGCTGAGGGAGCGCTCCGGCGGGCAGCGTGAGAGGAGGCGGAAGTGTTGTCTCCAGCGCCGCCCCCAGCCATGACACTGCCGCCCTTGGCCTCTCAGCCACGCCTCTCTCCTCTCCTGATTGGACACAGATCAGCGGCCACAAAAGTCAATGGGATGCGGCTACCAATCAGGCAGTCGCGATCTACCGGTAGATCGCGATTGACCTATTGGGCAGCCCTGGTCTAAAACATTAAACATTAAACACAGCATGAAATAAACAACTAAACCATTTGAGTGGATTCATAAGTACTGGAAGGGTTAACACAAAGTTTTCAACTTTTTTAGCTGCTAATTCATAAGGTTGCTATTGTCAGCCAGCATTATCTGCTTATTTTTGAAGTTTACTACATGATGTAAACAATGTAGGAAAGTATCTGCTGTATCTAGCAAATAACTTTCTCTTCTTTGTTTGCTTTCTAATTACCCTATTTTTCATACCATAAGACACACCTGAACACAGGACATACCTGGGTTTAGAGGAGAAAACCATGGGGAAAAAATATACTAAATCTGGTGTGTGCATGGTGCAGGGGCGTCTTGTGGAGCTTTAAGCTGTCACTAAACAAAGCGCGTGTCACTATACCAGGGTCATATTTTCCATAAGGCACTGTAGGCAGGTGCCTTATGTGGGTGAGAGAGGCGGCCCCTCCTCTTTAGATCAGTGACATCAGGAGCTTACAGTCTAATGCCTGCCTCATATCACTGACCTTAGTCATCTGGCCTCTACTGCCTATCGCTTATCTACTCAACTATGTCAGGAAGCTGGGAATAAATTATGACAGTTACTATTGCTGTAGCTGAAATAAGCTTGCAGGTACATAGCGTTCCAAATCTTTTAGTAAGACTTCATTCACAAGGACAGAACTTCTGCTACCAGGAGCAGCATCACAGATGTCTGGGACAACTATGCACAAAACCACACCTTGGCTGGCAGCATCCATACTCTCATTCCAGAATCCCATTGGGTCCTGGTCAGCATATGTCATACCCCCAACCATCAGAGTCTCAGCCTTGTGTTGTTCCTTCAGGTTTGCTTGACTGCCTAAAGACAGAGTGGAGGGTGATTAAGAATAGAAGCCAGATCTCTGTATCAAGACAATTTAAAAGCTCTGGGTTAACAAATAACTATACTTATGAGCAAAATAAAATCTTACCATTACCAATTGTTTCCACGTTAATTTCTAATTGTATTTATTTATTTTTTCTTTTGGTAGATCACAGATCCCAATAAGAGCAGATTTGAGGTTCCTCATGAACATGTCAAGGAATTTACTGGATCTGCAGAACCAAATCCAAATTACAGTGTTGAAATGTCTAATAAACCTTTTGGGATCAAGGTTTACAGAAAGACTCCCGCCAGACTTTTGTAAGTAAGACTTTTCTATCTTGTGTATTAATTAATTGCATTTCCAAAAATATTTGAGAGTGTTCAGGCACTGTTTTTAAATACTGCTAGAGCACAATAAATGCCACAAATTAGCTTTGCAAGGCCTTAACATACGGGAAGGGAAAATGAGTGGAGCAGGCTGAACTGCAATGTACTGTATATTACTTATAATATTTTTTCATGAGGTAGTAGGGAAGTGTTCAGGTAGCTAATAGAAGATTTTTTTTTTCATCAGGCAAACAATTGAGTTCACATATATATTTTATTACAATATTAACCACTTTACCCCCCACGGTACGGATTTCTCCATCCCCTTTTCCACCCTTAGAAAACCAAGGGACGGAGAAATCCGTACCTCTCGTGCCACCATCGCTGTCTGCGCTCCCGCTACTCATGTGCACGCTCCTGTCGCTCGTGCACGCCGCCGCCCGCTCACCCGGAGATCAATGAATGGGAAAATCCATTCCTGTTCGTTGATCTAAGCCCCCGCAATGATCTGCTGCTTCTATGAGAAACAGCGCGATCATTGTGATTTTCCCAGCCTCATAGTGCTGGACGCTTACAGGTCGCATGAACACAAACTCACTGTGGCCACCTTGTGGCCAAATAGTAAAACTACACCCTAAAGCATTTTACATATACAAATACATTAGTTTTACACAATAAACTAACTTATTACCTCCCACACTCCCCAATTTATTTATTTTTGTAATTAAAAAAAAAAAATACAATAAAAAAAAAACAGAAATAGTTACCTTAGGGACTGAACTTTTTAAATATTTATGTCAAGAGGGTATAACACTGTTACTTTATAAACTACGGGCTTGTAATTAGGGATGGATGCAAAACTGAAAAAAAAATGCACCTTTATTTCCAAATAAAATATTGGCGCCAAACATTGTGATAGGGACATAATTTAAATGGTTTTATAACCGGGACAAATGGGCAAATACATTTCAGGGGTTTTAAATACAGTAGCATGCATTATTTAAGAACTATAATGGCCGGAAACTGTAAAATAATAATTGTTCCCTCATTTTTTCCTATTTTCCCATTAAAACACATTTAGAATAAAATAATTCTTGGCATAATGTCCCACCTAAAGAAAGCCTAATTGGTGGCAAAAAAAACAAGATATAGTTCATTTCATTGCGATAAGTAATAATAAAGTTATAGACGAATGAATGGAAGGAGCACTGAAAGGTGAAAATTGCTCTGGTATTCAAGGGGTAAAACCCCCAGTGGTGAGGGGGTTAAACTGTTCGGTTGAAGTTTTTTGGTTTTTTTTTTTAATAATAAGGTGGGTGATGTGCATACACATACAATCAGTTTACTAGTTTATTATTGCATATTACAACGTTATTACACTTTCAACTTTATTAGTACACATTCCACCTTCGAAAATGTTTAGTGGTTGTGCTCTTTAATTTCACTATCCAAGTCATTCCACACAATTGTGTTTTTTTTTACTTAGAAAACCTGCTGAATATATTTAGTATTTAGTATTTATATAGCGCCAACATCGTCCACATTGCTGTACAGAGAATATTGTCTTGTAACTTAACTGTCCCTCAGAAAGGTCTTACAATATAATCTCTACCATAGTCATAGTCATATGTCTATTTATGTATCATGTAGTGTATGTATTGTAATCTAGGGCCAATTTAAGAGAAAGCCAAGTAACTTATCTGTATGTTTTTGGGAATGTGGGAGGAAACTGAAGTGCACAGTGGAAACTCACACAGACATGGGGACAACCTACAAACTCAATGCAAAGCATCCTTTATATCAGGGGTCCCCAACCTTTTTCGGTCTAAGGACAGATTTCCAGTGTGAATTTTACCTGGGTGTAGAGTAGGGGAGGTATGTTAGTGTAAGAGTAAGCTTATGGAAGGTGATAGCAGGATATAGTTTTATTTGAAACCAATATTCTAGTATCCATTATCTATATTAGTAGTGGCATTCTGTGAAACTCCTCTGATTTTGCTGCTAATCATGTGTACCTAAAGGCAGCATTCTGTAGAACCAAACTTTACTTGACCTCATGATAGGTATATATATATCACAGGGAGTCCTACTGGGAGGTGAGGTCCATCACTCCTCACTAGACCAGTCCACAGCAATAACCAATGAAGTTTTATTGCATAATAGGCAGTATTACAGGATACAAACTGGACAATGCTTTGGGCCTGCTGCCCTTTCTCAAGTGCTCTGAGAAAGGGCAACAGGCCCGAAACGTTGGGCTGTTTGTATCCTGTAATACTGCCTATTATGCCATAAAGGCAGCATTATCAGAGGACAGAAAGGAATGGAAGAGCTGCAATTGTACATTAACATTTATTGAACTAATCAAGAAAAACACATATGCACTTACAATTTGTAGAGTTAACTATCACATAAAGACAGTGGCGGCGCCAGGGGGGTGCTTTGGGGTGCTGAAGCACCCCCTAAAATTCTCCAAGCACCCTATTAGCACCCCCCAGCATGAATTGACTTTCTAATAGACGCCGTGTCAGTTCACCGGTAGCAGCAGCCAGCAGCTCCTGCAGCGGCAGAGTAGGGCTACTGTTATGGTGTGGTGTTTTGGTGTACACACTCAGAGTTTTCTCATTATTGGTGATCTGCACCAGTAATCACCAGTAATACAGATATATTTGAATATATGGTGATCTGCGGAATCACCAATAATACAAATATTTATACGTACTCTGGAAAACACAAGGTACAGATGATATAACTTGTGGAAAACCCATCACACTGACGTTAACTCAGAGGGATGGTGACCTCTGGAAGAAAGGGCAGTGTGTGCAATTCTGCGACTAGGATAAGAACGCAGAATCACGTTCCTCAACAGCAAAGATATGCTGAGGAGTTACTGAGTTCCCCGCAAGGAGAACTCTGCAAAGTTAACCCTTTAGTGGACGAACCACTCAAGGGGGCAAAGTCAAACGGAAAATGGTTCGGTATCAGAACTGGCAAGGAAGTACCGAATCAACAGACAGAAATCAAGATCAGAGGTCAAGCCAAGGTCAGTAACGGAAAATCAGATGGGCAGAGGTACAGAATCGAGAAACACAAGAGTAGTCAGAAGCCAAGCCAAAAGTCGGTAACGGTACGGGCTGGCGAAGTACAAAATCAGGAGACAAGAGAATAAACAGGTAACAGGCAAAAGGTCATACACAATACACAATGCAATTAGTACTTTAGACTATCAACAGAATCTGGCTCAGTGCGGATCCCCAGCTCCAGCTGGTTCTAGCACACTTTGGGATCTGACTAGGGTCTGAGTGCTAACACACAAGTATTCGCTGACTGCAGACAACTTGCAACTGACAGAATGCCTGCTTTTATACTGTGCTGGACTCAAACAGCCCGCCCAGCCATTCAACCAATCACAACATGGCTCAAGGACCTTGCAGCACAGCTCAAGGGCCTTGCTGAGGTCAGCTGACCAGCTGGTCAGCTGACTTTCCTTCTAAGAGTATAAAAGGCTCTACTGCACACGCGCGCGGCCCAGACTGTCATGAGAGGTGCCTCGGCGAGCAGCATGCCATGAGGCCTGTGAAGGTGTTCCAGGAGTGCAGCCTCGGCGTGGAGTGCACCAAGAGGTCTGCGACTGAGCGGTGGATCGTGCTGCCACTGAGGACGTGGACATTTCTCCGCGTTCCGCATGCGACCATGCAGGCGGTCACGCTGCTGATGCGGACGCGGACAATCCGCCGCGTTCAGCCTGCTGTTGCCTCATTACTGCTACGGTAAAATGTCGTCAGAAGCCCTGCACTGGAGACTTCTAGTCTGCAGTGCAGGGCTTCGGGAGCCATTTTCCCATAACCCTGCTCAGCGCGGGAGTTTCAGTTGCTGGCTGCAGAGGATCGCGGGAGCTACGCGCCGAACGGAGGCCGGGACAGGAGGTCTGCTGCAGGTGAGTAAATGTTTTTTTTTTTATTACAGCTAGCCAGGTGTATGTTCTGGTCAATGAGGTCTGCGACTGAGCGGTGGATCGTGCTGCCGCTGCGGACGTGGATGTTTCTCCGCGTTCCGCATGCGACCATGCGGGCGGTCTCGCTGCTGATGCGGACGCGGACAATCCTCCGCGTTCAGCCTGCTGTTGCCTCATTACAGTACCCCCCCTTTCAGGCATGACCTCCGGGCATGCCTCACCAGGTTTCCCAGGATACAACTCATGAAATATCCTCCTTTTCTCCTCAGCATGAAGATCTCGAAGGGGAACCCATGACCTCTCCTCTGGCCCATACCCCTTCCAGTGCACCAGATACTGGAGCTTGTTGCGTGAAAAACGGGAATCTAAAATGTCCTGGCCTTCAAATTCCAATTCCCCATCCACTACCACAGGAGCAGGGGGAGTAGAATCTACCCTTACCGCAGGCTTCAATAACGAAACATGATAGGCCCTGCCACTTCTCATATTAGTTGGTAATTTTACCTTGTAAGTGACCTCATTGATCTTACTCTCTATAGGGAAAGGCCCAATAAATCGAGGACCTAACTTTGCTGATGGTTGCCTGAGAGGAATGTGTCTAGAAGAGAACTAAACATAATCTCCTGGAATGAAGTTCCACTCAGTGGAACGTTTTCTATCAGAAAAAATTTTTTGAACAGAAAAAGCTTTGTCCAAATTATCTCTGACCTTTCCCCAGATCTCTCTGAAAGTCCCCTGCCATTCCTAGAGAGCTGGAAGAGGTGACTCCTTGACTGGAAGTGACGTGAACTTGGGACACTTCCCATTGACAATCTGAAAGGGAGAATAACCAGAGGATGCATTTTTCAGGTTATTGTGGGCAAATTCAGCAAATGGAAGGAATCTTGTCCAGAGATGTTATGCATCTGCTACGTAACATCTATGGACTGATTGATCCTCTCCGTCTGCCAGAGCCGGGACAAGGTCCTCCAGCACCCAAGGCTGAGACACCAAAGTGCGCCCCTCCATCCCTCCCACCCCAGCCGTCACACACTGATTGCTATTAGACTAAGAGGCGCCACAGGGCCCACAACCTCCCCAACACTTTAATATCTAATTATCTGGCTTGCAATCACTGCCATGTATCCCCTTTTCTTATTTATTTCTGCTTCAAACACAGTTAGGAATGACAGCTGAATGAATTCTGCGCCCCCTCCTACCCTGCGCCCTGAGGCTGGAGCCTCTCCAGCCTATGCCTCGGCCCGGCCCTGCCGTCTGCCCATTAGTCTGGGGATGGTAACCTGAAGAAAATGATAAAGAAATCCCCAGATCCTTACAAAAGGCCCTCTAGAACTTTGACACAAATTGTACCCCCCTGTCAGATACAATATCCACCGGGATTCCATGTAACTTAAAGATGTTATTAATAAACAAATCTGCCAATTTTCGGGCAGATGGAAACCCAGACAGAGCAACGAAATGTGCCATTTTACTAAATCTGTCCGTAACAACCCAGATGACAGTGTTACCCTCAGATTCAGGCAGCTCACCCACAAAATCCATGGAAATGTGGGACCACAGAACCTGTGGAGCAGGCAGGGGCTGAAGAGAGCCTGCTGGAGCTTTTCTGGAGGTTTTACTCCTGGCACAGACAGAGCAGGACTTAACAAATTCCTCACAATCAGACCTGTAAGAAGGCCACCAGACTGCCCTACTCAAGAGTTCCTGGGTTCTGGCAATACCTGGATGTCCCACATTCTTATGTTCATGAAACATCTGGAGCACCCGTTCCCGAAAACGAATAGGGACGTACAGAAGTCCCTTAGGTTTTCCATTGGGAACATTGGACTGACATGCAATAAGCGATTTTGACAAGTCTTCAGAGATCTCAGTGGCTGCCAGAAAATACCTCTCAGGTAGATTACTGACAGGAGCAGCTGGTGGGGCTGGTCAGATTCAAAACACCTGGATAAGGCATCACCCTTAACACTCTTATCCCAGGGTTTATAAGTTATGATAAAATCAAACCGGGAAAAAAAAAGCGGCAATCTCGCCTGCCTGGGTGCTAACCTCTTGGCCCTCTCAATGTATTTGAGGTTCTTATGGTCGGTATAAACAGTAAAAGGAAATTCTGCCCCCTCCAACCAATGACGCCACTCCTCTAGAGCTAACTTAACAGCCAACAGCTAACTTAACAGCCAACAATTCCCGGTTCCCCACATCATAATTCCTCTCTGCCGGTGCAAATTTTCTCGAAAAAAATGCACAAGGATGAACCTTATTATCGGGTCCAAAAGCTTGCGAGAGGACTGCCCCAACCCCAACCTCCGATGCATCTACCTCTACGATGAAGGGGCGGATGACGTCAACATGACGCAATATGGGGGCGGAACAAAAAGATCTTTTTAGTGATTGAAAGGCCTCAATGGCTTCTGGTGACCAGTTAGACGCATCAGCGCCTTTCTTGGTCAACTGGGTCATGGGGGCAACAACTGAAGAGTACCCCTTAATAAACCGCCTATAATAATTAGCAAAGCCTAAAAATCTCTGCAGGGCTTTGAGGCCTGAAGGCTGCAGCCAATCCAAAACGGCTGAGACTTTGCTTGGATCCATTGCCAGTCCAGAGGTGGATATAATATATCCTAAAAATGCCACCTCTTTCACCTCGAAGAGGCATTTCTCCAGCTTAGCATATAACTGGTTCTCCCTGAGCTTTTGTAACACAAATCTTACATGCTGCCTGTGTTCCTGTAAGTTTTTTGAAAAAATTAAAATATCATCAAGATAGACCACTGTGAACCTGCCAGACACATCTCTGAAGATATTGTTTACAAAAAGACAGCTGGGGCAGTGCACAATCCAAAGGGCATACCTAAATGCTCATAGTGACCGTCAGGAGTGTTAAATGCGGTCTTTCACTCGTCGCCCTCTCTAATCCGAATACGATTGTATGCCCCCCTCAAGTCTAACTTTGAAAAAACACAGGCCTCAGTAATCTGAGTAAACAGGTTATCAATGAGTGGAAGAGGGTCTCGATTTTTGATGGTGATTTTGTTTAGCTGCCTGTAGTCTATGCAGGGGCGAAGACCACCATCCTTTTTAACAAAAAAGAAACCTGCACCCGCAGGATACCTGGAGGCATGGATAAATACCTTCTCCAAGTTCTCCTTGATGTAATCTTTCATTGCCACCTTTTCAGGGCTGGAGAGGTTATACAAACGATCCCTAGGAGGCAGTGTACCCGGTCTCAATTCAATGGGGCAGTTACAGGGTCTATGTGGAGGCAACCTGTCAGCAGATCGAGGACAAAATACATTTTAAAAAATCAGTGTACTGAGGTGGGACCCCCTGGACCTGTACCTCTGAAGCACACACAGAAATAGATTTAAGACAATTTTCCTGACAATAGGAGGACCAGGCAGATAATTGGCCCTCTTTCCGGTCTATTTGAGGGGAATGCTTCTTCAACCATGGTAGCCCCAATATGACAGACGAGGTGGCCATCTTTAAAACATAGAACTGGATGACCTCAGTGTGCAATACTCCAACCTGAAGTGTGAGCGGCGGAGTTTGACAAAGAGGTGTCTTGTTCTGTAAAGGAGAGTCATCGATTGCTGTAACATAGATGTGTCTTTGTATGGGAAGAATGGGAATGTTAAAGTTCAAAGCAAGGTCTCTGTCAATGAAGTTGGCAGCTGACCTAGAGTCAACAAATGCAGAGGTTAGGAAGTCACTGTTCTCCCAATAAAGAGAACAGGGCAGCAAGATTTTATTCTGACATGGAGGTAGAACAGGCTCGCTTAGGGTGGTACCTCCAACCATCCCTAAGGTGTTCCAGGAGTGCAGCCTCGGCGTGGAGTGCACCAAGAGGTCTGCGACTGAGCGGTGGATCGTGCTGCCGCTGCGGACGTGGACATTTCTCCGCGTTCCGCATGCGACCATGCGGGCGGCCGCGCTGCTGATGCGGATGCGGACAATCCTTCGCGTTCAGCCTGCTGTTGCCTCATTACTGCTACGGTAAAATGTCGTCAGAACATCAGAAGCCCTGCACTGGAGACTTCGAGTCTGCAGTGCAGGGCTTCGGGAGCCATTTTCCCATAACCCTGCTCAGCGCAGGAGTTTCAGTTGCTGGCTGCAGAGGATTGTGGGAGCTGCGCGCCAGGCGGAGGCCGGGACAGGAGGTCTGCTGCAGGTGAGTAAATGTTTTTTTTTTTTTTATTACAGCCAGCCAGGTGTATGTTCTGGTCTAGTCTGCTACATGATAGAAGTGTTTTCTGGCCAGGTCTGCCTGCCACATGATTGTACGTATTTCTAGTCAAATCTGCTACATAATTGCACATTGTAACGATTGGTGTCAGCACACAGAGAGAATCTGATTATTGGTGATCTGCAGTATCACCAACAATACAGATATGTACCCGATTATTGATGATCTGCAGAATCACCAATAATACAAGTATGACTAACCTCTGGACACCTGATAAAGTGTAAGTGTTTTGGTGCAACAGTAGACTGTCTCCCGTGGGGCGGGAGACGCAGATAACAATGAGCATGGACCACCTGAGGGACAGATGGCCCTCGGCTGGGTGTGAACTATCTCCTAGGAAAGGGGATAGAGTTAACCTGCGAGCCAGTGATTCCCTGCAATACTGGGAATCAGACTATACTGCAGCCAAAGGACTCCGAAGGGAGAGAGCCCCTGACTGGACTGCCGAGAGGCCTCTCTGAGGAACAGGAGGTCTCTGCGGCTACCTGACACTTGGCTGGGTAGTGTCACAGGTAGTACAGACAGACTGAACACTCAAGGCATGAGTGACAGCCAGAAGGGTCGGTCAGGCCAGGTCGGCAACACACGAGCAGATAAGGTACAGAGACAGAAGGCTGATTCGGTAACCAGGTACAGGCAGGGTTTGGCAACAGGTAGGCAGATATGCATAGGTACCGAATCAGAAAGCAGGAGAGAAGTCTAGAGAGCAATTGGTCATAACAGATAAAGCAGAGGCCTAGTCTAGAGTGTGAGGTCCATGGTCTCAACACCCAGGAACTGGTCTAAAGTATAACACAGCTCTGACACAGTATTCCTAAGCTTGGGTGTGAGGTCCTTGGTCACAACACCCTGGAACTGGTCTAAAGTATAACACAGCAATGACACAGTATTCCTAAGCTTGGGTGTGAGGTCCTTGGTCACAACACCCTGGAACTGGTCTAAAGTATAACACAGTAATGACACAGTATTTCTAAGCTTGGGTGTAAGGTCCTTGGTCACAACACCCTGGAACTGGTCTAAAGTATAACACAGTAATGACACAGTATTCCTAAGCTTGAGTGTGAGGTCCTTGGTCACAACACCCTGGAACTGGTCTAAAGTATAACACAGTAATGACACAAGCGTAATCTGGCTAAGTGTGAATTCCCAGGTCTACCTGGTTCTAACACACTGTGGGATCTGACTATGGTCTGAGTGCTCACATGTATGTATTCGCAACGGCAGACAACCTGAGACTGACCAGCGAGATCTATATATAGTGTAGCGCTCCTCAGCGCCACCCAGCGCTACTCAGCCAATGACAGTCTGCGCTGGGATCAGCTGACCAATCTGATCAGCTGATCCCTCTCCTCCTGGCATAAAGGTCCTGCCTCCCAGCGCGCGCGCGCGTAGCTCTCCATCTGTGTGCACTAGAAGGCTCAGACAAACCAGACGCATGCTGCTGTGCGGAAACCGCTGGTCTGAATGCGGAGACAGCCGCCGCGTGGTCTGGCGGCATCTCTGCAATCCTTTACACACATATTTCTAGTCAAATCTGTCGACATGATTGAACATATTTTCTGGGCAAATCTGCTCACATTACATGTATTTTCTTGAGAAAACCTGCACAATTATGTGAATTTTCTGGGGAAAGGGTCAACAAAACTTGGGCCCACTGTCTTTGCGTTGCACTTTTAAAGGGAACCCGAGGTGAGAATAATATTGAGGCAGCCATATTTATCTCCTTTTAAGCAATACCAGTTGCCTGGCTGCCGTGCTGATTCTCTGCCTCTAATTCTTTCAACCATAGACCCTGAACAAGCATGCAGCAGATCGGGGTTTTCTGACAATATTTTCAAAACTGACAAGATTAGCTGCATGCTTGTTTCTGGTGTAATTCAGTTCACTTCTGCAGCCAAATAGATCAACAGGGCTGCCAGGCAACTAGTATTGTTTAAAAGGAAATAAATATGGCTCCATATCACTCTCACCTCGGGTTCACTTTAAAGAGGAGCTGTTAGGTATAAGGTCTCAGAGAAAATAAACACATATATCAGTAGCTAAAGATTGGCTGTACTTACATTACATATGCATTTCACTGTCCACGTTTGTACTTCACAGAATTTGTATATAGTATATGCAGAGATAGATGCTCCTGACAGCTCATGGCAGGCTCCATGTTTTTCTGTCAAATGTGTCGTCATGTCCTGCCTGATTCCTGATCACAGATAAGCTCGTTCTTGAACAACACGGTGTGCAGTGAATATTAATGAGCCATGTGGCTAGGAACAATAGCTGACTCCTGCAGAGTACTCTGCCCCGAGATTTATCAGTGCTACACAGCTAGACGGATTACAAGCTTCTGTAACGTCTCATTAGCAGCCGAGGGGAGGGCCCCAGAATGCTTTGCAGTTTAGCTGCGGCTTGCGTCTTTATGGGTCTATAACAGACTTGCTGATAAGCACACATCAAAGGTAACTGAAATGTTTATCTTCACTAATGGCTTTTGAGCTTCCTTCTAAACTGTTTAACACAGGAGAATAGAGGTTTAAATTAGCTTCTGCAGCCTGACAGTTACTCTTTAAATTAGTTAGCTCCGCCCTCATCCGGTCATGGTCACTCCCAGGTTGTAGCCACGCCCATTGGTTTTGCCTGTAGCCACACCCATTTTTGCCGCGCCACGCTTTGCGCGCCGTGGGTCATCAGCTACCCCAGCACCTGCATAGCATCCCCCCAAAAAAAATTCTGGAGCCGCCACTGCATCAAGACTCTTAGACACACTCTCTCTCAGAGAAAAAGGAGCCAACATGCGATTTTTAAATCTATAAAATGTAAGTACTGTTATTTTGTATTACTTCAATAAAAGTTAATGCAACATTGGTACACTCCTGTTCCTTTCTGTCCTAAAGCCCTGACAATCCACAGTTTAAAAAGCAGCACCTGAGCATTGAATTTAGTTCAAATGTGATTGCAGACTTAATCTTACATTGCTGCGATCCGCAGGCCTGGCCTCTCATCTCACTATTTACTTAATGCAGATCATTGTGCAAAGCATCACTTGGTTGCACTGTTCTCCTTTCACAGCTGTCCACTGTTATGCATGTACCTTGTACGTCTCCCAATTGAGCGTAGGTACGGAAGCTAAAGCAGTACAGCAGATGGCTGTGTAAGGAGGACAACGCCACCGGGGGGTGGTGCTCTGCTGCATGCTAATCTGGATTAATGAAATAGACCAGCTGAAAACAGCCCACAGACCGGTAGTGGGCCGCAGATAGTTTTTTTGCAAGATACACAATTTTTCAAAAACAAAAAACTTCTTGAAAATGGTGTCTTTGTATGCCCATAGACTTTACTGCATTTGTCAAAGGGAGTTTTCTTATGCCCACATATTTGGTGAACTTTGCTATCTGTGCAAAATTGTGTTTTCTCGTGCTCATTCTATTTTCAGAAATATTCTTACCTGCATGAAAATGTGATATTTCCAAGAAAATTTGTATGGGTAACTATTGTTACCTTATTTTTTACAATAGTTCAATTGATCCAGAATACTAAGATTCTGTTCTGATGAATATTGGATATCCCAGCCAGGAAAAGTAATTTGATTTTGCAAAACTAATCTTGAATTATTAAAAATAGACTGCTGTAAGGTGGAACAAGTTGCAACCCTTGCATTCACATTCTTCATATTGTCTGATGTTCTTGAGCACCATGTTATCAAATGGCCCATGTTATCAATTGGTAGTTAAACTTAATGTCATTATTATCAGGCTGACAATGGAAAGGATGCATATCATCTTCTTGTTATCATCTACATTGACCATGGGGAGTCTGTAGTGCATAGTGTGAAACCTGCTTTGCTTTTCCAGAAAAGGAAGGTGAACATGTTCTGTGTCAGCATGGGGGAGTTTACTCTGTAATATTTACATCTATCCAGATGATTGATGTGCAATTCAGATGTGAATGCAGAAACTACAAAACTGTAACATGCAGTCAGTGTAACGGGTTTACTCATTACCTATCTAGTCTACCGAGACATTGTTTACAAGTAGCTTTGGTATGCAAATGACATATACTATACATATTCTCAGCAAGATTTTATAAAAAGTGGTAATTAAAAGTAGGAATTTATTTTACTTGTTTTGCTAAAATCAGACAAATGATGAATTGTACTATGTAATGCAGAACTTTCTTGCTAATAATTAAATTTTTCTGCCAGAATTGTATGGCCTGGTCAATTTAAAGTACACCTGCACTTCTTTGAAATGAAATGAAAGGGAATAAGATTCCATTATCATTAATGAAAAACTAATATGGCCATTTTCATTTAAAGGACCACTATCATGGAAAATTGTAAAATGTAAAATTCATGAAAACACATAAATAAACAGAAAATTTCTCCCAGAATATGTGCTACAAATTACTTTTCTCCTATGTTGCAGTCACGTACAGTAGGTAGTAGATATCTGACAGAACTGCCAGGTTTTGAACTAGCCCATCTCCCCATGGGGGATTCTCAGGGTTTTCTTTATTTTCAAAAGCACCTAGTGAATAGCAGTTTCTCAGTCCCACTTGCAGAATAGTGTGCAAACAGGTATGTGTGTGTGTGTGTGTGTGTGTGTGTGGGGGGGGGGGGGGGGGTAGGGGTAGCCTGCATCTTTATGTAGATACTTTCCAGGGAGTAGAGATGGCCCGAACGGTTCGCTGGAAAACTTATTTGCTCGAACAACGGTTTGCGTTCGCGGTGAACTTGCGAGCTTTATGCCAGTTTGACCCGCCTCCTATACTACATCATTGGGCTAAAATTTGACCCTCTACATCACAGTCAGCAGACACATGGCAGCCAATCAGGCTGCAATCCCTCCTGGAACCCCCCCCCCTCCCTTATATAAGGCAGCAGCGTCGGCCATGTTCTCACTCTGTGTGCTGCTGTATTAGTGAGAGAAGGGAGAGACATTGGAGAGATAGGGAAAGCGATAGTTAGGAGGTCTGTTAGCTTGCTCCTTGATGATATTTGTTGATGAAAAGCACCACCAAAACAGCTCTTTTGAGAGCTAATGTCCTTGTGATGTGTTTTTTTTTGTGTGGCCCACTGACACTGCATATACAGCCCTGTCTGTCGCAGCTGGCCCTTGCTAATTGCTATACTGTGCCAGGCCCAGCACATTCAGTGCCTAGTGTGACTGCTGCACATTGTATTAAAATACCAGTCACTGTATACCATTCACTGCACCTGTGACCACATGCTGTTTTATATAGCAGTCACTGCATATCTTTCACTGCATCTGTGTGACCGCACGCTGTTTTATATACCAGTCTGTGCATACCTTTCACTGCATCTGTGTGACTGCACATTGTTATACCAGCAGTCACTGCAAGCTTTACACTGCATCTGTGTGACTGCATGCTGTTTTATATACCAGCAGTCAGTGCATCCATTTTCACTGCACCTGTGTGACTGCACATTGTTATACCAGCAGTCACTGCAACCTTTTCACTGCACCTGTGTGACTGCACATTGTTATACCAGCAGTCACTACAACCTTTTCACTGCACCTGTGTGATGGCACATTGTTATACCAGCAGTCACTGCATACCTTTCACTGCATCTGTGTGACTGCACACTGTTTTATATACCAGCAGTCAGTGCATCCATTTTCACTGCACCTGTGTGACTGCACATTGTTATACTAGCAGTCACTGCAACCTTTTCACTGCACCTGTGTGACTGCACATTGTTATACCACCAGTCACTGCATACCTTTCACTGCACCTATGTGACTGCACATTGCATTATACCAGTCAGTGCATACCTTTCACTTGAATGGATGCCAGACTTGCCCTCCATAATAGATTCTTGTTATAGGATTTCAAGTGTATTCATCTCATCATTATACAGCAGTCAGTGTATACCTTTCACTGCCTCTGTTTGACTGCACATTGTATTATACCAGCAGTCAGTACCTTTCACTGCATCTGTGTGACTGCACATCGTATTAGTCAAATCAGTGCATACCTTTCACTTCACCCCCCTCCCCAATTTGGACAAAACAACAGGCTGAGGCAGAGCCAGAGGCAGGCCACCCGGCAGGTCTGTTCGAGGTTGTGCTGTCATGATTTTGTGCAGCCCTCAACCAAAGTACAGTGTTCAGAAGAAGGCACGTGCCATCAACCCCCAATATTGTCAGGATGTAGTTGACTATTTAACACAGACCACCTCAGCTTTCGCACGGAAGCGTGACATATCTTCCTCCTCCTGCTCTGATTCTGGCATACCACTTAACACTCAGTTGTCAGCCATCACCAAAGTGCCATCATCCCAGGACTCGGCGGTTTAGACATTTTTTTGTGTGTCTGCCTCAGATGAGAGCGATGCCATCTGTACTCTCTACCACCGAAAATTGAGCCGTGTAGGGACAACTACCTTATGAAGGCACATGATGAAAAAGCACAAACTGCAATGGGATGACCACCTGAGGAAAATCAGCACACAAAAGCAAAGCCACACATTGCAGTGGAGGATATCAGGCTGCAATTATTTCTCAAAAAAGGCGATACCCAAACTGTACTGTGATGTTGAAAGGCAAGTGGTGTCATCTCTGGCACACAGCGTTGGGTCAAGGGTCCATCTGACCACGGATTCCTGGTCTGCAAAGCATGGCCAGGCCTGCCCAAAGACTAAGTTAGTCCCCACACACAGCTTCTCTGCCTGCACGCCGTGTTACTGCCTGCCCCAAGACCCAACACACAGCATCTCTGCCTGCAGGCCGCAGGCCACTTGACTGCCTTCTCCACCACCACCAATAAGTTCCAGGACTCCAGGTGGATCTGCTAGCAGCGGCCACTATAATAATTTTTCTGGTGCGTGTACATGCCTGCCTAATTTTTCTGGCTGCACTGCGGCTGCAACAACGAAACAAAAGTCATCGAAGGTCCGCACCATCCAATATTCAAGTTTCTTTATTTATAGCTCTTATTAAAAAGAAATGAGTAAAAAACAGGTCTGCATAATGCACATCAAATCCATTGGTGCAGCAACGCTGGTTTGAACAACGAAACAAAAGGCATGTACACTTGTCAAGTCCCCTTGTGATCGTTACCTTGCCGTAATGAAGGGGCTTACGTATCACAATGAAGCAATGACCGGCTATATGAGTGTGTTGGGGGGGCACACCCAAGATAATAAGGATGTTGTTTCATTGTGGACAGACCAAATTCGATCAGCTGGACAGTCACTATTGTTCTGTCATTGAGCTACCTCAGCCCGACCATATGGGCTTGAAAGCCGCCATCCCCTGCACTCTCGCCAACGTGCACACCAGCACGGCCATCTGTTAGCGGTGCGTTACACAGTGAGTTTGGTCTGTTAGTGTGAAGCAGTACACTACTTACACTTCCTGATCCATGTATACACACGCAAGATGTTTTCAAGCACTTTAGGCCTCCAATTTAGGAATGCAATGTGATTTCTGCCTTTTAGGGATTATAACCCTGCTGTGCGTCAAATTCTGAATTTTCCCCTGCACCTTTGACATGTATTCTACTCCACCATGCCCCCCTCCAGGTGTTAGACCCCTTGAAACATATTTTCCATCACTTTTGTGGCCAGAAACAGTGTTAGTAGTTTTGAAAGTTCGCCTGCCCATTGAAGTCTATGATGTTTTGCAAAGTTTGCCGGTTTGTGAACCTTTTGCAGAAGTTCGTGAACCCGGTTCGCAAACCAGAAATAGGAGGTTCGCGTCATCTCTACCAGTAAGTGCATTTGGGAAGAATAAATTATATTCTGAGAATCCCCCATGAAGAGAGGGGTGAGTCCCAAAAGTCTGTCAGTTCCATCAGATTTCTACTAACTAGTGTAAGTGACAGCAACATAGGAGAAAACTAATGTATACCTCATTTTACTATGGAAGAAACATACTTCTTACTTGTACGTGTTTACATGTATTTAAAATTTTTCATGATAGAGGTCCATTAATTTTGCAGGTGCGCGGTGGTGACAGACCTAGAGCCCGTTTTTAAACAGGCTTAGGTCACTAGTTAAATATATTTCAAAAACATTTTGACTGGAGCAAAAATGTAAATGTCAGTACAAAAAAGGGTTTGCAAAAAAAAAATAAATTAGATAAATTCTATTTAGCAGCATTTATGCCTATTCATCCAAGTATAGGAAATAAATATGGCAGCCTCCACATATTCCTATCATTACAGTTGTCCTTTTACTTGGTACATTTTTTTGCAAGTAAAATTATGCACTTTGCTGTACATGAAACTAGTTCAGAACTGGTTGAAAGCTGCACTGAAAGATCACAGATTAAAAGGTTATATATTAAATTAAAACCCAGTGAGTGTTAAGTTTTAAGTGAAAAACTCACCTCAAAACCTGTAATACTAATCCTTCATTGATGCAATATGCCTGCACAAGAGTGCTAGAGCAGCTAGTGAGCTAGCTCCATGGCCTCTTTGTAAGCAGGTTTGAAGGAATAAAGTTAACCTTAAAGGACAATTGAAGTGAGAGGTTTATGGAGGCTTCCATATTTTGATTTTGTCTGATTTGAAAAAAAAATGTTACAAACACCTGATCTACTGCATACTTGTTCAAGGTCTATGGCTAAAAGTATTAGAGGCAGCAGATCAGCAGCAGGACAGCAAAGCAATTGGTATTGCTTAAAAGGAAATAAATATAGCAGCCTCCATTTGCCTCTCGCTTCAGTTGTCCTTTAACTCAAGGTGCAAATCATCATGTGCCATTTTATCACCACATAGCAACACTTCTGAAAAGCTCATCTGTTCATTATTTTTTTCTTGAAAAATAATGTATTTAAAATAGCTACTAGGTTAGCCAGATTAGGATTGTTCTGTGTTCTTGGTTTTGACTCAAAAAATTGAGCTGCAGATCACCAGGTTTAGTGACTTGTGGTAATGGCAATCAAGCACTGATCAGCAGTGACTAAAGCATGATTGCACTATCATAAATAATAAATATAGTTTTACAAAAGCAGAGATCACATGTTTAAACATGGAGAGCTAAAATTTGGCAATTTTAATGCCACTCTTTATAAATAGGTCTCAAACTTAGAACCACATGTATCCAATAAAAAAAAGGAAAATAACTTTCCTGTTCCGTATTCTCTTGGTACTTTCCTAGATGCCCCCCCCCCCTCCCAAAAAAAAGAAGATCCCACTCTCCCAATTCCTGTAAACATCACGACCCCCCCTCCCATGCATTGTAGTTTTTCACATTTAAATAGCTTTTTTAAGTGTTATACAGTGTGGGAGGAGGCTCCAGGTTCCAGCTGACCTTTTTGATCAGAGTGCAATCCAAGTCCAGAAGAGGACTTTCCATCCGAGCAGAGACGGACATGCTCTAAACAGTGGTTTCCTAAAAGCAACCCATGTTTGTAAGAAGTAATATTGTAGATTTATTTTCCCTTTTATGAAAATACTACGCTATGGGCACTCTTGGTTTGTTTCTCTGTTTTTTGTTTTTTTTCTTTCCGATCACTGGAGTTCCATGCTGACCTCATCATAGCGGACACCCTCTTACTATTTTTAAGTGCTAGTATGTTAACTTGCACACTTTTGTTTCTGTAAAAAGGTCACTATATAATGTAAAATGTTTTGTATTTACTAAAAAGCAAACTGGGCAATGTTGCCAAAATCGACTGAATCCACTAGGCTAGATACAACAAGCATTAAAGAAATGTATGCAAAGATGTTTAGATTTCTCTACATTAATTTGTGTTTTGTGTTCAGTGATTTAGCATAGTTTAAATATACCCCTTTATTGTGCATGCTAAAATAGCTAGCTGAAATTTACTTTTTCAGCATCATAATATTATATAATTTTGTAGCTTTCACGTTCAACTAATACATTTTTTTTTTTTTACTTTTTACCAGATTTGACACTACAATTGGACCACTGGTGTACGCTAACCAGTTCCTACAGCTGTCCATCAGACTACCTAGCAGTAATATCTATGGGGTGGGGGAGCATGTACACAGACAGTTCAGACATGATACCAACTGGAGAAAGTGGCCTATATTTACCAGAGACGCATTTCCCAATGGGGTAAGTGCTTGTTATTATAATCTCTTATTGAACGATTACAAGCTCATTACACACGTTGTTTACAGTCTCTCTCTTTCGCATGTAAGGAGCTTGCAGTTGGTAATTATAAGCAAAGCAACGTACCTGAGCGAGTCTGCAAATGTGCAATTATACACAAAAGCCTAAGAAGGGCTTACTCTACCTTAAAGCTTGTTAAACTATTATTGGATGAATTCTATATTTCTAATTAGCACATATTGAAATTAATACTCTAAGTTTAAAGAAATTATTCTTTAAGCCTAATTAACTTGATTGTATTATGCATAGGTTTTGCTAATTTAGGATTATCCAACATTTGAGTTGCTAAATTAAAAACTGTCTTCCCATAACTCAGCAATGTCAAACAAGAGAAGGGGTTTATTTTATCCACAGAGACAATACTATGCCTACTTTTAACAAAAAAAAGAATATATGACTTCAGCAGTCAAGAGGCATCAAAAATGTACGTTTATTAAACCTTTAAAGCTTAAATAACACAAAGACCATGTTCACAGTGGTGCACTGCGATGCGGTGTAATGGCCACGTTTAACGAGGCTTTCTTCTCTGCAATGCACCACCTATGCGACGTTCACAGTGTGGCAGTTTATTACTAGTGAATGAGCATGTTAACAGTAGAAGCATACTTTTCATTGACTGTATGCTTCACTGTACTCGAAGCAACGTGAGCAGAACATGCAGTGCCACTATCCTGATCCTTTGCATTGAGTTCCTGCTGTCACATGGAATGCCACAGCCACTGTGAATATAGCCTTACAGAAAAATCGATGGACTTGCCCCAACAAACTGGCTTAAGCAGATTTTACATGCTAAATAATGTTCTATATTTACATATGAGTGTAAAAAAGTGAGTACTGCTTCCTTCCATTTTTCAGTGGCTTTCCTTCCATTCACTATTGAGTTTGGACTTAAAGCTGCTATGGAGCTGCCATTATCACTGCTCAAAGCTGAATATAGAGTATTATTTAGCAAGTTAGACCTGCTGTAACATATATGGTTTATGGAGAAGATCATGGCAGTGATCTTGCTTAATCTGGTAGTAAGGTAGAGCAAAGGCTGATGATGTTATAGAAATAACAGGAGCCCATAGCAGTCAAAGTCCCCTTTAATCGATGAATAATCGTCAAAACAATTAGTGAAGTACCCTCCCCCCCCAAAAAAAATAAAAAAAATAAAAAACAATTAAAAAAGATAATAGTGGTCTGAAATCTGTAAAATATATGCCATAGTCTAGAAAATAAGAACGTTTTTGAGGTTCTGCATGTGAGCCTTCTCAGGTGCCTTTGCAGCCATTTCCAATAGCAATTCATTTGATGCCAGAGAGGTTTTGAAGTTGGCAACAAGGTGAAAAAAAAAACAACAAACGGCAGAAAGCCAGTTGGCCATTTGCCAAATCCTTAACTTGCCAACAATAAATGCTGGTGTTCATGAATCAGAACTATTTTTCCCACACTTATTTTGTGTGATGGACATATAGATTGCTACTTTGCAGATTGACTATAACAAGAATGACATCATGAATGCCACCCATAAAGGTAAATATAAGTAGTGGAAGCATTAGGCCAAGGAAAAAGGACACAAGGTTGTAGAAGTTAGCTCACTAGCAGTAGCTTAGCCTAATAGAAGCAGCAGGAATGGAGACCACATTGTTAGCTTACATCATGAACTGTTTGATATAATGAGGTATATAAAAATTGATAAACATTAGTACAAGAAAAGAAGATCTGAGATGATGTGTGTCAGCTCAGCAGCAGAAATTTGGCCTTATGCAAGTTATAGGAATGGAGGCCACATTGCTAGCTGACAGCATGACCTGGTTGACATCATCAATGCCACTCAGACATATTACCTAAAGGCAGCAGGAGGACCTGGGATGGTCGGTTTCAGCTTTTCAGTAGCAGATTGGCCTCATACAAGCTATAGGAATCTACACTATATTGCTAGTTCACAGCATGAATGGATTACATAAATGCCCCCTATAAATCTGATAACTAGCTGACAAATTAGGCAAAGACAGTGGTGTTGGTTGCCAGCAGCAGCAGCACCCTGGCTTCATAGGAGCAGCAGGATTGGGGAACAACTTGTTAGCTGGCTCAAGTGGATGACATAGTGAATGCCACCCATCAATCTGACGATAACTAGTGGAAGCATAAGGCCAAGGCATCAGCAACTGCATGCCAGGGGGCTGAGGTGTAGTGAGTGACAGCAAACCATCTGAGTTAATACATAGGTGACAAGCTGTGTTTGACTCCATGTATTCTGCTGCCACGACCTTCAATTTTCTCATCACTTGATGAGAGACTTGCAGTGGCATTTAGAATTCAAGATTCAAGCACTTTATTGTCATTGTGTAACACAACAAAATTACTTTTCATGACAATCCCACGGTGCATATAGGGAACATAGTGACAAAGGTAGGAAGAGAAGAAATTATACAAGTATGCCAGGTATTACAGATATTTGAACAATTTGTACACAGTGTTAATTATTTCAGAGAGGATTCAAAGTTCATCAAGTTAAGGCGGATGGGAAAAAGCTGTTTTTCAGTCTGTTTGTGGGTGTGCGGATTGATCTAAAATGATTCCCTGATGGAAGGAGCTCAAGCAAGACATTTCCAGGGTGAGTGTTTTCCTTGATATTGTTTTTGGCCCTTCTTGTGCAGCGAGTCTTATACAAGAGTTCCAGTGATGGTAGTTCAGTGCCGATAATGGCTTCTGCTGTTTTAACAACTCGCTGCAGGGTTTCTCTAGTAGCCTTGGTGCAGCTGTTGTACCAGGCTGTCATGCAATTGGTCAGAACACTTTCTATAGTGCATCTGTGGAAATTAACCAGCAGCTTCTGTTGGAGGTTAGCGCTCCTTAGTTTTTTCAAAAAGTAGGGCCGTTGTTGTGCTTTGCCAGGTAGAGCTAAAGCATTGTCAGCCCAGGACAGGTTATCTGCGATGGTGACTCCCACAAATTTGAAGCTAGAAACTCTCTCCACAGCCTCTGCATTGATCATTAGCAGTAGGTGAGTGGTCTTTTTGGAGGTCCTAAAGTCCATAATAATTTCTTTGGTCTTATTTGTATTTAATAACAGGTTGTTAATGTCGCACCATGCAGTCAGGTTCCTAACTTCTTCTCTGTATGCAGCTTCCTCATTGTCTGAATGGTCTGATATAAGCCCAATGACAGTCGTATTATCTGCAAACGTAACAATTATGTTTGAGGTATGGATAGGCTGGCAGTCATGGGTGAAAAGTGCATAGAGGAGAGGGCTTAATACACAGCCCTGTGGCACGCCAATGCACAGGGTTAGGGTGGCGTAGTGGTGCTCAAATACCCCTTTTTAAAATTCGAGTTTGGTCGAATTCGAATAGTAAATTATTCGAGGTCAGTCGAATATTCGAGTCGAATAAATTTTACTATTCGATTCGACCTCGGACTTCGAGCTCACTATTCGAGTCGGTATTCGAGCTCATTATTCGAGCTGACTATTCGAATTGGCCTTAAATAGCTTCCCAACACTTGTTTTGAGGGTTAATGATGCAAGAAACATATTTTTTTCCAAGTGACAACAGCAAGTGATTATGTGGGGATGTTCCTTTAAAAAAAAAAAAAGGTGAAAAGAGAAGTTGTGTCCAGAATTTTGTTCAGTACTGTATATACTTCTTCTTCTTCTTCTTCTTTATCTTCTATATCTTCTTCTTCTTCTTCTATATCTTCTTCTTCTTCTTCATCTTCTTCTTCTTCATCTTCTTCATCTTCATCTTCTTCATCTTCATCTTCTTCATCTTCTTCATCTTCATCTTCTTCATCTTCTTCTTCATCTTCTTCATCTTCTTCATCTTCATCTTCTTCATCTTCTTCTTCATCTTCTTCATCTTCATCTTCTTCATCTTCTTCTTCTTCTTCTTCTTCTTCATCTTCTTCTTCATCTTCTTCATCTTCTTCTTCATCTTCTTCATCTTCATCTTCTTCTTCATCTTCTTCATCTTCTTCTTCTTCTTCTTATTCATCTTCTTCATCTTCTTCTTCTTCTTCTTCATCTTCTTCATCTTCATCTTCTTCTATATCGTCTTCTTCGTCACTTATTTCTCTTTTCATTTTTTTTTTTTTTAAAGAAATGCAGCTATTTTTGAGCGTAACAACAAATAGCTGGTGGCGCACGCATGTTGGAAGCGCCATTGTATGTGCTCCCTGGCAGTGGAAACACACAGACAGCAGGAGGTAAATTTAGCAGCAGGAGGAGGAGGATGAGTGTGTGGCAGCATGCAGTCAATGAGGCAGGCAGCGTGACATAATAGCCCTGGTACCTAGCGGTGATACCATGGCTGTAAATAAACACAACAGGAGGTCCCAGACAGCGGTCGTGCAGCCCACATTGTGTCCAATACACAACTGGGACAACACAGTTTTCAACCCGGGCACCTCAGAAAAATTAAACCTTTTTTTGTAATGGTTTTGTAGTTTTGGTTTTACAACCAATTACACAGATATATAGCTATTTTTTGACGTAATAGCTGGTGGCAGAGTGGCAGCAGAAGGTAAATCTGTGTACCCTGGCGGTGGGAAACACAGACAGACAGCAGCAGCAGCAGGAGGAGGAATGGAGGAGAGTAATTATGTGAGCAGCTATTGTTTGACGTAATAGCTGGTGGCAGTGTGGCAGCAGAAGGTAATTCTGTGTACCCTGGCAGTGGGAAACACAGACAGACAGCAGCAGCAGGAGGAATGGAGGAGTAGTGTGAGTGTGGCAGCAGGTAGGCAGCGTGACATAATAGCCCTGGTACCTAGCGGTGATACCAGGGCCGTAAATAAACACAACAGGAGGTCCCAGACAGCGGTCGTGCAGCCCACATTGTGTCCAATACACAACTGGGACAACACAGTTTTCAACCCGGGCACCTCATAAAAATTAAACCTTTTTTTTTTTTTAATGGTTTTTTGGTTTTTGGTTTTACAACCAATTTAGCTATTTTTGGACGTAATAGCTGGTGGCAGAGTGGCAGCAGAAGAAGGTAATTCTGTGTACCCTGGCAGTGGGAAACACAGACAGACAGCAGCAGCAGGAGGAGGAATGGAGGAGTAGGCGAGCAGCTATTGTTTGACGTAATAGCTGGTGGCAGAGTGGCAGCAGAAGGTAAATCATCTGTGTACCCTGGCAGTGGGAAACACAGACAGACAGCAGCAGCAGCAGCAGGAGGAGGTATGGAGGAGCAGTGTGAGTGTGGCAGCAGGTAGGCAGCGTGACATAATAGCCCTGGTACCTAGCGGTGATACCAGGGCCGTAAATAAACACAACAGGAGGTCCCAGACAGCGGTCGTGCAGCCCACATTGTGTCCAATACACAACTGGAACAACACAGTTTTCAACCCGGGCACCTCAGAAAAATTAAACCTTTTTTTTTTTAATGGTTTGTTTGGTTTCGGTTTTGCAACCAATATAGCTATTGTTTGACGTAATAGCTGGTGGCAGAGTGGCAGCAGAAGAAGGTCATTCTGTGTACCCTGGCAGTGGGAAACACAGACAGACAGCAGAAGGGCAGTACACAGCAGCCCACTGTAGGTGTAAAATGTGTGGCTGCAGGCGACGTAATAGTCAAAGTGAACCAGGCTGGCTTAGTGAGCAGGAGCCAGGAGGTGGTAAAGGGTGGTAAGGCACATTAACGATGGTTCCGGCAGCCAGTTCATGTCCCCCTCTCGCCGACAACAGGGGCCAGGAACTCGCCTTCCACCCACGCCTGGTTCATCTTGAGAAACGTCAGTCTGTCCACAGACTTGTGAGACAGACGTGAGCGTTTCTCGGTGACCACGCCACCAGCTGCACTGAAGCAGCGCTCGGACAGCACGCTGGAAGGGGGGCAGGACAGCACTTCCAGGGCGTACTGCGCTAGCTCGCTCCAGATCTCCATGCGCTTGACCCAATACTCCATGGGATCAACAGGGGCATCGCTGTCAAGCCCGCTGTACGACCCCATGTAGTCAGCCACCATGCGGGTCAGGCGCTGGCTGTGACCGGAGGAGGATGCTGCTGCATGCATCTCCTCTCTAGTCACTGCTGCCGGAGCCTCTACAGTCCTGTAGAGCTCGTGGCTGAGAGACAGCAGGTCTGTGGGGCGCTTGCTGCTGCTGGATGCAGGCACCTGCTGCTGCCTCTGTGCTGGCTGCTGGACAGTGGGGGTGGAAGGCTGGGGGAAGGCTTCCTCCAAGCGCTCAACAAGGGCCTGCTGCAAGCTCCTTATTTGTTGCGCTGGGTCTCCTCCTGCAGGCGGCAGGAACTGGCTCAACTTCCCCTTGAGGCGTGGGTCCAACATCATGCTGATCCAGATGTCCTCCCTCTGCTTCATCTGGATCACCCTGGGGTCCCTGCGCAGGCACGCCAGCATGTGCGCTGCCATTGGGAAGAGGCGGGCCACGTCTGCTGGCACATCGACGTCAGTGCTGTCCTCATCCTCCTCCTCTGCCGCCTCATCCTCTCTCCACCCCCGCACCAACTCAGCTGCGCTGTGCTGATCCCCCTCATCAGCAGCCAGGTCAGGGACCTCCACCAAGTCCTCCTCCTCCTCCCCCTCAGAGGTGGACTGCGCAGCTGGTTGCCGCTCCTGCTGGTCCAAGGCTGCCGCTCCCTGTTCCAGCAAACCATCGAGGGCCCTGTTCAGCAGAGAAACCAGGGGCACCCACTCGCAGACCATAGCATGGTCCCTGCTCACCATGTTTGTGGCCTGCAGGAAGGGAGCCAGCACAAAGCACACCTGCTGCATGTGCCTCCAGTCATCATCGGGGACGATGGACGGGATGTTGCTGGTCTTGTCCCTTCTCCGAGCTGCGGAAACAGTGGCCAGGGCAAGGTACTGGTTGACAGCGTGCCTCTGTTCAACCAGACGCTCCAACATTGCCAGGGTGGAGTTCCAGCGAGTCGGAACGTCAATGATCAGCCGATGGCGTGGCAGATCCAGCTCCTTTTGCACGTCTTCCAGGCTCGCACAGGCTGCAGCCGAGCGCCGGAAGTGACGCACAACATTCCTTGCCGTTTCCAGCAGTTCGCCCATCCCCTGGTAGGTGCGCAGGAACTTCTGCACCACCAGGTTCAGCACGTGGGCAAGACAGGGGATGTGGGTCAGGTTTCCCCTGTCTATGGCAGCAACCAGATTGGCCCCATTGTCGGACACCACCTCTCCGACTCTGAGGCCTCTGGGGGTCAGCCAAATCCTCTCCTGCTCCTGGAGTTTGGCCAACACGTGGGCTGCCGTCAGCTTGGTCTTGCCAAGGCTGACCAAGTGCAGCAGCGCTTGGCAGTGGCGGGCCTTCACGCTGCTGCTGAGGCGGGGGGTTTGGCCAGGTGTGGCGGAGGATGGCAGAGGATCGGAGGAACCCGCTGCAGTTCCCCTGACCCTGCGGGGTGGCACCACCCACTGTGTTGCTGCTGCTGCTGCTGCTGTGCCCGCTGCTGCTCTCCCATCCTCACCCCCTTCCACCAAGCTGACCCAGTGGACAGTGAAGGACAGGTAGCGGCCTGTCCCGAAGCGGCTGCTCCAGGAGTCCATGGTGACGTGGACCCTTTCACCAACCGCGTGCTCCAGCCCTCGCTCCACATTGGCCATCACAAAGCGGTGCAGTGCTGGAATGGCCTTGCGGGAGAAAAAGTGTCTGCTGGGGAGCTGCCAGTCTGGGGCTGCACAAGCAAGCAGCGCCCGCATGTCGCTCCCCTCCTGCACGAGCGTGTACGGCAGGAGTTGGGAGCACATGGCCCGTGCCAGCAAGCCGTTCAGCTGCCGCACGCGACGGCTGCTGGGAGGCAGAGCCCTAACCACCCCCTGGAAGGACTCGCTCAAAAGGCTCTGGCGTGGCCTTTTGCTGACACGGGAATCACCAGACACAGCGGAGGAGGCCACTGAGGACTGGCTGCCAGAACAGGCCTCAGTGTCGGCGGCAGGAGTTGCAGAGGGGGGAGGAGCAGTGCGTTTCCGCACTCCTGCTGGTGCTGCTGGAGGAGCAGGAGGGCGGGTGGCTGCTGTTGCTGCTGCTGAAGGCTGTGCAGTGATGGGTGTGGTGCCACTGCCAGCACCAGATGCCTTCAGCCTCTGGAACTCCTCATGCTGGTGGAAATGTTTAGCCGCAAGGTGGTTGATCAGCGAGCTGGTGCTGAACTTTAAGGGGTCTGCACCTCTGCTCAACTTCCGCTGACAGTGGTTGCAAGTGGCGTACTTGCTGTACACAGTGGGCATGGTGAAAAAGCGCCAGATTGGTGACAGAAACATCCCCCTACGGCATGGAAGCGCTGCTGCCTGTCTCCCTGTGGTGGTTGGGGGGGGGGGGCTTGGGTGCGGCTGGTGGTGGTACTGGCTGATGCTGCTGCTGCTGCTGCTGAGCCTGAGACACCAGCAGGCTGTGGGTCGCTGCCAATGCTTGCAATGATGCGCCTCCTTGCAAGGCCCACAAGCGCATCCTCCTCCTCCTCCGAGCTGCTGAGGACGACATCCCCTGGAGGTGGTGGCACCCAGTCTCTGTCTGTCACCGGGTCATCAACATCATCCTCCCCCTCCTCAAACATGTCCTGCTGGGATGATGACCCCCCAAACTCCTCTCCTGATGCATGGATGGGCTGCTTGACTGTCGCCACAGTCTTGCTGTCCAATCCCTCATCCCCCAAAGTGCCCATCAGCATCTCCTCCTCAAAATCGCCAACAACAGCAGACAATTGACTCATCATGCCTGGGGTCAAAAGAGTGCTGAATGAGAGGTCGGCGACTGACGGTGAACTGGCCTCCTCCCCAGACCCTGCTGGGCGGCTGCTGCGAACAGGGGTGGTGGTGGTGGTGGTGGTGAGGGTGGAGGCCTCGGATGCAGAGCTGATGGCGGGCTGCTCATCCTCCGTCATGAGTTGCACCACAGTGTCTGCATCCTTTTCCTCAATGGGACGTTTCCGACCCGGCTGGAGGAAAATCGGAGCAGGTGCTACACGCTGCTGCTGCTGTGTCTCTGCAGCGTGAGTTGCAGATGCTCCTGCTGGGCGGCGCCCAAGGCGTCCACGGCCAGTGGCTATGGGAGGAATGTTAGCCACTGACGCTGCTGCTGCTGCTGCGGAACTGTGCATGGTGGCGCGCCCGCGGCCGCGGCTTGCCACAATGCTGCTCCCTCTCCTCCTGATTCCCTTGCTGCCCTTCCCCTTGCCCAAACCGCGCTGGCTGCCACTTCCAGACATCTTCAATGTTTTGGGCGTATAGACAAAAGTTTTTTAAAAGGGCGGGTGAAAAGTGGGGTACTTTAATGGAGTGGGTTGGTTGGTGAGGTGACTGAGTGAGTGTCCCCTAGTACAGTAAGTAAGTAGTAACAGTCAGGAAGTACAACTAGCAGTTACAATAATCAGTAGTAATCACAAGTAAATTTAGTGTGTGTACACTCAGACAGTGAGTGCACGCAGGCAGGAGCTAGTAGCCTATGAACACAGTGACTGAGTGTCCTAGACTCCTAGTACAGTAAGAGTAAGTAGTAGCAGTAAGAAGAACTAACTAATTACAATAATCAATCAGCGATCAGAAGGAAATGGAGTGTGGGTGTGTGTACACTCAGACACTGAGTGCACGCACGCAGGAGCTAGTAGCCTATGAACACAGTGACTGAGTGTCCTAGACTCCTAGTACAGTAAGAGTAAGTAATAACAGTAAGTAGAACTAACTAATTACAATAATCAATCAGCGATCAGAAGGAAATGGAGTGTGGGTGTGTGTACACTCAGACAGTGAGTGCACGCACGCAGGAGCTAGTAGCCTATGAACACAGTGACTGAGTGTCCTAGACTCCTAGTACAGTAAGAGTAAGTAGTAACAGTAAGAAGAACTAACTAATTACAATAATCAATCAGCGATCAGAAGGAAATGGAGTGTGGGTGTGTGTACACTCAGACACTGAGTGCACGCACGCAGGAGCTAGTAGCCTATGAACACAGTGACTGAGTGTCCTAGACTCCTAGTACAGTAAGAGTAAGTAATAACAGTAAGTAGAACTAACTAATTACAATAATCAATCAGCGATCAGAAGGAAATGGAGTGTGGGTGTGTGTACACTCAGACAGTGAGTGCACGCACGCAGGAGCTAGTAGCCTATGAACACAGTGACTGAGTGTCCTAGACTCCTAGTACAGTAAGAGTAAGTAATAACAGTAAGTAGAACTAACTAATTACAATAATCAATCAGCGATCAGAAGGAAATGGAGTGTGGGTGTGTGTACACTCAGACAGTGAGTGCACGCACGCAGGAGCTAGTAGCCTATGAACACAGTGACTGAGTGTCCTAGACTCCTAGTACAGTAAGAGTAAGTAATAACAGTAAGTAGAACTAAATAATTACAATAATCAATCAGCGATCAGAAGGAAATGGAGTGTGGGTGTGTGTACACTCAGACAGTGAGTGCACGCACGCAGGAGCTAGTAGCCTATGAACACAGTGACTGAGTGTCCTAGACTCCTAGTACAGTAAGAGTAAGTAGTAACAGTAAGAAGAACTAACTAATTACAATAATCAATTAGCGATCAGAAGGAAATGGAGTGTGGGTGTGTGTACACTCAGACAGTGAGTGCACGCACGCAGCAGCTAGTAGCCTATGAACACAGTGACTGAGTGTCCTAGACTCCTAGTACAGTAAGAGTAAGTAATAACAGTAAGTAGAACTAACTAATTACAATAATCAGTCAGCGATCAGAAGGAAATGGAGTGTGGGTGTGTGTACACTCAGACAGTGAGTGCACGCACGCAGGAGCTAGTAGCCTATGAACACAGTGACTGAGTGTCCTAGACTCCTAGTACAGTAAGAGTAAGTAGTAACAGTAAGAAGAACTAACTAATTACAATAATCAATCAGCGATCAGAAGGAAATGGAGTGTGGGTGTGTGAACACTCAGACAGTGAGTGCACGCAGGCAGGAGCTAGTAGCCTATGAACACAGTGACTGAGTGTCCTAGACTCCTAGTACAGTAAGAGTAAGTAGTAACACCAGTAAGTAGAACTAACTAATTACAATAATCAATCAGCGATCAGAAGGAAATGGAGTGTGGGTGTGTGTACACTCAGACAGTGAGTGCACGCAGGCAGGAGCTAGTAGCCTATGAACACAGTGACTCAGTGTCCTAGACTCCTAGTACAGTAAGAGTGAGTAAGTACAAGTAGTAACAGTAAGTAGAACTAACTAATTACAATAATCAATCAGCGATCAGAAGGAAATAGAGTGTGTGTTGTGTGTGTACACTCAGACAGTGAGTGCGCACACGCAGGAGGTAGTAGTAGCCTATATGAACAGTGACAGTGAGTGTCCCTACGGGTACAGTAAGAGTAAGTAGTAAGTAAGTACAACTAACAATAATCAAACAGTAATGAGAAGGAAATAGAGTGTGTGTACACACAGACAGTGAGTGAGTGCACACACGCAGGAGCTAGCTAGTAGCCTATAAACAGTGACAGTCAGTGAGTGTCCTACTCCTAGTACAGTATAACTACAATACTATTAGTAAAGGACAGCAGAAATACTGGTATAGAATATGAGAGAAATAAACAGAGGACAGCTGCCCACAGAGGCAAGGCCCCCCTGAGGCCTAAACCTGTAAGCTTGCAGCAGCTGCCTGCAGTTCTCTAATGTAACACACAAGCTACTAACTAAAATACAATGTCTATCTAACTAACAACAATATAGGTGTATATGGCAGGTGTAGGTGAGCAAAAACGCTAGGTAAATGACCACAATAGAGCACTTGCTAAGCCAAAGCACAAAGGAGCAACTCTCTCTCTGTACAAGTCTCAGGCAAGCATGGAAAAACCGAACATGGCGGCCGCTATTTATAGGGTAGGGGCTGGCCAGGGTCCCCCTCTGTGATTGGCTGCCGTCAGAGGGCCTGGGAGCCCTCTGATTGGCTCTAAGGACATCAATCTGGGCTATGACGCTATTCGAGCTCGGTACCGAGCTCGAATAGCGCCGGGTGGCTCGAATAGCTCGAATAGTGAATGGGCTATTCGAGTGTACTCGGATAGCCCATTCGAATAGCTCCAGCTATTCGGAGCTCGAATACCGAGCTCGAATAGCTGAAAAAGAGCTCGAATATTCGAACTACTCGAATATTCGAGCTCTGCTGAGCACCACTGGGGTGGCGGATGTCTGTTTTCCTAGTCTGACAGTTTGAGGGTGATTAGTAAGGAAGTCCAACCAGGTACATATGGAGGGAGCAAGACCTAGTGCATGGAGTTAGTGTTATGCTGAGCTGTAGTCAACAAAGAGCATCCTAACATAGGAGTTGGGATTTTCTAGGTTTGAGAGGGCAGCATGGAGAGCTACACAGGTGGCATCCTCAGTTGATCTATTTGTTTGGTAAGAAAACTGGTGTTGATCTAGATTTGCTGGGATGGAGGCCTTGATGTGTGTGGCTACCAGTCGTTCAAAGCACTTGGCAATGACAGGGGTTAGAGCAACTGGTTGGTAATCATTAAGACTTTTTTGGAACTGGCACAATGGTTGTGGATTTAAGGCATGATGGGACTATACCCAAAAACAGAGAGAGGTTGAATATTTGTGTAAAAACTTTCGCTAGTTGGCCAGCACAAGCCTGGAGCACACGTCCTTGCACAGAATATGCTTCTTTGTCTTGTATTTGAAAAGCTTTGTTTCTATTCCTTAGGAGTTCTTTGAGTTCTTTGAGTTCTTTTGTTATCCATAGTTTTTGATTTGGGTAAACAGTAATTCTTTTGTTGACAGTGATGGTGTCCACACAGAAATTAACATAAGACAATATAGAGGAAGTACATGTCTCCAGGTCTGTTTGATGAAAGAATATATTCCAATCTGTATGTTCAAAGCAATCTTGGTGCTGAGACAGTTGGGCAAGTGGTGGCTCCTGGCTCTTCTTTACTAGTGCCTGCAGAAGAGCATGCTGCAGATGTGCCCTGGGAGACCCATGCTACAATGTTGTCAACATGCAGACTGAATGGGCTTAATACATCCTCCAAATACATGTTGCAAGGTGCTTCCTGCTGCTCCTTCCTGACTTCAGCTAATGTTACCTGTTATTTTAGTATAATGACCCATTGTGACAAGAAGAAAACCTTGACTTACAGCAGGTTGGAATGACCTGCTCCTGAAGTTGAATTCCGATTGGTCCCGAACAATGAACCAAAATAACCACATTTGCACATTTACTGAAGACCAGATAACTGATTGAAAGGGAAGTAAATAAAGTTTATTTTAAGCTCAATTATGTACAAGTGAGATAACAGCAAACACACAGTGGACAACAAAACCTAGTAGTCCCAATACCAAGATTCTATCTAATCAATCGCAAACAATAAAAGTATATTCAAGGTTTAGACATGCAAAATATATACAGGGACACACAGTACATAAATCATAAGGCAAAAAGCAAGGTTAGGACAATAGCAAAGGTCAAGATCAGGAAGGCATAGAATCAGGTTTAGGACAGAAACAGGGGTGTCCAGATACTAGCAACAGTACTCAATAATCTGACACTGGTCTGAAGCAGTTCCCTCCAGCTTCTCCAAGGGTTCCTCTTGAAGAAACTGGAGCGAGGTGTAAAGAGGAGCGCGAGTTCTGCTACCAATATGGCAGAAATTGAGTAAGGTGACATGAGGCCCTAGGCAAGGTAGCAGTTTTTGCCCACCCCTATTGATCACCTGACTTTTTTCACTGGATGTAGTCTTTGCACAACTTTCATAAATAGATAATGAGAAGTAGATAAAAAAAAGTATTTATCCAGGTTTTGGAAGCGATTTTCCAACTTACTTTAAAATAATTAAAGCAATATTTGATTATTGTATTAGAACAAGTTTTTATGGTTTACAATCTCTATAAATATATTTTTTCTGTTACTTAGACAGCATAATACAGACATTTTGAGTGTACGATTATAGCAGTGTTATTTGTTTTTGCAGGATCAATCCAACTTGTATGGAGCGCAGACATTTTTCCTGTGTTTGGAAGATAACACAGGCGCCTCATTCGGAGTCTTTCTAATGAACAGCAATGCAATGGGCAAGTACTGTTTTGTTGGAAGAGTTCAGAGAGTTCATCAGACTAAAATATGTACAAGATGGCATATCTTTAGGTGTAGCATGTGTGGCCTATTTCAGAAGTTTGCTATTACACGAAAGTTAAACAATACCACTTATTTTCTAAATCTATGATAATACCATTAGCATACGTACCTGTTATCTATTCTTTTAACAGCATTATTTTGCACCTGCTTTATAAGGATTTATCTATGTAAATACATTTACTGAAAGATATTTTGTTTTTTTCTGAAAGTGACCCTGTGTAAGGCTTGGTGGTGTATTCTCCACAGTCAGCATGCAACGCATGAGCTGGCGTGGAGGAGGTACACACACTAGCACCAGAAAACAGGCTATCCCTAGTATAGTGGATGGGAGGACTGACTCCAATAGGAGATTGTGGCGCACAGAGCCGGTGCAGATCTGACAGCCACAAACAATGCTTTCGTAATAACGTCTCAGCGCAAAGTAGCGCTGAGCGCACAAACCAGAACTGAGGAGACCAGGACAGGTAGACAGAATGAACGCTTGCTAGCTAGCGGCTACTTAGCGACAGCAAGCGTCCAAAACCAGACAGACTGAAATGAGGCAGCCAATGCGCTGCGGCGATGGCGTGCCTCACAAAGACAGGACAGGACAGTCAGAAAATAGCAGGATTAAGATAGATAAACGTAACACAGATAAATATACAATAAGTATGTTTTCCTAGCGTATTACAATTACAGCTATCAATGAAACTATTTGTAACGTCTGACTAACATATGTATATATCGGCAATGAACCGATATATGACATAAGCAGGAACGCTGACTAGGAATGGAGTAATACAGGGAACAGGATTCAGAAGGATTCGTTATCTCTTCGCAGAGATGAACGCAATCCACAAACAGTAACAGAACAGGATTCAGAAGGATTCGTTATCTCTTCGCAGAGATGAACGCAATCCACAAACAGGACCAGGAACAGGATAACTAGCTCAGCACGGGTGTTCACGGTACGCGCAAACTACCAAAACGTGCTGGAAAACTGACTAACTGAACACAGGATATAAACAGTTCGTGTACGTATACATCAGCGACACTGATGTATCACGTAACACAAATACAAGGAAAATAATAAACGTGCTGGTATGCATATATATTGGCAATGAACCAATATATGATGCAAAACCGGCAAAGTATCTTTAGAACAAGAAACACGATCGGGGGCTAAAGCGACAGCAAGGCAGGCTTAAGCTGAAGCTATGAAAACCCAAGGAAACCCTGCAGGAAGCAGATCTTTATACTGAGGTCATCCAATGGGAGCAGACATGCAGATTCCCACACAGGTGAATGATAATCAGTCACAAGCTGACAGCAGGGAAAGACAGACAAACCTATGCAGCTTGCATGGAAAGACATCAGAACTGCCTGAGCTGCAGCACTACTTCCAGCAATAGCTGCTGCAGCAGCGATCATTACACCCTGTAGTGGGTCAGTTTGTACTGAATAGATGGCAAGATTACATACTGTGCAACCTTGTCATCTAAGAATCACCAGCTACTGTCATGGATACCCCTAATAAGAAGCTATGGCACAGTGAGGGGCTAGGCTGTAGGGAAGTGGGGTGCTTATGGTGGGGGCCTAGCGAGAGGTGTGGTCAGAAGTGTAGCATAGTTGGTAGGGACTGGGTGTCAAAACCAGGAATTTAAGCAAACTTTGGGAAGTTCCCAGGTCTACGTGGTGCCCTGTTCAACAGTTCTTACAGCACTATGGATAATATAAGGCTACGTGGTATTTAGTCTTATCTTCACTTCAATATGCTGCAAACCACCACAAGGTTGTTTTTAAGGAAACCTCAAGTGAAAGGCATATGGAAGAAAACATTCAAAATGCCACTTACCCAACTCTTGTTCAGATCTTCTAACTTTAAACTTTCCAAGTCACTCATCAATGAGTACACAAATACAGCACCTTCACTGGTTGCACAGTGCAATTTCAACAGGTTTTTGTGACTGACTATGCCCCATTTAGTTAAAGGGACCATGAGCACTTGTAAAAATGAAATAGTGACTTACCTGGGGCTTCTTTCAGCCCACCGTAGGCTGCAAGGTCCCCCAGCATCCTCCTGGCTCTTCTCCCGGTCCTGGCTGGTAGCTCCATTACGGGATGACTTCAGCCGGAAGTTGTCAGGCCTGCTTCCCGCTTTGCCGATATGTGTAATCATGTCGGGCAGCTATGAGTCATCTCGCTGGCTGGTACGACAGTTCTGCACATGCGCGGCTCTCTAATATTGAACCGCGCTTGCGCAGGACTCTCACGCCGGCTGGCGTGATGACGCATAGCCAGCCAGCCTGATTACACATATGTGCAAAGCAGGAAGCAGGCCTGATGACTTCAGGCTGGAGTGGTCCCATAATGGAGCCACTATCCAAGACTGGGAGAGAAGCCAGGAGGACGTCGGGGGACTTTGTGGCCTACGGAGGGCTGGAGGAAGCTCCAGGTAAGTCACTATTTCATTTTTAACAAGTGCTCAGGGTCCCTTTATTCAAAAAAGACCTACCAGTAGTCTACATTATGTCCCAAGTAAGATTAAGATAAGTAAATACATTACCAGTATTTAACTTTCCTTGAAATTATTATTATACTACCATGGACAGACATGAGTGTGTTGTGGCACATATGCCCTGGGGATAGTTAAGATATACATTACATTTTGTTCTGTTTGTGGTGAAGATTGTGATTTTTTTTTGAAATCAGTAACTGAGAATGAACTCTGATTTTTTTTTAACTGATCTCTTTATCTTCTAATGCAGAGGTCATAGTTCAGCCTACTCCAGCTATTACTTACAGAACTATTGGTGGAATCCTTGACTTCTATGTTTTTGTGGGTAACACTCCAGAAGAAGTAGTAATGGAGTACTTAGCGGTAAGCATTGCCTTAGCCTAAGAAGTTTAATTGTAAAAAATGGTATACCTAACCATGGTCATACTAGAAGTAAATGTAAACCAAACTTGTAAATGTAGTATACATCACAGGTGTTGTACAGAAAAAATTACTTGTTTGACTCACATTTTTTTTAGCTTCAATAGAGTAAGAAATAAGTAGAAGCTTTGATGGGTGTTTGCTGATTTATATGTGCCCACTAGGGAATGTTTACCTAACTTCCTGATGCTATTACCCTATTAATTAGATGGAGTATGAACTCAACCTGATCATCTACTGACCCCGGCCAGCCTTCTAGCCCTTTTTATACGTTGATTTTGATTACCTTTCACATTATAATGTATAGATTCAAGGGCATAATTACACAATTACATAGTTATTTAGGTTGAAAAAAGACATCCATTCATCAAGTTCAACCAAATGTATCCAAATGTTGGTGTAGATTGGAGATTCCATATAGCATTCATAAACCACTGCAACTAATTAAAACAATAACTAAAGATACATATAATGATACACACATCCATGTTGTTATTAAACTAGTTTCTTATAATGTCATATAAGCAGCATACGCTAGAAAGCAGAAGGTTCATCTTAGGATCTTAGGGAACTCAATATATTCAGACAATTGAAATGTGTGTTCAGTGATCATATTGTATCTGAATGTAGCTCAATGCAAAATCTTAAAGAGACTCCGTAACAAAAATTGCATCCTGTTTTTTATCATCCTACAAGTTCCAAAAGCTATTCTAATGTGTTCTGGCTTACTGCAGCATGTTCTACTATCACCATCTCTGTAATAAATCAACTTATCTCTCTCTTGTCAGACTTGTCAGGCCTGTGTCTGGAAGGCTGCCAAGTTCTTCAGTGTTGTGGTTCTGTGATGCATCTCCCCCCTCCAGGCCCCTCTCTGCACACTGCCTGTGTATTATTTAGATTAGGGCAGCTTCTCTCTTCTCTCTTATCTTTTACAAGCTGGATAAATCCTCTTCTGAGCTGGCTGGGCTTTCACATACTGAGGAATTACATACAGGCAGAGCTGTCTGCACTTTGCAGGAAGAAACAGCCTGCCACTTCAGTGGAAGATAGCTGCAGGGGGAAAGAAACACACAAATGATCTCTTGAGATTCAAAAGGAAAGCTGTATACAGCCTGCTTGTGTATGGATGTATTTTCTATGTGTGGACATACTGTACATCAACCTACTTCCTGTTTTGGTGGCCATTTTGTTTGTTTATAAACAAACTTTTTAAAACTGTTTTTAACCACTTTTAATGCGGCGAGGAGCAGCGAAATTGTGACAGAGGGTAATAGGAGATGTCCCCTAACGCACTGGTATGTTTACTTTTGTGCGATTTTAACAATACAGATTCTCTTTAACCAACACCATCAAAGGTTGCTTACTGTATAGCAAACAAGTGACTTGTGAGTTAAGTGCTTTATATATAGTTTTTTCCTGCTTAAAAGAACATGTGAACTGACATCAAGTGCACTTCTGTTTTAGTTTATTGGTAAACCATACATGCCAGCATATTGGACTCTTGGATTTCATATCAGTCGTTGGGGATATCAATCACTTGATGAGGTGAAAGAAGTGGTTGAAAGGAACAGAGCCATTGACTTGCCTTATGTAAGTTACCCATGCTTTACCTACACAAATATTCTGTGCATGCATTGTTTTATACCATATCACTTAAATATGTGTTATTTGTTTATTAGCACTACATTGCCTATACATTTTTTCTATACTTGATTCACTAAAGCTATGTGCAGACATTCATTAACACTACATACAAACATTTAGTTCAGTGGAGTATATTTAAAAAGTTGCACATTAAGTGCTAGAAAACAATTAGGACCCTTTTCCACTGAGATTGATTTTCTACAAATTGCAAAAAGCTAGCAATTATTTTAACTGTTACTTTAACATACTTTAGCTGTTACTTTAACATAAGAATCATGAAAAGTATTTTCCACTATCGCGATTCGATTTTCTGTAAATCGCAATCACTTTTCAGAGTGATTGTGCTTAGAGGAAACCAGAGGCGTTTCAAATGAAAGAAACCATACTCACTCGGGGCTTCCTGCCGCTGCATAAACACGTGTGAGTCCCTCGCCGTCCTCCCGTGGTCTGCCGTTCAGCCGAGATCAGCCCTGGTACATGTCATACATGTTTATGCAGCGGCAGGAAGCCCCAGGTAAGTATCGTTTCTTTCATTTGAAATGTCTCCGGTACAATTTAATGTTAAAAGATAAATGCAAAATCGCAATTGCATAACAAAATTGATAAAAAATTGCAATTGCTTGCATTTGTGATTTATTTTCTTTGGTGATTGCTAGTGGAAAAGGGCCCTAGAGCTGACCCTGAGAATCCTAGGCATCATATTATTATTTTGTATTTATATAGTGCTGACATCTTTTGCAGAACTTTGCAGAACCCATACTCCTGCCACTAACTGCCCCTTACAGGAGCAGTTACTATACCTACCACACTGTAAGACCAGTTTTGTGGAGAACCACTTAACCTACCAGTATGTTTTTGGAATGTGGGAGGTAAATGGACTGCTCAGAGGAACCTCACACCAAAACCTGTATGCCTATGGTCCCCTCCTACTAACATAGGTTTGGAGGACTGACCATAGATGTTGACCAAACTTCTCCTGAGACTGGGAGAAAAGTACAGGTTGAACATAAGTTTAAAAAAGGTACCTTTGTCTTCTCTCTTTCATTGTTCTGTATCCTCCTTGAAAATCCCTGAGAATGCAGCAAAGAGTTCTGGGAAAAAATGGTGTCTCTCGTTTCAAAGTATCTTCAAAAGTATTTCTTCAAAAGTATTGAAAGTGATATAAAAACAAGAAAGTCACCAACGTTTGTGTATTTTTTTTAAGTAATGGAAGACACAAGAAGCATTGAACATTGAACTGTGTACTCAAAGTTAATAAATATGATAATGTGCGGACCATGCAGCACTGCTGCTTACACATTTAAGTATAAGTGCAGTAGAATAAGCACTAGAACACAAAAAAGCAGTTAGATTAGTTTGAAGCACAGCTATAAGTTAGTACCCACCTAACAGACTCGTACTACATTCTAATATCATGCAAATGCTGTTGAATGAGCTCCACGGCACAGTGAAAATTGGTTATCATTATACATCACAATTCCACAAGTCATGTCTGACTATGCACAGCACAGTGGCTAGAAAGTGTCTGCTATTTAAAGACACCTTTGTACTAGGTGATTGCATGCATTCAATAGGAAACCTTTCACCTCAAACATGGTGGCTGAACACCTGCATTCCCTCACTGTAGTCCCGTCACTGTATTGCTCTCTGTGCCCTGGCAAAGCATCTTTAAAGCTCTCATCGGGCTTCCCCATTTTTCCACTGTCTGGACTAATTTCTTTTAGTTGGACTGCTTTTTGCAGGTCTAAGCTAACGCTCATGTCTGATGGGAAACATTGCTTCCCAGCAGCATGAAAATGACTATTGGATAGGGTGTGAAGAACTCGCTGCTAGGCAAGTGAGTTCTTTATGACCTGGGGGGTGGGGGGTTTACATTTAATTGGATTAGGAGATGCTTCCATTGCCTAATTTAAGAACTCGCTGGTGAGTTTAGTAATAGGATATGGCCGTATGTGTCCAAAGTATTTCAGTTTTAACAGTAGTATCAGACCCTCTAGTAAACACTCTGGCCTTATTTCTTTAAAGCGGACTCAAACAAAACATTTTTTTTTAATTCAAAATATTAAGTTGCACCACTCTGACACATACAAAGATACATAAACACTCCTTCAAGCCTATGAACATTTTAGTGCATGCTTTTCACCCTTCTCTTTTCATAACTAGGGTTATACAGGTGGCAGCCATTAGCAATTCCTCCATTGCCAGACACCACCTACTCCAGCATTTTGCCGGATTATGTCCCGGCAATATGAAAGGAAGGGAGGGGTTCCTCCAATAAATGTAAAACATTTTATATTTGTCATCATGCAGCTGAAAAAAGGCTGCTATTTATTATTATAATTTACAAAATAGGTTTTATTACTGAAATCTTGTATTTTTTCGTTTGGGTCCACTTTAAGTAACAAGTGGTTAGATCTTCTGGCAGTCCAAAAAACTCTTAGTAGCTTTTTCCACAACCACACTTCAAAAGCATTAATTTTTCTATGAATGACTTTATTTACAGCCAAACTTTCACAGCCATATGTTACAGTACTACTGGGAACCATAGCTTTAACTTTCATGTTCTCTGTTAGTAAAGTGACAACATATACTGTATTTAGTTTATAAATCTGAATGATTGTAATTAGTTATTAACTTTTTTTTACTGTTATGATTGTTATTAATAATAACTTGTATTATGTCTCAACCCATAAATTATACATAAACTGTAAGTTATTGTTTGTACTATAATGTTTACATTCTAAAGACTTGGGTTAAAAGAGAATTTGCTATTATTAGGTTATATACTTTTGAGGGTTTTTTAAAGATAATGTAAGGGCTTAAATATATTTGTCTTTGCATTTTTATTTAGGATGTTCAGTTTACTGATATTGACTACATGGAAAACAGAAAAGATTTCACCTATGACAAAGTAAAGTTTGCTGACCTTCCTAACTTTGCTCAAAATATGCATGCCCATGGACAAAAATACATCATCATTTTGGTAAGTAAATCATCATTTTGAATGTAATCGGTGTATAATGGAAAGGATCTTTTGCATGCTTGGCAAGCTTTGACTATATTCTTCAATGTTTCATAGTCAAAAAACATTATCAATATATTAATGGGAATTATTATATAGTTCACAGGTGGGATAGCAGGGACATTGCTGGGTGAAATGCATTGCAGACTTTTGTATCCCTTAGAGGAAAACAGCAATCATGCAATTATGCATCATAGTTAGTACATTGGCTACTTACATTTGGGCCATCGACCAGACCAGCCTATCTTTTTCCTATGCAGAAAAAGTGTACAGCGGCATTGAAGAGCAGCTGATTCGTGAATCAGCTGCTCTGTTCCATTCATCATCAGCTGCTCCAGAAAACACGGACTGTAATCTGGATCACTAGAGGTGCTCTGGAACCTCTCAGTGGATCAGATGAAAAGTCCACATGAATCTACAATTATATATATATATATATATATATATATATATATATATATATATATATATATATATATATATTCTGAGAGACATTATCCAAATATTAGGCTACCATGTAAAGCTTTTGTCCTTAAGACACAAACAGTGTTTTATCATTGAGCTTGTGGTCTGCGTGGATGTAATTGTATAGCTTGGTTCCTGCGAATCTGACAGTTTTACATTTATGCTATTGATCTCGTGTTCTCAAACCACCACCAGCCTGGATTGCAGATGCAAGACATGATTGGTCCATGGATTCACATTTTTCTGTATGAACTAACAATCCTGCCTCAATTAAAATGTTTAAAGTGGAATAGAACCCAGCATTTCATCTTTGCTCTAAAACATTATTTACAGCATATTATATGCAACCAGCATTTTTTTTTTACTAGACCAGCATTCGAAGGGTTACACACAGAGCTTGAAAGTTCAGTTCAGTGAAATGTGGACACATCCGAACTTTAGATAATGTTACCTTGTGTTTACTTAAATGTATCAAGTGAAGAATGTGACACATTCTCTGACTGTGGAGAAGCAGCTCGACACAGACAGAGTCAAATCATGTCTTGCCTTCACTACATAATGAATAAAACCAGTTATTAATAAAATGCAAAGTCAGCTCACAAAGCAAAAAACTGCACTTTTGGGAACCTATAACTTCTAAATGAATAATAATACTTATGCACAAATGCAAATATGATAACCGTGTGGCATATAAAAAGTAGGAAAACATGTTTTTATTGAATATTATGTCAGGGTTTTAAACCGCTTTAAGTTCACATTATCTGCATGCCAGTGTATTTGCATTATTTTATACAATGCATTTCTGCCTTATGATTGGCCAATCAGAGAATGGAATGATTAAGCACTTACATAGGAGTTGAGGGTAAAGTGCACTATACTGCAGTGACTGGTGAGTGTGCTAGTTAGATAGAGAACATGATTGTGTTTGCAGATATGCTTTAGGCACTGTAGTAGCTTTGTCTATTCCTTATGGTCCTTTTGGCAATCTAAGATGGGAGAAGGGTCAGAAGAAGTGGCAGTTGGGCCCCCTGCCACCTACAGGGCCTCAGGCTCCTGCCTAGGATGCCTGGTGGATGATCCTGCTCTGTGTGTTTGCCACAAAAATCTTTTTAGTACATCATTTTGTAGCACAAAGTTTCCAAACAATACAGCAGGGTGAAGAAATAGAAGACCACAATTATTATTATTTATTTATAAAGTGCCAATATATTCCGTGGCGCTGTACAAAGTAAGAAAGGAACATCGGGTACATAATAATACAGACAATAGTATACACCAATATACAAGATACATAATTAGTAACAAAATACAAAAGTGATACAAAATACAGAACACAAAATACCGAATTGGTAATGACAGTGATAAAAGTAACATGATAAATAAAATGTATAATAATTTTCAAGACACAAAAGAGGGAGAGAGCTCTGCCCTTGCGAGCTTACAATCTTACAATAAGTCGCTATAGTAGCAACAACATGTAGATCAACTTTCTAGCAACTAGCTGAAAACTTAAATATTGGTTGACATTAAAAGATACTCCTAGCCTATTATGCAATTTGCAATATGCAATGTGTTTCTCAAATGTCATGTATTCTTTAATTGATTAGCCTTTAGATATGCCCATATGTGTGTGCAATCAGAGCACCTTTATATAAGCTCTTTATTGTTAATCTTATTTTCCAGGATCCTGCTATTGCAAATACACCTTTAATTAATGGCCCATATGAAGCATATGTGCGAGGAAATCGTCTAGGTGTTTGGGTAAATGAATCTGACGGAGTAACTCCAGTGATTGGGGAGGTAAAGTAGCTTCTTGCTATAATGTACAAATTACTTAATTTCATTTTATCTGTAGAAATGTGTCCTGGAGTTTTATTACTGCACCTGCATGCTGTATTTTCTGTAAGTCAAGTGTTCATAATAAGGCGCCAGGCTTTGAGACTGGATAAACAGATGCTCCATGTTATTGCCCGAGGAAGCGGATACGCCTACGAAATGCGTAGAATGTGGAGTAATTGCAACCATTTTTTTTAAATAAAGAACCACTGTTTTAAAATTACAAAACTTACATTTTAATATTTGTATTCTTTTTGGCTCCTCGATGTCATCGGTCTAAATTATAATAAGTCTTGTTGTATAGATAAAAAGGGCTACAAATGTGCCCCAAAGAAGCACATATCACAAAGCAAAATGGAAATTATTGAGTTTGAATTTCTTTTTTTCCAAACTCAGCATATCATGTACATGGCCCAACCTGCGATATCGGCTTCATCCCTCTGCTCTCTGTTTGGGTGTTATTTGCATCACCATTTGTTTCATAGTGCTAATATACATATATATATATATATATATATATATATATATATATATATATATATATATATATATATATATATATATATATATATATATATATATATATATATATATATATATATATACACAGGGTGGCAAATTCCGCCAGTTCCTACATGTCTGTACTTCCTTCCTCTCTCCCTGCTCTGTGTGTCACTTCTAGCTTTATAGCAACCTGTATTCGCTTTCATATGGGTAAAGTTAAAGGGGCACTACAGCGAAAAATTGTAATTTAAAATATGTGCAAACATATACAAATAGGAAGTACATTTCTTCCAGAGTAAAATGAGCCATAAATTACTTTTCTCCTATGTTGCTGTCACTTACAGTAGGTAGTAGAAATCTGACAGAAGTGACAGGTTTTGGACTAGTCCATCTCTTCATAGGGGATTCACAGCAAGGCTTTTATTTTTAATAAAGATTTTCCCTAAAAACGATATAAACAATGATGCTGGCCAGCTTCCCTGCTCCCTACACAGTTTTTGGGCAGTTGGACAAAGCAACTGCCATTCACTAAGTGCTTTTGAAAATAAATATATCCCTGAGAATCCCCTATAAAGAGATGGACTAGTCCAAAGCCAGTCACTTCTGTCAGATTTCTACAACCTACTGTAAGTGACAGCAACATAGGAGAAAAGTAATTTATGGCTCATTTTACTCTGGAAAATATGTACTTCTTATTTGTATATGTTTGCACATATTTTAAAATTTTACAGTTTTTCGCTGTAGTGCCCCTTTAAGGTAGCCATACACTGGTCAATTTGCCATCAGATTCGACCAACAGATAGATCCCTCTCTGATCGAATCTGATCAGAGAGGGATCGTATGGCTGTCTTTTCTGCAAACAGATTGTGAATCGATTTCAGCCTGAAACCGTTCACAATCTGTGGTGGTGGTGCTGCCACCGCTACCCCCCCCCCCCCCCCCGCATACATTACCTGCACCGCCGGCGCGACTCCCCTGGTCTCCGCTGTCCTCTTCACCGCTCTGGTCTGGTCTCCGGGTCTGGCAGGCTTCACTTCTTCCTGTCTGGGGGAAGTTTAAACAGTAGAGCGCCCTCTACTGTTTAAACTTCCTGCCGGGACAGGAAGAAGTGAAGCCTGCTGGATCCGGAGCCCAGCGCGGAGACGGAGCAGCGGAGACCAGGGGAGTCGCGCCGGCGGAGCAGGTAATGTATTGCAGCTGTATTGCGTCGGTCGTCAAGCACTCGAACGCCGCTACCCACGGGCAATTGACGGTAATCTCCCGCACGGAGCGATCGACGGGATAGATCTATTTCGGGACGAAATAGATAGAAATTTAGCGTTAACGATTTGACAGCAGATTCGATCCCAGTGATAGAATCTGCTGTCGATCGGCAGGGAATCGGCCCAGTGTATGGCCAGCTTTAGCCATACATTTAGCGACTATCAGTGACAGTGACACAGGCTGCAATAAAGCTGAGGACCACACACACACACGCAAAGTAGGGCGGGAGAGGTGCACAGGTATGAGCTGGCTGATATTCACACACTGGTGTCAGGCAGCAGGGACTAGCTTTATATGTGCTACCAGCGCGTCATAACAAAGGTCGCATTAAGGGTCCTGCACATGCGTGGTTGTCTAAAGAGTGAATCCATATGAATCCTTATGGCGATTGGCGACCGGTGTGATGACGCACTGAAAGCACACAGGCACAACTGCAGCTGAAGTCACTGGAGCTACCCGCTGGACCACAGAAGGCAGGAAGAAGATGCTGGGGGACCTCGCGGGTTGCAGGGGGTGGCTTGAGGAAGCCCCAGGTAAGTCCATATTTTCATTTTAGCCCACTGCTCAGGGACCCTTTAAAACAGAAGGTGTTTATGTTTATTCAAGTTGGAATGAGTCTATAAAGCGTCCCACAGTGCACCTCTGCTGAATATGCAAAGCATCCTTTTGTTGTCCCCGATAGGCCAATTTTCTGGTTCTGGAGGTGTGTTTAGCTATCGGGGACAACAAAAGAATGAATTGCATATTCAGCAGTGATGCACCATGGGACACCTCAGAGCTCACTCCAACCTGGAATATTCGCAAATACCTTTTGTTTTAAGAAGGCAAAATTCTGTTTTACATAACATTTTTTGATCCCTTTCAGCTCCTTACAGATATCTAGGTTTGTCATGAGCTTGCTGGGCAATGTTTATATTCCTAAATGTGTTCCTTGATAAAGAGGCACAGAAATGTCTAGAAATTTTAGATTTATGGAAATATTGCAGAATAAATTAAGACAGAGAATGAGAGTACCAACTATTTTGCATATTTAAAAAGTGCTACCAGCTTATGTTTTTACACGCTCATTTTCTAGTAGCCAAACATACAGAACCCCTTACCTTGCCACAGAACATATACTGTAATTGATGGGTCAATTACTGACTTATAAAATAATTACAAGTATGTGTTACATTTTGTGCTGTCTGTTTTGTTCCACAAACCCTTATGCTATATGGCTCAGTCCACACTACGTACGGTGGCAGAACAAAATCCGTGGTCCGGGCTCCACTGTTCAAAAACTGAAACGCAAACAGATCCGTGCTGCCCTTTTGCAGCATACATTTCCAGGTCTGTTTGCATTTTTAAAAATGTGCCCCCAGCTCTGTCCATGAGTGCAGGAGCCGCCGAGCTGGAGGGAGCAGCAGTGTAGTCCTGCCAGAAGTTTAAAAGAAAGCGGAGCCTGTCAGATGCTGCTAGCACAGGTTACTGAATCACAGGGCTGCAGAATTTGGGTAAGCCAGGATCCAAAATGGCCACCAGCTGCAGAAGAGGCGGAACCTAGAGCTGAAAGAGGAAGAGTACCCACCTCCAGGGGGTGGACACAGAGAGCCTGCATCTTACTCAGCAGTTTTTTTTTTCTGAGCATGCTCTGACTGAGGCACTACACCTGCTATTGACGAAATTCTGTTTTGTCCCCACTTTTATTGCCTGATGAAGCGGGCTGGGCCTGCAAAACGCATTGCACTGTTTTTGGGGTACCGTATAAGAAATGTATTGATTTATATGAAGACAGGATCTCGTGTCTGCTTTTGGGAGGCAAGCCCACCACTTCCTCCAAACAATTTTTAAAAATGTTATTGACTTTTATCCTGCTGGCGCCTCTGTTCTACATATGATATGCCAAGCTGGCTGCAGTGATTAAAGAGGAACTCCAGTGAAAATAATGTAGTAAAAAAAAGTGCTTCATTTTTACCATAATTATGTATAAATGATTTAGTCAGTGTTTGCTCATTGTAAAATCTTTCCTCTCCCAGATTCACATTCTGACATGTATTACATGGTGACATTGTTACTGTGGGCAGGTTATGTAGCTCTTTCTAGCTGTTCTGGCTGTTACAGACAGCTGTAAACAGCTATTTCCTGTCTGTGAACATTGTTACATTGTGGCAGTTTGCCCAGAGTACCGCGGTATTCAGAGCTTCTTGTGGGAGGGGTTTCAGCACAAAATCCGTCATACAGCGCCCCCTGATGGTCTGTTTGTGAAAATCATTATATTTCTCATGTAAAAGGGGGCATCAGCTACTGATTGGGATAAAGTTCAATTCTAGGTTGGAGTTTCTCTTTAAGAGCGCAGCAGAGATGTACAGTGAACCTGAAGACTGTGCAGAGAGAGAGAGGCAGGAAGAGTAATCAGCTGATTAACCTCCTTAGCGGTAACCCCGTGCTGGACACGGGGTAAGCCACCGGAGTGTGCCACTCAGGCCCTGCTGGGCCGATTTACATAATTTTTTTTTTGCTACACGCAGCTAGCACTTTGCTAGCTGTGTGTGCATGATGATCGCCACCGCTACCCGCCAATTCGCCGCTATCCGCGCCGCCCCCCCATCCCAGACCCCTTTCGCTGCCTGGCCAATCAGTGCCAGGCAGCGCTGAGGGGTGGATCGGAATGGCCGCTGACGTCACAACGTTGATGACGTCGGTGACGTCATGGCGCTCGTCGCCATGGCGACGGGGAAGCCCATACAGGGAATCCGGTTCAGAACGGGATTCCCTGCAGGGTAAAAGCGCCGGCGGCGATCGGAGGGGTGGGAGGGATAGCGGAGGGAGGGGGGAAGCATGTAGCTAGCGCTAGGCTAGCTACATGCTTTAAAAAAAATTTTTTTAAAGTGCTGCGCTGCCCCCTGGCGGATTTATTGTACCGCCAGGGAGGTTAAGAAGTATTCAGAGTAGAAGGCAGGAAGATATGAGAGAAGATAGTAAAGCTGGAGAGATGATTTCCTGTATACAGTGAGACAGAATCTATAACAACAGTGCCTACAGGAGAGGAAAAGATAAACTTGTCACAGAAGCTACATTGTGGAAAAATGAATGTAAAGAAGGCTAATTGTATTAATGTATGAACTTCTCCTAGCTCAAGCCAAGCGTTCAGGTATTCTCTAGAGTTATAGGCTGTGTAAAGAATCCAAAGACTTTCTATCTGTGAAGTGAATCAAACTGCTGCCAAGAGGCCTCAGGAGTACAAGTTATGAGAACCTTCCTGCAGTCATTTCTCTGAATTGTATTTGTTCATATAAAGAAAAATATACTTACCTGTGGAGGTGATGTTCTGAGTTCCTGAAAGAAAAAGAAGTTTATTATAGATTTTATTTAAAGCAGTTCAATGAATTTAAGTAGGAGTCTACCTGTATGATAATCTGCAGTAACTTGGATGGGGTCCTATGGAGAAAATTGAAAGTTTCTATCAAATACTCATTCAATACCAGGAACTAAAGATTGTAGGTTTGAATCACACTTACCCAGATGAACCTTGGAGCATTGGAACTGTTTCTCTGCAAAAGAAAGACTGCTTACACAGGATGAGTAGGTTGCTATATTTCCTTGTGGATTACAACTCTTGATTGGCCAACAGGAAAACAGAGCCTTTGTTCCTACAAGCATTGAGCATGGAAGATGACTTCTGAGTTAGAGTGAATAAAAATGAATATATCTGCTTAGTTCTTACTATTTAAAGATGCATGCAGAAATAGAGCACTTAGTTGAACTAAAGCATGGACTGAGACTGAGTAATGTGGAAAAGTGCTTAGTAAGGTGTTATTTATCTTTGCTGAAAAAGGAAGTTTATTAATGTGCTTTGTCACTGAACTTTTATTCTTTATAATTCAATACAAATATTCTTACAAAATCTAGATTGGTGTCTGGAAGACTTCTTTACAGTTCAAGCATTACAGAGGGGTTACAGCATTTAGTAAGGGGGGCAGCGGGGGCAATGGCAGGGAGGGGGGGTTGGCCCCCCCTCCCTCACCTGGGTCCCCCCCATCCCTGCTCCCCCTCCAGCTATGTGCGCTGTAGTATCGGCAATCAGCGATCGGGGAAGCAATAACCTTCTCCTCTGCTCACCGCGTAACTTCCTGCAATGCCGCCCTCTAGTAAGCGGCATTGCAGGAAGTCACACGGCGAGCAGAGGAAGAAAGGTAATTGATTTCCCGCTCACCGATTACTATAGCGCACATAGCTGGAAGGGGAGTGGGGACCCAGGTGAGGAAGAGGGGGTGACACCCCTCCCCGCCGCTGTGCCTGCTGCCCCCTTCATGGCTCCTCCCCTTTTGGCTACCTGTGGACATCTATGGGGGTGACATTGAGGGGAGGAGCAGGCAGTAGGCAATTGGGATCTCCATCCGTTTTCTGTGTGCAAAATATCCTGTGTAGAGGGAGATCCGTTTCTGTATTGCCTTGCCCTACCCATCCGTGTATTCGTGGTCCATAAAGTCCCAACAAGTCCAGACTCTCCATCAACTTTTTCAAAACGGATCCCACAGATCGCCCACGGATCAGTTTTTGAAGTGTGTGAAGACGGATGCTATTTTTAACATTGGTATCCATGGGTCCGGTTTTGGTCCGGGCCAAAAAATGGAGCCACGGAAAGCAAAAGTGAACCGAGCCTAATTCATATATCACAATAACTAGTTCAGATTTTGCGATATTAATAAAGAACAAATAATTTTCATAAAATTCAAATTCCATGGACCCCTGAGTGTATCAAGATTCAAAGCCTAGAACTGCCAATAAGCTAGCTGGCGGCAACTAGCTGATTTACCAGCAGACAGAGAGTTTGATTGGTTAAATTTAATTTCCTTGGTGGGTGAATATTTGCACAGTGGGAAAACAGTATACTTATCAATTTTAAGTATTAATATGGTTTCTAAGTTAGAAGAAATGAAGAAATAGTCTCAAGTAAAAATAAATAAATAAATAAAATAAAAGAAAGTGTTAAAAAAAGGTGAAGTAGAAAAGAAGAACATGCATTAGCTTAGCTTTTAATGACTTTTACTATAAAGCTTTAAAACACAAAACAACATAGTAATTGTAAACATTATGGTACATTGCACGGAACATAACACAATCTTATTTCTCTCTGATAGGTTTGGCCTGGAGTAACAGTATATCCTGACTATACTAATGATGCCTGCACACAGTGGTGGATCGACGAGTGTTTGGAGTTTTACAAGCAAGTGAATTATGATGGCATATGGATTGTAAGTACAATAAAATGTATTACCATTTTTCATTTTGGGTATTCAAATGTGGAATATTTAAAAGTAATTTTTGATAAATCTACTCAGATGGGACATTTTCAAATATGGTCTGCTCCGGCATTGTGTGCAAATGTTCTAGTTGTCCTAGGATTGTGTTTCAACATCCCATTAGGCTCTACAGTATGTGCAATCGTCCCAGTTTGGAGCTTTTTCCAAGTGTGTTGTAGTTCTCCAAAGGGCGAGCAATAAATGCCTGCCTACTGAGTCAGATTTGTTTCCATACCCTGGAGATCAAGACATAGTAATGCCATTCCACCAATCCCAGCTAGGATGTATCGGTCGATTCTGGAAGGCAGGGGGCAGCACTCGGGAGCCCAGGGGCAATTGTCTTGTTTGTCCCTTTGGAAGTTGAAACTCTGGTAGTATTGCCTTGCAGTGTGACACAGCTATCCTTAATGGCATTTTTTTCTGTTTTTTTTATAATTGGGGTCTTGCTACATTGAATGTAAATGGTTTTTCAGCTGATCGTGATTTTTGTTTTTTTTTTATATTTACAGCTTTGTAGTGCACTCATAACCTTTGCTGTGTCCTCAGCAGTGTGTTTCAAAAATGTTAATGCCCCAGTGGTGTGTTCCAGTTTTCCAGTTTCTCCCATTGTGTTTCTTCACTTTCTATTGTCTTCAGTAGGATTTTCCTACATTTCAGTGTATGCACTACAGTAGTGTGCCTTAAAGTTCATACACACCTACCAACTATCTGACCAACTATCTGCCAAACTTGTCTGTTTATCCCCATTCACACGCTCAACAGCAGTCTTTTATGCAGCACAATTGTCAAACAGCTTTTGTTGTGAAACACGTTGAAACAACTAAAAAAGTATTGGATTGACTTCTTATCAGGCTTATCAGCTGTTTGAACAATAGCAAAATACTTTTTTCAGTTGTTTCAACTTGTTTCACAACAAAAGTTGTATGGGGCTTAACAGACAAGTTTGGTAGATAGTTGGACAGAAACAGAGTTGGAAGTTGTGAACCTTTAGCGTTAAAAGGCCCTTAGCAGTAGCAGTGTTCCTCACCTCTTTGAAATTTAACAGGTTCTTCTGCAGAGTTTGTTAGCTAAGCAAGGTGTTCCTTCCACTGACTGCAGGTAGACATTCTCTGCATGTAGCATCAAAGTCACATGACAGAGAATGGCCTCAATTCACTAAGCTTATCTCCTGTCTGTAATAATATTTCTGAGCTATTTATAGAGATATCACCATGGTTGATAAGGCATGTAGTATTCAGGAAACATTTTACCTTAGGCAAACCTAAAGTTTACTCTTCTGTCTATAAGTTAAAGGGAACCTAAACTGAGAAGGATATGGATTTTCCTTTTAAAATAATACCACTAGTTACCTGACTCTCCTGCTGATCCTGTGTCTCTAATACTTTTAGCAAAAAGCCCCTCAACAAGCATGCAGATCAGTTGCTCTGACTGAAGTCAGTCTGGATTAGATGCATGCTTGTTTCAGGTGTGTGATTCAGCCACTGCTGCAGCCAAAGAGATCAGCAGGACTGCCTGGGAACTGGTATTGTTTAAAAGAAAACATCCATATCCCACTCAGTTAACCACCCTGGCGTTCTGATTAAATCGCCAGGGTGGCTGCGGGAGGGTTTTTTTCAAATAAAAAAAAAACTATTTCATGCAGCCAACTGAAAGTTGGCTGCATGAAAGCCCACTAGAGGGCGCTCCGGAGGCGATCTTCCGATCGCCTCCGGCGCCCAGAATAAACAAGGAAGGCCGCAATGAGCGGCCTTCCTTGTTTTGCTTATATCGTCGCCATAGCGACGAGCGGAGTGACGTCATCGATGTCAGCCGACGTCCTGACGTCAGCCGCCTCCGATCCAGCCCTTAGCGCTGGCCGGAACTTTTTGTTCCGGCTGCGCAGGGCTCAGGCGGCTAGGGGGGCCCTCTTTCGCCGCTGCTCGCGGCGAATCGCCGCAGAGCGGCGGCGATCAGGCAGCACACGCGGCTGGCAAAGTGCCGGCTGCGTGTGCTGCTTTTTATTTGATTAAAATCGGCCCAGCAGGGCCTGAGCGGCGACCTCCGGCGGTGTTGGACGAGCTCAGCTCGTCCAGACCGCTCAGGTGGTTAAGGTTCCCTTTAAGGTGAGATCTCTAAAGTTAACATTTCAATCCTTAACCACGTTACCCCCACAGGTGCAGATATCTCCGCCCCTTTTTCCACCCTGTCAACACCAGAGACAGAGATATGCGCACCTCCCGCCGCTACCGCCGCTGTCTGCGCTCCCGATTGAGCGCGCGATCCCGCACTCGTGCACACCGCCGGCCGCTCGCCCGGAGATCAATGAGAAGCAGCGCAATCATTGTGAAAAAAAAAGTTTTCCAGCCTCATTGCTCTTCCTGTAAGCGTCCTTCTGACGCTTACAGCTTGCATGAGCAAAAAGTTACTGTGGCCATCTTGTGGCCAAATAGTAAAACTACACCCTAAACACCCTAAAGCATTTTTCATATACAAATACATTAGTTTTATACTATAAATTAACCCATTACCTCCCACACTCCCCAATTATTAGTTTTTTTGTAATAAAACAAATGACAATAAAAAAAATACATAAATAGTTACCTTAGGGACTGAACTTTTTAAATATTTATGTCAAAAGAGTATAACACTGTTCCTTTATAAACTATGGGCTTGTAATTAGGGATGGACGCAAAAATGAAAAAAATGCACCTTTTATTTCCAAATGAAATATTGGCGCCAAACATTGTGATAGGGACATAATTTAAATAGTTTTATAACCGGGATACATGGGCAAATACATTTCATGGGTTTTAATTACAGTAGCATGCATTATTTAAAAACTATAATGGCCAAAAACTGAAAAATAATGATTTTTTCCCCACATTTGTTCCTATTTTCCCATTAAAACACATTTAGAATAAAATAATTTTTGGCATAATGTCCCACCTAAAGAAAGCCTAATTGGTGGCGAAAAAACAAGATATAGTTCATTTCATTGTGATAAGTAATGATAAAGTTATAGACGAATGAATGGAAGGAGCGCTGAAAGGTGAAAATTGCTCTGGTGTTTCAGGGGTAAAACCCCTCAGTTGTGAAGTGTAATAACTACTGAATTCTAAAGTTAAAGACAGGCTGTTTATTATCTGCGTGTGAAAATAACTACAGAGGAGATAACTTAAAGGAATACTATCAATACTCAAGTGTTCTAAAATGACAATGTGCAAATAATGTCTAAGTAGCTGTGTAAACATTTTCCTACTTTTCATGCTAAATATCAGAGGCAAACGCTTTAATTCATTGTGTATAGAATTTAGCTCTATTGGGACAAACCATTCGCAAAGGAGGGTCTGCTTCAATGCACAGCCAGTGTTGTTTTTTGCATATCAGACTACAGAGTATTTTTCCCTGAAAGCAAAAAAATAAATAAAAAGCTGGAGTTTCACAGACAATTATATGTTTAAAAAAGTTAAATTTTCTCTGCTCTCTTGCAGACAGCTCAGGAACATGCAGCTTCTGAGAGCTTTCCCTCACACACAGAGTTACACAAAGAGTTAATTGATACACTGTGAGGGAACACCCCTCCCCTCATTATTAAGTACCGTTTCCACTACTGCATTGTGATTCTGTCGGGAAAACGCGTCAACAAATCTACATGCGGTTGCGGATTTGTTCGTGTTTGTATGCGGATTTTAATGCGGATTCGCTCGCGGTTTGTGCCATGTGATTTTTAAGCATTTTGTTTAAGCATCGACATGGGTTTTTACATGAAAAAAATGTACGCAAAAACACATGGAAAACCGCAAGACTAAAACGCTTGCGGTTTTCCTATTAATTACATTGGCCGACAAATCATGTGCGGTGTGCAAATTCTGATGGGTCTGCCGTGCAGATTTTTTCTGCACAACAAACCACACAGAATACCGGACAAGTAGAAACAGGCCCATCCACTTCTATTGCTTCTGTGAATCTGCATGCAGAAAACGCATGCAGATTCGCTGTAGTGGAAACGGGCCCTTACTCTTCTGTCAGAAATGAGCAGACTGCCTTCAGTTCAGAGTGAAAGGAATTTGTTACAATAAACAAAGGAGATAAGCAAATTAAATGTATACATCATTATTTACCAGCACTTCAGGAACTCTCTCAAACTCAGGTTAAAAAAATACGTTAATTGATAGTGTCCCTTTAAGGACTGAAGCGATAAAATAACTCTCTCACTGTGAAAATATCTCTATACCTTAACTGCCTGCCGACCGTGTCACTCCGATGGGTGTGGCCGCAGCGGCAGCCCCAGGACCTCCTAACACCGATTGGCGTAAGGCCCTTGGGGCAGGTATTGCAGGAGAACGCGCGCGCTGATGCGCATGCATCTCTGCATGAATGACGGAGCAGAGCTCCCCAATCAGTCTCCCAGTGATGATCGCCACTAGGAGACTGTTAGATGGTGAAACCGCCGTCTATTTAACCTGTACAGTGCTGCGATCTAAAGCAGCGCTGTACTGGGGACAGCCGTGTGACACGGCTGTCCCCTCCATTGGCTCAGGGGTGATTCACTGTCATAGGCTGAAGCCTATAACAGCCGATCACAGTGATAGGCTGGTGGGGGGAAGGGACGGTCCACTATAAAAATAATAAAAAATATAAATAACAAAAATATATATATAAAAAAAAGCAAACATTGAGGGAGCAATCAGACCCCACCAACAGAGAACTCTGTTGGTGGGGAGAAAAAAGGGGGGGGGGATCAGTAGTGTGCTGTGTTGTGCGGCCCTGCAGCGAGGCCTGAAAGCTGCAGTGGCCCTTTTTGTAAAAAACGGCCTGGTCTTTAGGGGGGGTTTAACACTGTGGTCCTCAAGTGGTTAATAAAGAAAGCTTCTTTAGTGAAGTAACACTGAACATACCGATCGACGTCTGGTGGTAAGTTTCCTCTTGCCTTATTATTACCAGCATGATCATAGTGAATTGAGGTCAATGTCTGGAAGCCAAGGCATAAGATTGGCTGCTAGAGGTAACTAAAGCCATGTGGAGGTACACAGAGATTTCACAGAGGGATGTGCATTGCAATTGCCATAAAGGTCTTCTTTTAAAGTTTTCTGCTAGGAAAAAATATGCACCGTGATTCCTTATCTTTTTCTGCGAAAGACCTTTACTTACAACTAACTTATTATTTCAAGCCTCCTTTAGCCAAGCACCAGATGATAAAACAGGCTAAAAAGGCTCCATTCCCATAATGCAATTCAAGTTTTCAGTGCTATGTGTTGTTAGCATGATGTGATGGAGGGGATACCTACAAACATACATATTGCTATTGTCATATACTGGACTGCAAATCAGCTGCTTGCCAATTACAATGAAACAAGATATAGCAGTTGACTTACTATATAAAGTGATTTTGACAGCATCTAAGTTAAGTAACAACCTGGTACTCAATTAAACTGAATATGCTCTTTAAATAAGACATTTTGGTTGAAAATGAACATAGCAGTTATACTGCACATGGGTTACTGATGGGAGCTATATTTAGAGGAGATACTGCCCTGAAGGCTATATTTAGAAGTGGAACTGCCCCAGGCACTTCAGAATGAATATTTTGGGCGTGAGTGTGCTGCCTTTCCTTAACAATGCTGCTTTGCTTAACTGTGACCTAGCTGTGCTAAATGTAAGTTTCTCCACCATGTGAAACCATTATCCATGTCCTGCTGTTGTACAGATTGTGTTCAGCTATAGATTCCAACATGTTTAATTTTCTATGAGCACTGCAGACAGGCATATGCAATTTTTAACAAGTAAAGTAAAAATAATGTGAAACGTAGGCCTCATCCTACATTTTTTGCATAACTTTTTTTATTGGCAGAATCACATAACGCATAGACAGCATACTCAAGTGCAGGGCCGGGTTTACTATATGGCACTGTGGGCATGTGCCTACAGGCGCCTGATGATGGAAAGGCGGCTCACTCCCCTCCCTGAGTGCCCCCTCCTACCTTACCTATGCCGATGAGAGCGTAAATGAGAAGTTACTCACCCAGGTCCTAGCATTCCACAGTTTGGCGGGGGAGGGAGGTTTGTAGGTGCATGGAGGCAAGATCTAGGATGACAGGATGACAGGACATCTGTGCCTATAGGCTCCTGTGATGTAAATCCGGCCCTGCTCAAATAAGTAACATATCACTCCCATCAGACAACGCATTAGAGTCCATCCATTTTGCTTAAAAGAACATTCAAGTAGATTATACAATATAATCGCTTGAAACAATAAACACTTCTTTTGCCATATAAGATACAATAAATAGAAACATAAAAGAAGAGACAAGAAAAACAACAGTGTGCAGAGCTGCAATAGGCCATAAGCAACCTTCAACATCATAAGTCACGAAATGAAAACCTCACAGTTGATTGACAACAAAAGTTTTTTAGCATAAGAAAACCCTGTAGTTGTTGTTGACATAAAACTGGGTGAAAAACTAGGTGTACGATCAAAACAGCTGTATTGCCTTGGCCACATTTCTGTTTTTAACATATGCAATACAAATAAACCATGGGACGTTTAAAAGTAATTCTGGCAGCTCTCAGTACAGAAGTCTATAGTCAGAATTCATGCATCAGATACAGCTTGCATGGTTTGACTCATAAAAATTATTGGTGGTGTGATGTGGCATCTCTTCATTTCGAGTTGCTTTCTGCCCCTTTCTTTTTTTCTCTAAATCATATGAGCAGCTAAAGCCTGCTTTTGCCCAACGCGTTTGGCTATGTTGACCACTAGGTCAGGGGATGGAATAAACAGATCCTTCACTGCTGCTCATTGTATTGCATTGAATGCACCTAAGAAACATAGTTGAAGATGCTAACAGTTTACAGTACTTACTGCTTACTGAGTCAATAATACAGGCAGCGATATTAGAATTTGGGGATGTTCCAGACACACACAGACTGCTGCCATGGTTACAGGAAGCTCTGTTTTTATATTTTTTCCATAATTAGCACCACTGGCTGCTAAAGTGGAAAAAAAAAACAGTTTTTTATGATATTAAGATACAAAATGGCTTATTTTACAATAAACTACAGTATAGCATTTTCATTAGTAAAATATGTAGATCTATTTTAACCACTGTATTAAAGGGGAACTTCAACCTAAACAAACATACTGTCATTAAGTTACATTAGTTATGTTTATTAAAATAGATAGGTAATATAATCTCTTACCCACCTTGTTTTAAAGAGGAACTCCAGTGAAAATAATGTAATAAAAAAGTGCTTCATTTTTACAGTAATTATGTATAAATGATTGAGTCAGTGTTTGCTCATTGTAAAATCTTTCCTCTCCCCGATTTACATTCTGACATTTATTACATGGTGACATTTTTACTGTGGGCAGGTTATGTAGCTGCTTCTAGCTGTTTTGGCAGTTGGAGACAGCTGTAAACAGCTATTTCCTGTCTGTGAACCTTGTTATATTGTGGGAAACTGCCAAAAGTACCTCAGTCCTCAGAGCTTCTTGTGGGAGGGGTTTCAGCACAAAGTCAGTCATACAGCGCCCCCTGATGGTCTGTTTGTGAAAAGCAATAGATTTCTCATGTAAAAGGGGGTATCAGCTACTGATTGGGATAAAGTTAAATTCTTGGTTGGAGTTTCTCTTTAAAAGAACAGGCAAATGTTTGTGATTTCATGGGGGTAGCCATCTTTTTCGTGGGGGCAGCCATCTTTTTGGTTGAAGGAGGTGACAGGGAGCATAAGACACAGTTCCAACTGTCCTGTGTCCTGATCACCCCTTTCAGCTGCGCACACTAGCCTTCAAATCTCAATTTTTTTTTAAATTGCACCAAAACAGCAGAACGAGAACAACAACATCAGAAACCCCATCATGCTTTGCACAGCATCAGGGGAAAAATGCCAGGCAGTTTTCTTCTGTGCAGCTAAAAATGAGGCTTGGGTAAAAAAAAACAAAGTTCTGATGCTATGAAACTGTTAAAGAAACACCAAGCCTTTCCAGTGCTGCTGAGTAGATTTATAGTTTGGAGGTTCACTTTAATGTTTCTCATTTCTATGTAGCTTTACTAGGCTGTTTGCTGAAAAAAATGATATTAATATGCTTTTATAGTTTTGATCTGCTCTTATTTTTTTTATTTTTTTTAAAGGACATGAATGAAGTCTCCAACTTTGTGCAAGGATCATCAAAAGGCTGTGAAAGCAACAATTTGAACTATCCTCCATACACACCTGGTATAATGCATTTAATAATTACAATTAATAACTAGTTGAAATATTAATAAAGTATTACTTGCAACAGAGACTAACGTGCAGGGGTGCATACACACATCCAATTTTGATGGGCTGCAAATTACCAATTTTACCACTTCTATGTAGTATGAGGGCCTGCGGCTTTTAAATACTATGAAAAGCTCTCATATTACAGGATTGTGTTAAAACTGGCCAATCATTGGTCAATCAAAATTTGAAGTCTGTATGTATGCTGAATGATAAGATCATCAGTAGAAATGGTTAGGGTCCTTTTCCACTACACGCGTTCTGATGTGATTTCCAGAACGCATGCTTTTGGCTAACAATTCTTTGATTACAAAAGCACCATCAATGTAATGGAAATGTCAAGCATGTTGCTATGTGATTAACATATTCTGATTACTCTCTTCTCATGAATCAACTGAAAATTGGAAACACAATTGTTCTGTTAAAACAAATAAATGCATAAAAAAAACACATAAAATACAAACATGTGGTCACACAGGATGGTCAATAGTAGTTGATTGCTCCCTTCCTAATTTGGGTGCTGGGCACTCAATGTCTCATATATCCGACTTTTTCAGCTTTCTTCAATGAGTTATAGTAGAATATCGGTGTATTTGCTTATATTCCACTACTGGATTTCCTTGCACCCAGTTTAAAGGGCGCCACTTTTAAATGTAGTTTTTGGAATAAACTGTATTTAAAGGACAACTGCATTGAGAGTGATATGGAGGCTGACATATTCATTTCCTTTTAAGCAATACCAGTTGCCTGGCTGCCCTGCTGATCCTCTGCCTCTAATCCTTTTAGCCATAGACTCTGAACAAGCATGTAGCAGATCAGGTGTTTCTGACATTATTGTCAGATCTGACAAGATTAGCCACATGCTTGTTTCTGGTGTTATTCAGACACTACTGCAGCTAAATAGATCAGCAGAGCTGCAAGGCAACTGGTATTGTTTAAAATGAAATAAATATGGCAGTCCCCATATTCCTCTTGCTGCTTCAGTTGTCCTTTAAGCACACCTATCCTTTAAGCTTCAGCACTGAATGTTTAGCTCTAACAAGTGGTATATACTGTAAGTGTAAGAAATCAGAGTGTCCAAGCTTTAGTGTACATCAGCAATACAACCTTTTACAGCCACGGTCAGATGCAACCTAAATGTGCTCCTTGTGTTATAAGGAGCAAGGGTCCTTAAGTCATTAACTTGTTTCAATCCAGGCCAGTATATGTTCATTAGCATTTTACAAGGCAATAAATGAACAGTAAGCTCTGTAGACAATTGTCACACAAACAAAAAAGAAAATCATTATTCAGACTTGTATTGCTAATACTCAGTATATTATATGGCAGAGCAAATATCTAGTGCTTTACTGCTTTATCTTGCTCTTACAAAGCTGTATTGCTCACTATTCAGTAGTGTTCAGCACAATAAAAACACAGTTACATCAACCAGTTATCTAAACTGATCTTAGTATGCTTTCTTTGCATACTTTAATTAATATGTATTTTAAGCCTACTAAGCAAAATATAAACTGAATGCTAATTGCCATGTCATGGCAAAAGTGTTTCCAAAATATTTTTAATAGTGGCTGTAAAGGTTAATGGCAGGGTTTGTCTGCAGCTTGACTTATTGATCACCATGAACTATGGTGTTCATTAAACAGGCCCTGAGAAAGCTGCATGGCTCTGTATCAAGAAATTAGCACATCTGTAACTCAGTCTTGTAAGAAAACACATTTTTGTGGGAATTAGATAAACGTTTAAAATGATCAGAGTTTTTGGTTTACAAGGCATGTTTTTGTCTTTCCCATCAAGCGATTCTGGACAGACTGATGTATTCCAAAACACTCTGCATGGATGCAAAACAAGCCTGGGGTAACCATTATGACGTGCACAATTTATACGGATATGCAATGGTTCTATCTACTGAAGAGTAAGCCGTAGTTACGTATTTATTCAATTAAGATTGGTTTGATAGTGTATGTTTTATAGCGCTTCACAGTCTCTGCTCAAAAGTGTTCCGTAATTAAAACCTTTGCTTTGCCTGAGAACACATTGATCAAAAAATGGCGCAGCGAAGTTTGGGCGCAGGGTGACGCCAAAAGATAGCTCGCCCTGCTCTCCTTTTATTTTAGACTATTCCTCTACTAACTACCTAATTTATTAGTCCCCACATAATTTGCTTGCACCCAAATTATATTTCTTTCCCCTCATTATTCGTGTTTTGGCTATTGCCAGCACCAAAATTACTCAGTGATCGATGCTATAGCTGTAATTTACATTACAGCCTACGGCAGCGCCCCAATTCATGGGCACCGTATGACTTTGGCCGGGATCAAACTGGCAATAAAAAATGGTCTGGTCGTGGATAGTAACTGAATGGATTGTAACGGATGCGAATGAATCCAGTTTTAACCTAGGGATCCATTCACATTGGTCCGCTCTAACGGATCAAGTCCGCACGCTCCGCTGAATGGACCGCAAGTTTGTTGCTGCAGCAATTTTTCCAGACAGCGAAATGGAAATGGAGGCTGAAGCCCTGCATTGGAGGAAATGAGAAACAGATCCTATTAAACACACTGGCTAAAAATGGACTGATCTAGCCAGCAAAATCTACTTTGGTGATGGGGGTCTGGGGGGATGTGGGAAAACAGAACTGAACCAACTGAATGAGAATGAAACAGAAATAGATCCATTCAAACGGAAATTGGATCTGTTTTTACGGACCCATTTACCAGATAAGTGCCAGTGTGAACCGGCCCTTACAATTTACCTGTCTCACCTGAGAAAATGTGCCACCCAGTCATGCACACATGGAAAACTCTGCAAAAAGCCAACTGGATGACAAATAGGCTCATACAGAAAAAAAACGACATTGTTTTTTTATTTTACTACCTCATGCCTTAGTGTCCTTCAGAGAACTTTAAGTGACTTTGTAGGGCACCTGTACAAGCACTAAATTATTGGCAGAGGTGGTGCTGATCAACTATTTTGGGCAGAAATCAGGATCCCACTGTTATGTGGATGAGGTTCTACTCCCATCTTCTTGCTGCAGTCACTGCTACTGCTGTCTGTTTTCTTTGCCCTCCACCCCCACCAACTAGCTAACTGTGAGGATGCAAAGAGATGGATGTTGGACAGGGTAGGAGAGGTTGAGGAGACAGGCAGAGGCATCAGCGGTTGGTTATAGCAAGAAGCTGGTTGTTGGTGCAGGAACACAAAAGATCTAGAGGATCTGTGTTACAGAAGGTCTCTGTTAGTGGCTTTTAGAGATGTAGCGAACGGTTCGCCTGCAAACGGTTCCAGGCGAATTTTGGGGGTTCGCGTTCGCCTGCAACAAGCGAACTTTTGCGGAAGTTCGATTCACCCCCATAATGCACTATGAGGGTCAACTTTGACCCTCTGCATCAAAGTCAGCAGGCACATTGTAGCCATTCAGGCTACACTAAGCCCTGGAGCCCCACCCCCCCTTATATAAGGCAGGCTCGCTGGCCATGACACTCACTCGTGTGCCTGCTGCAAATAGACAGACTAGGGAGAGCTGCTGCAGATTTTTTCTCCTAGGGAAAGATTAGTTAGGCTCTTGGCTTGCTCCTGGCTGATTGTTGGGACACCTACCTATGCCTACCTACCTATACTGGGACTCCTACCTATGCCTAGCTAACTACTGGGACACCTACCTATGCCTACCTACCTATACTGGGTCTCCTACCTATGCCTACCTACCTATACTGGGTCTCCTACCTATGCCTAGCTAACTACTGAGGCACCTATATATGCCTACCTACCTATACTGGGTCTCCTACCTATGCCTACCTACCTATACTGGGTCTCCTGCCTATGCCTAGCTAACTACTGAGGCACCTACCTATGCCTACCTACCTATACTGGGACTCCTACCTATGCCTACCTACCTATACTGGGACTCCTACCTATGCCTACCTACCTATACTGGGTCTCCTACCTATGCCTAGCTAACTAGTGAGGGACCTACCTACCTATACTGGGTCTCCTACCTATGCCTAGCTAACTACGGAGGCACCTACCTATGCCTACCTACCTATACTGGGACTCCTACCTATGCCTACCTACATACAAGAAGATAATAAGGTTCATTGTGGACAGACCAAATTTGATCAGCTGGACAGTCACTGTTGTTCTATCATTGAGCTACCACAGCCCGGCGACCATATGGGCTGGAAAACTGCCACGGCCTGCACTCTGGCCATGTTGCGCATCAGTCCAGCACGGCCGTCACTACGCAAACAGCTGTTTGCGGTGCGTTACACATTGAGTTTGGTGTGTCAGTGTGAAGCAGAACTCTAATTACACTCCCTGATTGATGTATACAGATGCAAGATGTTTGAAAGCACTTTAGGCCTGCAATTTAGCACTTAATGTGATGTGTGCCCTTAAAACGCTGCTTTGCGTCACATCCAGATTTTTCCCCGGGACTTTGGCCATATATCCCACTCTGCCATGCCCCCCTCCAGGTGTTAGACCCCTTGAAACATCTTTTCCATCACTTTTGTGGCCAGCATAATTTTTTCTATTTTTCAAAGTTCGCATCCCCATTGAAGTCTATTGCGGTTCGCGAACTTTTACGCGAACCGAACCTTTCGCGAAGGTTCGCGAACAGGGTTCGCGAACTGAAAATCGGAGGTTCGCGACATCTCTAGTGGCTTTGTCCATATCGGAATCTGTCACTAAGGGCATCTGTCAGTATAGGGCTCTGGCGTGCATGAAAAAAGGGTTCCCGTGAAAAAAGGACCCAGCTGGATAACAAAATGGCGCTGGTGGATAATGAAATCTAATAACGATAAACATCGTTGTCAAACTTGGTTAACAATAAATACCATTGTAAAAACAGATGGGAAATAATAACGAAAATATATTAACATTTAAATCGTTAAGTAATTCAACAATACAGATTAACCCAACCCTACTCTCACACAGAACCCTCCCCAGGTGGTGCCTAAAACTATCCACTCCCCTGGTGGTGCCTACCCCTAACCACCCCCCCCCCCCCACCGGTGGTGTCTAACCCTAACCCCCCCCCCCCGGTGTTGTCTAAAAGTAACCGCTGCCTGGGTAACAAAATAATAACAAAATAATATGATAAAAACTATAATGTTGCAAGCTTCTAAAACGATAGCATACTTCAAAAACTTTAATGCTCTAATGTTGTTAATGATATTTATTGCGTCACCCACTTTTCTGATTTTTTCGCTGTATTAACGGTAATTTAAAGTCTATGGCGGCGCCCTTTTCGCCCACCCTCAGCCGGCGCCCTTTTTTCCTGCAACCGGCCTCTGTTACCGGGATCTGTATGTGTGTTCTTGACCCTCAAATGCATAACATTCACACATATTTACACTGAACCTCATTTTTTATGTAATTCTCCTGTCATTTAGTTTGCCTGGGTCACCTTGTAAACTAGGGACATCTTCCACTACAAAGCCATCTACTAACACAGAGATAAATATTCACCTTAACCTCTATACCATTTATAAACAATATAAGTTAGTCCCAAAATCAATACTCCACTGTCAATGCTCCAACAGACTCTAAACATGAACTGTCAAGGCAGTTTTCTACTCATTTTCCTACTTTATTTCCTAAAAACAATATACAACTTAGGACAGTATAGATCTTACTTAAAAAAGTTATATATATTCCAATAAAGACAATTATACAGTGAAGAGTACAGTACATAGAAAGTATGCTTCACTGCAACAGTCAATGCAAACATTATGCAGTAACACTGTATTATGTCAAAGGATTCCATCATACCACACTTTTAATGCACTGATGTGAAAAAAATATAATTACATCACATTAGCAATGCGATTATATAGTCTTATGCGACACACCGCAACACACCAGTGTGAAAGTAGCCTTACAATATTCTTTTTTTTTCTTTTTTAATCTGGCTAATCTATTAGCCTGTCATTTCTGCATAGATATTCATTGACAATCCACTGAATGAAACTGTCAGACCAAAAATACCCTCTACATTCACCTCTTAGTATAAGTGTGATATCTTCATTTTAATAGTAGTCATTTTTCTAGTAAGAGTACTGTTCTGGATGTCTTACAGAAATGTGTGCATTTTTTGACAAATATCTGTTTTTAATTTGTTTTGGTCAGTTTCAAAGCATTTCCATAACAAATACAACCAGGGCAGCCATCGCGATGCAAAGGCCGCATGTGCTGGCCTGTGGCTCACTAACCAGCACACCGAGTTCCAGAACTATAGGGGCACCTATACCTGGCTAGGGCAGGGGGACGAGCTGAGGCAGAAGGGTACAAGAGGTAGCACAGGGGGATAAAAGAAGCACAGGGGAACCCAGGTGGACAAAAGAGGCACAGGGAGAAAAGAGATGAGACGGGAACATGAGGTCACACAGAGGGACCCAAAAGAGGCACAAACTGAGGTGAGACAGAGGGGGACAAAAGAGGCACAGGAAGAAAAGAGGGGAACAAAACAGAATGGATAAAGGATAAGAATGGACCTGCAAGTCCCTTTCTCATTTGTTACCCGGGGACTACCTGTATTTTGCTAGTATTTGGCTCCACCCACAACATGTCATGGTCATGCCCACTTTTTGCCGCATCACGCTGTGCATGCCGCTTTCTTCAGCGTCGGAGCCATGCACATTTTTCGCCGCTGACACTTGGGTGGGGTGGCTAGTGGGTGGGCACAACAACCAGTGGGTGGGCCCAGGGAGGGGGGGGGGGGGCAGGCCTGATGATGTGTGAGGGGCCCAAAAATTTCTGATGGCGGCCCTGTATACAACCACATGCAACAAGCTCCCACCAGCCACATGTAGCTACATTGATGCTACTTTTTGGGAAAATAGTAACTATACTTAATTTATACTAGGATGCATGTGCTAAAAATGATACTGCAGAGTCTGCTAGTGCTCTATGCCAACACTACTCAATCAACCCTGTTTCTTGAATGCATTTTTATAATTACCGTACTGAATATAACTGCATAAAAAGCAACAGGAATAAGTGAGGTCAAGGAATTATGGAGTACTAGAGAAAAATAAGGACCCTCCAGGGATGCCAGCCAACCTGTCTTTAGACTGGCAGTCTGTACAAAACAAGGCACCGTGGGCAGTGGTTAGTGCTCTCACCTTGCAACGCTGAGTCCCCGGTTCGAATCCCAGCCAGGTCAACATCTGCAAGGAGTGTGTATGTTCTCCACGCCCTGTGTGGGTTTCCTCCAGGTACTCTGCTTTCTTCCCACATACCCAAAACATACAGATAAGTTAATTGGCTTTCCCTAAAAAATGTCCCTAGACTATGACACATACATTACACGATACATACTCTGTACAGCGCTGCGGAAGAAGTTGGCGCTATATACACTGCAAATACTAAATAATAATAATAACAAATGGGCTGTCTGTACTTTCTCTGTGGGTTTCCGTTCTTTTAAAGAGACCTCGGTTCAGTCCAGAACCTCTAGTGCCCATATGTGTTTATTGTGGCCACAGCACCTTTAAACCACAACTTCTCCCTCTGCGATGCTTGCTAGACTTGCTTGCTAGTATGTTTTTTAAGAATTTAAATGCTGTGCTTAAGATCTGACCATATGCAGTCCTCATGCATGCCCATGTGTCACTTCACACAAGTAGAGATGTCGCGAACATCAAATTTTCCATTCGCAAATGGTGAAAGCGAACTTCCGCGAATGTTCGTGAACTTGGCAAACCACCATAGACTTCAATGAGCAGGAGAATTTTAAAACCTACAAGACTGTTTCTGGCAACAAAAGTGATGGACAAGTTGTTTCAAGGGGTCTTACACCTGGACTATGGCATGTCGGAGGGGGAACCATGCCACAATCCCACCCAAAATTACGGAGTTGACGCAAAGTTCGGTTTTAATCCCCAAAGGGCAGAAATCACATTATGCACAGCTCTGCGTGACAGTGGGCTGTGGAGTGTCACACACAAGAAATGCAATAGTACTATAAGAATACAGTGAAATAATAATGCATTGGAGTGGTACTGTGCATGCAACTTAATGTAGCAACAGCAGTAGTGTGTATACAGTTCTGGGTGTCCGTGGGCTGAGGAGTGTCACACACAAAAAAAACAAAAAAAAAACAAAGGAGACTGATGTGCTAGCCCTCAAAATGGCTGTTTAAGGTGCTTTCACAGCAAATGAGGAACAAGAACACAGGTCTAGCTAATGCTTTCCCTACCTTTCTGACCCTGCTCTTACTAACAGTCAGCAGACAGTAGAGAATGAATCCAATATGGCCACCGCAACTGCTTTTTGATAGTGGGGTGAGGAGTCCAGAGGGGGTGGTAGCTGATTGGCTGCCATGTGTCTGCTGACTGTGAGGGGTCAAAATTTAGGTCAATTATGATGTATAGGGGCGAATCAAACACGCCAAATGTTTGCTATTCGCTGCAAATGCAAACAGCGGAAGTTCACAGAATACTGTCCACCAGCAAACAGTTTGGGCCATCTCTACACACAAGAAGCTTTTCACAGAGTTCAAATAAAAGTAACATGCTTCATACGCAAACTGCTCACAGAGGTTGCTACTTGAAAATACCACGTATGTATGAAATAGCATGCAGCAGCAGCCAATAATTTAGCTTTTGTGAAAAAGTGACCACACCCACAGTTTAGCCTCACCCACAACACACTATAAAAGTGACTCCACCCCCTGTCTGTTCAATAGTGTGGGTGCCCAGAATTTTTGGGCCTTTTTCCATGAGAAATTAGAAATTAGGTTGGCAACCCTTGTATCCTCTCAAACAGAAGTTTTTCTGAAATCTGCTGAGATCACATAATTTGGATATCAGCCAAAAAAAAGGTGTATTTGGGCTGCATTTTTTTTTTCTCTGGGGGAAGAAAAGGGGGAGCAAAGATGGAAAAAGTTTATGAAACTACACATGCACTTGAAATGATAATAAATTGTGCAGTGGAAACATTTTGAGGGGTTGCATGTCAGGTTCTACAAATACCATCCACTCCATATTGAAACATTTATTAACATTTTTGTCTTTAAAAATATTTCATTAGCCGGGGTATGTATGCAGTATGAATTATGCATATAGTAAGTACTATTATCATTTATAAACCATGTTAGGTCTTGGATGTTGACTTGCACATGCATAATAAATCGCTAAGATTTCTGCTGTTCTCGTATCTCTTGCAGAGCTTTTATTGAAACTAAGGCATCATTATAGCTTAAATGTTATTAGGCAAACAGTTGCAGGAAACTACATTGTTCTAATGGGTTTTCAATTCCAGAGCCATCAAAGCCGTTTTCAAGGAAAAAAGAAGCATCATTTTTTCTCGATCTACTTTTGCTGGAGCCGGCAAATACTCAGGACACTGGCTTGGAGATAATGCTGCCAACTGGAATGATATTAAATGGGCTATACCAGGAATGCTCGAATTCAGTCTTTTTGGAATACCTTATGTAAGCACATTACATAAATAAGCTTGCAAAACAAATGGTCATCTATGGGAATTAGCACTAAATTGTGTTTATCTGTGTAGAACAACATGATTTGTTTTATTGCCAACTGGATGTTTCTGTGACAGCCTTCACTGAGGGCAGCAGAAAAATGAGCAAAGATTACAGAGCAGTATTTCAGTCTCCTAACTAGCCAGTAGGCCTAGCAGAGTCAGATGTGCTGCAATAGGATAAATCCAAAGCATAATTATTTTCTTGGATGCCGTCTAGACAGCAGAGTGATTTATAGAGAATGGAGCAACAGAAGCCTAGAATACAGTCCACTGTGACCAAGGGTGACGCTTTGTTTTCCAGCCTGTAATGTGAAAGCTGAAAAGCACATAATTGGATTGGTTATTAGTACATTTGCTCTTGCGTAGCAGAACTCATGGATAAGCATGTGATAAGTGTAATCAGGTGATAGACTTGTAAGGCTGTGATTTGCTGCTTTCATGTCCTGATTTTGCCTACCCTTAAAATTGAAGAAACAAATTATTATCACCAGTAAATCAGAGCCTTACAAATCCATCACTTAATCAAGATAATTACTTGGGTCTCTATAAGTTCTCTCTAAAAATGCAGGTTAATGTGTGCCCAAGATGACATGTGACATGATGGGATAGACATGTGTATGTACAGTGGCAAGCACACAGACACCTATGCTGGGCTCCTTTTTTTCCCTGCCTGAAAGAGTTAAAATCCAGCTATACATCTGACTTTCGAGTTTTCTCCAGTCTGGCTATAGCTGTCCCTCACTGATAACAAATTACAGCTATAAAACACTTTCCTAATCAGATAACGGGGCTTCTGATTACAAGGTATAGATAAAAAGGTCAATAGTTCATGAATTTTCGTTCTGGGATGCTTCAGGCCTCTTGCACACAGCAAGCGATTCAGATTCAGATTCCGCTTTTTAATCAGTTTTTACATCCGATTCAGATTCCGATTTGCAGTGTGCAGGGAGCAAACTGCAAATCGGAATCTGAATTGGATGTAAAAACTGATTAAAAAGCGGAATCTGAATCGGAACCACTTGCTGTGTGCAAGGGGCCTCAAGCCCCATACACATGTTTAACAGCGGTCTTTTATGCAGCACAATTATCAAACAACTTCTGTTGTGAAGTTGGATTGACTTCTTATTAGTTGTATCAGTTGTTTGAACAAAAGCAAGCAACTTTTTCTGGTTGTTTCATCTTGTTTCACAACAAAAGTTGTTTGATAATTGTGTTGCATAAAAGACCGCTGTTGAGCGTGTATATGGAGCTTTAGACACTGCAATTGAACAGAGACAATAAAACATTAAATTTACATTGCAAAGGCCTTGTTCACATTGTGTTCCGTTTGTGTGTCCGTCCGCGTTGGGCTGTTTTTGAGGCGTCTTTTTTTTCTGATTCCCGGCGCTTGGGTGGGCGATTTGTATTTGTGCTCAGTGGTTTTTCTAAGCGTTTTTTCCAAGCGGTTTTGTAATTCACTCCCTGACGCAAGTCAGGAAGTGAATTCTTTGACTCGGAAAAGAATAGATACAATGTATTAATTCTTTAAAATGCAAACACAATCGCTACACAAAGCGATTTTGTGAGCGTTTTGCGTTTCTCCTTTACTTTCCATTGAGGCAGAATCACCTCAAAATAGTCCATGCACCGTTTTACTGAATGCACAGCGCACGACTCGCACGACTCGCACGACTCGCACTGATATGAACCTTCTCATAGACATTCATTGCACAAGCGTTTTGTTGGATGATTTTAAAAATCGCTTGCGTGTAAAAAAAAAACCTGAAAACACCTACAGTGTGAATGAGCCCTAAATGTTTATATATATAATAAAACCATTAAATGTCAAAAAAGGTCATTTTAAGGAGTAGCAGGACAGATTCAATTGTTCTTCTCATCAGTGTATTTTCATCTCGGGTTCACTTTAACTGCTTACCTACCGTGTCACGCCGATGGGCGTAAAGTCCTGGGGTTTCAGTTTGCAGGAGATCGCGCGTACATCTCCGGCTTGGTAGGCAGAGCAGAGCCGCTCGGAGACTGTTAGACGGCAAAACCGCTGTCTAATTACATTGTACAGCGCTGCAATCTGCAGCAGCACTATACTGGGGACAGCTCCCCCTGGGACACTAGAGAGAGCAATCGGCTTTCATAGGCAGAAGCCTATGACAGCCGATCACCATGATTGGCTGGCTGCAGGGAGGGATGGGGAAAAATAAATACATTATTTAATAAAAAATAAGAAAAATATTGACAAAAAAAATAAATAAACACAGGGGGAGCGATCAGACCCCACCAACAGAGAGCTCTGTTGGTGGGGAGAAAAGGGGGGGGGATCATTTGTGTGCTGTGTTGTGTGGCCCTGTGGCTTGGCCTTAAAGCTGCAGTGGCCCATTTTACAAAAAATGGCCTAGTCTTTAAGGGGGGGGGGGGGGGCTGTGGTCCTGAAGAGGTTAAAGGTAGTTCTACACTTGACAGTTTTTTGCATCAATATCTGGCTAAATTAACCATTTAATTTAATCTGCTAGAAAATGATGCTGCAAACAATTCTTAATAACGTTTTTTTGGGGGGGGGGGGCCGAAATTGGTAAATTTCAGCCAGATTGCGACAGATGAAAAATTTAGCTCGATCAGTGGTGGGTCGGGTGTGCATCGCTAGCGGTGCTTGATTTCACGACAAGCGTCATGGGCAGCATATCTTACAATCACTTGTCCGCAGCGTAGTTCCCATGTTTTTCTCCCAAGATTCTCCCTCCTGTCTTTTCACTCTGGAGTCCTGGGGTGCCTGTGTGACGTAACAATTGCAAGAGGCCAAACCACTTCTAGTGGTCATGTAAGGTACGTGCCGCACTGCCCCTAGTGTTTGGCCTTTGTAGCATACACAGCTGCCACTTTTTTATATATATATAAATTTCATGAGCTGCCTGCAGCCAAGGCAGTCAGGTGCCAAACAAAGAAGAGGTAATTATGTATTTGCATGCACTATTCCGTATATATTTAAATGGCGTGAATCTCAGCTCAGAATATGCAGAAAGCAGAGAGAGAGTCTGGGTTGGATGCAAAAGAGCAAGATAGAAGACTCACTGCACATGCATATCACCAAACCTCTCCAAGCTAAATTAACATTGGAGGTCAAAATTAAAAGTTGATTTGAAGTAAAAACAAACAACGCATTCTTATTCTTATTACTAAAAGGGCTTTGAGATTCCAGCATATGAGTCACCACCACCTCTGTGAGTATGAGGTGGGGAGTGTGTACCTGCTCTTGCACGTGGACAATGGGTGGACAATGGGGGCTTTGCAAGAGAGGGGAACAAGTCAACCCTCTCTGACAGAGCCCACCCATGTTATGGACCATGTGGACTGGTATTGTTTAGGTATTATTATTACTATTATTATTATTATTTACAGATCCTGTAACACGCTGGGATCAGGAGCACTCCCTTACAGAGGGTGCTCATAGTCATTCCTAATCCCAACTCGTTACTTGTATACATTGAAGAGGAAGCCTTCAATTTTGGTCTTTTGACAAGGGATCAAATACTTAGTTCACTGATTAGAATCCACATCCAGCTTTGACTTTGGGGCACTGAGCTCTTGAGGGTTCTTTTGTAGTGTTGGGCGAACATCTAGATGTTCGGGTTCGGGCCGAACAGGCCGAACATGGCCGCGATGTTCGGGTGTTCGACCCGAACTCCGAACATAATGGAAGTCAATGGGGACCCGAACTTTTGTGCTTTGTAAAGCCTCCTTATATGCTACATACCCCAAATTTACAGGGTATGTGCACCTTGGGAGTGGGTACAAGAGGAAAAAAAATTTAGCAAAAAGAGCTTATAGTTTTTGAGAAAATCGATTTTAAAGTTTCAAAGGGAAAACTGTCTTTTAAATGCGGGAAATGTCTGTTTTCTTTGCACAGGTAACATGCTTTTTGTCGGCATGCAGTCATAAATGTAATACATATAAGAGGTTCCAGGAAAAGGGACCGGTAATGCTAACCCAGCAGCAGCACACGTGATGGAACAGGAGGAGGGTGGCGCAGGAGGAGAAGGCCACGCTTTGAGACACAACAACCCAGGCCTTGCATGAGGACAAGAAGCGTGCGGATAGCATGCTTTGTACCACCATGCAGTCATAAATGTAATAAAGATAAGTGGTTCAATAAACAGGGACCACGCGGCAACGCTAACCCAGCAGCAGCACACGTGATGGAACAGGAGGAGGCGCAGGAGGAGAAGGCCACGCTTTGTGAGACACAACAACCCAGGCCTTGCATGAGGACAAAAAGCGTGCGGATAGCATGCTTTGTACCGCCATGTAGTCATAAATGTAATAAAGATAAGAGGTTCAATAAACAGGGACCACGCGGCAACGCTAACCCAGCAGCAGCAGCAGCAGCAGCACACGTGATGGAACAGGAGGAGGCGCAGGAGGAGAAGGCCACGCTTTGTGAGACACAACAACCCAGGCCTTGCATGAGGACAAAAAGCGTGCGGATATAGCAGCAATGCTTTTTGCCGCCATGCAGTCATAAATGTAATACAGATGAGAGGTTCAATAAACAGGGACCGGAAACGCTAAACCATCCCAGATGTTCATCGGTCATGTTACTTGGTTGGGGTCCAGGAGTGTTGCGTAGTCGTTTCCAATCCAGGATTGATTCATTTTAATTTGAGTCAGACGGTCTGCATTTTCTGTGGAGAGGCGGATACGCCGATCTGTGATGATGCCTCCGGCAGCACTGAAACAGCGTTCCGACATAACGCTGGCTGCCGGGCAAGCCAGCACCTCTATTGCGTACATTGCCAGTTCGTGCCAGGTGTCTAGCTTCATGCCCGGTTTCAGGTCCAGCGGTGCCAGCCACAAATCCGTCTGTTCCTTTATTCCCCTCCAAATTTCCTCCCCTGTGTGCTGCTTATCCCCAAGGCAGATCAGCTTCAGCAACGCTTGCTGACGCATGCCAACAGCTGTGCTGCACTGCTTCCACGATCCTACTGCTGCTGGTGCTGGGTTAGCATTTCCGGATGAGGTACAGCTTTGAGATGCGTTGGAGGAGAAGGAGTCAGAGAGGTAGGTGCTGCTGTTGTTATCCAGCTGTTTGCGGCGTGGGCAACACCCGCGCCGTAGCAGGTGAGGAATCGCTGCCAGGCTCCACAAGGTTCACCCAGTGCGCGGTAAGGGAGATGTATCGACCCTGGCCGAACGCACTCGTCCAGGTGTCAGTGGTGAGGTGAACCTTGCAGGCAACGGCATTCTTCAAGCTTCGGGTTATTTAGCTGACCACGTGCTCATGCAACTCAGGCACTGCAGAGCGCGCAAAGTGGTAGCGGCTGGGAACCACGTAACGTGGGATGGCCACTGACATCATGCCCTTGAAGCTGTTTGTCTCCACCACTCGATATGGCAGCATTTCGCAGGCCAGAAGCTTGGCTATGCTGGCTGGCTGTTACTGCCACGGCCCGGGGGTCATTTGCTGGCAATTTCCTCTTGTGCTCAAACATCTCAGAAACAGACAACTCAACCGTAGCGCTGCACACCGAAGGGCTGTTGGTTGTTGTGTTTGATGAACACTGGGAGACCTCAAGAGCACTAGTCCGGAAAGTGACAGTGTCAGCATCGTCTGATGTTTGTGAATGTTGTGAACCACGCAATGGCTGGGCTACTGCTGCTGCTGAGGCGGGTCTGGTGGTGAGTCTGGTGAACCCAAGGGAGGCAGTGTTGCTGGTGGTACCCTGTCCTGCCGCGTTTGCCCACAGAGTGGGATGTTTGGATAGAATGTGGCGGCTCATGCTGGTGGTGGAGAGGTTGTTAATACTTTTCCCCCTGCTCAGGCGGGTCTTGCACACCTTGCAAATCGCCATGGTAACATCCTCAGTGCAGTCTTCAAAGAAAGCCCAGACTTTAACTGGCTGAGGACTCGGACCTCGTGCGTGATGTGCTGGTGCTGCTTAACCCACTGCTGGACGCTTGAGAGGTCATCCAAGTAATTATCTGGTCCTGTTCTTTTGGATCTGTGAGGGTTGTTGTCCTGGACAACATGGGCAGTATTGAGTGGGTTTTCTTGGGTGCTCCCCTGTGGCCTGTACGTGAACCGTCAGGGGAAACACCTCTTCCCTTGCCCCTCCCTCTTTCACCGGATTTCTTCCTCATTTCACTTATCCTTAAAGTACACGCTGACTGGCAGCAGTACAGTGGCAGTACAGAAATGCTATACAGTGGTGGGTGAGCGGTGTACCACTATTGTCAGCAGTGACACAGAGCACAATGCTATACAGTGGCGGGTGAGCGGTGTACTACTGTTCCCAGCAGACACAGAGTGGAAGTAAACACAATGCTATATAGTGTGGCTGAGCCGTGTACACAGAGTGGCATTAAACACAATGCTATATAGTCTGCTATATAGTCACCCCGAACAGGGTGATGTTCTGCAGAACCCGAACAGTGGCAAACACTGTTCGCCCAACACTACTGGGAGGGAACGCAGATTTTAGTACCTAAACACACGATACAACATGTTTTCCGGGGTCGGACTCTGAGGCACATACAGATGGTCCCGATCATCATCCTCATCATACAACTCTTCTCCTGAGTCTGACCCACCCACCACCTCTGCCACCCCAACATCCCCAGACACAGACCCCTCATCGTCCTCAACATTAACTTGGGATGCTGGCCTGAGCCAGACCTCCTCCTCCACATCAGGCCCCATCATCTCCTCAATGGCAGCCCTCATTAATCGCTCTGGCGACGGACTGATGGACACAACGTTCTCCTCCGGGGAGGGCTGCTGCTGACCACTGGCTGCTGGGGTGGATGTTATAGCTTGCGTGGGGCGTTGGCTGTTGCTGTTGTTGGGAGTGCTGCTCACAGCGGAGGTCTCTGGGGAACTCATGTTGAGCTCATATAGTGGTTGACGGTGAGTGGAGTATTACTGATCCCAGCAATATACACACTGACTGGCAGAGTACGCAATGCTATATAGTGTGGCTGAGCGAGGTACACAGAGTGGCAGTAAACAGAATGCTATATAGTGTGGCTGAGCGAGCGGTGTACCACTATTCCCAGCAGACACAGAACAGTGAACAGAATGCTATATAGTGTGGCTGAGCGAGCGGTGTACCACTATTCCCAGCAGACACAGAACAGTGAACAGAATGCTATATAGTGTGGATGAGCGAGCGGTGTACCACTATTCCCAGCAGACACAGAACAGTAAACAGAATGCTATATAGTGTGGCTGAGCGAGCGGTGTACCACTATTCCCAGCAGACACAGAACAGTGAACAGAATGCTATATAGTGTGGCTGAGCGAGCGGTGTACCACTATTCCCAGCAGACACAGAACAGTGAACAGAATGCTATATAGTGTGGCTGAGCGAGCGGTGTACTACTGTTCCCAGCAGACACAGAACAGTACACAGAATGCTATATAGTGTGGCTGAACGAGCGGTGTACTACTGTTCCCAGCAGACACAGAACAGTACACAGAATGCTATATAGTGTGGCTGAACGAGCGGTGTACCACTATTCCAAGCAGACACAGAACAGTGAACAGAATGCTATATAGTGTGGCTGAGCGAGCGGTGTACCACTATTCCCAGCAGACACAGAGTGGCAGTAAACAGAATGCTATATAGTGTGGCTGAGCGAGGTACACAGAGTGGCAGTAAACAGAATGCTATATAGTGTGGCTGTGCAAGCGGTGTACTACTATTCCCAGCAGACACAGAGTGGCAGTAAACAGAATGCTATATAGTGTGGCTGAGCGAGGTACACAGAGTGGCAGTAAACAGAATGCTGAGCGAGCGGTGTACTACTATTCCCAGCAGCGACACACAATGACTGGGGGGGACCCTGGCTAGCGTGGCTGGAGCGCGAACTACCCTGCCTGCCTACCCAAAGCTAAACCCACAGACAAATGGCGGAGATATGACGTGGTTCGGGTATTTATTTACCCGAACCACGTGACAGTTCGGCCAATCAGAGCGCGTTCGGGTCCGAACCACGTGACCCGTTCGGCCAATCACAGCGCTAGCCGAACGTTCGGGGAACGTTCGGCCATGCGCTCTTAGTTCGGCCATATGGCCGAACGGTTTGGCCGAGCACCGTCAGGTGTTCGGCCGAACTCGAACATCACCCGAACAGGGTGATGTTCTGCAGAACCCGAACAGTGGCGAACACTGTTCGCCCAACACTATTCTTTTGTTGTAATTCTACCTGTCAGCTACAATAAACCTACCATTATAATTATAGACTGGTCACATTTTGGTCAGAGGGCAAATGAGCAAATTTAGCAGGGGATCCACTATGGCTAGGATGAGGAAGAGGGCCACCAGGATATCTTGCAACCCCTCCCACCCTGGCAGCAGCTTCTTTGAGCTCCTCCCATCTGGACAGCACTTCCGAACTATCCCTTCCAAGACCACCAGGCGCAGGAAGTCCTTCTTCCCCCAGGCAGTTCTACTGCTCAACAACACTGACCCCTGACTCTTTCCTCCTAGTCTGCAATCAGCATGCTTGCCCTAGGACAGTGATGGCTAACCTTGGCACTCCAGCTGTGGTGGAACTACAAGTCCCATGAGGCATTGCAATACTCTGACAGCTCTAAGCATCAATCGGGGAGGCAGAGGCATGATGGGATTTGTAGTTTTGTCACAGCTGGAGTGCCAAGGTTAGCCATCACTGCCCTAGGAGCTGCTCTTCTGCCTTCACTTCTGAATCTCTAACACACACTATGACATAGATGTTATCATACTGTTAATGCTGCTGGTATGTGTAATTGTAACTGTAAGTGTATTGTTAATGTTGTCATCATGTGTAATTTTGCTGTATATGTAACATGCACAACTGTTGTTGTGTACTTTGCCTAAGCAATGTGTACCACAAGCAATTCTGAGTACGGCACCACCGTACTTGGCGTATAAATCCATCTTGTATCTTGTATGGCTTTCCTTACTTCTTAAAATCCCTTTTGCTGCCCACACAATGCACAGATTTATGAAAGTTTGAAAATATACCAGTAAAATTAGATTTGCCCCATTTTGTGTAAGATGACTAATAAATGTCATTTAGTTTGTGCAATATTATTTGGATTACTTTCCCAGTGCGATATTAAGACGTGAGCTATGGTGGATCTGGGATTAAGACAATATGCTCTGTATAGCAATGAGCGTTAATAGCATAATTATCGAAATGTTGGTATAATGTTTACTGTTTTATCTTTAGATTGGGGCTGATATTTGTGGATTTTTTGAAGATTCCTCTGAAGAGCTTTGCAGAAGATGGATGCAAGTTGGAGCTTTTTACCCATTCTCTAGGAACCATAATGCTGAAGGGTACAAGGTGAGTCTTACAGTTTAAATTATTGAGGGGGCAATGCAATTGGCAAAAAAAATATAGTACAGTCAATTATTTGTTGCCTAATTTTTGAGGGGTGCAGAAAATGGGGTAGGCCTACCTTCACAGACATCAAACTGGAAGCCAAAATTATCTCAAGTATTTTGGCTATCAAAAGTACCTAAGGTAGTAATGGGTCAACAAGCAGCCACTGCTAGATCCAGAAAATATGCTAAACATAAATTTGGATATGCTAATAGTCTATTTTCTTTCTGTAACCCTGTTGCCGCCAACATGTATGGATATTTTTGGGTCAAGCTGTACTAGATCAAGGATTGTGTAAGTTATTGTGATGAAGTTAGTGGTTAATTATCTATATGTATTACAGGATTATAGTACCTTCAAAGTGTATGTTATTCATCATAGTAAATTATATATGGAGGTAGTAAAAGGCAGTACTGCTACATAGTAGTCTGCAATTCATAAAAGAGATGAGCAAAATCCTTTAAAAATGTATTGTCTATTGGGTAAAATATTAATTAGGTAGACATAGGTGTCACCCTGATCTGTCATAATCCAGCAACTTTACCTATTCTCAATTTTTGCTGTGTGCTTTTCATAATCTGCTGAGTCTGCTGGTCTTTCTACGTCTAATTTAATCTTATTGGGAGGGATATGGAGGCTGCCATATTTATTTCCTTTTAAGGAAATAAGTTGCCTGGCTATCCTGCTGATCCCATATCTTTAATACTTTTAGCCATAGACCCTGCATGCAGCAGACCAGGCATTTCTGGCATTATTGTTACATCTGACAAGATTAGTTGCATGGTGTTTTTTTTGTAAGATTCAGACACTACTGCTGCCCAATTCACCAACAGGGCTGTCAGGCCAGTGCTGCTCATCCAGATTCTGGATATCCAGGTAACCCAGATATCAGACAGTTTTTCAGCTATCTGATTCGGATACCAGATTTCTGTAGAAATTCGGATAGCTATCTGCGGATATTTGGTCGCATACCCGGATATCCGCGGATATCCAGATCCGAATACTGAAACTAAGGAGATGACATAATTGAACCAATCAGAGGGCTCCCAGCAGAAGCCCTAGCAGCCAATCCCAGAAGGGAACTCTGGCCAGCCCCACCTGACCTCATTGAGCCAATCAGAGGCATCCCAGCCTAAACCCTGGCACCCAATCACAGAACGGAACACTGGCCAGCCCCCCTGTATAATAGGGAGGGCTGCCATGATGAGAAATATCATCCTTGCTTGTGAATGCTCACTGAGAGACATGCTCCAGTGCTGCTGGCCTAGCAAGTGCTGTACACAGTGATAAACCTAAAGCTGTTTAGTGATTAACCCCTTCACTATCACTACACTATTGTTATATTGTTAATTAGCTTGATTTCATTGTGTGACAGTCAGAGTGTGTGCTGCAGGGCTGCTGCAGCTGCTATGTGTCTGTGTGTGTGCTGTGCACAGACCAAGCCAGCTGCTGCCTGCTGGCCAGCTATTAGCCTTATCTAGCTACAGTATAGGTTAGGGATTAGGGAATAGGATTACTGTGTTATTGTGTAGTTAGTACTGTAGTACTGCAGTCAGTGCTAGTAGTTGTTAGAGTAGTAGTTGTTAGCTTACTACAGAATTGCTGTGCTGCTGAGCAGTGCCAGTGTGACAGTCGTCTCCTCTGCTGTCTGACTGTCACTCGGCACGTGGCCCTTGGCACTTGGCACGTGCAAAGTGCCACGTGCCAAGTGCAAAGCGCCACGTGCCCAGTGCAAAGAGCCATGTGCCAAGTGCAAAGTCCCATGTGCCAAGTGCAAAGTGCTACATGCCAAGTGCCACATGCCAAGTATTGTTTAACCTCTTTATGGGAAATGTATTTAAAAAATAAAGACAAAAATATTTACAAAAAAAACCCAACACCCCAGGAGCGATCAAAGCCCACCAACAGAGATCTCTGTTTATTGGGCAGAAAAGGGAAGGGGGAGTGGGATCACTTGTGTGCTGAGTTGTTCGGCCCTGCAGTGAGGCCTAAAGTTGCAGTGGCCTAATTAGACAAAATGGCCTGGTCTTTAGGGGGGTTTAAGCCTGTGATCCTTAAGTGGTTAAAAAAACAAATAAATATAGCAGACTCCATATTCTCCTCACTACAGTTGTCCTTTAAAGAAGAAAAAAAATGTCCCCTAGTTCAAACAGTGCTTTCTAGTTTTCAGTTTCTCATACCTTCAGTTCCTTGGTCATTTGTCTATAATGAAAGGTGACTTGGGAAATGTTGTCAGTACTAGTAGCAATGACTATGTAGCATGGTTTAAATTTAAACAAATTTTTAGAAAATGTAGGCCATCCCCTGTGTCTGAAAGCTGACTTTAGGCAATCTGTTTCTCTAGTTCTCTTTCTGACACATGTAAGGGTCATAAGTCAAACAGCTAACCAGAGAAAGTTTGAAGATTATTAAAACTTATGCAGGGATACCTTTTTAGTATCTTTTGATTTTGTAACAGGTGTTCATTACAAAATGTTATTGATATGTAATACTTGGTAGGATTATTAATAAAACTTTCAAATAAACTATCTGCTACAAGTGCATAATCTATCTATCTATCTATCTATCTATCTATCTATCTATCTATCTATCTATCTATCTATCTATCTATCTATCTATCTATCTATCTATCTATCTGGTCACTTTATTTTAATGATAGTTTGAAATGTCTTCTCTAATTACAGGCTCAAGATCCTGCCTCTTTTGGTGCAGATTCCCTTCTTGTGCAGACATCAAAGCATTATTTAAATATCCGCTACACCCTGTTGCCATACCTGTACACTTTGTTCTACAAAGCTCACACTACAGGAGAAACTGTGGTGAGACCGCTGCTACATGAGTAAGTATTTTATAACCAAGCTGAATGCCATTTGAAGCTTAAGGTGGAAATACAACAATAACTGCCATAGTTACATAGTTAGTTTGGTTTAAAAAAAAATACATCAGTCCATCAAGTTCAACCAGAAAAACAAACAAACAAAAAAAACACCATCCTGAACCAGCACATTACCCAGGTGATCTAGAGGAAGGCAAAAACATTACAAGGTGGCAGTTAGCCTTAAAAGGGAAAACTTCCTTCCCGACTATTGATGGCTGTCGGATAAATCCCTGGATCAACTCTCCTATGAATTTCCTAGTTATTGTAGCCTGGATGCCCTTCAATGCAAGGAAAGCATACAAACCCTCTTTAAATGCAGATATAGCATTTGCCATAACTACTTCCTGTGGTAGGTTATTCCAGATTTTAACCACTCTCACTGTGAAGGACCCCTTTCTAAATAGATGGCAAAAACGTTTTTCCTCCATACGCAGATCATGTCCCCTTCTGTTATACAACCCTAGGAACAAAAAGCTAATCTGCCAAGCTTTTATATTGCCCTCTGATGTATTTTATACATGTCAATCAGGTCACCTCTCAATCACATTTTTTCCAAGCTAAATACGCCCAGTTTGTTTCAATACCGCCTATATGCAGACAATACACAACTGTACCTCTTGGCCCCAGACCTAAACTTCCTCCTCACACATATTCCTGACTGCTTGTCTGTTATATCATCCTTCATGTTCTCTCACTTCTTAAAACTTAATATGAGTAAAAATGAACTAATCATGGACTATTGTAACATACTGCTTTGTGGACTACCTTCTAACAGACTGGCCCTGCTCAAGTCAGTACTGAACTCAGCTGCTCGTCTCATTCATCTTTCTTCTCACTCTTCCTCTGCTGCCCCTCTCTGTCAAGCTGTTCATTGGCTGCCAATTAACCAGAGGATCCAGTACAAATCAATAATAATAATAACCTTTTTTAGTGAGTGGGATATTCCATCCCTCTGAATAATTTAGTTGGTGGATACTGGAGAATTCTGACCAGCCGTAACAATTGCCCACCCTTGTGTTGGTAAGTCCATTTATCTCTCTGAACTCATCACCAGAGTACCTCTTACTGATCATTAGCAGGGATGCTCGTTCGGATTCCGCGGAAATGCAATTTCCACATTTATGATTGGAAATTGCATTTCCTCATCGGAATTCGGAAATCGGTAATGCGGTAATTGCGGTAGGCAAATTTTCACGGAAATCACAGAAATTTTCACGGAAATGTTTGCCAACTTTAACATTGATTTTCTCAAAAACTACAAGGTCTTTTTGAAAGATTTTTTCCCTCTTGTTGCCACTCTTCTAACATACCCTGAAAAACTGGTGTTTCTAGCACCTACAGGGGCGTTGCTATTAACCGCTAAAGTCGGCAGCCATTGACTGCAATGTAAAATGCAGAAAATCCGCATTACCGATATGCTGTATGCTGCTGACTTTAGAGGGTAATAGCAAAGCCCCCATAAATGCTAGAAACACCACATTTTCAGGGTATGTTAAGCAGAAGAGTGGGAACGAGAAGAAAAAATCTTTCAAAAAGACCTTGTAGTTTTTGAGAAAGTCGATGTTAAATTCGGCAAAATGCAGAATTTAACATCGTAATGCGTAAATCGATAGCGGAATTGATAGCGGAAATTGGCAATGGTGTAAAACGGATTTTCCGCGGAAGCGGAAATTGGCATTTCCGACCATCCCTATAAGTATGTTATTCTATCAAGTCTGTCAGGAAACAGATATTCTCATATAATCATAAGGTGACCTCTAGAAGGAAAACACCAGTTCACATCACAAGTTAATTTGCAGAATCTCCAACTTAACCTGCATACATCTCCAGCCTGCTTGTTGCTAGATTTATCCCTGTAGCACATTGGTACACGTGAGCCCGTAAATTAAAATCCAAATCCGGGCTGCAAATAACTGAGTAAATGAGCTGCTAATAGTGTACGCATTTCAAACATTAAGGGAGTTTCACTAAATAACAGTGGAATTTACATGTGCACATATGTATACTAACAATTTTACAAATTGCATATTGATTGTTGTTTAAATATTGCAATTTGCATTACATATGCAACATTTGCATCAATTTGGTTAACACATTTTATGCAAACACATCAACACCTTGTTTTCTAACCTAAACTCAGGATTTCCATAAAGAGACTCTTTAACAAAATTTTGAGCCTTATTTCTTCTATACTATAAGTTCCTTTAGCTTTTCTAATGTGTTCTGTCTTACTGCAGCCTTTCCTAGTTGCACAGTAGCTGTGTTATCTCTGTTATATGATCTAATCTTCTCTCCTCTGTCGGGTCTGTCGGGCTCAGGCAGTCAGGCTGGAATGTGCTGTGCTGCTTGTGATTGGATAGAAGCTATACACACCCTCTTCAGGCCCCCTGCATACGCTGTATGACTCACACACTGAGCTGCTCTCAGCCTATCACTTGCTATGTCTTTTGTTTGTAAACACTGCATAAAAATGGCAATTACAAGCCAGGATTGCAGCAGGGAGTGGCAGAAACAGCACAGAGGGGCCCAGGAGAACATAATGAACAGAATGGTATGCTTTTTATTGTAAGAATTTTACAGTACAGATTCTCTTTAAATGCACCCCACTCTGTAAGGGCCAGTACACATGCTCAGTGTTGCCCAACAGGGATCAAGACCAGATCCCTCGGGCAACATTGCACGACCGAGGTGGTGCAGATGTGTCACTTGCTTGCAAGTGATCAATGAATTCTGTTCAGAGGTGTAACAATAGACCCTGCAAGGGTTGCAGCCGCAGGGGGGTCCAAAAGCCACAGGGGGCCCCACCTGAGAGACTGAAAACTAAGGGCAAGGAGAAGAAAAAAACTTTCTGTTCTCTGTACAGTGGTTCTAATGACTGCATCTGCATCAGTTACTGATAACAGATCATACGAAGTTTTGTAGACAAAGATGTGTAGACAGTCCCTATTTAGTGTTCAGGGGGAGGGGGCCCCATCCAAAGTTTTGCAGGGGGGGCCCAGTGATTTCTAATCTGGCAGACAAGGTAATTGGGGAGAACAATGCTATCTGCCATTGCTTTGCCAAAATGATCCAGAAGGACAGATCACTAGCCAAGCAGTTGGGGGCATCAGGGGCTTCTGTACAAATACTGGATTCTCAGCTGAACGGGTCATTATTAGTTGCCTAGGCCAAGTTTCATCAGATGTGTGTATGGGCCTAAATGGCAGAGTACCTCGTCTCAACTCAACCCCCAATGCTCTTGCTTGTTTACAGTCATCAGCTCTCTAAACTGAAAACAATAAACCCCATTTTCACATTCTCCACTCATATCCCTCCAGGAATATCCTCATAATAGCAGTCTGCCTGACTCTTATGAAAGAATGTCCTCTGAGGTGAGAAATAACTTAGCTGAACTTAGCAGATGATCTTTTTTTTTTTTTTTTAGTAGACATGCAGTCCTCTTCATAAACAGAAAGTTGCTCCACCTTATCTGTCCATCTTAATAGGTATCAGAGATTCAGCGATATAAACGTAGCTAAATCACAATGCCATAAGGAAATTACACTATTCAAAATAAAAAATATCTTAAGCAAATAGCCCAGGAATCTACTTAAATCACTGTACTTTATTCCATGCATGGCAAAGGAGAGTGTTACTTTTAAAGTCATGTAATTGTAAAATTTTCAAATATTAACATCACCACCATGTGCCATTTTTTTTTCAGATTCTATTCTGATTCAGAAACTTGGACAGTAGATCAACAATTTCTGTGGGGACCCGGTCTTCTCATTACACCTGTCCTCACTGCGGTATGCCAGACTTATTTACAGATATTTTGGGATTCACTTTCAAAATTGTTAAATTCAATTTTACATCAAAAGAGCAACTTCAATTGGAAATAAAAAAAAAATACATACTGAGAATTATTCCTAGTTCCAACAAATACCAGAAAATAAACTTTGAGCAGCCTTTTCCTGATGTTCAAAGATAGGACACTGATCAAAACGACTGAAGCTTTTCCCTTTAGTACATGGAAGTAGCCTTTCAGTTATACACCAAAGGCCTGATTTACTAAGCTGAGATACTGCAGACCAGCTTAAAATGCCTGTTGTGAAATTGCATCCTCCCCACCAAGAATGCTGACATGCATATAAAAAGGGATATGTAGCCAGATCTATCTGAGCTTGCCGGGATGGTTTTCAGCATTTCCCTGACACTTTTTTCTCAACATCCCAGCAAAGTTTTACTTGTTTAACCACGTGAGGACCGCAGAATTAAACCCCCCGAAAGACCAGGCTATTTTTTACTTAATTGGCCACTGCAGCTTTAAGGCCAAGATGCAGGGCCGCACAACACAGCACAAGAGTGATTCCCCCCCCCCCGTTTCCCCCCACCAACAGAGCTCTCTGTTGGTGGGGTCTTATCACTCCACAGTTGTTTATTTTTTTATATAAATATTTATTTTATTTATTTTTTAATAAATTTGCCTTTTTTTTTAATTTTTTTTTTGCCCTGCTCCCTCCCTCCCTCCCCTCGCCAGCCAATCAGCGTGATCAGTCCGATCACTCCCCAGCATATGGTGGGGACAGCCGTGTCACACGGCTGTCCCCAGTACAGCGCTGCTGCAGGTTGCAGCGCTGTATATGTAAATAGACATTGATTACACCATCTAACAGTCTCCTGAGCGGCGATTGCCGCTCGGAGACTGAAGGCGGGGCGGAGCAGCCTGTGCACGATCTCCTGCATTAGCCGGCTGCAGGACCTGATGCCAGTTGGCGTTAGGCGGTCCTGGGGCTGCCGCCGCGGCCACGCCCTTTGGCGTGGGATCGTTGTAGAGTAGTTAAAAAACTGCACCAGCAGCTGTTAGCAAGCCACTGCCATTACCAAACTATGGCTGGAAATCACAAAGTGAAAGCAGGCACACGTGAGAACTGTTCAATTTAGCAAATCCAAGATCTAAATTTTAAATGATTGCCCTAACAATTAATGCTATATACAAATGTTATTAAAGAGAACCAGAGAAGAAAGCACCCTCATGTATTTTATTACATTTATCAGTGGGAACATGACAGTAAACACCTACCCTGTTTTTAGTTTCATTCTTCTCTGCTAAATCTGCCTGTTATCAGCTCTGATAAGAATTCCCCAACTGCGCATTCAGTCTAGGTTTGATCTAGAATCATTATAGCTGAGTCAGTCTTCTGTGAAGTCTTTTCAAGCCCGCCCCCTTCTGGCTAAGCTTTCCTGCTTTGCATACGCAGAGCTCTGATGACTGGGAGGAGCTGTTCCTGCCGAGAAAGACGCTCTGAAACAAAAGACAAGGGTGGTCTGTGTGCACTGACTGTGCAGTCATCATTATTATTTATGCAGTTTCATTCCAATGAGAGACACTTCCTACAGGCAGCCACACAGCATACCAGAATAATAAAGCACACAGATGAAAGGCTGCAGGAGCAGCCCTGCTTGTCTATAGTCTCATAGAGCATAGACAGCACATCCAGAACAGCTCAGAACCTGGAAGCAGAATGGGTATGAGCCGGCTGACATATTGGATTTTTCCTGGAGCAATAATGGATAAAAAACACTCAAAAAGGCACACCAGAGTATGTATCAGGTAGAGCATTTATTCTTTACAAGCTATCGACTGATATGGGGGGGGGGGGGTTCTCTGGAACTGGAGCAGAAGTAGGTCCTGTGTAATTGATAAAAGTAGTGGGTGACATGCATAAAATGAAATACATCAGGACTCCATTGAGTCATTCATGTATGTAGTTTAACAAAATCATTGTTTTTATTCCTGAGTACATACACTGTATGTTTATAAATCTTGTGGGGGATTCTTTATGGAAACTAGCACATATCCGCCTCCTCCTCACAGGAGATATAATTTCCCCATCAGCCTCTTTCGCACCTCTTCTTGCCCCAGAGGAAATGACCATTACATTTATAATATAATTGTATATAATATACTGGATATGTAAAATGAGAAAACATTTATATATATTTTAACAATATTTGTTTTGTAATTTAGAACACAGACTATACTGATGCTTACATCCCTGATGCTTTGTGGTACAACTATGAAACGGTAAGCAATTGTTTTAATTTGTATACACTTTTGGTAATAGTATTATCATATAGTATTCTTTCAATACATATTATGACACATTAATACAATGTATTTGGTATAGTTTTATATAACAGTTCCTCATAGGTAAATTTTTAGGGCCAATAATTAACTTAACATGTTTTGAGGATAAGTGAGGTGTCAGTATCTAAATAGATCTCTGAGCTCTAGTTTCAATTGACAGTTTGTTTCTGGCTAATATGCAGGAAATAAGTACATGATATTTCAACATTACTTTAAATAGCCATTTAGAAGCATATATTTCTATTTAGCAAGTGCCAGGAATGAAATAACAAAATCTTTTGTGTCACTGTCATCACACAACATAAAGCATGTGGCAAATAGAGATGGCCCAAACGGTTCACCGGCGAACTGGAACCGACAAACTTACGGGGTTCACGATAGCGGAGAACCGCAAACTTTTACCACAAGTTCAATTCGCCCCCATAGTGCATCATTAGGGTCAACTTTGACCCTCAACATCACAGTCAGCAGGCACATTGTAGCCAATCAGGCTGCACTCCCTCCTGGAGCCCTCCCTCCTTATAAAAGGCAGGCAACATCAGGCATTGGACTCACTCATGTGCCTGCAGTAAATAGAGAAGGGACAGCTGCTGCAAACTCTCTCATAGGGAAAGCTTAGTTAGGCTCTTGTCGGCTTGTTAGCTTGCTTCTTGTTGATTCTTATTGCTAAAAAAGCACCCCTCAACAGCTCTTTTGAGAGCTAATCTTGATCTTGTGATCTATTTTGTGTGTGTGTGTGTGTGTGTGTGTGTGTGTGTGTCCCACAGACACTTGTGTTGCATAGACAGCCTTGGTAATTCCTACTGTGCCACTGCCAGGTCCAGCACATTCAGTGACTACCTGTGTGTGTGACAGGCAGCTGCACATTTGTAATCCCAATCACTACACCTGTTCACTGTTACAGGTATGCACTGCAGTGATTGGAATTAAAAAATGTGCACCTGTCACACACAGGTACCGTGAACCATGGGCCCCCCCTGCGGCTGCATCCCTTGCAGGGTCTATAGTTACGCCCCTGCCACCTGGGCCCCCTATGCTCCAGGCCCCCATAGCAGTTGCTATGGCTATTGCTACACCCCTGTGTACAATCTTGAGATAATTTGATCAAGTGGGACTCCAGGAAAGTACATCTACTTCCCCTTCAGCTTGCTGTTTAGTAACTGCAGGCAGTACTATGGACACTATAGAGAAGAATATCTCATACAGGCTAAACATAAAACATTCATGTTTAAGAGTAGGCACAACAATGTTTGCAACTTAATACATTTTTTACATGCTTAAGAATTTTCAATTTGCTCACCTCGTTCCAAAAATAAAATGAACGAGAAAGATAAGCTAAAGTTTTACACAAATTTGAGTTTAAATAGCAAACAAACAAACAAAAAAAAACCTTATATTGACTGAAATGATCTACTGAAAACAGAAAACAGTTAAATTTCAATAGGAGTTTATACAGATGTCCTGTGGAAATACCCATACACTTATAGATTGCCACCCAATGTGGCAAAATTATTCCTTTTTCATCTGAATTGATTCAGAGAAGAATCAGATTTTCAATAGATTCCAGCAGGGAACACTGTATATTGAAAATCAATTGGAAAGCAGCATTGTCCTGTTTGATACAGTGCAACACTACGGGCCACCGATCAAGATGTTCCTGCCCACACCCAGATCAACCATCAATCCAGTCCAATTGATATTTTCTTGTTTTTAGGTCAAAATTGATGAAAAATGGATCAAAAAGGAATAATTTTGTAAATCAATATGTTTTATTACTCTGACCAAATCTGCTTGAAAAATCTAATATAATATTCCCCCTGAAATGACTCAGTTCCTAGCCACTGACCAACCTTTGTTGCTCAAAAGGGTCTGGGCTTCACTGAAAGGTAAATTAGCACCTCCCAGACCTACTCCAGCACTCCAAATTGTCCAGAAGTCCAGGCAATCAGAGTAGAAATTATTTATTCAAGTCCTCCAGCTTAATCTCAGTAGTAGCTTCCTCTGCTCATTGGATTATGACCTGGCAATGCTTGTATAGACTGACATCTTTCTCTTAAACCTAACTATCCCTGACCAACCAAAATGATTGATATCTACCTTTATTATTGGAAGTCCTAATAAAAAACTCCCCACGTTCAAAATTCAGATCACTAACAGTCACAAAAATGATCTGCTTCACTGAAGAGTATTTAGTAGTGTTACAATTACAGGTTGTGTGAGGGCCCTTTCACACTGGTTCGGTTCAGCATTTCTACCGCAGCCCACCGCTAGAGCGTTGTTAGTCTATAAGGCCTTTTATACCAATGCGGTGCAGTGCGATGTGATGGAAGTCATGTTTTCATTGCTTTCCTGACACAAGGGAAAATCTAGGTTACCGTGCGGCTCTGTGGTGACCTGCCTTGGACCGGAAGTCCTGTAAGTCTATGGCGATGTGTGGTTCTTGTACCCATGACTGCCACAATGACTGCCACAAGTTTTATGCAACACGCTTCAATGCACGTGATCACTTCGGCCACAGGAAGTGAGCGTCACTTCCTGCTTTGCCGGCTGCCAGATGGGGATTTCTGCATACTGATACAGAAATCCCCGAAGGTCTGTTTTGGCTATGTGGTGCAGTGTGGCTCCTGGGCCGCACTGCTACCGCCGATCCGCGGTGTAAAGCCGGCCTCAGTGTTTACACAGTGTATATGTTTATTGATGGAAGTCAGTAATTCAGTTCAATATATTAACATTTATGTTCTCATAGGGTGCACGTTACCCAAACAGAAAGCAGAAAGTCTCCATGTATCTTCCAGCAGACAAAATTGGGCTTCATCTCCGGGGTGGCTACATATTCCCCACTCAGAAACCAGCAAACACTACAGAACACAGGTATGAATAACCTGCTTGATTGGAATGTGAAGCATTGGCTAACATTGTCATCACACTCATACAACAATATTCCTAAAACCTAATTCAGAAGCTGCCACATACAGATCATTTGTGCTAATTGCACACCTGTAGATAAAGGCCTCAAACCAGCTTGAGCTGCCAGTCAGTCTGTTTTTTTATCCTCAGATTACTTTACTCTGGACTCATTCTATCATTTTAATCACAGACTATTATTGTGACTCTGCTGCCAGTTCCAACTGCTTAATACTTTCATCTGTTTTGAAAGTACATAATGTAGCTTAAATTTCAAATTATAAGAGAAAAATGTTGTTTGGCTGACTTCCTGCAAAAGAAAATGCGGCATTTTTTGCAAGTCCTGTGCCACCTGGACTCATTAAATTAAGAATATTAGACAACATTGTGGCTGTTACATTCTGTACAAGCCATTACCAACATTTTGCTGCTTATTCTATAGAATGAAATGCATTAAAAATTATAATAAGACTTGGCGTGAAAGCAAAGGTGCTGTCTATGATACGCTATTAGAGTTTTACCGTCATTTTCTCAATAAAAATCTAAAGATCAAGACTATCAGTTTCTTCCATGATGTACTTCAGCAAACCAAAATTACAGTTTATAAATGTGCTGTGTTTGAATACTTTTTTAAAAACAGTTTATTTTATCTAATACCAGTGGTGGGCCGAAGTTTCGCATATGCAAAATTTTGCACTGAAATTCACAATTACGCATTGTAATGCAACATTTCAGGGAAAATCGTAATTAATTTTGTAAATTTTTGTGAAATTTTGCAAAACTTTGTGCTGACTTTAGTGGTTAATAGCAAAGACCCCATACATGCCATTGACACCAAAATTGTGACATATGTTAAGGAGAATAGTAGGTACAACTAAAAATAACCCCAAACATATTTTTTAAAAGACCTTGTAGTTTTTGAGAAAATCAATTTTAAAATGCAAAGAAAAATGGTTTTTAAATTGTCATTTTTCTGAGTTTAAAAACCATTTGTCTTTGCATTTTTAAAATCAATTTTCTCAAAAACTACAATGTATTTTTGGAACATTCTTTTTTTGACTTGTACCCACTATTCTCCTTAACATATGTAGCAAATTTGGTGTCAATAGCATTCATTGGGGCTTTGCTATTCACTGCCACGATATTACGCAAAAATTAAGTGAAATTTTATGTGAAATTACAAATGACTATACGAAATCAGTTAAATGTACTAATCGTAGTTACGTACAGGTGAAATTGCAAAAATGTAAGTGAAAATTTGCGTAATCGTAAGTAGCTGATTGCGATTACAATCATCACTGTATTACATTTAAGTTTGTACTTCAAATGAAGTACAAACAAAGACAATACAGTAGAGCCCCAGTTGCAATTCCAATTTTTTTTATACGATGCAATATTTAATACAGATAAAAAAGACGTAGCAGCATGCAGTACTTTTTTTATCGCAATCAAAAATCGGATCATATAAAAAAATCGGAATTGCATGTAGTGTGCAAGAGGCCTAAGGAATGATTTGCAAATTCACTTATTGCACAGTCAAAGAAGTACCTTCGTATTCATATAGACCTGAATATTTGAAAATGCCTTCTGTTTTTAGAAAGAAACTCAAATTTAGCAAGAGCATTATGTGAATCTAAAATTCCCCAACAAAAAGATAATCTGTTGGGGAAGTGAAAAAAGGTGACCATGTTGTATACCCAAGAAGCTCAGGGTGACCCAAAACCACTAGAATAGTATAGAGGACTAAAACAGATCAAAAAGCCCTCCTACTAAGAAGCAATGCCTAGTGTAATTTGCCTTCTTAAATCAGTCACCTGAGCTACTTGGGTATTCTGTTGTATTTGTCCAAGCCCTTGTCCATAAAGCCATATCAATCCCTGACATGCACTGAGGGGGACCAACATTCGGAAACAGGCTGTGTGCATGCTGGGTTGATGTTGCTCTGTAATTTTTAATAAGCTATAGGCTTACTGTACACCAGCAGTTCTGGATGTAATATAAGCCTGGCTTCAGGGGCATAAAGAGATAATTTACATATTCAGTAGTGATGCATTGTGGGAAACCACAGTCGCTCACTTAAAGCTGAATCATCACAAATACCTTCTGTTTTAAGAAGGCAAACTGCACTGAACATCGGATGTTATGTAGTTTATGGACTTTGATTGTAAAAAATAAGCACCACTCAGTTTCTTATAAATCAATGCAGCAATGATAACTGTGTTTCAGATATAAAATGAATTCCAGGCTCACACTGCCCTTCTAGCAAAAAAAAAAATTAAAAAATTAAAAAATCTGCAATAATACAGTGTACAATATTACTTAGTACTTCAGTTTAAGATGCTGTAATTTCTTCATAAATGACCCAAATGATAATTTGTTAAAAGAAAGGATGATGCAACGTATTATAAATTCACTCCTTGATAGTTAGCAGAATGATAATTACATCTTATCAGTAATTATGGTAAGATGATGATTCTCTTACAGTCGTGTAAAATATTGCTTTAAGCACTCAAATGGACATAACATTATGCATTATGTCAAGATCGCAGCAGCGCACTCTGGCTTTCAAGAAAAAGCTGATTTTCAAGCAGACTGACATTCTTCATCCCCAGAGGTCTGTTAGGCATCTGCAAATATAAAAGCTACTAAGTGGGGGGAAAAAAAAGTTTTACTGAAATAAAAGTACAGTATGTCAGTACCGGCGTTGCTTGTGCAGCTGAACTGTATCCTGCATAACCCCAAAGCACACAGCCAATAAAAGGAAAGCTACACTTCAAATTTAACATTTGGTCAGAGTTAAACGTCTTTGAGAAAGGTTACCAGTTTCATTATCCTGGTGTAGCTTCCATGAAAACTATTTTACAGTTCATGAAAAGAGAAGAATTAGGTGTGATCCTGCAAAACATTGGTCTGGAAATAAGAAGATTTGGAAGCTGCTTTAGGAATTTGCTACTATCTCTTTTAAAAATCTCATAAATGAGTTTTGTTGAAAATAAATTCATTTATCATGTCTGTAAAAAAGGTATAGCAGTACTCAGATATATATTTAGAGAGAGATACGAACGGAGACGGCACGCAACTGGCTTCAGCAAATAACTGTATTCAATAGCAAACAGAGGCACACGACATGTTTCAAGTGTCCCTGAAGAAGGGCTCCGCCTGAAACATGTTGTGTGCCTCTGTTTGCTATTGAATACAGTTATTTGCTGAAGCCAGTTGTGTGTCATCCCCGTTTGTATCTCTAGTACTACTGTTGAGCAGAAGTGGTGTACCTGCAGGAGTCTGGCACCGACACAAAGGTCTTTATATATATATATATATATATATATATATATATATATACAGTGGGATGCGAAAGTTTGGGCAACATTGTTATTCGTCATTATTTTCCTGTATAAATCGCAGATTGTTACGATAAAAAATGTCAGTTAAATATATCATATAGGAGCCACACACATTGATATTTGAAAAGTGAAATTAAGTTTATTGCATGTACAGAAAGTGTGCAATAATTGGTTAACCTCCCTGGCGGTTTATTAAAATCCGCCAGGGGGCAGCAAATACGTTTTTTAATTATTTTTTTTTTCATGTAGCGAGACGTCTCGTTACATGATAGCCGCTGCTCAGCGGCATCCCCCCAGCCCAAAGAACGGGATCTCTTGGAGGGCTTCCCCCATCGCCATGGCGACGGGGCGGGATGACGTCACCGACTTCATCGACGTCGTGACGTCAAAGGGGAATCCGATCCACCCCACAGCGCTGCCTGGCACTGATTGGCCAGGCAGCGCACGGGGTCTCGCCTGGGGGGGCCCTGCATCACGGCGGGTAGCGGCGGATCGGTGGCGGGCGGCAGCGATCGGGTGAGACACGCAGCAAGCAAAGTGCTTGCTGCGTGTTTTAAAAAAATATTCAAATCGGCCCAGCGGGGCCTGAGCGGCGACCTCCGGCGGTAATGGACGTAACAATGCGTCCATACCGCTAAAGAGGTTAAACAAAATTAGGCAGATGCATACATTTGGGCACCACAAAAAAGAAATGAAATCAATATTTAGTAGATCCTCCTTTTGCAGAAATTACAGCCTCTAAACACTTCCTGTAGGTTCCAATGAGAGTCTGAATTCTGGTTGAAGGTATTTTGGACTATTCCTCTTTACAAAACATCTCTAGTTCATTCAGGTTTGATGGCTTCCGAGCATGGACAGCTCATTCTAACTCACGTCACAGATTTTCAATTATATTCAGGTCTGGGGACTGAGATGGCCATTCCAGAATGTTGTACTTGTTCCTCTGCATGAATGCCTTAGTGAATTTTGAGCAGTGTTTAGGGTTGTTGTCTTGTTGAAAGATCCAGCCCGCGGCACAGCTTCAGCTTTGTCACTGATTCCTGGACATTGGTCTCCAGAATCCGCTGATACTGAATGGAATCCATGCGTTCCTCAACTTTGACAAGATTCCCAGTCCCTGCACTGGCCACACAGCCCCAAAGCATGAGGGAACCATTACCATATTTTACTGTAGGTAGCAGGTGTTTTTCTTGGAATGCTATATTGTTTTTTCTCCATGCATAACGCCCTTTGTTATGCCCAAATAACTCAATTTTAGTTTCATCATTCCACAGCACCTTATTCCAAAATGAAGCTGGCTTGTCCAAATGTGCTTTAGCATACCCCAAGCGACTCTGTTTGTGCTGTGGGCAGAGAAAAGGCTTCCTCTGCATACAGCATCTCCTTGTGTAAAGTGCGCAGAATGGTTGAACAATGCACAGTGACTCCATCTGCAGCAAGATGATGTTGTAGGTCTTTGGTGATGGACTGTGGGTTGACTCTGACTGTTCTCACCATTCGTTGCTTCTGTTTATGCAAGATTTTTCTTGGTCTGCCACTTTGAGCCTTAACTTGAACTGAGCCTGTGGTCTTCCATTTCCTCAATATGGTCCTAACTGTGGAAACAGACAGCTGAAATCTCTGAGACATCTTTCTGTATCCTTCCCCTAAACCATGATGGTGAACAATCTTTGTCTTCAGGTCATTAGAGAATTGTTTTGAGACCCCCATGTTGCTACTCTTCAGAGTAATTTAACAGAGGTGGGGAACTTACAATTGACCCCCTTAAATACTTTTTCTTATAATTGGATTCACCTGTGTATGTAGGTCAGGGGGGGTCACTAAGCTTACCAATCCAGTTTGAGTTTCAATAATTAGTTCTAAAGGTTTTGGAATCAATAAAATGGCAACAGTGCCCAAATTTATGCACCTGCCTAATTTTATTTAAACAATTATTGCACACTTTCTGTAAATCCAATAAACTTCACTTCTCAAATATCACTGTGTGTGTCTACTATATGATATATTTAACTGACATTTTTTATCGTAACAACCAACGATTTATACAGGGAAATCATGATGATTAACAACGTTGCTGTAACGATCGGTGAAGCACAGAGAGAACCTGATTACCGGTGATCTGCAGTATCACTGGGAATACAGATGTATACCAGATTATAAGTGATCTGCAGTATCACTGATAATCCGATATACTCGCTAACCTCTGTTCACCTGAGTAGAGTGTAGTGTTTGGTGTAACGGTAACACTTAGAGGACTAGGCCTCAGTGCAGCAAGGAGTACTGCACAGATTCCTTCCGCAGACCTGAGCTCTCCAAGACGGGAGGAGTCAGACTGACAGTAGGAAGGATGGTCTGAAAGTGACACTCAGGAGGAGGTTTCACTGACAGGACGGGGAACCGCCTCCAATAGTAAGGTTGGTTCTCGAGGTCGGACAAGCCAGGTCGTACACACACGGACAGATAAAGTACAAGATCAGGAGGCAAAGGCGGAGTCTAAGTACAGGCAGGGTATCGGAAACGGGGTATCAGGAATATCGAGGTACAAAATCAGGAGGCAGAAGCAGAGTCTAGGAACGAGCCAGGGTTCGGCAACAGAGTATCAGAAATATCGAGGTGCAAGATCAGAGTTCAGGAGGATAGTCAGGCAGGCAAAGAGTCATAACAGATAATCACAATCAAACTAGTACTTTAGCTATCAACAGAATCTAGCTAAGTGTAGGATTACAGCTCCAGCTGGTCCTGGCACACTTGCGGATCTGACTACGGATCTGGGTGCTCCCACGTATGTGATCGCAACGCCAGACAAGGAACAAGTGAACAGCCAGCAGTATATATACCCAAGGACCTTTACAGGACCTCCCTAATTGCTGGACCAATGAGAGTTGTGGAAAATGTCAGTTGACCAGCCTGGTCAGCTGACTCACTTCTGGCTGTTATATAAGCTCTGTCTCTGTGCGCGCGCGCGTGTTACTCTGAATCCTGGTGGACTATCAGTCCCAGCCACACTAGAACTGTCTTGCAATGTATCCAGTTCCAATGCGGATTCCGCTGTTCCCAATGCGGATTCCGCCGCTCTGCCTATGCGGCATGCGGCATTTTTTCCGCGTTGTGACGCCATGCTGGACGCGGAGACAGCCGCCTCACCTTGAGAGACGGCGGCTTTTCCACGTTTCTTCACAGTACCCCCCTCCCGAGGAGTGGACTCCGGACAACTCCTACCAGGTTTCTCGGGATGTAAGGCGTGAAACTCCCTCCTTAATCCGTCCGCATGCATGCGATTCCCCGGTACCCATTGTCTCTCCTCAATGCCGTACCCTTTCCAATGTACGAGATATTGTACTGAGTTTTGTACAATGCGTGAATCTAAAATCCTTTCTACCTCGTACTCAGGCTGATCATCTACCAACACAGGAGGAGGAGGAGTGGGACCCACATGGACCGCTAACTTAAGGAGGGACACATGGAAGGACCTTACCCCACGCATGCTGGCGGGAAGATCAATGGAATAAGTAACGTTATTGATCTTCTTAGCCACCGCAAATAGGCCCACAAACCTGGGGCCCAATTTATCTGAAGGCTGTCTCAGGGTCAAGTGACGTGTGGACACCCAGACCAAGTCTCCTGGCTGGAACTTCCACTCCAACGAGCGTCTCTTGTCAGCCTGACCCTTTTGACTCTGGAATGCTTTTTCCAGATTACTCTTCACCGTCCCCCAGATGCCTTTCAATGCCCTCTGCCAGACTTCCAGGGTTGGAAACGGAGAAGAAGCAACTGGCAAGGGGGAAAATTTGGGCGATCTCCCCGTTACAATCTGGAACGGAGAAAAAACAGACGACGAATTTTTCAAATTGTTCTGAGCGAACTCTGCGAAGGCCAGAAATTTTACCCAGTCATTCTGCGCCTCTGCAACATAACATCTTAAGAACTGCTCCAAAGACTGATTAATCCGTTCAGTCTGCCAATTGGTCTGTGGGTGGTAGCCGGACGAGAAAGACAGCTTCATGCCCATTTGGTGGCAAAATGCCCTCCAGAATCTAGAAATGAATTGGACTCCCCTATCCGACACTATGTTTTCTGGAATGCCATGCAGCCGGAAAATGTGGATGATGAATAGGTCGGCCAATTCCTGGGCCGAGGGGAGTCCTTTCAAGGGCACGAAATGGGCCATCTTGCTGAAGCGGTCGACTACCACCCAAATGACCGACATGCCCTCAGACCTGGGGAGCTCACCCACGAAATCCATGGACAAGTGGGTCCATGGCTCACTCGGGGCGGGCAAAGGCTGTAAGGTACCGACAGGTGCCAGTCGGGAGGGTTTACTCTTAGCACATATTGCACATTCCCTAACAAATTCCCTGCAATCAACAGACAGGGAGGGCCACCAGGCACACCTGGCTACAAGATCCTGTGTTCTGGCGACTCCGGGATGTCCAGCATTTTTATGTGCGTGGAACATTTCAAGGATCTGAAGACGAAAGGGCAAGGGAATGAACATGACCCCTTCAGGCTTCCCTTCCGGGATGTCCTGCTGGAAGGGGCTCAACTTCTCCTTCCAGTCTTCCCAAGTATCCATTGCAGCCAGCACCAATTTTTGGCGGAACAATTGTCTCAGGGACGGAGGACTGTGCTGTCTCTGGCTCAAAGCACCTGGATAGCACATCTGCCTTAGTATTCTTACTGCCCGGGGTGTACGTAATCATGAATGTGAACCTTGAAAAAAACAGGGACCATCGAGCCTGACGAGGGCTTAACCTCTTAGCCCCCTCGATGTATTCCAGATTCTTGTGGTCGGTAAAAACCGTGATAGTATGCTCCGCTCCTTCTAACCAATGACGCCATTCTTCAAAGGCTAGTTTAATGGCTAAGAGCTCCCTGTTGCCTATATCGTAGTTTCTCTCTGCTGGAGAGAATCTCTGAGAAAAATAGGCACACGGGTGCAATCTACCCTGTAAACCTGAGACAGCACAGCCCCCACCCCGACTTCTGAGGCATCTACCTCAACAATAAAAGGGAAGGAAGTGTCTACGTGTCTTAGTATGGGTGCCGTGCAGAACAGCTCCTTCAAGGTCGAAAATGCCTGTAGGGCCTCAGGCGACCAGTGAGTAGTATCTGCCCCTTTCCTAGTGAGACTGGTGAGAGGTGCAATGACTGTGGAGTACCCCTTTATGAACCTTCTATAATAGTTTGCAAAGCCCAGAAAATGTTGCAACGACTTTAACCCCACCGGCTGAGGCCACTCCAGAACAGCGGATACCTTGGCAGGGTCCATAGACAGGCCCGAGGTGGAGACTATGTACCCCAGAAAGGCGACAGATGTAACTTCAAAAATACATTTTTCCAACTTGGCGTACAGCAGATTTTGTCTCAGCTTGTTTAGCACAAATCTGACATGGACCCTGTGCTCGGAGAGGTTGTTGGAGTAGATTAGTATATCGTCAAGGTATACAAGCACAAATCTACCCAACACCTCCCTGAATACCTCATTAATTAATTCCTGGAAGACGGCTGGTGCATTGCACAACCCGAAGGGCATCACTAAGTACTCGTAATGCCCGTCGGGTGTGTTGAAGGCCGTCTTCCATTCATCACCCTTTCTAATGCGGATCAGGTTGTATGCACCCCTCAGATCCAATTTTGAAAAGATCTTAGCGTCTGTGACCTGCGTGAATAAATCGTTTATTAATGGCAATGGATAACGATTCTTCACCGTGATTTTATTTAGGCCCCGATAATCTATGCAAGGTCGAAGACCTCCGTCTTTTTTCTTAACAAAAAAGAAACCGGCCCCCACAGGCGAGCGGGAGGGGCGAATGAACCCCTTGGCCAGATTGTCACGGATGTACTCCTGCATAGCCACTTTCTCTGGTCCAGACAAATTATACAGGTGACCCCTAGGGGGCATACAACCGGCACGGAGATCGATGGGGCAATCGAAAGGGCGATGAGGAGGTAACCTATCAGCAGCCTTGGGGCAGAATACATCCGAGAATTCGGAGTATTGCTCGGGAATACCCTCCACATGAACCTTGGTCTGACCTAATATCACTTTCCCTAGACACTGTTGGGAACAGAAGTCTGACCAACTGGTTAGTTGTCCTGTCGCCCAATTAATCTGTGGTGAATGAAGCTGCAGTCAGGGCATACCTAGGACAATGGTGGAGGTGGTCATATGTAACACAAAAAAACGTAAACTCTCCCTATGCAGTACCCCAGTAATGACTTCCACCTCTGGTGTCTGGGACAGCGGACGGTCCCTTTGTAACAGGGAGTCGTCGACAGCAGTAACCTGGATAGGTGGTTTTACTGGGGTGAGAGGAATGTCCAACTTCTCTGCAAATTCGGAACTCATGAAATTAGCCGCGGAGCCTGAATCAATAAAGGCCTCCGTGGCTTCAGATTTGTCCCCCCCATGTAATTGTACAGGGGAGGAGCAATCGTCTTTCTTTCAGGGGTGTGAGCTGGGCGCCTAGGGTGTCACCCCTTATCACTCCTAGGCGGTAGCATTTCCCGGCTTATCCCTATTAGGATTAATGGGACAGTCTCGTACCCTATGCCCCCCTTCCCCACAGTATAAACATAGTTGTTCCGACAATCTCCGTCTTCTCTCCACTTGGGTCAACTTAGACCGACTGATCTGCATCGGCTCAGGTGGAGGCAAGACCGGAGGCGATGAGACAGAAGGAGACGGAGTTACTAGGGGTGCAGTGGGAGGCACTGCGTAAGAGGTCGACCTAACCCGATGACTGCCCCTAGTCTGTCTCTGATGGCGTAGCCTACGGTCGATTCGAATGGCCGATGAGATGGCCTCATCGACTGTTTTGGGTTCGGGTTGGCTTAACATTAGGTCAGAGACCTCATCCGACAACCCAGACAGGAAGTAATCTAACAGGGCATAGGTGTCAAAATCTGGAGGTAACTGACCACCTACGAAATTCTGCCGCGTAATCCTCGACCGAGCCTCTGCCTTGCCGCAAAAGTTTGAGCTTCCGCTCAGAGGTTGCCGCAAGGTCAGGGTCATCATATATCACTGCTATGGCCTTAAAAAATTCCTCTACCGAGGTCAGATCTGTATCTGTGGGAGGCAGGTTGTATGCCCAGGACTGGGAATCACCAGTTAACAAGGTTTTAATAAAAATGACCCGTGGGGTCTCAGTCCCCGAGGATCGGGGTCTCAACTCGAAATATGATAACACTCTACTCCTTAAATTCCGGAAGTCAGACTTGTGGCCGGAAAATTTGTCTGGTATGGGCATACGTATGTCATCACTAGGAGGGGATCGCACCGAATCAACTGACGTATGAAGGGTTTGCACAGAGCCTGTTAGGGCATCAATTAAAGCTTTGTGCTGGCCCAGTGCTTGATGAATAGTATCCACCGAAGTGGCGAGCACAGTCAGAGGGTCAGCGCGTGCGTCCATCTGTTTATTGGTCTGGCGTTCTGTAACGATCGGTGAAGCACAGATAGGACCTGATTACCGGTGATCTGCAGTATCACTGGGAATACAGATGTATACCAGATTATAAGTGATCTGCAGTATCACTGATAATCCGATATACTCGCTAACCTCTGTTCACCTGAGTAGAGTGTAGTGTTTGGTGTAACGGTAACACTTAGAGGACTAGGCCTCAGTGCAGCAAGGAGTACTGCACAGATTCCTTCCGCAGACCTGAGCTCTCCAAGACGGGAGGAGTCAGACTGACAGTAGGAAGGATGGTCTGAAAGTGACACTCAGGAGGAGGTGTCACTGACAGGACGGGGAACCGCCTCCAATAGTAAGGTCGGTTCTCGAGGTCGGACAAGCCAGGTCGTACACACACGGACAGATAAAGTACAAGATCAGGAGGCAAAGGCGGAGTCTAAGTACAGGCAGGGTATCGGCAACGGGGTATCAGAAATATCGAGGTACAAAATCAGGAGGCAGAAGCAGAGTCTAGGAACGAGCCGGGGTTCGGCAACAGAGTATCAGAAATATCGAGGTGCAAGATCAGAGTTCAGGAGGATAGTCAGGCAGGCAAAGAGTCATAACAGATAATCACAATCAAACTAGTACTTTAGCTATCAACAGAATCTAGCTAAGTGTAGGATTACAGCTCCAGCTGGTCCCGGAACACTTGCGGATTTGACTACGGATCTGGGTGCTCCCACGTATGTGATCGCAACGCCAGACAAGGAACAAGTGAACAGCCAGCAGTATATATACCCAAGGACCTTTCCAGAACCTCCCTAATTGCTGGACCAATGAGAGTTGTGGAAAATATCAGCTGACCAGCCTGGTCAGCTGACTCACTTCTGGCTGTTATATAAGCTCTGTCTCTGTGCGCGCGCGCGCGTTACTCTGAATCCTGGTGGACTATCAGTCCCAGCCACACTAGAACTGTCTTGCAATGTATCCAGTTCCAATGTGGATTCCGCTGTTCCCAATGCGGATTCCGCCGCTCTGCCTATGCGGCGGTTTTTCCGCGTTGTGACGCCATGCTGGACGCGGAGACAGCCGCCTCACCTTGAGAGACGGCGGCTTTTCCGCGTTTCTTCACAGTTGCCCAAACTTTCGCATCCCACTGTATATAGCTGTCCCAGTTATCCCTCACAGCCAGGGGTAGTGTGCACGCAAAACAGTCAGGGACGACCGAAACTGTCTGCCGGTATAAAGTGTTTTTGCTCTAATAAAAAAGAGCTGTGTGCTGCAATCCCTATGTCTTTGTTTATATATATATTTATAGTACTAGGGATGCTCATTCAGATTTCGCAGAATTGAAATTTCCTCATTTCCGATTTGGAAATTGGCATTTCTGATCGGAATTTGGAAAACGAAAATCAGAATTCTGCTGAAATCAGATTTATTGCAGCTCAGTAATTTTAGCCAAATCACAGAACTTGGAACCAATGGACCAATCAGAGAATGCAGAATTCTTCCCCAAAAAATGGTATCACCTTGGACATTTTAGACCAGTCACATTTCTGTTTTTCTGATTTACGATTTAAGGATATAATCACTGCTTATGCAGTGATGCATTGTGGGACACCTCAAAGCTCACTCCAACCTGAATAATCACAAAAACCTTCTGTTTTAAAAAGGCAAACCACTGTTTTGAATAACATTTTAGTAAGGCGGCCTTTGATCTCTTTCAGCCCCTTACACACTCCTAGGAGTTCTGGTTCACTGTGATCTTGCTGGGCAATCTGTAACTCTGGGTGTTTAAAAGCCTACCCCATAGAGCCATATTAATCCAGGTCATGCACTGATGAGGATCAACCAATCCAAAACAGACTATATGCATGTTGGGTTAGTTTGACTCTGTAATATTAACAAGCTGATACATCATTGCAGTCCTAGTACCAAAGAAAAGTATCCATCTGGGCATTTAAATAAACGTCACCAAATACTGCAAAAAATATAGGTTACCTTCTGGAGAAGTGACTGTGTCACGTAACACATAAAGGAGCACAGGAAGGGAGCGTGGTTCACACTAGGAGTTGCCGGACTGGGTAAGAGACTATCTATTTTTGGCTTAGTAGCCACTTTATCTTTGACAGCTCAATCCGATTGCAGGGCTTTATCATTTATCACATTGGAAGGCTATTATTTATTATTGTTGGTCTATGCTTTTTAAATGTAATCCCATGTCCTGGTCTCTCAGAATACTTTTATATACAACTGGTAATATATTAGTGTGTGAATTACCTGTTTTCCTGTGAATTGATGGGATTTTAATTTTTATGGTAGTTTTGAGATACGTTCCCTAAGAAAACATTTGATATTTTTGCAATATTTGATGACGTTTATTTAATTGCCCAGATGAATACTTTTCTTTGGTACTAAGAGTATAACATGTCCATGGCAACAACCCTGCTCAGGGGCATTTTGCTCTATATTAGTTGTTTAACATTGTTGCAGTCCAGCGGTTCTGAAGGTGTGGCTAGCTTACAGGGACAACAAAAGATGATTTGAATATTCAGCAGTGGTGCACTGTGGGACACCTCAAAGCTCATTCCAACACGAATAATCACAAACACCTTCTGTTTTAAGAAGGAAAACTGTTCCTTGTGCTGGTTCAGCATGTGCATCATTTAGGAATCGTAGATTAACTGCTAATGAATGCCTGACAATCTTTGATCCATTGAAAAAAATGGATCAAAGATTGTTAGGCATTCATTAGCAGTTCATCTACGATTCCTAAATGATGCACATGCTGAACCAGCACAATTTGTATTATTATTTAGTGTATATAGCGCCAATATCTTCCTCAGCATTTTACAGAGTAAATATCCATGTCTCTAAAGGGGCCCATACATTGGGCCGATTAGCGGCCGATCGATCACAAATCGATTGGCCGATCGATCGATTTGTGGCCGATTTCGATCGATTTCAATCGATCTGACATGCTGGAAAATCTAGGTCGATCTGTTGAGATTGCTTATCACTTTCCATTGGACCTAATGGAAATCTGATGGCAAACAAATGCCATCAGATCAATTTTCAATAAATTTCATACTGAAATATATTGGAAATCTGTTCCTAGTAAAAAATGTTCCTAAACACATCAGATAGATCAGAAATCTAACTGATGATCTATCTGCTGCTAATCTAACAAGTGTATGGCCACCTTAACTGTCTCTCTGAGGAGTTCAGGCAATTTACGTCAGACTTTTATTGTAGTGCCTTGCAAAAAACACACGAAACATTGTGACAAAGCAATGTCCAGACAAGCTATGTAAACAGGTAACATGCTGCATATCAGCAAGTTTATCATGCTAGCCAAAGCCCTAGGTGAAAGAAAATGTGGCTGGCCCCATCATGCATAATTCAGAAATGTGAATTGTTTATTTATTTTTTTGCAGGTCTCATCAGGTTTTTTTTTTTTTTTTTTTTTTAATGGAAAGTGAGATTTACTTTAGCTGGGAACTTTTAACAAATGTGATTTTATAAGTTGTTTTATAATAGTATAGGTTTACTTTAATGGCTCAACACATATGTCACAGTTTGCATTCTATATTCATTTATGCATGGATATTTGATCTATGCACTACAATGTTAGAGACTAAGGCAATTTTTAGATTGAATTATCCAATAATGATGTCAACCATAACTAAAATGTTCTATTGTCTTTCTCATACTACCCCATAACATTGCTTATTAAACTGGTTTGCACCAATCTAGTCACTGCAGGAGATATTTAACAATTAGAGTGTAAAAGAACATTGTGCAGTATAAATGTCTTTATTATTTTTCTTTTAATTTGAACTTATGCCAGCTACTAGATAAACTTATTTTTACATGATACGACTTTCTAGCTTTTTTTCTGTTTTAATATGCAAATGATATAAACAACTTTTTATTATCAATTTGTTTTAGCCGTAAAAATCCTCTTGGCCTTATAGTTGCCTTGGATGATGCACAGTCTGCCAAAGGAGAACTCTTCTGGGATGACCTAGAATCAAGAGGTAGATTCAAATACAAGTTCATATTCTTGGTAGTTTCAGCAATAGGCCACACTTTTTTAAATGTAATATTTATTTATTGTTTTAATGCAGCTAAAGGTTTTAAGATCATTTCATAAAGTGCAGCATACATGTATTAAATGTTCTATTAGCAATTGTAGGAAATGGTTAACTAGAGGCTAATCAACAACTGATTGATCTTGCAGTAATATTAAGGTTTGCATCCATTTGAGAATTCAGGAAAATTTCATCTAGCATTTAGATTCATTTATTGACCATTATCTCTTTGTAATGAGACCACAATGAATAATTAATGTGCATACTCATACTGTTAATCACGATTGCCAGATGGTATTATCAGACATGTTATACAACATTACTGCCTTTTTTGGTTTTATTCAAATAAAAATAATAACTAAAAAGTGTCAATTAAATTCCACTGCAGTCACTGACCATATACATTTTAGTGAAAAAAGTATATCTGCCAATCCCTTGTGTATGTGCTTGAAATAGCATTTAAAGTATTGCTGTTTGAATCTGGGTCTAACCTAGACATATGTTGTTCAATCCAAACCAAACAAGCCTGCATATCGCTGACATTCAGGTTTCTTTTTAGGGAAATGATTTAACTGTCTGTGGTTACCTGGTCTTACTTGTTGATAAATGCATTCCTATGCATGCACAACATAGGTTCCACCTCTTTTATTTCCTTGTTTTTATTGAAATGTATTTAAATAAGCAGCAGGTCCCCAAGCCTCTTTTAACCCATTGCCAAAATGGCTGATCATGCAAATATGGTGTTCTGTCTCTGGGACTATACCAGCTTGCATAGTTTATCACATGAGGTTGGGCTTTGCAAGAAGTAGGAGAAATCTTTACCCTCTTGCACATCCTGCCGAGGTGGAACTAATGATCCAGTATGCTGGATCTTTAAGCAACAATTTGCTGCCAAGTCCCTTGTTCCCCTCCTTACCCCACCTACAGTAACAATAACAATAACAATAATATTTATATAGCGCTTTTCTCCCTGGGGACTCAACTAACTGCTCTGTTGCCTAGCAATGCATCTGTGCAGCATGGTATTAAGTTCAACACTTGCTAGATGGCACAAATTGACGGGAGAATGCACTTTAAGAATCCCAGAGAAGTTTTTATTGTGGTGTGTTAATGCCTGTCTCCAGGATTACCAGTTGTTAGATTATATTGTCAAACCTCTATTGAGTTCCTGGGAACAGGAAGTGATGACAACAATGATGTTCCATACCCTCATTGAATTCACTCATTTGCCTGTATTGCCTGCCCTGCATTTTATTGATTTTGCTTTTAAGCACATCCACATGAACCTACATTATATCCACATCTGGCACATATAATGTTTGCTACTAAAAATGAGTAATCATAGGAGTCGATTCATAAAGCATTACCGCATTCGGCAATGCAGAAAACAGCTGACTTTACTGAGCACTTAGGAAAATGTCATTTCATAAAAGCTAAAATAGAGAACTATGTATTGAAATATGTTGAATAGTAAAAGTGTGAGAATAAGATACTCTCAAGCCAGGGTTACCTTTCAGGCAACCAGAGTACATGCAGGTGAGGAGATTAGACCTGTCCTCACTCAGGATTAAGAAGTCGCTCTCTGTAGATTGGAAAGAAAAAGGGGTAGGTCACCCCTCCACCAGGGTTTGACACAGTATAATCGGTAGAAAACCGAGGTGCCAGCAGGATAAAAAAAGTCTAAAAACTCTAAAAATTCTTGGGAGGCAGCAGTGGACTTACCCCCAAGAAGCAGACACAATAACTGTCAATTTCAGAGAAACAAATTTTTGTATACTCCCCAAAAAGATGCAATGCGTTTTGCAGGCGTAGCCCGCTTCATCGGGCAATAAAACAGGGGTATAAACAGTAATATGTCAGCATCACGAATAGCGCCCACAGCGCCACAGAGGCGCTATTCATGTTCCTGACATATTACTGTTTATACCCATGTTTTATTGCCTGATGAAGCGGGTTACGCCTGTGAAATGCGTTGCATCTTTTTTGCGGAGTATACAATAAATTTGTTTGTCTGAAATTGACAGTTATCATGTCTGCTTCTTGGAGGTAAGTCCACCGCTGCCTCCCAAGCATTTTTAGAGTTTTTAGACTTTTTTATCCTGCTGGCGCCTCTGTTTTCTAACGATTATTTCATAAAAGCTGTTACCGCATGAAAATCTAAAATTCCAGAGCAGTGAGGTAAATTACAGACTTGTGCGGGAAATACCTCAGCACATGTCAGTAAATGTCAATTCATAAAAGCTAGAACATGCGGTAAAGCACAGGAAAATTACCATCCGGTTTGATGTGGCGAAATCAGAGCAGAGTCTGTGTGAGACTGGGCTGGGAGCCGTGACTCTGAAGCAGAAGCTTCAGTGAGCTATTATTGACAGGAGCAGGAAGCCAATATAAAGAGCCCTTGTCTCCTGCAAGAGCCATGTGATTGTATCTGATTGACCCACAGGCTTCTACGGTGGGACCAGCATCCCTATCCCACACACAGCTAGCAGAGAGATTACGGAACAAAACAGGATGCCTCTTACAATTGTAATTCTGTCTCCGCATGGAAAACAGCATGTAACAACACAGACAACTCACACTCTTCTGCTGTTGCCGATAATGGGCTTCGGTAAATTACCGAACTTCTACCACACCTGTGAAAATTCTTATGAATTAGCACACAAAAGTCTAAATTCCAGAATGCGGTATTTTCCTGACCAGATTTTTTTTCCCCACACAGCCTTTTATGAATTGACCCCATTGTCTATACTATTGTTCCATTTTCTGTGGAACTAGAATATTCAAAAACTCAAAAAATGAAATATCTTGTATACACAACATAATGGCCAATAGTTTTATGTAAAGCCTTTTGCAGAAGTCAAGATAATAAAGAAAGAGCCTGTTTACACTAGACACAATTTCTGAAGCTATATTCGGTACAATAATTTGTTTTCACAGACCATCAGGCTTGAAAGTAGTCATATAACAGTAATCATTTAGGCAAGAACTATATATATATATATATATATATATATATATATAATATATATATATATATATATATATATATATATACACACAGGATCTTCTAAAAAAATTAGCATATTGTGATAAAGTTCATTATTTTCTGTAATGTATTGATAAACATTAGACTGTCATATATTTTAGATTCAAATACACACAACTGAAGTAGTCCAAGCCTTCTATTGTTTTATTACTGATGATTTTGGCATACAGCTCATGAAAACCCAAATTTCCTATCTCAAAAAATTAGCATATTTCATCCGACCAATAAAAGAAAAGTGTTTTTAAAGCAAAAAAAGTCAACCTTCAAATAATTATGTTCAGTTATGCACTCAATACTTGGTCGGGAATCCTTTTGCAGAAATGACTGCTTCAATGCGGCGTGGCATGGAGGCAATCAGCCTGTGGCACTGCTCAGGTGTTATGGAGGCCCAGGATGCTTCGATAGCGGCCTTAAGCTCATCCAGAGTGTTGGGTCTTGCATCTCTCAACTTTCACTTCACAATATCCCACAGATTCTCTATGGGTTTCAGGTCAGGAGAGTTGGCAGGCCAATTGAGCACAGTAATACCATGGTCAGTAAACCATTTACCGGTGGTTTTGGCACTGTGAGCAGGTGCCAGGTCGTGTTGAAAAATGAAATCATCTCCATAAAGCTTTTCAGCAGATGGAAGCATGAACCCACTTTTGAACCAGAAATAGTGGCAGAAGGGCCTGACCTGGGCTACAAAGAAGCAGCACTGGACTGTTGCTCAGTGGTCCAAAGTACTTTTTTCGGATTAAAGCAACTTTTACATGTCATTCGGAAATCAAAGTGCCAGAGTCTGGAAGAAGAGGGGGGGGGGGGGGGTAGAGGGAAATGCCAAAATGCCTGAAGTTCAGTGTCAAGTACCCACAGTCAGTGATAGTCTGTGATGCCACGTCAGCTGCTGGTGTTGGTCCACTGTGTTTTATCAAGGGCAGGGTCAATGCAGCTAGCTATCAGGAGATTTTGGAGCACTTCATGCTTCTATCTGCTGAAAAGCTTTATGGAGATGAAGATTTCATTTTTCAGCATGACCTGGCACCTGCTCACAGTGCCAAAACCACCGGTAAATGGTTTACTGACCATGGTATTACTGTGCTCAATTGGCCTGCCAACTCTCCTGACCTGAACCCCATAGAGAATCTGTGGGATATTGTGAAGAGAAAGTTGAGAGACGCAAGACCCAACACTCTGGATGAGCTTAACCACTTGAGGACCCACCCTTTACCCCCCTTAAGGACCACCTCTGATTTATGTGATCTGTGCTGGGTGGGCTCTGCAGCCCCCAGCACAGATCAGCTGGCATGCAGAGCGATCAGATCGCCCCCCTTTTTTCCCCCCTATGGGGATGATGTGCATGGGGGGTCTGATCGCTCCTGCTGGTGGCATGTTGCGGGGGGGCACCTCAAAGCCCCCCTCCGCAGCGACATTCACCCCCCTCCCTCTCCTACCTGTCCCCCCGGTGATTGGGGCTGCACAGGACGCTAACTGTCATGTGCAGCCTGTGACAGGATGTCGGCTGTCACATGGCGGCGATCCCCGGCCGCTGATTGGCCGGGGATCGTCGATCTGCCTTACGGCGCTGCTGCGCAGCAGCTCCGTACAATGTAAACAAAGGAGACAAATGTCTTCTGCGTTTACATTTAGTCTGCGAGCCGCGATCAGTGGCTCGCAGGCTATTCACGGAGACCCGCTCCGTGATCTAACAGGAAACGGCCGCTCGCGCGAGCGGCCTTTCCTGATTAATTAGGGAGGCACCTGGCAACGCAGAGCTGCGTCGCTGGTCCTCCAGCTACCACTTTGCCGCCACACGGTATGAGTGTGCGGTCGGCAAGTGGTTAAGGCCGCTATCGAAGCATCCTGGGCCTCCAAAACACCTGAGCAGTGCCACAGGCTGATTGCCTCCATGCCACGCCACATTGAAGCAGTCATTTCTGCAAAAGGATTCCCGACCAAGTATTGAGTGCATAACTGAACATAATTATTTGAAGGTTGACTTTTTTTTGTTTTAAAAACACTTTTCTTTTATTAGTTGGATGAAATATGCTAATTTTTTGAGATAGGAATTTTGGGTTTTCATGAGCTGTATTCCAAAATCATCAATATTAAAAAAAAAAGGCTTGAACTACTTCAGTTGTGTGTATTTGAATCTAAAATATACGAAAGTCTAATGTTTATCAATACATTACAGAAAATAATGAACTTTATCACAATATGCTAATTTTTTGAGTCGATCCTGTATATATATATATATATATATATATATATATATATATATATATATATATATTTTTTTTTTAAATGCAGATAACTCTTTCTTAGGGAACACTGGGAAATACATTAAAGAAAAGCATGTAAAGTAAATCAATAAAATGATGAATAAAATATTTTGAAATATCTGTTTACAAATGCTGCCTATTAAATTTATATCACTTTTTATTTTATTGCTAGTTTATAGGACACTTTTGACTGATTGCTTTAATAGTGCCGGGGAAGCCAGTGGAACATATTTATCCTCAAAGGGTGTTTAAGCTTCCACAGCTTGTATATAATTTTGCTTATATGTGTAATGAAGCATTGCTCTTTTCACAATGCAGCACAGAATAATTAAAGTAATTTACTTAAAACGAGAGCCTGCAATACATGTTGTAATAATAATAATAATAATAATAATAATAATATATATATATATATATATATATATATATATATATATATATATATATATATATATATATATATATATATATATATCACTACCATAAAATGTATTAAAGAAAACTTGTAACTAAAAAAAGTTCCCCTGAGGGGACTCACCTCGGGTGGGGGAAGCCGCCAGATCCTATTGAGGCTTCCCCCTTCCCCCTGTGTCCCACTGTGGTCTCACTGTGCCCCAGCGGAGATGTAAATATTCACCTTCCCGGCCCCAGCGCAGGCGCTGTATCGGCTCTCAGCTCAGAGATAGGCGAAAATAGCTGATTGCTGTTGGGCCTCTCTCCTGTGCAGGTGGAAGTTTCCTGCACCTGCGTAGTAGAGCGGACCTGACAGAGATTGGCTATTTCCGCCTATTTCCATGCTTAGAGCACGGAAATAGACGGAAATCCAGACCAGCGCCACCCGCTGGAGCCAGGGAAGGTAAATATATAATAATATAATATTTTCATGCTTAGAGCACGGAAATAGACGGAAATCCAGCGCCACCCGTTGGAGCCAGGGAAGGTAAAGATATAATAATATAATATATATAATATAATTGTCAGGCTTGTTGAGCGAGGATTGCGGGAGACTTCGGGAGAGCCAGCGATGGATTGCCTGCAGCTACAGGGGCGGGGGAAGCCTCATTGCGACCCTAAGGCTTCCCACTCCCGAGGTAAGTACCCCTCAGGGGATGTTTTTTTCAGTACAGAGTCTCTTTAACATAGTATAACATAATATAACACAACATAGAATACAGTACAATCTATGATAATAATTTCTAAGTTGACCAGCCCCAGCCCGCTCTTATTGGTCATGGCACTGTGTCCATCCACCCTGCCCCCACCCCCTATGATTCAGTTTGAGTGGCCATGGCACTAATTGAATGGCATATGCATGCGGTGGGAAGACGCATGCAAGGCAACAAAATAAGAGCCTGTGCAACATCCATTGCTTGATTTTTTACATTTTTACTTTATAAATTGTTTAGTCAGTGTTTGCCTGTAAAATCTTTCCTCTCCCTGATTTACATTCTGAAATGTATCACTGATACAGTGACATCTTTACTGCTGGCAGGTGCATCACCGTAGTATGTTTGCTTACCATATGTTCCAATGCCAACAAAAATAACTGGTATGGGTCTTCCAAAAAGAGCGCTGTTAAAACAGCACAGGAGATTTGGGCACAGCCGGCGCCGCCATAGGCCATAGTAGGAATTACGGCTATATTGGTGCACAATGAGTAACTTCGGTGCCGTCAGAAGGCGGAGATAAAGTTAATTTTAAAACACTGTATCGCTGGCAGCTGAATTACATCATTCCCTACCATCCCCGTCGACCTAGAGGGAGAATAATAATTAACGCCACCAGGACTTGTGCAGGAGCAGTATAAGCCATACCGGCTGTATCCTGAGCCCAAGTCTCCCGGTAATTATAGGTACGCCTCCCAAAATGCTGTGGGAGGAGAATTCTTCATAATGAACTGCCTAAGCTAAGCATCACTGGAAGGGGAGGTTACATACCACTATACAGCAATGTATAGATATAGGAAGTGTTTCTGGTGCTGAAACCAGAATAATTAACTTTAAAGTGACTGTCCTAAATAATTTACTACAATCTACTATATGTCACTGGAGTTCCTCCATCTCTTTTAGCTTAACTCTTGAAGTTACAAGGGTTAATCCTTGTTTAAATTCATATACATGTAAACATAAGTAATGTGCATGTAAAACACAATAATACCACAGGATTCTTTGCAGATTATGTTGTGGGAGTTTCCAAATTAGGAAAACGAAATGGAAAGACACTTTCAAATATCAATGAATTACGAAAATACTTGTGGATCACTGATATATATAGGTCCTTCTCAAAAAATTAGCATCTTGTGATAAAGTTCATTATTTTCTGTAATGTACTGATAAACATTAGACTTTCTTAATATTGATGATTTTGGCATTTAAGTTCATGAAAACCCAGAATTACTATCTTAAAAATGTAGCATATCATGAAAAGGTTCTCTAAACGAGCTATTAACCTAATCAGCTGAACCAACTAATTAACGTTAAACACCTGCAAAAGATTCCTGAGGCTTTTAAAAACTCCCAGCCTGGTTCATTACTCAAAACCGCAATCATGGGTAAGACTGCCGAACTGACTGCTGTCTAGAAGACCATCATTGACACCCTCAAGCAAGAGGTTAAGACACAGAAAGAAATTTCTGAACTAATAGGCTGTTCCCAGAGTGCTGTATCAAGGCACCTCAGTGGGAAGTTTGTGGGAAGGAAAAAGTGTGACAGAAAACGCTGCACAACGAGAAGAGGTGACCGGACCCTGAGGAAGATTGTGGAGAAGGACCGATTCCAGACCTTGGGGGACCTGCAGAAGCAGTGGACTGAGTCTGGAGTAGAAACATCCAGAGCCACCGTTTACAGGCGTGTGCAGGAAATTGGCTACAGGTGCCGCACTCCCCAGGTCAAGCCACTTTTAAACCAGAAGCGCCTGACCTGGGCTACAGAGAAGCAGCACTGGACTGTTGCTCAGCAGTCCAAAGTACTTTTTTCAGATGAAAGCAACTTTTGCATGTCATTCGGAAATCAGGGTGCCAGAGTCTGGAGGAAGACTGGGGAGAAAAAAATGCCAAAAGTCCAGTGTCAAGTACCCACAGTCAGTGATGGTCTTGGGTGCCATGTCAGCAGCTGGTGTTGGTCCACTGTGTTTTATCAAGAGCAGGGTCAATGCAGCTAGCTATCAGGAGATTTTGGAGCACTTCATGCTACCATCTGCTGACAAGCTTTATGGAGATGAAGATTTCAATTTTCAGCATGACCTGGCACCTGCTCACAGTGCCAAAACCACTGGTAAATGGTTTACTGACCATGGTATTACTGTGCTCAATTGGCCTGCCAACTCTCCTGCCCTGAACCCCATAGATAATCTGTGGCATATTGTGAAAAGAAAGTTGAGAGACGCAAGACCCAACACTCTGGATAAGCTTAAGGCCGCTATCGAAGCATCCTGGGCCTCCATAACACCTGAGCAGTGCCACAGGCTGATTGCCTCCATGACACGCCGCATTGAAGCAGTCATTTCTGCAAAAGAATTCCTGACCAAGTATTGAATGCATAACTGAACATAATTATTTGAAAGTTGACTTTTTTTGTTTTGAAAACACTTTTCTTTTATTGGTCGGATGAAATATGCTAATTTTTTGAGATAGGGATGTTGGATTTTCATGAGCTGTATGCCAACATCATCAATATTAAAACAATAAAAGGCTTGAACTACTTCAGTTGTGTGTGATGAATCTAAAATATATGAAAGTCTAATGTTTATCAGTACATTGCAGAAAATAATGAACTTTATCACAATATGCAAATTTTTTTAGAAGGACCTGTATTTCCAGCAATTATTAAAAAAAAAATAGAGTTCACTTTAATTCATTATAAGAACATGAAAGACAAGCCAATTAAATGCATAAGAATCATTTATCGCTGCTCTATCACTGACTTTTCTCTGCTTTATCAATGCCTTTTTATTTACCATAATTATCGAAACAAAGACTGTGATAAAGCAGTAAAGGCAATATCTGATAGAAGGTATCTGGCAAGACTTCCTTCCATTGACTTGCATTGGCATCATCACCTTCAATATGATGATATCAGTAACACTGGTATCAATAACACTATTGGCTTACTTATATGTATGGAAACCCCTAAGTCTAAATAGCGGGGCAGCAAATAAGCAGAGAAAAAGACATACAGAAGGAAATCATATGGCGACAATGCTAAGGCTGCTTCATATATATGAAACTACAGTATTAGTGGGGAAAGATAGAAATATATCCACATTATTTCTTTTTCCAAGTATAAAGTTACAATTGCTCCAGAGCTGTCTCTTGAATATGAACTCTGTTCTCTGTAGGAGTTAATGGGATGCCACATCACAAATCACTAATGCAATGCTGCTATGTACCTCCTGCAGAGCTAAAGAAGCGAAAGCAGAGACATAATCAGTTATATAACTATACATTCAGACTTTCTAAAAAGGTAGTTGAGGAGTTTTTCTTTTTTATGTATCTTGTGTGTGTTCTGCCTAGAGATCAAAAAGAGCTCTGGTTTAATGGTGAACTTTTCTTTCTTTCTTTCTTTCTTTCTTTCTTTCTTTCTTTCTTTCTTTCTTTCTTTCTTTCTTTCTTTCTTTCTTTCTTTCTTTCTTTCTTTCTTTCTTTCTTTCTTTCTTTCTTTCTTTCTCTCTGTTAATAGTTTTACTTCCATTTCCTGCAGTGTAAGAATAGCCAGTACTGTGTCTAGTATCGAACATCTAGGTAATGTTAATGTCATGACAACTGACAGTGCAACTTTCACATAGCAGAATAAGTAAGGCTTTTATTGCATTATGCAAATGTATTTAGACTGTAAGCTCCTCTAAAAGACAGTTAGTGACAGGAGTTATTCAGTGTACTACCTAAAGCGTTGGGCAAGAAGTCAGTGACAAAGAAATGCTTAAGAATTTTAAAAATAACAATAACTCTTGTAAAAAAAAAAAACAAACCAAAAAAAACCATTTGACCTGCAAAACACAGATGGCACCATAAAGTGTAATTTACCTTATTTGTGGATATATTCCCTAAATTGCAGTAAGCAGAGTAATGTGCTAAAGTCTTACCACACACAATGAGTAGAGCGTAATGCACTGCACATAATCTATTGTATTCTGCTCTTCTCATCATGTGGTAAGACGTTACTCTGCTTAGTGAGACTTATGCTTCATACACACTTGAGATAACAGTCTTTGGAAAATGAAAGATCACAGACCAATTTTACCCCATTCCATGTAGTATGAGAGCCCTACTCTACACAATCTATTCTATGGAGCTGCACTCCCCATCAGATAAAATCTTTGCAAGAAGCTGCACACAAAGATGCCCGTACACACTCAAAAGATCATTATCTGCAAAAGATCTGTTCCTGCAACAGATCCATTCCATGCAAAATGCATTATAGTCTATGAGATCTGCAGATCATCATACACACTTGGTTTAACAGACTTCATCTGCATATCTGGCAATCATCTGCAGATCTGAAAATCCACCCTGTTGAATCTGATCTGCAGATGATCTGCAGATGATTGTCTGTTAAACCAAGTGTGTATGATGATCTGCAGATCTCATAGACTATAATGCATTTTGCATGGAATGGATATTTTGCAGGAACAGATCTTTTGCAGATAATGATCTTTTGAGTGTGTACGGGCATCTTTGTGTGCAGCATCCTGCAAAGATTTTATTTGTTGGGGAGTGCAGCTCCATAGAATAGACTGTGTAGAGTATGGCTCTCATACTACATGGAATGGGGTAAAATTGGTCTGTGATCTTTCATTTTCCAAAGACTTTTATCTCAAGTGTGTATGAAGCATTAGACTTTGTGAGACTTCCAAATCTTCAGCTTGTAGTCAAGAAAGCTTTGCTTGTACTCCATTTCCTTACAACCTTAGCAGCTAAGACAAGCAATAGTGGTAACTCACCCCACAATACCTACTGCACTGTAAACTCCTTTAGCTGGGCTGGTCCATGCCATTTTAAAGGGTACATGAAGTCATTTTTTGTGCAGTATTTGACAACACAGATATGTGCCTTTGAGGCTGACGTACCTATGTGACTGGTCCATTTGTCACTGGAGCAGCTGCCAGTCCCCAAATTCCCTTGGTAAAATATTTGACATTAATGTTACATCCTAACAGACAGGAAGAGGCTAACCTCCACTGTTTGTTCCTCCTTGGCCATCTCCACCCTCTCTCCCGCCATTGGCTCCTCTATGCATGGGAAAACATAACTCTTCAAGAAAGTGCACATAATGTGTGCATGATGCAATGCATAAAGATGTGGTCAATTTGCCAGTAAGGAACACATTTTTAAAATGAAAACAAATAAATAAACAAACCTGAGAACTGTGAGGAAACTGGCACAGATAAATTCAGGCAGGAATACAGAACCATGTAATATGTTTTTAAAAAAGTGTTCTATGAAGTTACAGCTTTTCTTTAAGCTGTTAAAGCCTCATTTGACATAATAAGGTGACATACTGTATAATTGTAAACTTACAAACTTTGCACTAATTTGCTCTGTAAATTCAATAACTTTAAATGTTATGCTTTTTCTTCCATAGGGACCGTTGATGCAGGCAACTACATTTTATATCAGTTTTCAGTATCCAATGTAAGTATTCTTAGTTTTATAGTTTCACCTTGCTGCATGATTATATTCACAATACTAGACATATAAAGACAAAATTTGTCATTAGTGTTGTGCAGATTGCTCCACTTAAGCTTGGTACCCTCTAGAAAGCGCCAAACGCCATTGCAATCGCTAGCGATTTGTGATGGCATTTTGCAAGCGATTTTGGGAGTGATTTCCATGCTCCTATACAATAAATTAGAATGGAAACACTCCCAAAATGCTGCATGTCCTGCGATTGTGATTTGCTTAATCGCAATCAATCAGATGAAATCTGTCCCATCCAATGATAGGTGATTGAACTTGACTCTGGAAGCTCAATCCACTGCGGGAAAGCCAGTGCCGGTGCAACTCCTCCAAGCAGGCACACCACCCCTGCTCCACACAGTGATACAGAGTATAGTATAGTAGAAGGAGGCACTCCACAGGCAAGAACTTGCGTTCAGTTTTATTGCATGTCGATACACACTACATGTTTCGGGCTCCGCCCTTCATGAGGTGTAGCCTCCCACCACCTCCACCTTCAATTTATACTCCTGACCCCACCCTCTCAGGGTGGGTCAGTCACCACGTGAACATACTGATATTTAATATGAACATCACATCCTTGATAATAATCTGTTACTTCACAGATAATATAAAGCTATCACCTACATCAGGTATACCCAGAACAAATTCACAAATATACAATACTGATAAATCAACGTAGAATTAAAATTAAACATAAAATTAAAAGAACAGTCTCTAACCCAGGGCACTGCCCTTCAAGGTCTACCCTGGACTAACAGATGAAGAGCTGCGATCGAAGCATGGCAGCTCCATTGTTTCAATTAATGTAGTAAATATTACATACAGTTACTTGTCAATTTCATGAGGTACGGCAACACAGTTCATTTCCTGTAAAGAAAAGAATCACAAAAAGCATCTTAAGTTCACCTGCTCATTTAGGCCTCTCGGGGCTACAGAATCTAATATCTTAATCCATCTTATTTCCTTCTGGAGTAACAACCGCTCTCTGTCTCCCCCCTCTTGGTAAAGGTCCAACTTGGTCAAGTACCAGCCATCTCAGCTGTATAGAATTGTGACCACATTCTACAAAATGTCTGGATACAGCTGTCTCGTGTCTTGTTTCACCTCTAGCATAACCCTTTATATTGTTCTTATGTTCTTGTATTCGGGTTTTAACCCCCCTGGTTGTTTTTCCCACGTAATAAAGTCCACAGGGGCATTTGATGGCGTACACTACATACTCACTCTCTCATGTGTAGTACCCCGTGCAGTTGACCTTTTCACCAGTCCGGGGGTGTGGGAACCAGTCTCCTTTGCGCTAGCGGAATCGCAAAATCGCAAACCGCTAGCAATTTTACAATCGCTAGGGTTTGCTAAATAACATAGGAATCGCGGTAGGGTATTTCCACTACCGCGATTCGTTTTTGCCTGAAACGTGATCGCGGCACGGATCGATATTTGCCGCGATTTTGCTATGCAGTGCATAGCATAGCAAAATCGCGGCCGCAAACATCGGGAAATCGCCGGTAATTTTTTACTTTTTGCGATTCAGCAGTCGCTAGCGTTCAGCGTGAACGCTAGCGACTGCTAGTGGAAAAGGGCCCTAATAGCTGCCATTACTGTTTGTCAGTATTGCATTGAGTAATAACTAATTTTAGTAAAAAAAATGAACACCACTCAGGTATTTTCAAAATTACACTACATATAGAGCACTATTTAGATGTTTACTGCTCAGCAGTGGTGCTCATCAGGACTCACAAATTCGAATTTTCCTGTGATCATGGGTTGTTTTTCATGTATCCAGACTCGAATTCGAAGTCGAAGTTCAGTGCCGATCTCAAGTTCGAAGTCAAAGGTACCCGAATAGTCACTCTCGAATTCGGCCGTGATCACGGGTGTTAACCCGTGATCACAAATTTGGCTTCGGTATGCAGGGGATGACGTCATTAGGCCAATCAGAAGGCCCCCAGCCAATCTTAGGGAGCTTGCTTGTGACTCTGCGGTACTGAGAGCATTTCCAGTGCTGCTGTTCATCTGAGCAAGTGCTTTTCACCTTGTAAACACAGCGTTTTACATTGTATTCACCTCCTGAACCCATTTATTGTACTTATTTATTGATAGATAGTCATTTGATTGTTGTAGTTTTCAGTCAGTAGCTAGTGTATACTGTATACTATGCTATGCTAGTGTTAGGTCTGTGTGCAGGCTAGGACCTGCTAGCCTAAGTAGCCTTAGCCTACTAGCTGTAGGTAGGTTAGGGATTATAGTTATTATTACTAGTAGTTGTACTTGTGTACTAGTTTAGTTAATTTTTACTGTTAGTCTGTGAGTTGATTTAGTGACGCAGCTTCAGTACTGTGTTTAGCAGGCAGGCCAGCATCTGATTCTTCCTGACTGTATTGATTGTGTTTGTGTGTGACTGCCAGCTTTTACTGTCACTCTCTGTCACACTAGTTATCGACTACTGTAGACTACACTACTAAGTACTAGGGATTATAGTTAGTAGTTGTGTTGTGTACTAGTTTAGTTAATTTGTACTGATACTGTCTGATAGTCTGTCAGTTGATTTAGTGCTGCCCCCAGCTGCACATCTCCAGTGCTGCTGTTCATCTGAGCAAGTGCTTTTCTACTGTTTAACACAGCGTTTTGCTTTATATTCACTTCCTAAACACATATATTGATTTATTGATAGATATTCATTTAAATTGTTTTAGTTAGGGATTATAGTTATTATTACTAGTAGTTGTACTTGTGTACTAATTTAGTTAATTTTTACTGTTAGTCTGTGATCAGCATTGATGGCACGGTAGTTGAGAACGTCCCCTGTGCACGCCTCCTTGGCACGACAATCTCTAAGGACCTGACTTGGAAAGCCAACACTACCTCAACCCAGAAAAAAGCCCAGCAGAGGCTATTTTTCCTACGCCAACTAAAGAAGTTCGGTATGGCCCGCGAGCTTCTGACGAGCTTCTACACTGCCACAATTGAATCTGTCCTTTGCTCCTCCATCCTGGTCTGGTATGCTGGATCCTCCACCAGCGACAGACACAAACTGCAGAGGGTCATCAGATCAGCGGAGAGAATTATCGGGAAACCACTCCCCTCTCTCGCCCAGATCTTCAACTCTAGACTGCGCTCCAGAGCTCAAAAAATCGCTAATGACCCGTCCCACCCAGGTTTCCGCTTCTTTAGTAAGCTCCCCCTAGGCCGGAGATTCCGATCCATCTACACCAGGACCACAAGACGCAGGAATAGTTTCTTCCCCTCAGCCGTGAATTATCTGAACTCTTAGATCCCTCCTCATCCTACCAGGACAAGTGGTGTCTAGTAGCACCCAGCCTGACCGCACGGCTGCACACTTCATATATACGTGTTCAAATGTGTTCAAACGCTGTAACTGTACCCTTTATATTGTCTGTCTGCTTACATATATGTATCGTTATGTCCTGCTTGTTCTCACCTAGCCCTGTACTTGCCAAACCCAATTCCGGGCACGGCCCAGTCGTGCTTGGCGACATAAAAGATTCTGATTCTGATTTAGTAACGCAGCTTCAGTACTGTGTTTAGCAGGCAGGCTAGCATCTGATTCTGCCTGACTGTATTAATTGTGTTTGTGTGTGACAGCCAGCTTTTACTGTCACACTAGTTATTGACTACTGTAGACTACACTACTAAGTACTAGGGATTATAGTTAGTAGTTGTGTTGTGAACTAGTTTAGTTAATTTGTACTGATACTGTCTGCTAGTCTGTCAGTTGATTTAGTGCCGCCCACAGCTGCAGTAGTGCACTGTTAGTTACTTTACAGGCCAGCATTTGTTGTTGTGATTTGTGACTGGCATCTGCCTGACTCTATTGATTGTGTGTGACAGACTCATCACTGTCTGTCACACTGGTTAGTCATTGACTACTGTAGAGACTACTACACTACTCTTAGTAGTACTACTACTATGTTTTTTAAAAATAAAAAACCCTTTACATTTTTTTTGTCACCAAACCAGACTCTATATTAAAGTTTACACCCTTTCCCGCCCTTTCTACATATATATGTTTTGTTTTTCTTATTGTATTTGTATAATTGTACAATGACTGGCAGAGGTAGAGGCACCGCCAGGAGAGGCAGCGCCATTGCCGCAGCCACTGCCGGCAGGTCTGTGACTAGTCCGCCGCCAGCCACTGACCTCAGAGTTAGGGAGGAGGGAGCAGAGGCGCAGCAGCAGCGTTTTGCGCCCATCTTTGCCGTGGGGCGTCGTCCCCGGCACATTGCGGAGAGTCAGGCACAGGCTGTGGTGGAAATGATGGCAGAGCATCAAGCCACCATTTCCAGCCAGACCTCCAGCGCCGGTGAGACCAGTGCCACCACAAGCACTCCGGTTCTCAGCAGCAGCCGCCCTCCACCACCGCTTGAGGTCACGTCGACCCCAGCGTCAGCCTGCCCTCAATCACCGCGCTCTTTACCCCAGAGACCGCAAGCATTTTGAGGGATGTTGTGGAACAGTTTGGGGAGGAGATGATGGAGACATGCAAGGAGGAGGAGGTGGAGTTTGAGGTGGAGGAGTTTGTTGTTGGTGCAGAACAACCACCTGATATTGCTGAGGAGGAGGAGGAGGGGCGTGATGCAGGGGATTTTGGGACAGAAGAGTTCATTGGGGGCTCAGAGGAGATGTTTGGGGATGATGATGATGATAAGTTGCTGGACCGTCCCTATGTGCCACCACCAGCACAGTTGGGTGAAGGCAGCTCGTCGTCGAAGGAGGAGGCGTCTCTGGTGCAGAGGCACGGCAGCAGCATGTCTGCCGGCACAGGGCATGGAAGGCAGGACCCACAACCTGCTGCTTCAGCCGCTACCACTACCCGCAGCAGACCTCCGGCTCCAAGCAAAGGAAAAAAACCTGCTCAGCCCTCAAGCATGAAGGGCAAGTTAAACTTTACTGTGTGCAATGACGATAAGACTCATGCCATTTGCCACAGTTGCAGTGCCAGCCTGAGTAGAGGTCGCAATCTCAATAAGTTGGGTACCTCATGCCTGCAGACCCACTTGCAGACCAAGCACTTTGAGGACTATACTGACTTTATGAGGCTGACGGACAGTAGTGCAGACAGTGGTCAGAGCCAGACAGCCACTGCACAGCCTTCAGCAGCATCAGCAGCAGCATCCCACCCTCTTGCTCATCCAGCATCAGCAGGAGGAGCGCAGAAAGTCAGTGTTCCCCCCGGGCAGCCAGTCCTCAGTGGCCTCATCTGCTCCCTCCACAGTGGCCTCCTTTTCCTCCCGTGCAGGCAAATGCCGCCAGACCCTGTTCAACGAGTCATTCCCCAGTGTCACAAAAGTTCTGCTTCCATACTCCTTTGTGCAGGAGGGAAGTGACATGAGATCTCTCCTGCAGTATGAGATCCCGGAGTGGCAAATCCCCAGCCACCACTACTTCTCCCGCACAGCGATCCCAGCACTGCACCGCTTTGCAATGGCAAATGTGGGCCATGTGCTCAATCCCGCCAGGAGTGAGGGGGTCCACGTTAACCATGGATTCATGGAGCAGCCATTTTGGGACTGACCGCTACCTGTCCTTCACGGCCCACTGGGTCAGCCTAGCAGCAGCAGCTCCAGTCGCCCACTATGTGGTGCCACCACGCGGGGTCAGGGGAGAAGCCGCAGCTCCCACCGCCAAGCGGCCCTGCCTCAGCAGCAGCGTGAAGGCCCGCCACTGCCAAGCACTGCTGGAGATGAGAAGCCTTGGGAAGACCCAACTGATGGCAGGCAACGTCCTTCTCAAACTCAGGGAGCAGGAGAAGACGGGGATGACCACCACATCTCAGAGTCGGGATGGTGGTGTTCGACAATGCGGCCAACCTGCTGTCTGCCATCAATAGGGGACACTTGACCCACGTCCCCTGCTTGGCCCACATCTTGAACTTGGTGGTGCAGAAGTTCCTGCGCACCTACCAGGGGATGGTAGGCCTCTGCCCCAGCTGCTGCTGCAGCAAACCTGGCTGACCTGCAGCAGCGTGAGGGCCTGCCACGACACCGGCTTGTGATTGATGTGCCAACTCGCTGGAACACCACCCTGGCAATTTTGGAGTGGTTGTTTGAGCAGAGGAGGGCTGTCAACTGCTACATTCTGGAGGCCACTCTTGCGGGCACTACCAAACTCCAGCTCCTTTCCAATGCATAGTGGGGGCAGATGCAGCAGGTCTGCTTGGCGTTGGCTCCCTTCCTGCAGGGAACCAACCTGGCGAGCAAGGAACAGGCATCCCTCTGTCAATGTGTGCCCTTTGTTTGTCTGCTGGACACAGCACTTTGTGATTTGTTGGATGTGAAAGAGGAGGCCCTGATCCAGCTGGAACAGCAGCCGCCTGCACAGTCCACTTCTGCGCAGGATTTTGAGGTGTTGGAGGAGGAGGAGGAGGAGTTGGAGGTCCTGGATGTTGCTGCTGATGGGGCACAGCGTAGCCCAGCTGCAGTGGTGCGAGGGTGAAGAGAGGAAGAAGAGGCTCAGGGGCCAGAGGAGGAGGACAGCATTGCGGCCGCTGACCCTTATGTCTCTGCTGGACAGTACACCCTGTTCCCCATGGCAGCACACATGCTGCGTTGCCTGTGCTCAGACCCCAGGGTTAAGCAGATGCGTGCTCGGGAGGATGCCTGCATCAGCACGATCCTGGACCCGCGACTGAAGGGGAAGGTGGGTCAGTTCCTGCCTGCTTGAGACCCTGAGCAGCGAACAAGGGAGTTGCAGCAGATCCTTGTTCGGCGATTGGAGGAAGCCTTCCCCCAGCCTTCCACCCCCTCTGTCCCTGTCCAGCCAGCACAGCAGCTGGGGCCTGCAGCCAGCAGCAGCATCAGGCGCCCAAGAGACCTGCTGTCATTGACTAAGGCGCTCTACATGATAGTAGAGCAGCCGAGAGAGGAGGTGCATGCAGCAGCATCCTCCTCTCAAAGTCACGGCCAGCGCCTGACCCGGATGGTGGCCTACTACATGGGGTCCATCAGCGGGCTTGACACCGGCAAGGAGCCTGTGGATCCCTTGGAGTACTGGGTCAGGTGCTTGCAGATCTGGAGTTAGCTGGCACAGTACGCCCTGGAAGTCCTGTCTTGCACTCCTTCCAGCGTGCTGTCCGAGAGGTGCTTCAGTGCAGCCGGTGGTGTGGTCACCGAGAAGAGTTCTCGTCTGTCCGTGGACAGACTGACATTCCTGAAGGTCAACCAGGCCTGGATTGAAGGCACGTTCCAGGCCCCTGTTGTCGGCGACAGAAGGACATGAGGTGCCTGGGAATTATTGTGACAACATCAACCTTCAGTCCCCTGCTACTTTGGCCTGGTTTTTCTTTAGGTGCTGTGGTACCACCGCTAGGTGCCATGGCCTACTACATTGCCTGCTGCCACACGTTACTCTTCTCCTCCTGCTGCTGCTGCTTCTGCTGCTTTAACCTCCTGCTGTCTGTCTGTGCTCCCACCACCAGGGTCCACAGAGTTATGCGCCACTAGCTATTACGGCACTACAATAGCTATATATTATTGTATAAAAAAAAAATGAGGTATCTGGGTTGAAAACTGTGCTGTCCCAGTTGTGTATTGGACACAATGTGGGCTTCACGACTTCTGCCTGGAACCTCCTGCTGTATGGTGTTTATTAGAGCCGTGGTACCACCGCTAAGTGCCACGGCCTACTACATTGTATGCTGCCACACGTCACTCCTCCTCCTCCTGCTGCTGCTACTTTAACCTCCTGCTGTCTGTGCTCCCACCGCCAGGGTCCACAGAGTTATGTGCCACTAGCTATTACGCCATTCCAATAGCTATATATTGTTGTATAAGAAAAAAAATTCGGAGATGTCTGGGTTGAAAACTGTGTTGCCCCAGTTGTGTATTAGACACAATGTGGGCTTCTCAACTGCTGTCTGGAACCTCCTGCTGTTGGTGTTTATTTACAGCCGTGGTACCAATGCTAGGTGCCGTAGCCCGTTACATTGCCTGCTGCCCCACGTCACTCCTCCTCCTGCTGCATTTAACATCCTGCTGTCTGTGTTCCCACTGCCAGGGTCCACAGAGTTAAGCGCTGCTGCAATGTGCCACTAGCTATTACGCCACTACAATAGTTACATTTTTTGGTAAAAAAAACATTTGGAGGTGTCTGGGTTGAAAACTGTGCAGTCCCAGTTGTGTATTGGACACAATGTGGGCTTCACGACTGGTGTCTGGAACCTCCTGCTGTTGGTGTTTATTTACAGCTGTGGTACCAACGCTAGGTGCCATGGCCCGTTACATTGCCTGCTGCCAAACGTCATTCCTCCTCCTCCTCCTCCTGCTGCATTTAACATCCTGCTGTCTGTGTTCCCACCACCAGGGTCCACAGAATTATGCTCTGCTGCCATGCGCCACTAGCTATTACGCCACTACAATAGCTACATTTTAGTTGTGTATTGGACACAATGTGGGCTTCACGACTGCTGTCTGGAACCTCCTGCTGTATGGTGTTTATTACAGCCATGGTACCAATGCTACTACATTGTATGCTGCCACACGTCACTCCTCCTCCTCCTCCTGCTGCTGCTGCTACTTTAACCTCCTGCTGTCTGTGCTCCCACTGCCAGGGTCCACAGAATTATGCACTGCTGCCATGCGCCACTAGCTATTATGCCACAAATTTAGCTATGTTCTGTAAGGGAAAAAGTAGAAGAAGAAGACATTTTCCATCAATTTTTTTTTATTTTTTTTTATTACACCTCCACATATATTTAATTGTGGTTTCCCTTTAAAAAAAACCAAGATGCTTTAAAGCCATTCGAATTTGTGACTCGTTATCCGGATTTTATTCGTGATCACGGCTCGAATTCTATGGTTGCAATCAGGGCCGAATCCGGATGTGACCCGGACCCGGATTCGAATGTACTCTAATCGAATTTCGGTGCATTCGAGCAACACTGCTGCTCAGATAAACAGGCTTCCTTATAGGATCTAATGTACAACTGGAAGAATAAAAATACATTTTTCTCCATATACAGTTCTATGATGTATAAGAAAACATGTATTGTACAAAAAAATGGGGAAAATTTACAAAATGACTAGAAAATAACAATCAGTTATAAGTCTATTGCATTAGACCAAGAAATCATGTAAAATGTCTGCTCAGCTCTCTACATGTTTGATTTAAAAAAAAAAAAAAAAAAAACAAACACAGATTCAGTAACCAGTTGGATGTCTTTTTCTTCACAATGTGAGAGTGATCCGTTTGTTTTATCTGTATTTCAGAATATTCTAACCCTTGAAGCAAAACATTCTGTTTATAAAGATCCCAATAACTTACATTTTGAAGAAATAACAATCATGGGACTCCCTGTGGGTACAACAACTGTCACAGTTAGAAAAGGTGGTGTGGTTCAGCCTTCAAACCCTGTCTTTAATTTCGATGCTTACAAGGTAAGTCACATCTACAACTTTTTACATTGACTAATTCCTGCTTATTTAAAGGTACCCTGAGCTGAAGTTATAAAAGAAAATCTGGACTTACCAGGAGCTTCCTCCAGTCCTCCATAGTCCATGAGGTCCTCTGGGTCCCCTCCGTGGGCCCGCTGGCGGCTCTGTAAATCTGGCAACTTCTGCTGAAGCCGTGCATCCATGACCTATCCAGGCACCCAGCTTGTCAATGTCATAGGGCCTGCCGCTGTAAGAGTCCTGTGCATGCACAGTACTCGAAAGACTGAACCGGGCATGTGCAAAGCCCTTATGGTGACAGGCGCATGCCGGACTGGTCCTCCATAACTTTAACTAGTAGGATTGTATTTTGGCTGGTTCTTCCTAACAGCATATATGTTTTTTCTCCTTTTTCTCCTTCACACTTACACATGAGTCCAGCCTGGCACTACCTGATACCACTGAGAAAGCAGTCAGATTCAGTATGATAGGCTTGACCTTACCTTTCATAGACAATTTGGTTGCAGTCACAAAACAAGGTTGAATGATGTATGTGTGTGCTATGGAGAGGTGAAAGGGGAGGAATAGCATGATGCTACCAATGCTGTTTATCAGGCTGCAATGAAAAGTAATCAGAGCAAGTTTTCAAGTTGTAACCTTTTTAATGTTTCCATTTCAGAAGCATTCCATGAATTGAAAGTCATTGTTTACACTAGTGGTCTTTTCATTTGCCAGTTCATTTTAATTGTAGCTTTCTTCAATTCATAAAAAAATACGTGCTTCCAACATCTTTAATCAACCAAAGTGGACAAGCACCATCCAAAAATACTAATAAATTATTTAATTGAGAGGAATGTGCTAATTGGGCAATTAGAACATACATATATACCACAAGAGAAAGTACCCAATAACAACAGCACCAAACCACTCCAATATAGGTTCAAAGGATCATACAAAAATGTATTGGTAATAGTAAACAATATTAAAAACAATATTAAAAATCACCAAAGGTGATAGCAGCATTGTAACAAGCAATTATCATTATAACGTATAATACAAAAATTGTAAAACCTCACCATACCTCAGTAAAGTGCAACAAGTTATACAGACTCAGTGTACAAAACTACTATGCCAAGAAACATCTGATCTGCTGCATGCTTATTCAGAATACATGGCTAAAAGTATTAGAGTCAGAGGATCAGCAGGATAGCCAGGCAATTGGTATTGTTTAAAACATTACTAACATATCTGACAAGATTGTCTGCATGCTTGTTTCTGGTGTGATTCAGACACTACTGCAGCCAAATAGACCATAAGTCCAACCATCCCTCCAATATTTATCCTTACATGGGTGGGGTTAGTTACCCCCACATCGAACACATAGAGGTGAGGATGAGCCCTTTGTACAGAATGTGGACGGGGCTTCGTATAAAAAAAGGGGGGCTTTGTCATCGCCCTCTATATCATGTATCATGTGGGCTGGTATAGCTTACTAGAGCAGAGCCTCATGCGAGTTGGTGCAGCCATCCAGTGCATAAACGCTCGTATAATGTATTGTTTTTAACACATATTGTTGTTCAATAGATCAATATACTGTATGCTTCTGGAATGGGTGTTCAATGTCAGTATACCTAGACATGGTCTTCAAGTTGTGCTGAAAAAGTCACATACACAACTGCACCCAATAAAAAAAAATGTTTTGCTCATTGTGCACAAGATATGCATCTACCTTTTTATTCTTTAACTGTTAAGCTACCTTTTTGGTACATCTTGAGCTGTTAAAACAGATATTGTACAGGAAGAAAGTATAAATAGGATTTAACAGTTATACAAACATTTGAAAACATAAACATATTTCTATTTGTAGGTTTTGCACATAACTGGTCTCCAGCTAACACTGGGAGAAAGTTACACAGTGGAATGGGATCAGTTTGGTTCCGGAGGTCTTACTGACTCTGAAAAGTTTGACTGCCACCCTGAACCTGATGCTAATGAACAGAAATGTATCGCCCGAGGTTGTATCTGGGAGGTATATATGTTTCTTTTCCCTGTATTACCTTTCTTTCTCCTAGCTTTCTTCAAATCTCAGAGAAAGCTCCTCCCCATATTTTCTTTCTGTCAGATTACCATTCTTTGGATATCTTCTTTTGTACATCTATACCTCTCATGTGTGCAAGCATTTATCAGTGTATTGAGCTTTTATGATCACTTTTCTGCAGATAATTCCAATGGTCTCTTTGTTCCCAATCATATTTACTTAAAGGACACCTGTGACTTATATAAAATAAAACAAATAATCAGATACTTACCTTGGGAGTGGGAAGCCTCTGGTTTCTAATGAGTCTTCTCCTGTCCTCCTCTGTAGCCACTATACAGCTCTGGCTCCCTCGGAGAAAAAGTACCATGATATGTACACCTGCTTGCCTGTGCAGGCAAAATAAAAGCTTCCTGCTTGGGCTCCAGATTGGGTCCACAGTACTGTGCAGGTGCAGACAGCTTGCACCTGCGCAGTAGAGCAGACCCAATCTGGCTTGGCTATTTCCACTGGAATTAAACACATATTTTAGTCCAGTGTCTCTACTGGTTCCCCATTAAATATGATATTAATTTCAAATTCTGTTACTTAGAATATTATCTTTAATCTGGCTCCTCAGCACACCACTACATTAATTCCCACACATGCCACTTCTTCAGGCACATATGAGATAGAATCTGAAGAAACGAGTGTCAGGGCTCAATTTGCCAGCTGGCAGTTGTGGTGAGAACGCGTTGCAATTTTGAATATCCATTGTTCTTTTTTCAAATTGAAGAATAAAATATTCAATTATATTTGTGATGCTATGTGCAAATTACCATTCAGACAATTTCAAAAGATAGTACACTGTATTTAGATCTCGGGCCCTCTCCCCTATTCCCCCGTCTTCCCCATTAATATATATATATTATCTAGATTAAACTTCATTAAATATTTCTATCTTTCAGGAAAATGCCCCTGGCATACCATGGTGTTATTATCCAGAAGACTATGGCTACACTGTTGCAAATGAGCAGATCACTGATACAGGAATTACTGTGGACCTGTCCTTACCTAATAGGATGGCACCACGATACAAGGCAAATTCTACTCCAATAAGAACACTACGTGTTGCAGTAACTTACCATGAAAATCATATGGTGCAGTTTAAGGTAAATGAGAACACTTTTAAAATCAGATAATTATATAAAACACTTGACATTCTTATTTTAATTGGTCATTGTTCTATAAAAGTGTTTCTCAACATTATTATAGTATGTATCACTTTTATTTGTGACTATGTTGGTCAAGTACTCCTGCTGTAGGTAACATGATCTTAAAGAGAACCTGAGGAGAGAAGGAGAGAAAATGTACACATACCTGGGGCTTCCTCCAGCCCCATGCGGCCTGATTGGTCCTTCGACCTCCTCCGCCACCTCTCTGTTCGTCTACAATTGGCTCCGGGAAAGTCGCCGGTCTGGGGCCAACTGTGCATGCATGGCCTTGTCGCATGTGTCCCCATCGCGCTCCCATTGTCGGGAAAATTCTGCACCTGTGGAGTACTACTGTGCAGGTGCAGTATGCTCCCAGCCATGGGAGTGTGATGGGAAGCATGCAGCCAGACTGCACCTGCCCTGACTGGCCCCGATTGGACAACTCACCGAGGCCGATTGCGGACGAACGGAGAAGGGCCAGAGGATGTCAAGGGATCGAGCACACCAGAGGGGGTTTGTATAAATTTTCTTTTCTGCCCCATCTCAGGTACATTTTAAGTCAACCTTCACACATGTATACTGTATTTGGTAAGGGTATGCCACAATTGGGAATACATATTTTTAAAGTAGTACTTGATTGCTTGGTGTATGATTTTTTTTTTAAATCTCAAAACTTACTATCCTGTATTAACTATGACAGGTTAAAGTACTCACTGGGCCCAACTAGGTGTAAAGTAACCCCTAGGATTTGTGTACCACAAATGAGAATATTCTATTATGTTTTATATAGAAGATGTATTCTTCCAAGTTCCAATCACTGCTTTTGACTTAGTCATTTTTTATTTATATTAGATATTTGATCCAAATAACAAAAGATATGAAGTTCCAGTACCACTGAATATACCCGCCAGTCCAATAAGCACACCCCAAGAAAGACTTTATGAAGTTGTTGTAGTTAAAAATAAGAAGTTTGGACTTCGTATTAGAAGGAAAAGCAATAACGCTAGTGTGTAAGTAAAGCTGGAATTACTTTAATTGTTTATTATGTAGGTAGAAAAAAAAAACAAAGTCTTGTAAAAGTAATACATTTTAATTGCTAACTGATAAAGTTAAATAATGCAAGCTTTCTGGGATCTAGTCCCCTTCTTCAGGCATATTTCCAGATGTAAGCTGAAGTAAAACACTGAATTGTTAATAAAATGCTATTGTCTCATTTTTGCTTAAAATTATCCTTTCACTTCTTCACATGTATTAAATTAAGCTGGTGAAACAAAATTTTTGTTTAGTTTGACCACACTGCCCACATCATAATTTGTATGGATGGATATACTGTTAACTACAATAAGAGAGAAAGGAAAAAAGGCAAAGCTCCGCGCAAATATGTTTAGCTGGAAATACATTTGTCTGACTTACCCTACTGGACCTTATAATATAAGACGGAGAAAATGTTTAGCCACTTCAGTATAACTCTGACTCTCTCAGCGCTGCACCTGCACATTTATCGAAAAGTCCCTGTATCTAGGCAATAACATAAAAAGTGCAGCCAAGCCAAACAAAGGTCCCTTGTTTCACAAACCTAAGTTTAATATCTGCGAGAGACTGAAAGGATCACTTAAAGCGGAATATAACCCTGCATTTCAACTTTGCTCTAAAACATTATTTACAGCATATTATATGCAAAAAGCATTTTTTTTTTACTAGACCAGCATTGGAAGGGTTAAACACAGAGGTTTTAAGTTCCGTGCAGACATTCAGATGGTTACATTCTATTTAGTTAGTGTGTAACTGTTTATCAATAGATACATCTCTTTGGCTGTCCTCCAAGCTCCTTCTCAGTGAGAGAGATGAGTCATAATAAACACATATTTGTAAACAAAAAGTATCTAACTCAAGTTCGGATTCGGTTGCAGAAATCTCTAGGGACTTTAAAGCCCTGTGTAACCCTTCCAATGCTAGTCTAGTAAAAAAAAAAATGCTGGTTGCATATAATATACTGTAAATAATGTTTTAGAGCAAAGTTGAAATGCAGGGTTATATTCCGCTTTAAGTTTTGTGTATGTGTGTGTCTTCATATTTTACCAAATATACTCTGACTTTCTAAAATCTGTGCAAGTATTTAGATAGCTTAAAATGAGAAGATATTTGCGGGTAATGGACGATGTAGCCCCTCTGCCAAAACAGCAAAATGATCAGCACTCAAATTACATATTTTGTAAATGTTCAACTAAAAATTATTATTGTAATTTTAGACTTTGAGGGCTGGTTCAGACGGACGTTTGGAGGCGTCGCATTCATTGGCGTCGCGGTGGCAATGCGTTCGGGCTTTCAGCAGCGTTCACATTGCGTTCGGATGCGAGCGCGTTTTTTCTTCCCCTAGGGGGACATTACCCATCACGGTTAACCGCCCCTGGAAGCAACATGTAGCTTCCAGGGGCTCCTTGAAGGCCATTGAAAATCGGGACCCGAACGCCGCATTCGTGTAAACGCGCGTAAAAGCTTGGTACAAACGCTCCCATTCACTTGAATGGGAGCGTTTAACGCCAAGCCCTGAACGCTGGTGGTAAACGCTGCACAAGCGTCCGTCTGAACCAGCCCTGAGGTGGAAAACTACATCTGGATATTCACATTTGTTAAATATTTGACAAACAGAGACAAATAATTATATTACTCTGATTGAAACAGTAGGAAAGTATATTAGGTGAAATATACTTATGATATTTTTATACTTGATTTGTATACTTTTATACTCATAATATTTTTGAGATTATTTTTTTCAATATTGCATTATGCAATTTATGTGCCAAATTTTGGTTGTTGTTGTTTTTTTTTTTCTTTTTTGTATTTATCTGATTTTGAGGCTTTAATGTTTGATTGTAGCATAGCAAAATGTTCTACTGAAAAATACAGGAAAAAGTCAAGCATGCAGGTTTTAAAGGGAACCAGAGAGGTTGGGGGGGGGGAGCTTCTATACATACCTGGGGCTTCCTCCAGCCCCATACGCACGGATCGCTCCCACGCCGCCGTCCTCTTTGTTTGTAAAAGCTTTTAGTGTATTGAGTCTTTCTTTTTTGAACAAACACCTAACAAAAATTGATTTTTCTGTTGCGGGTAGTAGTGCTAGTAGTACTAGTAAAGAGTTTTATTTTCCTTGCGATCTTCAACCTTGTATATCCATGAGTGAATTTTACACACAAAATCTGATTTCACTAAATCAATACACAATTGTTACCTAATAAAAAGGACTGATAAAACGTAACTTTTAATAATTTACATATAAAATATATCAAAACTGTTTAAGCTGCCTGTCCGGTATAAATAGATCTCTAATTGATGAACTAGGAGTCTTTAGTGAGCATCTTTAGAGAGTATTTCTTTTCTTTTTCAAGGGAACAAAGTAAAGTGCGGCAGTGCATAGGTGCTAAGGTGCAATTACATTAAAATAAAAAATAATAGAGAGTCATGTAGCATGTCTGCACCTTCTCCCCCTCCATTTTATTAATATTTTGCACTATGTTGGCCAGCATTATCTCAGTTACAAAGTTGCATAGTTATCTATGAGCAGTGGCTGGATAGTGTAATGTTTAAGAGCTCTGCCTCTGACACAGGAGACCTGGGTTTGAATCTCGGCTCTTCCTGTTCAGCAAGCCAGCTCCTATTCAGTAAGGGCCAGACTCCGTTACGCTGCTACTAGTGTTGAGCCGAAATTTGTGTAATTTTGTATTTCCGAATTTCGTAATTGCCCTACAAACCGTAATTCGGAATTCCACAGGCATAATTTCACGTTTCGCGTTTAACATGAAATTTTGTAAATTTGTGTTTTCCATACAGTTATTTTAATTACAAAAAATTGATGTAATTTTGTTTTTTATAGTAATGCAAATTTAAGTAATTACTATACTGAGGAAAGTCTACTGATGCAAAGGCCCCTGCACATGCTGTTGCTTGAAATGTGTCAGGAGGCTCTACCTGCAGCCACTTATAAGACAGGTGCTCTTTGCCAAGGTGAACTTAGCGGTCATCCATGCTGAGACATGTGGTTTTGGGCCTTGCAATATCTTATAATGCAAAAGTCCCTGCATGTGTTGTCACTTTAAATGTATCAGAAGGCTCTGGACTGGAACACAATTTTTGAGAACGGAATTTTTTTTAGCGTTAAACACGAAATTCCAATTTGTTTCCAATATGAAAACAATTGTAATTACGAAAAAAAAGTGATCGTAAATGCGCTTAAACGCAGAATGTTGTGTAATTTCGTAGATTACAAATTTTCGATTATGGCCAAAATTTTAATTTTGGTAATTACACAAAATTTTGCGTAATCGTAATTAGATCATTACACTCATCACTAACTGCTACTGCCTACTGAGAGCGCCCTAGTGGCTGCAGTTTAAGTGCTTTGAATCCGCCAAGAAAAGAGTGCAATATAAATGTTCTGTGTCTTATTTATGATGAAAAAAAAACTACAAAAAAACATGTATCCATCAAGTTTCATCTTTTGAGCCTTACTGCACCCAATCCAAAGAAAAGAAAAGTTTCAAGGGTAGAAAAGATTCCCCTTAAGGTATCACCTTCAGTGTAGGAACACACTAGGCAGAATCGCATATGCATTTTCCATAGCACATAGTGGAAAACGCATATAAGATTCTGCTTAGTGTGTTCCTACCCTCACACACTTTTCAGTTATAGTGTTATGGATTAATTTCAAAGTAATGGAAGTATTCAAGCCTCTTTTAAGTTAAAGTATAGAGTGTGGTAACACATTCCACATCTTAACCACTCTTATTGCAAAGAAAGAACACCTTTTCAACAGGTGGTACAGTTTCATTTTGTCCATACATAAATCATGTCCTCCTTCTACAGACCCATGGACAAAAAGTTCATTTTCCAAACCTTTATATCACCATTTAGATGTGCTTATGCAAATTAATTGTGCAGCCTCTAAGCCTCTTTTTATTCTAAATAAGCTTGGTCTAGCCTATCTTGGTAATACCTTCCATCCCTGTGATTAATTTAGTTGTCTATATGTATATCTGTTCTAAAACTTGAGTATCTTCCTATAGTGTGGGCACTGTCCCCATCAATGCAAAATGCTGTCTATAATGTAGCCAACAAAGTAGTACAAATGCACTTACTGTGTTGTTAGTTGTGGGGTGGGTGTTAGGTTGCAATCAGTCTGGCACAATGGCCATTTTGCATCCAGAAGGATGCTTGCTCACCTGCATGGTCTGGGTGCCTGATTGCAACCTAATACCCACTCTAAAACCACTGCCACAATAAACACACTTGTGGCTCCAAAAGCTGTATCCCCCAGGGCTTTCTAATGTCCTATGGTAGACCAATAGTTATTCAGTTGTAAAAAATCAAATAAGCCCATAGACAGCAAATTTTAGATTTTAAATGCTGGTTGAGCATATACAGGGCTTAATGGCATTGGATTTGATCTACATACAGTGATGAGCCCTTTGGATAAAGCTATCTGGAACATTAGTGAAAATCTGTAGGCTGGAGGGCCTGGGAGTGGTAAGAAACCCCTGTGCGAACCAAACCCCGTAGCTGTACACGGCAACGGTGCATGGTTTGCATAGCAAATGGGAATTGATGACTACTTCCTGTATATGGCAGACAATGCTGATGGTCAAAAAAGGGTCTCACATGGCTTGATCCTGCACATTGTGAGATATTTGAGCATTACTGCCATGCCCAGTGAACTGTGAAGGCCATCTGTGTTTCCATTGGACCCCTCATCGGCACTTTGGTGACTAGTGGTGAGTGGTGCATGCAAAATTATGTGTGTTTTTAACTGACAATGTTATCTATATTTTAAGTTTTTGTGACCTTTGTGATTTTTAAAGAACGGTTTCTTAAATGTCTATACTCAATAGAGGCACTTTCATTTTGGTTCATTATATTTGTGCAGATAAAGCAAGCTTGAAGCAGCCCTATTGGCTGACAAAAGCCACTTACCTTATTTGGAATATCCTTTTACCACTCTTTAGCATATAGGTCTATATGGCAGAGTGATCTCCAATAAAGCTAACAGATGCTATTGAGCCTCATTTTAATTTATTTTAAGCACATTTAAGTATATATATATATATATATATATATATATATATATATATATATATATATATGTTATATATATAAATATATATACGTTATATATATATATATATATATATATATATATATATATATATATATATATATATATATATATATATATGTGCTCATTCAGTACTTTAAATACAGGATATGTATATATCCGCTTCGTGTATAATCCAATTTGTCAACGCTTATTCTGGAGAAAATTGGGTTTTTAATTGTGCTAGGCTGTGTAATAAACTATGTAGAGGCTATTTTTTTTTAGTGGCTGCTAATAACAAACTATCTGGTTTATAGTTTATGACTCGGTGTATCTATTCATCCAAAGTAAATAACAAGCATATTGCAGAGACAAGCTTCCTTAGAAATCCCATAAACCACTTCACTTTAATATTTTTTCTTTTACTGGGATGGTGCTAAATGCATGCTTTATCCTATTTAAATATACTGTACTGTGAGCATAGATTGTTAGCACCTTACCCTTTATTCTGGAGAACAGTATACAGAATAATGAGCATGTTTTCGTAATATTTATGGTATGATGGCAGCAGGCACCCAGTGGTCCTTCTGGTTTGGGGGGGGGGGGGGGGGGGGGATTTTTGTCTGGATTTTTCCTTTATCCAAGAAGTACATATATGCTGAGACACAGCACATTAAGGCTTCCTACAAGCTTATATACTCTGTCAAGCTGTAAAAACTATAACCAAGTGCAATGAAGGTAGGTTTACTTTTCAATCATACATATATCATCACAGGCATATCCATGGGAAGTCAGAATAGCAGCTTGAGATTGTGTTTAACTCATTTGCTACATTTCTTTCTTTGTTTTTTTTCTATTACTTTTTATTGGAGGGGCCCAGGGGTGGAGTTTGAAAATAAGTGGGGATGGGGGGTGGGGTTATAAGCCTGAAAGTGTTCAGTCTTCAGAAGTTAAAAAAATCTTTGTTAAACAATTTAATTAAGTTACTACTTTTTGGAGAGGTCTGTTAATTTAGGGGAGTCATTAATAAGCCAGAGGGAATACCTCCAAGCACTTCCTCAGAAACTCATTTGTGCTTTGAAAGCAATTGATTCATCTGTAAAATGTCAGGCTCTCTTCTAATCAAATTCAGAACAAAAAGAAATTAGACTTCCGTCCGGGGGGATTATTGCTTGTATCATCTGTCCTTTGAGTCTGGAATGTTTGAGGCACTCGGATTAAAGATGTTGATGGACATGCTTAGAGCTGATATACTTTAAGAAATTGTCTTTTTTTTTTTTGCTCAGTATAAGCAGATGAATCATACACATGTTATGATGAACAATATTTACTTCCGCTGCATTAAATGCCAGTAATAAACTAAAGGATTTAAGTAGCTGATCACTTGTCAGTCCAATTGTAATACATGCACATGGTAAATGTTCATTCTCAGTATCTGTATTTACACTTACTTTTGCTTACCTTTTTCTTGATTATTATCATTAATGGGTGTGGTTGAATACTACAATATCAATAGGTTTATGTTATCTGATACTAATTACCTAATCGGTTAAGAAAGTATGAAAGTATCTTTGTGTAAATAAACGCGGAAGAGCCGCCGCCAGGAGCCAGCGGCAGGCGGCTCTTTCCGCACGCAGTGTTGCTGCACACGGAGAGGCAGCCGCCTCCTCTCAGCACGAGGTGGCTGTCTCCGTGCAGGGACCCAATGACAGCGGAGAAACCGCCGCGTTGGACGCGGCGGTTAGTGCGCATACCCCGGCTGCGGAGACACCGCAGAGCGGGGCTGCTGTGGCTGGGACTCGTAGTCCCTCTGGATTAAGAATGACGCGCGCACGCGCATTGAGGCAGAACATTTATGCCAGCCAGAGATGAGTCAGCTGACCAGGTTGGTCAGCTGACCCTGGCTCCCCTCCTGATTGGTCCAGCACTTAGGGAGGTGCTGGAGAGGCCTCCGTGTATATATACAGCCAGCTGTTCAGTTGTTGGGTGTCTGGCGTTGCGATCACTTACGTGGGAGCACCCAGATCCGTAGTCAGATCCGCAAGTGTGCCGGGACCAGCTGGAGCTGTAATCCTACACTTAGCTAGATTGTTGATAGCTAAAGTACTAGTTTGATTGTGTTTATCGGTTATGACCTATTGCCTGCCTGACCTTTCTCCTGAACTCTGACCTTGTACCTCGATATTTCTGATACTCTGTTGCCGAACCCCGGCTCGTTCCTAGACTCTGTTTCTGCCTCCTGATTTTGTACCTCGATCTATCTGATACCCCGTTGCCGAACCCCGGCTCGTTCCTAGACTCTGTTTCTGCCTCCTGACCTTGTACCTCGATATTTCTGATACTCTGTTGCCGAACCCCGGCTCGTTCCTAGACTCTGTTTCTGCCTCCTGATTTTGTACCTCGATCTATCTGATACCCTGTTGCCGAACCCTGCCTGTACCTTGACTCCGCCTTTGCCTCCTGATCTTGTACTTTATCTGTCCGTGTGTGTACGACCTGGCTAGTCCGACCTCGAGAACCGACCTTGCTGTTAAAGGCGGTTCTTCACACTGTTAGTGACCCTTCCTCTTCAGGGTTACTTTCAGAATATCCTTCCTACTGTCAGCCTGACTCCTCCCGTCTTGGAGAGCTCAGATCTGCGGAAGGAATCTGTGCAGTACTCCTTGCTGTACTGAGGCCTAGTCCTCTAAGTGTTACTGTTACACCAAACACTACACTCTACTCAGGTGAACAGAGGTTAGCTAGAATATCGGATTATCGGTGATACTGCAGATCACTTATAATCTGGTATACATCTGTATTCCCCGTGATACTGCAGATCACCGGTAATCAGATCCTCTCTGTGCTTCACCGATCGTTACAGAACGCCAGACCAAAAAACAGATGGAATCACGCGCTGATCCTCTGACTGTGCTTGCCACTTCGGTGGATAACATCCATCAAGCACTGGGCCAGCACAAAGCCTTAATTGATGCCTTATCTGGCTCTGTGAAAACTCTTCAGACGTCAGTTGATTCAGTGCGATCCCCTCCTAGTGATGACATACGTATGCCCGTACCCGATAAATTTTACGGCCACAAGTCTGACTTCCGGAATTTCAGGAGTAGAGTGTTATCGTATTTCGAGTTGAGACCCTGATCCTCGGGGACTGAGGCCCAACGGGTCATTTTTATTAAAGCGTTGCTGACTGGTGACTCACAGTCCTGGGCTTACAACCTACCCCCTACTGATACAGCTTTGACCTCGGTAGAGGAATTCTTTAAGGCCATGGCCGTAATTTACGATGACCCTGACCTTGCTGCGTCCTCTGAGCGGAAGCTCAAACTTTTGCGGCAAGGCAGAGGCTCAGTTGAGGATTATGCGGCAGAATTCCGTAGGTGGTCAGTCACCGCTAGATTTGACAACTTTGCCCTGATGGATTACTTCTTGTCTGGGTTGTCGGAGGAGGTCTCCGACCTAATGTTAACCGTACCCGAACCCAAGACAGTTGATGAGGCCATATCATCAGCCATTCGAGTTGATCGCAGGCTACGCCATCAGAGGCAGGCTAGGGGCAGTCACCGTGTCAGGGTGACATCGTACGCGGCACCATCCGCTACACCCCTAGTAACACCTTCTCCGCCTGTCTCACCCTCCCCGGCCTTGCCTCCGCCCGAACCAATGCAGATTGGTCGATCGAAACTGACCCAGGTGGAGCGGAGGCGGAGAATGACGGAACAGCTGTGCCTGTATTGTGCAGCAGCAGGGCATAGGGTGCGAAACTGCCCTAACAGGTCGGGAAACGAGTTTGCCTAGGAGTAGTGGGGGGTGACACCCTGGGCACACAAATTTAACCCCTTAAAGAGAAAAAATTGCTTCTCCCTTGTACAGTTACATGGGAGGATAAATCTGTATCCACTGAAGCTTTTATTGACTCTGGCTCAGCGGCTAATTTTATGAATTTCGAATTCGCTCAGGAGTTGGGTCTTCCACTCACTCCCGTGAGACCCCCCATTCAGGTCACAGCAGTGGACGATTCCCCTCTGCAACGGAATCGTGCTCTGTCGCAGACTCCGGTGGTGAAGCTTACCATAGGGGTATTGCATGGGGAACAGTTGCAGTTTTTTGTGTTACACATGTCAACCTCCATTATTATCCTAGGCATGCCGTGGTTGCAGATCCATTCACCACAAATAGACTGGGCCACGGGTCAGTTAACCTCCTGGTCTCCTCATTGTTTTCAACAGTGTTTGGGGAAGTTAACATTGGGGGAAACCAGAGTTCAGGTGGGAGGTGTACCAGACCAGTATGCTGAATATTCGGATGTATTCTGCCCCAAAGCAGCCGATAAATTACCTCCACATCGCCCTTTCGATTGTCCCATTGATCTCCGTTCTGGTTGTGTACCCCCCCGGGGTCATTTGTACAATTTGTCGGGACCTGAAAAAGTGGCTATGCAGGAGTACATCAGGGAGAATCTGGCCAAAGGTTTCATTCGCCCGTCCCGGTCGCCTGCTGGGGCAGGCTTCTTTTTCGTAAAAAAGAAAGACGGAGGCCTGCGGCCTTGCATCGATTACCGCGGTCTCAACAAAATTACAGTAAAGAATCGCTATCCGCTACCCCTGATAGACGATTTGTTCACTCAGATCACGGGCGACCAGATCTTTTCTAAGCTGGATTTACGGGGTGCGTACAACCTGGTACGCATAAGAAAGGGCGATGAGTGGAAAACGGCCTTTAATACACCGGACGGGCATTACGAGTACCTGGTGATGCCCTTTGGGTTATGTAATGCCCCGGCCATTTTCCAGGAACTCATCAACGAGGTCTTCAGAGAGGTGTTGGGGAAATTTGTTCTAGTCTACCTAGACGATATTCTTATCTTCTCCAACAATCTCTCTGAACATAGGACCCATGTGAGGTTCGTTTTGAACAAGCTAAGGCAGAACCTATTGTACGCAAAAATAGAAAAGTGTATCTTCGAAGTAACATCTGTCACCTTCCTGGGGTACATAATTTCCACCACAGGCCTGTCTATGGATCCTGCCAAGGTCTCCGCTGTTCTGGAATGGCCTCAGCCGGTAGGCTTGAAATCTCTTCAGCGGTTTCTTGGCTTCGCCAACTATTATAGGAGGTTCATAAAGGGTACTCTACGGTCATTTCGCCACTTACCAGTCTCACCAAGAAAGGGGCAGATACCACTCACTGGTCTCCTGAGGCGTTACAGGCTTTTGCCACCCTGAAGGGCCTATTTTGTTCTGCACCCATCCTCAGACATGTGGATACGTCTTTTCCATTTATTGTTGAGGTGGATGCCTTGGAGGTTGGGGTGGGGGCTGTGCTGTCTCAGCGATCTGGCTTGCAGGGTAGAATGCACCCCTGTGCTTACTTCTCCCGTAGGTTCTCCCCTGCGGAAAGGAACTACGATATTGGCAACAGAGAGCTTTTAGCCATTAAGTTAGCTTTCGAGGAATGGCGACATTGGTTAGAGGGAGCAGAGCATACGGTCACGGTCTACACTGACCACAAGAACCTAGAGTACATTGAGGGGGCTAAGAGGTTGAGCCCTCGTCAGGCTCGTTGGTCATTATTTTTCTCCAGGTTCTCTTTCATTATTACGTACACCCCGGGTAGCAAAAATGTCAAGGTGGATGCTTTATCCCGGTGCTTCGAGTCAGAGACAGCACAGCCCTCCATTCCAGAGACTATTATTCCCCAGAGGTTGGTACTAGCCGCAACTGAGACTTGGGAGGATTGGAAGGGGACTTTAATTCCCTTTCAACAAGACATCCCGGAAGGGAAGCCCGCAGGGGTGCTGTTCATTCCGCTACCGTTCCGTCTCCAGGTTCTAGAGATGTTCCATGCGCATAAAAATGCTGGGCATCCTGGGGCATCTAGAACACAGGATCTGGTAGCCAGATGCGCCTGGTGGCCGTCCTTGGCAGCAGATTGCAAGGAATACGTGAGGGAATGTGCGATTCGTGCCAAGAGTAAACCCTCCCGGCTGGCACCTGTGGGTACCTTGCAGCTTTTACCCACCCCGAGTGAGCCATGGACTCATTTGTCCATGGATTTTGTGGGTGAACTTCCTAAGTCAGAAGGTATGTCGGTCATTTGGGTGGTAGTCGACCGCTTCAGCAAAATGGCCCATTTCGTGCCCTTGAAAGGACTCCCTTCGGCCCAGGAGTTGGCTGACCTGTTTATTACACATGTGTTCCGGCTGCACGGCATTCCGGAAAACATAGTGTCGGATCGGGGAGTCCAGTTCGTTTCTAGATTCTAGAGGGCATTCTGCCAACAAATGGGCATGAAGCTGTCATTTTCATCGGGCTACCACCCACAGACCAATGGGCAGACGGAGAGATTCAACCAGTCATTGGAGCAATTTTTGAGGTGCTATGTTGCGGAGACACAGAGCGACTGGGTCAAATTTCTGCCCTTCGCGGAGTTCGCACAAAACAATTTGAAAAGCTCTTCCACCGGATTCTCTCCGTTCCAGGTTGTGTCTGGTAGATTGCCCAAGTTCTCACCATTGCCAGTGGCCTCCACCCCGTTTCCAGCTCTGGAGGCCTGGCATAGGTCTTTTAAAGACATTTGGCGTACGGTGAGAGATAGTTTACAAAAGGCGTTTGTTACTCAGAAGGGTCAAGCTGACAAGAAACGTTCAGTAGAGTGGAGCTTCCAGCCAGGAGACTTGGTTTGGGTGTCCACACGTCATTTGGCCCTGAAACAGCCCTCAGATAAATTGGGCCCCAGGTTTGTCGGTCCATTTCCGGTAGCAAAAAAGATTAATAATGTTACTTATACCGTTGACCTTCCCACCAGCATGCGGGGGGTAAGGTCCTTCCACGTGTCCCTTCTTAAACCAGCAGTCCAGGTGGGTCCCACTCCTCCTCCTCCCGTGTTGGTAGATGCCCAACCTGAGTATGAAGTGGAAAAGATATTAGATTCACTCATGGTAAAAAAATCGCTACAATATCTCGTACATTGGAAAGGGTATGGCATTGAGGAGAGGCAATGGGTACCTGGGAACCATATGCATGCGGATGAGTTAGTGAGGGAGTTTCATGCTTTACATCCAGAAAAGCCCAGAAGGAGCTGTCCGGAGTCCACTCCTCAGGGGGGGGGTACTGTAAATAAACGCGGAAGAGCCGCCGCCAGGAGCCAGCGGTAGGCGGCTCTTTCCGCACGCAGTGTTGCTGCACACGGAGAGGCAGCCGCCTCCTCTCAGCACGAGGCGGCTGTCTCCATGCAGGGACCCAATGAGAGCGGAGAAACCGCCACGTTGGACGCGGCGGTTAGTGCGCATACCCCCGCTGCGGAGACACTGCAGAGCGGGGCTGCTGTGGCTGGGACTCGTAGTCCCTCTGGACTAAGAATGACGCGCGCGCGCGCGCATTGAGGCAGAACATTTATGCCAGCCAGAGATGAGTCAGCTGACCAGGTTGGTCAGCTGACCCTGGCTCCCCTCCTGATTGGTCCAGCACTTAGGGAGGTGCTGGAGAGGCCTCCGTGTATATATACAGCCAGCTGTTCAGTTGTTGGGTGTCTGGCGTTGCGATCACTTACGTGGGAGCACCCAGATCCGTAGTCAGATCCGCAAGTGTGCCAGGACCAGCTGGAGCTGTAATCCTACACTTAGCTAGATTGTTGATAGCTAAATTACTAGTTTGATTGTGTTTATCTGTTATGACCTATTGCCTGCCTGACCTTTCTCCTGAACTCTGACCTTGTACCTCGATATTTCTGATACTCTGTTTCCGAACCCGGCTCGTTCCTAGACTCTGTTTCTGCCTCCTGATTTTGTACCTCGATCTATCTGATACCCCGTTGCCGAACCCTGCCTGTACCTTGACTCCGCCTTTGCCTCCTGATCTTGTACTTTATCTGTCCGTGTGTGTACGACCTGGCTAGTCCGACCTCGAGAACCGACCTTGCTGTTAGAGGCGGTTCTTCACACTGTTAGTGACCCTTCCTCTTGAGGGTTACTTTCAGAATATCCTTCCTACTTTCAGCCTGACTCCTCCCGTCTTGGAGAGCTCAGGTCTGCGGAAGGAATCTGTGCAGTACTCCTTGCTGTACTGAGGCCTAGTCCTCTAAGTGTTACTGTTACACCAAACACTACACTCTACTCAGGTGAACAGAGGTTAGCTAGTATATCGGATTATCGGTGATACTGCAGATCACTTATAATCTGGTATACATCTGTATTCCCCGTGATACTGCAGATCACCGGTAATCAGATCCTCTCTGTGCTTCACCGATCGTTACACTTTGGCATCTCATGCCTTTCCTATCCAATTTGAAAATCCCCCATATCACGTGGGTGATCTTCCTGCCCTGCTGCAGGGGGTGACGGTAGGGTCTGTGGGGGAGATTTATCAATGCGTTACAGACAGTTTTTTCTTCTTAATCTGTTCTAACCAGCAGGGAGAACAGTTCTGCATGATAATAAGAACCTTCTTAAATCCTAGGTAATAGTGGCAATTTAGCATGAATTTCTAGAGCTGCACTACAGTTAAGAAAATTGCAAATCCATCCCTAAACTGGCGCAGACATGATTGCATAGTGCTGGCTAGACATGATTTGTGTGGTTCTCCTCCCCCTGCTGAATTCCTCCTCAGAGCCTGCTGTTATCAATACAGCAGGTGTATTGGTTACCTCAGCAACAGCAATTACTCTCACACACTGCACTGTCTGAGAGACCCTCCTAGCTCCTCCATCATCTTGCAGGGAATTGCAGTTTTTCAAAACAGCTTACATACCGTGGCTGTGATTTGAACCCAGGTCTCAGTGTGTAGTAGGTATCTGTCTTACCCCCTAGACCACCAACCACACTACATGCTAAAGCTGGCCTAGCATGTACCATTATGATCAATCCAATAGAAAAAGTAGCAGTAGAGAGAGAGAGAGAGAGAGAGAAAGAGAGTTTTGTGTTTTCCCGGAAAATTCCGCGGAAATAAAAAAAATTTCCGCGGAATTCCGCGGAATTGAGCTAATTACGGCCGGAATCACGGAATTATCAATTCCGCGGAATCCAGCGAGCATCCCTAGTTTCTTTCTTCACACATACAGGAACTTATAAGCTCTGATTTGTTATCATTGAGGGTGGTGCATTTCCATCTGTGACCTGACTGTACAAGCATTACTTTAGTGCTCTGGATTTTTAACACTTGCAGTGAGAAGAATGCAACACAGACTAGTTTCATGCATGAGGCAGTACAGCCACAAAGTGTAAGTCTCCCACCAGGGGAAGAAGCAGGTGGGCTTAGTGGCTGTGAAAGCTGTCCACTAGTAAGGTTGCTCCACACGACCTTGGAATCACAGGTAATCCATGATTTTGGGCCGTTTTGAGCAATCACAGGCTCAAAATTGTAATTCGTGATCAGCCGCAATCACGGATTCTGATTTTGAATGCATCCATAATTTTATCCGTATTCGACCCGTAATCACGGATTACAGCCGTAATCACGATTTGGAATCTGCCCGCCGACTTTTTGGGTAATAGCATAACCCACGTACATGCTAGAAACACCAAATTTGCAGGGTATATTAAGATAAATAGTGGGAACAAGAGGGAAAAAAATCAAAAAGACCTTAGAGTTTTTGAGAAAATTGATTTTAAAGTTACAATAGGAAAAAAGTATACATTTAAATGCAGTAAATTACAGTTAATGTAGCAACCTACCGGTAGTGTAAATTTACATATATAAAAAGAAAGAGCAATGAATTTTTTATGACGGGGTTTCCAGGGGATCCATGCGCAGACCCCCTGGAAACCCAGTGAAAGTGGCAACGCTTTGGCCAGGGATCTCTATAAAGCCGCAATATGGCTGTATAAGGATCCCTGGCAGCTTTACCTATTTTTGGACACTTTTATATGTTCAGAGTGTGGGAAATAAAAAAAATGATGTGGGGTCCCCCCTCCCAAGCCTCTTTAACCCCTTCTCTCCATGCAGGTTGGGATAGCCAGAATGCGGAGTCCTGGCCATGTGGGGTTTCACACCTTGAGCTATACCAGCCCGCATGGATATTGAAAATCATTGATGGTTATGGAGACAGTTCAGATGCTTAGCTAGAAATTATCATAGTTTCAAGGAGTAAAATTGTGAAATACCTCACAATATTTTTGCAAACTGAGTCCTATCATTAAAAGCTACCAGTGAGCATTTTTCTGTAGTCATAAAAATGTATTGCAGCATTGTTTCTTGTTTTGGCAAATGTACATTTCTTGATCGATTCCATGACCAATGCCTCAGCACTCCCTGCTTTAGTAAAACAGTGTGTACCGTTATTTTATTTCCATGTATGTTGCATTTACTTACATGTTGATGTCTTATTAGGTGGGATTCTTTCTTGCCTGGCATGACTTTTGAAGATCAGTTTATTCAGATTTCAACTCGACTTCCCACTGACTACATCTTTGGGCTTGGAGAAACAGAACATAAAACGTACCGTCATGAGTTGAAGCGGAGACCTATCGGCTTGTTTGCAAAGGATCAGCCTCCAGTAGTAAGTGGATGTTCTGTATAGAGCTCTCAGGAAAGAGGCTCATCAAAACAGTGCAACTTTACAAATGTTAGTGAAACATGTAATTACACATTTTACTTGTGCATAGCAATGGTGTTAGGTGACTTTCACACTGGGTAGTTGTGTTGCATTGCGTTATGTCAATGGATCTGCCGCACTGCTTACATGCTGATGTGAACAGTACCATTTCAATAGACTTCAATTGCTTTGGCAATGTGACTGTTTGATGTAACACATCACAATGCACCAGTGTGAAGGTAGCTTTACTGCAGAAATAGCATAAAAGATGTAAGGTGCCCACTAATGATCCAGTCTTGATTGTACAATATTATTACTTCTGTGTAATATGAGGGACTAACTTAAATATCTGTTTAACCACTTAAGGACCAGCGGTCTCTGGGCACTTAAAGACCAGAGACCGCTGGTCCAATCCCGACGAAATCCCGACGGATCGCCGCACATACCCGCCGCAACCGCCGTCATCGCCGCTCGCCGAGACCCTCAGGACATAGACTCTACCGTCTCTATGACGGCAGAGTCATGTGAGCAGGACAGGAGCCGCTTTCATTGGCTCCTGACCCTGTTTTTCAATGTAAGCCAATGGGAACGGCTTACATTGAAAGACAAGGTCAGGAGCCAATGAAATCGGCTCCTGACCGGCTCACATGACTCTGCCGTCATAGAGACAGGCAGAGCCTGTGAGATGCGGCGAGAATCGTCGGGTTCGAGCGGCGCGATCGGCGGGTAGCGGCGGAAACGGCGGATGCGTGCTGCGGACAGTGATTGAGATCTACGCCCTGCCAGCCAGGAGCCCACCAATACAGGGCGTAGATCTCAATCACTGCGGTCCGAAAATGGTTAAAATATAATCACTCAGTTTACCCTTCTACTGCATACATTTGGTAAGATCAAGGTTATATCATTAGTGGTCACCTTTACACATTTTCATCATAACAACAGTCACTGAATGGCACAATAGACCTTATCTTTCAGCATCTCTAGTTCCAGGCACTTCCAGGCACTCATATTAGGCTACTTTCACACTAGTGCATTGCAGTCAGGAGCGTAGCAATTGCCATAGCAGCCATAGCAACTGCTATGGGGCCCCTGAGATGAGGGGGCCCAGGTGGTACTTGATGTGTTCACTATTAATTTTCCTTTGTTTCTCTACCCTTTGACATTGTCTCAGTGCCCATGGACTATACACAGTGTACATTGATGGAAATGGATATTTCCCAGTCAACTCATATCCATAGGGTAGGGGCAGGTGGCATTGCCCAAGAATGCCTGCATATAATGGCCCCATGAAAATTTTGCTGTGGGGCCCCATAGTCTCTAGCCACGCCACTGACTGCAGTGTGTTGTGTCAGACAATATAACGGCGTTGGTAACTTAATGCTAATATATTGTAATGATACTGTTCATATCAGCGCATTAGCAGTGCAATGTGATGGATCTGTTGGCATAAGGCGATACATGCAGTGTGATAACGCAGAACATGCATATTAACAGTAGCAGTGAAGTATTCCATGTGATGTTTTTACACTCAGTTGCATGGTCATCCTGTTTTGCAGGGAAAACAACACAACTCCCCAGTGTGAAATAAGCCTATTTTTCAATTGCTGCAGTGCAAAATGTGAAGAATTAACAAAGCAAATGTAGCTCTTGGCAACAATGAAAGCCGTTTTGATTTTAAACACTTTAAAATGTAATTTGGTGGTCTTTAAAAAATGAAATATAGGACGTACACAAAACAATGTAAAATTGCACTGATACTGCTTGATCAGTGGAGTCTTAAGCCTCATACACACGGGCTACAACTGTCGCCGCAACCACGTGGCATGCGTGTGTTGCGGCGACAGGTCGCCCATGTGTATGACGCGCGCGCCCTGAATCGTCGCTACTCTGAGCTGTCGCCAGGCGATTGGCGCAGCCGGCAACAGCTGTCGCCGCAACTCCGACGCAACTGTCGCTAGTCCGCCATGCGTACCACGTGTGTATGTGGACTAGCGACAGCAACCCCATACACAATGTATGGAGCTTCCGTGGGGGGGAGGAACCTTCAGCGACAGCTTCTGCCGCATCTCTGTCCCTCTGTGCGCCGTGTGTACAGCTGTTGCACAGAGGGACCTGGCGACGAACTGTCGCTGCCTTTTTTTTTTTTTAGTCTCTTGTCTCTCGTCTCTGAGAGACAAGAGTCACTCGTGTGTACCAGCCATTAGAGACACACTCTGCATGATGAACAACATGAACAAAGAAACAAATATGAAGTATATAAATCTTAGACTAGCAATTGGCAGTTATAGGTTGCTACTTGCTATTAAAGGGAATCTGGGGTGAGACTGCTATGGAGACTGCCATATTTATTTCCTCTTAAACAATACCAGTTGCCTGGCAGTCCTGATCCTGTGTCTCTAATACTTATAACCATAGACTCTGAACAAGCATATGCAGATCAGGTACTCTGACTCAGCTGACTCAGGTTTTACTGGATTAGTCATATGCTTCTTCTAGGGTTTTGACTCAGACACTACATATGCCAGAATTGTTGCCATCAACAGGACTGCCAGGCAACTGGCATTACTTACAAGGAAACAAAAATGGCAGCCTTCATATCACTCTCACCTTGGGTTCCCTTTATTCATGAAAGTTAATAATGTTTCATTGAAATGATCATAGTCATGCCAAAACATGCTAGGCAGCAAGGCATTTTATGACATAATTAAAAGTAATATAAACGTCTGTTAAACAGTAATACCATGTAAAATGTCACAAACATATCTTACCTTTCTCTAGGATCATCTTAATGCATATGGTGTCCATCCATATTTCATGGGGCTGGATACAGAGGGAAATGCCCATGGAGTGCTTCTGTTGAACAGCAATGCAATGGGTAAATGTTAAATCTGGTTATTATTAAAGAGACTCTGTAACAAAATGTTCAGCCTTATTTCTTCTATCCTATAAGTTCCTACACCTGTTCTAATGTGGTCTGGATTATTGCAGCCTTTTCTAGTTGCACTGTCTCTGTAATAAACCTAATCTTCTTTCCTTTGTCGAGCCTTATCAGCCCAGAGAGGAATGCTGTGATAGGGAGAAGTTATACACACACCCTCCACGCCCCCTGCAGGCTCTGTATGTATGAGTCAGACAAGGTCTCTGCTTACAGCCAGTGTCTGCAGGCTCAGGAGCTGTGACCTTGTGAACAGCTCTGAGTGCAGAAAGATCAGTTCAGAGCTCAGACAAGCAGCTAAGGCAACAAGTGGTGTAACATTCCAGCAATCAAATCACGTTTGAGAGGAGCCTCCGCTAACAGGCACCTGCTCTGATGATGTATTTCCTGTTTCGCGGCCATCTTCATTGCTTACAAATACAATTAATAAAACAGTGATTTTACTACCAAGAAAGCAGCGGGAGCGGTGAAAATGTCACAGAGGGAGCTAGGAGAAGATCACAAACAGGCTGGTACATTTATTTATGTAAGATTTTAACAGTGCAGATTCTCATCTGCCCCTTGCGGGCACCCAAACACCCGCCCACACCCTCAGATTGCCTTCAGACCCCCCCCCCCCCTGATCACCTCGCCAGTGCATTGCTTGCATCTATTCTCCCCTCTAATCACACCCTGATCACCTATCAATCACCCCGTCACCCCCTGTCACCACCTCTCACTGCTACCCATCAGATCAGACCCTAATCTGCCCCTTGCGGACACCCACCCACACCCTCATATCGTCCTCAGCTCCCTCCTCCCCGATCTCCTCCCCAATGCATTATTTACATCTGTTCTCCCCTCTAATCACCCACTGATCATCCATAAATCACCAATCAATCACCCTCTGCCACCACCTGTCACTGCTACCCACCATACCCATCAGATCAGACCCTCATCTGCCCCTTGCGGGCACCAAATCACCCGCCCACACCCTCAGATCACCCTCAGACCCCCCCCTCCACCTAATCACCTTGCCAGTGCATTGCTTGCATCTATTCTCCCCTCTAATCACACCCTGATCACCTATCAATCACCCCATCACCCCGTCACCACCTGTCACTGCTACCCATCAGATCAGACCCTAATCTGCCCCTTGCGGGCAGCCAAACACCCGCCCACAACCTCATATCACCCTCAGACACCACCCCCCCCCCCCCCCCGACCACCTCCCCATTGCATTATTTACATCTCTTCTCCCCTCTTATCACCCACTGATCACCAATCAATCACCCCCTGTCACTGTTACCCATCATACCCATCAAATCAGACCCTCATCTGCCCCTTGTGGACACCCAATCATCCACCCACACCCTCAGATTGCCCTCAGACCCCCCCCCCCCCCTAATCACCTCGCCAGTGCATTGCTTGCATCTATTCTCCCCTCTAATCACACCCTGATCACCTATCAATCACCCGTCACCCCCTGTCACTGCTACCCATCAGATCAGACCCTAATAAGCCCCTTGCGGGCCCAAAGTCCTATGAGTACCTTTTCGATTTCACAGGTCATTTTGAGGCATTTGATTTCCAGACTACAACTCACGGTTTAGGGCACCTAAAATGCCAGGGCAGTATAGGAACCCCACAAGCAACCCCATTTTAGAAAGAAGACACCCCAAGGTATTCCGTTAGGTGTATGATGAGTTCATAGAAGATTTTATTTTTTGTCTCAAGTTAGTGGAAAATGACACTTTGTGAAAAAAACAACAAAAATCAATTTCCGCTACCCAAACTGTACCGTGATGTTGAAAGGCAAGTTGTGTCTGGCACACAGCGTTGGGTCAAGGGTCCATCTGACCATGGATGCCTGGTCTGCAAAGCACGGTCAGGTCTGCCCGAAGACAGTCCCCACACACAGCATCTCTGCCTGCACGCTGTGTGACTGCCTGCCCCAAGACTAAGTCGTCCCCGCACAGCACTTCTGCCTGCAGGCCGCTTGACTGCCTTCTCCGCCACCACCAACAGGGTCCAGGACTCCAGGTGGATTCCTGTATTTTTAAGGCCGCTGCTAGCAGCGGCCGCTATAATAATTTTTCTGGTGCATGTGCATGCCTGCTTAATTTTTCTGGCTGCACTGCAGCTGCAACAACAAAACAAAAGGCATGTACATGTGTCAATTCCCTTTCGTAATCGTTACCTTGCCATGGTGAAGGGGCTTGCGTATCACAATGAAGCAATGACCGCCGGCTAAATGAGTGTGTTGGGGTTGGGGGGCACACCTGACCCAGAAATATAGATAATAAGGTAACTGCTTCATTGTAAACAGACCAAATTTGATCAGCTGGACACTCAGTCACTGTTGTTCTGTCATTCAGCTACCTCAGCCCAACCATATGGGCTTAAAAACCGCCATTGCCTGCACTCTCGCCATGGTGCGCACCAGTCCAGCACGGCCATCACTAACAGCTGTTTGCAGTGCATTACACAGTGAGTTTGGTGTGTCAGTGTGAAGCAGTATTCTAAATACACTCCCTGATTGATGTATACACATGCAAGATGTTTGAAAGCACTTTAGTCCTGCAATTTAGTATTCAATGTGATTTCTGCCCTTAAAACGCTGCTTTGCGACAAATCCAGATTTTGGCATCTATCCCACTCATCCATGCCCCCTCCAGGTGTTAGACCCCTTGAAACATCTTTTCCATCACTTTTGTGGCCAGCATAAATGTTTCTAGTTTTCAAAGTTCGCATCCCCATTGAAGTCTATTGCAGTTTGCGGAAGTTCGCGCGAACCGAACCTTTTGCGGAAGTTCATGAACCCCGTTCGCGAACTTAAAAACGGAGGTTCGGGCCATCTCTATTGGTAAATGAAAGGGAGGAGTGCTAAAATGTGAAAATTGCTCTGGTCCATAAGGTGAAAAACCCCTTAGTGATTAACCAGTTAAAGAGACACTGAAGCGAAAAAGAATTATGCTATAATGAATTGGTTGTGTAGTACAGCTAAGAAATAAAACTTTAGGAGCAGAGACATAAGTCTAATAGTTGTTTCCAGTACAGGAAGAGTTAAGAAACTCCAGTTGTTATCTATGCAAATAGCCATTGAGCTATGTGACTTTGAAAGTCTTGGAGAGCTCTGACTTCTGATTATGTTATCTCAGCTGTGTTGTGTTTTTCTTTTGCAGAAAACCGTTCAGGACAGGTCAAATGTTCACTGCCTGTTCTGCAAAAACTTTTAGAATGCTAAGTAATGTGCAAACTGCAAGTATTAGAGAATGATGCAATGTTATAAAAAAAAAAAAAGCTGTATAACTGAAAATAAAAATATGAGAATATTTTTTTTTTGCTACCAAGTTCTAGTAATTATTCCTACTACACAACCAATTCATGAATGATATCATAATTTTTTTTTTCGCTTCAGTGTCTCTTTAATATCTCTAATACTTTGCATGAACATTCAAAATCCTATACATTGTACTTTGCTTTTATTTGCATGTAATTATCTTGACCCACCTAATTAACTATTTCAGCCCGCGGGTATTTTTCACCTTATGCATCAGAGTAATTTTCACCTGCCGTTCATTCGCCAATAATTTTATCACTACTAACAATGAATTGATCTATATCTTGTTTTTTCTGCCACCAATTAGGCTTACTTTGGGTGGTACATTTTGCTAAAAATTATTTTTTCTAAATGCATTTTTACAGGAATATTAAAAAAATGGAAAAAAAAATCATTATTTCTCAGTTTTCAGCCATTATAGCTTTAAAATAATACATGCTACCATAATTAAAACCTATGTACAATATTTTATTTGCCCATTTGTCATGGTTATTACACCATTTAAATTATGTCCCTATCACAATGTATGGCGCCAATATTTTATTTGGAAATAAAGGTGCATTTTTTCAGTTTTGCATCCATCACTATTTACAAGCTTATAATTTAAAAAATGTTCGTAATATACCCTCTTCACATGCATATTAACAAAAAGTTCAGACGCTTAGATAACTATTTATGGTTTTTTGTTAATTGTAATTTTTTTTCATTAAAAATGTTATTTGGGTAATTTTTGGTGTGGGAGGTAAACCGTTAATTTTAAATGTAATAATGTGGGTTTATTTTATAAAAAAAATGTTTGTAGATGTAGTTTTATTATTTGGCCACAAGATGGCTGCAGTGAGATTTTTTTTTTCTTTAGCTCTGGAAGCAAAGTGCTCTCTTCCAGAAAGTATTAGGAGGACAGGAAACTTTTCTTTGTTAGAAAGATGGCGGTTTCTGATAAAAAACCGTCGGTCTATTTACAAGGGGGCTAACGGGGGTCCACACAAGCATGCGCAGGTGCGCAAAGCCTACATTGTCTTGACCAAACAATGCTGTAGCTTTATGGACATTCACTCATTGTAATCATCAGTATAGTAAACATTTAAACTTTTCCTTTCAGATTTGCTCTTACAGGATGCACCTGCTTTAACATATCGCACTGTTGGAGGAATATTGGACTTTTTTGTATTCATGGGTCCTACTCCAGAGGGTGTTGTCCAACAATATACACAAGTAAGCAGCTTTTTGTTTTGGATCAAAATACAATGTTTTTTACTTACAGTGCAATCTTTTACTGTACATTACTTACTGTGCATAGGAATGATTATTAATAAAACAAAAGTATATCAACAAATGCCAGAATCTGATGATCACACATTTACTTAACAACAGCCATTTGTATGTCATGTGTATGGCCTATAATGGCTCTTCAGGAATTGTATGTAATTCCAAGCCATAGCTGAACTTTTTACATGCATATTTTTCTTTTCTAAATTTCCCTTGACATTTGCTTCAGGGGATATGTGTAAAATACACATATCACCTGAATGTCTTTTGTTCAAAAAAAACAAGAAAACAAAAAACAAAATCATTCCCTCCTAAAGCCTAATTTACCAATGACCTTCAATGCGGTCTTGTATCTCCAAGGGAGTTTGGTGTGTGATGTTCCACTGCTTTAAAAATATCAGACTAAATAATGTAACCTTAGGAGTGTGTCTGGAAAATGCAGACATAATACATATCTCCCTTTGTAAATCACATTTGTCTTAATGTTAAGGACAAGGGTCTCATCTTTTTTTCCAGTGTCCCAGTGTAGGTTAGCGTAGTAGTAGGGATAGGGACATTTTGTGTAATGTGGAAGCCCCTTGTAATAATGGAACTATGTAGATATCACCACCCTCTCAGGTAAATAGGTAAAAGGTCTCAATTATAACCCACTATTGAATTACCATAAAAAGCTAAAGAATTATAAAGACACACCTCCACATAGTACATACTGTACTATTAATACTTCCTATTGGGCACAAGAGGTGAGATCGAGTGCCTTGTTTGTAACATTATGGCAGGGATGTTTTGAAAAGGGTTTTCATAGGATTTTGTGAACAAATAATTATTCCCAGTCCTACTGGTACAGTTGAGAAGTATGAGTTGAATAACATTTTACTTATGCTTTCAGATGATTGGTCGCCCTGTTATGCCAGCTTACTGGGCTCTCGGATTCCAGCTATGTCGCTATGGATACCAAAATGATTTGGAAATTGCTCAACTATATGATGATATGAAACGTGCTCAGATTCCCTATGTAAGTTCTATAATTTTATAACACATAAACATTAGAATCATATAAACTGTATTTAACCATTATATTTAATGAGTCAGTAATCCTTAGAGAACAGTTCTGGAGATGTGCTGTTCCCACAGACTGATGTAGAGAAAATCCATCCACCCTTTCAACCTCATCCCTCCTATACACACCTCCCTATATTCTCAACTCCGCCTAAGTGTACTGCCTGTTTGCTCTTTGCATCTTACACTAATCATTATTGTCCTGATGCTAACTCCAAAACACCCATTTCCTACAAAAAAAGAATAGGAAATATATTGTTAAAATAAATGGGATACTAGCTGTCACAGCCATGCTGACTTCTGAGGTAAGCAAATAACAGGGTTGAGTCAATGGAGTCATACAGTAAGAGCTAATGTCAGGTACCACACATACAAACACCTGCAGCACACCATATGAAGATAAAATCCAGATGTCTTTATCAGGGATGCTCGGATACCCCTTTTTAAAATCCAAATTGATTCGGATCCGGATACCCAGATATCCGGATCCGAATCGGATTTCCGAATGTTCTGGTATCCGCATAGATGCGGATATCCAAACGCATTATCCGGGAAATCCGAATTGATTCAGGTATCCGGATAGAAAACCGGAAGTGGCCTTTAAATTGCTTCCAAAATGTTTTTTTTAAGGTAAATTGATTATGTGGAGAGTTAAAATACAAAAAAAAATGGCTGTAAATTAACATCAGGACTAGGGTCCAGACAGCGGTTGTGCAGCCCACATTGTGTCCAAAGTCCAACCGCACAACTGGGACATCACAGTTTTCAGCCCAGACACCTCAAAAAAATTACACCGCTATTGTGTTTTGGGTTAAATATAGTGGTATCAGCAGCAGTGGCTTGTGGCACCCTGGCGGTGGGAGCAGCACAGGCAGCAGGAGCAGGGCAATGCAGCAGCAGGTGTAACGTAACGTGTGCCAGGAGCATACCAGAGATTGTACCGTGGCACGTAGTATTGGTACCACAGCTGTAAAAAAATTGTGAACCAAGCTTAGTTAGTAATAGTTAACAATCAGGAGGAGCCAGGAGGTTGTGGTGGTGGTAAAGGGTGGTAAGGCAGGCATAGTGATTCCCTGCCACTTCATGTCCCCCTCTTGCCAACAACAGGGAAATACTCACCCAGCAGGGTCTGGTGGCATTTTTTCCTTGCACAGGAAGCGGTGGAGGGAGCAGAAGAGGCCACTGAGGATTGGCTGCCTGAACAGGCCTCAGTGTCGGCAGGAGTGGCAGAGAGGGTTCTGCTGCTCTGAGTCTGACTACTGCCAGCGCCAGCTTGCTTCAGCCTCTTAAACTCCTCCGGAGTTTAAGAGTTTAATCCAGAGCCGGATTAAGACCATGCAGGACCCTAAGCAGAGCAATAAATGTAGGCCAACCACCCCCCCCCCCCACCACCACCACCACCACACTTTTGAAAGGATGTCTCCCCAGTATACAGCATCTCACAAAAGTGTACTTCATAAATATTGTATTTCATCTTTTCATTGAACAGACCGCACTAAAGATATGACGCTGTGATACTATGTAAAATAGTCAGTGTACAGCTTTTCTAACAGTGTAAGGTTATTTGCTGTGCAATAACATCAACACACAGCCATTAAAGGACAACTGTAGCGAGAGGTATGTGGAGGCTACTATCTTTATTTACTTTTAAGCAATACCAGTTTCCTGGCTATCCTGTTGATCCTCTGCCTCTAATACATTTAGCCACACAGACCCTGAACAAGCATGCAGCAGATCAGATGACATTATTGTCAGAGCTGACATTAGCTGCATGCATGTTTCTGGTGCAATTCAAACACTACTGCAGCCAAATAGATCAGCAGGGCTGCCACAAAACTGGTATTGTTTAAAAGAAAATACATATGGCAGCCTCCACATACCTCTCGCTATAGTTGTCCTTTAATATTTAAACCACTGGCAACAAAAGTGAGTACAGCAAGGCAAATTTAAGATCAATTTCATGATTGTTTACACCAAAAATGTGATGGCCCCTTGTACTTCTTTATTGTTGCCTAAGCCTGCCACGTGGCAAATGTGACTGTAGTGTCTTGTACACACCATGCTATTTCCCATTAGATAGATGAGTTGAATCAATTATTTCTGAATAGTCAGAATGGATTTCCAATCATTTTTCTTATCATTTTCCAAACACTTCTATACAAAATTGATCAGAAAAACGATCGGAAATCAGAAGCAGATCACGATCGGATCTGTCAGAAATAATCCATTTGACCTATCTAATTGAATGATGTATACCAGGCATCCGGGTTGTGAGGCTCTCATAAAGCAAGATTGGAGTTTATTGAATGCAAGACCAAATTTGTCAATTTCGCTCCCTCATTCTCACTAGTCATACACAGGTCAATAATGCCCTGATATGTCTAGTCAATTGATCATTATTCCATTTAATTGGTTAGTGATCAACCTCTATCACAGCAAGTTTAATTTTGATAGGCTTCAGAAGAACTCTATCAAGCTTCAATCAAACTGCAAGTGCTGTACTGCTCAATGCAGAGCAAAGTTATGGACCATCAGATCCCCTACCACTTCTGTCCTGCCCCCACACCACAGAGATTGATAAACAGCACATTATTGCTTAAAAGCTAATCGATTGGATATGTACTGTATAAGCAATAGATTACCTGAAGATTTAATCAGTGTTCAAAATCGATGGGTGCATAGCCAGCTTTAGATATTTTTTGGCCAACTAGGGTGATAAAATTAAGGTCAAGTGCAGCAATGACAGGAACCAACTGTAAACATCACCAGCAGAACTCTTATCTCTGTAGTAAAACATTGCTGCAGAGATCTAAAGACTGGAAGAGTTGAACAGAGACAATAAACAGAAAAGAGACAGACAATAAATCTTTATGTGCCTCTTATGTGGGAGATAAAATTAAGGCTAATAAGTTCAGCAAAGACCGGAACTAAATGTAAACATTACGAACAGAAGTCATATGCTTTGAGTAAATGATGATGCTACTATGAAAAAATGTTTAACTACAGATGTTTTTTACACATCAAATGTCTCTAGCTAGCAAGCTAGCAAGCGGCTCCTGTATGAAGAGATCACATTCCAACACCAAGCCTGTGTCTGACAGCTCTGAGCTAAGGGAAGGGGGGGGGGGGGGAGTAACTCTGTGTGTGCCAGCTTGTATAACTTCTTATCTCTGTAGTAGAGAATTGCTGCAGAGATCTTGTTTTTAAAGACTGAAAGAGTTACTAAAAGACTACATAAACAGAAGCAAGACATATTTATGGGGCCCTTTTGACCTTCTTGTGCCCATAAGCAATTGCTATGTGTGCCTGGTTGAAGATCCGGCCCTGTCCTCATGCGCAACAAAATGGAGGTCTCAGTTGTAGAGCTGGTGGTGGCCTGCTCATCCACCATCAGCTGGAAAATAGCCGCAACACACTGCTGCGCCTCTGCAGCATGACTACCCCTGGATGGCCAGTGGCTAGCGGCGGAATGGACACTGTTGCGGCCGAACTGCTGCCAGTGGCCGCAAGTTTTCTCGCTCTCCTCTTGGCTTTGCTGCCCCTCCCTCGGCTGCCAGTGCCAGCAGACATAGTACAAGTTATATGTGATGATGTCGCCAGATGATATGGGGTACTTGTACTTTATTAAAATTGGTGTTGGACTTTAAAGCAAATCAGCACGGAATGACAGACAGCAGAGTAGAAGACACTAACTGTCTAACTGTCACACTGACACTACTCAGCACAGCAGCACTGCAGTAATATGTAGTAAGCTAACACAGTACTACTCTAACAACTAACTAGCACTGCAGTACTAACTAGTACAATGACACAGTAATCCTATTCCCTAACCTACACTGTAGCTAAGGCAGGCCTGGCCTGTGCACAACACACACAGACACAGGACCTAACTAGAGCTGCTACAGCACAGAGTATGACTGTCACTGAATGAAATCAAGCCAGCTAACTAAAAAACAATAGAACAATAGTGTAGTGAAGGTGTTTAGCACTGAAAAGCTTTATTATCACTTTATACAGGACTTGCTAGGCCAGCAGCACTGGAACATGCCTCTCAGTGAGCAGTCACACAAGCAAGGATGAGATTACTCATCATGGCACCCCTCCTTATATACAGGGGGGGGGGGGGGCTGGCCAGAGTTCCCTTCTTTGATTGGTTGATAGGGCTTCTGCTGGGAGCCCTCTGATTGGCTGTTAACTCGGATAGCGCTATTCAGATTTACACAGATATCCGGAGTCCGAATCCGGGTTCGGATAGTGGAAAAAGTTTGGATTATGTGGGAAGTTCGGATACCCAAATATTGGATGAGCATCCCTGGTCTTTATTGATACATCCAGCAGGCTGGCTGGCAGCTGACATTTCAGACACACAGACCCTTAGTCATAGCTAGTAGTGAACTATGACTAAGGATCTGTGTGTTTGAAACACATCAGCTACCAGCCTGTCTTTTGGATCTACCAATAAAGAATTCTGGATTTTATCTTCATACAGTGTGCTGCGGGTGTTTGTAACTGTTCCTGTGCTGCTGCTCCCCGGAGTAGTTTGCAGTGGTCTGCCTGTCTTTGCTATATCATACATACCAGCCAAGACTTTATTAATGACAAAAAAAAATGCAAAAGGAGAGAAAAAGTGGAATGGAGAAAAATGGAGAGAAAAAGTGAGCAGAGTATCAGCCACTATCCCAATGTGCAGTATTTAGTTGACTAGAAAGAATTTTAGGGAGTATCTGGCAAAGTTTTGGCATTTGCATGACTTCATAGTGTTCGATGAGAGAGCCCGCTAGTAAAAATGTTATGCTATTCTTTTCATGCTTGCAAATCTGTTACAATTATTAAGAAAGCATTTGTTTCTTTATGCTGGAATCTCCTTTATTTTATATTATAAAGAACATGGCAGCAGAAATGGCAATATTTCAACATAGTGAGAAAGATTAAAATAGTCAGTAGCAAAGACGATCAAAATCAGGAGCCTTCACTTCTCCATTAAGAGTAACTGTCAGGCTGCAGAAGCTAATTTAAACCTCTATTCTCCTGTGTTAAACAGTTTAGAAGGAAGCCCAAAAGCAATTAGTGAAGATAAAAATCTCAGTTACCTTTGATGTGTGCTTATCAGCAAGTCTGTTATTCTTAAGAAGACGCAAGCCGCATATCATACTGCAAAGCATTCTGGGGCTCTCCCCTCGGCTACTAATGAGACGTTACAGCAGCTTGTAATCGCCTAGCACTGATAAATCTCCGGGCAGAGTACACTGCAGGAGTCAGCTATTGTTCCTAGCCACATGGCTCATTAATATTCACTGCACACTGTGTTATTTAGTACAAGCTTATCTGTGATCAGGAAGCAGGCAGGACATGACGACACATTTGACAGAAAAACATGGAGCCTGCCATGAGCTGTCAGGAGCATCTATCTCTGCATATACTATATACAAATTCTGTGAAATCCAAACGTGGACAGTGAAATGCATATGTAATGTAAGTACAGCCAATCTTTATCTACTGATATATGTGTTTATTTTCTCTGAGACCTTATACCTAACAGCTCCTCTTTAGGTGCTCATTGGCTAGAGCTTTCTGTTTATTTGATCGATTGTGGCTTCATTGTGTCCTCTTTTTAAAGATAGAAAATATTAGACATTCATTGACATCTCACAAAACATCTACCTATTCCTACTCTACATAACTGAACATTTTACTTCTTGTTCTCTCTGTTCTCATTGGAGAGATTTCTCCAAATTCTATATGAACTCAGGATTCCTGAGTCAGGAAGTAAGAAAAAGGTGCATGGGGAAACAACAAACAGGTTCAAAGACCTTTCCAGGTTTCCACATGTAACAAAACTAAAATGATGATGATGATGATGATGATGATTGTTTGAATGATTTATCTAAGTTGAACTTTTAATTGAGGGTGTGTTAAGAAGTCTGCTAATATGTTTGTTTTTATGTAATTTCATGTCATTGTTGTTTAACTTAAAAACATGTGTAAATTTTTTACAGGATGTACAATATGCTGACATAGACTACATGGAAAGACAAATGGACTTTACGCTTGGTGCTGAATTCAGAAACCTGACAGCTCTGGTTGATCGGATAAGAAATGAGGGAATGAGGTTTATCATTCTTTTGGTAAGTATTGTGTATGTAAATAGCTAGAATGCAGTGTAATATTAACCACTTAAGCCCAACTGGACGAGATTTCTCGTCCAGTTGGGCTGCGCGCGCTCCCGCGGGCCACCCCGTGCGCGCCCCCGCTGCTGGCCGCTTACCCACCGATCAGTGAAAGGGATTATAAATCCCTTTCGCTGATCGGACCCCCCCGGAGAAAAGCCGACAGCGTCTCTTCAGACGCTGTGGCTTTTCTGAGCTCTGGTCTCCTTTCTTCTGCCTGGGAGCGAGATCGATCGCTCCCAGGACTTTTTGATTCTGGCCATCTTGTGGCCAAATAGCAAATTACACCTAAAAAAAAAAAAGTTTTCAAAATAAACATATAAATATATTTAAAAAAACCCTGTTTACCTCCCACACCAAAAAATACCCACATACAAGTTTAAATTAAAAAAAAAAATTAAAATAATAAAAAAAACCACATAAATAGTTACCTAAGGGTCTGAACTTTTTAAATATGCATGTCAAAGGAGTATATCAATATGATTTAATAAATTATGGGCTTCTAAACAGTGATGGACGCAAAACGGAAAAAATGCACCTTTATTTCCAAATAAAATATTGTCGCCATACATTGTGATAGGGACATAATTTTAACGGTGAAATACCCGGGGCATATGGGCAAATACAATACGTGAGTTTTAATTATGGAGGCATGTATTATTTTAAAACTATAATGGCTGAAAACTGAGAAATAATGAATTTTTACAATTTTTTTCTTATTCTTCCTGTTAAAATGCATTTACAATAAAGTGGCTCTTAGCAAAATATACCACCCACAGAAAGCCTAATTAGTGGCGGAAAAAACAAGATATAGATCAATTAATTGTGATGAGTAGTGATAAAGTTATTGGCAAATGAATGGGGGGTGAAAGTTGTTCGGATGTAAAAAAATTTCAACCCTTCGGGCTTAAGTGGTTAAATTAGGAACATGATAACAGAGTTCATTTTATGTCTATTTTATGTACATACCTGTGACTTACATTCTGCCCTCCATATTCAATGTAGTGGACCAGGCCCAGAAATTACATCTTATATAGAACTTGTGAAAGATAACATGAGCATAGAGATGAATGAGCAATGCAAAATTTACATTAAATGGTGTTATTTATGTAAACATTCCCCAGGAAGCACATGCAGGAATCCTTGTGAAGTGTATTTAGTTATTTCCTTTTTAACTATCATCAAATATAATGCAGTGGTCTTTTAAGATTAATGTACATAGAGCTATTGAGTCTAAAGGAATAGAGTCTGAAGAAGGCCTTTTGCCTAAAAGAGTTTTCTTTTTAGCCAGAAACAAGGTAAAACCATTCACATTTCAAAGTAGTGTTTTTTGAACACACCCCGAAGCAGTGATATGGTGCAAATTTTCTCAGATACCAATTAACATACATGTATGTTTTTGATCTTGATAGAAAAGCAGCGCAGCAGTGCTTACATGGGACATGGCTGCAGAGAACTCATGCAAACATCTATTTTCTACATACACCTACCCAATATTTAATGTTCCATGTTTAGTAAGCTCATATCTCTCTAATATGAAATATGTTTATAAAGCAAACATGTTTAAAGGGTCCCTGAGCAGTAATAAGCAAAATAGGAAATGTGGACTTACCTGGGGCATCCTCCAGCCCCCCTTAGCCCGTAAGGTCCCCCGGCATCCTATTTGGCTCTTCCATGGTCCCGCTGAAGTTCGGCATGTGTGCCCCCGGTAAGTCCTGGAGCCCCAGCTAAGTCCGGATTTCCTATTTTTCTTAATGCTCAGAGTCCCTTTAAGTAGTTAGTAAACACTATGGCCCTTATTCAATTACCTTTTATGCCACCAGACACCACCGAGCAAAAAATACTCAGAATCATTTTGACAGAACTTTGTACTTATAATTGCTAGTTTAATCATGGGAGAACTATGCATTTTCTGTAAATCCTAACCTACCTATAAAGTGTCTAGTCTAAATGAGTCAAATAATGATGATAATAGGTATATTCAATTTAATCTATGGTGTAACTATTAATGTATCCAGTTGCATTGAAGGTTGAGCTACTATGGGGAAGTATTCGTTTGTAAGCTCTTTGATGCAGGTTTCTGTTCTCGTTCTGTGTCTTATTTTTCATTTTTGTTTTTTTGTGCTGGTTTATCACCAGCTTGTGCAGCACTTTCAAAATAAGGGACACTAATATAGTGTGCAGTGAAGGAAAATAAAAAATCAACACTTTTGGAAAGCCATGTGAATCAATCATCTTTATTGTCTGAATTGTATGATGAATGACTTCACTGCCCTCTAGAGAGTCTTGAGAAGCAGGGCATGGTGGAGCTTCCCTTGGCTTAGTAAAGAAAAGTCAAAGGGCCCTAATTCAATTAACTTACCTCCTGAGTTTTCTTAAAGTGTTTTCACAACTTATCTATCAAACATTTTCTTCAGCTTCCATCAAATGAAAAATACACAAAATAAGCCGTCTGAAATGTTTTCAAAGCAGAAGTTTACTGAATATAACTTAATCACTTGAGGACCGTGGTGTTAAACCCCCCTAGTGACCAGGCCATTTTTAGTTAATTGGGCCACTGCAGCTTTAAGGCCAAGCTGCAGGGCAGCACACAAGTGATCCCCCTTTTTCCCCCACCAACAGAGCTCTCTGTTGGTGGGGTCTGATCACCCCCACATTGTTTGTTTGCTTCAGCCTATGATCACTCTCCTGTGGGCCAGGGGAACAGCCGTGTCACATGGCTGTCCCCAGTACACCGCTGCTGCAGATCACAGTGCTGTACAAAGTAATTAGACGGCGGTCTCGCCATCTAACAGTCTCCCAAGTGGCGATCACCGCTCGGAGACTGAAGGCAGGGTGGAGCTCCGCCCCCCAAGCAGGAGATGCGCGCACAGCCTGCGTGCGATCTCCTGTTAGCCCCATAGAAGACCATTCATGCCAATCGCCGTGGAGCGGTCCTGGGGCTGCCGCACTGCTCACGCCAATAGGCGTGGAGCAGTCGGCAAGTAGTTAATGAATAAAATTGTATAATTTTTTTTTTCAACATTTGCCCATTGTAAAATCTTACCTTACCTACAGTTAAATTCCCAAATGTATTAGTGATGCCCACATCTTTACTGCTGGCAAGGTGAATCACTGTGTAAGTCTGTATAGTGAGCAGAAATGTCAGTTGGTCTCCCAGAATGCTCTCAGAAAGTCAGAAAGCTGTGCAACATTATTTCCTAGGCTAAATATCACTGGGAGGGCATGGTTATATAGTAATATACAATATATCAATATATAGTATATTGATATAAAAAGAATTCTTGATACTGGAACCAAGGCAATTAACATAAAAATGTGTATCTTTAAAGGACCACTATCACAAAAAAAGGAGGCAGGTAAAAACCGGCAGAACAGGTTTTGTGCCAGTCCATCTCCTCATGGGGGGCTCTCAGAGTTTTTTTTTTGTTTTTAACAGCATTTCCTAAACAGCAGTTGCAAAGTCTAACTGACAAAATAGTGTGCAAGTGAGTAAGGGCTCTTTTCCATTAGCAAAAGTGATGCGATGCAGCTATGCATCATTTCTACTGGTGTTCACATCACTTCTGCATCTCCCAATGCGGAAGTGTATGGAGGGGACAGCGAGTGGATGCGGCTGTGTGAGAATCTGCAGCATGCTGCAGATTCTCAGATCGCTCCGCACCGCTCCGTACAACATGCATGCAGTGGAAACATTGCCATGCATAGGGCTCAGGACACCCTGCTGTGCGATGCGGCTATGTAGCCACATTGCCTCGCTTCTAATACAAATGGACCCTTAGGGAGGCTGGCTGGTATCTTACTATTTTGGTAGTTAAACTGCTGTTCAGGAAATGCTGTTGAAAACAAAGAAAACCATGAGAATCCACCATGAGAAGATGGACTGGCCCAAAACCTTTTAGTTCTGTCAGATTTTAACTGCCTACTTTTTTTCGAGATAGTGGTCCTTTGATTTTGTTTTATGATTTTCCTTATAATAGTCATTATGGGCCATATCCTTTTAATTTTTCTCGTGAGTTTTCTCCAAGTAGATATTTTCAAACCTTCTCAATAAAATACTTTTAAAGCTCACACCAAACAAGAAATTACTCAAAATGAGTTTGGCATTACCTTTTTACCTACTTTTTTAGTATTTTTTCAATTGCTAAATACTGAAAATGTATTTTTTAAATAAGATGAAAAATGATCTCCATAGAAAAAACTCAGGAGAAAAGCAAATAGTATATGGCCCAAAGTGTCCTCTTTAAGTTTGAAAATATATTTTATAAACTACTTTTTAGTACTTTTGAACTTGCTAAGTGTTAAAAGGCCATTGTATAGATAAGATGGGAAAACATCTCCTGTGATTAAACTGTGAAAATAGTTAATTGAATCAAGGCTAATGTCTTGAATGCATACAGAAACTTCATACCATGTACACTACATGTAGCTAAATAGAGTGCAGCATGCCTTCTAAGCTCTGCCATGTTTTAAATTACAGCGTACATCTATTTTAACTATGACATCAACAGGTATACCACACTGCAAAATTGTTTTGTATTCAGTACAAAAGTATAGCTTCTGTACAAAGTTTTGTTAATTTAACTGCTTTTAGTTTTTTGTTTTTTTTGTTTGTTTGTTTGTTTGTTTTTTACTTTTTTTGTGGGTTGTTTTTAGGATCCTGCTATTGCAGGAAATGAAACCGAGCATTACCCAGCATTCACCAGAGGAGTTGAAGATGATGTGTTTATCAAATGGGCAGATGGCAGTGGCATAGTATGGGGAAAAGTATGTATGAAACGGAAATGAACACCATTTATTTCTATCTGCTTATATTCATTTATGTTATAGATTTGCATATGTTGTAGCTTTGCATATTTTCTTTTCTTTAAGGTTTGGCCAGATTTGCCTGATATTTATGTTGATACCAGTTTGGACTGGGACACTCAAGTTAAGGTAGGTAAAATGCAACTTTTTTTTTTACAACCATGAGTAGCATGTTATATGAGTCTTAATCTTAGATTTGCTTAAAACAAGAAATTGATTCTTTGTTATTTTGTAGTAAATGTATATATTTATTACCACACATGAATCTTAACAACCACATCAGCAAATCACATGGTACTAAGCCAATCTACTGTGCTTTATAAAAGTGCAAAGCTAGGTAATTCCTTCTACCGCAAATACACAATTTATAAAATGTGAACGTTAAATAATGAGAGACAGAATCAAAGCAAATATCACTGTTGGTAGTGGAAGGGGAGATGTGCAACCCATACAGTAGGCCAAAAAACACTTTCTCAAAGCACTGTAGCTGATGATGACAATAAAAGGACATGTTGAAGGACCGTGTCTTATGCTTTTGGGGCATGTATTTCTGTACAATCAATGATAAAATGTAGAGGCTCCTTCCCTACTCCTGATTGTCACAGACCCATAGCAACTCCCCTAATCTTCTAGGATGATACACAGACCTGTGAGAATAAAGGAATGAAGAAGGAGATTGTTAACCTCCTAAATCCTAAAAACAACAACAAAACTTTAGGAACGAATTGTCAGACCACTCGATGCAGTAGTTGATGCTTATGTTAATCTGGGGCCAGGCTTGGCAGAAGGACAAGAACAAAGCCTGGCTGCCATCACTGGGTCATGAAGATGGCATTGATTATGCTAATTTGCAGTTATCACAGTAGAAAGAGCAAAATAAAAGTAGATCCTAGGGATAGATATTTCCTATGCAAGCAAGGCAAAGTTGCTCACTGACAAGTACAGAAGCGGTAGAATGTGGCATGAGTCAACTTGCAGCAAGAATCAAGAAAGTACAGCAGGCATCTGAAAAGCTAGGAAAGCACCTCCTCAGTATGGACTTTGTTTTAGTTTCCTTGCTGAGGACAAATTACAGGCTATGTTTTACAAGTGGATCAATAAAGGACTAAAGAGGGGTCCTTTTTCAATAACTGGTTTTATTTCCAATATGAAACACCACCATACGTTGCAGTGAGAGCAGTGTAATGTTGCAAGGGAATAGGGCACTTAGGCTTCTACTCCACACAAGCTCAGAAAGTAAAACCTGGGAAACATCTAAATCTTGGGGTGTCCCTTTTTAATACTAGTTATCATTCTAATAGCTAAGAAATTTGAGCTCAACCTGTATTTTTTCATTAGGAATACTAATTTATTTAAAATTACCAATGTCCCAAAGGTAACTAATTAAGTATACACAGGTGTGTTAAATTGGTATCTATTGTGGAGGAATAGGGACAAAAGAGGTTAATAAATATAGGGAGATGTATGCTGTAATGTATTTTTTTCCCACTAGATGGAGCTATAGACTTAATCCTGTGTTTACAGGATTAAGAGTGTTTTTTTCCCCCCCGGTACTTTTAACCTTCCTTTTAATGATTGAACATGGCTCCTCATTGGGGCCATAATTATGAATTCACAGGCACTTTGATTGGCTTTAGGAACACATGTTCCCATTCACCTGACATCTAACTGCTAACCAGTAACCAGCACAACTGCCATCTACGTGTTTACTATTTACCTGCATCAGTGTTTTACTTTAGCTAACACCTGGAAATATGCCTGAAGAAGGGGACTAGATCCCAGAAAGCTTGCATTATTTAACTTTATAAGTTCGCCATTAAAACGTATTACTTTTACAAGACTTTTTTTTTCTACCTACATAATATGTTCCCATTCACAAATCCTTGCTTAGTAAGTCCTGCCATGAATGAGTGTCAGGAGTGCGCGCATGCGTACCCACTGCTGATTGACAGTATGTGCCTGTACATCTTTTTTGCAGGACAGAGGCACAAACTAAATGTGTATAGAAGTCCAGTTTGTGAGAAGAGGTTAACAAGTTTAATAATACAGATCTAGGTCTTGTCTTCTTCCTCTACATTTTTTCCAGTTTATTCAGAAAACCTTTTTTATGTTACAGTATAATGTCTTTGCAACAGCTATTTTTTTTCTAGGTAAAATAGTCATAAAACAAAGTTTTCTACTGAAAACTGTTAGCTGGTACTTCTAGCTCTTAAGACATTATACTGCCAATTAATCCTTCTCATATATTTTAAATGGCTGTGTATGGGTAGCTACTGTTTGATAAAGATTTTATTATAAAAAATGTTTTTTCTACTTATAGCTTTTCAGAGCCCATGCTGCCTTCCCTGACTTTTTCCTTGAACAAACTGCCAAGTGGTGGTACCGTGAAATTGAAGAATACCGGCAGAATCATATTAGGTTTGATGGACTGTGGATAGTAAGTAAAATAAAACTGTGCATAACTATTGATGGTGACATCTTTTGTAAATTAAGAATTTTTAAGAGAACCTGTTATGTAAAAACATTGTTCAGCTGTACTGCCTCTATCACTGTTTGCATGCATATTTTAGCATGAAGGCATGTGATTTAGATTCCACTGAAACTCAGAAGCAGCATGACAGTTCTTCACACTGCAGGCTTCCTTTAGTCACTCATCCCCTTTTTCTAATCAATAAAATGTGATAGAATTACCACCAAAATGCCATATAAAAAAATCTGGTATTCAGGCATGCTTGAAGTAAAGTACAGTGGACTTGGTTTGCAAGCATAATTTGTTACGGAAACATGCTTGTAATCCAAAGCACTCTTATATCAAAGTAAATTTCCCCATAAGAATTAATGGAAATCTAGTTTATTAGTTCCACAATCCAAAAACAGTTATAGTAAAATAGTAAAAAAAAAAAAATGTAAATAAGACTTTTACTATAACTTACAGAATCTGTTGGCTCACCCAACCTTTTTTGTGTGTGTGTTTTAACAAGGAGCTTATCCAATGACAGTTACTTCTGAGGATTTCATGAAAATGTGACTTTGCACAGTCTCTACACTCTCTACACTTAATTACAATTAAGTACAATCCTGCAGCGCCAAAGGGAGAAGAACTATTGGCTTCGTTGTGATGATGATGTGACGCATGTATACTTTTTGTTTGCTTGTATATCAAGACATTGCTTATATAGCAAGTCACAATTTGACAACATTTTTTGCTTGTATTTCAAAGCACTCTTAAACCAAGTTACTCTCGATCAAAGATTTTACTGTATAGTATAGAGTTTGGAGAATGCATTGGATACAATGGGCCGGTGCTGCTCGGATACCCCCCAATCACGGATTCGACTATTCGGCCGTGAATGAAAAAAAAATCCGGAAATTCCATGATTAATTTCCGGATTTGAAATCGACTTACGAATTCGACTCGGATTTTTTTCAGTGAATGAGGCAATCACAGAAATTCATGGAAAAGCATTTAAGCTATTATTAAAGCCCCCATACATTCTACAATCCCCCAAATTGCATGGATTGTAAAGGTGATAAGGGGCTACAACTTAAACAAACAAAATTCCAAAAAGAAGTTTTAGTTTCTGAGAAAATGGATTTTAAAGTTAAATCAACACTTTAAATGCGGCAATTAATTGGTAATAAGTGGTTTTAAACAGGGAAATACACTTTAAGCAATCACAGAGGTGAAGATGAGTCCCAATGGCACCTGGCAGGTGGATGTCCGTGGGTGGATGTCACAGCAAGCATGGGGCTGACTTAAGTAATCACTCACTGGCTAGCTATCTGAACACAAGTATCAGATACAGTATAAGGGCAATGTAAGGACTGAGAACACTCTTGCTGATGTACAATATGGCCTGGAGATGGTCCTCTCAGTGTCACAGAGTCTAGCAAGGATGGAGCTCTGGAAATGGCCCCCACTTTATATACAGGAGGGGAGGGCAGAGCCTCCCTCCTATGATTGGTTGCTAGGGCCTGGCTGGGGGACTCTGATTGGCCCAGGGATGTCAATTCTGCCCATTACCGCCAATCATGACCTAATCTCCATCATGATCATTGCTGCAACCAAATTCCAAATGCTTGCAATCATGAAATTTCCGTGGTCGGTTTTCGTGATCCGGAATCGATCACTAATTCGGATTTGGAATCCGTGGAATAGTGGAAAAATGCTAGTGAATCACAGTTACTCCATGATCACGGAAATTATCCGAGCACCACTGCAATGGGCATGATTCCCAAATTTCTGGTAAAATAAAGGTGCACAGAGACCACACATAACTATTACCAATGTTTACACAAGTAAAGCAATGGGCCTTGTGCTAATATTGTCATGTAGACAATATGTTTGTTGCTTACATAATGCATGTTACACTAGAGAAATACATTTTACTAAGTATACCAATTTTTACAACAATTAATGCTTAGGAGATTCTATTTATGTTCATGAAATGAAAGAGACCACCTGTATTGACCTAAGACAAGACAACAGACATCTTTTGTAGTCCTTCCAATTTACCCCTTTAACAGCTTATTTGATTTTGCACATTTTTTTCTCATTTGTTACATTCTCCTGCTTCTAATTAGTACTGCTGTAATGTGTATTTATGGTCACTTGTCACTAGAAGGCGGTGTGAGACTATAATAGAGGACTTCTGCCTTCAGTTTTTATATTTTCTGCTAATAGGAGAGAGATCAAAGTATTCCAAGATTTTACAGCACACCGAGTTCTGCTGACTGAAGTCAAAAGCAGTGCTTTTATCTCAAATGGGATAACTCTATTGAAGCTGCTAATGGGTTAATGATAATTTCCTGCAGAGTCTGGATTACAATTTTTTCCATAACAGGTTCTCTTTAAAGAAGTTAAGTTTATTGCCCATGCATGCATCTGATATCTTTATACCAGCTGTTGATAGGTAGATACAGTGGTGTGAAAAACTATTTGCCCCCTTCCTGATTTCTTATTCTTTTGCATGTTTTTCACACTTAAATGTTTCTGCTCATCAAAAACTGTTAACAATTAGTTAAAGATAACATAATTGAACCCAAAATACAGTTTTAAATGATGTTTTTTATTATTTAGTGAGAAAAAAAACTCAAAACCTACATGGCCCTGTGTGAAAAAGAAATTGCCCCCTGAACCTAATAACTGGTTGGGCCACCCTTAGCAGCAATAACTGCAATCAAGCATTTGCGATAACTTGCAACAAGTCTTTTACAGCGCTCTGGAGGAATTTTGGCCCACTCATCTTTGCAGAATTGTTGTAATTCAGCTTTATTTGAGGGTTTTCTAGCATGAACTGCCTTTTTAAGGTCATGCCACAACATCTCAATAGGATTCAGGTCAGGGCTTTGACTAGGCCACTCCAAAGTCTTCATTTTGTTTTTCTTCAGCCATTCAGAGGTGGATTTGCTGGTGTCTTTTGGGTCATTGTCCTGCTGCAGCACCCAAGATCGCTTCAGCTTGAGTTGACGAACAGATGGCCGGACATTCTCCTTCAGGACTTTTTGGTAGACAGTAGAATTCATGGTTCCATCTATCACAGCAAGCCTTCCAGGTCCTGAAGCAGCAAAACGTAGCGTGGATCGGAGGGGTTGGCCCTAGAGCTGCGCAGCCGCATTCACGGCCAGGCGGACTGCGCAGCCGCGGCCAGAGGAAGCGGCCATCTTTGGAGGGGAAGGAGAGCCCGACCCGGGCCGTGGGGTCGGGAGCCGGCCCGGGGGGATAATGAGCGGGGGACCCGGTGGAGCGGCACGGAGGGCGCGGACGGCGTCCTCCGTGCTTGAAACTTAGAGGCAGGTAATTAACTTTTTTTATGTAGTTGGCCTCGTAAGTCCTTTAATTGAGGCAAGTGAGGCCTGCAGTTCTTTAGATGTTGTCCTGGGCTCTTTTGTGGCCTCTCGGATGAGTTTTCTCTGCGCTCTTGGAGTAATTTTGGTCGGCCAGCCACTCCTGGGAAGGTTCATCACTGTTCCATGTTTTTGCCATTTGTGGATAATGGCTCTCACTGTGGTTCGCTAGAGTCCCAAAGCTTTAGAAATGGCTTTATAACCTTTACCAGACTGATAGATCTCAGTTACAGTACTTTTGTTCTCATTTGTTCCTGAATTTCTTTGGATCTTGGCATGATGTCTAGTTTTTGAGGTGCTTTTGGTCTACTTCTCTGTGTCAGATAACTCCTATTTAAGTGATTTCTTGATTGAAACAGGTGTGGCAGTAATCAGGCCTGGGGGTGACTACAGAAATTGAACTCAGGTGTGATAAACCACAGTTAAGTTATTTTTTAACAAGGGGGGGCAATCACTTTTTCACACAGGGCCATGTAGGTTTGGAGTTTTTTTTCTCACTAAATAATAAAAACCATCATTTAAAACTGCATTTTGTGTTCAATTATGTTATCTTTGACTAACAGTTAACGGTTTTTGATGAGCAGAAACATTTAAAGGGAAGGTTCAGGGAGGGGATTAAAAAAATAAAAATAAATTTCCACTTACCTGGGGCTTCCTCCAGCCCGTGGCAGGCAGGAGGTGCCCTCGCCGCCGCTCCGCAGGCTCCCGGTGGTCTCCGGTGCCCGACCCGACCTGGCCAGGCCGGCTGCCAGGTCGGGCTCTTCTGCACTCCATTTCCTGGCACTTCTGCGTCCCACGCCGGCGCGCTGACGTCATCGGACGTCTGCCGGGCTGTACTGCGCAGGCGCAGTTCAGCTCTTTAAATAGAAAGAGCAGTAACAACACTTAGAATTTGTGTAGGTCTGTGAAGTTCTGTAATAAAGAACTCAACATCTTGAGCGTTCTATATCATAAATCATAACACCCCCACAGTTGTATAATTTCCTATAATTAGCACTATGTTTCAAAGGACTATGAGATTAAAGATGCACTGTAATTCTCAGATGAAAACATTCTCTGAAAACATCTAAATTAGAAGAAATTTAGGCAAATGCTATTATAGAAGTAAAAAGCCATTGTTTTAGCAAATTAATCTTACCGGTAATCATTTATATGCATCCATCAGAACTTTATGATTAAAACACTGTCTGCGCACTGTGGATACAGATAGAAAACATTTACATAGAAATAATACAAAGGTGTATTACCAGCATGACACTAACATTCATTAGTGTATTTTTTCTTACATTTAAGAGACAAGTGCACTGTTAAACACACTAAGATGGTTGCTATTAGCCTGAGGAAGCGCAAAATAAAGTAAGGATGGTAAAGACAATAGTACCTACGCTCCTGTACAGAGTTGTGGTATTTTGCAGGGGCGTAGTTACTCGTCCCGTCACAGGGGAAGTGGTTAAACAATGGTGCTATCTTACTGTAGGCCCCATAAAGTTTTAAGCCACACCTTCATGGTTGATCTTGGCACCTCTTTTGTGCCTCTGCAGCCACTAAAATAGAAGACCTTCTTTTTGCTCATTATGTTACTAGTCACCCAAATAACAAAGGTTGTGCCTTTCAGTTAGCTGCATTGCAGCGGGATGTATGGGCAGTGGGTGTGATTACACTTTCACAGCCAGGAAGCTTATATTTACTGTTGATTCATGAGTGTAAAATGTTTTCACGTCTTTTCAACTCAACTGAATTTATTGCTAAAAAGTTAACATTATTTTATAATTAATGAAATACAGAAAATTAGTGGTAAAAGGTCTTTTGTAATGTTTGCATTATTTACTATAGGTATAAACTCATAGGTTAAAAATTATTTTAAAATAAATACTTCATTTCTAATTAGAAGAATAAGACACTACATCTTGTTAAAATGTGATGAGCTTGATGTGTGCATGCTAAAGTATATGTTTCTTTGTTTTTTAGGATATGAACGAGCCAGCCAGTTTTGTTCACGGATCTGTGAATGGTTGCCCAAATAAAGCTTTGAACGAGCCTCCATACATGCCAGGTATGAATAGTATTTTTATTTACGGTCCTATTTATATTTTACAATTCATAACTAAATAACAGCTTGATACAGAATGTCTCAACAATTTGTTTTAGCATAAACATTTAAAGAATCTAGTTTTCTAAACATATTTAATCAATATAAAAAAAATACATGAGCAAGTCCCAGAACTTCACACGATTGGATGTACAGCAAATCAAATGTGATCATGGGCAAATCTGAATGAGATGCTACCTATCTGCCCACCCGGCTACCTAACTGCCTAGTGCCTACCCTGCCACCCAGCTACCTATCTGCCCACCCGGCTAGATAACTGCCTACCCTGCCACCCAGCTGCCTATCTGCCTACCCAGCTACCTATCTGCCCACCCTTCCACCTATCTGCCCACCCTCCCACCCGGCTACCTACCTGCCCACCCTGCCACCCAGCTACCTATCTGGCCACCCTCCCACCCGGCTATCTATCTGATGCTACCTATCTGGCCACCCTCCAACCCGGCTATCTATCTGATGATACCTATCTGCCCACCTGGCTACCTAACTGCCTACCCTGCAACCCGGCTGCCTATCTGCCTACCATGCCACTTGGCTGCCTATCTTCCAACCCTGCCACCCAGCTACCTATCTGTCCACCCTGCCACCTGGCTACCTATCTGCCCACCCAGCTACCTATCTGCCCACCCTGCCATCCGGCTACCTATCTGCCCACCCTGCCACCTGGCTACCTATCCTCCCACCCTGCCACCTGGCTACCTATCGGCCTACCCTCCCACCCGGCGACCTATCTGCCCACCTGGCTACCTATCTGCCAACCCGGCTACCTATATTCCTACCCTCCCACCCGGCTATCTATCTGTCCACCTGGCTACCTATCTGGCCAGCCTCCCACCAGGCTATCTATCTGATGCTACCTATCTGGCCACCCTCCCACCCGGCTATCTATCTGATGCTACCTATCTGCCCACCCGGCTACCTAACTGCCTACCCTGCCACCCAGCTGCCTATCTGCCAACCCTCCACTCGGCTGCCTATTAGAGATGTAGCGAACGGTTCGCCGGCGAACGGTTCCAGGCAAACTTTGGTGGTTCGCGTTCGCCATGCAAAGGCAAACTTTTGCGGAAGTTTGATTCGCCCCATAATGCTCTATGGAGCAGAACTTTGACCCTCTACATCACAGTCAGCAGGCATATTGTTGCCAATCAGACTGCACTCACGCCTGGAGCCCCACCCCCCCTTATAAAAGGCAAGGTCCTTGTGCCGTTTTACTCACTCGTCTGCCTACACTAATTAGTCAAGGACAGCTGCTACACACACTCTGCTAGGGACAGTTTAATTAGGCTCTTGTATATTACTCCCTCCTACCCTCCTACCTATGTCCTTCTACCGGAGGGAGGAGAGTCTCATCTGCCAGGGAATTATAGTATTACAAAAGCCAGCTTACATACCGTGGCTGGGAATTGAACCCAGGTCTCACTGTGTGGTGGGCAAGTACCTTAACCGCTGTACCACCAACACTACTAACTGAAGCTAGCCTAGCATGTACCATTTCTGCTCAATCCAAGAGAAACATTATGTTGCTTAAAGGGAACCTTAAATGAGAGTGATATGGATGTTTCCTGTTAAACAATACCAGTTGCCTGGCAGTCCAGCTGATCTCTGTGGCTGCAATAGTGGCTGAATCACACCCTGAAACAAGCATGCAGCTAATACAGTCTGACTTCAGTCAGAGCACCTGATCTGCATGCTTGTTCAGGGGCTGTGGCTAAAAGTATTAGAGACACAGGATCGGCAGACGATTCAGGCAACTGGTATTATTTTAAAAGGAAAAATCCATATCCTTCTCAGTTTAGGTTCCCTTTAAGGATTTGTAGCATAAAAGCCAACTCACATTGGCTGGGAATTGAACCCAGGTCTCACTGTGTGGTGGTCAAGTACCTTAACCGCTGTACCACCAACACTACTAACTGAAGCTAGCCTAGCATGTACCATTTCTGCTCAATCCAAGAGAAAAATTAGACAAGACAAATAACATTTATATCACGCTTTTCTCCTGGCAGATTCAAAGCACCAGAGCTGCAGCCACTAGGGCACACTCTATAAGCAGTAGCAGTGTTAGGAAGACTTGCCTAAGGTCTCCTACTGAATAGGTGCTGGCTTACTGAACAGACAGAGCCGAGATTCGAACCCTGGTCTCGTGTGTCAGAGGCAGAGCCCTTAACCATTACACCCTCCAGCCACTGCTTAAGGATTTGTAGCCAGGCATGGCCTTGCTTTTTGTTTTCAACAGTTGTCCAAAGAGAACCCCAGATAGCCAGGTAGATTCATCTCTCTCTCTCTCTCTCTCTCTCTCTCTCTCTCTCTCTCTCTCTCTCTCTCTCCCTCTCTTGTATTTTTGAGCATAAATGGTACATGCTAGGCTGGCTTCAGCATGTAGTGTACAAGTCCTTAAGCAGTGGCTGGATGGTGTAATGGTTAAGGGCTCTGCCTCTGACACAGGAGACCAGGGTTTGAATCTTGGCTCTGTCTGTTCAATAAGCCAGCACCTATTCAGTAGGAGACCTTAGGCAAGTCTTCCTAACACTGCTACTGCCTATAGAGTGTGCTCTGGTGCTTTGAGTCTGCCTGGAGAAAAGCGTGATATAAATGTTATTTGTCTTGTCTAATTTTTCTCTTGGATTGAGCAGAAATGGTATATGCTAGGCTAGCTTCAGTTAGTATTGTTGGTGGTACAGCGGTTAAGGTACTTGCCCACCACACAGTGAGATCTGGGTTCAATTCCCAGCCACGTTATGTAAGCTGGCTTTTGAAATACTATAATTCTCTGGCAGATGAGACCCTCCTCCCTCCGGTAGGAGATAATTGGAGGAAGGGAGAAGAAGAGCAGAGTAGGCCTGTAATTGAAAATTGACCTTAAAATAGGGGTTTATGTGAAATCTAGATTTTTGCCTGGGACTTTTGATGTGTATTTCACTCAATCATGTCTGCCTCCAGGTATTAGATCCCTTGGAACATGTTTTCTATCATTTTTCCAGCCGGTAGAATTTTTTCTATTTTTCAAAGTTCACCTCCCTATTGAAGTCTATTGCGGTTCGCAAACTTTTTTGCGAACCTAACCTTTTGCGGAGGTTCGTGACATCACCTTTCGTGGAAAATCGGAGGTTCGTGACATCACTACTGCCTATCTGCCAACCCTCCCACCCAGCTATCTATCTGCCCACCCTGCCACCCAGCAACCTATACCCAGAAACCTATCTGCCCACCCTGCCACCCGGCTACCTATTTGCCCACCCTGCTACCTGGCTACCTATCTGCCCACCCCGCTACCTATCTGCCCACCCTGCCACCTGGCTACCTATCTGCCCACCCTGCCACCTGGCTATCTATCTACCTACCCTCCCACCCGGCTACCTATCTGCCCACCCTGCCACCTATCTGCCAACCCTCCCACCTAGCTACCTATCTGCCAACCCTCCCACCCATCTATCTATCTGCCCACCCTGCCACCCATATGCCCACCCTGCCACCCGGCTACCTATCTGCCCACCCTGCTACCTGGCTACCTATCTGCCCACCCTGCCACCTGGCTACCTATCTGCCCACCCTGCCACCTGGCTGCCTATCTACCTACCCTCCCACCCGGCTACCTATCTGCCCACCTAGCTACCTATCTGCCAACCCGGCTACCTATCTGCCTACCCTTCCACCCGGCTACCTATCTGCCCACCTGGCTACCTATCTGGCCACCCTCCCACCCGGCTATCTGTCTGATGCTACCTATCTGGCCACCCTCCCACCCGGCCATCTATCTGATGCTACCTATCTGCCCACCCAGCTATTTATCTGCCCACCCTGTCACCTGGCTACCTATCCTCCCACCCTGCCACCTGGCTACCTATCTGCCTACCCTCCCACCCGGCTACCTATCTGCCCACCTGGCTACCTATCTGCCAACCTGGCTACCTATATTCCTACCCTCCCACCCGGCTATCTATCTGCCCACCTGGCTACCTATCTGGCCAGCCTCCCACCAGGCTATCTATCTGATGATACCTATCTGGCCACCCTCCCACCCGGCTATCTATCTGAAGCTACCTAACTGCCTACCCTGCCACCCAGCTGCCTATCTGCCAACCCTCCACTCGGCTGCCTATTAGAGATGTAGCGAACGGTTCGCCGGCGAACGGTTCCAGGCAAACTTTGGTGGTTCGCGTTCGCCATGCAAAGGCGAACTTTTGCGGAAGTTTGATTCGCCCCATAATGCTTTATGGAGCAGAACTTTGACCCTCTACATCACAGTCAGCAGGCATATTGTTGCCAATCAGACTGCACTCACGCCTGGAGCCCCACCCCCCCTTATACAAGGCAAGGTCCTTGTGCCGATTTACTCACTCGTCTGCCTACACTAATTAGTTAAGGACAGCTGCTACACACACTCTGCTAGGGACAGTTTAATTAGGCTCTTGTATATTACTCCCTCCTACCATTCTACCTATTTCCTCCTACCGGAGGGAGGAGAGTCTCATCTGCCAGGGAATTATAGTATTACAAAAGCCAGCTTACATACCATGGCTGGGAATTGAACCCAGGTCTCACTGTGTGGTGGGCAAGTACCTTAACCGCTGTACCACCAACACTACTAACTGAAGCTAGCCTAGCATGTACCATTTCTGCTCAATCCAAGAGAAACATTATGTTGCTTAAAGGGAACCTTAACTGAGAGTGATATGGATGTTTCCTGTTAAACAATACCAGTTGCCTGGCAGTCCAGCTGATCTCTGTGGCTGAAATAGTGGCTGAATCACACCCTGAAACAAGCATGCAGTTAATCCAGTCTGACTTCAGTCAGAGCACCTGATCTGCATGCTTGTTCAGGGGCTGTGGCTAAAAGTATTAGAGACACAGGATCGGCAGACGATTCAGGCAACTGGTATTATTTTAAAAGGAAAAATCCATATCCTTCTCAGTTTAGGTTTTCTTTAAGGATTTGTAGCATAAAAGCCAACTCACATTGGCTGGGAATTGAACCCAGGTCTCACTGTGTGGTGGGCAAGTACCTTAACCGCTGTACCACCAACACTACTAACTGAAGCTAGCCTAGCATGTACCATTTCTGCTCAATCCAAGAGAAAAATTAGACAAGACAAATAACATTTATGTCACGCTTTTCTCCTGGCGGATTCAAAGCACCAGAGCTGCAGCCACTAGGGCACACTCTATAAGCAGTAGCAGTGTTAGGAAGACTTGCCTAAGGTCTCCTACTGAATAGGTGCTGGCTTACTGAACAGACAGAGCCGAGATTCGAAACCTGATCTCGTGTGTCAGAGGCAGAGCCCTTAACCATTACACCTTCCAGCCACTGCTTAAGGATTTGTAGCCAGGCATGGCCTTGCTTTTTGTGTTCAACAGTTGTCCAAAGAGAACCCCAGATAGCCAGGTAGATTCATCTCTCTCTCTCTCTCTCTCTCTCTCTCTCTCTCTCCCCCTCTCTTGTATTTTTGAGCATAAATGGATTGAGTATAAATGGTACATGCTAGGCTGGCTTCAGCATGTAGTGTTGGTGGTACAGTGCCTGGCTATCTGGGGTTTTCTTTGGACAATTGTTGAACACAAAAGGCAAGGCCATGCCTGGCTACAAATTCTTAAGCAGTGGCTGGATGATGTAATGGTTAAGGGCTCTGCCTCTGACACAGGAGACCAGGGTTTGCATCTTGGCTCTGTCTGTTCAGTAAGCCAGCACCTATTCAGTAGGAGACCTTAGGCAAGTCTTCCTAACACTGCTACTGCCTATAGAGTGTGCCCTAGTGGCTGCAGCTCTGGTGCTTTGAGTCTGCCTGGAGAAAAGCGTGATATAAATGTTATTTGTCTTGTCTAATTTTTCTCTTGGATTGAGCAGAAATGGTACATGCTAGGCTAGCTTCAGTTAGTATTGTTGGTGGTACAGCGGTTAAGGTACTTGCCCACCACACAGTGAGATCTGGGTTCAATTCCCAGCCACGTTATGTAAGCTGGCTTTTGAAATACTATAATTCTCTGGCAGATGAGACCCTCCTCCCTCCGGTAGGAGATAATTGGAGGAAGGGAGAAGAAGAGCAGAGTAGGCCTGTAATTGAAAATTGACCTTAAAATAGGGGTTTATGTGAAATCTAGATTTTTGCCTGGGACTTTTGATGTGTATTTCACTCAATCATGTCTGCCTCCAGGTATTAGATCCCTTGGAACATGTTTTCTATCATTTTTCCAGCCGGTAGAATTTTTTCTATTTTTCAAAGTTCACCTCCCTATTGAAGTCTATTGTGAACCTTTTGCGGAGGTTCGTGACATCACCTTTCGCGGAAAATCGGAGGTTCGTGACATCACTACTGCCTATCTGCCAACCCTCCCACCCAGCTACCTATCTGCCCACCCGGCTACCTATCTGCCACCCAGCTACCTATCTGCCCACCCGGCTACCTATCTGCCCACCCTGCCACCTATCTGCCAACCCTCCCACCTAGCTACCTATCTGCCAACCCTCCCACCCAGCTATCTATCTGCCCACCCTGCGACCCAGCAACCTATACCCAGAAACCTATCTGCCCACCCTGCCACCCGGCTACCTATCTGCCCACCCTGCCACCCCGCTACCTATCTACCTACCCTCCCACCCGGCTACCTATCTGCCCACCCTGCCACCTATCTGCCAACCCTCCCACCTAGCTACCTATCTGCCAACCCTCCCACCCAGCTATCTATCTGCCCACCCTGCCACCCATATGCCCACCCTGCCACCCGGCTACCTATCTGCCCACCCTGCTACCTGGCTACCTGTCTGCCCATCCCGCTACCTATCTGCCCACCCTGCCACCCGGCTACCTATCTGCCCACCCAGCCACCCGGCTACCTATCTACCTACCCTCCCACCCGGCTACCTATCTGCCCACCTAGCTACCTATCTGCCAACCCGGCTACCTATCTGCCTACCCTTCCACCCGGCTACCTATCTGCCCACCTGGCTACCTATCTGGCCACCCTCCCACCCGGCTATCTATCTGATGCTACCTATCTGGCCACCCTCCCACCCGGCTATCTATCTGATGCTACCTTTCTGCCCACCCAGCTATTTATCTGCCCACCATGTCACCTGGCTATCTGCCCACCCTGCCATCTGTCTGCCCACCCATCTATCTATCTATCTATCTATCTGTCTGCCCACCCGGCTATCTATCTGCCCACCCTCTCACCTGGCTATCTATCTGCCCACCCTGCCACCCGGATGTCTGCCCACCCTTCCACCCAGCTATTTATCTGCCTACCCTCCCACCTGGCTATCTATCTGCCCACCCTCCTATCCCCACCCAGCTATCTATCTTATCTGCCCACCTTCCCCCCACCAGGCTATCTATCTGATCTGCCCCCCCCCCAGGCTATCTATCTTATCTGCCCACTCTCCCACCCCCACCAGGCTATCTATCCATCCATCTATCTATCTACCAGGCTTTCTATTTGCCCACCCCAACCAGGTAATCATCTAGCCTGTCATGTCATGCTCTATCTTGATGCAGGATTGGGGTTAAGTTTTGCGTTTGTTCAGTAACCTGTATAATGCAGATGTTACATGTATGCATCAAGAAATATTTCTGGGCCTCAGGGAAGGTTGCCATAGACTGTATTAGTAAATATATGATATATGCAATGTATAACCACAACCAATTTAGTTATGGCCACACACACTTTTAGTTGCCTGTTAGGGGCCCACAACACAATTGGTATTTTGCACAGGGGCCCACTGCTGGCTGTGTCCGCCACTGGTTGGAAAAACTGGGCTTATTTAGCTTAGGGAAAGAAGACAGCAAAGAGGTGACCTGTTTAACAAGTAGAACTAAACCAGGGGACAATACAAAAGCTTTGTCAATGAGCTTTTTGTTCCTAGACTTGTGCAAAGGACAAGGCTACATGTTCTGTGTATGGAGGAAAAAAGGTTTTTTTCCCATCTATTTAGTAAGGAGTTCTTTATGTTTAAAATATGGAATATTTTACCACAGGAAGTAGTTATGGCAATGTTTTTAAAGGAGGCCTGGATGCATTGAAGAACATCCATGGCTATAATACTAGGCAATTCTCAGCCTGGGATTTTATCTGACTGCAATCTTGAATTGGTAAGGATATTTCCCATTTAAAGGCTTATTATCCCAAGTCTTATACAGGTTTATTTTTGCCTTCCCCTGTATCAACTGAGATATGTGAGGGTGCGGGACAGCAATGTCCTTTTTTTTTTGTTCCAGCTTGATGGATGTCTATTTTCAACCAAACTAAGTATGTAAATGCTGTAGTTCCCTTGATCAAAAAGATCTAAAATTAGAGGTTTAGGGCATGGTATTTATTGTTCATTACATTTGAAATAGCACTAATTTACAAGTGTACAAAAAAAACCTCAAAAACAAACAGCACACAGTTGCTGGCCAGTAACTTCAGTGGGAGAAAAACCAGATCAGGAACAGTGGGAAACAATCCACTGCAAAAAGCGAGACAGTGACTGGCTTGAGTAAGAGTATGGTGGTGGGGAGTCCACACTGCGTGTAAAATGTAGTGAGGGGGAAGACACTAAAATGATGACTAGGTTCTATGTTTCAAGTGTGTGTCCCCATCTGCCTTGGACTCATTTGCCTGGGACAACTTTTCTGGGGTATAGCAGAGCTGATGTCACTTTTAATTTAGCTGAGCTCTGACACTGGGGAGCATAGAGAGCAGTACTACAGTAGTGTTTACTGTATAACAGACTGTTTCTGTTGCAATTAATCAGTCCAGGTAGAAAAAAATAGGAGCATGAAGGGTGTGTAAATATTCTTTATTGAAATAATGCAATAAAATTGATAAAGTGATAAAATACCCCTACTTCTTTAGGCTGGATATATAATAAGTTTTGCTTTACTTTAGGTAACTTTCTTTAGGACACTTTCAGAAAACATCTTCAGTGAGAAACATAGGATAATAGTTTATTGAATCTAGACTAATGTGTAAGTTTCAATGTGTCTTTTCAGCATTGGAATCCTCTCATATGGGATTATCACACAAGACCCTATGTATGGAGAGTCAACAGCACCTACCTAATGGAGATCCAGTTGACCATTATAATGTTCACAATCTATATGGATGGTCACATTCCAAACCAACTTATGAGTAAGTCTTGTTCTTTTGAATTTTTCTTAATTGAGAGGACAAAATGCTGCAACCTATTTGGAAAATTCAATTATTCTGATATTCCGAACACCATTACTATGAATATGGTATATATGGTATATACACCGTATATATTAGACATGCTTTTAAAAATGTAAAAAGGGGTAGGTGTTAGACATTGTTGAAGGCAAATTCTTGATGTGAAACACACCCTGCACTGTGCAGTCTCAGAGGCCCAGGAAAAGAGGTGGGTTTTTAATAGAGATGGCCCGAACCTCCGTTTTTTGGTTTGTGAACCGCGAGCGCGAACTTCCGCAAAAGTTCGATTTGCCCGAACTTTCTCAAACAGCAATAGACTTCAATGGGGAGGCGAACTTTGAAAACTAGAAACATTTATGCTGGCCACAAAAGTGATGGAAAAGATGTTTCATGGGGTCTAACACCTGGAGGGAGGACATGGCGGAGTGGGATACACGCCAAAAGTCCCGGGGAAAAATCCAGATTAGACGCACAGCAGCGTTTTAAGGGCAGAAGTCACATTGCATGCTAAATTGGAGGCCTAAAGTGCTTTAAAACATCTTGCAGGTGTATACATCAATCAGGTAGTGTAATTAGAGTACTGCTTCACACTGACAGACCAAACTCACTGTGTAACGCACCGCAAACAGCTGTTTGTGTAGTGACAGTCGTGCTGGACTACTGCACACCATGGCGAGATTGCTCTTCCTCACTCAGTGATATCAGGTAATGTCTGACTGCCTTATCAACTTTCAATGGTTCTTTTTCTACCATTGTTAAAGCATACATCTATTTTTTTAAATTACTTTTTCTGCTGGCTCTACAGTACCTTCAACGAGAATGTTATGGAGGGCAAGTCTGCCATTCATTCAACTGTGTGACTGATAAAGTTTCGATATTACTTTCTCAGTACCATGGTGACCACGGGTAATGGCCGAGGAATCAGGGTTCGATTCCGGTCCGGAGTGGGAGCCTAAGAAACGGCTACCACCACCACACATCCAAGGAAGGCAGCAGGCACGCTGTGGGCAAAGGATCAGGAACGGCTACCACCACACATCCAAGGAAGGCAGCAGGCACGGCACGCAAGTCCCGACTCAGGGAGGTAGTGCCAAGAAATAACAATACAGAAGGACTCTTTTGAGGCCCTGCTGTATATGAGACAAATCAACTTTAAATCCTTTAACGACAATCTGTTATGGAGGGCAAGTCTGCCATCCATTCAAGTGAAAGGTATGCACTAACTGCCAGATATAATACAATGTGCAGTCACTGATGCAACGAAAGGTATGCAGTGACTGCAAACAGCTTTTTGTGTACGCAAGTCCCTTCACTGCGGCAAGGTAACAATCACGAAGGGGAATTGACACATGTACATGCCTTTTGTTTTGTTGTTGCAGCCGCAGTGTAGCCTTAAAAATTAGGCAGGCATGTTCACGCACCAGAAAAATCATTATAGCGGCCGCTGCTAGCAGCGGCCTTAAAAATTCAGGAATCTGCCTGGAGTCCTGGACCCTGTTGGTGGTGGCGGAGAAGGCAGTCAAGTGTCCTGCAGGCAGAGATGCTGTGTGTGGGGACTGACTTAGTCTTCGGGCGAGCAGTAGCCCTCTGGGATCCATGCCTCATTCATTTTGATAAAGGGCAGGTACTGAACACTTTTGTGACTTAGGCGACTTCTCTTCTCAGTGACAATGCCTCCAGCTGCGCTGAAGGTCCTTTCTGACAGGATGCTTGAGGCAGGACAAGACAGAAGTTGGATAGCAAATTGTGACAGCTCTGGCCACAGGTCAAGCCTGTGCACCCAGTAGTCCAAGGGTTCATCGCTGCTCACAGTGTCTACATCCACACTTAAGGCCAGGTAGTTGGCTACCTGCCGGTTGAGGCATTGGTGGAGGGTGGATCTGGAAGCGCTAAGGTTAGGCGTTGGACTAAAGAATGTCCGCATGTCCAACATCACCATGAGATCGCTGGAGCATCCTGTCCTTGCCTGCGTGGACATGGGAGAAGGATTACTGGCAGTGGTACCTTTATTGCGTTGTGCTGTGACATCACCCTTAAATGCATTGTAAAGCATAGTTGCCAGCTTGTTCTACAAGTGCTGCATCCTTTCTGCCTTCTGGTGATTTGGAAACATCTCCACCACTTTGTGCCTATACCCTTGAGTTTTTTTATACGGGGTCCCTCAACAGGCTGGACAGCATGAAAGACGCAATCTGCACAAAGTTGGATGCAGACGTACTATCCATCTCCTCTTGCTCTTCCTCAGTGATGTCAGCTAAGTTTTCCTCCTCCACCCAGCCGAAATGAGATTGCTGCCATTGTCACACACCACATTGCCGATCTCCTGTTGGTGCAGGGTCAGCCACTATCCCACCTGTTTGTTCAGAGCAGCCAGGAGAGCTGCTCCATTGTGACTCTCCGCTTTGAGGCAAGCAACACTGCGTGCGCTCACATAGGTAGGTGGGTGCACTGAAGTGAACAACAGGTAGGTATATGCAGTGATGGGTATTACAATGTGCACCTGTCACACACAGACAGGTACCGGATAGGCACAGTGACACGGCGTGTGCTCACTTAGGTAGGTGGGTGTACTGAAAAACAGGTAGGTATATGCAGTGATGGGTATTACAATGTGCACCTGTCACACACAGGTACCAGACAGGTACAGTGACACTGCGTGCGCTCATGTATCTAGGTGGGTGCACTGAAGTTAACAACAGGTAGGTATATGCAGTGATGGGTATTACAATGTGCACCTGCCACACACACAGGTAGTCACTGAATGTGCTGGGCCTGGCAGTGACACACACAGTAGGAATTACCAAGGCTGTCTATGCAGCACAAGTGTCTGCGGGACACACACATACACACAAAAAAATCACAAGAACAAGATTAGCTCTCAAAAGAGCTGTTGGGGTTTTTTTTTAAGCAATAAGAAGAATCAGCAAGGGGCAAGCTAAGAAGCCTGCAAGAGCCTAACTAAGCTTTCCCTATAGGTTTCTGCACAGCAGCTCTCCTTTCTCTAATTACTGCAGGCACACGAGTGAGTCAAATGGCTGACGCTGCCTGCCTTTTATGAGGGGGGGGGCTCCAGGAGTGAGTGTAGCCTGATTGGCTACAATGTGCCTGCTGACTGTGATGTAGATGGTCAAAGTTGACCCTCATGATGCACTGTGGGGGCAAATCGAACTCCCGGAAAAGTTTGCAGTTCTCCGCGATCGCGAACCCCGGAAGTTCGCCGGTTCCCATTCACCCGCGAACCGTTCGGGCCATCTCTACGGATCAACAAGGAGCAAGCTAACAAACCTAACACAAGAGCCTAACTAAGCTTTCCCTATGTCAGCAGCAGGTTCTATCACCTTCTCTAATTACTGCAGGCACACGAGTGACTGTAATGGCCGGCGCTGCCTGCCTTTTATAAGGGGGGGGGGCTCCAGGAGGGTGTGGAGCCTGATTGGCTATCCTGTGTCTGCTGACTGTGATGCAGAGGGTCAAAGTTGACCCTAATGATGTAGTATAGGGGGCAGGTCGAACTCACATATAGTTTGCGGTTCACTGCGAACGCGAACCAGCGAAGTCTGCGTGAATCGGTTCGGGCCATCTGTAGTTTTTAAATGTCTTCAATCTCTTGCACTTATTGTGAGTAGTGGCTCCACAAGAAAAGGCCTGTGCACCAAATGTTTTGAAGTGGATCCTGTGAATAACCAAATGTGTCTTATTTACAGATTGGCAGGTGCATGAAGGGGCATATAGATACTCTATGTACTTGGGTCCTAAATAGTTTGTCAGCAGGCAGATCTTAAAATGGATTCTTAATTTTAACGGCAACCAGTGTAGAGTTTGCAGTACTAGCAGGGCCGCGATCAGAAATTTTTGGGTCCTGCACTCGGTAAAACTAATGCCCCCCCCCCCACTTCCCTCTGCCTCCACATGGAAAATTACAATCTTTGAAGGCCTCAACACATGAACATCCATGTGTCCGCTTTCCACATGCTACCATGGCTGAAAGTGTTCTGCGTATGTTCAATTCATTAAGACTGAATCTGCACTTGTGCAGAAGGCTCCCAGCTATGGGAGTACGATGAAGGAGGCACGTGGCCCGGAACAGTGCATGTGCAGTGTAGTGTTGGGCGAACAGTGTTCGCCACTGTTCGGGTTCTGCAGAACATCACCCTGTTCGGGTGATGTTCGAGTTCGGCCGAATACCTAATGGTGTTCGGCCAAACTGTTCGGGTTCGCCCGAACTGCTCAATGGCCGGCCGAAAAGGGCCGAACAGGGCCCCTGTTCGGCCGAATACGGCCCCTGTTCGGCCGAATGCGGCCCCCCTATGGGGTCGCAGGCATAAGGGGGGAGCATGCCCCGATCGCGGGGGGGGTCGGAAATTCCCCCCACCCCCTCCGCTAGCGCTCCCCCCTCTGCCCGCTTCCCCATAAAAAAGTTTAATGCAAGTTAAATAGTACCGGTGGCTGGCAGTGGAGTGAGGAGGAGGAGTCCGAGTAGGAGAGTGACGCGTTGAGGCCGGGCAGCGGGCGGTTCAGCGGTAGTACCCTTGTGGTACTTCCGCCCTTTCTCTGACCTCACGTCCTCTACGTGATGACGCATACGAGGGTACGCGTGACGCGTACCCTTGTATGCAGAGGACGTGAGGTCAGAGAAAGGGCGGAAGTACCACAAGGGTACTACCGCTGAACCGCCCGCTGCCCGGCCTCAACGCGTCACTCTCCTACTCGGACTCCTCCTCCTCACTCCACTGCCAGCCACCGGTACTATTTAACTTGCATTAAACTTTTTTTATGGGGAAGCGGGCAGAGGGGGGAGCGCTAGCGGAGGGGGTGGGGGGAATTTCCGACCCCCCCCCGCGATCGGGGCATGCTCCCCCCTTATGCCTGCGACCCCATAGGGCCCCCAAAATGGGCATGTTCGGGGGTCCCATTGACTTCCATTGAGTTTGGGGTTCGGGCCAAACATGCCGAACATCTGGCCCATGTTCGGCCTGTTCGGCCCGAACCCGAACATCCAGGTGTTCGCCCAACACTAGTGCAGTGCCCCGCAACCGAGCTGGATTGTGTGGACTTCACAGGAGCACAACAGATTGGACCGGCAGGGTATTGAGTGAGCTGATGGATTACAGGGGGCTAAAAGGAGCTCAGGTAAGTAAAAATCCTTTTCTGCCATTTGTCTCAGGTTTACTTTATTTACTAACTGTGTAAGGTAATTCCTGAATGAGCACCACATTAATGGGCAGCCAGAAGGACAGTCATGGACAAACATAGACTGCAGCTGGGGCACTGGTCTTGTGCATGGACTTGAAGGACAGATACAGTTGTATGTCATTTGTGTAACAACGATATCCTAGGCCATAACTCTGGACTATTTTGCCCACTGGGAGCATGTAGACTGCACAAAGTAATGGTGATGGAACAGAACAATGTGGGACTCCAATACTAAGTGGCACTGGTTTAGAGTAGTGGGTACCCTGACAAACTTATTGTATCCTGCCAGGCAGGAAGGGCTGAAAAGAGCTCTTAGGTCACAGTATTCCTTAAATTAATGGATTATTATTCTATCATCCATGGTATCAAATGCTTCAGACAAGTCAAGAAGAATCAAAATTGAGCACTCACCCCTGTCTCTTGCTGCAAGTAGAGTATTCATTACCTGGACTAGTGCCATTTCAGTGCTGTGCCTTTTCCTGAATCCTGAATGAAAGGTATCAAATATGTTGTTAACGGTAAGCCTGGCTTCTGTCCAGTTGTTGGCTGCCTTCTCGATAACTTTTGCTAGGAATGGTAAGTTTGTCACAGGTCTGTGGTTAGCCACAGAATCAGGATCCAGTGACAGTTTCTTCAAGAGGGGTTTATGATTGCTATCTTCAGTGCCTCTGGGTTAAGTCCACTTTGCAAATAGCACTGAGTTACATTGTTTAGTGCTGATCTGATGATCAACTCCGAGCACTGCATTAAGGGACCAGTTGGGCCAGGATCCAGGTCACAGGTAGTAGGGCGGATGAGAACACCAATATCTTACCCACTCAAAATGTCAAAGACTTGCCGTGGTCGTATAGCAATAGGCACATGCAAAGTCCTAGGGTCCATTGAGGTTGTTGTTATAATGCTGGTACGTGCTGATGGCAGATACTTTGTTAGTGAAGAAGGCAAATCATTCTTTATATCTTTCCCTGGAGAATGTTGGGAATTTTAGGCATGAGGGATTGCAAGTGTTTCCACAGAGTGAAATTGTTGAGCTGCTCTCTTCTTGGCCATAGATATTTTGTGCGAGATGAAGTCTGATTTTTTCTTGGTTATTGCTTCTTGTTATGGCTTGAGATGATTAACTATGCTGGATTTGTGCTCCTCAGATCCCGATTTACACCGCCATCTTTTGAAATCCTTAATGGTTTTGTCAAACCAATTAGCTTTCTGTTTTTTGGTTGTTGATTTGATGTTCCATGGGGTGATATTGTGGAATCTTTCACATATCATGTTGTTGTACTGGATTTGTAAAATCCAGGTTTACAGTTATCCTCTCCAGTGTTAATTTATTCAGGGGAAGGATAAATTATTGTTTCCTTAGGGTTTCGCTTGATACGGTGATGTTCAATAGCAAACTGTATTATGTGATTGCCTTACCATACCATTGGGGTTACAGTTATGTTGCTAACGTCCATCCCTAGGTGGAAGAGTAAGTCTTGGGTAATTCCTCCTCTGAGGATAGCAGATTTTATAGCTTGCGTGAAGGTTCATGAGTTAATTTCCATCTTGTGATCAAGTGGCGTAACTAGAAATCACTGGGCCCCCCTGCAAAACTTTGGATGGGGCCCCCTCTCCTCTCACTTTTCTTCACAGGTAAACTAATTGGCTACTGCACACTTGAATGTGTTTTCTTTTCCCCATGCAGATAAACACAGTTAGCAGTGAATCACCGCAGGCATTTTCTCTATCAATTGCATTAGCTTCTGTGATAAAATGTACATGTTTTCACACATACAGACACACATGGTGTGCAGAAAACATACAGAAAAATGCACACAGAAAACTGACAGATGAGTGTGCTCCCAGCCTCAGCTTATTACACACGCTGTCTATCTCTGATGGAGCATAACTGGCTCTGAAGACTTCTCCAGCATCACTACAGTACAGAGCACTGGGGGAGGGGTAGAGAGGCTGGGGGCTGGGTGCTGTACAGAAGAGCCTGCTGCACACTGAATAGAGACTGTCTACACATCTTTGTCTGCAAAACTTTGTATGATTCCTTATTAGTGGCTGAGCAGGTGCAGTCATTAGAACAATTGTGCAGACAGCATAAAGCTTTTTTTCTCTCCATGCCCAGACTCATCAAGCATTACTACAGTACCATGCACTTGGGGAGGGGTAGAAAGGTTGGGGAAAGAGCAGCGCTGTACACAAGACCCTGCTGAACACAAGACCCTGCTGAACACTGAATAGGGACTGTCTACAAATTTTTGTCTGCAAAACTTTGTGTGATTTGTCATCAGTGGCTTAGCAGAAGCAGTGATTAGAACAGCCGTGCAGAGAGCAGAAAGCTTTTAGTTATCAAAAAGGCCCCTTACAGCTTCTGGGGTCCCCTGCGGCTGCATCCCTAGCAGGGTCTATTGTTACACCCCTGATTGTGATACATTGCCATCAGCCCAGATATTGAAATCACCTAAGATAATCCATCTTTGATAAGTCAATGCCAATGTGGCTAGCAGTCCTGAGAATTCCTGTAAGGGGATGGTAAACCACTAAAATGTTGATGCCTTTACCAGCTAAGTTCTGGATGCCTGTACATTCAAAGGACTTTGTTGGACCAACATACAGGGCTCTGAGCTGCAAGGTTGTTTTACCACAAATTGCTACACCTCCTTCTCTGCAGTCCCATCTTACCTCACTTAAGACAGAGTAATTGTTTGGAATGGTTACTTCCAAACTGTGACTTGAATTTGCATCAAGCCAGGTTTCTGTGATACAGGCCAAATCGCATGACTGAAAAAGGTCTGCTATAATGGTTGTCTTATTACTTACAGAAAGGGCATTGCAGAGTGATGCTGTGACCAAAAAAAAAAAAAAGGCTTATCAATGATGGTTGGGTTCAATGCAGGGGTGTTACTGCATCTGAGAATAGTGACATGGTAATAATCACTAATATTGATCTCTGGTTTCCTGTAAGCATCACTGGTGATCACTGGAATGTTCTTTTTTTCTCAACTGGATCTGTGTCCCTGATGTTGGAGTCTGAGTGGGAGTGTGGCAATTCTTCGGGGCCTGACCACCTTTTTCACCTCTGTGCGTTTTAATTAAAATCAATAGAGATTCCAGAAGACTAGCCCATTTTTTTTAAATCAAGTGTTTTGGTGAGTGGAATTTCACAGACATAGCTACTGTGCTCTGAAGCTGGCCATGTTATGCTTCACAATAATTTTCTGACATGTAAATCAGTCACTTTTAAAAAATCTCTGTCCCTTGTGCCATTGTGCATTCCTGACGTGGCAACACTTATTTTGTCCCCATACAGCAATTGATGAGCTGTATGAGTGAAAAACAAGTTTTAGGATCAGTGACCCACTATTGTTCTTTTCTGGCACTCTCTAATGCCTATATAGGGGAATTCATGCATCATCACAGTTAATGATTATTGGTTTTCTCATAGTTATATGATGCTGTCATTGCATACATATTTTCACAATCACTATGCCCCGAAATTAGGGTCTGTTTATAAGATGTGTGAACTCTGTGGCAGTGTGAGTATCCATTGTGTTTAATCTCCCCACCCACCCCCTCTGTCCCCGGTGGGCATCCCCACTCCTGAGTGACGGTGGTGTGGGCGGAGGTGGCAGACCTCACACATGATTGACTGCAGTGCATGTCAAATGTATGAGTCAAGTGTGCATGTGGCCAAGCCCCCTGACAAGGCTGAACATTTGGCAAAACATGTAGGACCAGCTGGTATGACACACACTGGACACCTGTGCCCTTCCAGCCCTCTCACCTTTGCCTGCCTCCAGCCCACCCTCCATTTTTTAAAATCTGCACAGAACCTGGGGTTGAGTGTAATTCCGTTCAGAATTAACAGATGGAATTTATGAATTCTGTTGGATTCGGAATTCAGCAATTCCAAAAAACCCTACTAGAACATTATACAAAAAAAAAAAATTATACAAAAATGTTATTGCAAATGCTCATACTTCTTTATTTATGACTCAACAGTTTATAAAATTATTGTATATTCATACTCTTGGTGGAAACCCTAGAATTGACACAATCAGTGCAATACTAGGCACTAACACAGTTAGCTCATTAAGATACAAACACTAATTAGAATATATTATTTTTAGTGCCCTACGAAATATTACAGGAGAACGTGGAATTGTTATCACCAGATCTACATATCCAACTTCTGGACAATGGGTGGGCCACTGGCTTGGTGACAACACTGCTGCCTGGAATCAAGTTGATAAATCTATCATTGGTAAGATACTTTTTTGACTTAAAAGATTTGCTGAAAACCCACCGGAATCAAAACTAAAATTGAATGTGTGTCCATAAAGCTTTAGGTCACCCTTTAATTCATAATTGCATTTAATAAAAAAAAGTGCATGCACATTTACAAAAACATTGTTTTGCAATATAAATTCCAAATTATCCTATGCAGCAGCTCACAGGTGGCCAGATTCTCACCACCGACAGACTCTTTACAGATATGTACAAGGAAAGAGAATAAAATGAAATAGTATTTTTAGAACTAGTGCTTATTCTAAACCTAAAGAATATGTATAAGCTGCTTAGGCAGAGATCACTTTGAGAGACTCAATTAAACCTGGTTTAGTTCCCACAAAATGTGTTATCTCCAGTGCTGGTCGTAATGGAGAAAGCTACGCTTACGGATCATTACGCGTAATTTTACGCAATTACGCATTACGAAATTACGCTTACGGCATAGACATTCAATTTCGGTACATGTCTGTAATTACGCATAGCACTTACGCAATTACGCGTAAGTATACCGTAATTCAGGTTATTACGTTATAGGCTTACGCGTAAAATCCTACTAGCAATTAATGCGTAAGGTCATGCTGCCAAGCGGAAAAGTTGACGCATGGATCAATGTTAGGTAGCCGCCGACTTTAAGGGTTAATAGCAAAGCCCCCTTAAGTGCTAAGAGCCTCAAATTTGGAGAATATATTAAGGAGATCAGAAGGATTAAGAGGAAAATTTTTTTTTTCAAAAAGACCTTATAGTTTTTGAGAAAATCGATGTTAAAGTTTCAAAGGAAAAATATATACATTTAAAAACCCGCCGACTTTAACGGTTAATAGCAAAGCCTGCTTAAAATTTAGGAACACCAAATTCACAGGGTATATTAAGGGGATCAGTGGGAATAAGAGGAAAAAATTTTTTTTCAAAAAGACATTATAGTTTTTGAGAAAATCGATTTTTAAGTTTCAAGGGCGAAAATGTCTTTTAAATGCGGAAAATGTCAGGTTTTTTTGCACAGGTAACAATAGTGTTTTATTTTCATAGATTCCCCCAAGTGGGAAGAGTTTTACTTACTTCGTTCTGAGTGTGGGAAATATAACAAAAAAACGACGTGGGGTCCCCCCTCCCAGACCTCTTTAACCCCTTGTCCCCCATGCAGACTGGGATAGCCAGAATGCGGAGCACCGGCCGCGTGGGGCTCCGCACCCTGACTATACCAGCCCGCATGGTCCATGGATTGGGGGGTCTCGGAAGGGGAGGGGCAGCCAAGCTTTCCCCTCCCCCTCCGAGCCCTTGTCCAATCCAAGGACAAGGGGCTCTTCTCCACCTCCGATGGGCGGTGGAGGTGGAGGCCGCAATTTCCTGGGGAGGGGTTCATGGTGGCATCTGGGAGTCCCCTTTAAAAAGGGGTCCCCCAGATACCCACCCCCTCCCAGGAGAAATGAGTATAGAGGTACTTGTACCCCTTACCCATTTCCTTTAAGAGTTAAAAGTAAATAAACACACAAACACATAGAAAAAGTATTTTAATTGAACAAAAAACATAACCACGAAAAAAGTCCTTTAATATTCTTAATTAACCATTAATACTTACCTGTCCCTTTAAAAGCCAGTTCCCACGCAATATCCTCGGAAATATACTAATCAGTTACAATGTAACAAAGTTATTACAATGTAACAACTTTGTTACTTTGTAACACCACCGCACCCGACGTCACTCGCCGCTCACCCGCCGGCCGCCGCATACACGCTAGTCCCCGCCGGCTCCCGCCGTCCACTCCGCCCACACCTGTCACTCATATACATGCTGGCACCCATGGGTGCCAGCATGTATATAGGTGACATGTGGGAGAGGCGGGGAGGGCAGCGGAGCCGGCGGGGACTTAGCGTCCCTTCACCCGACAGAGCTCTGAGCTATAGCTCAGAGCACTCTAAGCATCTTTGTATTTGGGCTCCAAGGAGCCCCATTGGTCCTTAGCAGACCAATGGGGTTCCTTCATATCAGAAGGAACCCCATTGGTCTGCTAAGGACCAATGGGGCTCCTTGGAGCCCAAATACAAAGATGCTTAGAGAGCTCTGAGCTATAGCTCAGAGCTCTGTCGGGTCCTGCAGCACAGACGCGGCGGCGGCGGCGAGTGACGTCGGGTGCGGCGTAGTTACAATGTAACAAAGTTGTTACATTGTAATAACTGTGTTACATTGTAACTGATTAGTATATTTCCGAGGATATTGCGTGGGAACTGGCTTTTAAAGGGACAGGTAAGTATTAATGGTTAATTAAGAATATTAAAGGACTTTTTTCGTGGTTATGTTTTTTGTTCAATTAAAATACTTTTTCTATGTGTTTGTGTGTTTATTTACTTTTAACTCTTAAAGGAAATGGGTAAGGGGTACAAGTACCTCTATACTCATTTCTCCTGGGAGGGGGGTGGGCATCTAGGGGACCCCTTTTTAAAGGGGACTCCCAGATGCCACCATGAACCCCTCCCCAGGAAATCGCGGCCTCCACCTCCACCGCCCATCGGAGGTGGAGAAGAGCCCCTTGTCCTTGGATTGGACAAGGGCTCGGAGGGGGAGGGGAAAGCTTGGCTGCCCCTCCCCTTCCGAGACCCCCCAATCCATGGACCATGCGGGCTGGTATAGTCAGGGTGCGGAGCCCCACGCGGCCGGTGCTCCGCATTCTGGCTATCCCAGTCTGCATGGGGGACAAGGGGTTAAAGAGGTCTGGGAGGGGGGACCCCACGTCGTTTTTTTGTTATATTTCCCACACTCAGAACGAAGTAAGTAAAACTCTTCCCACTTGGGGGAATCTATGAAAATAAAACACTATTGTTACCTGTGCAAAAAAAACTGACATTTTCCGCATTTAAAAGACATTTTCGCCCTTGAAACTTAAAAATCGATTTTCTCAAAAACTATAATGTCTTTTTGAAAAAAAAATTTTTCCTCTTATTCCCACTGATCCCCTTAATATACCCTGTGAATTTGGTGTTCCTAAATTTTAAGCAGGCTTTGCTATTAACCGTTAAAGTCGGCGGGTTTTTTATATTATACGGGAGCGTAATATTACGCGATTACGGCAGACTGTGTAATTTCAATAGGAGTTTACTGTCTTATGCGTAATTTGTTACGCGTAAAAGTAACCCTACGGTCTAGGCGTAATTTATTATGCGTAATACCGTAACCTTACACGTAACGCTTACGGTGCATTTGTAGTGAATTACGATGCGTAATTACGCTAATGCGTAATTTCGGCCCAGCACTGGTTATCTCTAAAAAATTACACTTACACTTTTTATTACTATCCTTTAACTTAGTATACCAATAAAGTGTGTGTAACTTTTGTAAAATGTGGAAATAGAACTTTCCCTGGATTTTTACTGCTGTCTATATCCTCATCTGAGATTTTCAAAATCTTTTTTGCGCTCCTTTTCTTGAGACCTTCTTGGGTCTCAAAGAATTTAATTAAAATCCCAGTGTTCCCGGGAGTATGAAACAAGGGGCAGCAAAACAAGAAAATATTATGTTTCTAACGTTATCCCATGCAAAAAAACAAATATGTCTCTAACCAAATTGGAAAGATTACCTGCTTTTTATTAGAACAGGACATGAGGATGATTCTCTAAGAGATGAGTTCATTATTAGCAATAAATACCCCAGACAAGTTCTAACTTCTTTCCAAACTGTTTTTTTTTGTACAATTGTTCTAAAATGTGAGCAGTGTTTAAAAGCAATATCATATAGCAGCTCCACCACACATATACTTAATAAATAGTAAAAGCAGACTGCCTACCATGCAGTTTTATAGCCAGTGAATAGGAAAACTGGAAGCCCCCTTGTTTCATTCAAATGGAGGAAGTACAAAGTTAATGAACATCATGGCTGCTAGCTGCTTAGTGAATCACACCTTAAATATAGAATCTTTGTGCACTCATACCAATTTTTATGTGGCATGTGAACCTTAAAGTGAACCTCCAGACTAAAAATGGACTCAGCAGCACTGGAAAGGCCTGGTCTTTCTTTAACTTTTTCCCAGCATCCAAACTTTTTTTCTCTTATACAAGCCTCATTTTTAGCTGCACAGAAAAAAACTGCCCAGGCATTTTTCCCCTAATGCTGTGCAAAGCATGATGGGATTTCTGATGTTGTTGTTCTCGTTCTGCTGTTTTGGTGCAATTTTTTTTTTTACATTTTGAATTTGACATTTGAAGCCTAGCGCACGCAGCTGGGAGGGGTGATCACGACATAGGACAGTTGGAACTGTGTCTCCTGCTCCCTGTCACCTCCTTTCAACCAAAAAGATGGCTGCCCCCATGACAAAGATGGCAGCCCCCATGAATCACAAACATTTGCCTGTTCTTTTAAAACGGGGTGGGTAAGAGATTATATTACCTATCTATTCTAATTAACATAACTAATGTAACTTAATGACAGTATGTTTGTTTAGGCTGAAGTTCCCCTTTAACAGTTATTTTGGGTCATGCAGCAGATGGCTTTCATCAGAGGCAGCAGTTTGGGACTGAATCTGCTGAGAATTTAGCAGTTTTAGACTGTCAAATCATCTCATCCGAGCAACATTGTTCCCCTAACATACCCCCATCCCATGCTGCTCTGCCATTCCCTGCTCATTGTCCCTCCACCACCTCCAAAGCAACAGAACACATCACCATCCTACAGGTGACCAATGCAAATGTACAGAACTCAGCCCTGAACTATCGCTGTGCGATTGAGTCCCTATCTCTGTGTGTATGCACTTTTAGTGACCACTTTTTTTTCAAACCATAACATGTTAATACTAAACATAATTACAATTTTGTATTTGTTTCATTTTTAGGCATGATGGACTTCAGCATTTTTGGATACTCATATGTAAGTCATGCATATTGAAATATGAAGAAACTAATAAGTAGAATTAATTTTGTTCCATCATTTTTGAAAACGCATAATACATTGAACCAATTTGCAAAACCAACACTTAATTGATACCAAAAACTGAGATTTAAGACATTATTCTTTCCAGATCAACATTATTCTATTAGAATAAGTTTTTAAAGATTATTTTTATGGGAATCACAGAGGCAGCTGCTTTCTCGATAAACTAGACCACAAAAGCCAGCAGATAATTTTGCCACAGACTTTTGCAGCGCAAATGCTCTGAAAAAATAACATATTACCGTTCCAGTCCTTTGTGCCTGCAATGAGTGTAGGTTTTTAAATTTGGCATATTGAATTTGGAAAATCCAAATACTGCCATGCACCACAGTTCAGCATCATTTCAGTACTGAACAAGCAGACAAGGTTCACTTACGTGTGGTTCAAGGAGCGTTCCATGTGAGTCAAAAGAAAGAAGAAGCATTGGAGTCACTTTGAATACACCATGAAAGTAGTTATAAAAAAGTTATGGCAAATTTTAAAGTACTCTTCTTATTCCTCTGTAACATATACTATACTACACTACACAATCTACTACACTATGTCATGTTATATTCGCATAAGTTAAAGGGACACTTAAGTAAAAAAAAATGAGTTTTACTCACCTGGGGCTTCCAATAGCCCCCTGCAGCTGTCCGGTGCCCTCGCCGTCTCCCTCCGATCCTCCTGGCCTTGCAGGCAGCCACTTCCTGTTTCGGTGACAGGAGCTGACAGGCTGGGGACGCGAGTGATTCTTCGCGTTCCTGGCCACAATAGCGCCATCTATGCTGCTATAGCATATATCATATACCATATAGCAGCATAGAGGGTGCTAATGTGTCTGGGAACGCGAAGAATCACTCGCGTCCCCAGCCTGTCAGCTCCTGTCACCGAAACAGGAAGTGGCTGCTGGATCAGGAGGATCAGAGGGAGACGGCGAGGGCACCGGACAGCTGCAGCGGGCTATTGGAAGCCCTAGGTGAGTAAAACTTATTTTTATTGTTTGACTTAAAGAGGAGCTGTTAGGTATAAGGTCTCAGAGAAAATAAACACATATATCAGTAGCTAAAGATTGGCTGTACTTACATTACATATGCATTTCACTGTCCACGTTTGGATTTCACAGAATTTGTATATAGTATATGCAGAGATAGATGCTCCTGACAGCTCATGGCAGGCTCCATGTTTTTCTGTCAAATGTGTCGTCATGTCCTGCCTGCTTCCTGATCACAGAAAAGCTCGTACTAAATAACACAGTGTGCAGTGAATATTAATGAGCCATGTGGCTAGGAACAATAGCTGACTCCTGCAGTGTACTCTGCCCGGAGATTTATCAGTGCTACGCGCTGGACTGATTACAAGCTGCTGTAACGTCTCATTAGCAGCCGAGGGGAGGGCCCCAGAATGCTTTGCAGTATAGTATGCGGCTTGCGTCCTGCTTAGGTCTAACAGTTTGCTGATAAGCACACATCAAAGGTAACTGAGATTTTTATCTTCACTAATGGCTTTTGGGCTTCCTTCTAAACTGTTTAACACAGGAGAATAGAGGTTTAAATTAGCTTCTGCAGCCTGACAGTTACTCTTTAAGTGTCCCTTTAAGGGCCAGTCTTGAAGCAGACCATTGTTTCTTTTCAAAATAAAGTATTAAATGAACACTTAAAGGAGACCCAAGGTTAGAATAGAATAATAAGATAAACAATTGTATCCTTCCTCCTGCTCTTGAAAATGTATTTTGTTGAGGGGCAGATTTTTGTACTCTTATTAAAAGTTAAAAAGTAAGTTTATTTTTGTATTGTATCACATGAATGATACAGTCATTCACATAGTCTGATACAGTTCTAAGCCAAAATATATGCACTTTTGACCTTTTTTATCTATTCCCTGCACTCAGAAGCGATTCTCTGCTAGGCAACAGTTTTTTGCCTGTAATTCCTTATCAGTAAGGATTGCACGGCAGTCCCTAATGTAGATAAACGTTCACTTGCACACCTGAATGGTTAATTTTTTCAGGCAGAAGAAAAGAAGAAAAGGAACTCAGTCTAGTTATTTATACCTGGCACTGTACATACACATGTCTATCTCATCATATCATGTGTCGCCTCAGGTATACTTTAAAATTATGAAAATGTTTATAATAAAAGTAACTTTTTTACCTTCATATTCCGTAGACTGGAGCAGACATCTGTGGATTCTTTCAAGATACAACAAAGGAACTTTGTTCCCGTTGGATGGAGCTTGGTGCATTTTATCCATTTTCACGGAATCACAATGGGATAGGATGGATTGTATGTTGTATTCATTTTCTTCTGTTGCTATTATTTTCTAACTAGACCTAAGGCCCATTACAATAACGGGCGCTAGGCCTCTCCCCTCACAACTACCCTCCCCTCTTGCCCCTGTCGCTGCCGCCACAGGTCAGAGCGCATGCTAGTTGTTGTTTTTTTTTTTCAAGATTTAAAGAAAACATGCACTTTTGCTTTTTTTTGTGTAAAAAATTTACACTTTCTTCTGGGATCTTAAAACTATTGCAAATGTACTCAATTTTCTTAATTTACAAAATACACCAGTCACACTTTCTATACAGTTGTCCGGTCATGACAATTCAAGATAGTCAGTTGCATTTTGTTATAACTACATACAAGAATCATATTTTAGTTATTATTTTGCCTCAAAAACTATTACAATTCTGCTTTAATGTTCCAAAAAACATAAGGGTCACTGTTCCCCCCCAAAACTAACTTGAAAAATGATTGACTCGTATATGAGCCAATAATAGGAAATGCATAAGTGGTGCAGGTGGAAATAATATTCAGGACTCAGAAAAAAATGAAAGATTAAAACAAAAATGAACACTCCAGTTGTACTGTAACATGTTTCTAAGTACTGTAGATATTTACTATATATAAAACCCTCTTCCCTTTGTCCTTTAAAGGGCTTTAACTAAGTTAGCTACAGTGCAGAATGTAAGCAAGGCTAACATTAGCTTTAGACTCACCGCTAAACACAGTTATGCAACAACACTCCTGTTACAAAAACTTTCATTGAATGTAATGTGTAACTATACAACTTTCCTTTTTTTTTTTGCTTGAAAACCTTGAATTGTTTTATTTTTATTCTGCAAAATGACAACTTTGAAATACTTAACATTTCTGAAATAATACACGTTATACCCTGCACATTGTTTAAGAACAATAAATTACATTCCAGACAGTTTCACTTTAGTCTTCAGTGCAACCCCCACAGCAATATGACAGAAAAAGCAATGCATTAATGGCCATGTGACACCCCCCCAGCCATGTGCACAGTGCTGCAGGCATATTTGGTGGCTGTGTTACCTCCTAGATCACTGTCAGACAAGTATGTCTGGCAGCTTTAAGGTGTCCTCTAAATTTCTCTCCCCCCCCCAAGTGTCTTTGTAGGGATTTGTCAAGCGGTGTAGCGGCAGACGTGCACCAGCGGTAAGCAAAAGAAGCCACACCACTTGGAATATTACTACAGAGACACTCAAGGGGAGATGGAAATGCACGGGACACTTCAAAACTGCCAGACATTCTTGTCTGGTGGCACTCTGAGGGGGTAACATGGCAAGCCAATTCGTCTGCAGCACTGTTCACAAGGCTGGAGGGTTATGCAGCCATCAGATCGTAGGTTTTTCTGTCATGTTGCAATGGGGGATGCACTCTAAGGGGGCATCACTGATGATTGACTCGAATATAAGCTGAGACCACACCTTTGGGCCCCTTTTTGGCCTCAAAGACTTAGCGTATATTCGAGTATATACAGGTATATCGCTTGTTATCATTACCTTTCATTTCCATACCAAGTTTATCGTTCGCGATTATCCATTATCTAACAAATAATGGTTTCTACAACTGTATAATTGTTTCTAAAACCATTCCCTAAGCTTTAACTGTTTCTAAAATTGTATAATTGTTTCTTCAACTTCTTGCCCCACAACATGCAACTCCTGCTATTATTACGATGTTACAAATGATTTTTTTTTTTTGTTTTTTTTTTACAAAAAACTCCCTTAAACTTTAAACTTTGCATCTGAGGTTGGAAAAAAAATACTATGGCCAGTAAAGGTCTATTACTGATATATATAAAGTTTTATTTTTATTTATTAATGTATTTATTTATTTTTTTGTACCACAGAGACAAGATCCAGTAAGCTTTGGTCAGGATTTTGAAACTCTGTCAAGAAATGTCCTGAATATAAGATACACTCTTTTACCATATTTGTACACCTTATTATATGAAGCACACACAAAAGGATCCACTGTGGTTAGACCTTTATTGCATGAGTAAGTAACTCCTTTTATTAGGTTACATGCAGTAGTCTAGTATTAGTAGTACAATACTGTGTGATTTAAAGCACACATGCATTCTTTTTTTCTTGGTAAGTTAAAGTTTGCTAAAGAATCAATAATGTTCAATGTTCAAAGTTCATTAACCCTCAATTAAAGCTATTCCAGTTAACCCTCAATAGAAGTTGATCAATAACTAACACATAAAAGTGATAGTTTGGAGCCTTAGCTTTTTTATCAAACTAATCCATACCCTAAATGAACCACAAGTCACAAAGCACTGTTTATGCAATGTTATCAATGATCACTGGTGATATGCTCTGATAAAATTCACAAGTCACCTCTACCCAATTACAGCATACCCATCATAGAGGACCTGATGGAAGATTGCACCTAATAGCAAACTTAGTGACTTTTTGGCTTCCACATCCTTTAAAGTATACCTGAGATAAAATAAATAAAAACATTTATATTTATCTGGGCTTCCTTTAGTCCCGTTTAGGCTGTAGGCTTACTCACTGTCCAACTTGGACACTCCAATCCTCCGCTGGTTGGCCCGGTCTCCTCCTCCACTTACCCCAGTCACTGCGTACTGCACATGCACAATCCAGCCGCATGCACCATCATTACACTTCCATCGCTGAAAGCATTCTGCACCTGTGCAGTAGTAATGTGCAGGTGCACAATGTCCCCAGCAACATGAGCATGATGAGGGTGCATGCTCGGCTGGCAGTACAACGCGACTGACAGCAACTGGAGGAAGAGACTAGGCTGGCCAGCGGAGAAACAGAGCCACCCAGGATGACAGTGATGGAGCCCACAGCATAAAAGTGGGCTAAAGAAAGGCCCAGGTAAGTATTAGAGCTTTTATTGGTTTTGTCTCAGGCTTCCAATTACATCAATTCCTTGCAAAAATTTCTGAATCCACTCTTGTCTCTTTGAATATTATTGATAATTAGTGGTGATCAAATATGCCCTATTTTGCTTTGACATTATGTTTTTGCAAATATGTTAAATTTATTCACAAAATAGAATATTTCGAAAAATGAAATGGGCATGAGAAAACGCATTTTGGCCCAATGCATTGAAATCTATGTGAGAAAATACATTTTCAAGAATGTTCTTATTTTTGCAAAAATATGTTTGTGAAAATTCCATTAAAGTTAGCAAAAATGTTGAGTCGGACAAAAATGCTTATTTTGATAGAAAATGACTGGCAGAAAAAGTAACCTTATCCCTGTTAATGATACTCAGCTGGCTTGTCACCAGTTTTCTGTGTTGTACCATTTTGGGGACTATTTGATTGCACTTCAGAAACAGTATTACTAAAATGTTGTTAACTGTGTGAACAAGTGAAACAATAGCAATAACAGCAATACATTGTTTTTCATTGTAAAGGTTTGTTCAAGATAAAACTACCTGGGATGTGTATAAACAGTTCCTATGGGGACCAGCATTTTTAATCAGTGCTGTGGTTGAGGAGGTAAGACGATTTTTAAATTAAAAGTGATCTGCAAATGTAATTTTCAAAGTTCTCTGACCTCCCAGTAGACAGCCAATCCCATCAGAAGGTAGCTATGACAGATACTCATCTGTTGGACCACAATGTACAAAGGGGTGTCTGCAGGCTTCAGGCAGTTAATATATGATGGGGAGTTCCTATGGTAGGAAGGGTCACCAATCCTCCAAGTGAATCCAGTCAATCCATGCATATCCCATAAGGAACTCAACCCTCAGCGGAGGGTTGAGTTCCTTATGGAATTTGCATGGATTGACTAGATACTCATCTGTTCTCAGATAATATAACTCTCCATGGACCCCTAATTTTCCTTTGAAAATCTATAATCCTTAGAGTTTAACCCCTCCCCTCTCCTGGCATGAGTATCTATGTACCTGCTTTACTTTGCTGGTACAAAAATACTCCTCCCTTGCCGCCATGCACTCCTGCCTGCCCCACCCTCGCGTTTGTTCTTGCCACAGATCGGTAGAGGGGGATGAGTGAATGGGAACTAGGTTCCAATTCAATAATCCAAGTCCCAGTGTGAATGAGCGCAGGTGATCAATTAGATGCCACGTCATTCACAAAAGCCGATACTTACGCTCCCATGCATTGGTTCCTGTTTAGCATACTAATAGTATGCAACAGAAAGGAATGCATGAGGACATCTTGTGGCTAAATAGTAAAATTACACCTACATACAATTTTTTTTAAAATAAAAAGTCATACATTTACATTTAAAATTAACTATTTCCCTCCCACACCCTCCCATAGTAGTAACCCCATAAATAGTTACCTTAGGGACTGAATTTTTTTATATGTATGTCAAGAGGGTATATTAGTGTGATTTTTTAAATCATGGGCTTGTAAATAGTGATGGACGCAACATTGAAAAAATGCACCTTTATTTCCAAATAAAATATTGGTGCCATACAATGTACTAGAGAAATATTTTAAACGTTGCAATAACTGGGACAAATGGGCAAATAAAATGTGTGGATTTTAATTACAGTAGCATGTATTATTTTAAAACTGTAATGGCTGAAAACTGAGAAATATTTTTTTCCAGTTTTTTCTTATTATACCCATTAAAATGCAGTTAGAATAAAGTAATTCTTAGCAAAAAGTACCACCCAAATAAAGCCTAATTGGTGGTTAAAAAAACCCAAGATATAGATTGTTTTGTTGTGATAAGTAGTAATAAAGTTGTATTCAAATGAATGGAAGGAGCGCTTTTGGAGGCTGCCATATTTACTTCCTCTTAAACAATGCAAGTTGCCTGGCTTTCAGGCTGATCTTATGCCTGTAAGGGCCCGTTTCCACTAGTGCGGTGCGAATCGCTGGGATTCCACCGCTGACAAAATCGCATGCGGATGCGATTCCGCATGCGATTTTTGCCGCAATTTCGCATGCGATTTCGCATAGGCAGGCTATCAGCGATTTTAACCATGTCACTGCCTGGCTCATTGTACATTAGTTTTAGTGCGAATTCGCATGCGAAATCGCGGCAAAAAACGCATGTGCGATTTCCCCTATTAAATACATTGCCTGCGAATCGCCTGCATTCCACACGCAGGCGAATTCTGCAGGCCCTACCGTGCAGAAAAATCCTGCACAGAAAAACGCACCAAAAAACTGACAAGTGGAAACAGTCTCATCCACTTGTATTGGTTATGCGAATCCGCTTGCAGACAACGCATGCGGATTCGCTCTAGTGGAAACGGGCCCTAATACTTGACTGGATTTTCTGCATGCTTGTTTCAGGTGTATGATTCAGACATTGCTGCAGCCAGGGAGATCAGCAGGACTGCCTGGCATCTGATATTGTTTAAAAGAATATTAACATTCTTTTGCTTCAAGTGTCCTTTGAAGACTTAGTCATTCTGAACTCAAATGATCATGGTTGGGCCTAGTGATTGGTTGCTTGAACATTTTTTTTTTGTGTGTGTGTAATGGAGGATGGGTGCTCAGCACACAACCATAAAGCACTGATTGTCTATATTAGAAAAATATGACATTTGGGAAGGACAAAGCCTACACCTTATGATATTGAAAATTGTGCAAAAGGTGGATCAGCGCAACACCAGGCCGCCTCCGAATGGCCTCCAATCAGAGGTGCGCTGAGCCCCCCCAGAAATTACAAACGCACCTTGAACCCAAACAGAAGCTCTGCATATACACCAAAAGCATGGCTGTTAAGTGGGAGCAGCTGACCAAAAACGAAATAAATTAGTACATAGCAAGGAAATGAACAGCGCTACTTAAAAACAGGAAAGGGCCTACCTGCAAAAGAGTGCAAGCCCCACTTGTGGGATATAATACACACCGACCTGTGACAGAGTGTCACAGGCTCTTATAGGAAAGGTTATGGATGGTGTGTATGTAGCACCTCATTTAAGGTGCTTGGTCAAATAAAGCTCCAGGAAAAAAAAAAAAAAAAAAAACTGTGTGTGCTAATTTGGCTTTTTCAAAAGCCGGTTAAGGGTCCTGGAGCTGGCCAGGGAAGTGTGGGTGGGTTCCCTGGCCACCTGGCCCAGTCCAGGTATTACACCTGTGCAGGGTGGAGCACAGGTGCTGAATAAAGGTCAGCCAGTCTGACCAGGAAGGAGCTCACTTGGTTCCTGTACTCTGGAGGGAACAGAGCTCTCACATGGGAGAAGGCTAAAACTCTGCATGTACAATGTAAGTTGCCATGTTGCTTGGTTGTTTTGCTACATTACGGTTTATGTATAGTCAGTCAGGGACTGAAGTGAGACAGGTAGTTGCTCAGCCGAGCTAAGTTTTGTTTTGTTTGATGGACTGTTTGTATTCACTGGCAACTGTTTAATTTTCATAAATAAACCAGGCAGGAGCCTGATTTTTACCATATTGGAAGCCTGCTGTCTCTTCTATGAACTGTCTTAACCCTGTTGCTAGGGGGAACCGCTACAATTGGTGGAGGATGCGGGCAAGAAGCGACAGCAAAAACTGCAGCCAGTCTTAAAGGGCTAGTGCTCCAATTTTCAAGAACAAGTGGCGGCTGGATAAAATTGTTGCCCAGACATGGAGGACGTCCTCAAGCAGCTGCTCATCTCTAACGCGGCTCAGCAACAAGCTAATGCAGCCCAGAGAGAGACCAACGCCCAGTTGTTACAGACTGTCACAGCGCAACAAGAGGCTAACCGACTGTTGACCGCACAACTGGCGGACGTTGCCGCAGCTGTGGAGAGTGATCGGAAATCCCTTACAGAAGTGGTGCAGCAGTTGATAAATTGCACCATGGAGGGGGCCCCGGAGTCACGGGGTAATACTGGAACAATCCGAGCTAGCCACTTTCTGCAAAAAATGACACCACATGATGATGTGGAGGCTTTCCTTCATACCTTTGAACAGACTGCAGAAAGGGAGGCCTGGCCTACGGATCAATGGGCAGGACTGGTTGCACCTTTCCTAATTGGGGACTCTCAGAAAGCATATTTTGATTTAACCCCAGAGGATGCCAAAAGTTATGAGAAACTGAAAGCAGAGATACTTTGCCGACTAGGCGTCACTCCAGCAGTGCGGGCCCAGCGTGTGCATAAATGGACTTACCATCCAGAAAAGTCACCACGATCGCAGATGCATGATCTGGTTTATCTGGTAAAGAAATGGTTACAGCCTGAGGCCCTTACACCCGCCGAGATCGTGGAGAGAGTTACTATGGATCATTTCCTCTGATGTTTGCCTCCTAAACTGCGCAAGTGGGTGAGCCATGCCGATCCGCAGTCAGCTGACGAGCTGGTCGAGATGATTGAGCGCTTCATCGCTGCTGAGGATTTCCTAGCCTGGTCTCCAGCAAAGGATACTACCCTGCAAAGGCGAGCTCCTCCCCTAGCAGGTGGAAGGAGGGTTGCTCCCCGAGAACCTGGAAGTGAAAGAAAGGCTGGGGAAAAGCCCAAGGATGAGGCAAAAGTCCGTACAAACCTTCCCACAGGAGGACGCGGCCCCATACAGTGTTGGAGGTGTAATGATTGGGGACATATTGCGGCCCGGTGTCCCTTACCTGAGGAGTCAATGGAGTGTGACTATGCTCGAAGGATGTCCCTATTCGCTCGGCCGGTATGTACTGTAGATACTGAGTTACACATGTCAGTTGTAAAGATAAATGGAAGGTTTGTTCATGCATTGCTGGATTTCGGCAGTTTAGTGACTTTAGTTCATGCTAAGCTGGTGAGCTCTGATCAGCTCAATGAACCTCGCATTGGGGTCATCTGCATACATGGGGACTCTAAAAGTTACCCCACTGCATTTGTGACATTTGAAACTGACTGTGGAACTGTTTGTCATGAAGTGGGTGTGTCATCAGTGCTATTACATAGTGTAATTTTGGAACGAGACTTTCCCCACTTCTGGGAATTATGGAGGGGCAAGGAACCCCTAGGTACCCCTCCTGATAAGTTCTCAGAGGACTGTATGCCGAAATATGATGTGTCCATGGGGAATTTGAGTAATCCAGGGGCCAATGGCAATGAAGTCAACATTTCTCCCTTGACTGTATTTGCGGGTGAACCGGAGTTGCCTATGGAGACCTCCACAGAGCCTGCAGTGCGGGACTTGGAGGTCTCTAGAGATAACTTCGGGACAGCCCAGTTGAGGGACCCCACCCTGACTAGGGCCTGGGAAAATGTTGTCATGATTGATGGTATGCCACAAGGGTCTGGTACAGAGAATGTATTTCCTCATTTTGCGGTGGTAAATGATTTATTATACCGAATGAGCCAGGAGAGAGAAGGACTGATAGAACAATTGGTGGTGCCCCAACCCTTTCGAAAGACCGTGTTAGACCTGGCTCATAAACATGTCATGGGAGGTCACCTCGGGGCTGAGAAAACTCAACAACGGGTCTTACAGAGGTTTTATTGGCCAGGTGTCTTTGCAGAAATTAAGAGATATTGTCAATCTTGCCCAGAATGCCAATTGTCAGCCCCTCTGGCTCACTTCCGAGGCCCACTAGTTCCCTTGCCTATCATTGACATACCGTTTGAGCGGATGGCAATGGATCTGGTTGGACCCTTAGTTAAGTCAGCCAGGGGTCATCAATACATTCTTGTGATCCTCGATTATGCTACACGCTACCCTGAGGCTATACCGTTAAGAAACATGGCCTCCAAGACCATTGCAAAAGAGTTGATGCATGTGTTCTCTCGCACTGGGATACCAAAGGAGATCCTAACCGATCAGGGCACACCCTTTATGTCAAAAATCATGAAGGAGTTGTGTCGACTTCTGGGAATAAAGCAGCTTCGCACATCGGTCTACCATCCACAGACCGATGGGCTGGTGGAGCGATTTAACAAGACCCTTAAAGGGATGTTAAAGAAAGTGGTGGATAAGGATGGGAGAGACTGGGACTGTCTTTTGCCATATCTCATGTTTGCAGTCAGAGAAGTTCCCCAGTCCTCTACCGGGTTTTCCCCGTTCGAACTAGTATACGGGAGACGTCCACGGGGACTTCTGGACATTGCCAAAGAGTCATGGGAACAAGAATCCACTCCCCATAGGAGCATAATTGAACATGTGTCAACTATGCAAGACAGGATCTCTGCTGTTATGCCATTGGTCCGGGAACACATGCAGCGGGCGCAAGAAGCCCAAAGTCGGGTTTACAACTGCTCAGCTAAAGTTAGGTCTTTCAACCCTGGGGATCGGGTGTTGGTGTTGATCCCCACGGTAGAAAGCAAGTTCTTAGCAAAATGGCAGGGGCCCTATGAAATTTGCGAGAAAGTGAGTGAGGTAACTTACAAGGTTTATCAGCCAGATAAAAGAAAGAAGGAACAAATTTACCACGTTAACCTGCTAAAGCCTTGGAAAGATAGGGAGGTTATGTTAGCCACTCTGCAGTTGCCTTCCACAAGCCAGGAGGGGATCCGAGAGGTAAAAGTTGCGGACTCCCTGTCCACCGTCCAAAGGCAGGAGGTCAGGGAATTTCTGCAAAGGAATGCGGATGTGTTTTCAGAATTACCAGGTTGTACCTCCATCATTAAACATGACGTTATTACTGATGCCAAGGTTCGGGTTCGCCTAAAGCCCTACAGAATTCCAGAAGCTCGCAGACAGGCTGTCGAAAAAGAAATTGAAAAAATGCTAGAATTAGGGGTCATTGAGAGGTCTACAAGTGAGTGGAGTAGCCCCATTGTCTTAGTTCCAAAACCAGATGGGTCCCTAAGGTTTTGTAATGATTTCCGTAAATTAAATGCAGTGTCAAAATTCGATGCTTATCCCATGCCGAGAATTGATGAGCTGACTGAGAGACTAGGCCCCGCCAGATACATTACAACGCTAGATCTCACTAGAGGTTACTGGCAGGTGCCTTTAACAGATAGAGCTAAAGAGAAAACAGCATTTTCCACCCCTTACGGTTTGTTCCAATATGTACGCATGCCTTTTGGATTGCAGGGAGCCCCTGCAACCTTTCAACGCATGATGGATGAGATATTACGTCCGCATCAGCATTTTGCGGCGGCATATCTAGATGATGTGGTGGTGTTTAGCATGGATTAGGAAAGTCATCTCCCTAAGCTCCAGGCAGTGATAAATTCCATAAGACAGGCGGGGTTAACTGCCAATCCAAAGAAATGCACAATAGGACTAGAGGAGGCCCGTTACCTGGGTCACATAATTGGGCGGGGTCTTATAAAGCCACAGCTAAACAAAATTGAAGCCATCAAAGATTGGCCTCGGCCCACAACAAAGAAGCAGGTGAGGACTTTTCTCGGCATGATAGGGTACTATCGGAAGTTCATCCCGAATTTTGCCACTGCAGCAGCTCCTTTGACGGATCTAACGAAAGGAAAAGAGTCAGTAATGGTGCGGTGGAATCCTGAAGCGGACAGAGCATTTCAAGAGCTGAAATTAGCTCTGTGTCATCAACCAGTATTAATTGCCCCAAATTTTGAAAGGCAGTTCATAGTGCAAACTGATGCTTCAAGTGTGGGGTTGGGGGCGGTCCTGTCACAGTTGGTCAGGGGTGAGGAGCACCCAGTGGTCTATTTGAGCCGAAAGCTGTCTCCTGCTGAAAAAAATTATAGTATAGTAGAGCGAGAATGTTTAGCGATTAAATGGGCACTGGAGTCTCTACGATACTATCTGCTCGGACGCCAATTCAGGCTCATCACTGATCACTCACCCCTGACCTGGATGTCCCAGGCAAAAGAGAGAAATGCTAGGGTTACCAGATGGTTTCTGTCCCTTCAGAATTTCAGTTTCACCATTGAACATCGTGCAGGAAAATTGCAGGGCAATGCAGATGCCCTGTCTAGGACACACTGTATGGTGGCAACCAGTGTCCGACCCCATGGGTTCGAACAGTGGGGGGAGATATGTGACAGAGTGTCACAGGCTCTTATAGGAAAGGTTATGGATGGTGTGTATGTAGCACCTCATTTAAGGTGCTTGGTCAAATAAAGCTCCAGGAAAAAAAAAAAAAATAACTGTGTGTGCTAATTTGGCTTTTTCAAAAGCCGGTTAAGGGTCCTGGAGCTGGCCAGGGAAGTGTGGGTGGGTTCCCTGGCCACCTGGCCCAGTCCAGGTATTACACCTGTGCAGGGTGGAGCACAGGTGCTGAATAAAGGTCAGCCAGTCTGACCAGGAAGGAGCTCACTTGGTTCCTGTACTCTGGAGGGAACAGAGCTCTCACATGGGAGAAGGCTAAAACTCTGCATGTACAATGTAAGTTGCCATGTTGCTTGGTTGTTTTGCTACATTACGGTTTATGTATAGTCAGTCAGGGACTGAAGTGAGACAGGTAGTTGCTCAGCCGAGCTAAGTTTTGTTTTGTTTGATGGACTGTTTGTATTCACTGGCAACTGTTTAATTTTCATAAATAAACCAGGCAGGAGCCTGATTTTTACCATATTGGAAGCCTGCTGTCTCTTCTATGAACTGTCTTAACCCTGTTGCTAGGGGGAACCGCTACAGAGCATACACATGACCTTTCTACCACTGGAGGAGGATGTTAGTTTCCTGTAACAGCTTGCATGCAACCTATTAAGTACTCGTCCCTCCCACTGCGAAGAAGTCGATCCTCCATGGGAGGGGCCTAAAACTAACTAAATCCTAACCTATGTATATGCATAGCCTGGGTGCGGCTAATCAAATAAAATTGAAAATTGCGCAAAAGGTGGATCAGCGCAACACCAGGCCGCCTCCGAATGGCCTCCAATCAGAGGTGTGCTGAGCCCCCCCAGAAACTACAAACGCACCTTGAACCCAAACAGAAGCTCTGCATATACACCAAAAGCATGGCTGTTAAGTGGGAGCAGCTGACCAAAAACGAAAGCAAGGAAATGAACAGCGCTACTTAAAAACAGGAAAGTGCCTACCTGCAAAAGAGTGCAAGCCCCACTTGTGGGGTATAATACACACCGAGCATACACGCTCATAGAGCTGTTCATTTCCTTGCTATGTACTAATTTATTTCGTTTTTGGTCAGCTGCTCCCACTTGCTTTTGGTGTATATGCAGAGCTTCTGTTTGGGTTCAAGGTGCGTTTGTAGTTTCTGGGGGGGGCTCAGCGCACCTCTGATTGGAGGCCATTCGGAGGCGGCCTGGTGTTGCGCTGATCCACCTTTTGCGCAATTTTCAACCTTATGATATTGTTGGGGAGTTAAGAGCATTCGCTTAGGCCCGGTTCACACTTGCGGTTGTCTGATCCGGTCAGGTTGCATCAGGTGTTCATCAGGATGCGATCCGGATCCGTTTGGCAAAAGTTAGTACAAACCAAATAAAATGTTGGGGTCTGGGAGGTCAGCAGAAGGGGGACCTGTGGAATCAGGCCCTCCGCTGTTTAGCACTCGCCTCCACCTCCGACATGCTGCCAACATCTCCAGCTCGTTTAAAGTCACTGCTGCTCCACTCCAAAATGCTTGCCCATGTGTCCCCATCCAAACTCGCCGCAACAATCCGCATAGGAAGTGGGGTAGAACATCCGGATTTTTAGCCAGTGTGTTGTGCGCTCTCCGGTTCTCATTACTTTGTATTGGCCGGATGGTGCAGTCCGGCTCCGCCCCGGGTACGGCTGCCGGAGGAGCCGGACCAAAAAATAGCGCATGTTGGGTCTAATGCCGGAGTCCGGATCCGGTCCGGATCTGGCCCGGACGAAACGGACGCATGTGAACGCACGCATAGGCTTTCATTGCTATGCCGTGCATCCGTTCCGTCCGTCCCGCATGCGGTCCGGCTCCGGCACGGCGATTCCGGACGGCGCCCGCTAATGTGAACCGGGCCTTAGAGGAAAAATACAGGATGTGGTAGAAAAAATATCCCTTTGTCAAAAGAGTTATTGCACTTAACCTTTAACCACTTAACATCTCAGTCGTTTTCAGCTTATGCATCCAAACAATGTTCACCTCCCATTCATTAGCCTATAACTTTATCACTACTTATCACAATGAACTGATCTATATCTTGTTTTTTCCGCCACCAATTAGGCTTTCTTTGGGGGGTACATTTTTCTAAGAGCCACTTTACTGTAAATGCATTTTAACAGGAAGAATAAGAAAAAAAATGAAAAAAATCATTTTTTGTCAGTTTTCGGCCATTATAGTTTTAAAATAATACATGCCTCCATAATTAAAACCCACGTATTGTTATTGCCCATTTGTCACGGTTATTTCACCATTTAAATTATGTCCCTATCACAATGTATCGCGACAATATTTTATTTGGAAATAAGAGCATTTTTTCCGTTTTGCATACATCACTATTTACAAGCTTATAAAAAAAAAATAGAGAGAAATATTTCATCTTTACATAGATATTTAAAAAGTTTAGACCCTTAGGTAAATATTTATGTGTTTTTGTTTTTTTTATAGTAATGTTTTTTTTGTTTTTTTTTATTAAACATTTTATGTGGGCATTTTTGGGAGGGTGGGTTTTAAAAGTGTTTTATTTGGGGAAATATTGGTGTATTGTAATGTTTTTGGGCATTTACATGTAGTTTTACATTTTGGCCACAAGATGGCAATCTCGATTTTTTTTACATGACGTCACTCTAAGCGTACAATGTACGCTTAGAGGGACACAGCTTCAGAAAGAGCGAAGCTTCCGAGAGAAGCTGTCGCTTTTTCAGCGGGGGAGAGGAATCAATGATCGGGCTCCCCAGCCCGATACATTGATTCCGTGGCTACCGACTCCGCGGCCGGGAGTGCGCGTGCACGCGCGTGATCGGGCGCGGGAGCGCGCCTGTCCTCCTTGACGTTTTTATACGTCAAGGAGGACAAAGTGGTTAAATTACTGTAGTTTTTTTGCCTTGTTCACAATATGCTTTGAAATATTGCAGATAATAGCATTTTTTGTTTTGGAAACAATGTACAGTGGGATGCAAAAGTTTAGGCAACATTTCCTGTATAATACGCTGTTTGTTATGATAAAAAATGTCAGTTAAATATATCATATAGGAGACACACACAGTGATATTTGAGAAGTGAAATGAAGTTTATTGCATTTACGGAAAGTGCACAATAATTGTTTAAACAATTAGGCAGGTGCATAAATTTGGGCACCACAAAAAAGAAATGAAACCAATATTTAGTAGATCCTCCTTTTACAAAAATTACAGCCTCTAAACGCTTCCTGTAGGTTCCAATGAGAGTCTGGATTCTGGTTGAAGGTATTTGCCATTCCTCTTTACAAAACATCTCTAATTCATTCAGGTTTGATGGCTTCCAAGCATGGGCAGCTCTCTTTAACTCACACCACAAATTTTCAATTATATTCAGGTCTAAGGACTGAGATGGCCACTCCAGAACGTTGTACTTTTTCCTCTAAATGAATGCCTTAGTGGATTCTGAGCAGTGTTTAGAGTCATTGTCTTGTTGAAGGATCCAGCCCTGGCACAGCTTTAGCTTTGTCACTGATTCCTGGACATTGGTCTCCAGAATCTGCTGATACTGAGTGGAATCCATGTGTCCCTCAACTTTCACAAGATTCCCAGTCCCTGCACTGACCACACAGCCCCACAGCATGATGGAACCACCAACATATTTTACTGTAGGTAGCAGGTGTATTTCTTGGAATGCTGTGGTGTTTTTCTTCCATGCATAACACCCAATTAACTCAATGTTAGTTTCATCAGTTCACTGCACTTTATTCCAAATTTAAGCTGGCTTGTCCAAATGTGCTTTAGCGGCACTGTTTGTGCTGTGGGTGGAGAAAAGGCTTCCTCTGCATACAGCATTTCCTTATGTAAAGTGCGCCCAATGGTTGAACGATGCACAGTGACTCCATCTGCAGTAAGATGATGTTGTAGGTCTTTGGTGCTGGTCTATGGGTTGACTGACTGTTCTCACCATTCGTCGCTTCTGTTTATCCAAATTTTTTTCTTTGTCTGCCACTTCGAGCCTTAACCACTTGAGGACCTAGGGCTTTCTACCCCTTAAGGACCGGCCACTTTTTTTCCATTCAGACCACTGCAGCTTTCACGGTTTATTGCTCGCTCATACAACCTACCACCTAAATGAATTTTGGCTCCTTTTCTTGTCACTAATAAAGCTTTCTTTTGGTGCTATTTGATTGCTCCTGCAATTTTTACTTTTTATTATATTCATCAAAAAAGACATGAATTTTGGCAAAAAAATGATTTTTTTTAACTTTCTGTGCTGACAGTTTTCAAATAAAGTAAAATTTCTGTATACATGCAGCGTGAAAAATGTGGACAAACATGTTTTTGATTAAAAAAAAACATTCAGTGTATATTTATTGGTTTGGGTAAAAGTTATAGCGTTTACAAACTATGGTGCAAAAAGTGAATTTTCCCATTTTCAAGCATCTATGACTTTTCTGACCCCCTGTCATGTTTCATGAGGGGCTAGAATTCCAGGATAGTATAAATACCCCCCAAATGACCCCATTTTGGAAAGAAGACATCCCAAATTATTCACTCAGAGGCATAGTGAGTTCATAGAAGATATTGTTTTTTGTCACAAGTAAGCGGAAAATGACACTTTGTCACAAAAAAAAAAAAGTTTCCATTTCTTCTAACTTGCGACAAAAAAAAATGAAATCTGCCACGGACTCACCATGCCCCTCTCTGAATACCTTGAAGGGTCTACTTTCCAAAATGGGGTCATTTGTGGGGTGTGTTTACTGTCCTGACATTTTGGGGGGTGCTAAATTGTAAGCACCCCTGTAAAGCCTAAAGGTGCTCATTGGACTTTGGACCCCTTAGCGCAGTTAGGCTGCAAAAAAGTGCCACACATGTGGTATTGCCATACTCAGGAGAAGTAGTATAATGTGTTTTGGGGTGTATTTTTACACATACCCATGCTGGGTGGGAGAAATATCTCTGTAAATGACAATCTTTTAATTTTTTTTACACACAATTGTCCATTTACAGAGATCTTTCTCCCACTCAGCATGGGTATGTGTAAAAATACACCCCAAAACACATTATACTACTTCTCCTTAGTACGGCGATACCACATGTGTGGCACTTTTTTGCACCCTAACTGCGCTAAAGGGCCCAAAGTCCAATGAGTACCTTTAGGATTTCACAGGTCATTTTGAGAAATTTTGTTTCAAGACTACTCCTCACGGTTTAGGGCCCCTAAAATGCCAGGGCAGTATAGGAACCCCACAAATGACCCCATTTTAGAAAGAAGACACCCCAAGGTATTCTGTTAGGAGTATGGTGAGTTCATAGAAGATTTTATTTTTGTCACAAGTTAGCGGAAAATGACACTTTGTGAAAAAACACAATTAAAATCAATTTCCGCTAACTTGTGACAAAAAATAAAATCTTCTATGAACTCGCCATACTACTAACGGAATACCTTGGGGTGTCTTCTTTCTAAAATGGGGTCATTTGTGGGGTTCCTATACTGCCCTGGCATTTTAGGGGCCCTAAACCGTGAGGAGTAATCTCGAAACGAAATTTCTCAAAATGACCTGTGAAATCCTAAAGGTACTCATTGGACTTTGGGCCCTTTAGCGCAGTTAGGGTGCAAAAAAGTGCCACACATGTGGTATCACCGTACTCGGGAGAAGTAGAACAATGTGTTTTGGGGTGTATTTTTACACATACCCATGCTGGGTGGGAGAAATACCTCTGGAAATGACAATCTTTTGATTTTTTTACACACAATTGTCCATTTACAGCGGTATTTCTCCCACCCAGCATGGGTATGTGTAAAAATACACCCCAAAACACATTGTACTACTTCTCCCGAGTACGGCGATACCACATGTGTGGCACTTTTTTGCAGCCTAGGTGCGCTAAGGGGCCCAACGTCCTATTCACAGGTCATTTTGAGGCATTTGTTTTCTAGACTACTCCTCACGGTTTAGGGCCCCTAAAATGCCAGGGCAGTATAGGAACCCCACAAGTGACCCCATTTTAGAAAGAAGACACCCCAAGGTATTCCGTTAGGTGTATGGCGAGTTCATAAAAGATTTTATTTTTTGTCACAAGTTAGTGAAAAAAGACACTTTGTGAAAAAAAAACAAAAATCAATTTCCGCTAACTTTAGACAAAAAATAAAATCTTCTATGAACTCGTCATACACCTAACAGAATACATTGGGGTGTCTTTTTTCTAAAATGGGGTCCGTTTCTGGGGTTCCTATACCACCCTGGCATTTTACGGGCCCAAAACCGTGAGTAGTCTGGAAACCAAATGTCTCAAAATGACTGTTCAGGGGTAAAAGCATCTGCAAATTTTGATGACAGGTGGTCTATTAGGGGGCGAATTTTGTGGAACTGGTCATATGCAGGGTGGTCTTTTAGATGACAGGTTGTATTGGGCCTGATCTGATGGATAGGAGTGCTAGGGGGGTGACAGGAGGTGATTGATGGGTGTCTCAGGGGGTGGTTAGAGGGGAAGATAGATGCAATCAATGCACTGGGGAGGTGATCGGAAGGGGGTCTGAGGGGGATCTGAGGGTTTGGCCGAGTGATCAGGAGCCCACACGGGGCAAATTAGGGCCTGATCTGATGGGTAGGTGTGCTAGGGGGTGACAGGAGGTGATTGATGGGTGTCTCAAGGTGTGATTAGAGGGGGGAATAGATGCAAGCAATGCACTGGCGAGGTGATCAGGGCTGGGGCCTCAGGGCATTCTGAGGGTGTGGGCGGGTGATTGAGTGCCCTAGGGGCAGATAGGGGTCTAATCTGATAGTAGCAGTGACAGGGGGTGATTGATGGGTAATTAGTGGGTGTTTAGGGTAGAAAACAGATATAAACACTGCCCTTGGGAGGTGATCTGACGTCGGATCTGCGGGCGAACTATTGGTGTGGGTGGGTGATCAGATTGCCCGCAAGGGGCAGGTTAGGGGCTGATTGATGGGTGGCAGTGCCAGGGGGTGATTGATGGGTGGCAGTTCCAGGGGGTGATTGATGGGTGGCAGTGACAGGGGGTGATTGATGGGTGATTGACAGGCGATTGACAGGTGATCAGTGGGTTATTACAGGGAAGAACAGATGTAACTAATGCTCTGGCGAATTGATAAGGGGGGGTCTGAGGGCAATCTGAGCGTGTAGGCAGGTGATTGGGTGCCCGCAAGGGGCAGATTAGGGTCTGATCTGATGGGTAACAGTGACAGGTGGTGATAGGGGGTGATTGATGGGTAATTAGTGGGTGTTTAGAGGAGAGAATAGATGTAAACACTGCGTTTGGGTGGTGATCTGATGTCGGATCTGCGGGCGATCTATTGGTGTGGGTGGGTGATCAGATTGACCGCAAGGGGCAGGTTAGGGGCTGATTGATGGGTGGCAGTGACAGGGGGTGATTGATGGGTGGCAGTGACAGGGGGTGATTGATGGATGATTGACAGGTGATTGACAGGTGATCAGTGGGTTATTACAGGGAAGAACAGATGTAAATATTGCACTGGCGAATTGATAAGGGGGGGTCTGAGGGCAATCTGAGCGTGTAGGCGGGTGATTGGGTGCTCGCAAGGGGCAGATTAGGGTCTGATCTGATGGGTAGCAGTGACAGGTGGTGATAGGGGGTGATTGATGGGTGATTGATGGGTAATTAGTGGGTGTTTAGAGGAGAGAATAGATGTAAACACTGCGTTTGGGTGGTGATCTGATGTCGGATCTGCGGGCGATCTATTGGTGTGGGTGGGTGATCAGATTGCCCGCAAGGGGCAGGTTAGGGGCTGATTGATGGGTGGCAGTGACAGGGGGTGATTGATGGGCGATTGACAGGTGATTGACAGGTGATCAGGGGGATAGATGCATACAGTACACAGGGGGGGGTCTGGGGGGGGGTCTGGGGAGAATCTGAGGGGTGGGGGGGTGATCAGGAGGGGGCAGTGGGGGAGATAAAAAAAATAGCGTTGACAGATAGTGACAGGGAGTGATTGATGGGTGATTAGGGGGGTGATTGGGTGCAAACAGGGGTCTGGGGGGTGGGCAGGGGGGGGTCTGAGGGGTGCTGTGGGCGATCTGGGGCAGGGGGGGAGAAATCAGTGTGCTTGGGTGCAGACTAGGGTGGCTGCAGCCTGCCCTGGTGGTCCCTCGGACATTGGGACCACCAGGGCAGGAGGCAGCCTGTATAATACACTTTGTAAACATTACAAAGTGTATTATACACTTTGTATGCGGCGATCGCGGGGTTAACATCCGGCCGGCGCTTCCGTATAGCCGGCGGGATGTTGCGGCGGGCGAGCGGTGACAGGCGCCGGCGGAGGATCGCGTCACGGATGACGCGATCGCTCCGCCCATGCCCTTAAATGGACCGCCGCCTCTGTGGGTGAGCCGGTCCTTCAGGGCTCCACTTCCCGGCCGCCCCTGTGCGTTAGGCGGTCGGGAAGTGGTTAACTTGAACTGAGCCTGTGGTCTTCCATTTCCTTAATATGTTCCTAACTGTGGAAACAGACAGCTGAAATCTCTTTTTGTATCCTTCCCCTAAACCGTGATGGTGAACAATCTTTGTCTTCAGGTCATTTGGGAGTTGTTTTTGAGACCCCCATGTTGCTACTCTTCAGAGAAAATTAAAAGAGGAGGGAAATGTACAATTTGACCCCCTTAAAGTAATGGTCCTGCGCAGCACCGTTCTGATCACGTCGGAGAGGCCACGTGACCCGTGCGGTGGAGCGCAGAAGAAGCCGACCCGGAACCTGACCTGGCGAGGTCGGCTGTGCCAGCGGAGAAGACCGGGAGCCACCGGAGCTGCGGCGAGGGCACAGGACGGCTGCCATGGGCTGGAGGAAGCCCCAGGTAAGTGGATCTTCTTTTTTTCCCCCAGCTTGGATGTTTCCTTTAAATACTCTTTCTCATAATTTGATTCACCTGTGTATGTAGGTCAGGGGTCACTGAGCTTACCAAGCCAATTTGAGTTTCAATAATTAGTTCTAAATGTTTTGGAATCAATAAAATGACAACAGCGCCCAAATTTATGCACCTGCCTAATTTTATTTGTACAATTATTGCGGACTTTCTGTAAATTCAATAAACTTCATTTCACTTCTCAAATATCACTATGTATGTCTTCTATATGGTATATTTAACTGACATTTTTCATTGTAACAACCAACGATTTATACAGGAACATCATGACGATTAACAAGGTTGCCTAACTTTCGCATCCCACTGTATATTATGTGTACATGTAAAAAGGGCAACACAGTAATTTGAGCACCAGGGAAAGCCCCTAGTACTAAAATTATTAATATTCTACTATTGGAAGGTGGCTAATTCTCATGGCTGTTTCTATGGCGGTGCGGGGCGTGCCGCCGCCCGGGGCACTGCTGGGAGGGGGGCGCGGTGATGGAGGGGGAGCCGCAGCCGCGGGGAGGGCAGCCCGCCCTCTCCCTCCCTCTCCCCGGGCCGCCCTCCATGCGATCCCCCCTCGGATGGAGTGCAGAGTAATGCGCAGGGAAGCGCTATAGAAAACTACTCACCTCGCTGGCTCCAAGCGCTGCTCTCTCGCCGCCAGTCTCCCCTCTCTGCCTACACGCTGATACACACACACGCTGCTAAACAGGAAGCAGCGTGTGTGTGTATAGCAGCGTGTAGGCAGAGAGGAGACTGGCGGCGAGAGAGCAGCGCTTGGAGCCAGCGAGCAGGGCCGGCCCGCCCATGAGGCGGGGTGAAACGTTTGCCTCAGGCGGCACTTCTGCGGGGGCGGCACCCGCCCGTCCGTGGGTGTGGAGGGCCGCCCGAGCTGGAGGGGATAGCGGGCAGGAAGGGGGTATTGGGCCTAGCGGCGGGGAGGGGGGTCGGACCCCCCCCTCCCTCGCCTGGGTCCCCCGTCCTCCGCTCCCCTCCAGCTTGTTAGGTCGCTGGCTGGCTGCAGCTATAAGAGGCAACGGGCTGGGATTACTCACCTTCCTTGTTCCAGCGTGCGCTCCACTGACGTCACTTACTGCGGCTCCGCTACAGGCCCCCTGCTCCCAGCATGTCATGTCTGGTAACTGCGAGCGGCTGCTGCAGCAAGTGATGATGCCAGCCAATCACAGAGGAGGGTGAAGCCAGTGTCAGACTGAGCCAATGGGAGGGCGGGATTTCCCCCGGTAGGCCCCACCCCAAAGTCCCGACGTGGTGCATACAAAGACACGGCCAGGCTGGCTGCCGTCCAGCTAAGGCGGGTCTGGGAGGAGGAGCTGCAGGTAGCATGCTGGGAATGGAGGAGGCCTGGTGCTGCTGAAGATGGAGGAGGCAAGATGACTGAGGTGATGGGCTGGCTCACCCAGCCAGACCTCAAGAAGAGAAGTTTTCAATAAAGATCGCCTGGCCACGGAAAGAAGCCCCGCCCACCACTCCCGGTAAGCCCCGCCCACCACTCCCGGTAAGCCCCGCCCACCACGTCCGGTAAGCCCCGCCCCCACACAGCACTTTGGCCTAAATCCTAGTGTCTCTCCGTCCCCCAGCACCCACACTGACCTCCCAGAACCTACACTGACCTGACCTCCAAGCACCCACACGGACCTCCCAGAACCTACACTGACCTGACCTCCCAGAACCTACACTGACCTCCCAGAACCTACACTGACCTCCCAGAACCTACACTGACCTGATCTCCAAGCACCCACACTGACCTCCCAGAACCTACACTGACCTGACCTCCAAGCACCCACACTGACCTCCCAGAACCTACACTGACCTGACCTCCAAGCACCCACACTGACCTGACCTCCAAGCACCCACACTGACCTCCCAGAACCTACACTGACCTCCCAGAACCTACACTGACCTGACCTCCAAGTACCCACACTGACCTCCCAGAACCTACACTGACCTGACCTCCAAGTACCCACACTGACCTCTCAGCACCCACACTGACCTCCCAGAACCTACACTGACCTGACCTCCAAGCACCCACACTGACCTCCCAGAACCTACACTGACCTGACCTCCAAGTACCCACACTGACCTCTCAGCACCCACACTGACCTCCCAGAACCTACACTGACCTGACCTCCAAGCACCCACACTGACCTCCCAGAACCTACACTGACCTGACCTCCAAGCACCCACACTGACCTCTCAGCACCCACACTGACCTCCCAGAACCTACACCGACCTGACCTCCAAGCACCCACACTGACCTCCCAGAACCTACACTGACCTGACCTCCAAGTACCCACACTGACCTCCCAGAACCTACACTGACCTGACCTCCAAGCACCCACACTGACCTCTCAGAACCTACACTGACCTGACCTCCAAGCACCCACACTGACCTCCCAGAACCTACACTGACCTGACCTCCAAGCACCCACACTGACCTCCCAGAACCTACACTGACCTGACCTCCAAGCACCCACACTGACCTCCCAGAACCTACACTGACCTGACCTCCAAGCACCCACACTGACCTCCCAGAACCTACACTAACCTGACCTCCAAGCACCCAGACTGACCTCCCAGAACCTACACTGACCTCCCAGAACCCACACTGACCTGACCTCCAAGCACCCACACTGACCTCCCAGAACCTACACTGACCTGACCTCCAAGCACCCACACTGACCTCTCAGAACCCACACTGACCTCTCCCTGCACCCACACTGACCTCTCCCTGCACCCACACTGACCTCCCTGAACCTACACTGACCACTTAACACAAGCCTTCCCATCACTACACCTAACACTAACCTCACTGTTGCACAAACTGAGGTGACACAGAGGGAGACACTTTTTTACTGCGTCGTGCTGTGCGTGCCACTTTCTTTGGAGCCATGCACAGTTTTTGACGCTACGGGCACGGGGGTGGGGTGGCTATTGAGCGGGCTCAGCAGCCAGTGGGTGGGCTTGGGAGGGGGGGGGGCAGGCCTGATGATGTGCGAGGGGCCCCAAAATTTCTGATTTTGGCCCTGGCGCCGGCACCCGCCTCTCCATGGACGCTGGGGCCGCCCGCCGAGCTGGAGGGGTAGCGGGCAGAAAGGGGGTATTGGGCCTAGCGGCGGGGAGGGGGGTCGGACCCCCCCTCCCTCGCCTGGGTCCCCCGATCTGCACTCCTCCTCCAGCGTAAAGTACCAGCCAGCGTGCATATGACGAAGAGGCAACAGGCGGGGGAAATCACTCACCTCTTCCGCGTTCCATCGCCTGCTCCACTGACGTCACTTCCGGCAACGCCGCCCACTGTATTGTAAGTGGACGGCCTTGCAGGAAGTGACGTCAGTGGAGCGCACGATGGAACGCGGAAAAGGTGAGTGATTCCTCCGCCCGTTGCCTCTTCAACATATGCGCGCTGGCTGGTACTTTACGCTGGAGGAGGAGCGCAGATCGGGGGACTGAGGCGAGGGAGGGGGGGGTCCGACCCCCCTCCCCGCCGCTAGGCCCAATTCTCCCTTTCTGCTAGCTACCCCTCCAGCTCGGCACCCCCCCCCCCCCACGGCTGGGGGGGGGGGGCGATTTTTTCTAATTTTGCCTCAGGCGGCAAAAAGTCTAGGGCCGGCCCTGCCAGCGAGGTGAGTAGTTTTCTATAGCGCACTCCGTCCGAGGGGGGATCGCATGGAGGGCGGCCCGGGGAGAGGGAGGGAGAGGTCGGGCTGCCCTCCCCGCGGCTGCGGCTCCCCCCTCCAGCATGGGGGGCACCTACCTAACCTATCCTGGGGGGCACCTACCTATCTAACCTATCCTGGGGGGCACCTACCTAATCTAACCTATACTGGGGGGCACCTACCTAATCTAACCTATACTGGGGGCACCTACCTAATCTAACCTATACTGGGGGGCACCTACCTAATCTAACCTATACTGGGGGGCAGCTACCTAATCTAACCTATACTGAGGGGGCAGCTACCTAATCTAACCTATACTGAGGGGGCACCTACCTATCTAACCTATACTGGGGGGCACCTACCTATCTAACCAATACTGGGGGGCAGCTACCTATCTAACCTATACTGGGGGGCAGCTACCTATCTAACCTATACTGGGGGCAGCTACCTATCTAACCTATACTGGGGGCACCTACCTAACCTATACTGGGGGGCAGCTACCTATCTAACCTATACTGGGGGGCACCTACCTATCTAACCTATACTGGGGGGCACCTACCTATCCTATATTGGGGGACAGCTACCTATCTAACCTATACTGGGGGGCATCTTCCTACCTAGCTAGTCTATACAGGTGACAACTATACTGGCTACCTATATTGGAGGCACCTACCTAACTAACCTATACTGGGGGCATCTACCTATCTAACCTATGCAGGGGGCAACTATTCTGGCTACCTATTTTAGAGGCACCCACCTAGCTAACCTGTACTGGGGGCACCTAACTAACTTATACCGGGGACGCCTGCCTATCTAACCTATACTGTGGGCAACTATACTGGCTACCTATACTGGAGGCACCTACCTGGCTAACCTATACCGGAGGCAACTATACTGGCTCACCTATGCCTGGCTACCAATACTGGGGGGACCTATAGCTGGCTACCTATACTGGGGTACCTATTCTGGGGGAATCTATACTGAGTGCAACTAGACCTGGCTAACCTACACTGCGGGCACCCATACCTTGCTTCGGGGGGGGCGCAATTTTTACACCCTCGCCCTGGGTGCATTTTAGCCTAGAAACTGCACTGCCAATTCTGATAAAGAATATTGGTTATTTTTACAGCCACAACATGCATTGATATTTATCATCTAACCTTACCTCTTCTCACACTAACCTTCCCTCTACTGAAGCTAACACTAATTTACCCTCGGCTCAATCTCCATTGATATTTATAATCTAAACTTACCCTGTTCTCACACTAACCCTCCCTCTACCGAAGCCTAGCACTAACTAACGCCCCCATCCACAGTTATTGCCCATATCAGCTCCGCCTACTGCCGCTAAATACTCCCTCTCCTAGAACTGTTTTTATTAGGGCCTGCCCACAACTTAATTATGTAGTGGTAGCCACTATAGCTGCAATTAACTTTGCAGTCTATCCAGAGCCCATTTTACTGAACGGCAGCTGGTGCCCAAAATACCTGCTAGCGCTTCATAAATAATGGTGAGATTATTTGGACTACTTGGGCGCCCGCATGCAGCATATCTACATCCTGGCAGACTTCATCTCAGCACCTGAGTCGTAGATATATGCATCTCTGCCATGACCGCTCGCTCATGCGTGCACTCCCACGCTCGTTATCATCGCCAATGGTGAGCAGTGAAATCAGTCGATCTAAGCCACCATATCAATGATCGCTGGCTTCAATGAGAAGCCGCGTCGTGAAAAAAAAACCCCAAAACCAAAGTTGCCCATCCATGCATTATTTCCTGTTCACGTAATATTAGTATGCTAACAGGAAAATACTGAGTGAGGACTTCTTGTAGCCAAATAGTAAAATTACACCTACAGACATTAATTTTAATAAAAAGACCTACAACTACTTTTAAAATGAATTCCTTAGCTCGAAAACTCTCCCATAATTTCCTAAATAAATCTTATTTTTTTAAAAAAAGGTAATTTAAAAGAAATACATAAATAGTTACCTTAGGAACTGAACTTTTTTTTAATATGTGTGTCAAGAGGGTAAATTACTGTTATTTTTTAAAATATGGGCTTTTAATAAGTGAAGAACGCAAAACTGAAAAAATACACCTTTATTTTCAAATAAAATATTGGCACTATACGTTGTACTAGAGAAATATTTTAAATGTTGCAATAACTGGGACAAATGGGCAAATAAAATGTGTGTGTTTTATCCACAGTGGAACGTTTATTTTAAAACTGTATTAGTCGAAAAGTGAGAAATAATGATTTTTTCCCATTTTGTTCTCATTATTCCTGTTAAAATGCAATTAGAATAAAATAATTCTTAGCGTAATGTACCACCCAAAGAAAGCCTAATTGGTGGCAAAAGAAACAAGGTATAGACCATTACCTTGTGATGAGTAGTAATAAAGTTATTGACAATTAAAAGGGAGGAGTGCTGAAAGGTGACTATTGCTCTGGTGCGCAAGGGGAAAAACCCCTTAGTGGTGAAGGACTGTGACCTGGGAAGGATCATGACTTGATCTTTAGGGTGTCAGTTTGGGTTAGGCTGTACAGACATGTCTGTTACTATGGAGGAAGGAGGAGGGACGATGCATGACAGAGCAGCCTCCAGTGGGTGGAGTGAGTTGGTGGAGTGGCAGCACACTGCATTCAAGGGACATTCAGGATTTGGAGATTGCTAAAGGTTTATAATGATGCTTCTTCTTTAGGTGACATTGGGGGAATCAGGGGAATACATGTGCTAGGTTCTCACTAGATTTTACCTGACACTTTATCAGATTTTACATGAAGCTTTATGAAGTCTTTATCAGTTGCCCCTGCCGAGTTTAATCTTGCATGTTTACATACCATTCCAGCAAACGGTGATAAGAAGCTTATGCCAGGTAGAGATCTTGTCTTTAACCACTTGAGGATCACAGTGCTAAACCCCCCTAAAGACCAGGCTATTTTTTTCAAAATAGGCCACTGCAGCTTTAAGGCCTCGCTGCAGGGCTGCACAACACAGCACACTAGTGTTTCCCCACACCCCTTCCTTTTCTCTCCATCAACAGAACTTTCTGTTGGTGGGGTCTGATCGCCCCCCAGTTGTTCATTTTTGTTTTTACAAATATTTATTGTATTTTTTAAAAAAATAAATTAACATATTTTTTTTCTCCCTCTGCCTCCCTCCCACCCCCCGCCAGCCATTCATAGTGATCGGCTGTCATAGGCTTCAGCCTATGACAGCCGATCGCTCTCTTCTGCCCCAGAGGGACAGCCGTGTCACACGGCTGTCCCCAGTACACGGCTGCCATGGATAGAGATAGCCTGAACGGTTCGCATGCAAACACGAACACACAAGTATTGCTGGTTCGCGTTTGCGGTGAACCGCGAACTATGTGCAAATTCGACCCACCCCCTATACTACATCATTAGGCTCAAGTTTGACCCTCTACATCACAGTCAGCAGACACATGGTAGCCAATCAGGCTAGACTCCCTCCTGGAGCCCCCCCCCCCTTATATAAGGCAGCTGCGTCAGCCATTTCCCTCACTCGGTGTGGCTGCTGTAATTAGAGAAGGGAGAGGTTGCTGCAGAGACATAGGGAAAGCTTAGTTAGGCTTTTGTTAGGCTTGTTAGTTTTTTGTGTTTGTTTTTTGATGTGGTTTTTTATTTTTGTGTGGCCCACTGACACTTGCATATACAACCCTGCTGTCAGTTGCAGCTGGCCCTTGCTAATTGCTATACTGTGCAAGGCTCAGCACATTCAGTGATTACCTTTTCACTGCACCTGTGTGGGACAGCTGCATATTTGTGATACCAGTCACTGCATACCTGTTCATGGTACCTGTGTGTGTGACAGGCAGCTGCACAATGTATTGATACCAGTCAATGCATACCTGTTCAGTGCACCTGTGTGACAGCACACAGTGTTATATTGTATACCAGTCACTGCATACCTGTTCAGGGTACCTGTGTGTGTGACAGGCAGCTGCACATTGTATTGATACCAGTTACTGCATACCTGTTCAGTGCACCTACGTGACCGCACGCAGTGTTAAATTATATACCAGTCACTGCATACCTGTTCACGTTACCTGTGACAGCAGCACATTTGTAATACTAGTCACTGCATACCTGTTCACGGTACCTGTGTGTGTGACAGCTGCACATTGTATTGATACCAGTCGCTGCATACCTGTTCAGTGCACCTGCATGACAGCACACAGTGTTATATTATATACCAGTCACTGCTTACCTGTTCAGGGTACCTGTGTGTGTGACAGGCAGCTGCACTTTGTATTGATACCAGTTTTATATACCAGTCACTGCATACCTGTTCACTGCACCTGTGTAACCACACATTGTTGTACCAGCAGTCACCTTTTCACTGCACCTGTGTAACCACACATTGTTGTACCAGCAGTCACCTTTTCACTGCACCTGTGTAGCCGCACATTGTTGTACCAGCAGTCACTGCAACCTTTTCACTGCACCTGTGTAACCGCACATTGTATTAGTCAAGTCAGTGCATACCTTTCACTTCATCCCCCCAATATGGAAAAAACAAGAGGCAGAGCCAGAGGCAGGCCACGAGGCAGGTCTGTTCGAGGTCGCGCTGTCGTGATTTTGTGTGATCCTTGTCGACCAAAATACAGTGTTCAGAAGAAGGCACGTGCCATCAACCCCAATATTGTCAGGACGTAGTTGACTATTTAACACAAACCACCTCATCTTCCTCAGCTTCCACACGGAAGCGTGACATATCTTTCTCTTCCTGCTCTGATTCTGGCACCCCACTTAACACTCCATCAGCAGCCATCACCAAAGTGCCATCATCCCAGGGTTCAGGGACAACTACCTTACAAAGGCACATGATTACAAAGCACAAACTGCAATGTGATGACCACCTGAGGAAAAGCAGCACACAAAAGCAAAGCCACACACCGCAGTGTAAAATACCATCACGCAATTATTTCTCAAAAAAGGCGATACCCAAACTGTACCGTGATGTTGAAAGGCAAGTTGTGTCTGGCACACAGCGTTGAGTCAAGGGTCCATCTGACCACGGATGCCTGGTCTGCAAAGCACGGTCAGGCCTTCCCAAAGGAAGTCCGCACACACAGCATATCTGCCTGCACGCTGTGTGACTGCCTGCTCCGCCACTACCAACAGGGTCCAGGACTCCAGGTGGATTCCTGCCTAATTTTTCTGGCTGCACTGCACCTGCAACAACAAAACAAAAGGCATGTACATGTGTCAATTCCCCTTCGTGATCATTACCTAGCCGCGGTGAAGGGGCTTGCGTATCACAATGAAGCAATAACCGGATTAATGAGTGTGTTGGGGTTGGGGGGCACACCTGACCCAAAAAGATAGATAATAAGGTCATTGCTTCATTGTAGAAAGACCAAATTCGATCAGCTGGATACTCAGTCACTGTTGTTCTGTCATTCAGCTACCTCAGCCCGACCATATGGGCTTGAAAACCGCCATTGCCTGCACTCTCACCATGCTGCGCACCAGTCCAGCATGGCCGTCACTACACAAACAGTTGTTTGCTATGTGTTACACAGGGAGTTTGGTGTGTCAGTGTGAAGTAGTACTCTAATTACACTCCCTGATTGATGTATACACATGCAAGATGTTTTAAAGCACGTTAGGCCTCCAATTTAGCATGCAATGTGATTTCTGAACTTAAAACGCTGCTTTGCGTCAAATCCAGATATTTCCAAGGGACTTTTGGCGTGTATCCCACTACGCAATGCCCTCCTCCAGGTATTAGACCCCTTGAAACCTCTTTTCTATCACTTTTGTGGCCAGCATAAATGTTTCTAGGTTTCAAAGTTCGCCTTCCCATTGAAGTCTATTGCGGTTTGCGAAAGTTCGCACGAACCGAACTTTTGCGGAAGTTCGCATTCGAGGTTCACAAACCGAAAATCGGAGGTCCAAGCCATCTCTACTTTTGACCTATCCTGAACTGTTTACTGCAAAAGAAAAACACAGTACAGTTGAGATAACCTAATCAGAAGTCAGTGCTCTCCACGACTTTCAAAGTAGCAGAGCTCAATGGCTATTTGCATACATAGCAACTGGAGTGTCTTAACTCTTCCTGTACTGGAAGTATTATACTTATGTCTCTGTTCCTAATGCTTTATTTCTTAGCTGTACTACACAACTAATTCATTATATCATATATTTTTTTTGCTTCAGTGTCTCTTTAAGCGTATTCAAAATAATATATTGTTCAATAATGAACTGTTTTTTTTTTTCTTATAACTGATATATAGTGCTTCTGGTCAGTTTACTTTCTAGTGTTTTCATTTTTGTACATGTTACTGCTGTAATACTAATTAGGATGTTGTCTGCAAGATTTTGAAAATGCACACAGATCATTTAGTTGCATCTAAAACATTCCCAAATTGTTGCACCTTTAGTGTTTTTTTTTCTCGATTGGGGAACCAGAAACTAGAGTGAATGGGGCATCATGTGAATGCACAAGGAGGTCATTTTTGCAATACTGTCACTTGCAGTGTGTGATGAGGCATTGTCATGCAAAAGCATGACACTTTTGGAGAGTTTCCTCTATGTGTTTCCTTGATGTTTTTCCTCAGCTTTGCCAATACAGAACAGTAATATGTTGCATTAATGGTTAACCTTCCTGGCGGTAAGCCCGAGCTGAGCTCGGGCTATGCCGCGCAGGAAGATATCTCAGCCCCTGGTGGAGCGATTTGCTCCATTTAAAATGCTGTATGCGCAGCTAGCACTTTGCTAGCCGCGCGTACAGCTTGATCGCCGCCGCTCTGCGGCGATCGCCCGTACGCAGCGGTGCAAGAGGGCCCCCCCCCCCGCCAGAGCCCTGCGCTGCCCGGACCAATGAGTTCCGGGCAGCGCTATGTGCTGGATCGGAGGTGTCTGACGTCAGGACGTCGGCTGACGTCCATGACGTCATTCCGATCGTCGCCATGGCGACAGGAGAAGCCAAACAGGGGAGCGCGTTATATACGCGTTCCCCTGTTTGCTATTGATGCCGGCGACGATCGCACTAGAGGGACACATGCACCCTCTAGTGGTGTTTCATGTAGCTACCACTCTGGTAGCTTTACACGAAACAAAAAAATAAATAAAAAAAAAAGGATTTTTGCCATTTCGCCAGGAGGGTTAAACCCTTTGGGAGGTAGTCCGCGATTAGAACTCCCTTTGTATCCCAGAAAGTAACTGCAATTTGTTTCTGCACTGACTTTTGCACAAGGGAATTATTTGGCCTGGGGAAACCACTGTGCCTCCATTCCCTAGACTGGCACTTTGTCTCAGGATCATAACAGTAGCTCCATGTCTCATCAACAGTTACTTTTGTCTAGGAAACCTGACTCATTTCTTACCACCAATGTCTTTACATGGCTCCTTTTTGGCATGGTTGTGAAAAGTTTTGGGATCCACTTTGCCACCAGCCTTCTCATTTTCAACTCATTGTGGATAATGACACCAACCCTCTCACATGATATTTCCAGATATGTAGCAGTAAATTGGGCTGATATTTGGTGGTCCTCCAAGATCATGTTGTGGATGGCTTTCACATTTGCAGGCACAAAGACAGAGACAAGCCTTCTCACTTTCAACACTGAAATGGACAGTTTTTAAAATTGACAACCCAATGTTTAACTGTTGAATATGAAGGGCCACTTTTACCAAACGTTTGTGACATTTCATCATGGATCTGCTTTGCACCTTTCCCTTGTGGAAACAGGAACTTGATTATGGCCATATGCTCTTCCACATTAAACTTCTTTGGAGGTGCTGCCATGTTCACTTTGGATAAAAAAAGATAAATTAAAATCCTTCATAGGTAGTTGTTTTTGCATAATTAAATATAGACAAATAGGCTAGTACACTCTGCATTGTACAGCTTTCTAGCTCAATTTCTTCTGGGTAAGGCTCAATACTTGTCAGCACCTCCTCATAGTGCTACATAATGTATATTTAACTTGTGATTTCAAATAGCTATTAGTGTTCATTCTGAGTGACAGTTCAGCATACTTCACACATCACCACAGCAAGGTGTGCATTACCACAGTAGCACAGGTGCCTTTATTACCAGTGCTACCTCTGTACTAGATGGGATTGGATCAATGCTACCCCAGTACTAGTAACAGTAAAATTGCCATGTGCAGGGAGCCACATGTTACTGCACTAGGTCCATTGACATTAAGCTCATTCAAAATAATATAATGTTTAATACATGTTTTTTTCCTTATAACTGATATATAGTGCTTCTGGTCAGTTTACTTTCTAGAGTTTTCATTCTTGTACACATTACTGCATCACTGTAGAGGTAATCACAGCCAGTTAAATGAGTAGAAGTAGAAATAATCACAGAGATGATAATTTTGTTGCAAACAGATTGGATTGGACCAATCACATGCAATTGCTGCCGCCTGCCAATCTGGATTGATCCTATTCCAATTTTTAAAGTATTTTACTTAACTTTGCTGCTTCATATTTTGAAAATAGCAAAATGCAGTTAGTTTGAACGTTTGTGTTATTCCTACAAGTTTTAATGTGAAGCTAAATTGGGGAGGATTCAGCACAAGTTGCAAAACATGTTTTTATTTGTCAAATGCTAGCAAGAGACATTATAAGAATTAATGTTTTGCCTGACATACCTTGTGACTAATGCATGTAAGAGTTACAAGCTACTGTGAAAATATAATTTAGACATCTTTCTTCTGTCCTAGGGTAAAAGAACAGTAGATGCCTATTTTCCAAATACAGTCTGGTACAATTACCATACGGTAAGTGGGATGTGGAGTAAATGGTTCATGAGTTAAGTTTACTTTTTTTTTTTAAATAAATCTGTCTCAAAGGCATTTGCAGTTGTCTAAATCAGCACTCTAAGATTGCTATCACTATGAATTTTTGCTATTTGACATTGTAGGAAAGTATTCACTTTGTAATACTTTTGTTGTCTTTTTCTCTCATATTTTCATTTTGGCTGTGTTTTATCATCAATTGACCTGGCTGAGAATAAGTTATACCCTATCTACTACTCAATAGAATGATAAAAGTAAAAAAGAAAATAAAAAATAATATTATTAATAATAATAATAATAACAAAAATCAAATAAAGTAGATCAGGTAAACCTCAACCTGAATGGGATCATTTATTTGATCTACCATATTCTAACAGTACATATTAGGCAACGTTTGAGCAAAACATTTTTTTTTGTGGTTTTCCACTAGCTTTGTACTGCATAAACCAGTAGAAAGATACGCAGCCAGCAACTGCCACTCCCATCCTAGTACCTACTCACCAATGCCTTTCACGTATGTATAGTGCAACAGCCGAATGACAGCTCACCCTGCTGCTGCTCAAATTCCCCCTCCTAATCATAGCAACTTGGAAGGAGAAGTAATTTGGGGGCAGGTGATTACTGAAACCCTGAATTACCCTTATGCGCCTGCACACTGTACCTGTAAGGATCTGTGCATGCAGATGCTTATCAAGGCAAAACAGGAATAAGAGATCACTTGTATGGAAATACTGAGCTCTGCACAGATTGGATTTAAAGATGAATGAACGTGTTTATTTACAGTGCAAATTAACATGTATACACATACAAACAATATGCATGCAATCGTACAATATGACCACAGTGCCCCGATATAACCCTGACTAGCTAACTAACTAATATTTACAATAAATATGCAAAGACACGGGACACACAATATGTACAATAGCAGCACTCAGGAACACGGATCACACAATATATACTGTAGCTGCACATAGGAACCTGGATCAAATAATATATACAATAGCAGCACACAGGAACCTGGATCACATAATATACAATAGCAATAATAATACAATATATACAGACACGTATCAGCAGAATCAGCACACAGGAGACTTGTCTTACAGGCCAGGATCAATGATCAGAATATCAGAAGTATGCAGACAGTGGGCAAGAGAGTAGTCAGACAAAGCAAGAGGTCAATACCGGGAGATCAATACAAAATACAGGAGGCAAGGAGCTAGGAGCAAAGATGGGTGACCAGAGCACAAGGCCTACAGCACAAAATGATCTAGCAATGTTCTTCTGCTAGAGGCAGCCTTAAATACTGCACAATGGTCTGGTGACGGTTCACAGAGTTCCAAAGATGAGATGAGACCTCTGCTGGTGAACAGTTCATGTAAAGTCCATAGTGTGACACCAGCAGCTGAGCACTGAAGCCACCTGCTTTGCTGCGTTTCCGCCTGTGTGGACAAGTCTAACAGATCCTTACTACAGTAAGGGACAGGGGCATAGGAAAACAAGTAATTTATTGTACATTTTAGTCAGGGACAGATATACACCTTATATGTATGTATTTTACATTTTTTTTGTGATAGAAGACTTTTAAAGAAAAACATAGTTTCTAACTGTTCCACACAGGCACTCACAGACAAATCTCTAGCGTAGTTATACTCTAAAGGTTCCCATACATGGTACATTTTTTTAATTAGATAATTTAGTTTGATTATTCTTTTAGATCGAATAAAAATATTTTTTTTCAACATTTCTGTTCATTTTTCTTGATTGAAAAAAAATATTCTTTTCAACTTTAATTTGATTTGATCATTTTAGTAAAAAAAACCAGGAAAATTGAATGTTTTTATTGTACCATGTATGAGTACCATAATGCAGTGTCCCCAACCCTGTCCATAAGGTCCAGCAATAATGCATGCTTTTTAGAAATCCTCAAGGATAAATCAGCTCTGCTGAGACCCTAATTACCACAATTGTGAATGTGTGTGGTTTCCAGCAGAACATGTGCTGTTGGTGGGCATAGAGGACATAATTGGGCAACTCTGGGCTAATGTGTCAACCAGAGTATAGGACCAGTCTTGAAAAAACCAACTAACTCCGTATGTTTTTAAAACGTGGGGGAAATACTAGAGTGTCTGAAAGAAACCAACACAAACACTGAGTGAGCATACAAACCCTATGTAAAAAAAAAATACTGGCCAAGATTCAGACCTGTAACACCAGTGATGCATGGCAAGAGTGCTATCCACAACACCACTATTTTAATGGTCAATGACCATCCAGCATCAATGTTGGAGAGATCTCACTGCTAATGTCTTCAGGTCCTACCTAAATAACTTCTGAAAAAAAACATTTCTACACTGAACAATTATATAGTTAAAGAGGTTTTTTTTTCAACAAAAATGTGGTTTCCTTCTTTTTATAACCCATACAATTATCGTATTTGCTTTTGTGCACAAGTATTCATATTCATTTAGATATTATAACTTCCCAAAGTTTAGTTAATTTACTTTGAAAGCTGCTGGTGCATTTTATTTATAACTGTTGTCATTCTTTTTATATGCTGGCAGCAGTTATTTCTGATCTGTTTTTCACTTCAGCACTCATCAGCTGAAGTCCTGCACAGCCAGAGAATGTTTACATAAATGTATCAAGTAAAGAATGTGTACACAAGATAAGCTTATAAGCAGTTCGGATGCGGTGTTTCCCTGCAGAAGAAAGAGTCAGCCCTGTGATGTAACCCTTTGAATGCTGTTTTACTAAAAAAAAAACACATTGTGTTAGTATAATATATGCTGTAAATAATCTTTTAGAGCAAAGACGAAATTCTGGGTTATATTCCGCTTTAATTTACATATTTAATAACTGATTTTATACATTATAATTGTTTCTCAAAACCAGTACTTTTATTTCCTTACTGACTGAAATAAAGTTGCATTGAAATAATGCTAAAGTCATTTACAAAATAATATTATTACGTTTTTTTATGTTGTATTTCTTTAGTGAGCCAAAGTAGATTCACCCTGTCAATGGGAAATGCTTCAAGCACCCTTTAACTATCTTAACCTTTTGTTCATTGTGGCTTTATACATTATAATTGTCTCCTACAATTACTACTTTTATTTCCTAGCTGACTGAAATAATGTTGCATTGGAATAATGCTAGATTCACTTACAAAATAATATTATTACATTTGTATATGTTGTATTTCTTTAGGGAGTCAAAGTAGATTCACCTGGTCAATGGAAAACACTCGACGCACCCATTGACTTTATTAACCTTCATGTTCGTGGTGGTTATATTTTGCCACAACAGGCTCCTGCGCTCAATACAAGAGACAGGTAATTCTCATTTTTTTTGTACCTTAACCTTAAAAAAACTGGGAAAAATACTCGCTGAACATGTGTTGTTCTGTGCTAGAACACTTCTCTTGTACTGCCTTGGCAAACACAATCTGTCCTATGGCGTTTCTACCAGTGCTACTCGGATACCACTTTTCACTATCTGGATCTAATTCGGATCCGGATACCCAGATATCTGATCCGGGTCGGATATCCGAGTTAAACATTTTCCAATCCAAATCGGATATCCGACCTCAGTATCCGGCCGGATTCGGATAGAAAACGTGAAGTGACCTGAAAATGGCATAAAATGCTTCCAAAAGTCTCTTTAAATGGCACAAACCGCTTTTGGAGGTCTCTCTCTCTCTCTCTCTCTCTCTCTCCCTCTCTCTATAAACAAAGGGACTTCCCATTGCAACCCCCCCCCCTCCCCCCCGCAACTATGTAGCAGGTGAGCAACAGCAGGGTACTAAAACAGCCAGCTATTGTGCTGTTTTATAGGTGTACTCTATTTAAATGAATAAAGAATATTGTTTTTTGCACATTCATGCCTGTCAAATACATTGCCTCCAGTAACTCTGCTCAGATGACAGCCCACACCTGTTCATTTATTAAGTAAATGTGCAGCATCGGTGCATTCCAAGTACAAGGTACACAAGAATACCTTTTATCAAAATAGTTTTTTTTTATTACTTTATATTAATTAAAACATGTAACAATAAATTAAGAAGTACACCCCTCCCGTCTATCATATAACACTTTTTGCCTCCATTCAAGTCTGTATGTGAATTTATGGGAATTTGGAGACCCTGAATTTGGAGCCCTGCTCTTTGAGCTATATTAGTTTTTGCAGAGCACCCTTGTGCAATAAGGATGTGATGCTTTTTCCCCAACTTTGGGGCCAAGGTGGTGGTGGAAATGGCAATGTTGAGGGGACATATGGGGGAGTCTGGAAAGGACATCTCCATATGTCCACCAACCCCAAGGTATATAGTAAAAGAGTAAAATAGTAAAAGTAAAATTGTTTTTTTAAATCATATGTAGTTTTAAAAATAGTCAAAAATTAAAAAAAGTTAAATCACTTTATTTAAATAAATGCAAATGACCAGATCCAGAAGCTTAAGGGGCTAGAAATTGCAGATCAATGCCATACTTGAAAACATAATATTTGTAATAATCATTTCAACAATTAATTACTTTCATTCTGCTTCCATTTTTAAAAGTCGTTTGAATCCACTGAAACTTCTGATTGCCCTTGATGAAAATGAGAATGCCCAAGGACATCTTTTCTGGGATGATGGAGTAAGCATTGGTGAGTACCAAATGTAGTAAACAAGGACTGTCCCCTTATCAGCAATACAGCAGGTAATTACTCAAATGTAAAACACATAAAATGGACCTGAACTCTTGAACAGGACAGAAGAAAAGCATAGAGAAATGCACATTGTATGCATTTAGAGAGTTTACCTTCTCTAATTCGCCCTCATCTGTGATTAATCACAAGTTGTAATTTGATCTCTTAGCTATGTCAGCTGTCTGCCACAGCAGAGCAGCTAATTGGTAAACACAGGACAATATGTCTGCTTCCATGAAAGCAGGAAGTAGACACACTAAAGATTTATTGCAAGATTTGTATCCGCTGTAACAAAAAAATAATTGTCTTTAAAGGTTAGTATGTTGTTGCTTAGCTTTAAGAGCAGAGAGGAAGCTCTGAGTTCAGGTCCACTTTAAATGTAAAGATCTGAAATCTCAAAGTATGTAGATTTAAAAGTTAATTTTTTTCTGATAAGTAGCAGTGTTTGTTTAATCCATGTCAATAACAATGTCATATCAAATTGAAACAATAGAAATATACTTAGAGACACTGAAGCGAAAAAAAAACAACTATGATATTATGATTTGTATGTGTAGTACAGCTAAGAAATAAAACATTAAGATCAGATACATCAGTCTAATTGTTTCCAGTACAGGAAGAGTTAAGAAACTCCAGTTGTTATCTCTATGCAAAAAAGCCATTATCTCTATGATTTTCAAAGTTGTGGAGAGGGCTGTTTTCTAACTTTTATTATCTCAACTGTTAGTTAACTATTTACTTTTCCTCTGGCAGAGGAGAGGTTATTAGTTCACAGACTGCTCTGAAAGAATCATTTTGAATGCTGAGTGTTGTGTAATCTGCACATATTAGAGAATAATAATAATGAAAATAAAAATATGAGAATATTTTCTTTGCTGCTAATCTTCTAGTAATTATTCATAGTACACAACCAATTCATTATATCATATATTTTTTTTCGCTTCAGTGTCTCTTTAAGGATGCACCCAGAATCAATATCTGATTGGACATCACGTTTGACATAAAACTGTATAAATTATACAGCATAGTCCTCTTCCTTGCTGTTTCACAGTGTACTTAATGCAAATGTGTATCTACTATATGTTATAGCCTGAATATACATTGTGCACTTTAACCACTTAAGGACCAGGGCTTTTTTCAGTGATCGGTGCTGCGTGGGCTCTCCAGCCCGCAGCACCGATCAGCAGTGAGCCTTGGCGATCAGACTCCCCCGCCCTTTTTTCCTCACTAGGGGGATGTCCTGCTGGGGGGGTCTGATCGCCGCCGGCTACCCGCGCTTTCCACGGGGGGGCTCTTCAAAGCCCCCCTCCGCAGCGCTTTCCGCCCTCCCTGGCTTTCCCTACCTCTCCCTTAGAATCTGAGCGGCGCAGGACGGATATCCGTCCTGCGCCTGATAGGATAGGCTTCAGCCTATCATATGCCGGCGATCCCCGGCCAATCAGAGGCCGGGTATCGCCGATCTACGTCATGGCACTGCTGCGCAGCAGTGCCGTATGATGTAAACAGGATTTACTTCCCCGCTTGTTTACATTTTGCCGGCGAGCCGCGATCGGCGGCTCTCCGGCTGTTCACGGAGACACACTCTGTGAACTGGCATGGAAAGGCCGCTTGATCGAGCGGCCGTTTCCATGCTATACCACTAACGACCCGCCGACGCCTATCGGCGTTAGGCGGTCGTTAAGTGGTTAAGCTACTTTTCAAAATGTTTGCATTGATGAAGAGATTGGTTCACCAAATTCTCAGCAGATTGAACTGGTAAACAGAGAATGGATGTTTGCTGTGGATAGTCATCACCCAGCAAACAAAGAGCATTGAAGACTGATTTTATGTTTGAGTGGACTTTGAGATAAAGCACAAAGTTTCTGTAAAGCCAATATTTTATTTTATTTTACATGTTGTACTAATTAATCTTGTGTTTGTGCATAGTAATTATGTGAGCAAGCAATATACACATATTATGTGTTCATCTAATTAGTACATAGATTTTTATTTAGCAAGATGTGCAAATAAGAAAAAACTGTTCTGACACTTCAGAACTTTTCGACAGGAAACTCCATGATTCAGGTCTAAATCCACAAGAACATTAATTCAGACTTTAACACCACAAGCAAATTCAGTCGTAAAAAAAAAAGGGTACGGTGACTTGGTGAGGAACCAAGGATTGTAAAAGTCCAACATATCAGTCATAGCAGACAGGCCTGGAAAGAATAAATACAAGCATGTAACAGGTTCATAGTAGATATCCATAATGGAAAGACCTCTGTTACACTCATGTGCACCTCGATCCAGGAATGGGCTCTACTTTGGGTGCCACAGAATCCTCCTCCACCATCTCAGTGTGGACACCACCAGCCTTCCTCCTAAATAAGAGCGCTCCTGGGGAAAACACATGCGGCTCCTCTATCCACTTTTGCAGTAGGTGGCGGTGAACCAACAACACTGGTTATTTAAACCCTGGTCAAACATTGTATTACATGCTGTCCTTTTCAGTCAGTCCTATCAGTTCCAGTGAGTCCTGTCTGCAGTTAGTAAGCAATATCAGTTAGTCCTGTTAGCCTTGTCCTCAGTCAGTCAATCTTGTCAGCAACTCCTGTCAGTCCTGTCTACACTCAGTCAGACCTGTCAGTGCACCTCCAACAGCTCAATCAACAATCTCAGTCCATCCTGCCAGTCCTACCTGCAGTGAATACAGTCTTGTATAGCCCGCTCTGTCCTCTCCACACTGGGAGGGTTCACCTTACTCTTTTTTCTTTTCTGGTGGGGGCACTGCAAAGTTTGTGATCTTAAGGCTACAATGCAGTCTAACGTGCCCTATGTGTGGGGTACTCTCTTGAAGACTCCTAATCATTTAGGCTCCATACACTGGGTGAGTCCCCACCAACCACCAATCCTGGGTTTAACAGCACCTTCAAGTTACTAAACGTTTACCACTTGTCAGTTCTTGTATAGCCAGTGTGACAATAAGTATGTGTTTACTTAGGGCCCTTTTCCACCTGCAATCGCTAGCGTTCATGCTGAACGCTAGCGATTGCTGAATCGCAAAACCGGCGATTCCCCCGACGTTTGCGGCCGCGATTTTGCTATGCTATGCACTGCATAGCAAAATCGCGGCAATTATCGCTCCGCCGCGCGTTCGCGTTCCCGACAAAAGCGAATCGCGGTAGTGGAAATGACCTACCGCGATTCCTATGTTAAAAAGCAAACCGTAGCGATTGTAAAATCGCTAGCGGTTTGCGGTTTTGCGATTCAGCCAGCGCAAACGCGCTGGTGGAAAAGGGCCCTTAATGTGATACATGTCAGCACCTTTATGTAACACACATGAAATGTAAATATATAAGCCTTTTGTTAAAGACTATTGAAGTGATTTGGAAAGAGATCCAATCCAAAGCTTTGCCAGTTCTCATAATAAAACAAAGTGGGGAATATATATTAAATATACAGTTCTATATGGTGCAATCTAATCACGACCTGTCAAATCGCTCTCAAATTCAAAGCCCCTTTTTAAAATGACACATTTTGCTCTTCAACATTCTAAGCTTGAAAAGCAAAGAACTGATTTACTAACTATAAAGTGGATCAAAGGAGAGCGTAGAGATCGGAACTGCTCAATAGGCTTGTTTATTGTGCAAAATATGAGGTGGTGTACACACATATTGCAGTATTCAAAAAAGTGTAATGTTCACATACCGATCCAGACAGGTGGACTCTAGTGGTACCAGTGGGTGCAGGGCAATGGAGCCTTAGGAGAATTATGGAGAACTATAAAGTGGCAAACTCCAAACACATGGGCTAGGTTTCCATTTATGCGAAAATGAGCAGATTCCCCAGCCATGAATTCAGATGGAATTTGGCAGCCTATAGAAATCTATGCAGAGCATCCGAATTCGTGGCCGGGGAAAAAAATCTGAGGCCCTGCAGCATAATGATCACGCCACCCGTCCGAATCTCATAGCCATGCATAGCGCGGGTAGAGGGATTCGGCTGCAAGACACGTCACAACTGTGCCGGCATTGTGTCTCGCAAGACGCATGCTGAACATAGTGGGAACAAGCCCTAACTCTGAAAAAAAATGGTGGACAATTTGTCATGTGTTAGTTCTTCCTTATTTGAACAGTGGTAAACAGAGCTGTTCTCTGGTCCCTATGAGGGTTGGCACTATCAAAAGTAGAGATAATATGGAACTTTTTTTCCCTTTACGTCTGTATATTTTCAGTAAAGAAATCTGTTTGCCTCTTTAGTAAAGTACCATTCTGGTAAATAATAGTTTTTTAAGTGTCAAACACTCTTGTGTGCATTTTTCTCATGATCAGCCTGCTCGCCTCTTTATAAGTCAACCTCTTTAATAAATATTAAGACTGCACATTATTTGTTTATCCATCAAATATTTACAAGACCCTTCCAGATCAAGCAAAGTTGTCAGTGTCAGTGAAGCCAGTTAATAATATGCTAACTCATAAGTCAGAACTATTCACAAAGATCACGGTCATCTGGTATTGTGGCTTACAGCTTTCAATCAGTGCTGGGCCGAAATTACGCATGAGCGTAATTACGCATCGTAATTCAATGTAAATTTATGCGTAAGCGCTACGCGTAACTTACGGTCTTACGCGTAATTATTTACGCGTAAGCAGTTAAGTGGTATCGTAATTATGCTGTCTACAGTAATTGCTAGGTATGCGTAATTTTACCAAGACTTACGCGTAATTTTACTCGTAATTACTAATGTAAAAACTCCCCTTTTCTAAGAGTAGCCAATCAGTCAACATCCTAAGCAACCAATAGTATCTTCTCCAGCCCTTCAGTATATAAGTGTACGTTTTGACGCATACGAATGATGTGTACGCAATAGCTGTCACATTGACGGCTATTGAGTACACATCATCCGTATGCGTCAAAAAATACGCATTAATGGGTATTACGGCACTACGCGTAACATCGTAGTGTAAGCGCCTACATTACGGTATCCTTACATGTAACTGCGTAAGTTAACGCGTAATTACAGTGATGAACCGTAGAAAATTTCCTATGCCGTAACCGTAATTGCGTAATGCGTAATAGCGTAAAATTACGCGTAATGATCCGTAAGCGTAGATTTTTCCATTACGACCAGCACTGCTTTCAATAATCACTTATATTCCTTATACTGGAAGCTATACTTGCAGCAACATTTCTGAATATAATATAAGTTTTTCTTTTCAGTCTCAATTGAAGATGGTGTATACGTTATGTATGAATTCCAGGCAAGATCTGTAAGTATATGATATTCTATTTTTCAATAAATAGAAAAACAGAAACCATAGAAAAGAAAATTGATTCAGTAGGATTCAGCTGTGATTTACTAAAGAGGAACTTATGTTAACCCATGCTTAACTTGCTCCCAGTATGTTACATGTATAGTTGTTAGACAGAGTTTATAAGTGTAGAATATATTAAAGGGTACTTGAAGGCAAAAAGACAGAGCCTGTAATTAGAGGCTTTGTCAGAATGATGGAGGATTGGGGAGGGGGGTTTCAGGTTAAATACTTACTTTTCCTGATGTCTTCCCTTCAGGCAGGTGAACGCTATGCCTCCCATTCAGAACAGGCCCTGATTGGTGGCTTGAGATCTGAGGGGGGGGGGGGGGTGCAGCCATGCAGACAGAGGTTTCCGAAGACATTCGGCAGTCTTTAGAAACACAGCCGCTGCTGCACTGCTGGGTAGGGGGCAGAGCATCTCCTCCGTTTCGTAGGCATCAGGACAGGTACATATTTCAAACTCCCCCAATGGTGCTCATTCAGACAAAGCCTATTTTTGACAGCCTTTGTCAATTATTCAATAATTCCTTAAGTACTCTTTCAAGTCTTCATAAGTCCTGACCAAATATCTTAGATATGTAAAGGCGTACAGATGTTGTCAAATTTTGCTCTAATTTCTTTTTCTGTGACATTTGTTTTCCAACAGGATAGTTAGGATGAATTTAGAAATGACATTAGCTACTAAAACAGAATAAAAAGTGATCTCCACTGTATGACATTATCCATTTTACTACTATGAAATCAATCATTAGCTCATGGATTACGTGTTCTCCTTTCTATAAGTTCACATCCCAGCTGAGGCAGATGCATAAGTGTTTTCAAGAAGATGATGACAAAACATATTTTGTAAAACTCAGAGCACTGACAGCTATACTCTGCATATAGTTTGACTACTTCAAACTTGATTACTTTTGTAAATCCTTTAACAACTAGGATTGTTGAAAGTTTAAGACACAGAACTAATGAAACCAAGAACATGATACATATAAGTAAAAGTTCTACATGTATTTGTGTCTATGAATTGTAGTTTACATATTTAAATACATGGAAAAACCTTTGTTTACTTTCTGCTTAAAGTCGTGTTTTCAAATGCACTATCCAAAAAGAAGAAAACCCCATCATAAAATAAGCAGCTCTTTCCCAGTTAAAAAGACAGTTATATAATAATATGCATAATATTCTACTATAACCAGTTCCCAAATCCCAACTCCCGACAGCCATGGCACACTCACCGCCCCTTGTGTCACATAAACTAAAATAGATGTATCACCTATATTAAAAGTTTGCATATATAAATTGCTTTCAAGTGGCTTTTGCTTACACCTGGAATTTAGTTCTGAAAACCCTCAGTCCTGGAACCCACTACAAAACGCTATTGCTAATTGCAATCGCTAGCGTTTTGTATGAGCAGTTTGTAAGCGATTTCATGAGCGTTTTAAGGAGCGATTTTAGAAAGTGTAATCAATTTGCCAGCGGTTGTGTAGCGATTGGCGTTTTAAAGTCTGATTGGTCCTTTCAATTATTTTAATTTTGTTACAGTGTACATTAGAACGCTAGCAAAATCGCTCCGTGCAAGTTTTGATGAGCGATTACGCCAGTGATTATATACTTTACATTGAAGCCGAAATGCTAACAAAATGCTGCATGACCTGCGTTTGCAATTTTGCTAATCACAGATTCGCAATCACTTTTGTGGAATTTGCACCATTCATTTACATTTGCAGAGCATTTAGGGAAATTGCTAGCGATTTCTCACGCTCCCTAAATGCTCAAAAAATCGCTCTAGTGGGTTCCAGCCCTGAGTGTTTCATTAGAAGTGAACCTATTACACTCCATATAAATCAAGGGTTACAGCACATTGGAGCAATTAGACCATATTTATTTTTTTTAATCCCAAAGTGTCTCTATCTTATAAGACTGACGTTAGAGGATGGTATTGATAACAAACTGAAACCCTGGGAACAATTGAGATTTGTTAGCCAGAAGGAGAAAAAGAATGGTGTGTGGCACTTCCCAAAGAATAGTGAAGTCATGAGTGGGGTGAGCAACACAGCGCAAATATGAATCGCAGCCCTGCAAGGCTCTGCCTAAACCATGGCAGTTGTCACAGAGATGTGTGCTCCCCTAGTAATGGAAAAGAGTACACGAGTATGCTTACGAATAAAGAAAAAAAGGTCTTTAGCGTGCACCTTCCGTATAATTAATTTATTGATTCCAGAGTGACTGCCAAAATTTCATAGCAGCAGGCAACGGACACTTCAAAGCATTTCAAAGTCCTGGTATCCCAAAACTATGGTGTTAGACACCTCTTACGTGTCCGTAGGAGCAGGGTCAGCGATGTTGGAGGTGGGTGTAGGTACTAAACGGTGGGGCGACGGCTGTTTCACATCTAACTGACGCTTGGTTACGCGTACCACACGTCAGCTAGATGCAAAACGGCGCCCCACCGTTTAGTGCCTTCTACCTTCATTAGACGGAAGGTGCACGCTAAAGACATTTTTTTCTTGATTTGTAAACAATTGAGATTTGCTTTAATTCCTTCTTTCTTAAAGGGACTCAGAGCTCGTACAAATAGAAAGATTTATACAAAGTTTTTACACTAAAATATAGAACACAGATACTTGTTATACAGGTGGTGTTCTCAACCCAAACTCACTCAATAGAGTTTTCATAGAGAAAGTAAGGGATTTCTGCAAACAGTACGCTAAGCAGACTTGCATCAACTTTTTAAAAAAGTTTTTCAGTGAAAATTCAGAAGTAGTCAGCCTCACACACTGATCTAATGTTCTAACTCAGACCTAGGTAGTGACAATGAAAAGCAAAGTGCAGTTTCCCTAATGCTCATAGTTAAAGTGTACCAGAGTTCATATAAATAAAAAGATTTATACATACCTGGGGCTTCCTCCAGCCCCTTAAGCTCCGATCGCTCAAACGCAGCCATTCTCAGCCTTCTGCAGTGCCGGTACCCGCACTTCTGTCAAGTCGGCTCCAGTCCACGCAGGAGAAGTGCGCTCTTTACATATCTCTCCAGCAGAGATACGTAGAGGGGGCAGTTCTCTTACGCCAGACTGGCTCAGACTGACAGAAGTACAGGGACCCAGTACCAATGCTGCAGAAGACTGAGGACGGCGGTGTGGGAGCGATCGGAGCGTAAGGGGCTAGAGGAAGCCCCAGGTATGTATAAATCTTTTTATTTATATGAACTCTGGTACACTTTAACTATGAGCATTGGGGAAACTGCACTTTGCTTTTCATTGTCGCTACCTAGGTCTGAGTTAGAACATTAGATCAGTGTGTGAGGCTGACTACTTCTGAATTTACACTAAAAAACTTTTTTTTTTTAAGTTAATGCAAGTCTGCTTAGCCTATTGTTTGCAGAAATCCCTTACTTTCTCTATGAAAAATTGAGTGAGTTTGGTCGAGAACACCACCTGTATAACAAGTATCTGTGTTCTATATTTTAGTGTGTGTTGGTATTATCTGGAATCTTCAGTCTATTCTGGAACTTTTTGCCTCACTCTCATCAGCCATGAGACGGGGCATTTGTGTGAAGCACAATGCTATCAATAACAGTTGTAAGCTTGCAAAGGCAGGGGCCCACCTTCCTTGTGCTACTTGTTTTTGTGTTTACTCGTATTAGCTTTATTCTCAAACTACACAAAAAAAATGGTGTACTTGTACTTGTGTTGCTGGATGTCTTGATTCTAGGGAGTGTTGAGCTGCTCATATATCTATGTTTGTATTAGTGATACTCATCACAAGGTCGTGATCATGAGTAACTCATGATCACGACCTGTTTTCTGTGATTACGAGTTCATGTTCGGCACTAGTGATCAGCTCTCGATCATGAATGCCGATCACGAATGCACTCGCGATCGCACTCGTTACCCGGGTCGTGATAACAAGTTACCCGGGATCACGAGTCAGTTTTCATGATTAAAAACCCGCCGACTTTAACGGTTAATAGCAAAGCCCCCTTACATGGTAGAAACACCAAATTTGCAGGTTATGTTAAGAAGAACAGTGGGAACAAGGTTAACATTTTTTTTTTTTTTAAAGACCTTACAGTTTTTGAGAAAATTGACTTTAAAGTTTCAAAGCAGAAAAAAATAAATTCAAATGACAGTTAATATAGTGAACCTAATTGTAGTGTAAATTTACATATATCAAAAGAAAGAGCAATGAATTTCCTATGTACGGACCTCCTCAAAACCCCTCTGGAGCCACAATGTTTGGCCAGGGATTGCTATACAGCCGCAATATGGCTGTATAAAGATCCCTGGCATATTTTCCTATTTTTTTACTTTTTTATGTTCAGAGGGTGGGAAATTAAAAAAGAAATTACATGGGGTTCCCCCTACCGAGCATATTTAACCCCTTGTCCCCATGCAGGCTTGGAAACCCAGAATGTGGAGCCCTGGCCAACTGGGGTTTCACTCCCTGAGCAATACCAGCCCACATGGTCCATGGTATGGGGGAGCTCCAGGGGAGAGGGGTGGCCAATCCTTCCCCTCCCCCCGGAGCCCTTGTCCAATCCAATGGACAAGGGGCTCTTCCCCACCTCCGATGCCCCAGGTGGAAGTGGGGGCGACTACTCCCTGGGGGAGCATCATGTGGGCATCTGGGAGACCCCTTTAACAAGGGGATCCCAGATGCCTTCCCTCCTTGGAGAAATTAGTATAGGGGTACAAAGTACCCCTTACCCATTTCCACAAAGGGTTAATTGAAATAAAAATGCAACCACGAAAAAAGTATTTTATTAATATTAATTAACCAGACATACTTACCTGCACCTTTAAAATAATGTTTCCATGCCAATATCCTCGGAAAAAGGTCCATCGACAATATCCTCTATCTTGGGACCTTCTGTAACAACTTGATTGAAGATCTCCGCTGGCCGCTGGCACACACCACCGAAACACTGCTGACAGCTCTGCTATACTAAGTATATCAGAATTAAAGCATCTTTGAATTTGGCTCCAAGGCTCCCCATTGGTTTATTTATAAACAAAATGTATAGCAAATTCCAAGACATGGAAGAATGAGAGAGCCCTGTTCTTGTGAGCTTACAATCTAAAGGAGTAGAGGGGAAATCAGAGGTGGGATATGTGTCATTGCCAAGTAATTTATAATTCAGTTTAGTAAGATGTGTGTATAATTCCACAGCCAAATTTGGATAGAAAGCAGCTGACATTGCTCTGTCTCTTGATGTTGTGTACAATTATGTTAATACATTTGGATGATTTATATTATCTTAAGAATAATTTATCTTTTTTTTTTTATAGATACATCACCTTAAAAATAAGAACTTTTTTTGTAAGTTTTTGCATAAGTATTTGATTATGAATTATATATATATTATTTTTTCATTGTAGAATTCCATAACCCTCCAAGTAACTCATAAGAACTATACTGATCCTAATAATCTGAAATTTGATGAAATTAAATTATTGGGCTTGTTAAAACCTATTGAGGACCTCATTGTGAGAAAAAATGGCATTATGGAAGATTCCCTTCATCAAGTGCTATATGATTCAACTACCAAGGTAGATATAATGATTATTAAAGACTATCTACAATTGAATATGTCTAGTTAATCTTTTTATATGGCCTGCTAGCAGATTTCTGCATCTGAAGCAATTTATAATACATGATGTTTACTAAATAATAAAATTGCATTGGACAGAAAATGTATTCTCTTCTAGTACATACATGTTGTCGCCAAGAGGACTTTATTGAGCACTTACTATTTCTAAAAAAAAAAAAAAAAGAAAGAAGTGCTGCAAAGATCTAACTAAAGTAGCTAATCCATAATGATTAACTTTGAAAAAAAAATGACCTGCTTTACCAAGAGGCATATTTGGCTGATGTACAATTTTACATATGCTATCTAAAAAAAAGATAGAAAAATAGGATACCGTGTGCAGGGGTCATATCCTGCTATATAAAGAGGACATGATCTGCTTTGTTTTACAAAGAAAAGGTGTAATATTTATCTTTGCATTGCTGCATGAAGATTTGTGCACAGCCTGAACATACTTTTTCACAGGGCACTAACTAAAGCAATATGTAGGACTTGTTGGCTTTCATTAAATAGACTATCTATTTCCTTTGTATTTGTATCTCTATACCTGAATTCACATTTTTTAACATAAAGAAAATACAAACCCCAAACTAATGAATCATGTATATTTAGTTTGGCAAATAAAAATCTATCTGAAAAAAATTAAGAATTTATTTGCCCCTCTGAATTTATTTTAAATGATCCCTATTTTTTTTTTATTATGGTTAACTATCAGAGAATCTAATATCTGCTTCGTCCATAGAAATAAATAGAAGAATGTGCACATTCACACATAATTCCAATGAATGCAATTGTATCACAAAGGATAACACTGCTTCGTCATGACTTTTGTTGTCCCATTTATTTTAAAAAAATTGACCTGTTTGTCATTAGTGATTCCTGCAGAGCTAGTTACATGTATGCATCTGATTGTGCACATGCACAATGGGGATACATTTGGATTCATTTTGGAGAATTTGTGCAAAAAGTGACTTGAGAATAACACTGAATAAATGTATAATTATGAAAATATAATTACCTTTTTTTGACCACAGCTGTGGGGCCAGCCTTACAATTTGAACTAAAATAGATATAGATGTTTCATACAGATGAAAACAAATCACCTTCTTATCTATTAGCCCTCAAGATAAATATTAAGACAAAACAGGATTTGTTTGTCATCAAAAAATTTGCAAAGGCCTTCAAAGACAATTTGTCTGTGAAGTCAGTTTAATAATATGTAAGCTCAAAGCTATTAATAAGATTATGGTCATCTGGTTAACTGGGTCACAAGTTTTAAAAATCCCTAATATTTATTATTTTGGAAGTTATGCTAGCTGGGTCATTTTAAAAGGGGTTGTAACATCCAAAAATAAAATATTGCCAAAAAATAGTACTCCAAAATATATGTAAACCACCTTTTTTCTAAAAGAGGTCCCTATATGTCCTTGTTTTCTTTTTACTTTTATCTGGTCTGGACGCCTTTGCTTAAGAAGCAGAAGAAAACAATTGAACCCCGCTTAACCGTTTAAAGAGTTTACACATTGATGTAAGCCTGTTTTCTAAGTGATGTTTACTGTGTGAGGGGCAGTAAGCTGTGGCAGAAGGGAGTGAAAATTAACATTGAGCTGGTTTAAGAAAATAAAATATTATTTTCTTTTTTACATGTCACATTTCTCCTAAATCTGACCGTGAACGCTAAAAACAACAGGATAGGTAGGCTAAATAAATAATTGTTCATTGGGTGATATTTAATTTATTTTTTTAGTTACGGTAATATGGAGTTTCATCCCACTTTAATATCAAAGTCATGTAGATATAAAATTAGAAAGCTTTATTACAATGGGGTTACTGCACTAAAGCTAGAGACCAGTTTAGGAAATTGGACAACATATGGGACTCAGCAAGACAGGACTAATGGGTCTGCTAGTAGCTTAAAATGAGCTCATAACCATCACCTGGCCGGTTGGCTCTGATGTGGTTGTGTCTTTGATGTTGTTGGATCTGATGGGACTGGATACATGGTTGATTGGGCGGAGATAGGGTGAGAGAGAATGTACGGAAAGGAAGGGAATGGATGTAAGTAAGGAATGGTTAGTGTGCAAGTTTAGGAGATTGAATGAAACTTTGAGCACATAATTTAAAATGTGTAATATCAATTCAGAGACAGGGACCACTCAGACCCTTGGTCTCTTTTTGTCTTTTGCTGTTTTGTTTTTTTCTTTTTATATATATACATACAATCAAGAATTAATAAATTATCAAACGATGATGCAAAACAAACCCAAAACAAGAGGGCTTCGGTGAAGCGCAGTTAGTCTAGTTGGGTACAGTACAAATATGTATGCTGAGTTTGAAAAAAAAACAAACGGAAAAAAAACATCACCTGGCTTATATTAAAACAAGATGTAGTTGCTGAAAGGTTAGTACAATGTCATTTGTGTTACTGCAGTCATGTGCACTACCAGCACTGAATGTTTCTTTTCATAAACCCAGGCTGTCTTCCATTTATTAAAGATACAGTATGTTTTGCTGTGCTGTAAATGGGTGAAACTTCAATAGATAAAAAAACAACTCTGGGTACTTATCCGTTAGCCGGGAGCATCCGGCAGGTGGCGCTGTTGTTGCTAATTCCATTCATACTTACTTCACGTAACAAAAGTGTGAATGTAACCGCCGAAGGTGGCGCTAATTGCATTCCTAGTTAACGTAACAATAGTGTGTTAATGTAAACAAATAAATTGTGTTTTAAGTGGCCGTAAACTGAGTTAATGGAATTAAAATAAAGCCGGCGGCAACGTAACAGATGAAGCTGTTCTTCTCCCCCTTTGCCCTCTCTCTTCTATACAATGCTGGCAGCCGGCGGGGACATGCGTGTCCCCCAAGAGTCATTCGTTGCGGCAGGGAATCCTGGTTGTTTGCTTGCGACGAACAACTGTGGGGGGACACACGTGTCCCCCCCGAGTGGGAGTGTTCTATAGGAGAGAAGGGCAGAAAGAGAGAGGGCAAAGGGGGAGAAGAGCAACAGACGAAGCTGGCGGCTTCATCTGTTACATTGCCGCCGGCTTATTTTAATTCCATTAACTCACAGTTTATGGCCACTTAAAACACAATTTATTTGTTTACATTAACACACTATTGTTACGTTAACTAGGAATGCAATTAGCGCCACCTGCGGCGGTTACATTCACACCTTTGTTTCGTGAAGTAAGTATGAATGGAATTAGCGGATGCGCCCGGCTAATGGATAAGTACCCAACTCTGATATTTGAACCATTTATCAATCTCACTATGTTCTGATGTGGCAGAAGAATGGATTGAAAACGTTTGTTTTCTAATGGCAAGTTATAGGACAACTAAGGTGTGAAGAGAATGGAGGACGCCATATGTATTTCCTTTTAAACAATACCAGTTACCTGGCAGCCCTGCTTGTCTGTTTGACTGCTGTACTGTCTGAATAAGACCAGAACAAAGCATGTTGCTAATCTAGTCAGGTCTGACAAAATTGTCAGAAACGCCTGATTTGCTGCATGCTTGTTCAGGGTCTATGGCTAAAGGTGAGGCAGAGTATCAGCAGGACATCCAGACAACTGGTATTGTCTCAATGGAAATAAATATGGCAGCCTCCATATTCGTCTTGCTACAGTTTAAATCAATCCTGTTCAAGTTTGTTGGATCAGTTATCTTCTCTAATGGTCTTTTTCTATGAAGGGTCACCATTATCACTGTCATGATATATAGTATGTTTTACATGTTTAGTATTGTACAGACTTCTGAATGTATTGCAACAGTAGAGAATTACAACAGATTCACTGGACATGCAAATTAATCACAAAAGCACTAGTTTACAATAGTCATAAATTATGTTTGTGTGTTCATTGCAGGTTGGTCATATAACCGGCCTTAACCTTACATTTGGAGAATCGTATTCTTTACATTTCAATGAAAATCCCAGAATTGATTGTCACCCTGAAGAAGGTGCTAATAAAGAAGCATGCGAACGTCGTGGATGCACATGGAAGGTAAGGAGTGTTTTATCATTAAATAAAAAGGCTGGTCAAATATTACATTTCCAAAATAATTAGTAAGGGACTCAGAGCTGTAAATTGACAAAGATTTTATACATACCTGGGGCTTCCTCCAGCCTCATCAGCTCTGATCGATCCCGCGCCGCTGTCCTCCGCTGCCCGCAGCTTCGGGAACTGGGTCCCGTCAGTCGCGGCCAGCTACGCAGAAGAAGTGCACTCTGCGTATCTCTCCAGCAGCTACGCACTTCTCTTATGCCAGACTTGCCCGGACTGACGGAAGTGCGGGGACCCGGTTCCCGAACCTGCAGGCAGCGTAAGACGGTGACGTGGGAGCGATTGGAACTGATGGGGATGGAGGAAGCCCCGGGTTTGTATAAAACTTTGTCATTTTACAGCTCTGGTACACTTTAAATATAAATAATAATAATTGTTTATAATTTGAAGTAAAATACATCCAAAACATGAGATGCTCTGCCAGATTTTTACTTCTTTGTCATTTGGAAATTTCCTACTCCTCTTTCTTTTTTCATAGTTTTTTTTTTCACCCCACTTTTTGTTTTTATGGTTTATATATAACTTTACAACAAAGGCATGACAAGAATAAAGAAGACCTTTACTACAACATCATCATAAACATCTTAAAACTTCTATTTTTGACATTATGAGTTATCCAAAAAACATTTACTTTTTTTTTTCATTGTCTGCTATGAGCTGATACAAAATTCCAGTCCTCATCTGGTTTATATTGAAACACAGTGGTGGTTAATAGAAAAGTTATTTAATGTGCAGTTGGGAGATTGTAGGTGACTTCAGTGAGAGCTTTTAACCTTTAAATGACTGCTCTATGCCAATTGGTTGGCGTCAATGTGTCGGCAGCCCCAGGACCGCCTAACGCTGATCAGCGTGCGGTCCTGGGGATGTGTTAAGCACAAGATTGCGCGCACCAATGCACGCACCTCCACTTGAATGACTGAGCTCTGCTCCGCCATCAGTCTCTCAGTGGTGATCGTTGCTAGAAGACTGTTAGATGGCGAAACCGCCGTCTATTTACTATGTACAGAGCTGCAGAGCCATGTGACACGTCTGTCCCCCTGAGTGGCAGATAAGTGACCCGCTGTCAAAGGCTGAAGCCTCTGACAGACGGTTATGCTGATTGGCTGGCAGGAGGAGGGAGGGAGAAAAAAAATAGGGAAATGTATTAAATAAAAAATAAAGAAATGTTTATATAAAAACAAATAAACATCCTGGCAGTGATCTTAGCCCACCAACAGAAAGGTCGGTTGGTGGGGAGAATAGGGCGGGGGATCACTTGTGTGCTGAGTTGAGCGGCCCTGCAGTGAGCCCTTAAAGCTGCAGTGGCCTAATTGGTCAAAAATAGCCTGGTCTTAAGGGGGGTTTAAGCCTGTGGTCCTTAAGTGGTTAATACGCTTAGATTGTTCCATCTACAGGTCATTTTCAAATCAATGATTAGAGCAATGTTTAAGTGAGGGTTTTCCTGACTAGTCTTGTACTGATCCCCCGTGGCTGTGAGCACACGAGTTCTCATGGACAGCTGAAAATTCATTTTTACATCCCTCTGCCATAACCACATGGCATATATGGCATGAATATACTGTCTTGTTGTCAATAATTGGTATATAATTCAAAGAAAAGCAGTGCTCAAATCTAGATGTTCTCCAGTCAATTTAAAGGGAACCTGAAGCGAGTAAAATTATTTAAAATAAACACATGATGTAGCTGCAAATTAATATTAAATACTATTCTAACCTCGCTGTCAGTTCCTCTCAGAAGCTCACCATTTTCTTCTTACTGTGATCCTTTCCAGTTCTTTTTTTTCACTGTTATTCTTTATTAGATTCATTTTAGTATTTTTTTTAACTATTTGTATGTCAATTTTGCTCTTAGAATGACATATATTTTACTGTGTCTCTGTTTGCCTTGCAGGAAACTAATATTGTTGGAGCTCCCTACTGCTTCTATCCCAATAATTTTGGCTATGGTGCCAGAAATATTCATTGAACATCTACAGGAATAACAGCAGTTCCAACCACTTAAGGACCACAGGCTTAAACCCCCTCAAGACCAGGCCATTTTTTACAATTCAGACCACTGCAGCTATAACGGTTTATTGCTCGGTCATACAACTTACCTCCCAAACAAATTTTACCTCCTTTTCTTGTCACTAATACAGCTTTCTTTTGGTGCTATTTGATTGCTGCTGTGATGTTTCGTTTTTACTATATTCATCAAAAAAGACATGAATTTTGTCGAAAAAAAAATAAAGTAAAATTTCTATTCAAGTTTTTGTCCAAATTTATTGTGCTACATGTCTTTGATAAAAAAATCTAATAAGTGTATATTTATTGGTTTGGGTAAAAGTTATAGCATTTACAAACTATGTTACAAAAAAGTGAATTTGCGCAGTTTGTAGCAGCTCTGGCTTTTCTGAGCACCTATCATGTTTCTTGAGGTGCTAGAATGCCAGGATAGTATAAATACCCCCCAAATTACCCCATTTTGGAAGGAAGACACCCTAAGTTATTTGCTCAGGGGCATGGTGAGTTCATAAAAGATTTTATTCTTTGTCACAAGTTAGCAGAAAATGAAAAAAAAAGTGTTTCCATTTCTACTAACTTGTGACAAAAAGATTTAAAATCTACTACGGACTCACCATGCCCCTCGTGGAATACCTTGGGGTGTCTATTTTCCAAAATTGGGTCACTTGTGGGGTATGTGTACTGCCCTGGCATTTTGGGGGGGGGGTGTAAATTGTGAGCACCCCTGTAAAGCCTAAAGGTGGTCATTGGACTTTGGGCCCCTTTGCACAGCTAGGCAGCAAAAAAAGTGTCACACAAAGTAGTATAATGTGTTTTGGAATGTCTTTTTACACATACCCATGCTGGGTGGTTGAAATATCTTTGTAAAGGACAACTTTTTTTTTTTTTTTTACACTAAATTGTCCATTTACAGAGATATTTCTCCTACCCAACATGGGTATGTGTAAAAATACATGCCAAACCACATTACATTACTTCTCTTGAGTACGGGGATACCACATGTGTAGAGATGGCCCGAACGTTTCGCATTCGAACGCGAACAAGCGAATATCACTGGTTCGCGTTCTCGGTGAACCGTGAACTATATGCAAGTTCAACCTGTCCCCTATACTACATCATTAGGGTCAACTTTGACCCTCTACTTTACAGTCAGCAGACACAGGGTAGCCAATCAGGCTACACTCCCTCCTGGAGTCCCCCCTCCCCCCTTTAAAAAAGGCAGGCAGCATCAGCCATTTCACTCACTCGTGTGGCTGCAGCAATTAGAGAAGGTGTAACGATCGGTGTAACACAGAGAGGGTCTGATTACCGGTGATCTGCAGTATCACCGAGAATACAGATATATACCCGATTATTGATGATCTGCAGTATCACCGATAATCAGATATATCTCTAACCTCTGGACACCTGGGTAATAAGAGTGTTTGGTGCAACAGAAATACTTTGAGGACTGCACCTGAGGAGCAGGTGCACAGCAGTAAGGAGTACTGCACAGTAACACGTTCCTTCCACAAGCCTGAGACTCTCCCGAGGGAGGGGTCAAGCTAGGAGGAGGAAGGACAGAGTGTGAGTGACACCCACAGGTCTGTGAGCTATCTCTTGACTGAGGAGATAGCTCTCGACGTCAGGCAAGCCGGGTCGGCAACAGACAGACAGATCAGGGACAGAGGCAGGAGACAGATGCGGAATCCTAAGACAAGCAGAGTTTGGCAACAGAGTATCAGATATAGCGATGTACCTAATCAGAGATCAGAAGAGTAGTCAGGAAAGCAGAAGGTCATAACAAATAATCAACAATGCCTAGTCTTGGGTGTGAGCTCCTTGATCATCAACACCCTGGAACTAGTCTGAGTATAACTAGATGGTAAAGCTAATTCCTATTCTGAGGTGTGAGGTCCCTGGTCATCAACACCCAGGAACTGGTCTAAATAATATCACAGATAATATACAGTTTTCCCTAGACTGAGGTGTGAGGTCCTTGATCATCAACACCCAGGAACTGGTCTAGATAATAACACAGATAATATCACAGATACTGACAAGGTCTGAGTGCTACCACGTAGTGATCGCAATGCCAGACACCAGAGAAATGACCAGCACCCAGTATATATACACAAGCGCTCTCCAGCGCCTCCCCTAAGTGCTGGACCAATGAAACCTGATAGAATTGTCAGCTGATCGGCTAGATCAGCTGACACCCTTCTGACTGCCATAAAGGCTCTGCCTCTCAGCGCACGCGCGCGTCCTTCTGAACCTGTGTGGACTATCAGTCCCAGCCACACCAGACATGTGTTGTAATGCATCTGTTGGTTTGAACGCGGGGCCAGCCGCACCGCTGTCAGAGCATGCGGCGGTTACCCCGCGTTCAGTCATACTGCTAGTGGTAAACCCATGCGTGCAAACCGCCGCGTCGGACGCGGAATCCACTGCCTTGTTCACTGGGCATGCGGCAGTTTCTCCGCGCTCCGTCAGGCTGGTGGATGCAGGCCCATGTGCGCAAGCTGCCATGTTGAACACGGAATCAGCCGCCTTACTCTGAGTACTCGCGGCGGCTTTTCCGCGTTTTCTCACAGTACCCCCCCCCCTGAGGAGTGGACTCCGGACAGCTCCTACCCGGTTTCTCAGGATATAAAGCGTGGAACTCCCTCCTTAATTTATCCGCATGCATGCGACACTCAGGTACCCATGTTCTCTCCTCAATACCATACCCTTTCCAGTGAACTAGATACTGCACTGAGTTCTGTACAACACGTGAGTCTAAAATCTTTTCTACTTGGTACTCAGGTTGGTCATCTACCATCACAGGAGGAGGAGGAGTGGAACCTACATGAACTGCTGGCTTAAGCAGGGACACATGAAAGGATCTTACACCACGCATGCTGGCAAGGAGATCAATGGCATAAGTAACATTGTTGATCTTCCTGGTCACTGGAAAAGGGCGCACAAATCTGGGTCCTAACTTGGGCGAGGGCTGTTTCAGGGTCAAATGACGCGTGGACACCCAGACCAAGTCTCCTGGCCGGAACTTCAACCCTAAGGAGCGCTTCTTGTCAGCTTGACCTTTCTGACTTTGAAAAGCCTTCTCCAAATTATTTTTCACGATCCCCCAAATGTTCTTAAATGACTTTTGCCAAGCCTCCAAAGCTGGAAACGGAGTGGAAGCTACTGGCAGTGGGGAGAACTTAGACAACTTTCCAGTTACCACCTGAAACGGAGAAAATCCAGAGGAAGAGCTTTTCAAATTATTGTGCGCAAATTCTGCAAACGGCAAGAACTTGACCCAATCATTTTGCGCATCCGCAACATAACACCTTAGAAACTGTTCCAATGACTGATTAATTCTCTCAGTCTGACCATTGGTCTGTGGGTGGTAGCCCGACGAAAATGACAGTTCCATGCCCATTTGATGACAAAATGCTCTCCAAAATTTAGAAACAAATTGGACTCCCCGATCTGACACAACGTTTTCCGGAATGCCATGTAGCCGGAAAATGTGGATGATGAAAAGATCGGCCAACTCCTGGGCCGAGGGGAGTCCTTTCAGGGGCACAAAATGGGCCATTTTACTGAAATGGTCGACTACCACCCAAATGACCGACATGCCCTCAGACCTCGGAAGCTCACCCACAAAATCCATGGACAAATGGGTCCATGGTTCATTCGGGGTGGGCAAAGGCTGCAACGTTCCCACAGGTGCCAGACGGGAGGGTTTGATTTTTGCACATACTGCACACTCTCTAACATACTCCTTGCAGTCAGTTGCCAATGAAGGCCACCAAGCACACCTAGCAACAAGGTCCTGTGTTCTGGTGGCCCCAGGATGTCCAGCATTTTTGTGGGAGTGGAACATCTGCAATATCTGGAGACAAAATGGCAGTGGTACAAACATCACCCTTTCAGGCTTTCCTTCAGGGACATCCTGCTGGAAGGGACTTAAAGTCTCCACCCAGTTTTTCCAGGTCTCTGTGGCTGCCAACACTACTCTCTGTGGGATAATAGTCTCTGGGTCTGAGGGCTGTGCTGTCTCTGGCTCAAAGCATCTGGACAAAGCATCCGCTTTAATGTTTTTACTACCCGGAGTGTACGTAATTACAAATCTGAATCTCGAGAAAAACAGTGACCACCGAGCCTGACGGGGACTCAATCTCTTAGCCCCCTCAATGTATTCCTAATTTTTGTGATCAGTGTAAATGGTAATCGTATGTTCTGCTCCTTCTAGCCAATGACGCTATTCTTCGAAGGCCAATTTAATGGCTAGGAGCTCCCTGTTGCCTATATCGTAGTTTTTCTCTGCTGGTGAAAACCTACGAGAGAAATAGGCACACGGTTGTAATCTTCCCTGCAACCCAGAACGCTGAGACAGCACAGCCCCTACCCCGACCTCCGAGGCGTCCACCTCCACAATAAAGGGATAGGAGGTGTCGACGTGTCTCAAAATGGGTGCAGAGCAAAACAATTTTTTCAAAGTGGAGAAAGCAGCCAGAGCTTTGGGTGACCAGTGGTTGGTATCTGCCCCTTTCTTTGTGAGACTGGTGAGGGGTGCTATGACTGTGGAGTACCCCTTTATGAACCATCTATAGTAATTAGCGAATCCTAAAAATCTCTGGAGAGATTTTAGTCCCACTGGCTGAGGCCATTCCAGGACAGCAGAGACTTTGGCAGGATCCATAGAAAGGCCCGAGGTGGAAATTATGTACCCCAGAAAAGTGACAGATGTTACCTCAAAAATGGATTTCTCCAATTTAGCATAAAGCATGTTCTGTCTTAACTTGTGCAGCACAAATTTGACATGAGCCCTGTGCTCAGAGAGGTTATCTGAGAAGATTAGTATATCATCCAGATATACCAGAACAAATTTACCCAACACCTCCCTGAATACTTCATTAGTGAGTTCCTGAAAGACGGCCGGGGCGTTACACAACCCGAAGGGCATCACCAGGTACTCGTAATGCCCATCGGGTGTGTTAAAGGCCGTCTTCCACTCATCACCCTTTCTGATCCGCACCAGGTTGTATGCACCCCGCAAATCCAATTTCAAGAAAATCTTAGTATTGGTGACCTGAGTAAATAAATCGTCTATCAAAGACAATGGATAGCAATTTTTTACTGTGGTTTTATTCAGGCCCCGGTAATCAATGCATGGCCGAAGGCCTCCGTCTTTTTTCTTTACAAAAAAGTAACCTGCTCCGGCAGGCGACCGGGAAGGGCGAATTAAACCCTTAGCTAAGTTTTCACGGATGTACTCTCGCATGGCCATTTTTCTGGCCCAGACAAATTGTAGATATGACCTCTAGGGGGCATACAACCAGATCGGAGATCGATGGGGCAATCGAAAGGGCGATGTGGAGGTAGTTTCTCTGCAGCTTTGGGACAAAACACATCTGAAAATTCAGAATATTGTTCCGGTACTCCCTCCACATAAATCCTGGTCTGACCCAAGGTCACCCTCACTAAACAATGATGAAAGCAATGGGCTGACCAGCTTGTTAGCTGACCAGTGGCCCAATTGATCTGAGGGGAGTAAAGGTGTAACCAAGGTATGCCAAGGATGATAGTGGAGGTTGTCATGTGTAACACAAAAAAATACAACTTCTCCCTATGTAGCACCCCTATAGTGACTCCCACCTCTGGTGTCTGAGACAGAGGATGGTTACGTTGCAGGGGGGAATCATCCACTGCCGTAACTTGGATAGGTGGTGTTACCGGGGTGAGCGGAATACCCAATTTCTTAGCAAATTCATAATCCATAAAATTAGCCGCTGAGCCCGAATCAACGAAGGCCTCAGTGACTTCAGATTTATGGCTGATAACAAAGAAGAAAAGCAATCTTTCACTGCTCCAAGGCTTTTTATTCAGTCAGTTAAAGCCTCTTCCATAAACATTCAAGTTATTTCATTGAAAGGTAAACGTTGCTGACATACCCTGTTAGAGTCCTGGCTGTGGGGCAATGTGGGGGTGGCAGCGGCCCGCCTGACGACCGTTTCGCTCCAATGAGCTTCCTCTGAGGCTCCGTGCTTCAGATTTATCTTCCCATGTAATCGTACAAGGAAGAAGCAACCTTTTATCATCTAGGGGTAAACGTTGTACGCCTAGGGTCTTACCCCCAACTACTCCTAGGCAGTAGCGTTTCCCAATTTCTTAGGGCAATTCTGTACTCTATGACCCCCCTCTGCACAATAAAGACATAACTGCTCTGAAATCCTGCGTCTCCGCTCCACTTGAGACAACTTTGGCCGACCAATCTGCATTGGTTCGGGTGGAGGTGAAACAGGAGGAGGTGGAGTCACGGGAGGTGCAGCGTAGGACACCATCCTTACATGGTTTCTACCCTGGGTCTGTCTCTGATAGCGTAGCCTACGGTCGATCCTGATGGCCGATGAAATGGCCTCATCAATGGTCTTAGGTTCAAGCTGACTTAACATAAGATCAGAGATTTCATCTGACAACCCTGATAAGAAACAATCTAACAGGGCAAAGGTGCCCCACCTGGCTGATACTGACCACCTTCTGAATTCAGCAGCATACTCCTCGACCGGACTCTTGCCTTGACGTAACAACTTGAGCTTCCGCTCATAAGTTGAGGTAATGTCTGTATCGTCGTAAATTATTGCCATGGCTTTAAAAAATTCATCTACAGAGGTTAGGGCTAAGTCTCCAGCGGGTAGACTGTACGCCCAGGTCTGAGAATCGCCTGATAACAAAGTCTTAATAAATGTGACCCTTTGGGCCATAGTTCCTGAAGATCTAGGTTTCAACTCAAAGTATGATAACACTCTACTCCTAAAATTTCGGAAATCAGATCTGTGACCAGAAAATGTTTCAGGTACAGGCATTCGTATGTCTGTGCTAGGAGGAGATCGCACTTCATCCACAGCCGTCTGGAGGGTTTGTAAAGACCCGGACAAAGCGTCAATTAGCGCCCGGTGATTACCCAGCACTTGGTTGATGGTATCCACCGAAGTGGTAAGTGCGCCCAGAAGGTCGGTGTGTGCATCCATTTGCATTTTTTGGGTCTGGCGTTCTGTAACGATCGGTGTAACACAGAGAGGGTCTGATTACCGGTGATCTGCAGTATCACCAAGAATACAGATATATACCCGATTATTGATGATCTGCAGTATCACCGATAATCAGATATATCTCTAACCTCTGGACACCTGGGTAATAAGAGTGTTTGGTTCAACAGAAATACTTTGAGGACTGCACCTGAGGAGCAGGTGCACAGCAGTAAGGAGTACTGCACAGTAACACGTTTCTTCCGCAAGCCTGAGACTCTCCCGAGGGAGGGGTCAAGCTAGGAGGAGAAAGGACAGAGTGTGAGTGACACCAAGGAAGGATGTCATCCACAGGTCTGTGAGCTATCTCTTGACTGAGGAGATAGCTCTCAAGGTCGGGCAAGCCGGGTCGGCCTCAGACAGACAGATCAGGGACAGAGGCAGGAGACAGATGTGGAATCCTAAGACAAGCAGAGTTTGGCAACAGAGTATCAGATATAGCGAAGTACCTAATCAGAGATCAGAAGAGTAGTCAGGAAAGCAGAAGGTCATAGCAAATAATCAACAATGCCTAGTCTTGGGTGTGAGCTCCTTGATCATCAACACCCTGGAACTGGTCTGAGTATAACTAGATGGTAAAGCTAATTCCTAGTCTGAGGTGTGAGGTCCCTGGTCATCAACACCCAGGAACTGGTCTAAATAATAACACAGATATCACAGATACTGACAAGGTCTGAGTGCTACCACGTAGTGATCGCAACACCAGACACCAGAGAAATGACCAGCACCCAGTATATATACACAAGCGCTCTCCAGCGCCTCCCCTAAGTGCTGGACCAATGAAACCTGATAGAATTGTCAGCTGATCGGGTAGATCAGCTGACACCCTTCTGACTGCCATAAAGGCTCTGCCTCTCAGCGCACGCGCGTCCTTCTGAACCTGTGTGGACTATCAGTCCCAGCCACACCAGACATGTGTTGTAATGCATCTGTTGGTTTGAACGCGGGGCCAGCCGCACCGCTGTCAGAGCATGCGGCGGTTTCCCCGCGTTCAGCCATACTGCTAGTGGTAAGCCCATGCGTGCAAACTACCGCGTCGGATGCGGAATCCGCCGCCTTGTTCACTGGGCATGTGGCGGTTTCTCCGCGCTCCGTCAGGCTGGTGGATGCAGGCCCATGTGCGCAAGCTGCCATGTTGAACGCGGAATCAGCCGCCTTACTCTGAGTACTCGCGGCGGCTTTTCCGCGTTTTCTCACAGAAGGGAGAGCTTGCTGCAGAGAGACATAGGGAAAGCTTAGTTAGGCTCTTGTAAGGCTTGTTAGCTTGCTCCTTGCTGATACTTAGCCTTAAAAAGCAGTGGTGCTCATCCAATATTCGGGTATCCGAACTACCCAGATAATCCGAACTTTTTTCACTATCCGAACTTTGAATAGCAATTCGGATTTTTTAAAAATACGAATAGTACTATCTGACAAACACGGATTTCCCATCTGAAATCCGAAATCTGGTTGGATAGTTAGTTCAGATATCCGAGCAGAAGCCAAAATCATCTTCAATGGCAAAAATCCATTTTGGGGGGATAGAGAGAGGGAGAGAGAGAGAGAGAGGAAGAGAGAGAGAGAGAGAGAGAGAGAGAGAGAGTGTCAGCACACAGAGATAATCTGATTATTGGTGATCTGCATTATCACCAAGAATACAGATATATAGCCGATTATTGATGATCTGCAGAATCACCGATAATCCAAGTATAACTAACCTCTGGACACCTATATAGTGTGAGTGTTTGGTGCAACAGTAATAACTTTGAGTGAGACCACCCGAGGAGCAGGTGGTCTTTGGCAGTATGGGCGATACTGCCTTCTGAGAAGTGCAAAAACCTTCCAGCAGCCTGAGACCTCCAAAGGGGTGGAGTCCCAGGCTGAAAGTAGGAAGGACCAGTGAGTGAGTGACACCTGAAAGGTGGATGTCACTAGCAGGTCTGGAGACTATCTCTTAAAGAGAGAGATAGCTCTCAAGGTACTCTCAAGGTACCTACTTGACCGCTAGAGATGGCCCGAACCTCCGATTTTCGGTGCGCGAACTTACGTGAAAGGTTCAGTTCGCGCAAACTTTCGCGAACCGCAATAGACTTCAATGAGGAGGTGAACTTTGAAAACTAGAAAAAAAAATGCTGGCCACAAAAGTGATGGAAAAGATATTTCAAGGGGTCTAACACCTGGAGGGGGGCATGGCGGAGTGGGATTGATGCCAAAAGTCCCAGGGAAAAATCTGGATTTGACGCAAAGCAGCGTTTTAAGGGCAGAAATCACATTGAATGCTAAATTGCAGGCCTAAAGTGCTTTAAAACGTCTTGCATGTGTATACATAAATCAGGGAGAGTAATTAGAGTACTGCTTCACACTGACACACCAAACTCACTGTGTAACGCACCGCAAACAGCTATGTGCGTAGTGATAGCCGTGCTGGACTGGTGTGCACCATGGCGAGAGTACAGGCCATGGCGGTTTTCAAGCCCATATGGTCGCCGGGCTGTGGTAGCTCAATGATAGAACAACAGTGACTGTCTAGCTGATCAAATTTGGTCTGTCCACAATAAATCAACGACCTTATTATCTTAAGTGTGCCACCCCCGAGACAATCATATAGCCGGCGGTCATTGCTTCATTGTGATACGCAAGCCCCTTCACCGTGGCAAGGTAATGATCATGAAGGGGAATGGGCACATGTACATGCCTTTTGTTTTGTTGTTGCAGCTGCTAGCAGCGGCCTTAAAAATTCAGGAATCCGCCTGGAGTCCTGGACCCTGTTGGTGGTGGCGGAGAAGGCAAGCGGCCTGTAGGCAGAGATGCTGTGTGGGGAGCGACTTAGTCTTGGGGCAGGCAGCCAGTCACACGGCGTGCAGGCAGAGATGCTGTGTTTGGGGACTGGCTTAGTCTTTGGGCGGGCAGTAGCCCTCCGGGATCCATGCCTCATTCATTTTGATAAAGGTCAGGTACTGAACACTTTTGTGACTTAGGCGACTTCTCTTCTCAGTGACAATGCCTCCAGCTATGCTGAAGGTCCTTTCTGACAGGACGCTTGAGGCAGGGCAAAACAGAAGTTGGATGGCAAATTGGGACAGCTCTGGCCACAGGTCAAGCCTCTACACCCAGTAGTCCAGGGGTTCATCGCTGCTCACAGTGTCTACATCCACACTTAAGGCCAGGTAGCCGGCTACCTGCTGGTCCAGGCGTTGGTGGAGGGTAGGGATGCTCATTCGGATTCCGCGGAAATGCAATTTCCGAAATTCCGATCGGAAATTGAATTTCCGCATCGAAATGCGGAAATCGGTAATGCAAGAGCCGTAGGCGGATTTCCGCCGGAAATCGCAGAAATTTCTGCCGGAAATTGCGGAAATTCCACCCGACTTTAACATCGATTTTCTCAAAAACTGTAAGGTCTTTTTGAAAACTTTTTTTGCATATTGTTCAGATTCAGGTTAATAAACCCTGAAAATTTGGTGTTTCTAGGACTTAAGGGGGCTTTGCTATTAACCACTAAAATTGGCAGATTTTTACTGTAATGAAAAATGCAGAAAATCTGCATCTGCCTATTTTCTGCATTTTACATTACAGTAAAAATCCGCCGACTTTAGCGGTTAGTAGCAAAGCCCCCATAAATTTTCAGGGTTTATTAAACATAATCTTCTGAACAAGATGCAAAAAAAAGTTTTCAAAAAGACCTTATAGTTTTTGATAAAATCGATGTTAAAGTCGGGCGGAATTTCCGCGATTTCCGGCGGAAATTCAGCATCGGAATGCGGAAATTGGTAGCAGAAAGCGGAATCAGTAATTGGTACATGACGGAATGCAGAATTAGCGCGGAATCGGAAATTGTCATTCCGACCATCCCTAGTGGAGGGTGGATCTGTAAGGGCAAAGGTGAGGCGTTGGACTAAAAAATGTCCACATGTCCAACATTACCATGAGATTGCTGGAGCATCCTGTCCTTGCCTGCGTGGACATGGGAGATGGATTACTGGCAGTGGTACCTTTATTGCGTTGTGCTGTGACATCACCCTTATACGCATTGTAAAGCATAATTGCCAGCTTGTTCTGCATGTGCTGCATCCTTTCTGCCTTCAGGTGAGTTGGTAACATGTCCGCCACTTTGTGCCTATACCAAGAATCTAGTAGCGTGGCCATCCAGTACAGGTCATTCCCCTTGAGGTTTTTTTATACGGGGGTCCCTCAACAGGCTGGACAGCATGAAAGACGCCATCTTTACAAAGTTGGATCCAGACGTACTCTCCATCTCCTCTTGCTCTTCCTCAGTGACATCAGGTAAGTCCTCCTCCTTCTCCCCCCAGCCACGAACAATACCACGGGAACGTTGAGCAGCACAAGCCCCCTGCGATGCCTGCTGCGGTTGTTCTTCTGCTGCCGCCTCCTCCTCCTCCACAGAAACACCTTCCTCATCATCTGAGTCTGACTCCTCTTCCTCCCCCCTCTGTGCTGCCGCAGGTGTTGAGGAAACATCTGGTTCTGATGAAAATTACTCCCACAGCTGTTCCTGGCATAACTGTTCCTCTTCATGCTCCTCCACAGCTTGATCCACCACTCTACGCACGGCACGCTCCAGGAAGTAAGCGTACGGGATCAAGTCGCTGATGGTGCCTTCACTGCGACTCACCAGGTTGGTCACCTCCTCAATCGGCCGCATGAACCTGCATGCATTTCGCATCAGTGTCCAGTTGTTGGGCCACAACATCCAAATCTCCTCAGATTGGGTCATTTTACTGCAATTGTACAGGTACTAGGTGACGGCTTTCTCCTGTTGTAGCAGGCGAGAGAACATGACCAGGGTCAAATTCCAGCGAGTCGGGCTATCACATATCAAGCATCTCACTGGCAAGTTGTTTCTCTGCTGAATGTCTGCAAAGCGTGCCATGGCCGTGTAAGACAGCCTGAAATGCCCACACAACTTCCTGGCCTGCTTCAGGACGTCCTCTAAGCCTGGATACTTTGACACAAATCTTTGAATGACTAGATTCAGCACATGTGCCATGCAGGCTACATGTGTCAGCTTTCCCAAATTCAAAGCGTAAAGGAGATTGCTGCCGTTGTCACACACCACGTTGCTGATCTCCAGATGGTGCGGGGTCTGCCACTGATCCACCTGTTTGTTAAGAGCAGCCAGGAGAGCTGGTCCAGTGTGACTCTCCGCTTTGAGGCAAGACATGTCTAAGATGGTGTGACACTGTTGTACCTGGCATGCAGCATAGGCCCTGGGGAGATGGGGCTGTGTAGCTGGAGAGGAGATCACGGAACCAACCCAGGAGGATGAGGAGGATGACGACAGCGAAGAGGATGTAGCAGGTGGAGAGGAGGTGGCAGGAGGCCTGCCTGCAAGCCATGGAGGTGTCACAAGTTGGTCCACAGCCACGCACTCCCTGCTTGTCAGCGGTCACCAGGTTGACCCAATGGGCTGTGTAAGTAATGTAGCGGCCCTGACCGTGCTAGGCAGACCAGGTATCCGTGGTCAGGTGGACCCTTGACCCAACGCTTTGTGCCAGAGATGACACCACTTGCCTCTCCACTTCACGGTGCAGTTTGGGTATCGCCTTTTTAGAGAAATAATTGCAGCCTGGCATCTTCCACGGCGGTGTCCCAATGGCCACAAATTTACGGAAGGCCTCACAGTCCACCAGCTTGTATGGTAACAGCTGGTGAGCTAACATTTTCACCACGCCAGCTGTCAGACATCGGGCAAGGGGGTGACTGGCAGAAATTGGCTTCTTCTGCTCAAAGATTTCCTTCACGGACACCTGGCTGCTGTGGGCAGAGGAGAAGGAACCGCTCAAGGGCAGAGGCGGAGTGGAGGAGGGTGGCTGTGAAGGTGCAAGGGAGAAAGCTGCTGAAGATGCTGCACCTGAAGGAGGAAGAGGAGAAGGAGGGTGACTTTTCTTTTGTGTGCTGCTTTTGCTCAGGTGCTCTTCCCATTGCATTTTTTTGCCTTTTCTCCGTGTGCCTTCATAAGGCACTTGTCCCTACTTGAGTGTTGGCCTTTCCACGGCTCAATTTTTGGAGGCAGAGACAACAGATGGCATTGCTCCGATCTTAGGTTGACACATTAAAAAATGTCCAAACTGCTGAGCTCCCCTGGGGTGATGGCACTATGGTGGCATCAGCAGCTGACGTTGAAGGGCATGTTGGCTGGCTGTACATAGGTGGCGATACATGGCGCCGGACACTGCCACCAGCTGTTTCTGATGACGAGCTCCCCCTACTTCTTTCAGGAACTCATCTCCTCCTACTCCTCTCTGACTCCCCCTCTGAACTGTCCCCTTGGTCATCTTGTCTCTTAGGAACCCATGTGGGATCTGTATCATCATAATCATCCTTCCCAGCTTTGATTGCCTCAGACACTTCCAAAACTGCACCAACAGCAGGTACTTCATCATCCTCCTCTTCACACATTACGTCCATAGTGTCCCCTAACTCACACATGAGGTGGTGTAACTTGCTTAGCGCCTTCATCTTGTTCTAACAACTATGGCTGCGCATCAGTGATTTCCCCACCAAATAACTCCTGCGAAGTGGCAAATGCAGCGGATGTGGTGCTTGTAGTAGCGCTGGTGGCTGTGGGAGATGAGGTGTTCTGTGTTAAATAGTCAACCATGTCCTGACAATCTTGGGAGATGATGGGACGTGCCTTCTTCTGAGCACTGTACTTTGGTCCAGGGCCACACGTAATCACATCAGCACAACCTCGCACAGACCTGCCGGGTGGCCTTCCTCTGGGTCTGCCTCTTCCTCTGCCTCTACCTGTTATGTCCGTATTGTCCATATTGGGCAGATGAATTGAAAGGTATGCACTGACTTGACTAATACAATGTGCAGTCACACAGGTGCAGTTAACAGGTATGCACAGAGTGGTATATCACACTGTGTGCACTCACATAGGTAGGTGGGTGCACTGAACACAACAGGTAGGTATATGCAGTGATGGGTATTACAATGTGCACCTGTCACACACAGACAGGTACTGGACAGGCACAGTGACACTGCGTGCGCTCACGTAGATAGGTGGGTGCACTGAAGTGAACAACAGATAGGTACATGCAGTGATGGTTATTACAATGTGCACACACATGTAGTCACTGAATGTGCTGGGCCTGGCAGTGGCACACACAGTAGGAATTACCAAGGCTGTCTATGCAACACAAGTGTCTGTGGGACACACACACACACACAAAAAATAGATCACTAGAACAAGATTAGCTCTCAAGAGAGCTGTTGAGGGGTGCTTTTTTAGCAATAAGAATCAGCAAGGAGCAAGCTAAGTAGCCTACAAGAGCCTAACTAAGCTTTCCCTATAGGTCTCTGCACAGCAGCTCTCCCTTCTCTAATTACTGCAGGCACACGAGTGAGTCCAATACCTGACGCTGCCTGCCTTTTATAAAGGGGGAGTGGCTCCAGGAGGGAGTGTAGCCTGATTGGCTACAATGTGCCTGCTAACTGTGACGTAGAGGGTCAAAGTTGACCCTAATGATGCACTATGGGGGCGAATCGAACCTCCGGAAAAGTTCACGTTCGATCGCGAACGCAAACCACTGAAGTTCGCCGGGAACCATTAGCCGGCGAACCTTCGGGCCATCTCTACCAGGGTTTAATTTAGATGCAATATATCTAAAATCCACACTTAGATACACATATGGAGCATGTTAAGCCATCACAAACTCTCTGCCATGCTAAAAGATTGAAGGAAAGTGTAATTTAAGCCCAGCTCTTTTCAAAAGTCATAAGAGCATGTCATATATGTCTTGATACCAAGTAAACATTTCTCAGGTGACAGCTAAGGAGATGTCCCCATGAGGCATTATTCCTGATTCCTCCAACACGGCAGAATATGCCATCCGCTGATACTTCATGTCAGTGCTTGTGCAACATTTTTAGATGTGACCTTCCTTGAAAGGCAGTGTGATATTTTCTCATAAGCCGGTGTCACATCACGGGCAGCAGGACATACAACAATGCTCATCAAATGACCTCTACCGACATGATGCCATATATAAAAGCATATACTTACAGATCACTATATATATATATATATATATATATATATATATATATATATATATATATATATATATATATATATATATATTATATTTCACACAATTGCAGACATCCCTTGTTCATGTAGAAATAAACCATTCTATGTTTCCTACTTTGTTTGGGAATTAAAAATATAGCACAGTAAATAGTTTTTTACATTGTGTAGTTATGACTTTTGAAAGAAATAAAATCAACGTCATCAACGTGAGTATAGCTTGATAGGTATATCAGACTTATGCTTTTTAGTTTTGTTGAACACCTTGTTAGATTCATGACCAAGTGGTTTATATGGTTTCCAGTCTTGGTTCACAATATATTTAAATGAGTATTTTTTTTTCAATGTAATTGTTTTGTAGCCTAATCTGATCTTGTTGAATTATTTTAAAAATTTTGTTTCCCAAAAAGTATTCTGAGGTAATGAAAAAATAGGCCTCATCAGTTATTGATATTAAATTGATTGTATATTAAGAGACAAATAGGAGTGAACGTTTTTATTCAAATTAACGGAAAACTGTAATAAGAGGCATATGGAGGCTGCCATATGTATTTCCTTTTAAGCAATCCCAGTTGTTTTGCAGCCCTGCTAGTCTATTTGGCTGCAGTAGTGTCTGAATCACACCAGAAACAAGCATGCAGCTAATCTTGTCAGTTCAATAATGTCAGACACACCTGATATGCCGCATGCTTGTTCAGGGTCCATGACTAAAAGGATTAGAGGCAGGGGCTCAACAGGGCTACCAAGCAGCTGATATTGTTTAAAAGGAAATAAATATTGCAGCCTTCATATCCTTCTTGTTACAGTTTTCCTTCAAAAAAAGCCAATTCCTTGGATGGCCTACTGTTTTTTTTTTCTTCAAATGTGCTGAAGCCACACACCTACAACAAGCTAATGGGCATGGGTTTAATCTGAATTAGAATGAGTTGGAATGCCTGATTTTCATACCTGCAGATGACAGCAGAGAGCTGAAACTGGTTGCAGAAACTAGCGAGTGGGCATCTCAAGTTTGAACTTATCTGTCATTAGCACTGATTTTATGGATGTTATGCTTTTTTGTATGAAACTTTCTGAATAAATTCCTTTTGAGTATTCTCCTGGATACTAATGAGTGACTTTGGTTATGGTTATGGTCACTCACCACTGTTGATGCTTGAGCATTGGGTGTCTGAAGGAGGAATAAATGTGGCTTTCCACAGAGGGAAGGAAGCGTTGTCTGATTGCCAGGGCTGAGGAGATTTGAACCATTAGCATGTCTATTTGTATAGTGAACCTTGGCTGCAGCACTACTATTTGAAAGTTTCCAAGCCCTTGTATTGATACTTCTTTACATCCATACTCATAGTGATAATACTCTTTTTGTTTATTGATGGTTCCTGGTTTGTAGTGGCGTAGCTATAAACCTCGGGGCCCCGATGCAGAATTTGGACCTGGCCCCACCCCGATATGGAACTTGGACCCGGGCCCCCCAGAAAGACAGAGCAGACGGGAGGAAGGTGGTACAATGACATGGAGCAAAGACATTTAAAAAACAAAATAATAAATATGGTTATTAACCTTTCCAATTTTCAGCTAAATAACAACCACTTGTCAGTTTTGAATAAAGGGTTGTCATTTTCCCCCAAAATAGGAGGTGACTCCTTTGAAATGTATAAAGATCTAACTTTATTTTTGCGTAAAGTGGCCTTAAGGCTGTGGCATCAGCAAAGGGAAAATATGGAGGAAAAAACTGCCAATGGAGATTACCTTGATTCCCAATTGGATGTGGATGACCAAGCTCTATTGATAGATCATATCGAGCTCTGTGAAGGACAATACATTATTGCCAAAGGTGATGAAAATCATCTAGAGGAAAATTTAAATGAATTACATAATCTTTCTTTTGAATCCTCCTCTGACTCTCTCCCCCCCAACAAGGCTACGTAAGTAATCAACAAAAATGCCGTCCATGTCCATTAATAAATATATCTCTGTATTCCTAGAGACAATGAAATGGGATTTGGACAGATATGACTGGACAATGAAGGTGGAAAAATCTAATCTGACTAAAAAAGAAAGACAGGCCCTAACGGAACTACAACAGGCAAAAGATCTGGTAATAAAACCAGAAGATAAAGGGGGCAACATAGTCCTCCTCAATGAGGAGGACTATGTTGCGGAAGTAAGAAGACAATTAAATGACCAAACAACCTATTTTAGGTTGGAGGGAAATCTTTTTGCCTGTGTAGTCCAAAAAGTCAATGACTTGGTAGATGATGCATGGCATAACCAGGTGATCACTGAAGCCGAATGGGAATACATGAAAGTAGAGTCTTATAACATTCCAATGTTTTATACTTTTCCCAAAATTCACAAAAATCCCACAAAATCACCAGGGCGGCCCATAGTGGCGAGAATATAAGGTCCAACAGAAAAATTGGGAAAATACGTAGATAAATGTTTAAAGCCATTAGTAACAAAGCTCCCCTCCATTGTTTTAGACACCAAAAGTCTGCTGGGTGAGTTAAACAACTTTATTCCTCCCCCTGGGTCCTTCCTTGTTGGGATCGACCTGGAGTCTCTCTACACGTCAATTCCCTATAGGGAGGGACTCAGGGCAGCTAGCTTTTTCCTTGAGGCCTTTCACCCAGAAGCAGCCATGACTAATCAGTTTGTGATTGATGCTTTGGAGCTAATATTAAATTACAACTGTTTCTCATTTGATGGTGGCTTTTACAGGCAGATCAGAGGCACGTCCATGGGGGCAGCGTGTGCTCCAGCCTATGCCTGTCTCCACCTAGGCCTATGAGAACACCAAGAGGTGTATATAGAGATGAAGGCTATTGGGCACACGCTGCCCTTTGGCTTTGTTATATAGATGACGTGCTCCTGGTCTGGACTGGCACCAGAGAAGAACTAGACAGATTTCTTAAAAGACTCAATGTAAATGACAAAAACATTAAATCGACCTATACTGTTTGTGACCAGTCTCTGACATTTTTGGGCCTAATGTTGACAGTACAAAATAATGGACTAATGACCTCTACTTACAGAAAGCCGACTGCGGGGAACAGCCTGCTGTATGCCTCTAGCCACCATCCATCATCCTTAATTAGAGGTATACACTACGGGCAGTTCATACGCCTCCATCGCAACTGCTCAACTGATGAGCTGTTTCAGAGTGAAGCACATGAAATGTATCAGAGATTCCGTGAAAGGGGTTATCCACATCGTACACTCAGAAGGGCTCTTAAAAGGGCTTGGAACCTGAGTAGAAATTCTCTAATTCAGCCTCCGTCAGAGGAGAATGAAGAGGAGGATAGTGATCAATTTGTTAGGATGGTGTCTAGATATGGATCTCATTGGGAAGATTTTAGACAAATGCTAACAAAAAATTGGGGTATTTTAACATCATCCCCAGAGATAGCGCAAATTATAGGTCCTAGACCCCTACTAACGGCATGGCATGCTCAAAACGTAAAGGACAAACTGGTACATAGTGAGTACATAAGAGACAATTCTACATGGTTAAATAAGATAATTCCCAATGGGATCTAAAAATATGGCAGGTGTAAATTATGTCCATTCATTAGTAGACAAGACAACAAGATGTTTACTAATAGCTCTGAAACTAAAACATTTGAGATGAGATCCCATATAAATTGCCAAATGAGAAGGGTGATATATATGATAGAGTGTCCATGCAAATTTAAAGGAATACTATCGATTGAAACAACTTTTTTTTAATACTCTATATTAGTGTACACATTACCACTAGTGCTAGGGGCACTTTATTTATTCACCCAGGTCTCTCTCTCACTATCCCTGCTTAAAAATTCATTTCTCACACAGCTCATAGTAGTTTGGGTCACCCTGAGCTGCTTGGTTACTCTGTCACACAGCTCACAAATATATTTCACTGTGTCACTCACAGCATGCAGCAGACATGAGGAGAAATAGGCTGATCTGAGGTGATAACAGGTAACTAAATGAGCTGTAATATTGCTGGAATATAACAACCTATAACACTAGTCTTTGTTTACAATCAGACTGGCTGCCTGCTTGAGGTGATTCACTCCAGGCTGCATCCACTTTATAAGCTGCTGAGAGGGGCAGACCACTGTCTACAATTAGCATTATTAGTATCTTTATCAGTCAAGAGAAGCAAAGATAATAAACACACATTGCTAGAATCTTTAACCCCTTACCACCATATCAACAAGATTCTTTCAGCAAGGTGATAATTAATGTATAAACTGAGTAGTTGATAGCAACTCCCCTGTGCAAAGACATGGTCTAGACTCTAGCCCTCTGGGAGCCCAGTATTTAGATACATTTTGTATCCAACACTGACGCCAAAACTGACGGAGGATTTTACAGCTGAGAGGAACAGCTGTGTGAGGAATCAAATTACTCCTAATACTTGTCCTATTGTCCATACAGCATTTCAAAATAAATGCAAACTTTGATAGTATTCCTTTAACTATGTAGCAAGCAGGCTAGGATGCCAGCCGATCAAGGGTCCGCACACAGCTCAGCTTGAACTTCACACATAGCGGCAAGTATACTAAAGCTCACGGCTGTACCGGAGGTGACCACAGAGAGAAGTAGTGGTGAGATACTTATGCTACATTACTCTAATGCTCTATTGGATCGCTGGACCGCATATGCATACTAAATAACAATGCTTCCTGACGTATCAGCATAGAACTAAGTAGACTGCTTGTCATCTTTGCGTTAGAGCTAAGCTAATACTAACAGCTACTCAGTATAACTAAAAAACTGGACATTTACTACATTCCGGGAAAAAGCTGCATAATTATACTAACAGTGTATCCCTGGTTCCTTGCTACACATTGCATTAAGGACAGGTTTTCCATCTATACAGAACTTTCCCATGCTATACTGCACAGTATATGGACTATTAAGGTGGTATCACAGCCAATAGTGCTTTATGTAGCTCTGCTGCGTTCCCTTTGATTTTATCAAAATCATTTCCCTTCCCCCTTCCTCCCCCCCATTATTCCAATTTTTAACTTTGATAATTCATGATTAAATACATTTTGTTATATTTGCATATACACGTGAGACCCAATGATTGTATTTATAGTATTGTAAACTGGTTGTGTATTGGAGTTCAGTGCTGTTGTAATGCGTATATAAAACTAGTGGGATAATCTTACAGAGAATAGATGCCATAGCCTGCACAACTGTACAGATCCAAGAGGTTTAGTCCCCTCAAATATTAGCATCACCCGGGCCCCCCCACCCTACGTTAAATAGCCAGTTATAGGCACCTCCAGTATAGGTAGCCAGGAATAGGGGGCCCCAGTTTTGTAAGCCAGGTATAGGTGCTCTAGCATAGGTAACCCAGAAATAGGTGCTCCCAGTATAGGTAGCCAGGAATACGTGCCTCAGTATAGATAGCCAGGAATAGGCTACCAACTCGAGTCCAGGTACCTAAAAATTCCTCTGACCCCTCTGGGGACAGTCAGTGACTAAGTACTTTGTAAAGTGACACAGAAAATGTCAGTGCTATAAAGTATTTAATATGGTAGGACATCAGGTAATGACAATGTTAGGAATTAAACTGTTAGCTTCTCTAAGGTACAGAGGCACAGTGGCTGACATAATTGTGTACTCTGTAAAGCACAGGGGGAGAAAGCAATGCTATATACAGTAAATTAAGAGGAAAGAGAGAGTGGAGAGTGAAATGGGTAAATAGAGAGCGAGGCTGCAGAAAACTTAAGAAAGGACAAGGAAAGAGAGGGTAGACATATAGGAAAGTAGGAGAGTGTGGGAAAGGGGGAGATTAAGATAAAGGTATAGAAAAGGGGGAAACAGATTGAGGGGGAATTAGAGCAAGATTTATCTGAGAAAACCTGCCACCAACACACTGCACTGTGGAGGAGAGCAGATGCAGAGCCTGACAGAGTAGAGGGTCCACGTGCTGATAGGGAGAGAGAGGAGAGACCAGAAGACCAGGAACTATGCAGCCGGCAAGTTATCTTTTTATCTTTAAAGAGAATCTGTATTGTTAAAATCGCACAAAAGTAAACATACCAGTGCGTTAGGGGACATCTCCTATTACCCTCTGTCACAATTTCGCCGCTCCCCGCCGCATTAAAAGTGGTTAAAACAGTTTTAAAAAGTTTTTTTATAAACAAACAAAATGGCCACCAAAACAGGAAGTAGGTTGATGTACAGTATGTCCACACATAGAAAATACATTCATACACAAGCAGGCTGTATACACCCTTCCTTTTGAATCTCAAGAGATCATTTGTGTGTTTCTTTCCCCCTGCAGCTATCTTCCACTGAAGTGTCAGGCTGTTTCTTCCTGCAGAGTGCAGACAGCTCTTCCTGTATGTAATTCCTCAGTATGTGAAAGCCCAGCCAGCTCAGAGGAGGATTTATCCAGCTTGTAAAAGATAAGAGAGCAGAGAGAAGCTGCACTAATCTAAATAATACACAGGCAGTGTGCATAGAGGGGCCTGGAAGGGGGAGTTCATAGCAGAACCACAACACTAAAGAACTTGGCAGCCTTCCAGACACAGGCTGACAAGTCTGACAAGAGAGAGATAAGTTGATTTATTACAGAGATGGTGATAGTAGAACGTGCTGCAGTAAGCCAGAACACATTAGAATAGCTTTTGGAACTTGTAGGATGATAAAAAACAGGATGCAATTTTTGTTACGGAGTCTCTTTAATGTCCAAACCTCACACAGTTCCTGTCTCTGCTCCCGTAGTTACAGACATCAAGCCATCAGCATGTCATAATGTATAACTGAGCTCAGCAACACTGGACAGCCTGCACTATTAAATTAATCATTCTGGTCAGCATATACACTGATTAGAATGATTAATTAATAACGCAATGCAGTCCTGTGTTACAGGAGTCAGTGTATACATATGACAGCCTGTGATAGCCTGTGTGATGCTGGGAGAGTGAAGTACTGTGCAGCGGGCTGTGCATGACTTACTTGTTCATAGTTGTGTGCTCATTTTTTGCGCTTCTTTGAGAGCCGAACGGCTGGAGAAGGAAGGGGGAGGGCAGAAGTGAAGGACTGCAGACAGGGCTGCAAGCTCTGCGGCCACTTGCTGCCTGCTGGAAACAGAGAGCCGAGCAGCTCTGCCTCATTTCCGTTTCCTGTGCATGACAGTCCGAACATGTGGACTTGCGAGGGCGTCAGCGGGGATCACCCGCTGATGTTGCAAGGTGATTGTCCTGTTTGGAAATCTGGCTCTGACGTGGCGAGGATGAGCGGGCCCCTCAGGGTCACACAGGCGACTGCTGCGACCGTGGCCGTTACGCTGATTTGTCCCTTACTAAAGATTTTGTGGTCTTTCACACCAGAATTGATTAACTGAAATTTTACTGGAAACTTAATTATAGGTGTCAAATGCCGTCAATGTGTTTTTTTTTTTTTTTTAGAAGAGGTGTATTACAATGACATTATTAGTTGATGAGAGTCAAACACAGTTTGTGTATGACCCATGAGTAACTTAGTTACTCCAGTGTAGTACAAATGACTTACAAATTACTTAAAGGAGTACAGGTAGTCCCTGGTTACTGCAAGAAATAGGGGCTGTAGGTTAGTTCTTAACCTGAATCTGTTCTTAAGTCAGAATGCTGTGCTATCTCTGTCCCCTTTGCTTCCTATGTGCCCCCTTTGCCCCCAGTGTCCCCCTCTTTGCCTCTCTGTCTCCCTCTGAGCCTGTTTGTCCCCTTCAGTGCTTTTGTTCTCCCTCTTTGCCATTTTTCCCCCATGCCCATTAGTGCCCCCCATGCTCGTTTGTCCCTCTTTGTACCACTCTTTGTCCCTCTGTGCCTCTCTATGTCCCCCCTCAGTGCCCCTGTTTGCTACTCCTTCTGTACCTTTGTTTTCCCCCTTCTGTGCCTCTGTTTTCCCCCCACCCTCTGTGCCTCTCTATGTCCCCATGTGCCTCTGTTTGTTCCCCCTTGTCCCTCACCCTCTGTTTGTCCCCCACCGTGATTCTGTTTGTCTCCCGGTGCCTCTGTTTGTCACCCCTCTGCCATTGTTTTGCCCTCCCCTCTGTGACACTGTTCTGGTCCCTTTGTTCCTCTACTTTGTCCCCCTTTTCCTCTGTTTTTTCCCCTCTAAGCCTCCGTTTTGCCCCCCCCCCCCCCCCCCCCGTGCCTCTGTTTTGTCCTTTTATCCCCCCGTGCCTTGTTTTATCTTCACCCCTGTGCTTCCGTTTTGTCCCCCTATCTGTGCCTCAGTTTGTTCTCACCCACTTCCTCCAAGCAGCAGAGTCGGACTCACCTTTCAGCCCGAGTCCAGCAATATCTGTCTAGCCACTCCGCCTCCTGCAGCCTCTAGAGTACAGCACCACTTACTGTATGTAATGAAACAGCAGAAGAGCTGGAAGGTGGTGGAGAGAGGAGAAAGGACATTGTTGGAATTGGTTTGGAGGTGAGTCCAGCCCTGCAGCTGCAACGGGGACACAAGCCGCCATTTGGGAGAAGTTTGAAACCGCTTCTTCAAACTCTCCCATGCAAAAATGATGTAATCACAACGGGATTGGGCCGTTCGTACCGGCGGGTGGTTTTTAAGTTGGACACTCGTAAGTCAGGGACTACCTGTAGCTTGAAACTATGAAGCAACTATGGCCCTTATTAAATTCACTTTTCCACGTACATTTTCTCCACGGAATATAACATTTAAAGGGACACTTAAGCCAGGAATAAAAAAAAACAGTTTTACTTCCTTGGGGCTTCTACCAGCCCCCTGCAGCCATCCTGTGCCCTTGCAGTCACTCACGGATCCTCTTGCCGACAGCTAGTTTTGTTTTAGCTGACAGGCCCGACAGGCCTGGCCACGCATGTTTTTTTTTTGCGTTCTGCAGACACTGCCCAGCTACACCAGAGCGTGTCCTTTGTAGTTCAATAATTTGTCACATTGGCCTCAATTCACTAAGATCATGCTGGAAATAATAAGGCAAGAGAAAACGTACCTCCACACAGTGAGAAAGTTATCTTATTTCTTCAATCCTTAAGTTACCTCCTCTATAGTTAAGTTACCTCCTCTGTAGTTATTTTCACACGCAGTTAATTAACAGCCTGTCCTTAACTTTAGAATTCTGGAGTTATTTTAAGGATTGAAGAGTTAATTTAAAGACAGAAGAGTTAACTTTAGGTTTGCCTGAGGTAAAATGTTTCCTGAATACTACATGCCTCGTCACCATGGTGATAACTATAGAAATGTTATTAAAGACAGGAGATAAGCTTAGTGGATTGAGGCCATTGTCTTTGTAAATAAAGGTTGAACATGGTTTGCAAAATAAAGGTTGAACATGGTTTGCAAATCATTGCATTCTGTTTTCTTTACATTATCTAGCATCCCAACTATTTTGAAATTAGGTTGTACTACTACTATATAATAAAATTAATAAAAAATCAACTGTAATAGTGTGTCCAGGTATGGAAAAGCTATTTTGTCTTTTAGCAGCTAAAGGTTTAATATATTCATATTCTATCCTTCTCTCTGCAGTACAAATCTAATGCATATGGACTGCATCCCTTTTATATGGGCCTTGAAGAGGATGGCAGTGTCCATGGAGTATTTTTGCTTAACAGCAGTGAAATGGGTAAGCTTAATATTAATCATTTATATGTCTTTGTTGAAGTTTCCAGGGTCAGTTGTGACCAGTAGAGTTGTGCCGAACAGTTCGCCTGCGAACGGTTCCATGCGAACTTCCGTGGTTCGCGTTCGCGTCCCGCAGGCGAACGTTTGCGGAAGTTCGGTTCACCCCATAATGCACCATGGAGGGTCAACTTTGACCTACATCACAGTCAGCAGGCCCAGTGTAGCCAATTAGGCTACACTAGCCCCTGGAGCCCCACCCCCCTTATATAAGGCAGGCAGCGGCGGCCATTATGGTCACTCGTGTGCCTGCCTGCATTAGTGAGGGTAGGGCGAGCTGCTGCACTGTCTCTCATAGGGAAAGATTAGTTAGGCTTAGCTTGTTCCTGGCTGCATACCTGTTCTGTGAACCCACCACTGCATACCTGTACTGTGTCTGTGAACCCACCACTGCATACCTGTTCAGTGAACCCACCACTGCATACCTGTTCAGTGAACCCACCACTGCATACCTGTTCTGTGAACCCACCACTGTATACCTGTTCAGTGAACCCACCACTGCATACCTGTTCTGTGAACCCACCACTGCATACCTGTTCTGTTCAGTGAACCCGCCACTGCATACCTGTTCTGTTCAGTGAACCTGCCACTGCATACCTGTTCTGTTCAGTGAACCCACCACTGCATACCTGTTCTGTGAACCCACCACTGTATACCTGTTCAGTGAACCCACCACTGCATACCTGTTCTGTGAACCCACCACTGCATACCTGTTCAGTGAACCTGCCACTGCATACCTGTACTGTGAACCCACCACTGCATACCTGTTCAGTGAACCTGCTACTGCATACCTGTACTGTGAACCCACCACTGCATTCCTGTTCAGTGAACCTGCCACTGCATACCTGTTCTGTGAACCCACCACTGCATACCTGTTCTGTGAACCCACCACTGCATACCTTTTCAGTGAACCCACCACTGCATACCTGTTCAGTGAACCCACCACTGCATACCTGTTCTGTGAACCCACCACTGCATACCTGTTCTGTTCAGTGAACCCGCCACTGCATACCTGTTCTGTTCAGTGAACCTGCCACTGCATACCTGTTCTGTTCAGTGAACCCGCCACTGCATACTTGTTCTGTTCAGTGAACCCGCAACTGCATACCTGTTCTGTTCAGTGAACAGTTTGGTGTGTCAGTGTGAAGCAGTACCTTAATTACACTACCTGATTGATGTATACACATGCAAGATGTTTTAAAGCACTTTAGGCCTGTCATTTAGCATTTAATGTGATTTCTGCCCTTAACCACTTGAGGACTCAGCCTTTACCCCCCCTTAAGGACCAGCGCTGTTTTATCCATTCAGACCACTGCAGCTTTAACGGTTTATTGCTCGCTCATACAACCTACCACCTAAATGAATTTTGGCTCCTTTTCTTCTCACTAATACAGCTTTCTTTTGATGCTATTTGATTGCTGCTGCAAGTTTTACTTTTTATTATATTCATCAAAAAAGACATGAATTTTGGCAAAAAAATGATTTTTTTAACTTTCTGTGCTGACATTTTTCAAATAAAGTAAAATTTCTGTATACATGCAGCGCGAAAAATGTGGACAAACATGTTTTTGATGAAAAAAAACCCATTCAGTGTATATTTATTGGTTTGGGTAAAAGTTATAGCGTTTACAAACTATGGTGCAAAAAGTGAATTTTCCCATTTTTAAGCATCTCTGACTTTCCCGACTACCTGTCATGTTTCATGAGGTGCTAAAATTCCAGGATAGTATAAATACCCCACAAATAACCCCATTTTGGAAAGAAGACATCCCAAAGTATTCACTGAGAGGCATAGTGAGTTCATAGAAGATTTTATTTTTTGTCACAAGTTAGCGGAAAATGACAGTTTGTCACAAAAAAAAAAAAAAAAAAAAGGTTTCCATTTCTGCTAACTTGTAACAAAAAAAAATGAAATCTGCCATGGACTCAACATGCCCCTCAATGAATACCTTGAAGTGTCTATTTTTCAAAATGGGGTCATTTATGGGGTGTGTTTACTGTCCTGGCATTTTGGGGGGTGCGGAATTGTAAGCACCCCTGTAAAGCCTAAAAGTAGTCATTGCACTGTGGGCCTCTTAGCGCAGTTTGGCTGCAAAAAAGTGTCACACATATGGTATCGCTATACTCGGGAGAAGTAGTACAATGTGTTTTGGGGTGTATTTTTACACATACCCATGCTGGGTGGGAGAAATATCTCTGCAAATGACAATTTTTTGATTTTTTTACACACAATTGTCCATTTACAGAGTTATTTCTCCCACTCAGCATGGGTATGTATAAAAATACACCCCAAAACACATTGTACTACTTCTCCTGAGTACGGCGATACCACATGTGTGGCACTTTTTTGCACCCTAACTGCGCTAAGGGGCCCAAAGTCCAATGAGTACCTTTAGGATTTCACAGGTCATTTTGAGACATTTGGTTTCAAGACTACTCCTCACGGTTTAGGGCCCCTAAAATGCCAGGGCAGTATAGGAACCCCACAAATGACCCCATTTTACAAAGAAGACACCCCAAGGTACTCAATTAGGAGTATGGTGAGTTCATAGAAGATTTTACTTTTTGTCACAAGTTAGCGGAAAATGATTGTTATTGGGTTTTTTTACCAAGTGTCATTTTCCGCTAACTTGTGACAAAAAATAAAATCTTCTATGAACTCACCATACTCCTAACGGAATACCTTGGGATGTCCTCTTTGTAAAATGGGGTCATTTGTGGGGTTCCTATACTGCTCTGGCATTTTAGGGGCCCTAAACCGTGAGGAGTAGTCTTGAAACCAAATGTTTCAAAATGACCTGTGAAATGCTAAAGGTACTCATTGGACTCTGGGCCCCTTAGCGCAGTTAGGGTGCAAAAAAGTGCCACACATGTGGTATCGCCGTACTCGGGAGAAGTAGTACAATGTGTTTTGGGGTGTATTTTTACACATACCCATATTGGGTGGGAGAAATACCTCTGTAAATGACAATTTTTTGATTTCTTTACACACAATTGTCAATTTACAGAGATATTTCTCCCACCCAATATGGGTATGTGTAAAAATACACCCCAAAACACATAATACTACTTCTCCTGAGTACGTCGGTACCACATGTGTGGCACTTTTTTGCATCCTAACTGCGCTAAGGGGCCCAGAGTCCAATGAGTACCGTTAGCATTTCACAGGTCATTTTGAGAAGTTTGGTTTCAAGACTACTCCTCACGGTTTAGGGCCCCTAAAATGCCAGGACAGTATAGGAACCCCACAAATGACCCCATTTTACAAAGAGGACATCCTAAGGTATTCCGTTAGGAGTATGGTGAGTTCATAGAAGATTTTTTTTTTGTCACAAGTTAGTGGAAAATGACACTTGGTAAAAAAAACCCAATAAAAATCATTTTCCGCTAACTTGTGACAAAAAGCTAAATCTTCTATGAACTCACCATACTCCTAATTGAGTACCTTGGGGTGTCTTCTTTCTAAAATGGGGTCATTTGTGGGGTTCCTATACTGCTCTGGCATTTTAGGGGCCCTAAACCGTGAGGAGTAGTCTTGAAACCAAATGTTTCAAAATGACCTGTGAAATGCTAAAGGTACTCATTGGACTCTGGGCCCCTTAGCGCAGTTAGGGTGCAAAAAAGGGCCACACATGTGGTATCGCCGTACTCGGGAGAAGTAGTACAATGTGTTTTGGGGTGTATTTTTACACATACCCATATTGGGTGGGAGAAATATCTCTGTAAATGACAATTTTTTGATTTCTTTACACACAATTGTCTATTTACAGAGATATTTCTCCCACCCAATATGGGTATGTGTAAAAATACACCCCAAAACACATTGTACTACTTCTCCCGAGTACAGCGATACCACATATGTGGCACTTTTTTGCACCCTAACTGCGCTAAGGGGCCCAGAGTCCAATGAGTACCGTTACCATTTCACAGGTCATTTTGAGAAATTTGGTTTCAAGACTACTCCTCACGGTTTAGGGCCCCTAAAATGCCAGAGCAGTATAGGAACCCCACAAATGACCCCATTTTACAAAGAGGACATCCCAAGGTATTCCGTTAGGAGTATGGTGAGTTCATAGAAGATTTTATTTTTTGTCACAAGTTAGCGGAAAATGACACTTGGTAAAAAAACCCATTAACAATCATTTTCCGCTAACTTGTGACAAAAAGTAAAATCTTCTATGAACTCACCATACTCCTAATTGAGTACCTTGGGGTGTCTTCTTTCTAAAATGGGGTCATTTGTGGGGTTCCTATACTGCTCTGGCATTTTAGGGGCCCTAAACCGTGAGGAGTAGTCTTGAAACCAAATTTCTCAAAATGACCTGTGAAATGCTAACGGTACTCATTGGACTCTGGGCCCCTTAGCGCAGTTAGGGTGCAAAAAAGGGCCACACATGTGGTATTGCCGTACTCGGGAGAAGTAGTACAATGTGTTTTGGGGTGTATTTTTACACATACCCATATTGGGTGGGAGAAATATCTCTGTAAATGGACAAATGTGTGTAAAAAAAATCAAAAAATTGTCATTTACAGAGTGATTTCTTCTACCCATCATGGGTATGTGTAAAAATACACCCTAAAACACATTGGTCTACTTCTCCCGGGTACGGCGATAGCACGTGTGGCACTTTTTTGCAGCCTAACTGCGCTAAGGGGCCCAACGTGCAATGACTACCTTTGGGCTTTACAGGGGTGCTCACAATTTAGCCCCCCCCCCCCACATGACAGGACAGTTAACAAACCCCACAAATGACCCCATTTTAAAAATAAGACACCACAAAGTATTCCATGAGGGGCATGGTGAGTTTATAAAAAAAATTCTTTTTTGTCACAAGTTAGCAGAAAAGGATACTTTGTGAAAAAAAACAAAAAACAACAATTTATGCTAACTTGTGACAAAAAACAAAATCTTCTATGAACTCACCATGCACCTCACGGAATACTTTGGGGTGTCCTCTTTCCAAAATGGGGTCATTTGTGGGGTCTGTCCTGGCATTTTAGGGCCTCTGCAATCATTACATGTATGGCCAGTATTTCTGCTATACTCCTTATATTGGGCATACAGGTAGTGCATTCTGGGCTGAAAGGAAAAATGAACGGCAAACATCCCTTCATTCGCATCGATCAATGTGGATGAACAAATATCTGCCAAAAAATGTGAAACAAAAAGAAAAGAAAGAGAGACATAGGAGCTGCCACCCCAAAAATCCAAACCCACCAGCTCGTATGCCCAGGCAATCCTGATTTATTCATCCACATTGATCGATGTGAATGGAGAAATCATTGCTTGAGTTCTTTTTTGATACAAAGTGCTTGCCAAAGCATATGAACCCCAACACCACACCTTGGCCCATATGCCTCGGCAAACGTATCTTTTTTACTGTGGAGGAGAAATCTCGTCCTACAGCGCTGCATGCACTGATTTTGTGTAACCTGACAGAAGCGCAATGCTTCTGTCAGGATGCATCATCAGTGCTGCAGCTGATTGGTCGGTCGGTCGGTCGGTCTGGATAGAAAAAAGAGAGAAGAAAAACGAAAAAAACAAAACAAAAAGGAGGGGAAGGCGTCCGCCTGGACATAGGAGCTGCCACCCCAAAAATCCAAACCCACCAGCTCGTATGCCCAGGCAATCCTGATTTATTCATCCACATTGATCGATGTGAATGGAGAAATCATTGCTTGAGTTCTTTTTTGATACAAAGTGCTTGCCAAAGCATATGAATCCCCAACACCACACCTTGGCCCATATGCCTCGGCAAACGTATCTTTTTTACTGTGGAGGAGAAATCTCGTCCTACAGCGCTGCATGCACCGATTTTGTGTAACCTGACAGAAGCGCAATGCTTCTGTCAGGATGCACCATCAGTGCTGCAGCTGATTGATTGGTCGGTCGGTCGGTCGGTCGGTCTGGATAGAAAAAAGAGAGAAGAAAAACGAAAAAAACTAAACAAAAAGGAGGGGAAGGCGTCCGCCTGGACATAGGAGCTGCCACCCCAAAAATCCAAACCCACCAGCTCGTATGCCCAGGCAATCCTGATTTATTCATCCACATTGATCGATGTGAATGGAGAAATCATTGCTTGAGTTCTTTTTTGATACAAAGTGCTTGCCAAAGCATATGAATCCCCAACACCACACCTTGGCCCATATGCCTCGGCAAACGTATCTTTTTTACTGTGGAGGAGAAATCTCGTCCTACAGCGCTGCATGCACCGATTTTGTGTAACCTGACAGAAGCGCAATGCTTCTGTCAGGATGCATCATCAGTGCTGCAGCTGATTGGTCGGTTGGAAAAAAAGAGAGAAGAAGAAAAAAAAAAAAAAAAAAAAAAAAAAGCAAGCAAGCAGCAAAGCACTTCAATAACATTAACTTTTTAAACTTTATTAAATATGTTCAAACCAAACAATAACATTGGTAACCAAATATTAACTTTTTTGCTTACCTGTTTTTTTTTTTTTTTGTTTTTTTTTACCTGCGAGCTGAGGATAAACTTCTCCTCCCCCATGGGTCAATGTGCAAAGTGCAAATCGCACAGATATGTGGCGAAGTACATTATGCATTCTGTCCCAAGTGAAAGGAGAGGTTTCTGGCAGGCCAGTGTATTTGGATCTCTCAAAACCTGATGTTTGGGTTCACACTGCATACTGGCCTATCCGGTCGGTCGAGCCCGCCGCACCGTCTCGCCCAAAATAGATCTTCAGGGAATACCACAAGAGTAGCATTCGGCCTAGTAATTAACTGCGTCGCCGTAGACTAACATGACTTCCGGGCCGACCCAAATTGCCGCAGAAGCCACGCAGTAACGTAGGCATGCACTAGCGTTAAGTCAAGCACTTCCGGCGTAGGGGGGGACCGCAAAGTGTGACTTTTGCTAGGCAATTTGCCCTAACGCATCGCGCCAGTGTGAAATAGCACTGAGAGACCCTTGTGTGCCTACTGCTGTGTCTGTAGTTCCCTAGGTTCTAAAAGTGTGCCTTCTCGTGGTACCTCTCATAACACTCCCCTAGGCATAGGCCAGGCTGGTCAGGACAGCGGGGACAGTAAACGGGGGTGTCATGCCTTATTCCAGCCTTGCTGCAGACACGACATCTTTTTCTGGGGTTGCGTTGAGTTGGGGTACTGGGAATCGGGTAGGCGTAATGCCTTCCATGCAGCCGGCTAGTTGCATTTGGGGGTTGGGCTCTGTCACCTTCTGGATAGAGGAGTGCCGAAACAATGTCTTCCTGGAATTGAAGGAAAGATCCAGTTCTCCCAGCCTTACTGTAGAGAACAAAGCTGTTGTACATCGCCAATTGAATTAAATACACAGACACTTTCTTATACCAGCGTCTGGTTTTCCGGGAAATTAAATAGGGCCCTAACATCTGGTCATTGAAGTCCACCCCTCCCATGTTGGCATTATAGCTGTGGACGGCGAGGGGCTTTTCAATGACCTCTGTTGCCCGTGTAATTTGTACTGTCGTGTCTGTGTGAATGGTAGACAGAAGGTAAACGTCCCTCTTGTCCTTCCATTTCACCGAGAGCAAGTCATCGGTACACAAGGCGGCCCTCTCCCCCCGTTGAAGTCTGGTGTTAACGAGCTGTTGGGGGAAGCCCCGGCGACTAGGCCGCACGGTGCCACAGCATCGGATTCCTTCTAACTTTAAGTGCTGAAAGAGGGCCACACTTGTGTAAAAGTTGTCCACATAAAGATGGTACCCCTTCTGGAACAAGGGTGACACCAAGTCCCACACAATCTTTCCACTGCTCCCCAGGTAGTCAGGACATCCGACCGGCTCCAATTTTGAGTCTTTTCCCTCATAGACCCTAAAACGAGATGTATAGCCTGTGGCCCTATCACAGAGCTTATACAGTTTCACCCCATACCGGGCGCGCTTGCTTGGGATGTACTGTTTGATGCCAAGGCGCCCGGTAAAATGTACGAGGGACTCATCTACACAGATGTTCTGTTCAGGGGTATAAGCATCTGCAAATGTGGATGACAGGTGGTCTATGAGGGGCCGAATTTTGTGGAGCCGGTCATAAGCTGGGTGGTCTCTTTCATGACAGGTGTCGTTGTCATTGAAATGCAGGAAGCGCAGGATGATCTCAAATCGCGTCCTGGACATGGCAGCAGAGAACACGGGCATGTTATGTATTTGGCGTGTAGACCAATAAGAGCGCAATACATTTTTTTTAGTAATACCCATGTTGAGGAGAAGGCCCAAAAAAATTTTAAGTTCGGAAACTTGGAGTGGTTTCCACCGAAAAGGCTGGGCGTGGCAGCTTTTCGGATGGGCGGTTATAAATTGTGTGGCATATAGGTTGGTCTCAGCCACAATTAAGTCAAGGAGATCCTGGGTGAGGAACAGTTCAAAAAAGTCTAGGGCCGATCCTAGTTCAACTGTCTCCACCTGGACTCCAGACTGGGCGGTGAAAGGGGGCAGTATGGGTGCGGCGGGATCAGGGGAATGCCAATCAGGGTTTGCCAGCACCTCTGGAAAACCAATGGGAGTACGGGCCCGTCTACTTGGTGGCTGCGGATCGGATCTTAATTCACGTACCACCGAACCAGTTTCTACTTCCAGGATGGTGTCCGCCACTTCATCAGGGTCTTCTGCGGAAGTACTGGTGTTGATAGGCCCAGGAGATGCTGCGCTGCTGGTGCATGCCTCACCAAGAAAAATCAGATCAGCGCCACTCTGCTGCCCTTGAGACTGATCTTCCGCCACCTGCAGTCCAGTGACATGGGGTGTGGTACGCCTGGCTCTAGCCGGGACCTCAACCTCGTCATCGGAACTATCGGTCTGAGAGCCACTGCTGTCTACAGGATCGTACTCTGAACCCGAAGATTCGTCGAATAAGTCGACCCAATCATCCTCATCCGACTGGTCCATGTACCTGTAGATGTCTTCATTGGAAAACCTCTTTTTTGCCATGGTGGCCTGCTAAATTTAGGAGGTATTCCTCTGAGACTACCCAGGAAAAGAGCACCTACCTAGCGAAAGGGAGTACTTGAGAGGTAGAAAGCTGTGGTCACTGAGTTTAGATAAAAAAAATCAAAACTGATGTTTACAGTGCCACAGCTTGTGTACAGTGTTTTTTGCAGTGATCAGAAAAAAGAAATTTCTGTCACTGCGGTGGGGCGGGCTGAACGCAGTGCAGGCGAACGATCAGGTCTGATCGGGCAAACACTGCGTTTTTTTGTGGATCCTAGAGACCCTAATATAGATCTGACTGTGATCACTAATAATCACTTACAGATACTATATAGTACCAATGCTGATTAGCGACAGTGATGACGCTAATTAGTGACTGTGGTGCAGTGGGCTGAGCACTAACTGACACTAACAACCCTTTTGCTTAGATAACTGGCCTAACTGTTTGTTACCACTAGTGATACTAAAAAAGTTTTTAGATCACTAGGACAGTGATAGTGATGGTGATGGTGAGGGGGGGGGGGGGTTGGGGATCAGAGAGCAATCACAAATAATCAAAAACAATCACGAGACAATTACAACACAATTACAGCAATCGGCGCAATCAAAGCCAATCACGGACCAATTGAATCCAATAACGTGACAATCAAAAACCAATTACGTGACAATTGAAGCCAATCACACGACAATCGATGCTAATCACAGGGCAAAACAGCCAATCAGTGGGCAATTGGCACAATCAAAACCAATTACGGGCAATTGAAGCCAATCACGCGACAATCGAAGCCCAATTACGTGACAATCGAAGCCAATCACACGACAATCGATGCCAATCACAGTGCAATTGAGACAATTGTAGCCAAACAAAGCACAATCAAGCCTTACAGACAGGAGATAAGATACACAATGGCAGGGGGGAGAATATACGCAATCAATGAACTAGGACGGTGTGGGGAGGATCGGAAGGGGTGGGGGGGTGATCAGATACCCCTAAGGGGTAGTTGGGGGTCTAATCTGATGGATAGGAGTGACAGGTGGTGATAGATGGGTTATTGACGGGTGATAAGTGGGTGTTTACAGGGAAAAACAGATGTAAACAATGGACTGCTGATGTGATCAGGGGGGGGTGTCTCGGAGGGATCTGAAAGGGTGGGTGGGTGATCAGAAGCCCCTAATGGGCAGTTGGGGGTCTGATCTGATGGGGGGCAGTGGCAGGTGGTGACAAGGGATGATTGACAGGTGACGGATAGGTGATTGACAGCTGATCAGCGGGCAATTACAGGGAAGATAGATGCAGTATACGGGGGGGGAGATCTGAAGGGGTGGGGGGTGATCAGATACCCCTAAGGGGCAGTTGGGGGTCTGATCTAATGGGGGGCAGTGACAGGTGGTGACAAGGGATGATTGACAGGTGACTGATAGGTGATTGGCAGCTGATCACTGGGGAGATAGACAGATGCAGGGGCGATAGATAGGTTCAGTATACAGGGGGGGGGGGGGGTCGGGGGGAGATCTGGAGGTGTGGGGGTGATCAGATACCCCTAAGGGGTAGTTGGGGGTCTGCTCTGATGGATAGAAGTGACAGGTGGTGACAGGGATTTATTGATGGGTGATATGGGGGGTGGTTAGGTCTGATCTGCGGGCTGCAGGGGGGTACAGGGGGGTGTCTGATGGGTGCTGCGGGTGATCGGGGGGTCTGTGGGGCTCCTAAAGTGTCTGTGTGTGCACTCTTACTGTGCCTGCTCTCCTCGCTGGTGGTCGATCGCTAAGTGTGACCACCAGCGGGAGGCAGGCAGTATAATACAGTTTGTTACGTAAACAAACTGTATTATACTCATTCTATAGGCCAATTTGAATTTTTACAGCCCGCCGGCGCTGCTGATTGGCCGGCGGGCTGAAGTCACATGGGGGCCGAAGAGTGTGACGTAGCGATCGCGCGGCTACAGCCGCGCAATCGCTCGTTAATCAGGCTGCAGCCGGCGACGCAGTACTGCGTCGCTGGTCCTGCAGCTGCCACTTTGCCGACGCACGGTATAAGCGTGCGGTCGGCAAGTGGTTAAAACGCTGCTTTGCGTCAAATCCAGATTTTTCCCGGGGACTTTTGGCGTGTATCCCACTCCGCCATGCCCCCCTCCAGGTGTTAGACCTCTTGAAACATCTTTTCCATCACTTTTGTGGCCAGCATAATTTTTTTTTCCAAAGTTCGCCTCCCCATTGAAGTCTATTGTGGTTCGCGAACCTAAAATCGGAGGTTCGGCCCAACTCTAGTGACCAGCTCATATAATGCTGTAGTGATATATTACTATGTGGCCGTTTATTTTAGTCACATTATTATGACTTATAGTTTAAAGAGAAACCATAACCAATGATTGAACTTTATCCCAATCAGTAGCTGATACCCCCTTTCCTTTTCCTCAAATAGATCATCAGAGGTCTCTTTATGGCTGATATTGTGGTGAAATCCCTTCCACCGTGTGATGTCTAGAGATGGCCTGAACCTCCGATTTTCGGTTCGCAATAGACTTCAATGGGGAAGCAAACTTTTAAAACTAGAAAAAATTATGCTGGCCACAAAAGTGATGGAAAAGATGTTTCAAGGGGTCTAACAACTGGAGGGGGCATGGCGGAATGTGATATACGCCAAAAGTCCCGGGGAAAAATCTGGATTTGACGCAAAGCAGCGTTTTAAGGGCAGAAATCATATTGAATGCTAAATTGCAAGCCTAAAGTGCTTTAAAACATCTTGCATGTGTATACATCAATCAGGGAGTGTAATTAGAGTACTGCTTCACACCGACACACCAAACTCACTGTGTAACGCACCACAAACAGCTGTTTGCGTAGTGATGGCCGTGCTGGACTGAAGCGCACCATGCCGAGTCTGCTCTTCCTCAATCAGTGATGTCAGGAAATATCTGACTGCCTTATCAACTTTCAATGGTTCTTTCTCTACCATTTTTAAAGCTTACATCTATTTTTATAAATACTTGTTCTGCTTGCTGTTCAGTACCTGCAATGAGAATCTTATGGAGGGCAAGTCTGCCAATGCGAGTGACCACAGGTAATGGCCGGGGAATCCTGGTTCGATTCCGGTCCGGAGTGGGAGCCTAAGAAATGGCTACCACCCCCGCACATCCAAGGAAGGCAGCAGGCATGGCATGCACATCCTGAGGTAGTGACCAAAAATAACAATACAGGAGGACTTTTGAGGACCTGCTGTATATGTGAAATGAATCAACTTAAAATCCTTTAACGAGAATCTGTTATGGAGGGCAAGTCTGATGGTGCCTTCACTGTGACTCACCAGGTTGGTCACCTCCTCAAACGGCCGCATGAGCCTGCCTGCATTTCGCATCAGTGTCCAGTTGTTGGGCCACAACATCCCCATCTCCCCAGATTGTGTCCTTCTACTGTAATTGTACAGGTACTGGGTGACGGCTTTCTCCTGTTCTAGCAGGCGAGATAAAATGACCAGGGTCGAATTCCAGCGAGTCGGGCTATCACATATCAAGCATCTCACCGGCAAGTTGTTTCTCCGCTGAATGTCCGCAAAGCGTGCCACTGAACACAACAGGTAGGTATATGCAGTGATGAGGTGGGTTCACTGAACACAACAGGTAGGTATATGCAGTGATGAGGTGGGTTCGCTGAACACAACAGGTAGGTATATGCAGTGATGAGGTGGGTGCACTGAACACAACAGGTAGGTATATGCAGTGATGCGGTGGGTTCACTGAACACAACAGGTAGGTATATGCAGTGATGTGGTGGGTTCACTGAACACAACAGGCAGGTATATGCAGTGATGAGGTGAGTTCACTGAACACAACAGGTAGGTATATGCAGTGATGAGGTGGGTGCCTTGAACACAACAAGTAGGTATATGCAGTGATGAGGTGGTTCACTGAACACAACAAGTAGGTATATGCAGTGATGAGGTGGGTTCACTGAACACAACAGGTAGGTATATGCAGTGATGAGATGGGTGCACTGAACACAATAGGTAGGTATATTCAGTGATGAGGTGGGTTCACTGAACACAATGGGTAGGTATATGCAGTGATGAGGTGGGTGCACTGAACACAACAGGTAGGTATATGCAGTGATGAGGTGGGTGCCCTGAACACAACAGGTAGGTATATGCAGTACTGGGTATTACAATGTGCACCTGTCACACACACAGGTAGTCACTGAATGTGCTGGGCCTGGCTGGCAGTGGCACACACAGTATGAATTAGAAAGGCTGTCTATGCAACACAAGTGCCAGTGGGACACACAGAAAAAAATAGACCACAAGAACAAGATTAGCTCTAAAAAGAGCTGTTATGGGGTGCTATTTTAGCAATAAGAATCAGCAAGGAGCAAACTAACAAGCCTACAACAGCCTAACTAATCTTTCCCTATGAGAGAGTCTGATGCAGCTGTCCCTTCTCTAATTAATGCAGGAACACGAGTGAGTGTAATGGCCGGCGGAGCCTGCCTATTATAAGGGGGGGGAGTGGCTCCACGAGGGAGTGTAGCCTGATTGGCTACAACGTGCCTGCTGACTGTGATATAGAGAGTCAAAGTTGACCCTTATGGTGCACTATGGGGACGAACCGAACTTCCGGGAAAGTTTGCCTTACATGGCGAATGCGAACCACCAGAAGTTCGCCTGGAACCGTTCGCCGGCGAACCGTTCAGGCCATCTCTAGTGATGTCAGCATTAGGGTGCTGACATCACACTGTGGGATCCTTGTTGCATTGTGGGAAATCACAGCTGTTTCCAAATGCCAAAAATGCATAAACTCTTTCCACAGACATCACCTGCCAGCAGTAAAGATGTCTGCAAGTGTTAAATGTCAGAATGTAAATCAGGGAGAGGAAAGGTTTTACATTAGCAAACACTGACTAAATCATTTTTAAATAATGATTGTAAAAATTAAGCACTTTTTTCATTACATTATTTTCAGTTCCTTTTTAAAGTAGCTCTACCACATACAACCTGAAGTTTACATATTACGTATTAACAATAATCTTTTGCCAGTTAACAGTACTTTTTGTTAGAAGAAAGCAGCACTGGAGTTCCCTTCAGTGGATTTGCAGACTACTCTTCCTTCATTATCTGATGAGAAAGAAGTATTATGTAGCATCTAGAAGCAGTATAACATTATACTGCGTTAGCCATCAGTAAAAGCAGGAAGTTTTGAATTAGGATGATACAATTTATTGGCTAACTTAAATTAGCCAATTAATGGTGCCATCCTGATTCAAATATCTTGTGTGCTGGCTAGTTTTGTTATCAACATAACATGCATTTTTAGACATACGTGTACAGCCACTGATGTACCCAACCTTTCATTGTTTTGCTTCTGTATTTACGTGGGGTAGTGAATCCTTGACTTGTAACTAGGCACTAGCTACCAGAGATTTATTTATTTATTTATATTTAGCCACTAGAGTTGGGCCGAACGGTTCGCCTGCGAACGGTTCCATGCGAACTTCAGTGGTTCGCGTTCGTGTCCCACAGGCGAACTTTTGCGGAAGTTCGGTTCGCCCCATAATGCACCATGAGGGTCAACTTTGACCCTCTACATCACTAGCCCCTGGAGCCATTTCCCCCCTAATAAAAGGCAGGCAGCGGCGGCCATTACGGTCACTCGTGTGCCTGCGTTAGTGAGAGTAGGGCGAGCTGCTGCAGACTGTCTCTCATAGGGAAAGATTAGTTAGGCTTAGCTTGTTCCTGGCTGCATACCTGTTCTGTGAACCCACCACTGCATACCTGTACTGTGAACCCACCACTGCATACCTGTTCAGTGAACCCACCACTGCATACCTGTTCAGTGAACCTGCCACTGCATACCTGTTCAGTGAACCCACCACTGCATACCTGTTCTGTGAACCCACCACTGCATACCTGTACTGTGAACCCACCACTGCATACCTGTTCAGTGAACCCACCACTGCATACCTGTTCAGTGAACCCACCACTGCATACCTGTTCTGTGAACCCACCACTGCATACCTGTTCTGTGAACCCACCACTGCATACCTGTACTGTGAACCCACCACTGCATACCTGTTCAGTGAACCCACCACTGCATACCTGTTCAGTGAACCCACCACTGCATACCTGTTCAGTGAACCCACCACTGCATACCTGTTCAGTGAACCCGCCACTGCATACCTGTTCTGTTCAGTGAACCCGCCACTGTATACCTGTTCTGTTCAGTGAACCTGCCACTGCATACCTGTTCTGTGAACCTGCCACTGCATACCTGTTCTGTGAACCCACCACTGCATACCTGTTCTGTTCAGTGAACCCGCCACTGCATACCTGTTCTGTTCAGTGAACCCGCCACTGTATACCTGTTCAGTGAACCTGCCACTGCATACCTGTTCTGTGAACCCACCACTGTATACCTGTTCTGTTCAGTGAACAGTTTGGTGTGTCAGTGTGAAGCAGTACCTTAATTACACTACCTGATTGATGTATACACATGCAAGATGTTTTAAAGCACTTTAGGCCTGTCATTTAGCCTTCAATGTGATTTCTGCCCTTAAAACGCTGCTTTGCGTCAAATCCAGATTTTTCCCGGGGACTTTTGGCATGTATCCCACTCCGCCATGCCCCCCTCCAGGTGTTAGACCCCTCGAAACATGTTTTCCATCACTTTTGTGGCCAGCATAATTTTTTTTTTTCAAAGTTCGCCTCCCCATTGAAGTCTATTGCGGTTCGCAAACTTTAACGCGAACCGAACCTTCCGCGGAAGTTCGCGAACCTGGTTTGCGAACCTAAAATCAGAGGTTCGGCCCAACTCTGTTAGCCACTGGTTTCTCCACAAACAGAGTCACAGTTTGCATTATTTTATTTTACTTTATGCACAGTTGTGTTTTATTTAAATAGGTAATTGAACAAATATGTTTTTTGTTTTTTTTTTGTAATTTTGCCTAATACGATAATGATTCACTTCAATATTTGACCCAGTACTAGAGATGTCCCGAACGGTTCGCCGGCGAACGGTTCCCGGCGAAATTTGGAGGTTCGCGTTCGCCTGCCAAAGGTGGACTTTCCCGGAAGTTTGATTCGCCCCATAATGTTCTATTGAGCAAAACTTTGACCCTCTACATCACAGTCAGCAGGCACATTGTTGCCAATCAGACTGCACTCACTGGTGGAGCCCCCCCCCCCATACAAGGCAAGGTCCTTGAGCCATTTGACTCACTCGTCTGCCTATACTAATTTAATTAAGGGACAGCTGCTAGGGAGAGTTTAATTAGCCTCTTGTAAGCTCCTCCTCCCTCCTACTGGAGGGAGGAGGGTCTCATCTGCCAGGGAATTCCAGTATTTCAAAAGCCAGCTTACATACCATGGCTGGGGATTGAACCCAGGTCTCAGTGTATGGTAGGTAACTAACATATCCATTATACCACCAACACTACTAGCTGAAACTAGCCTAGCATGTACCATTTATGCTCAATCCAAAAGAAAAATTAGACAAGACAAATAACATTTATATCACACTTTTCTCCTGGCAGACTCAAAGCACCAGAGCTGCAGCCACTAGGGCACGCTCTATAGGCAGTAGCAGCATTAGGAAGACTCGCCTAAGGTCTCCCACTGAATAGGTGCTGGCTTACTGAAAAGACAGATCCAAGGTTCGAACCCTGGTCTCCTGTGTCAGAGGCAAAGCACTTAACCATTACACCATCCAGCCATTGCTCAAGGATAAGTAGCCAGGAATAGCCTTGCCTTATGTGTTCAACAGTTGTCCAAAGAGAACCCCAGATAGCCAGGTAGATTCATCTCTCTCTCTCTCTCTCTCTCTCTCTCTCTCTCTCTCTCTCTCTCTCTCTCTCTCTCTCTCTCTAGTATGGATGGTCACCGCTTTCCATGGAATTGTATTTTTGCGCATAATTGGATTGAGCATAAATGGTACATGCTAGGCTGGCTTCAGCATGTAGTGTTGGTGGTGCAGTGCCAGCACCTATTCAGTAGGAGACCTTAGGCAAGTCTTCCTAACACTGCTACTGCCTATAGAGTGTGCCCTAGTGGCTGCAGCTCTGACGCTTTGAGTCTGCCAGGAGAAAAGCGCGATATAAATGTTATTCGTCTTGTCTAATTTTTCTCTTGACAACTGTTGAACACATAAGGCAAGGCCATGCCTGGCTACATATCCTTAAGCAGTGGCTGGATGGTGTAATGGTTAAGGGCTCTGACACAGGAGACCAGGGTTTGAATCTCGGCTCTGTCTGTTCAGTAAGCCAGCACCTATTCAGTAGGAGACCTTGGGCAAGTCTTCCTAACACTGCTACTGCCTATAGAGCGTGCCCTAGTGGCTGCAGCTCTGGCGCTTTGAGTCCGCCAGGAGAAAAGCGCAATATAAATGTTATTTGTCTTGTCTAATTTTTCTCTTGACAACTGTTGAACACATAAGGCAAGGCCATGCCTGGCTACATATCCTTAAAGAGGAGCTGTTAGGTATAAGGTCTCAGAGAAAATAAACACATATATCAGTAGCTAAAGATTGGCTGTACTTACATTACATATGCATTTCACTGTCCACGTTTGGATTTCACAGAATTTGTATATAGTATATGCAGAGATAGATGCTCCTGACAGCTCATGGCAGGCTCCATGTTTTTCTGTCAAATGTGTCGTCATGTCCTGCCTGCTTCCTGATCACAGAAAAGCTCGTACTGAATAACACAGTGTGCAGTGAATATTAATGAGCCATGTGGCTAGGAACAATAGCTGACTCCTGCAGTGTACTCTGCCCGGAGATTTATCAGTGCTACGCGCTGGACTGATTACAAGCTGCTGTAACGTCTCATTAGCAGCCGAGGGGAGGGCCCCAGAATGCTTTGCAGTATAGTATGCGGCTTGCGTCCTCTTGGGACTCTAACAGCTTTGCTGATAAGCACACATCAAAGGTAATTGAGATTTTTATCTTCACTAATGCCTTTTTGACTTCCTTCTAAACTGTTTAACACAGGAGAATAGAGGTTTAAATTAGCTTCTGCAGCCTGACAGTTACTCTTTAAGCAGTGGCTGGATGGTGTAATGGTTAAGGGCTCTACCTCTGACACAGGAGACCAGGGTTCGAATCTTGGCTCTGTCTGTTCAGTAAGCCAGCACCTATTCAGTAGGAGATCTTAGGCAAGTCTTCCTAACACTGCTACTGCCTATAGAGCGTGCCCTAGTGGCTGCAGCTCTGGTGCTGTGAGCCTGCCAGGAGAAAAGCGTGATATAAATGTTATTTGTCTTGTCTAATTTTTCTTTTGGATTGAGCATAAATGGTACATGCTCTCTCTCTCTCTCTCTCTCTCTAGTATGGATGGTCACCGCTTTCCATGGAATTGTATTTTTGCGCATAAATGGATTGAGCATAAATGGTACATGCTAGGCTGGCTTCAGCATGTAGTGTTGGTGGTGCAGTGCCAGCACCTATTCAGTAGGAGACCTTAGGCAAGTCTTCCTAACACTGCTACTGCCTGCAGCTCTGGCGCTTTGAGTTTGCCAGGAGAAAAGCGCGATATAAATGTTATTCGTCTTGTCTAATTTTTCTCTTGACAACTGTTGAACACATAAGGCAAGGCCATGCCTGGCTACATATCCTTAAGCAGTGGCTGGATGGTGTAATGGTTAAGGGCTCTGACACAGGAGACCAGGGTTTGAATCTTGGCTCTGTCTGTTCAGTAAGCCAGCACCTATTCAGTAGGAAACCTTAGGCAAGTCTTCCTAACACTGCTACTGCCTATAGAGCGTGCCCTAGTGGCTGCAGCTCTGGCGCTTTGAGTCCGCCAGGAGAAAAGCGCAATATAAATGTTATTTGTCTTGTCTAATTTTTCTCTTGACAACTGTTGAACACATAAGGCAAGGCCATGCCTGGCTACATATCCTTAAGCAGTGGCTGGATGGTGTAATGGTTAAGGGCTCTACCTCTGATACAGGAGACCAGGGTTCGAATCTCGGCTCTGTCTGTTCAGTAAGCCAGCACCTATTCAGTAGGAGATCTTAGGCAAGTCTTCCTAACACTGCTACTGCCTATAGAGAGTGCCCTAGTGGCTGCAGCTCTGGTGCTTTGAGCCTGCCAGGAGAAAAGCGTGATATAAATGTTATTTGTCTTGTCTAATTTTTCTTTTGGATTGAGCATAAATGGTACATGCTAGGCTAGTTTCAGCTAGTAGTGTTGGCGGAATAATGGATATGTTAGTTACCTACCATACACTGAGACCTGGGTTCAATCCCCAGCCACGGTATGTAAGCTGGCTTTTGAAATACTGGAATTCCCTGGCAGATGAGACCTTCCTCCCTCTGGTAGAAAAGCGTGATATAAATGTCTGGTAGGAGGGAGGAGGGAATATGTAGAAGGGTGGAGCTCCAGGTATTAGAACCCTTGAAACATGATTTCTATCATTTTTCCAGCCAGTAGACATTTTTGAAAAATTGGAAGTTCGCCTCCCTATTGAAGTGTATTGTGGTTCGTGAACTTTTTCGTGAACCGAACTTTCCACGGAGGTTCGTGAACACGTTCGCGACATCACTACCCAGTACTTTGAATTGATAACTACACAATGTATTTGTATGTAAATAACTTGGATTTATGTAGAATAATAAAACTCCTTTTCAAGAATTTCTGGCTTGACAGATATTACAGGTCCACAAATGATATTTCCTTTCTTTTAAAAAGCAAATTACCAGGGTTTTTTTTTTTTGGGGGGGGGGGGGGGCTTCAGTACAGGTACATTCTATGCACTCTGTATGCACTGTGTAACATGTTGCCACTTGCAAGTAGAGAAAGAAAAACATCAGCCATGGCAATATCAATGCATACAGTATGTCCTTTATGTAAAATTATCCTAGTTTTATTAACACATCCTTTAGAAATTAATACGTTTTAAGACATTAAGACATAGTTTCACAAATGAATCCATAGATTTGCTATTGCTTTCATTTAAAATGTTGTAATTTAAATGCACAGAAGTCATTCAAACTTTTTGCTTTAACTGGATTTTACAGATGCTGTTTTATTTCTGACGTAACACTGACACCAGCTCCATCTATAACATATCGCACGATAGATGGAATTTTAGATTTCTTTGTCGTTCTGGGTCCAACTCCAGAAAATGTTGTTTAGCAGTACACTAAAGTAAGGGTCTTAAATATTTTGTAAAAATCTGTTGAATTTGCTATCTATACATTCTAACTGCTTGTTGTATATATATTTTTTTTTTCTCAAAGCTCATTGGACGTCCCATTATGCCAGCCTATTGGACCCTTTGATTCCACTTATGTCGCTATGGATACACGAATGACAGTGACATAGAAAACGTGTATAATGAAATCGTTGCAGTCTAGATTCCATATGTAAGTAGTTATGCTATGACTTACAGTATATATTTGCGTAGGCTGAAGACATGGAAAGAGAACTAATTTGAACTTGTACAATAAATGCTAAATTAAAGCACCCCTAAACTGAGATGGATATGGAGGCTGACATATTTATTTCCATTTAAACAATGCAGATTGCCTGGCTGACCTGCTAATCATCTGCCTCTAATACTTTAACCAAAGATCATGAACAAGCAAGCAGGTCAAATATTTCCGACTGAAGTCTGACTGGAGTAGTCACATGCTTGTTTCAGGTGAGTGATTTAGACACTACCACCATCAAAGAAATCACATGGACTGCTAGGCAACTGATACTTATTAAAAAGGGAATAAATATAGCAGCTTCCATATCACTCAGTTCAGGTGTCCTTTAAACCACTGCTGTCTAGCTCTCAAATATGCTAAAATTTACAATGCATCAAAAATGCAATTTGTGTTTTGATAAGAATTTCCCAAATCATTTTCTTAAAATTCAGAACAGACTAATTGGCTTTCCCCATCTTGCTAACATCCGCAATTATAGGTAGCAGTTTTTGCATTTAATGTTATTCTTTTTTAGGAAAATAAAAATGCAGCTATTTTGGAGTTTTGATAAACATAAGACTGATGGTGATTGAGTCTAATCAGTGTCTGCTCAGTATATAAAAACAGTATGTATGGTTATTTTTCTGTATGTTAAACACTACAGGTAAAATCCTGAAAAAATATCTTGCTGGTTTCAAGTGCAGTTTAGTCTGTTCACATACTATACTTTAGGCATTTCTGAAATAGATTAGCTCTACACAAGTGATTCTGTAATTTGTTGTTATTCAAATGTATATGTCTGCTTTATTTTGAGCCTACTAAAACATTTTCATTAAACTCAAAAAACAGTTTTTGCAACAACAGCAACAGATCATCTTATGTCTCCTCTAAAATTCAAATTGACCAATAATGCCACAGTAACATGCATGTTCCTGCATGGAGTTCATTCACTACCAGCAAGGGCAGGGGCGTAGCTAGAAATGACTGGGCCCCATAGCAAAAAAATTTCATACCCCTCCCCCCCCACGACCTTCCAACCCCACGGACCTTGGACCTCCCACCCAAACATTCCTCCAGGACCTTCCACCTCAACATTCCCACACCCCTCTAAGTACTGTATAAGTAGCCAGGTCTATAGGTGTCCCCAGAATAGGTGGCCAGGGGTATAGATGTCCCCAGAACAGGTAGCCAGAGGGAGAGATGTCCCCAGAACAGGTAGCCAGGGGTAGAGATGTCCCCAGAACAGGTAGCCAGGGGTATATGTGCCCAGTATATGTAGGCAAGGGTACAGGGCCGGTTCTAGCCACTTCGGGACCACAGTCTTTTCGCCCCTTAAGGACCAGAGCCTTTTTCTCCATTCAGACCACTGCAGCTTTCACGGTTTATTGCTCGGTCATAAAACCTACCACCTAAATGAATTTTACCTCCTTTTCTTGTCACTAATACAGCTTTCTTTTGATGCTATTTGATTGCTGCTGCGAGTTTTACTTTTTATTATATTCATCAAAAAAGACATGAATTTTGTCAAAAAAATGACTTTTTTAACTTTCTGTGCTGACATTTTTCAAATAAAGTAAAATTTCCTATACATTTGAGCGCGAAAGTTATTCTGCTACATGTCTTTGATAAAAAAAAAAACATTCAGTGTATATTTATTGGATTGGGTAAAAGTTATAGCGTTTACAAACTATGGTGCCAAAAGTGAATTTTCCCATTTTCAAGCATCTCTGACTTTTCTGCGCACCTGTCATGTTTCATGAGGGGCTAAAATTCCAGGATAGTACAAATACCCCCCAAATGACCCCATTTTGGAAAGAAGACATCCCAAAGTATTCAGTGAGAGGCATGGTGAGTTCATAGAAGATTTTATTTTTTGTCACAAGTTAGCGGAAAATGACAGTTTGTGACAAAAAAAAAAAAAAAAAAAAGTTTCCATTTCTTCTAACTTGCGACAAAAAAAAATGAAATCTGCCACGGACTCACTATGCTCCTCTCTGAATACCTTGAAGTGTCTACTTTCCAGAATGGGGTCATTTGTGGGGTGTGTTTACTGTCCTGGCATTTGGGGGGTGCCTAATTGTAAGCACCCCTGTAAAGCCTAAAGATGCTCATTGGACTTTGGGCCCCTTAGCGCAGTTAGGCCGCAAAAAAGTGCCACACATGTGGTATTGCCGTACTCAGGAAAAGTAGTATAATGTGTTTTGGGGTGTATTTTTACACATACACATGCTGGGTGGGAGAAATATCTCCGTAAATGACAATTTTTTTATTTTTTTTACACACAATTGTCTATTTATAGAGATATTTCTCCCACTCAGCATGGGTATGTGGAAAAATACACCCCAAAACACATTATACTACTTCTCCTGAGTACGGCGATACCACATGTGTGGCACTTTTTTGCACCCTAACTGCGCTAAGGGGCCCAAAGTCCAATGAGTACCTTTAGGATTTCACAGGTCATTTTGAGAAATTTCGTTTCAAGACTACTCCTCACGGTTTAGGGCCCCTAAAATGCCAGGACAGTATAGGAACCCCACAAATTACCCCATTTTAGAAAGAAGACACCCCAAGGTATTCCGTTAGATGTATGGTGAGTTCATAGAAGATTTTTTTTTTTTGTCACAAGTTAGCGGAAATTGATTGTAATTGTTTTTTTTCACAAAGTGTCATTTTCCGCTAACTTGTGACAAAAAATAAAATCTTCTATGAACTCGCCATTCTCCTAACGGAATACCTTGGGGTGTCTTCTTTCTAAAATGGAGTCATTTGTGGGGTTCCTATACTGCCCTGGCATTTTAGGGGCCCTAAACCGTGAGGAGTAGTCTTGAAACCAAATGTGGCAAAATGACCTGTGAAATCCTAAAGGTACTCATTGGACTTTGGGCCCCTTAGCGCACTTAGGGTGCAAAAAAGTGCCACACATGTGGTACCGCCGTACTCAGGAGAAGTAGTATAATGTGTTTTGGGGTGTATTTTTACACATACCCATGCTGGGTGGGAGAAATATCTCTGTAAATGACAATTATTTGATTTTTTTTACACACAATTGTCCATTTACAGAGAGATTTCTCCCACCCAGCATGGGTATGTATAAAAATACACCCCAAAACACATTATACTACTTCTTCTGAGTACGGCGATACCACATGTGTGACACTTTTTTGCAACCTAGGTGCGCTAAGGGGCCTAACGTCCTATTCACAGGTCATTTTGAGGCATTTGGATTCTAGACTACTCCTCACGGTTTAGGGCCCCTAAAATGCCAGGGCAGTATAGGAACCCCACAAGTGACCCCATTTTAGAAAGAAGACACCCCAAGGTATTCTGTTAGGAGTATGGTGAGTTCATAGAAGATTTTTTTTTTGTCACAAGTTAGCGGAAAATGACACTTTGTGAAAAAAAAAACAATACATATCAATTTCCGCTAACTTGTGACAAAAAATAAAATCTTCTATGAACTCATCATACACCTAAAAGAATACCTTGGGGTGTCTTCTTTCTAAAATGGGGTCACTTGTGGGGTTCCTATACTGCCCTGGCATTTTAGGGGCCCTAAACCGTGAGGAGTAGTCTTGAACCCAAATGTCTCAAAATGACCTGTGAAATCCTAAAGGTACTCATTGGACTTTGGGCCCCTTAGCACAGTTAGGCTGCAAAAAAGTGTCACACATGTGGTATCGCCGTACTCAGAAGAAGTAGTATAATGTGTTTTGTGGTGTATTTTTACATATAACCATGCTGGGTGGGAGAAATATCTCTGTAAATGACACATTTTTGATTTTTTTTACACACAATTGTCCATTTACAGAGAGATTTCTCCCACCCAGCATGGGTATGTGTAAAAATACACCACAAAACACATTATACTACTTCTCCTGAGTATGGCGATACCACATGTGTGACACTTTTTTGCAGCCTAGGTGCGCTAAGGGGCCCAACGTCCTATTCACAGGTCATTTTGAGGCATTTGTTTTCTAGACTACTCCTCACGGTTTAGGGCCCCTAAAATGCCAAGGCAGTATAGGAACCCCACAAGTGACCCCATTTTAGAAAGAAGACACCCCAAGGTATTCCGTTAGGGGTATGGTGAGTTCATAGAAGATTTTATTTTTTCTCACAAGTTAGTGAAAAATGACACTTTGTGAAAAAAACAATAACAATCCAATTTCCGCTAACTTTTGACAAAAAATAAAATATTCTATGAACTCATCATACACCTAACAGAATACCTTGGGGTGTCTTCTTTCTAAAATGGGGTCACTTGTGGGGTTCCTATACTGCCCTGGCATTTTACGGGCCCAAAACTGTGAGTAGTCTGGAAACCAAATTTCTCAAAATGACTGTTCAGGGGTATAAGCATCTGCAAATTTTGATGACAGGTGGTCTATGAGGGGGCAAATTTTGTGGAATCGGTCATAAGCAGGGTGGCCTCTTAGATGACAGGATGTATTGGGCCTGATCTGATGGATAGGAGTGCTAGGGGGGTGACAGGAGGTGATTGATGGGTGTCTCAGGGGACGGTTAGAGGGGAAAATAGATGCAATCAATGCACTGGGGAGGTGATCGGAAGGGGGTCTGAGGGGGATCTGAGGGTTTGGCCGAGTGATCAGGAGCCCACACGGGGCAAATTAGGGCCTGATCTGATGGGTAGGTGTGCTAGGGGGTGACAGGAGGTGATTGATGGGTGTCTCAAGGTGTGATTAGAGGGGGGAAATAGATGCAAGCAATGCACTGGCGAGGTGATCAGGGCTGGGGTCTGAGGGCGTTCTGAGGTGTGGGCGGGTGATTGGGTGCCCGCAAGGGGCAGATTAGGGTCTAATCTGATGGGTAACAGTGACAGGTGGTGATAGGGGGTGATTGATGGGTAATTAGTGGGTGTTTAGAGGAGAGAATAGATGTAAACAATGGATTTGGGAGGTGATCTGATGTCGGATCTGCGGGCGATCTATTGGTGTGGGTGGGTGATCAGATTGCCCACAAGGGGCAGGTTAGGGGCTGATTGATGGGTGGCAGTGACAGGGGGTGATTGATGGGTGGCAGTGACAGGGGGTGATTGATGGGTGATTGACAGGTAATCAGTGGGTTATTACAGGGGAGAACAGATGTAAATATTGCACGGGCGAATTGATAAGGGGGGGGTCTGAGGGCAATCTGAGCGTGTGGGCAGGTGATTGGGTGCCCGCAAGGGGCAGATTAGGGTCTAATCTGATGGGTAACAGTGACAGGTGGTGATAGGGGGTGATTGATGGGTAATTAGTGGGTGTTTAGAGGAGAGAATAGATGTAAACAATGGATTTGGGAGGTGATCTGATGTCGGATCTGCGGGCGATCTATTGGTGTGGGTGGGTGATCAGATTGCCCGCAAGGGGCAGGTTAGGGGCTGATTGATGGGTGGCAGTGACAGGGGGTGATTGATGGGTGGCAGTGACAGGGGGTGATTGATGGGTGATTGACAGGTAATCAGTGGGTTATTACAGGGGAGAACAGATGTAAATATTGCACGGGCGAATTGATAAGGGGGGGGTCTGAGGGCAATCTGAGCGTGTGGGCAGGTGATTGGGTGCCCGCAAGGGGCAGATTAGGGTCTAATCTGATGGGTAACAGTGACAGGTGGTGATAGGGGGTGATTGATGGGTAATTAGTGGGTGTTTAGAGGAGAGAATAGATGTAAACAATGGATTTGGGAGGTGATCTGATGTCGGATCTGCGGGCGATCTATTGGTGTGGGGGGGTGATCAGATTGCCCGCAAGGGGCAGATCAGGGGCTGATTGATGGGTGGCAGTGACAGGGGGTGATTGACGGGTGATTGACAGGTGATTGACAGGTGATTGACAGGTGATCAGGGGGGATAGATGCATACAGTACACGGGGGGGGGGGGGTCTGGGGGGGGTCTGGGGAGAATCTGAGGGGTGGGGGGGTGATCAGGAGGGAGTAGGGGGCAGATTAGGGACTTAAAAAAAAAATAGCGTTGACAGATAGTGACAGGGAGTGATTGATGGGTGATTAGGAGGGTGACTGGGTGCAAACAGTGGTCTGGGGGGTGGGCAGGGGGGGGGTCTGAGGGGTGCTGTGGGCGATCAGGGGGCAGGGGGGGGGGAAATCAGTGTGTTTGGTGCAGACTAGGGTGGCTGCAGCCTGCCCTGGTGGTCCCTCGGACACTGGGACCACCAGGGCAGGAGGCAGCCAGTATAATAGGCTTTGTATACATTACAAAGCCTATTATACACTGTTGCAGCGGCGATCCGGATGCCAGTAACCCGCCGGCGCTTCCGAACGGCCGGCGGGTTACGGCGAACGGGGGGCGGAGCCAGTCCCCGGCGGCTGATCGCGTCACGAATGACGCGATCGCCGCATAGCCACTCCCGCAGCCGCCCCCGCCGATGGGCGTATTGCGGTCGTTTGGGCCCAGACTTTGCCGCCGCCCATCGGCTGGGGGCGGTCGTTATGTGGTTAAACTGGCACATATAAGGGGGCAGTCAAAAATAGGTAGGGGGTAACATGTTAGAGGAAATTTTAAAAATGGGCATGGCCATGATGTCATGTGGGTGGGGCTAACTAATGTAGTTATACTAGCTAATGTACTTAAATAAAAAACAATATGAAGTAAATGCACATAATGACAGACAGCGTTTCCCCAGTAAATGCATGTAATGAGAGACAGCATTTCCCCATTAAATGCACATAAGAGACAGCGTTTCACCAATAAATGCACATAATGAGAGACAGCGTTTCCCCAGTAAATGCACATAAGAGACAGCTGTTCACCAGTAAATGCACATAATAAAAGACAGCTTTTCACCAGTAAATGCACATAATAAGAGACAGCTTTTCACCAGTAAATGCACATAATAAGAGACATCTTTTCACCAGTAAATGCACATTATTAGAGACAGCTTTTCACCAGTAAATGCACATAAGAGACAGCTTTTCACCAGTAAATGCACATAAGAGACAGCTTTTCACTAGTAAATGCACATAATGACAAACAGCCAGTGTCCCCAGTATATGTAGCCAGGGATATATGTGCCCAGTATATGTAGCCAGAGGTATATGTCCCCAGTACATGTAGTCAGGGGGTATATGTGCCCAGTATATGTAGGCAGGGGGTATATGTGCTCAGTATATGTAGTCAGGGGTATATGTGCCCAGTATATGCAGTCAGGGGTATATGTGCCCAGTATATGTAGTCAGGGGTATATGTGCCCAGTATATGTAGCCAAAGGTATATATGCCCATTATATGTAGCCAGAGGTATATGTCCCCAGTATATGTAGCCAGAGGTATATGTCCCCAGTATATGTAGGCAGGAGTATATGTACCCAGTATATGTAGCCAGAAGTACATATGCCCAGTATATGTAGCCAGAGGTATATGTGCCCAGTATATGTAGCCATGGGTATATGTGCCCAGTATATGTAGCCAGAGGTATGTCCCCAGTATATGTAGGCAGGGGTATATGTGCTCAGTATATGTAGTCAGGTGTATATTCCCCTCAGTATATGTAGTCGGGGTATATGTCCCCAGTATATGTAGTCGGTAGTATATGTACCCAGTATATGTAGCCAGGAGTATATGTAGTCAGGGGTATATGTAGTAGGGGGTATATGTCCCCAGTATATGTAGGCAGGGGTATATGTGCCCAGTATATGTAGCCAGGGGTATATGTGCTCAGTATATGTAGTCAGGGGTATATGTGCCCTGTATATGTAGCCAGGGGTATATGTGCCCAGTATATGTAGTCGGGGGTATATGTCCCCAGTATATGTAGCCAGGGGTATATGTAGTCGGGGTTATAAGTAGTCGGGGGTATATGTAGCCAGGGGTATATGTCCCCAGTATGTGTAGGCAGGGGTATATGTCCCCAGTATATGTAGGCAAGGGTATATGTGCCCAGTATATGTAGCCAGGGGTATATGTGCCCAGTATATGTAGCCAGGGGGCCCCACCCACTAACCTCTGTCCACAGCACATATACCCCCGACTACATATACTGTGGACATATACCCCTGCCTACATATACTGGGCACATATACCCCTGCCTACATATCCTGGGCACATATACCCCTGCCTACATATACTGGGGACATATATCCCTGGCTACATATACTGGGCACATATACCCCTGCCTACATATACTGGGCACATATACCTCTGCCTACATATACTAGGGACATATACCCCTGCCTACATATACTGGGGACATATATCCCTGACTACATATACTGGCCACATATACCCGTGGCTCCATATACCCCTGCCTACATATACTGGGGACATATACCCCCAACTACATATACTGGGGACATATATTCCTGGCTACATATACTGGGCACATATACCCCTAGCTACATATACTGGGCACATATACCCCCGACTACATATACTGGGCACATATACCCCTGGCTACATATACTGGGCACATATACCCCTGGCTACATATACTGGGCACATATACCCCTGCCTACATATACTTGGTACATATACCCCTGCCTACATATATTGGGCACATATACCCCTGTCTACTTTTACTGGGCACATATACCCCTGGCTACATATACTGGGCACATATACCCCTGGCTACATATACTGGGGACATATACCCCTGCCTACAAATACTGGGCACATATAACCTTGACTACATATACTGGGCACATATACCCCTGACTACATATACTGGGCACATATACCCCTGGCTACATATACTGGGCACATATACCTCTGGCTACATATACTGGGGACATATACCCCTGCCTACATATACTGGGCACATATACCCCTGGCTATCTGCTCTGGGGACATCTATACACCTGGCTACCTGTTCTGGGGACATCTATACCACTGGCCACCTATTCTGGGGACATCTATACCGCTGGCCACCTATTCTGGGGACACCTATAGACCTGGGGTAACCACTGCTGTCAGATTGAGTGTATTTTGGGGAACTGCTGCCAGGTGAGAGGTGTCTACCATATTAAGGAGGCATTCTGCCTATTTATGTGAAATGCTGTCTATTTATGTGCCTCATGACTGCTGAATTTGTCTTGTTGGGGGCCTCATGGTTACTGAATTTGTCTTGTTGGGGGCCTCATGATTTGTTGGGGGCCTCAAGATCGCTGAATTTGTCTTGTTGGGGGCCTCATGATTGCTGAATTTGTCTTGTTGGGGGCCCCATGATTGCTGAATTTGTCTTGTTGGGGGCCTCATGATTTGTTGGGGGCCTCAAGATTGCTGAATTTGTCTTGTTGGGGGCCTCATGATTGCTGAGTTGGTCATGTTGGGGGCCTCATGATTGCTGAATTTGTCTTGATGGGGGGGGGGGGGGTTGGGCTCATGATTGCTGAATTTGTCTTGTTGGGGGTCACATGATTGCTAACTGCAAGACTATGGAAAAAGCTGAATCATCATCATATGAGACAATAGCATTAAACCTAATTTTTCAGCTTTTTAAAACAGAAAATTAAACTGGGAGGTTCTAAAAAATGAATACATTTTTCAGGAGTAGGATGGATGAAATTGTTTATCTTCACAGTTTATTTTCAACTTGGATTTTCCATAATGTTCATGTATGAGTTAAAACGTTTGTATTTAGTTTAAATTGCTGTTGGCACTTTGCGATAGATAAGTGACTTTTGGGTTGCAGTTCGCCACCACTGTCCTAACCTAATGTCCCACCATTGCTAAATTCATGTAAACTTGTCTCCACCCGCGACCACACCCACATTCTGGTCCATGACCACACCCATGTTTCGGCTTAGCCCCATTCCTTCCTCCCCCCCCCCCCGGAAAATTTTCTGCGGACGCCCATGGTCTCAGTATAACATTTTTCCTGGTTTAGGAAAAGCATGATCTACCGTGAAGTTCTGTTTAATGCTGACCTGAACTCAAAACATCTTCTCTGCTCTAAAAGATACACAACACCAGCATAATAACCTTTAAAGTAAAACATTTCTTTGTTACAGCTGATACAAATCCAATACATCTGCACTGTTTCTACTTGCTGAGTCATGGAAGCAGACATATTGTTAACAGCCTGTGCTTTCAAATGAGCTTACCTGCCATCTCTGCCGTGACAGTCATGTGACACAGGGGAGAGATCAAATTACAACTTGTGATTAGGCACAGATGAGGGGGAATTAAACAAGATACACTCTTTAAGTACATACAGGGGAGCATTTCTCTATGTTATCCTTCTGTCCTGTGCAAGAGTTCAGGTCCACTTTAACCTATGTAAAGAACATTTATATATACTCGCCCATTGTGCCCTTTGTATTCAGCCATGCTTTACAATCTAAGGTCATTGTATTACTGCATTTACTGATTGCTGTTTTCAAAATATGTAGGGCAGCATGGTGGTGTAGTGGTTAGCATGCTCACCTTGCAGCGCTGGGTCCCTGGTTCTCATCCCAGCCAGGGCACTATCTGCACAGAATTTGTATGTTCTCACCGTGTCTGCATGGGTTTCCTCTGGCACTCTGGTTACCTCCCACATCCCAAAACATACAGATAAGTTAATTGTCTTCCCCCTCAATCGGCTCTAGACTATGATACATACAGTACATGATACATTATTATTATTTATATAGCACCGACATATTACACAGCGCTGTACAGTGTATATATATATTGTCTTGTCACTAACTGTCCCTCAAAGGAGCTCACAATCTAATCCCTACCATTGCCATATGTCTATATTATGTAGTGTAAGTACTGTAGTCTAGGGCCAATTTTTTTTAGGGGGAGCCAATTAACTTATCCGTATGTTTTTGGAATGTGGGAGGAAACCAGAGTGCCCGGAGTAAACCCATGCAGACACGGAGAGAACATACAAACTCTTTGCAGATAGTGCCCTGGCTGGGATTCGAACCAGGGACCCAGAGCTGCAAGGCGAGAGAGCTAACCACTACGCCACCCTGCTGCCCATTCATAGACATGTGACTATGGTAGGGATTAGAGTGTGAGCCCCTTTGAGGGACAGTTAAGTGACAAGACAGTATACTCTGTACAGTGCTGGGGAAGATGTCAGTGCTCTATAAATAATAATAATAATATGTATTATCTCCTTGCAGGATGTGCAGAATGCGCAGAATGCTGACATTGATTACATGGTGAGACATGCATAAGTATTGATGTATTTCAGGACATGCATATAGTTGTTTTTTGTTTTTTTTTAAAAGCAAAAAACAACATGCAATGTAAGTGTACCATGTAAAATGTTTTTTCTTTAACAGAGAATACATATCACTGTACTACATAAAACGATTACAGCTGGTAGTACGTGTGTTGATTAGGGATGGTCAGAATTACCAAATTCCAAATTTGACGAAGTTCACGTTTTCATTCACAAAATTGTGAGGTATTGCAAGTATATTTTAGCACTAACCAAAATATGAATTAAAGTTTGTGCAATTTCATTGAGAATTTTCACATAATATATTCTCATTCATGTCCCTTGAGCATGCTCAGTAACCATTTTCAGTATTTATGTGAAAATAAAAATGTGCATTACATGAATGAAATATGTTTGGAATTCTGTGTATTATGGATTCTACTTTGAACTTGAAATTGCAAAATTCTGTAGCGAGAATCACAGAGGCGAGAGTTAAAATTTGGAATTTCACAAAATCTGTTTGCTCAGCTCTAGTATTAATTAATGATATTAATATTTTATGTTCAGCAGCATTCATCATACACACCTTGCTGACAGGTATTATTATAATTTTCTTATGTGTAACCAATAGTCACCAGGAGCCAATGGTGTAAGAATAGGGGATGCAGAGGTTGTGATCGCACCAGGACCTGTAAAATGCATTTGCTGATGCCCTACTACTGTTGCTTCATTAGCCCTTTATTGGCACTGTAGTGGTAATAATCACCTCAATATGTGCTTTGACTAAAGATTGTAGGAATTTGCTAGGAACCTGGAGTGCCTCTTAATGAGACTAATATCCTTGACAAGGTAATGTTTATATTGTAAGAGAACTAAGGTAACAGAAATGATAACAATTAGACATGCTTCATTCATAAATGAATTGTAATGGAACTAAATGACATTTTTTTTAAATAACATTTTAGCATCCAGCGCTTGCAGGACATGAAACAAAGGAGTATCTACCTTTTACAAGGGGAAGAGATCAAGATGTATTCATTAACCACTTAACGACCGCCTAACGCCGATAGGCGTCGGCGGGTCGTTAGTGGTATAGCATGGAAACGGCCGCTCGATCGAGCGGCCTTTTCATGCCAGTTCACGGAGACTGTCTCCGTGAACAGTGTGCGAGCTGCCGATCGCGGCTCGCACGCATAATGTAAACATCCGGGGAAGAAATCCCCGCTGTTTACACCACACGGCACTGCTGCGCAGCAGCGCCGTGACGTAGATCGGCGATCCCCGGCCTCTGATTGGCCGGGGATCGCCGGCATCTGATAGGCAGAAGCCTATCCTATCAGGCGCTGCTCACAGGGTAAGGGAGAGGGAGGGAAAGCCGGGGAGGGCGTAAAGCGCTCCGGAGGGGGGCTTTGAAGAGCCCCCCCGGAAAGTGCGAGTAGCCGGCGGCGATCAGACCCCCCCCCAGCGGGACATCCCCCTAGTGGGGAAAAAAGGGGGGAAATCTGATCACCCTGGCTATTTCCTGATCGGTGCTGCGGGCTGGAGAGTCCACGCAGCACCGATCAGAAGAAAATACCCTGGTCCTTAAGCGGACCCAAACCAAACATTTTTTTAATTCAAAATATTTAGTTACACCACTCTGACACATACACAGATAAATAAACACTCCTTCAAGCCTATGAGCATTTCAGTGCTAGTAGTAGTAATAGTAAAATAAATAAAAAAATGCCCAAACAATTCAGTCACAATAAATGCACATTCCTACCTCACTGTCCTATCTTATATCTTGTTTATGAGGCAAATCTTTAAAAAAATCTAGCTGTCATATTTAGAATGTGTTTGACATTCTGGTGAAAATCTGAAAAGGGGTCATTCCTCCTAACTTAATAAATGTGATGAAAAATAGAAATTATTGCATTTTATTAAACATGTCAATCAATACTTCTGCACTAGTTTGGTGAAAACTGCCACCGGCATTGCCTTTTCTCAGTAGCTGTGCAATTAGGAGCTGTGCGGGTAGCAAATATTTATGGTGGGGGGGGGGGGGGGGGGGGCTATTGCACATATGTTCCACTGCAAATTGAGACTATGGTGGTGGAAACTAAACAATTTGTGTCGATGTTAAGGTGGCCATACACTTATGGATTTGCAGCAAATTCAACCATCAGATAGATTTCTGGCAGATGCCTGTCAAGTCCAATGATGCGTGCCACACACTAGGAACAGATTTACAATATATTTCAGAATGAAATCTATTGAAAATCGAGCTAAATGCATTATTGGGCCATAAGATCCAATGCAACTCAATTTTCCATCCTGTGAGATAGATCAAATTGATCGAAATTGATCTAAATTGGACACAAATCGATCGAATGGGAAATTTAATAGAATCAATTTCTGATCAATCAATCAATGGCTGAAATCGACCAGTGTATGGGCCCCTATATGGATATGTGGATAGATAGATAGATAGATAGATAGATAGATAGATTTACTATTTTTTTATGTGTACCAATGGCATTATAGTTCAGAACTTAATACTTAATAATATTTTTGCATTTTTTTTAAGGTCTGGCCTGACTTACCTAATATTGAGGTTGATGAATCACTTGACTTGACCACAAGTCCGGGTAAGTACACTGATCTTGCTTTAAATACTGTCTCTCTCTGAAACCTTGCTTTGAAATGCTATCTATCATAACTGTTAGGGCTTCTGTGATTGAATCAGGTTACTTAGCAACATGCATGAATCTGATGATTGTATGGTGTCACGCATCGGCCCTGACTTAGTTATTAACAATGGAAATATGCACTAGCGATAACATTGCACATGCAGATACTTATTATACATTATATTAAATATGCAAAAAAAAAATAAGAAGAAACTTTTTTTTAAAGTACTCACTATATGTTCTACCCTCTAAATAGTACCAACCCTGATTGTGTTTAACTCTGGGAGGGGTTACCTTCCATAGGTGAGTGGTAGTGAGACTTCGCCCTTTGCAATGCACGCTTGTCCCAGTGTTAAGATTGATGCATCAGCATCACCTTCATGTACTCTAAACTTTAGAGTCTAAAGGAAGAGACCTGAGTACTTCCGTAACTTTTCTGAGGAGACCCAAAGGCTTCTTGGACAGTAAAGTCAAACATTACAACAGGGGGCCTGGTGGAGAAACGAGGGGACACAGAGAGGACTTAGAAGGTTCAAAGAGATTCAGAGCCTTCCCTCCTCTTCTTAGGTGAATATCTATCTTTTTACCTGGGGGTTGCAGGTATCCTTTACAAAAGTAAAGGGGAGACAAAAAAGAGTAAAGGGGGAATATGGGGAAAATGCAGAGATGTTAAGGTTAGATCTACTTGTCAGTGTTCAGTAGGGAAGCAATACTAGAGGGTGATGGGGAAGAGTTCTGCAACAGAGATAAAAGAAAAATCATTAGCAAAAATAAAATTCATTATGATACTTGATTTGAAAAATAATACTTTTAAAACCTGTATGTTTATTTAATATTTTCATGCTGCCTGCATGTTTATTTACTTCTAACTCTTTATGGCAAAGGACAGGTAGCGGGATAAAGGGTCTTTGATGTCTACTTTCTTCTACATACCTAGGTTAGAGCATGTACATAAAGGCCCCATTATTATTAAAGGGAGTTCCAGGGTCCACTATAAGTCTCTGTCTATTTCATAACCACACCTCCTTTTTAGGGAATACATAGGTGAAGAAGATCACATCCTATTGGGACAAGAATGCATTATGGGGAGGGTGGGTGGAGCCCTACACTTGTTTCTGGACCCTCAGCCTGCATGGTAAATGAACTGGTTTAGAAAGGCTCCCCCCCCCCTTTTTAAACTTTGTTACGGGCCCTAAAATGAATCTATGACTGTCTTAAGGTGGCCACACACCATACAATTTTTTAAATATCTGTTCAATTTAAGAATTGCAATAAATTTTTCGGACTGATTGTAACATTTCAAAAATGTGATCAATGTACCACACACGTATGTTCAATTTTTCCCCAATTATGATAAAAATGATTGGAAACTCTGACAAAATTGCTAGGGTATGTAGATTAATAAGTTGGCAATCCAACACACACCATACAATCTTTAGAAAGATTGAAGAAAAATATCTGGCATTCCGGATCGATTAAAATCGTAGAAAACGAGAAATCCGATCAGATTTTTCAGTCGAATAAAAAAAGCTTTCAATTTTTTTGAGCGATCCGATCGTTTTTATCGAATTAACGTAAAATCGGATCATGTTATTGTATCGTGTGTGGCCCCTTTTACAAAGCTTTCTGGTAATGTAACCATGCACAAAGGTTTCTGGTGGTTACATAAGCAATGAGCAAACTGTTCAGAAATATTATTTTTCATTGGCATGTGCTACTACTACCTCAAATTGCATTTTATAGTTTGATAAGCCTGGGCATAAACAATCATATTTATATTTAAATACATTATTAATTTAATCTAACGATCAACATAACACTGCTGGGTTTAGTTGAACTTAACAGAATACATAAAAAAATTCAAAACATCTGCATAATCTGATGTTCCACTACTTACCTTAGTCTACACTCAGTGTTGGGGGTAACCAGGTATCTAAGGATACTTGCACAAACACACTGAAACATAAATACATCATCTTTGGATTGAAACTGATAGCCGAATATCCATTTGTTTGCTTAGTAAATAGAAGCTCAAATAAACATTAGACCCCAATTTGTAAAAGATTATGAATAATTAGTTAAAAGGAACCTGAGGTGAGAGAAATATGGAGGCTGCTATATTTATTTCCTTTTAAACAATACCAATTACCTGGCAGTCCTGCTAATCTCTTTGGTTGCAGTAGTATCTGAAACACACACCTGAAAAAAACCTAAGTTTAATCCAGTCAGACTGCAGTTAAAGCAAATGATCTGCATGCGTTTGCAGGCTAAATGGTTACATGTATTAGAGGCAGTGGATCAGCAAAACAGCCAGGCAATATGCATTATTTAAAAGCAAATAATTATGTCTGTCTCTCATCTCAGGGGTTCCCTTTAAAGAGCAAACAGACACAATTGTGTTTAAGGGGAGAGTGGACTGTGAGTACAATGATTTTCAAAACACTTATGCAACACTGGATCACAGGATTATTCCATTTTATTGCACTGCAAAATGGGACGTCATACACAAACAAAGCTCAGCATTCTGAGCCCTTCCTCAGAGACCGCAAAGTTACTTAATGACATTGTGAACACACTAATATAGTTGTCAAAATGCATCTCACTGTATGTGCTGGATTTTCTATCCTCTATAATAAAACCCCTGTGTCCGTGCGCTGTCCCTGTGTAGCGTTGTCCATGCTGAACCATTGTGCGCATGTGCGCACTGCGCAGCATGGACAACGCTACACAGGAATAGCGTGGGACCAGGGAGCCGAGCGGGCGGCGTGTTAGCGTGCGGCCGGGCGTGCGGCGGGTCAGCAGGTGGCCGGGTTTGCGGCAGGTCAGCGGGCGGGGTGTGTGCGTGCATGCGCGGTGACACTGCGGCGGAGAGTGGGAGGGGAGTGGAGGAGAGGGGGGTCAGGAGGGGAGTGGAGGAGAGGGGAGGTGGGAGGGGAGTGGAGGAGAGGGGATGGGGATTCAACACAGACCTAGAGCCTGTTTTTAAATGGGCTTAGGTCACCTAGTAAGGTTATAATTGTATTAACTTTTTTTCTTTTTTGTTTTAAGCTTTTCAGAGCTCATGTGGGATTACCAGATTTTTTTCAAGAATGTCACAGCAAGTTGGTGGAAACAAGAAATGAGAGAATTCAGAGAAAAACATATTAAATTTGATGGCATATGGATTGTAAGTCTTGATTCAGTTATATCTATGCTACAAGCTTAAAGCACACCTGAACTGGAATGGCTGTGGATAATAAGATAAAACAAAGGTTAAAAAGCACTAAAAACAGTTTGAAAAAGGGAGGTAGTGGTAGACTTACCTCCCCATTGAAGACTGAAAATTTTCTTATTCAGGCAAATTTTACTGTATTGTGAAGAAACGCGGAAAAGCCGCCGTCTCTCAAGGTGAGGCGGCTGTTTCCGCGTCCAGCATGGCGTCACAACACGGAAAAAACGTTGCATGCCGAGCATAGGCAGAGCGGCGGAATCCGCATTGGAAGCGGCGGAATCCGCATTGGAACTGGATACATTGCAAGACAGTACTGGTGTGGCTGGGACTGATAGTCCACCAAGATTCAGAGTGACACTCGCGCGCGCACAGAGGCAGAGCTTATATAACAGCCAGAAGTGAGTCGGCTGACCAGGATGGTCAGCTGACATTTTCCACAACTCTCATTGGTCCAGCAATTAGGGAGGGGCCTGGAGAGTGTTCTGGTATATATACTGCTGGCTGTTCAGTTGCTGGTTGTCTGTCGTTGCGAACACATACGTGGGAGCACTCAGACCCGTAGTCAGATCCTTAAGTGTGCCGGGACCAGCTGGAGCTGTAATCCTACACTTAGCTAGTTTCTGTTGATAGTTTAAAGTACTGGTTTGATTGTGATTATCTGTTATGACTCTTTGCCTGCCTGACCATCCTCTTGTATTCTGATCTTGTACCTTGCCATTCTGATACTCTGTTGCCGAACCCCGGCTCGTCCTAAGACTCTGCTTCTGCCTCTTGATCTTGTACCTCGATATTTCTGATACCCTGTTGCCGAACCCTGCCTGTACCTAGACTCCGCCTCTGCCTTCTGAATCTGTACTTTATCTGTCCGTGTGTTACGACCTGGCTTGTCTGACCTCGAGAACCGACCTCACGATTGGAGGCGGTTCCCCGTCCTGTTAGTGACACTTCCTCCTGAGTGTCACTTTCAGACTAACCTTCCTACTCGCAGCCTGACTCCTCCCGCCTTGGAGAGTTCAGGTCTTCGGAAGGAAGCCGTGCAGTACTCCTCACTGCACTGAGGCTCAGTCCTCTAAGTGTTACTGTTACACCAATCCCTACACTCTACTCAGGTGGACAGAGGTTAGCTGGTATATCGGATTATCGGTGATACTGCAGATCACTTATAATCTGGTATACATCTGTATTCCCAGTGATACTGCAGATCACCGGTAATCAGATCCTCTCTGTGCTCCACCGTTCGTTACATGTATACTCCACAAAACAGTGCAACACATTTCACAGGTAATTCACCCACTTCTTCAGGCAATTAACAGGATTAACTGATTATGAGCTCTCAGGAAGCACAAACGCCTCTGACAGAGGGGTCCATGCCGTCTAAGAGCTCGTAATCAGTTAATTGTATGAAGAAGCAGGTAAAATACCTGTGAAACATGTCATACTGTTTTGTGGAGTATATAATAATATTTACAATGGATGAAGGAACACGCGCTATTTCTAGATCAAAAACTTATTTTAATAAATTCCTATTATACAAAATATAAAACAAGGTTAAAACCACACCTATTGATCAATCACTCATGCACTCTTCCTTTCCTGTAAAACCTGGCAAAAACCCCTCTTCCTATTCAATCTAATTAGAACCAGCTGTTGCAATCTAGTATGTAGATTTACAGTTGTTAATATCACATAATCCACATAGTTTATGGAAAAAGGTGGGTTTCCAGCAATAGTTTATAAAAAATGGGTCATATATAAAAAACCTTGAAAAAAAGTTGATCAACTTATCAAGTTAATGGATCCCAATTTCAACAGTGCATATATATCGGCTTCAATGAACTCAGCCTGTCTTTAGCAAATGCTGACAGTCTCATAGAAAACATCTGATAGCGTCCAACTTTGCAGCAACACTATGTTCAAACAGAGTACCTCTGTGATGAAAAAGCTCGTCTCCCGGGTATTCGAATTATAAGCTCCTCCGGGTGCTTCCGAGCTCCCTTGTCCGTTCAGCTCTCGGCAACGCTGGGTCGCATACATCACTTCCTGTTGGTAAATCCAGTGTGACGCTCGCTACCTGTCCCAGCAAGCCGTGTGCAGTTTCTTCTGGTGATGTCACCTTAAAGCTGTAGGTGCCTTTGTTATGCAGATTGTCGCTTAGCGCTGTTGCGACCAACCAGGCTCCTTTATGCTCCAGAAACAGTTGCTACAAGTACAGAAGAACCTCTAGGCGTTTCAGCTAAAATACGTTAGCCTTCTTCAGGAGGATTAATTCCATTGAACATAGCTATGTTATAGTTATATTTTTATAAACTATTGCTGGAAACCCACCTTTTTCCATAAACTATGTGGATTATGCGATATTAACAACTGTGAATCTACATACTAGATTGCAACAGCTGGTTCTAATTAGGTTGAATAGGAAGAGGGGTTTTTGCCAGGTTTTACAGGAAAGAAAGAGTGCATGAGTGATTGATCAATAGGTGTGGTTTTAACCTTGTTTTATATTTTGTATAATAGGAATTTATTAAAATAAGTTTTTGATCTAGAAATAGCGCGTGTTCCTTCATCCATTGTATTTATTGTAATAATTTACATTTGAGGGTTCAGGGACTCCCTTCTTGGAACGTGCAGCTCAGTTGCTTCAATCTCCTTGGCGCTAGCCTCTATCAGCAAAGTTTATATACTAATATTTGCCTGAATCACAAAACCAAATTTAACTTTATGATCTTTATTACTTTCCATACTGAAAAAAAAACTAAAATATTTTAAAAACATTTTTTTTCTAAACCTAATAAATATGTTAAAGTTATTGTACATTGTACACTGTACATAGGACAGTCCTATGGGTTTGCAAGTAGCTTATTTAATATCTTGCATTTTAAATACATTTTAAATATATTTGTCAAGTAAAAATTCTTTTTTTTTCATTGTATTTATGTATTTCTTTTGCTTAATTTTCCAGGACATGAATGAGCTAGCAAGTTTTGTACCTGAATCAGTAACTGGATACAGAAACCAAACATTGAACCATCCCCCCATACATGCCAGGTAACAACTCTAGGAGCATGTGTGGGGATTAAAGAGGAACTGTAACGACAAAACGGCCCCTGGGGGGTACTCACCTCGGGTGGGGGAAGCCTCAGGATCCTAATGAGGCTTCCCACGCCGTCCTGCGTCCCTCGGGGGTCTCGCTGTAGCCCTCAATACAGCGGTGACGCAATATTTACCTTCCTGGCTCCTGCGCAGGTGCTCTGATGCCTCTCGGCGCCGAAGTAGGCGGAAATACCCGATCGCCGTCGGGTCTGCTCTACTGCGCAGGCGCAAGTTTCCGGCGCCTGCGCAGTAGAGCGGACCCGATGGAGATCAGGTATTTCCGTCTATTCCCGTGCCGAAAGTCGCCACAGCGCCCCCGCTGGAGCCAGCAAAGGTAAATATTGAACTGACAGTCGGCACAGTCGCCGGCTGTTCGGAGGGCTGCGGCGAGACCCCCGTGGGACAGAGGACGGCGTGGGAAGCCTCATTAGGATCCGGAGGCTTCCCCCACCCGAGGTGAGTACCCCCCAGGGGAGGTTTTTGTTGTTACAGAGTCTCTTTAAATACAGAGATGTCTACAATTACAAAGGACGGGGAGGAGTGATTCTTATGCTGGCAACATGTTTGGGGGGGCTACTCTGGTCACACTTACTGGGGGAAGGGTGCTGGGGATATATTATCTAGCACAGTGGTCTGCAAACTCATTCTTAACAAAAGCTTAAGGGCTGCAGTATAATGATTCATATCTATTTTGAGAGCTACATTTCTTTTCAAAAACCATTTGTCTTTGAGTCGGTTTAAAGTGGAACTGACCTTAAAATTTGATACTATAAAAATATATGATGTGTTGCTTAATACTGCTTTAATAAATACAAATGTATGTTTGCTGTAATATAAGTATCAGATGTCCTTATTTCTGTTACTGCATTCTAGTGCAGTGTATGCAGCCATATGTTGGTTGGCAGGTTTACCGTGCCATCCAGCTGATTTCTACTTCCTCCACCCCTCCTTCCTCAAGCAGCTCCTTTCTCCAATCACTGTGTAGTATGCAAATTATCCTGTGATAGTGTACAGTGTCAGTTACAGTGATGTCATCTGGCTGCGTCTGTGTATGTAATGTCTGCCTGTGTTTTCCAGCCTGTCATTTTTAGCTTTTGTGTATGCTCTGCTGTCAGTGTGATTTATGGTAGTGGTGTATAGTGGTGTATGGGCAGCTGACAGATCTTTCTTATCAGATTCGATAAGACAGATTTGTCTCTTGGTCGAATCTGCCCATACATCGCTAGGTGTATGGCCACCTATAGACACAAAACACAGACATAAACCCACTTATGCTAAGTAGTGTACACACCACAAAGACAATTACTAAATGTGGCCATACATCAGAAGATAATGGGCAGATTTGCCCAGAGACAAATTTATCCATAATCAGATTCGATTAGAGATAAATGTCTCTTGGTCGAATCTGCCCATACACTACAGGCCGATTCCTATCAGATTTCAGCATGAAATAATCAGGGAACCGGCTAGGCCCACCGCATCCGCCGCACTGCCCCCAAAATGTATACAAGTATGTAGTGTAGAGCATTTATACATTACCTGTCCTGTAGCAGCTCCCGCACGGTGTCCGTCCATCTCGCCGGGTAACGGCCGCATACATGCTAGCGGCGCATAGCATCTGACGTCAGACACTATGCGCCGCCGGCGTGTATGCGGAACCCGGCGAGATGGACTGAAACCGCGTGGAGGCTGACACCGGACAGATAATGTATGAATGCACACACTACATACCTTGATACATTGCGGTGGCAGGGGTTTCATTGTCTTGTTGCTCGTTCACAAATCGCCCGCCGTACCGCCACGTACCCGACCAACAAACTTCAGCTCGACATCTTGCAGCATGCGCGATCGACCATGCGGCCAATTTCCATCACGAAATGTTTCGCTTTTTCGGTCGGGTATGCACTTGGTAGCACCAATTTTCATCCAATTCGATTATAATAATCGAATTGGATGGTCGATTGGTTAGTCAGCTGATGTATGGCCACCTTAATAGCTGATTTGTATATTCAAAAACTTGCTGCCGCTCACCGGACTCCAATATATAAAGCCTTTATTGAGATACAGAGACTAAACAAATCACCAGCCCTATCATAAAATCACTTAAAATGATGCGGAGCGCTCCCACTCACCATTCAGCACAGCACACTCACGATCATCCCATTCACTCTGGTACCGGTACCCAACCTCTAATAACTACAGAGTGCTAGTGCGGGTGGCCGCTGGCTGGATGGCTGAGGATGACAGTAAGCCGTGACCGGACTCGGGCTACACAGGTTGCAACCAACTTCAGGGGATACAGATTGCGGGGCAGCTGGATCTTACCACCACACCGACAGGTCGACTCTTCCAATCATACACTTCCACTGTGTTCCCTCCTGGTGCGGGTTTCTAGTCTTCGGCTCTACCCTGCCCACAGCGCAGCGGGGAGCCTTAGGCTGTTAGCTCAACCCTGGGTCGCGGATTCTATAGCTTAATAGCTGAACAGCTGAAAGGTGGGGGACAAGTCTGAGATGCACAAATCAGCAGATGTGAGAGGACAGGAGTGAGGCCAGCAAAAGAAATGCAGGTGAGTTTATATACACACACACAGACACACGCACACACAGACACACACATACACACACGTACACATACGCACACATAGACACACACATACACACGCAGACACAGACACACACGCACATACACACACACAGACACAAGCACACAGACACACACACACACACACACATACTCACACAGACACACGTACACACACATACTCACACAGACACACACATGAACACACACGCACACATAGACACACATATACACACACGCAGACACACAGATGCACACAAACAGACACACGTGCACACACACAGACACGCACACACATATATAGCTGCATTTCTTTTGCTGACCTCACTCCTGTCCTCTCACATCTGCTAGGCTCCCTGTAGTGCTGTCTGCTTGTCTGTGTTCTCGTATTCTCTCCCCTCTTTGCTGGGCCTTCTCTGTGCAGGGAGGGTGTTTATCTGTGCTCTTAGGCATGCAGGTCTATCACCACTCAGGTCCGTCTGCTGGGCTGTGTTATACACTGTTCCTCCACTCCTCTTCTACCTCCCAGAGTGTACTCTGCCCTCACTCCTCCCTTCCCTCCAACTATGTCTTGTCTCTCTCCCTTCTCACCACTTCTCTGCTCTGCCCCCCTTTCTCCCCTCTTGCTGCTATCTCAGCTCTCTGCTCGTTCTGTCATAGGAGTCTCTTCATTCTTCAAACCACGTGCGTGTTGCCTGATGACGTCTTGATAAACAGCAGGAACTCTCGCAGCACTTGACACAAGAAGATCTCCCAGTGTTCTTTGCAAACTTGCCGGACAGTTGCCAACAGGCTACCTCACAGGGGGTGGGGTTTGTTTAAAGATGAATTTCATAAATCATATTTACATGTTTTTAACCTTATATTGTACACTTATTTTATTATGGTTTTTAACAAGGATTCAGTTGGTACGTTTTAATATTGAGAGTTCAGTTCCTCTTTAACCACTTCTGTGCCAGGGGGTGGTTTGCCTGATCGGTGCTGCGTGGGCTCTCCAGCCCGCAGCACCGATCAGATAGCAGCCAGGGCGATCAGACTACCCCCCTTTTTTCCCCACTAGGGGGATGTCCTGCTGGGGGGGTCTGATCGCCGCCGGCTGTTTGCGCTTGAGGGGGGGGCTCTTCAAAGCCCCCCACCGCAGCGCTTCCTGGCCTCCTTCCCCTTCCCTCCCTCTCCCTCCCCCTGTGAGCGGCGCAGGACGGAGTTCCGTCCTGCGCCGGATAGGACAGGCTTCAGCCTATCAGGTGCCAGCGATCCCCGGCCAATCAGAGGCCGGGGATCGCTGATCTCCGCTACGGCGCTGCTGCACAGCAGCGCCGTATACATGTAAACAGCGGGGAAGATCTTCCCCGTGTGTTTACATTTACCCTGCAAGCCGCGATCGGCGGCTCGCAGGGTGTTCACGGAGACACCCTCCGTGAACTGACATGGAACGGCCGCTCGAACGAGCGGCCGTCTCCATGGAATCCACTTCAGGATTCAGGGGCGTACTTAAGCGTACGCAGAATCCTGAAGTGGTTCAACTAGCTAATAACAATAAATACAACCAGATATCATAGTAATAAAAACAGAAATATATTTTGTGATTTGTAAATTTACAAAAATAAATCATTGTAATGTGTTTAAAACACACTATTTCTTCCACAGCCCTGAACAGCAAAAGCGAGGGATTACAACACAAGACAATATGCATGGACAGTCAGCAATTCCTTCCTGATGGTACTCCAGTACGGCACTATGATGTTCACAATCTTTATGGGTGGTCGCATGCCAAGCCCACATTTGAGTAAGTAACAACACTTTGCAAAATTTTCATTTTTAGTATCTGTAGTTTTGCTTTTAAAGTATTTTGAATTATTGCTTTCTGTTAGTTATTTATTAGGTTGATGTTTTTTTTCATTATGTTTTAGAATTAACATATTTAAATAAATTACTTCCTCTGTTTAAAGCACTGCACGCACTGCTCATATGCGTCTGAAAGTGTTGCAATTGAACTATTGTACTTGTTGTAGAATATAGACAACCCAGGAGATAGAAAATGTCTGGTATGAATATCTGTACAAAATTATTCAGGGAGATATTGGAAGGTTGCATTGCTTTCTTGTAAATCGCAAAAATAAGAAACTGTGGCTTCTTGGCTTTTGTGTATTGGTTTAATTAACCAGTTCAGGACCATAGGCTTACACCCCCCTAGCGACCAGGCTATTTTTTACAATTTCACTTAGCATGCAAGTGACCCCCCCCCCCCCTTTTTTCTGGACACCAACAGAGAGCTTTCTGTTGGTGGGTTCTGGCCGCTGGTGTAATGTTTATTTATTTATTTTTAATTTTTAATTAATTTATTTGTATTTTTTCTTTAAATAAATTTCTCTATGTTTTATTTATTTATTTTTAATTTTTAATTAATTTATTTGTATTTTTTCTTTAAATAAATTTCTCTATGTTTTATTTATTCTTATTACTCCCCTCCCTCCTTTCCCCCATCAGCCAATCAGGGCGATCCTTTTTCACAGGCATTAGCCTATGAGAAGGGATCGCAATCTGAGCCTTTCTAGGGGACAGCCGAGTGACACGACTGTCCCCAGTACAACGCTGAAGTAGATTACAGCGCTGTACAATGTAAATAGATGGTTGTTTTGCCGTCTAACAGTCTGCTAGCGGTGATCACTGCTGGTAGACTAATGATGGAGTGGAGCTCCGTCACTCAAGCGGGGATGCACACACAATGGTCCGCCATCACCTGTATAACCCCGCCCCAAGACATGATGCCAATCAGCGTTAGCTGGTCCTGGGGCTGCCACCCTCCCACCGCTGATCAGCGTTAGGCGGTCGGTAGGGTGTTAATGATGTCCAACTTGGGCCTCATGGTTTGCATGTGTCTCCACAGTCAACCTGATTTTTGCCTGCCACTGCCAGAACTTTCTCCTCAGCTCTCTTTGTGTTCTCCCACTTATTCTCTAATCTCTTCTCTACTCCCTTTCATTTCTAGCAATCCCATTCTACTACATCTTCAGCATTCCCCTTCACATCCACATCTAGTGTTCTCTCTCATACCTTCCTAAGTGCTGACTAGTGATGGACAAACTTTTCCATGCAAGTTTTTTAACCGAACTTTCACAATGGACCCCATTGACAAAAGCCTTCAGGGCATATGTGCAGCCAAAACTTATTTTAAAAATGTGTAAGAACTGTCCAAAAATATGGGCAGTGGCATGGCAGAGGGGGATCAATGGCAAACTTATCCCCCAAAATACACATTTTATGCAGAGGATTTTTTTAAATGTGTAAATGCGAAAAATCTCTGCTTGCGCAGTGTGGGCCTAACACTGCACTACAAACTCAACAGTGATAAGAAACACTTTATGTGACAATGTCTGGTGAATGATAATATTTTTTCAAGTACTCTGGGGTCACTCAGTTACTTTATTTTAGCACAGTGAGAGGCTGTAACAGTGACACAGCCACTCAATACACTGTACTACATGGAGTGGTTGGTGTACTATAAGCTAGCTATACACCACAAACAACAACAACAAAAATGACAGCACGATCAGTTCTCAGAAGAACTTGTATGCTCCCTAGTGAACTGCAAGGAACAGAACACCTATGAAAGCAGCTACACAGAACTGGATAATACAGAACAGTTGCAGCAAGCTACCTACCTGTCCTTCTATCAGCAGCACTGCTCTCCCTATAGTGACTCCAGACAGAATGTAACATGGCTGTAAGGTTTTTCCTTTCATAGGGGTAGAGGAGTGTGGCCTGTGTGGTAAAAACATGCTTAATTGGCTGTTCTGTCCCAACTGACTTAAAGGACTACCGAGGCAAAATTAAAAATCTATTTTTTACTCACCCGGGGCTTCTTCCAGCCCCAAGCAGCAGTCTCAGTCCTTCACCACTGCCCCGCTCCTCTTTGGTGTTCCCGCTGGCCACCCACAATGATGGCGACCCGGTCGGTTCTTCTGCGCCTGTGCAGGCACTCGCAGTATGCGCCAGATGACGTGGACGCATGGGCACGAGTACCCGTGCAGGCCCAGAAGAGCCGACCTCGTCCACTGGTCACCATCATTGCGGGTGGCTAGCAGGGAAATGGAGGTGGACTGGGGATGTGGGTAAGACTGAAACTGCTGCTCGGGGCTGGAAGAAGCCCCAGGTGAATAAAAAATAGATTTTTCATTTTTCCTCAGAAGTCCTTTAACCACTTGAGGACCGCGGTGTTAAACTCCCCTAAAGACCAGGCCATTTTTCATAAATTGGGCCACTGTGGCTTTAAGGGCTCACTGCAGGGCCACACCACTCTGCACACAAGTGATCCCCCCTTTTCTCCCCACCAACAGAGATCTGTGTTGGTGGGGTCTGATTGCTCCCCCAATGTTTATTTTTATTTTTTTTCAAATATTTTTCTTATTATTTTTTTAATAAAAATGCCTGTTTCTTTTAATCATTTTTCCTCCCTCCCCCAGTCAGCTTATCACTGCGATCGGCTGTGATAGGCTTCAGCCTATTTCTGCCGATCACTTCTGTGTCCCCCACGGGGACAGCCATGTCACACGGATGTCCCCAGTACATTTCTTAAATCACAGTGCTGTACAGGTATATTAGACGGTGACTTGCATTAGTGCCACATGGTACAGGCACTCACGGTTGTGTCAGACACTGGAAAAAGCCAAGATTCATGCCAATGTGTGACCGGTTAGCCTTCAAGACTGCACACAGGCACAGGGTACACATGTACTCTTGGGGGGTGGCAGCAAGATGATTTCCAATAGATTGCATGCTGAAATCTTTTGGGAATTGCTTGTGAAGCTTATGTGCAGGCAATAGATTCCTCTCTGATCAGATTCAATCAGGGAGGAATTTTTCTAATGTTCGATCTGGAGGCAGATCGAATAATGTTTGGCCACCTTCAAAGTGGCCATTTGTGCATTGTTATCTCCATTAGGAATATGGGGAAGCACAACTTCATAGCTGGCTTGTCTTAGAAAAAAAACAACATTGATTAGACAAAATTATCCTTTCCAGTTTATCAATTCTTCCTCCAGCAACAAGAGGATAGTAGAAACCAGAATTGCTTGGCAACCATGTTATTTCTTCTGTTATTTCTGCTTTAAGTGACTTGCCTTCTAACTTCCATTATATTTTCTAACAGCACAGTGTTAACATCTGCTCAATATAGATTAATAGGATAGAGCTGACACACCAAAGCAATCAAAGGGTTTGCGTTCTATCTTATATCCATTTTTGTATCATACGACTTTATCGTATCTATTAATCTGTCTGATTGCTTTGAAAAGACTTGATTAGATTTTACTTTAATTTGATCAGGGTCTGCAACTGTAAGTCCATTGAGCCCTCATTAATAAGTGAGGGAAATTATGACAAAATATTCTGCCATCATGTCTCTTATCACATTATGCAGTCACAACTTTCATCCAAATATTGGTGCTCTTAGATTGTTATCCTGGTAAAATGACCCTCTGATTACTTCAAGTAATCAAAACAATCCATCACTAAAACATTCTGCCTCAGGTACTGGAATAATTAGAAACATTAATAATAAAACTGCATTTCTACCAAACAGAGTGAGCTGCTAGTTGGCTAACTTTGAAGTGGGTGTATATGTGCACGTGCGTGTGGGGGCTTTACTATCAAAACAAAAGGTTAAACGTGACACTAAAGTGAAAAAAAAAAATATGATATAATGAACTGTATGTGTAGTATGGATAATTCATAGAACATTAGAAGCAAAGAAAAGAGTCTTATACTTTTACTTTCAGTTATATAGTTTTATTTTTATAACATTGCATCATTTTCTAATATTTGCAGTTTACAAACTACACTCTGTATTTTAAACTATGAAAAAGCGCAGAGCTGATGACCATTTAAACTTTTCTGCAGTAAAACCTTAAACATACAAAAAACAGTGAGAGACAGGTTGAGATAAATGCTTCAGAAAACAACACTGTAGCCAACCAAGTTGGATCAGTGAGCTCAGAGAAGCTCTTTTGCATAGATAACAACTGAAGTGTCTTAAAGTGAACCTCCGGACTAAAAATCTACTCAGCAGAACTGAAAAGGCTTGGTGTTTCTTTAACAGTTTCACAGCATCAGAACTTTGTTTTTCTTACCAAAGCATAATTTTTAGCTGCATTTTTATCTAAGCTCCACCCATCAAAGAAAAAAAGCCCGGGCTTGTTTTCCCCTGATGCTGTGCAGAGCATGATGGGACTTCCTATGTTGTTATTCATGTTGCCTATCAACTGGGAGAGGTGCTCAGGACACAGGACAGTTGGAACTGTGTCTCATGCTCCCTATCACCTCCTTTCAACCAAAAAGATGGCTGCCCTCATGACATCAAACATTTGCCTGTTCTTTTAAAACAGTGTGGGTAAGAGATTATTTTACCTATCTATTTTAATTACCATAACTAATGTAACCTAATGACAGTATGTTTGTTTAGGCTGGAGTTCCTCTTTAACTCTTCCTGTACTGGAAACAATATGAGACTTATATCTGTGCTACTAATGTTCTATTTCTTAGGTGTACTACACATACAAATCATTATATCATAAGTTTATCTTCACTTCATATTCCCTTGAGCATTGCTAAATACAGGTACGGAACACCTTTAAAATGCTTTCTTCCCATGTACATTTATTGTACAGTGATTCATGTAATTATTCATTAGCCTTTAGTTCTATAGAAATCTTGGGTTTGTGCTAATTTTCATTTCTAAAATCAGTGTTTTGACACTTAATATAAGATTTAATGACTATACATTAGGGATGTTTAATTTTCACTCCAGTGAACAAGAATGGAGAAAAGAGCATTTTATGGGTGCCTGTGACCTGAAAATCCTTGCTAATTTAAATATAACTGCAATGAAAGGAAATATCAAGGTCACTTCCCTTTTTTTTGATTGAAAGTAGGTTATATCTGGCAGAGAACCAATGTTCCATTATCAGCCAAGATTTAGAAATGATGAGAGTGCAATAAGTAACCTCATTATTTCACCCATAGATGAATATTAAGTTGATTTCTATTAATATAAAAGTAAATTCAGTAATTTTGACATTGATGTATAGTTAGTTTTTAATACAGTTGAGAAAATCTTTAAAAAAATCAAATATGTTAAATACTAAACGTTGCAAATTAGACAGATTTGGGTTTATGCATATTGATTTAGTAATATACAGTAATTTAAATAAATGAAAAATAGCAGAGATAATCTTTACAACTAGCATTACTGTTTGAAGAAGAATTCATACTTGACATTCGACTATCAATCATCTGATGCAATCCTTATGATTGATCTCACACGATCGGTCATGGCCACAAACAGATGAAAAACTACTGAGCTATTTGATCAGATTGATGGCATTGATTTTAACAGATCGATCCAATTGATCTGATCAAATTGATTAGCAATTTTTTGTCCTAGTTCGCATTTCGGAACATTTCCAATCGATCATAGTGATTGAATTTGGTGATTGATCGTCGTGGGCTTGTGTTGTTAATGGACACCTTCAGAGATGTTTGTGAAAATTTAAACTGCCAATTTTTAAAGTGGGATTTTCTGAGTCAGAGTTGCAAAAGGTAGAATTCAACCCTAAAATTTGGTAATCTGACTTTTTTTTATTTAAGGCTATAATTTTCAAATTGTTTGCTAAACCCTCTGAAATTTGTTTACTAAATCGATATTATAGTTTTGCCCAGAAAATACATCTTTAATCTTGAACAGGTTGGCATTGTGGTGGTTTGAGCATCTCTGCATGAACCCCCATGTAGGCTGGCTCCACTCCTGGAGCATTACCAGTAGGGATGGTCAATGAGATGCATATAACTCTCAGTTGATGCAGCATTATGCAAATTTTGTATGAAATGTATGCAGCTTGAAAATGAACCAATTGAATGCCGCTGAAGTGGAGTAAGCTGCAAAAAAAATTGCATACATTTACATATCCATGCATCAACTAAGAATTATTTGCACCTCATTGACTACTTACTGCTCACATGATGGTTTTAAATGATATTCTGGATTAATCAGGATATTCTCTGTCTAAATATTTACAATAGAATTTGCGTGATGATTAGATTAGATAATGATCAAGATTTTCCATAATAACAGGTGAGTATTGATCATTTTTTAGGATTAGTGTGGTGGGAGGTGGTGATTTTAGGTTATCGTTAGGTAAGGTTCGAGTTAATTTAGGGTTTTTGATCAGGATAGAGAGATATCGTAAACAAATTTAGATTAATATTAATGTTACCAAATGTTTAGTGATCTGATCTCTTTAAGGTTTAAAGTTAGGGACAGTTTTAGGTAAAAACGTTGGGGTTAGTATTTTATATCTTTTTTTCAACCCGACCAACTGTGTACCTATGTAACAAAGTAGAGGTTAGCAGATATGGCAGGTTAGTTGACAGGTGAGTATTGATGGTGACAGGTCAGATAGTATGTTAAGCAGAACATAGAAAGATTAAAGTTAAAATTGGTTGCGGTGTTGGGGTCAAAGTAGGTAAGGAACATTGACAAATTTTAGGATATTAGTTTACAAAGTAGCCCTGGCACTGAAGAAAGATAAAAAAAGTTAGATACTTACCTTAGTAAAAAGAAGCCTCTGGATAGTCACAAGGCTTTCCATATGCTGTCATTCCAGCCAAGTGAACCTAAATGTCTTCTGGCCCTGCTACCAGCTGTGGATGAGCACATCCCAACTTGGCATGCACAAGTAAGGTCCATGCATGCCCCTGTAGAATGCAGCACTTGTGCATGGAAGAAAAAATTCTGTTCATGAACAGCTTCATTCTACTAGGCATGCATGGATTTACTCACGCATCCTGGTATGAGAGAGCTAGTCCATAGTCAATAGCATGGCCGGAAGACATGTATTCAGCTGACTCCAACAGAATAAATTTAGAGAATTGCTGGAATTGTGAGGTGTAAGAGGATATGGGAAGCCTCTGGACTGTGCAGAGGCTTATCTTTTATCAAGTACATATGTAACTTTTTATAGTGCTTCAGAGGTACTTTAAGTTTTTTTTGACTGTGGATAATACATCTGAATGCAGAAATATGCCATTCTGGGCACTTGGTAGAATTGGTTGATAGGATGCAAATAACTCTGGCTTGCAAGCAAATTTTATAGAATTGCATAAATTAAATGCGCTTTCTGACATTTTTAACCGGCCAAGTTTTAACCGCTTGCCGACTGCGTCACGCCGATGGACTGCCTAACATGTAAGGTCCTTGGGGCGGGTATTGCAGGAGATCGCCTCCACATGAATGACGGAGCTCCGCTCCACCTTCAGTCTCCCAGCAATTGCTGCTAGGAGACTGTTAGACGGCAAAAGTACTGAGTACAGTGCTGCAATCTAAGGCAGCGCTGTACTGGGGACAGCCGTGTGACACAGTTGTCCCCTCCCGAGGCAGAGAAGTGATTGGCGGAAGCCTATGACAACCGATCACGCTGATTGGCTGGCAGGGGTAGGGAGGGGGAATTCAAAAATATAAAAAATAGGGAAATTTAATAAAAAATAATAACATAAATATTTGGGGAAAAATAAACAAACATCTGGGGGACAATCAAACCCCAACAACAGAAAGCTCTGTTAGTGGGGAGAAAAGGGAGCAGAAACACTTGTGTGTTGAGTTGTGCGGCCCTGCAATGAGCCCTTAAATCTGCAGTGGCCCAATTTCAGAAAAATGGCCTGGTCTTTAGGGGGTTTAACACTGCGGTCCTCAAGTGGTTAAAGTGTACCTAAGACTTATCCTTACCTGGGGCTTCCTGCACCACCCTGTAGTCTGTTGGCTCCCTCGGTGTCCATATGGTCCCATCTGTTCCACCGCTGTCTGCCCCAGCACAGTCCCCAACTAAACCAGTCACTGGGACTTCTGCACATGCGTAACCATGGCTGCCTGCCTCCTTGATCATGCTCCCATGGCTGGGAGAATTCTGCACCTGTGCAGTTACAAGCCTTTGCTAACTGTGCAAGTGCAGAACACTTCCAGACACGGCAGCGCAATCAAAGAGGCATTAGCATGCAGCTAGGGCCCCACATGCACAGTAGCCAGCAACTACCGAGGCTTACAGCAGGAAAATAGAGGAGACTGGATCGACACCAAAGGAGCCAACGGACTACAGGGGGCTGCAGGAAGCCCATGGTAAGTATAAATCCTTGTGCTTAATTTATCTCATGTTTTCTTTAAGCTCCAAATAATTTGCAAAAATGGTGTGTGCAAGCCAGAATTATTTGCATCTCACTGACCATCTGAGGTGCTTGGTTTAGATGAACAGCCATCTCAGCTTATGGAAATCATACACAACCATTATTAGAGCAAACAGTATTCCAGCAGTTTGTCTGACAGACTCCCTACCACCAAGATCTTTATGTGAACTAAACTTGAATTGGTAACAATACTATATGAATGAACTAGAAAATACAGTTTGCACATCAATAAGTGCTATAAATCATTCATTTCCCTTGTGACTCAAAGGATTCCAAAGTTAAAGATGTTAATATGCCTAGCATGATTTGTCTTATGACTGATTAACACATGTATTGTATGGTCTTGTCGGACAGAATAGTAGTGTGTGATGTGATAGTACAGTGTTTTGTACCCATTGAAACATCACATTCAGGGAAAAGTGAATTCACAATAGGCTAGATTGCTACGGCTGGAAATTTTTCCCTTTAGGGGCTAATTGGACCATGCCTTGTAAGGGTTTTTTTCGCCTTCCTCTGGATCAACAGGGATATGTGAGGGAGCAGGCTGGTGTTGTACTTTGTTCTCTGGTTGAACTCCATGGACGTATGTCTTTTTTCAACCAAAATAACTATGTAACTATGTAAGGTTCCATAATTGCTGAAGGAAGTAGCAGAACATAGCTGCGAAATTTAAAATGGATCATTTAAGTATTGTATGGCACTTTGTTTATTTTATTTTTTTTAATGGGCTTAGTATACAGTAGAAACACGCTGTTCTTAAAACCTCTCTTCCTCTGTTTGTTTGATGCAGTCTCTCAATTCTGAGCCAGAGGAAAATGAATTGAAATCAATATGCCTTAAAAATCGTTCAAAAGCCACACACCATAAGCTTTTATGTGGTTACATTTTTCAGCAGGATCAAAATAAAAATGCCTCTTATTTCCTTACAGACTATAAACCGTCTGTAAAACCTGAGGTGCTTGTCTCAGGCACCACAATACATATGCAGAACCTTTGTCCAAAAACAGTCCAAATTCTAAAAATCCAATTAGAAAATGTACACTTGATTGAATGGAATGCGAACCCTTTTTTACCTATTTATATGAGTGAGATGGCTCTTATTAATGGTGTGGCCATATAGCAGAATTAGTCCCCTCTGCATGACATAAAAATAGCCTTGTCCTTAACATGCTGCATTGTGATGGGTGTGGGAAAATGTTCACCCTCCTCTTGCAATGCACCCCAACTATGAAAATTTGTATTGGTACAGGTCAGGGGGCAGAGCTCTATGCTTGTGGGCTTCACCCATCCCCTCCTGACCTGCTGCTGTTTTCTTATTATTATTAAACACAGTTATATGTATATTATACTTATTTGAGCATGCAAGCATGCTTTATAAATATCCCCCCTGCTATTTTGTTAGGAAACATCTCGGCATGCTCTTCAAAGCCCAAATAGCAACATCCCCAGCTGTTAGGTAGTAGTTCCTGCAGCCATTGGCAATGGCCAAGAATTAAATAGCAAACTCCAAGTCTGTCATTCCAGCTGTTCATGCACATTTTTTTGTTTAGTAAATCAGATGCTAGATTTTTATTGTATTTTTTCAAATGTATCTAATTGTGGCTGACTCAAATTACAGCCTCTCTCAATAGCTTCCAATACACACTGACAAGTTTAAAATGTTGTTCCATATTTCATACACCCCATAATACAGTACATAGTGCAGTTGTAGATGAATGTAATATTATAATTTAAAGTATAAACCAAAAATGCATGCTGTTTTTATATTCATTTTTTAATAATTATGGGTCCTTTGTGTATATTAATTGATTCATCATTCTATTCAAAAAGGGCTTTGCATGAAATAACAGGAAAAAGAGGAATTGTGGTTAGCCGCTCCACATTCCCAACAGTTGGACAATGGACAGGACACTGGCTTGGAGATAACACTGCTGCTTGGAACCAGATTGACAAATCTATCATTGGTAAGCTACTTTTTGATTGCAGATGACCTTTCACACATATATTTCCCATATAGGCAATAATAGTAGGAGATAAAGGATCACTTTTTATCCCTTTACTTGTGTTGAAAATGCTAATCTTACTTTGAAAGTGAAAATGCACTAAGCAATAATAATCACCAAAGCTTAAAACCACTATCCCAACCCTTCAAAATAATAAAACAAGAATCATGTAATTAAGCTTTAAATCTAGTAGGGCAGCTTGGGGAAGGGTTGATGTGTGAATGGGTTGTAATGCGTTAGCTGGAAAATCAATACGTTATCAGCAGGGCCGCCATCAGAAATGTTTGGGCTTCCTCCAGCCCCATGCGCACAGATCGCTCCCACGCCACCGTCCTCCGCTGCCTGCAGCTCCGGTATTGGGTCACATTATTTCAGCCAGTCGAGTCCAGTCTGCGTAAGAGGAACTGCGCTCTTTATGTATCTCTCCAGCGGCCACCAGAGAGATATGTAGAGGGCACACTTCGCTTGTGCAGACTGGCAGAACTAACGGGACCCGATACCGGAGCTGCAGGCAGCAGAGGACGGCGGCGTGGGAGCGATCTGTGCGCATGGGGAGGGAGGAAGCCCCAGGTATGTATACAACAGTGTCAATCATCTCTGGTACACTTTAAGACATTCTTAATAGGAGACCAGCAGCAGCTACAAATTATTAAATTAGGATACACAAATCTTAAGAAGCTAGGACAAGCAGTGAAAGGGTTAAAATAAAATGCAGGCTGAAGTGAGCAGAGCAGATAAAAGAGCAGAAGGCAGGTCAGTCAGTGAGACTGAATAGTGAAAGGAAGGGGGTGAGCCATTACACAGAGTATACCTGACCTCTGTGCAGATTGTTCCTGCTCCCTGAGCTGCAGATAGGAGTCAGTTAGTAATAAAAGAGTATCCCCTGCCCACCAATCATCACAGTAATGTGGGCACAGGGTTGTCTGGTCAGTGTGGGAGGTCAGGGGACTCGTACACAATACACAACATAGCGTCCATCAGCACACAGGCACAGTCTGACACAGGCTGTGTCATGTGTATGCAGAGAGCTGGGGGGCTGGGAATGGAGACATAAATCACTTGCCTTTTCCTCTCATGTCTCCCCAACACGCCCATCACTCTCATCACATTCCGATGCAGACACTTGTGGCTGGCCGGGATCACATGGGGCCGGGCAGCCAGTGAGAGAGCAGAGTGTCTCACTCCTTTCTCACTGGCTGCCTGGCCCCATGTGATACCCGACCAGGCTACTGAGTGTCTCTATCTCCGCCCCCCGCACACCAGAGAGAGGAGACGCAGCCATCTGCGAGCCTGCATCTCCAGCATTTGGGGCACCTTTGCCTAAGCCCCTAGCAACGCCACGGGGGGGGGGGGGGGGGGGGGGGTGTCAGGCGGGCGGGCCTCCCCTGGGGCACCAGGCCCGTCACTGATGTATCGGCTCTCCCCCCCTGATGGCGGGCCTGGTTATCAGTGATAAAAAGAATGCAGAGACGATAGCCCATTTGCAGTTCACTTTTTCTACTGAATTTTCACCTAGTAGATATTTTTGCAACTTGTTAATAAAAGGCTTTTTAATCTGCTCAGGACTGTCGGCTTACACCCCCCTAGTGACTAGGCTATTTTTTGCAATTCAGGAATTATATTAGGGAAACACACTACCTGTGCAAATATGGGATATTGAGCATCATAATATGGGAGACTGAGCATAATTTCTCAAGTATGCATTGGTTTAAAATGTCATGATATGAGTACAACACAAATCTTCTGTACATATACTGATGTATAACATTTGGCCTCAGTATTAGACACTATAACTGCCAGTGTATTTGAGCATATTTTTTATTATTATGTGTATGTTTCTCTTTATTTACAGGCATGATGGAGTTCAATATATTCGGAATGCCCTATGTGAGAAAATTTTATATTTTAACATATATACATGTGTATCTCTTTTACATACAACTGACTAATGTTCATTTTATGTATCATCCAATTAGGTTGGTGCAGATATTTGTGGTTTCTTTGGAGATACAACATATGAGCTATGTGCACGCTGGATGTTGCTGGGGGCATTCTACCCATATGCCAGAAATCACAATGGGAAAGGTTATATGGTAAGTTAATGAAGTCTTTGAAAGTATAACATAGATTCACATGAGCATATGGTATACAATGCATTCTAACATCCCATAGCCATGTGCACATTTAAACTGTGTTTTACTGTTCAAGCTTGTTGTTATTAAAGGGTTTTGTTTCTCTTAACCTCGTTCTGCTTTAGGAAGTTCCAGCATAAATAACTAAATTACAGATGCAGATGAGCTTTTGCGCTGCTCGTTAGAGCCATTAATTGTGGCCCTTGTAGTGGCAACCAAAGAAAAAAGAAACAGGATAAACTACCAGTCATTCATTTTTCTAAATCCCATCATGTGAGCAGCAGCAACTGGTGTAGTTAGACAATAATCTCAGGCAAGGGACCCACCATCTTTTATCATGAAGGACAATGACTAAGCACTCCAGTCCTGATATGACCATCAAATACCGGAAGCAAAAAATCCTTTGTACAGGAGCAATTAAGTGAGTTTTTAGTGAATCTACTGAACCCCTGTTCAGTACGGAAACAAACCTGTTAATGGATGTGAATATGTGATTCCCAGAAAGGGAATTTTTTCACTGTTAAAATGTTTCTGGTATTTATGAACAAACAGATAACTTATTCCCTCTGTAGCAAATTCTCCCTGTAGCAAATTCTCCCTTTAACTATGTATTAATCTGAGGCATATCCATATCCCTTGGGTCCTATGGGAGAAAAGTGCTTTAGAAATGGTATTGTTGCTATTGTTGTTAGTGAGCTATTAATAAGTTCAAGTGTTCCTTTCACCAGGTATCAATCTTTTATAGACTGCTTGAAACAAGAAAATGTATGCGTGCTCAAACACCAAGTTTAACCCTAACAAAACTGGCTTTGCAAATCTGGCCTAATTGGCTTATCATAAGGCATAGTTCATGCAAATATACATCTGCTTTCGCATGCCAAACTATGCAGGGTCAAGAATTAATACCGCAAAGCGGTTGCCCTGCGGGAAATAGTTCATGCTACATTAGCATTATCCAGGAGCGCCACGGGGAGGCTTCCCAATGCTCCCATACAACCCGGGGGTCCGCGGGGCCCCAGGCTCTCTCAATCTTATATAGAGTCATACCTTTTCTGCCACAAAGGTGGTTTTGTACTTGACCCAATTTTCCATATTTGTTTTGTGGAATAACTTCTGCAATAATGGCTGTTAGAGGACAACTAAAGTGAGAAGAATACGGGGGCTGCCATATGTATTTATTTTTAAACAATGCCAGTTGCCTGGCAGCCCTGATGATCTATTTGGCTACCGTAGAGTCTGAATAACACCAGAAACAAGCATGCAGCCAGCTAATCTAGTTCAATCTGACAATACTGTCTGAAACACCTGATCTGCTATATAAGCCTGTTTATGGTCTATGGCTTAAAGTATTAGAGCAGAGGATCACCAGGAAAGCCAGGCAACTGGTATTGCTTAAAAGGAAATCAATATGGCAGCCTCCATGTCCTCGCTTCAGTTGTCCTTTAACTAAGCCTCCTACTATTCTGGGTTCTGAAACATATAATTTGTAGGCTGCCGTTTATGAAATTCATTATTATGTTTTGATCTACTCTCCACTATGCCATGTTAATTCATGGTATAATTAGTGCTTATCACAAGTCATCTCACTGGACTATCCCTAGAACTTCAATCACAAATGTGCCATAAAAGAAGTATCTTGCAATGTATATGTGATCTAAAATATCTTTGTGTACTATATAGAGACAAGACCCCGCTAGCTTTGATGAAAATTTTAACACCCTTTCAAGAAATGTCATCAACATCAGATACAAGCTCCTGCCATATCTCTACACACTGATGTTTGAAGCACATACTCAGGGCTCCACTGTTGTTCGTCCCTTGCTGCATGAGTAAGTTTCTTTTTCCATTACTAGATGGATTTTACTTGAATGCACACATGCTTGTTTTACAGTGCTTTTTGGATCACCATGAATACCTTTGTTCTTATATACTAAGGAAAATAAAGTAGTTTCAACTTAATTTATGTTTTGCATCCTTGAAAAGTTCATAGCTAATCAATTGGCATTATTGGTTCAAATGAGGTGAAGGAATAACCAGAATTTTATATGTGCAAATAGTGTTTGTTCCAGTCACAAGGGGATATGGCTTAGATTGAATCAGACAATCTATCCCTGTAGAAAATCTCCACACACAATAAGCTTAACTGCTTCACCTTAGCGTAATGAGACTTATTGTGTGAAAAGGTAATTGTTCAGATAACATGTTTGAGATTATTTATTGTTAAATGTGAAGATAAATATATATTAACAGCATCATATACTGCTGATGAGTGATCTCAACAGTCTCAAATTTTTTAGAGACTGTTGCATCAGTTTGACAAACCGTATACACTCGAGTAAAAACCAACCCGAGTATAAGCCGGCCCCCAACTTTTACATGAAATAGATGAACCTATCCCATATAAGCAAGAGGTTAATGCTTTTGCAGTTCAGTGTGGAGTAAAGCAGCATCAGCAGGTAGTTACCTACCATTTATTGCCTCACAATAGAATATTTTCCAAACACACACAGCCTTTGTGCAGAGTAACTATCAGAGCCAACAGTTACACATAAGCAAACATCAACATCATAAGGGCTGGAGGCAGTAAGACAGCCTGAAGGCTCAACAATTGCAGGCCTGCTGTTTGCACTGCAGCATAGGTATCTTGTGCATACAGTGGTTTGACTGGAGGAGGACCTGTAGTGATGGCTTTGGGCTGCCACTTTCTGAGTGTCCCCGCCGGCAAATGTCTTCTTACACTCTCCAATCCACGCTGCCCACCAGAAAACATCTTTAATTGGTCTGTCGGAGTCTCATCTCAATGATGCCCTCTAGTTGCGTCATTGAGATGGGACTCCGACTGACCAATTAAAGATGTTTCCTGGCGGGCAGCATGGATTGGAGAGCGTAATAAGACATATGCCGGCGGGGACACTCTGAAGGTGGCGGACCCATGCATCATCGCTGGTAAATATGCCACGCGCACCACTCTGTCGGGAACGGAGGACAAAGCACACAGCGGGAGACAGCACAAATCTCGGCCTATACTCGAGTTTATACGGTAAGTAACCTCTCTGCATGACTTAGGGAAGGGTAAGGAATGACATAGATTAGGAGACGCAGCAGACAGTGCACACAGATTTTCAATGGATTTCATGCTGAAATCTATTGAAAATCTGTGTGTAGTGTGTGGAGGGATTTGCTCAGATAGATTCATATGTGAATGATTCCTCTCTGGTAAATCTCTGAGAGGCTGCTTGGTGGCATAATGGATAGTACTCCTGTCTTTCAGCGCCCCAGTCAGGGCAACACATTTGCAGGGGGTTTTGTTTTGTTTTTTTAATCTTTGTGGTACAGTTAGTGACAAGACGATATACTTTGTAAAGGTTGGCAGAAGATGTTGACACTATATAAATACTAAATAATAATAATGTTGGCCACATCAACTAATGTATGGCCAGCTTTAAGCTACATATAGTGCAAACAAATCACCATGTTAAAAGATTCACTGATAAGCCATATTCTGCATTGTATTTCAATACAATGGGATACCTGAGATTTGAATGGGAAAAAAATAGGACCCACTCACTCATTGCCATATGCAATATGTGCAAACTAAAGCTGAGCAAAGGTTGTGACCCCCTCCAAATATGGCACCTCCAGCTTCATCACACACCTGTCCAAAAAACATTTTGTTGAGCATGAGGAGTTTGAGAGGCTGAAGCAAGCTGGTGCTGGCAGTGGTCAGACTCAGAGCACCAGAACCCCCTCTGTCACTCCTGCCGACACTGAGGCCTGTTCAGGCAGCCAGTCCTCAGTGGCCTCCTCTGCTTCCTCCACCGCTTCCCGTGCAAGGAAAAAACGCCGCCAGACCCTGTTGGGCAAGTCTTTCCCTGTTGTTGGCAAGAGGGGGACATGAAGTGGCTGGGAATCACTATGCCTGCCTTACCACCCTTTACCACCACCACAACCTCCTGGCTCCTCCTGATTGTTAACTATTACTAACTATGCCTGGTTCACAATTTTTTTACAGCCGTGGTACCAACGCTACATGCCACGGACACGGTAAAATCTCCGGAATGCTCCTGGCACATGTTACACCTGCTGCTGCATTGCCATGCTCCTGCTGCCTGTGATGCTCCCACTGCCAGGGTGCCACAGGCCGCTGCTGCTACCACCTATATTTAACCCAAAACACAATTTTTGTGTAATTTTTTTGGTGGTGTCTGGGCTGAAAACTGTGATGTCCCAGTTGTGCGGTTGGACTTGGGACACAATGTGGGCTGCATGACCGCTGTCTGGAACCTAGTCCTGATGTTAATTTACAGCCATTTTTTTTTGTATCTTAACTCCCCACATAATCGATTAGTGTTTCTCTTTAAAAAAAAAACATGCTTCATGCATCATTTACTTTAAAAAATGTTTTGGATGCAATTTAAAGGCCACTTCCGGTTTTCTATCCAGATATCCATATTAATTTGGATTTACCCGTATAATGGGTCCGGATATCCAATTCTATTCGGATACTGGAACGTTCGGATTTGGATATCTGATTCAGATCCAGATTTTTTAGCTATCCAGATCCGAATCAATTCGGATTTTAAAAAGGGTCATTTGAGCATCCCTGGTTGGCACCACAAATTACATTTAAAATGCAGGGATGCAACTAAAAGGTATCCTTCTTTTTTTTCTTTGTAAAGATAAAGATCCTGTAGCCCTTCGCCTGTTTTTAGATAGGGTGGGATTATCACTCAATCCATTCCTCTCACTCCAGAGGTGTTTCCTTACTCATATCTAAACGCACTCACTTTCAATTTATTAGTAATGTTATAGACCCTGAAGGTCAGTACATTTTTCTGCATTGTTTACTTTACAACATCCCAACTTTGCTAATAGTGTAGTATATACCGCCACCCTTTTTCTTCTCGGTTATTCAGGTGGCTCTGGACTATATATCCCAATACCCTCATCTGCCTTCAATCTGGCTCGGGGATTTTAACTACATTCTATTTCTTAGACTTGATAAAATCCCCCAGCCAGCTGCCTCACAAACCTCCATTAGAGATACTAAACTATATACAATATTTCAGGATGTCGCTATTTTTGATACTTGGTCCACTCTCTATCCCGGGGTCCCTGCTGTGTCGTGCTATTCTGCCTCGTATAAGACTCACTCCAGGCTGGACTACATTTTTTCCACTAGAAGTCTGATTCCTAGTTTAACTAAGGCCTATTTTTTGCCATCCTTGATTTCAGATCACTCCCCATACGTAGCTTACTTTATATGGCATTCCTCATACCAGTCCCCCATGTGGAGACTGAGCTCATTCATTTTCACTAAGATCCAGGAATCAGTTCAAATCCTCACTGCACTCACTAACTTTTTTGAAATCCAGGCCCAATCTACTACATTTCCGATAATTTGGGAGACTTTTAAGCTCTTTGTCAGACGATATCTATCGTCTGAAATTAAACGTATTAAAATAGAAACAGCTCAAACAGAGCAAAAACTTTCCTTAGATCTAGAGCAAGCCATCAATGAATTATCCTCTAATCCAACTGAGTACTCCCAGAGAAACCACAGAATTAAACTAAATATATATGAACAATTCCTTACTGGCAAGGCGCATAGGAAAATTATTTTTACTAAGCAAAGGGTATATGAATTAGGAGAACAATGTGGCTCTCTTTTGGCTAAAATATCCAAAGAGCAAACCTCCCCTCCAATCATAATCCGTATTGCAGATCCCAATGGAACTATCCTAATCTCGCCCCCCGAAATCCTAGATAGGTTCACCCAGTTCTACACAGACCTTTACGCTAAATCCACATCTAAATCACCTTGCCAAATTGCAGAGTATGTGGAGGAAATACCACTTCCCTCCTTGACTGAACCTCAGATTGCTCTGTTGGATGCCCCCCTCACTATTACAGAGATTGAAAATGCTATAGCTGCTCTCCCATCATCTAAAGCCCCAGGTTTAGACGGGCTTCCTGCAGAATTATTTAAATCCTTGTCATCTGTTTTGGCGCCTAAACTACTAAAACTTTACAATTCTGCTCTAGAATGTGGAACTTTTCCCCCCACAATGCATGAGGCGCTCATAACTCTGATTCCAAAACCTGGCAAAGACTTGTTGCAATGCGAGTCTTACCGCCCCATCTCACTTATACAAGTAGATGTTAAAATACTCGCAAAATGTCTAGCCCTTAGACTGAACACCGTCATAACCTCCCTGCTCCTCACTGACCAGTCTGGTTTCATTCCAGGCCGATCCACAGCCCTTAATATAAGAAGACTACACCTGGCTATGCAGTCCTTGCATGACACAGTGGGGACCAGAGTGTTGGTATCTCTTGATGCAGCTAAAGCTTTTGATACTATAGAATGGGATTTCCTAGGTGCGGTTCTCAAAAGATTTAACTTTGGCCCTAAATTTATAAGTTGGGTACAGTTACTGTATACTGATCCTTATGCTCGAATAAGAATGAATGGTTGGATCTCTGATGCCCTCCCTTTGGCTAGAGGCACGAGGAAGGGTTGCCCCCTTTCCCCACTCCTTTTTGATCTGGCCCTTGAACCTCTTGCAGCTCTGATTAGAAATGACAGGGAAATTCATGGTCTTCACCAGTGAACTAATGTGGATAAAATCAGTTTGTGTGCAGACGACATGTTATTATATCTGTCTGATCCCGGTCATTCTCTTCAACGTGCCCTACAAGTGATCGAGGAATTTGGCTCTTTCTCAGGCCTTAGCATTAACTGGTCAAAGTCCTCTATCCTTCCTTTAGATATCTTCCCTGCATCCCTGCCTCAGGCCTCTACTCCTCTTCAATGGGCATCAGAGATCACTTACCTTGGTATACGCATCTCCAGGTACCCCCAGGAATTTATTAATCTTAATTGGACCCCATTAGTCCAATATGTACAGTCTACATTTCAGGCGTGGTGCCAATTACCGATTAATGTGGCTGGCAGAGCGAATCTCTTTAAATGATTTTACTACCCCGCATTCTATATGTGTCCTGGAACGCTCCCCTGTATCTCCCGTTCTCGCTCTTTTCTAAATGAAATACCCTTCTTACTCAGTTCAGATGGTATAAGGGTAGGCACCGTCTTCCACTTCAAACACTACAATGTCCCAAAGACCTTGGTGGTCTTGCAGTGCCTAACTGCCACGTATACTATCTGGCTGCTCAGCTCTCACACATTTACTTTGATTTTACTCTTCAGAAAGACAGGTTGGTGGGACTTTTGTTGGACTCCCCAGCACTCCAACAACTCGAACCCATTACCATTATACTTCTAGGAGCTAAAAACTCCTACCACGTTAAAGATTATCCGATCACTCTTGTCCAAAATTTAATAGCTTGGGACACAGCCCACAAATATTTACGCCTTGAACACCCCTTTAAATATACTCCACTATGGGAAAATCGCAGCCTTCCTGAATTACGCAAACTGCCAAATGCCAGGCTCCGGATCAATCAGGGTATTTTATACCTTTACTAAATAATAGACTCAGGCCACCTTATTCCGTATGAACTACTTTCCACTCAATATAATCTCCCCTCCCACATGAGATTCGCCTACCTCCAACTCACTCATGCAATTAAGGCTCAATTCTCAACCTTGCCGATTGCTTTCTCAGACTCACCAATTTTATCTATAATCAAGGGTGCCCCTTCCGCTCAGTTGATATCCACAATTTACAATATCATAATGGTTGAGGTTTCCACTCGTAGGGCCTATCTTAAAAAATCTACATGGGAATTGGATGTGGGCGAACTGATGAGGACTGGGAAGATGCTCTCGAAAACATTCCTAAGGTATCCCCTCACATCCCTGATCGGCTGCTTGCCCTTTATGTACTGCACAGAGCATACTTAACTCCAGTGCGCCTATCTAAATTTAAACCAGGTTATTCTCCTCTCTGCCCAAAGTGTGCTTTGGATCAAGGTTCTTTTTTTCATATGATGTGGTCCTGTCCTGAGGTAAATTTGTATTGGCAACAAGTAACAAACTTGCTCCATGATAAGATGGGCTGCTCTGTGGCTCTCGACCCCAAGATCTGCCTACTCAATATTATTCCTCCCAATACATACAATAAATTCACCACTCAATTGATCATTTATGTCTTGCAAATTTCTCGTAGAACTCTAACCAAGCACTGGATTCTTCCCTTAGTACCTTCAATGGCAGAATGGGTTGCATCAGTAAAAAATATCCTTCCTTACCATGAAGCTATATACCAAAGACGGGGGCTGTTGCCAAATACCACTCTATCTGGGACCCCTGAACTCACATAGCGCATCTTTGAGCTCCTCCCCATTACGGTAGTAAATACATAATCTCAAATTTTCTCTTGGTTCTTCCTCCTTGGAAGAAGTTGGCCTGGCGGGGCCTAGGGTACTCTTTTAATTTTTTATTTTCCCTTATTTTATTTCTTTTTCTTATAGCTTAGATGTGGCAATCCCACATGTTACTCTGTTTAGCTGTTACCCTTCACTGGTTCAGCAGGATCATATATTGGAACCTTCTCTCTGCCACAGGGCAACTCTTTTTGTATGATGAACCGTTTATTCTTTTCTATATACCCTGCCTGTGAGCAGAGAATGTCTGTGTATTTCAACTGCTAACTCTTCCAATAAAAAAAAAAAAAAAAAAAAAAAAGATAAAGATCCTGTAAAAATGATGGCCAACAAATTTGAGAGTAGGTTTACACTCCTTAGTGTCTCCTTATGGCAGTCTGGTCCACAATTTCTGTTATCCCTGCATTAATGTTAAGTGTGCCTAATTTAATTCAGAGTCTGTGTTGTGAATATATACAAATTCCATCACTTCACATAAGTGAACAAATTTCAGAAATAGTATTGCTGCTCAAAGCCTGATGGCTTATGTAATTTAGCTGTAATATTTATGGTACCAAATGGACAATGTATTATTGTTATTATTATTATTATTATTATTATTATTATTATTATTATTATTATTATTAATAATAATATGAATAATAATATTTTTAATTTATAAAACACCAACATATGCCATGGGGCTGTAAGAAGAAACAGACATGAGGTACATAATAGTACAGACAATGTCATACACAAAATATAGATGTTGGTACATAGCACAGAACTGGTAGTAGACATAGTAATTACAGTGACTAATGCAACATGATGAAAAAATGTATAACAACTACCAAGACACAATAGGGTGAGAGAGTTTGTAGGTTTACAATATATATATACTGTATATATATATATATATATATATATATATATATATATATATATATATATATATATATACATAGCATATTATATATATATATATGCAGTATATTGTTTCCTTGTTGCATTGAAAGTTAGTGTTTGGTCAGTATGCATTATGTCATTGAAGGTCAATATAAAAACATACCAAACAAACAATATTTATGTAAAAATAAAATGCTTTGCGCATACATGTATTTTTATTTTTTTTTACATTTGGATAATGAACTAAGGATCACAATAAAGCATTGTCATGAAGTTCCATATGTGTACTTGAGCTCGTCTTAGTCAATGCTCTTCAAAGCTAGATTGATAAAGGCCCTCTATAATGAAAATTCACCATGGTAATTTATTTTGCATGGAAATGAAAACTGGGCTCTGTTAAACTACAAGGGACCAATAACCACCTATAAACCTCATCATCAAATATACCTTAAAGCCAAAATATAGCTGATTGATCCTATTAAATTGAGTTTGGGAGGTCATTATCTAGGATTTACGTATATTGTGATGTGTGGGGAAGAGAAATGGATCATTAATATTAAGATGGACAAGTGAATGGGAGTATGTAATCAAATATATGGCTCTTTGATCTTAGGTGCCTATAGATCACCAGCATGGGGTATCTTTGAGTGCTGTTATAGATCTTAGAAATCCAATATGCCATTTGTTCTGTGCAGTAGCATACCCTCTAGAGCAATTCTGAGATTAAAAAAAATGCAAAGCTCTAAAAAAACATAGTAGTGTATGCTTGAAGTTTCCCAATTTGATTCTTTGAAGTAGTCCTTTTTTTCTGAGAAAGGGTTTTAGGCACATTTTCATATTGAGAAAAACTAACATCAGCTTATTATCATTCATTCTTAAGGCTCTGCTTTTACACAGAATAAAATCATGCTGATGAAGTTACTCCAGAAACAATGGTCACATATCTAAAATGCTAACACTGCTCTTGTTCATTAAAATAAAAAAAAACAAAAAAACTTCTAGAAGCAAAATGGTAAATGCTGGGAAAACACAATGAGATTTTTCAGCAGATTTACTGTCCGATCGATTTTCCGATCGATTTCCAGGTCACTTTTCTGATCGATTTCCATTCACTTCTATGAGAAATCGATCAGAAAAAAAAAAAAAAAATCACATTGGGCCTGTGGGAAATTCTATCTCGAGCCATCTATCTGCCAAAAAATCGCATGGTGTATTCCCAGCATAAAGGACACTGTCACTTGTTTAACTAACTTGTTTGCTTGTTTGTCTTTTTTAAAATATAATTATTTTACTAGAAGTACTAATACTGAATGAATTGTATCTATGCTTATTCTCTTTTTTAAGATTTACCTCTGACAAAGTTACTTGGGATGTCTACAAACAGTTCCTATGGGGTCCAGCATTTATGGTCAGTCCAGCCCTGGAGAATGTAAGTACACATAATACATACTAACATTGTAAGGATTCCTCCTGTAGTGTGTTCTGTCCATTGCAGTGGAGTTTGCGAGAGGGGTGTTCGACAGTGAGGGTGCATGATCAACCTGGAAACACTAGGGGGGGGAGCCCTGCCAGAGGCTCACAGTCCAATATTAGCTGACTATTAAATCTTATTTAACTCCCTGTTTGACTATGGCTGCAACTACTCCAGAAAAATAGCACTTACAAAAGTAGCCAATGATCTCCTAACAGCTTAATCCAAAGACTATTACAGCATTCTTAAGCTTCTTGATCTGTCCTACCGATTTGACAATGAACTATTCCTCCAAATCTCTCATCTTTAGAAATCAAGGCATTAAAGTATAGAATGTAGAAAAAAGACCTGGACTTCATGCACCATGTAAACATTTATATAATCTGAACAGATGTTTGTAATAAAGTAATATCCAAATGTAATGTTATATGCCGTAAGTTACTGTTTATTTCACTACTATTATTACATTTTTATTATTCATTTTAGCAACAAAGATCAGTGGATGCCTATATACCAAAGAATCGTTGGTATGACTATCACACGGTAAGATAAGCTTCAATTACTGACACAGAACAAATGTAAATATCAGGTGCTCTGACTCTTGTCTGACTCTTCTACGAGTATAAACTTCCAAAGGAAAAAAGCCTATTAGACAGGCAATTGGTAATTTTTTAAAGGGAGATAAAAGAGACAATCGTCCTGATGCTTTTCCAGGTGATAAGTAGCTTGCACCTTGCCATCGCACGAGGATTACCGGCAAATCCTATTGCCAGTTTTACTCGTGTGATGGCCGATCGTTAGGGAGCATTACTCAGGCGAAAGCCAGAGCTATGCTCCCTATTCCCGGGCGATGGGGAGCAGGGTTTACCCTGTGGTGCTGTCCATCAGCACCACGGCCTCGCTCCCCACACATGCGCACAACCCGCCGAACATCTGCCGCCATCTTCCGCCGCTGCATCTGGGGGTCTCCTTTAATAAGGAGACCCCCAGAGCTCCCCGCCGGCCGCCGCTCGTCTCCGCAACCCCCCACAAAGCTAAATGCTTAAATTCCTTACTGCTGCTTTACACCCGTCGGCCGCCGCATCTCGCCGCAAGTCCCCACTGTGTAATTACAGTGTACGAGTTACTGTAATTACAGTCACTAATAACAGAGTCCCGGCAAAGCATCTTTGAATCAGCCGCCGGGGCTCCCCATTGGTTCACAGGCTGGACCAATGAAAATGGCTCAGCCTGTGAACCAATAGGGAGCTCCGGCGGCTGATTCAAAGATGCTTTGCCGGGACTCTGTTATTAGTGACTGTAATTACAGTAACTCGTACACTGTAATTACACAGTGGGGACTTGCGGCGAGATGCGGCGGCCGACGGGTGTAAAGCGGCGGTAAGGAATTTAAGCATTTAGCTTTGTGGGGGGTTGCGGAGACGAGCGGTGGCCGGCGGGGAGCTCTGGGGGTCTCCTTATTAAAGGAGACCCCCAGATGCAGCGGCGATGTCGTGCGTTAGCATGTTTAGACCTGCTTTTTGCAGGTCTAAGCTAATGCTCATGATGCTTCCCGGAGGCATGCAAAGTGTAACAGGATAGGGTGTAAGGAACTTGCTGGGCGATAATATCGCCCAAGCGAGTTCTTTTAGCACCCTGCCTAGGGCTAAATGCAATTGGATCAGGCAACTTTATAGTCGCCTGATTATCGGACTCACCAGCGTTTAACACAGGCGAGTCTGACAATTGCATCAGGTCCAATATCTTGAATTTATATAGGTTACCTTGATAGATATAGCATTAAAGCTACTCGATCACACATAGCTGCTCTTTTCTTAATATCTGATTGGTTATGCAATATCATCTTATAAAATACACTATGCAGCAAGTAAATCACACAATTTTAAGAGTATTCCATGCAAAGGGTTAAACAAAATGACCAAATTCCATTCTACAAGAATTCCAACCAATTGAACTATTTTTTTTTTTTTTTGGTGTGTGATCAGTCAATTTTTAAGGACTTAAAGTGGAATATATGCATTTCATCTTTGCTCTAAAATATTATTTACAGCATATTATATGCAACCAGCATTTTTTTTTACTAGACCAGCATTCCAAGGGTTACACACAGAGTTTGAAAGTTCAGTGCGGTGAAATGCAGATGCATCTGAACTTTAGATAATGTTATCTTGTGTTTACTTAAATGTATCAAGTGAGGAATGTGACTGTGGAGAAGCTGCGAGGGGGCGTGCATAACTTCTCCCTATCACAGCAGAGGCAGTGCATTCCTCCCTGGGTCGACAAAGCTTGACAAAGGAAAGAAGATTAGATATATTACAGAGACAGTGCAACTAGAAAAAGCTTGTAATAAGCTTAACTTCTAGCGGCAAGTCCCGCAGCGTCTCCGGCATGGTCCGGGCGTGCAGCGGGGATTCTGCGCTGGAGTCTTCTGGCAGCATCGCCGGCGTCCCTCTGGCAGTTTACTCTGACTCGTGTGTGCGTGGTACGACCTTTGGGTAGTACGTGAGTTCAGATGAGCCTTATAGGCTGAGGAGGAGGGTTTAGGGATGACAGCAGGTGATGTCACTAGTTGACATCACCAGATGAGAGTGGCTACTGATAGAGTACTCTTGTATTTAAGGCCTGAGCATTCAGTGCTCGCTGACCTTGATACTAATAAGTTCACTGGTTCTAGGTCTAGCTAGCTACTTTAAGCTACATTGATATATTGTGTAGGCGCACAATATATATGTACTCCAGTTAGTCAGTCTTTGTTATTTTTGTATATATTCTTGTAATATTATTGTAACATCATATTGTATATTATCTGTGTACCGACTTCTCGCTTGCTTTTTGACCTCGCTCTTGTCTAGTCCTTCTGTACCGCTGCCATCTAATTTACATTACTGACTCGGCCTGTCCCTGACTTTGTTACTGCCTGATCCTTTCAATACAACTGACATCTGATTTACGTGTATGACTCTGCTCGATTATTGACTACAATTTAGCCTAGCTATTCTGTACCTCGATATCTCTGACCTGTAAATGACCTCAGCCTGATCTAGACTACGCCTTGTACCATTGTTGTATTGTTTCCTGTACGCTACCTCACGTGCCAAACGTGATACTGATATTACCTATACGCTATCTCATCACGCACCAGCATGATATTATCAAGGTCCATAAAAGTTATGGAGGAATTGCAAGAACAGATTTGGACACTTGCCAGTGCAGTTAACCACCTCACTGAGCAAATGGCCACTCAGCAAACGCAGATAACTCAGTTATCCAACACATTCGCTCAGATCAATATACCAGCGAATGTTAATGTTCAGCAATCTCCTCCACCATCTCTTGTTCCAACCATAATTGAGCCTAAAATGCCATTACCTGAGAAGTTTTCAGGTTCTTGTTCTGACTTTAGTAACTTCCGTAACCGATGTATGTCCTACTTTGAGGTCAGGTCTAGATCCTCTGGTACTGAATCTCAGAAAATTACTTTGGTCAATACGTTTTTACAGGGAGACTCACAAACTTGGGCATATGGGTTAAGTCCTGAAGATGTAGCTCTTTCCTTTGTGGAAAAGTTTTTTGATGCTATGGCGGTAATATATGCTGACCAAGACATTTCAGCTACGGCTACTCGCAAGTTGCGAGACTTATGTCAGGGAAGGCATACTGTTGAAGAGTGTGCGGCCGAGTTCAGAAAATGGTCGGTATCTGTCAAGTGGGGTGAGGCAGCACTCCTCGACCAATTTCTCTTAGCCTAACTGACTCTGTAAATGACATGCTTGTGAGTCATCCTGAACCTAGAACTCTGGAGGATGCGATCTCCTTGGCCATAAGGGTTGACAGACGGATCACACACAGATGTCAAAACAAAGTCTATTCCATCTCAGGGAGCCTTAGACCGGGTAGCACATCCTCCAGTGAAGAACCGATGCAACTGGGCTTCTCGCGACTTTTACCCGCAGAAAATCTCAGAAGAAAACAGGCTGGTCTTTGTATGTACTGTGGTGAAAAGGGTCACTTTGCCCAGAATTGTTCTGCAAAGGGAAAGGCTCCAGAAAACTCCAGCGCCTAGGTGAAGTTGGGGAACCACACCTGGGCGGGCCAAGTGTTCCCCTAAAAATTAAGAATATTATTTTGCCAGTCACCATACGCTGGGGTACTGATTCCTTTCAAACTGAAGCCTTTATTGACTCAGGGGCGGCAGGGAATTTTATAGACTTTTATAGTTTTTGCAGCCAACCTGGGTATTCCTGATCTCACTTTGCAGAACAAACTCTATGTTAAGGCCATAGATGATACCCCTTTGCAGCCCAAACAACGCATATCTATCACACCAGAGATTTCATTGCAGGTTGGGGCTCTACATTATGAGAATATTCAGTTGTATGTATTCTGAATGCCTTCTAGTCCACTCGTGTTGGGGTTACCTTGGTTGCAGAGACATAATCCCCACATTGATTGGTGTTCGGGACAACTTACGGGCTGGTCACAGCATTGTCAGGATGTATGTATATGGGGTATCCCTCTAAAGAAAACGTAGAGAAAGGGTTTTATTAGACTATTCACTTCACCAGTCGGGACCATTTTTTTCTTTGTGAGGAAAAAAGATGGAGGTTACGCCCCTGTATCAATTACAGGGGACTGAATAAAATTACCATTAAAAATAGGTACCAGTTACCACTGATTGATGATTTATTTGCACAAGTTTCTAAGATAGATTTGCGAGGGGCATACAATCTGATTAGAATTCATCAGGGAGACGAGTGGAAGACAGCCTTCAATACCCAAGGCGGGCATTACAAATATCTTGTGATGCCCTTTGGGTTATGTAATGCACCAGCTGTCTTTCAGGATTTTGTAAATTATGGCTTTAGGCATGTATTAGGAAGATTTGTGGTTGTTTATTTAGATGACATCCTAATATACTCTGATTCTTTGTCTGAACATCGGGGACATGTGAGATTTGTGTTACAACAATTGAGGGAGAACTCATTATTTGCTAAATTTGAGAAGTGTCTATTCGAAGTTACACAGGTTCCTTTCCTTGGCTATGTCATTTCTGATACCGGTCTGTCCATGGATGAAAAGAAACTATCAGCAGTTCAGTACTGGCCACCTCCCAAAGGCCTCAAGGACATCCAACGATTTATAGGGTTTGCTAACTACTACCGCAGGTTCATTAATAATTTTTCCTCTTTGGTTGCACCGTTGACCGATTTAAACAAAAAAGATGCAGACCCAGTCAATTGGTCACCTCAGGCCTATAAAGCATTTTCGGGTCTTAAGAATGCATTCTGCTCAGCTCCTGTCCTCACCCATGCCAATGTAAATCTACCTTTCATAGTTGAGGTGGATGCTTCTGACCTAGGATTACGATTACATCCTTGTGCATTCTTTTCTAAGAAATTTTCCTCTGCTGAACGTCATTACTACGTGGGCAAACCGAGAACTTTTGGCAGTAAAAATGGCCTTCGAGGAGTGGAGGCACTGGTTAGAAGGAGCAGTTCATCCTATAACAGTGTAAACAAATAACAAAAATGTAGAATATATTGAAGGTGCTAAAAGACTTAACCCCAGACAAGCCCAATGAGCACTGTTTTGTTCCCATTTTAATTTTGTAATAACGTACAAACCCGGGTCCAAAAGTGTTAAGGCTGATGCCTTATCAAGAACTTTTGAACCTGAGACATTTCAGGGTGCTGTCCCTAAGAGTATTGTACCTGCACAGTGTGTTCTGGCCGTCACTCATACCCAGGTGTTTCCTGATCTATATGAGTTATATATGGTTACAGTAATTTCAATCTGATAATCCTCCGGGGAAACCCTCTAATGTAGATTATGTGCCTTTGCATCTTCAACTTCAGATCCTACAGGTTTTCATGAGTCTAAACTGGCGGGGCACCCAGGTGAAATTAAAATGTTGGAACTCATGTTCCGTCACGTGTGGTGGCCTTCCATTAAGAAGGATTGCAAGGCATTGTGGCAGCTTGCGCCACTTGTGCCAGAAATAAAGTATCTCGGGTTGCTCCCCGAGGTCATCTTGTGCCCTTGCCCATTCCATCGAAACCTTGGTCTCATCTCTCAATGGATTTTGTGGTGGATTTGCCTTCTTCGTGAGGTAAATGAGTCGTAGTTGACCAATTTAGTAAAATGGCACATTTCGTACCTCTCCCTGGATTACTCTCACCTCAAGAACTGGCTAAGTTATTTATTACACATATTTTCTGTTTACATTGTATTCTTGAAAATATTGTGTCAGACAGTGGGGTCCAGTTTGTGTCACGCTTTTGGCGTGCTTCCAGTTATCTCTTGGGCATCAAACTCTCTTTTTCTTCAGGGTTTCACCCAGAAACCACTGGACAAACAGAGAGAACTAACCAGTCCCTGGAACAGTATCTCTGCTGTTTTGCATCAGACTGTCAGGAGTCATGGTTGGACTATTTACCATTTGCTGAATTTGCATTTAACAGCTTCCCCAGTTCATCTACCAAATTGTCACTGTTTTGGATTGTCACTGGTCAGAATCCCAAGTTTACCTGTTTTCCATCGTCTCCTTCTCCTCTTCCAGCTTTAGAGGAGTGGAGTACTCACATTCAACAGATTTGGCCTCAGGTGCAACAAAATTTACAGAATGCTGTGTCTCAACAGAAAAAATATGCTGATGCCAGATGTTCACCTGAACTTGAATTTTCCCTGGGAGATCTTGTATGGGTTTCTACCTGGAACATCCCTTTATGTCAACCTTCTGTAAGATTGGGTCCTAGGTTTATTGGTCCTCATCCCATTCAGGAGAAGATTAACAATGTGGTTTACAGGGTAACATTACCTCAGTCTATCAGAGGAGTCAATTCGTTTCATGTTTCTCTCCTAAAACCAGCAGCGAACATAATTTCATCCTCAGCTCCTCCTCCGCCAATAGAGGTGGATGGTGAACCCGAATATGAAATTGAGAACATTTTGGACTCCAGGAAAGCGAGGTGCGATCTTTGGGTCGCGAGCGAGTTTGGATGAGCCTTATAGGCTCAGAAGGAGGGTTTAGGGATGACAGCAGGTGATGTCACTAGTTGGCATCACCAGATGGGAGTGGCTACTGATAGAGTACTCTTTTATATAAGGCCAGAGTATTTAGTGCTCGCTGACCTTGATACTAATCAGTTCGCTGGTTCTAGGTCTAGCTAGCTACTTTGAGCTACATTGATATATTGTGTAGACGCACAATATATATGTACTCCAGTTAGTCGGTCTTTGTTATTTTCGTATATAATCTTGTAATATTATTGTAACATCATATTGTATATTATCTGTGCACCAACTTCTCGCTTGCCTTTTGACCTCGCTCTTGTCTAGTCCTTCCGTACCGCTGCCATCTGATTTACGTTACTGACTCGGCCTGTCCCTGACTTTGTTACTGCCTGATCCTTTCAATATGATTGACATCTAATTTACGTGTATGACTCTGCTCGATTATTGACTACAATTTAGCCTAGCTATTCTGTACCTCAATATCTGTAAATGACCTCAGCCTGATTTATACTACGCCTTGTACCATTGTTGTATTGTTACCTGTACGCTACCTCACGTACCGAACGTGATACTGATATTACCTATACGCTATCTCAACACGCACCAGCGTGATAAGGCTGCAGTCATTCAAACCACATTAGAACAGGTATAGGAACTTATAGGATAGAAGGAATAAGGATGAAAATTTTGTTACATAGTCTCTTTAATGTAATTCAGAATTGAAACAAATACATGTGTTTTTTGCAGGCCTAGTCCATTACACCACACAATGAAAACAACATATTGGTGTATAGGAATACATTCTTCTATATAGTCAAGTCACCTCAGATAGTTTAGAAGTGTGAACGAATATTTATTTCTTTAAAACCAGATTTGGTGACTGATCTGCTTAACATTGCTAATCCTGAAAAGCTTTGAATTTGAACAAATTGTGCATATTTCATAAAAAATGTACAGATAGAAACAAAAAGAATGTTGAGAAATTATCAAACAATCAAAAAAAATGCAACTGAGAAATGCGACTTGAAAAAGGACTTCTTAGTTAAGTAAATATGTAGACAGAGGAAACAGATCTAAATTGGTGAGATGATAATTTACTATAATCCATCAATACGTTATATAGTGCTTTCTTTCTGATCACTAAAGAGATGAGATGATAACCCATTTTCTCTAAAAGGATAACGTTATAATTCTAGTTACAATTCTAAGTTACAATTTGTATTCAACAACAAAGAACTAAAATGTCTGTTATCTGGGCTATTGAAAATAAAGTACCTGAAATGTGATTTTTCTTTATTTTATATTTTTTTCTTACGCATAAGAGCCAAAGCATAGTAGCTGTGTATAGTGCTAATTTTACAGTAATACATTTTAACTGTATTTATTTCTAGATAGTATCTGATGTATGTATATATATATATATATATATATATATATATATATATATATATATATATATATATATATATATATATATATCTTGTAAATGAAATAGATTGAAATGGCATTCATAGTGAATTTCATCACATCGCATGATAGGGTTGTGACATACTTTTTTTTTTAATTTTTATTATGTTTAATTTTGGAACCTTTTTTATTCCATCACAGGGCACAGTAGTCAATGCAAGAGGGGCCTGGCTAAATTTACCAACACCACTTGAACACATACATCTTCATGTAAGAGGCGGACATATCATTCCATGGCAGGAGCCAGCAAACAATACCTTTTACAGGTGAGGGTAAATACATATGAAAACAAAAACTATTTCTTTAAAGAGAATGAACACACCATGAAAACACTTCCTTTAGTATAATACATGAAAGAGAGTCCATTTGTACATGTGCACATATACACTGCCAAATGTTCATGTTTCCTAAGCATGAAGGGCGCCATTTAATTGGTTTAATTATTATTTGGAATTGGTTTTATCCAAAGAAGATTCTATACTTTTTATTTTTTTAAATGATATAAATATGGTAAACTATTGACACAATGTTAATGACTATGAGCCATATGCAATTTACTTTTTTTCTCCTAAGTTTTCTCTCAGGAGACAATTGTTCATCTTCTGTTTAATATAACTTTTCAGCACTTTGCAATTAAAAAAACTACCAAAAAGTAGTTAAAAAAGTACTATCAACATTATTTTGAGTTTCTTTCTTGCTTGTTGGTGGTTTAAAATGCATTTTATTGACAATATTAAAAAAATCACCTAGCAGAAAACTCAGGATAAAAAGTTAATTGCCTTGTTATTAAAATGAGCAGGGGCAAAAGCCATTGTGTTTGTATTTCCCACCAGTACATCTCTTTGGTCCTCTTTGAATCAATGGGATTTTTTTGGCAGCAAATCCACTTAAAAAAAGTTTGAGCAAGTCCTATAATATTAAAAGTTAATATATATTAAACATTGTATTACAATTGTATATCATTTTAATATACATCACTATACCTTCCCAAGGATCCCTTGTAATGGGACTTTTGTCAGGACTGTTGTAAATTGAAAGATCATCAACAGTCTACATTGTCCAGTTGCAATCTTTATGGCTGCCCCATAGAAGTTCATCGGGTCACTTCAGTGTAAGGTTAGAACTTTGAGGCCCTGTCCACAGTGGTCAGTTGCATTGCAGAAAAATTCTTCATGACAACTCACTGCCTTTTCAATTCTGTGGGTCTGTTCACAGTAACGGATCACATTATTCTAACTCGCTGCATGCAGGCTTTGTATTAAAGTCTGTGGCCAGTCTCCATTGCAGTTCACAGTCATTATAATGTATGAGTTATGCAACTGACCACTGTGAACCTAGCCTAAGATAAGCAAAAGCTCTGACTGGCTGCCTAATTCATATTTAAGCCCTGTAAAGGACAATTGCAGGAATAATCAGCTAGAGTAGGAGGACTTGTTAGTATTTCCAACACTAGGACTAATTGAGTGACTAAAGCATCACAGAACCTCCTAAGTTGACATTATGTGTTGGCATTGCAATGAAGGGACTATGGATCATCTGAGTAATTGTTTGCTCAGGATAAATGTATTCAGTTTTCAATAATATGTGGAGGCAATCCTAACACAACAACCTTTTCTTCTGAAAGGTAGCATTTCACTTTAGGACTGATACTCCCTGACTTTTACATGTTCCCATTTTAATTACAGTCGTCAGAAATTCATGGGACTTCTTGTGGCATTGGATGATGATGGAAAAGCACAGGGTAACCTTTTCTGGGATGATGGAGAAAGCATAGGTAAGCAGAATGCTGAATAAAAAGCATCAGTAGAAGATACTTACTGGAGACAGATGAAAAATACTATTTTAGTGAGTTAGTTTGTCTGAAAAACTATTTTTACAAGCTTTGCAGCAGTTATTTGGGAATCTAAAATTCAGAATAAGTAGATAACAAATATGTTAAAACAAAGAAATGATCTATGTTGTCTGCTGATCTGACTGCTAATATATTGTCTTGCAGACTCAATAGAAAAGAAAGAATATTTCCTGGGAACATTCAGCGCTGATAAGGTAGAAACAGCTGCTACTGCAATTTTTAACAAAAATAATACACATAGCTTGATATAAACGGAAATTTTATTTTGGTCAATTATATTTAAATTTTCCTTTGCAGATTCGAAAGCTGGTTTTATGTGTTTTTTTTTTTTTTTGAATAAACATTATTTTAGTTGATAATAAATGTTTCATATACAGTGCTGAATGTTGAGATAATTAATTGATGAATGGTTTGTTTCCAATGTAAGACAAGCACCCGTGCATCCAGTGTGTGTAATGGTGTGCTATGACCTGATGGCTCCCCAGTCAAAGTAGGTAATTTGGATGCCAGTGACCGCCTGGTAAAATTAGTATCCCATCGATTCTAATGCTAATTAAAGTGAACCTTAAGTCAGAAAAAAAAAAGAGTTTTACTCACCTGGGGCTTCTACCAGCCCCCTGCAGCAGTCCTGTGCCCTCGCAGCCACTCACTAATCCCTTGGTCCCCCACTGCCAGCTAGTTTCGTTTTTGCCGACAGGCCCGTCAGGACTGGCTACGCGTAGCTTTTTCTGCATTCCCGACTGTAATTAATGCTATTGCGGGCCGCAACACGTACCAAAAATATGTTGCCGCATATCTATGCGTTCGTAATGCGGCAACGCATATTTTTGTGGCCCACAATAGCGTTAATTACAGTCGGGAATGCGGAAAAAGCTATGCATGGCCAGTCCTGACGGGCCTGTCGGCAAAAACGTAACTAGCTGGCATTAGTGAGTGGCACAGGACTGCTGCAGGGGGCTGGTAGAAGCCCCAGGTGAGTAAAACCCCAGGTGAGTGGAATATCAGCCATTTTTTTTTATATTCTACAAGCGGTGTTCCAATCCCCGGCACCCAAATTACGATGGCACCTTTTTTACATGAATACCTTCTAAGTTCAACAGACTGCTAAAACAGACTGCTGTTTCAGGCTAACAGCCTTTCCTCAAACTGTATAGCCACCCCATAAGCAAATAAAGAATGAGTAAATAATCTAGATTGATTTACCAGAACCAAGAAAATTCTACTCCCATTGGGACCCACTACTGTGGTCTTTTGAAACTCACGTAACATAATTACATTATTACCTAATAATGAAGAGCTATATCATAAAATAACTAATATTAAATGTAGAATGTCACCTTCTGGATGGCTTATGGAATCCTAAAATGAACTAATAATAAATACATAGAAATTATGTATTAGTGCAATAAATGGTGAATGGATGATTTGTGAATGCAATCTCATACTATCGTCCATGGAATCACTAGCAGAGCGCATTTACTGACATTCACTTACCACAACAAGTAATACACTACATTTGATCAATTAAAGCGGACCCAAACCAAACATTTTTTTTATTAAAAATATTTAGTTGCACCACTCTGACACCTACAAAGAAAAATAAACACTCCTTCAAGCCTATGAGCATTTCAGTGCATGCTATTCACCCTTCTCTTTTCATAACTAGGGTTATACTGGGGGCAGCCATTAGCAATTCCTCCATTGCCAGACACCATCTACTCCACCAGTTTGCCGGAAAAATCCCGGCAATTTGAAAGGAAGGGAGGGGTTCCTCCAATAAATGTAAAATATTTTATATTTGTCATCATGCAGCTGAAAAAAGGCTGCTATTCATTATTATAATTTAGAAAATAGATTTTATTTCTCAAATCTTGTATTTTTAATTTGGGTCCACTTTAAGTGAGTGCAAGGGAGAATATTCTTATACAGAGCCTCTAAAATAAATGCATGATGTACCTGCAAATGAATATATGACATTCTTACCTCGCCCTCAGTTACTCTCAGAAGCTCACCAGTTCTTCTAACAATAATTCTGTTCAGTTCCGACAAGATCTTGTCAGACTTGTCTCACAGGAAACTGAAGCCTTACAGCTATTGTTTCACTAAAACAGTTGCTGTTAGTTATAACTGCAAGGACAACTGATGTGCAAAGTAGTGTCCATGTTTTCCTATGGCTAAAGTGATATTACTTACTGGCTAATGGACTGCTGCACTAGAAGCTGTTACAGGTTCATTGACATTTTTAAAATGAAGGATTGAGAATTTCATTGATCTCATGGGACAAACAAGATGCAGGACAGGAGAATGAGATTGATAACCAGACTATGCGGGAGGAAAGTATGACATGTGTATGTTTATTTTGACTTTTATTTTTTAGTTCAGGTTTGCTTTAAGACCTCTTAAAAGGTACATATTTTGTGTAGGTAAGAACTGATTGTATTGAATAGTCTTAAGTGTAAGCAGGGCCGGATTTGTACTTTTTACCGCCCAAGGCCAATTATACCGTCTGTATGGTTGTTATCTCCGTGTGCCGCAATGAGAATTCTACTTACATCATTGGATGTCACAGACAATAACTATTTCAGTAATACGCGTATAAATTATAAGTTATATTTTCCTTAAGAACTTTTATGTTATGCTTGCTAACCCATTGTGCCACCATGTGAGTTAGGCTGAAGTGTACCTGTAGGATAGAGCTTACAGGTCTTGCAGGGATGACACAAGTACACAGGACAGAGAATTCAAAGGTTAAAGCTGTCCTTGTAGATAGGGATGGCTGCATGGAGCAGCTTTACTGTCCCTCACTGAGCCGCCCCTAAATTTCTGGTGCCCTAGGCCATGGCCTATGTGGCCTTGCCAGAAATCCGGCCCTGAGTGTAAGGAATTACTCACTCTTCTGTGCAGAAGGGAAATATTGTATTCATTAATGACAAAATTGCCAATAAAGACTTATTTGGCAACATTTAGATTGAATTTACATAAACATGTCATTTACTTTAGTCCTTTGGCTTTTTTCACAGAAAACTGTCACAAGTGCAATAACAACTAACAATTACTTAACTGTAGCCAATCCTTTGCTTCTTGGGCATGTTTACATTTGGGGTCCGGGAACAAATGCCAGATCTGTGTCAGTCACATATGGTGGCAGCACCGATACCATTGCCAGTTTTACAGCAAATAATGAGGTAAGTGTTGTTTTAGGAAGCTGGAATAATGTGAACTCTGTTATTTAGCAGTGAATAATTATTATAGGCTTGGTGTATTGTATAGGACAATTCAGAAATTACCTAAAGAAACATTTCACAGTTTGCCTATTTGTAAAAGGCAGTTATGTTGAAAAGCAAGATAAAATGTTTATCTGGTGTGTTTAAAATAGTATCCAGATAACTTGTACATTAAAAAGAAATAAATAGTTAACATGGTTTTTACTAGGAACACTTGTGAAAAAATGCAATGCCTTACATAATATTTTGTTTGTTTCCCTTCTCACAATTTGCATATGTTTATATGTTGTATTAATTATTTAACTTGATCTATTATGATCATATAAAAGGTTACTCCATCCAAGAAAAATATTTAAATTATTTCTGTCAATCTAAATAGATTGATTCAACCATCTGTGGTGAATGCCAGCAGCAAGATCTTAAAACCTTAACTCCCTGAACAGTCCATCGTCAAAACGCCACATTTAGAGTAACCATAGTTCTTCCTTTGAATGGTTTTCCATTCACATGATACAAGTGAAAGTGTAATGAAACCAAGCGTTGCACTGCTGAAGCTTTTTGTTAGATGGGTTTGTTATACACCCTAAATCTGGGAAAGTTAGGCCCAGTAGATCATCACTTTCTGAAATGAAAGCCCCTTGGTACAGACATGATGCAAAATAATTTCTCTAGCATTAGCAATGTAGCTTATTCTTATAGATAGAAGTACTGAGTGGTTTGAGCTGCCAAAGCCTGGAATTAGGGCAGATTTAGCTGATTCAAGTTAAAAAAAAAAGCATTGACATGACTGTACAATCTACTATGCACAGTTTTGTTTTATCTAAGTGAAATGGGGTTATTTCGACCATTTGTGTTTTAATACAAAGAATGGTTTTTGATTGTCAGATTTTGTAAATCCAGGTGGGGATGCAAACAAAGCTTGGCTCTATGATTTTCTGATTCCAAATTACAGCACTGTTTGGGCCCTACCAGTTCTGTGTAAAGATTTGATGGTCTCTAGAAACAGAAGACTGTGTACCAAGAATGAGAATTTGTTGAGGAATTTGTTGAGAAGACCAATAACGTAATAAAATATCCATGAACTTGCTAACAACTAAGATCATTTTATTGCATTGTTACCTTAAAATCCTAAATGTGGAATTTGCATGTGAGGTAAATGTCACCAAATTTCCATTCTTCCTCTATTACCCTAAGATATAACAATAAACTAGTTAATCTGTCCATTTTGGGAATCTGTAAGGTGACCAATGGAAAGTATAAGCAAACAAACCATATTTATTATTGCACTTTCATAGATCAACTTTTATTTATTTAGAAATGGTGTACACATATAAACACGTAAGTTGCATAATGTTTAAAGAGGAGCTGTTAGGCATAGTGTCTCCGAAAAAAAAAACACATGTATAAGTAGATAAATACTTGCTGTACTTACATAACATATGCATTGCACTGTCCATGTTTTGCTTTGCAGCTAGTTATATATAGTACATAAAGAGATTTCTATTCCTGTGAGGTTCCATTTTAGGAAGACTGTGTGTGAAGCCAATCGTGATGTCATATCCTCCCTTACTGTTTGCCCTCCTCCTTTTGATTTAGTATGCATTAGCACTCCCTTTTCCCAGCCCTCAGACACTCCCACCAAGCTATGGCTTCTCATACATCATCATTGTGCGACTCTGCAGAGTTTATGTCAGAGGACAGGATGTCAAAAAGAGGGCATGTCAAAAAAAGTGATGCTGCATGTAGGTTTGTGCAGCAGTGACATAGCCTAAAGACTGCACTTGTTTTCATCCTCCTCTTTATAACACATTACTTTTCATGCACACTGAATCCTCTTTAGGAGGTGTGTGACAGCATGAGCAGTTACTGGCTAATGATAGACAGACCAAACAATGTGTCATGTCACAGCTCCTCAGCACACTTATATTGTTGCAGTTTGTCATGGGTGTACCTGTGTAAAATAGCTCCTATATCGATCACTACAATTGCGCTTGCCTCAAGCAGAGAGCCTCTTTCCATGACCATGCATTTTAATGCTAGCTACAAACCATACAATTCTACACGCCATACAATTATTAGGCAGATTTATCAGCCAGATTGATTTTTACCAACATATTCAATCTGAACAGTTACTGTCCTATGGAGAGGCAAATGGCTGCATGTACTGTCCTATCGAGAGGGAAGGAGGGGCAGGAGGCTGCATGTACTGTCCTATGGAGATTGAAGGAGAGGCAGGAGGCTGCATGTACTGTCCTATGGAGAGGGAAGGAGAGGCAGGAGGCTGCATGTACTGTCCTATGGAGAGGGAAGGAGAGGCAGGAGGCTGCATGTACTGTACTATGGAGAGGAGAGGCAGGAGGTTGCATGTACTGTCCTATGGAGAGGGGAGGAGGAGAGGCAGGAGGCTGCATGTACTGCCCTATGGAGAGGGGAGGAGAGGCAGGAGGCTGCATGTACTGTACTATGGAAAGGGGAGGAGAGACAGGAGGCTGCATGTACTGTACTATGGAAAGGGGAGGAGAGACAGGAGGCTGCATGTACTGTACTATGGAGAGGGGAGGCAGGGGGCTGCATGTACTGTCCTATGGGGAGGGGAGGGGAGGAGAGGCAGGAGGCTGCATGTACTGTCCTATGGAGAGGGAACAAGAGGCAGGAGGCTGCATGTACTGCCCTATGGAGAGGCAGGAGGCTGCATGTACTGTACTATGGAAAGGGGAGGAGAGACAGGAGGCTGCATGTACTGTACTATGGAAAGGGGAGGAGAGACAGGAGGCTGCATGTACTGTACTATGGAGAGGGGAGGCAGGGGGCTGCATGTACTGTCCTATGGGGAGGGGAGGAGAGGCAGGAGGCTGCATGTACTGTCCTATGGAGAGCAAGGGCGTAGGGCCCGTGGTCGCAGCGGTCGCCTTGGCGACCGGGCCCGGCTCCTGAGGAGGCGGGGGAGGGGCCCACCTCCGTTTGGAGGGCCATGCGGCCCATGCGCGCTGGTAGGGAGGAGCCGCAGCCGCGGGGAGGGCAGCCCGACCTCTCCCTGGGCCCCCCCCCCTCAGATGCAGAGTGAGCGGCTCACGGAAGCGCTGTAGGCAGAACTCACCTCCCTGCGTTCCACTCGCCGCTGATCTCCTCTCTGGCTGGCTCTGCATAGATGCTGTTACACACGCAGCTTCCGGCTAAACAGGAGAAGCAGAGGAGGAGAGGCAGGAGGCTGCATGTACTGTACTATGGAAAGGGGAGGAGAGACAGGAGGCTGCATGTACTGTACTATGGAAAGGGGAGGAGAGACAGGAGGCTGCATGTACTGTACTATGGAAAGGGGAGGAGAGACAGGAGGCTGCCTGTACTGTACTATGGAGAGGGGAGGCAGGGGGCTGCATGTACTGTCCTATGGGGAGGGAACAAGAGGCAGGAGGCTGCATGTACTGCCCTATGGAGAGGGGAGGAGAGGCAGGAGGCTGCATGTACTGTACTATGGAAAGGGGAGGAGAGACAGGAGGCTGCATGTACTGTACTATGGAAAGGGGAGGAGAGACAGGAGGCTGCATGTACTGTACTATGGAGAGGGGAGGCAGGGGGCTGCATGTACTGTCCTATGGGGAGGGGAGGAGAGGCAGGAGGCTGCATGTACTGTCCTATGGAGAGCAAGGGCGTAGGGCCCGTGGCCGCAGCGGTCGCCTTGGCGACCGGGCCCGGCTCCTGAGGAGGCGGGGGAGGGGCCCGGGAGCCCACCTCCGTTTGGAGGGCCATGCGGCCCGTGCGCGCTGGTAGGGGGGAGCCGCAGCCACGGGGAGGGCAGCCCGACCTCTCCCTGGGCCCCCCCCTCAGATGCAGAGTGAGCGGCTCACGGAAGCGCTGTAGGCAGAACTCACCTCCCTGCGTTCCACTCGCCGCTGATCTCCTCTCTGGCTGGCTCTGCATAGATGCTGTTACACACGCAGCTTCCGGCTAAACAGGAAGCTGCGTGTGTAACAGCATCTATGCAGAGCCAGCCAGAGGAGATCAGCGGCGATTGGAACCAGGGACGGAGGTGAGTGCTGCCTACAGCGCTTCTGTGAGCCGCTCACTCTGCATCTGAGGGGGGGGGGGGGGGGGGGGCCCGGGGAAAGGAAGGGAGGGAGAGGTCGGGCTGCCCTCCCCGCGGCTGCGCCCCCCCCCCTCCATTATGGGGACGGGGCACCTACCTACCTGCCCTATCCTGGGGGGGGGGGGGCAGCTACCTAATCTATCCTGGGGGGGCAGCTACCTAATCTATCCTGGGGGGGGCAGCTGCCTAATCTAACCTAATCCTGGGGGGCAGCTACCTAATCTATCCTGGGGGGAAGCTACCTAATCTATCCTGGGGGGCAGCTACCTAATCTAACCTATACTGGGGGGCACCTACCTAATCTATCCTGGGGGGAAGCTACCTAATCTATCCTGGGGGGCACCTACCTAATCTAACCTATACTGGGGGGCACCTACCTAATCTATCCTGGGGGGCAGCTACCTAATCCTGGGGGGCAGCTACCTAATCTATCCTGGGGGGCAGCTACCTAATCTAACCTAATCCTGGGGGGCAGCTACCTAATCTATCCTGGGGGGAAGCTACCTAATCTATCCTGGGGGGCAGCTACCTAATCTAACCTATACTGGGGGGCACCTACCTAATCTAACCTATACTGGGGGGAACTGACCTAATCTAATTTATACTGGGGGGCACCTACCTATCTAACCTATACTGGGGGCACTTACTTATCTAACCTGTATTGGGGGCACCTAGCTAGCCTATACAGGTGGCAACTAAACTGGCTACCTATATTGGAGGCACCTACCTAACTAACCTATACTGGGGGCACCTACCTATCTAACCTACGCTGGGGGCAACTATTCTGGCTACCTATATTAGAGGCACCCACCTAGCTAACCTGTACTGGGGGCACCTATCTATCTAACTTATACCGGCGGCGCCTGCCTATCTCACCTATACCGGGGGCAACTATACTGGCTTACCTATGCCTGGCTACCTATACTGGGGGGACCTATAGCTGGCTATAGGGATTTTGATATGTGTGTGCGTCCGTCGGGTGTTGCCGGGGGAGGGGAGGCTGTTGTTGCCGGGGGGGCCCACATCCAGATTCCGCATCGGGGCCCAGAGGTTTGTAGCTACGCCACTGATGGAGAGGGAACAAGAGGCAGGAGGCTGCATGTACTGTCCTATGGAGAGGGAAGGAGGAGAGGCAGGAGGCTGCATGTACTGTACTATGGAAAGGGGAGGAGAGGCAGGAGGCTGCGTGTACTGTACTATGGAGAGGAGAGGCAGGAGGTTGCATGTACTGTCCTATGGAGAGGGAAGGAGGAGAGGCAGGAGGCTGCATGTACTGTACTATGGAGAGGGAAGGAGAGGCAGGAGGCTGCATGTACTGTCCTATGGAGAGGCCGGAGGCTGCATGTACTGTCCTATGGAGAGGGGAGATGAGGCAGGAGGCTGCATGTACTGTCCTATGGGGAGGGGAGGAGGCAGGAGGCTGCATGTACTGTCCTATGGAGAGGGGAGGAGAGGCAGGAGGCTGCATGTACTGTCCTATGGAGAGGGGAGGAGGCAGGAGGCTGCATGTACTGTGCTATGGAGAGGGGAGGAGAGGCTGCATGTACTGTGCTATGGAGAGAGGAGGGGAGGCTGCATGTGCTGTGCTATGGAGAGGGGAGGAGAGGCAGGAGGCTGCATGTACTGTGCTATGGAGAGGCAGGAGGCTGCATGTACTGTCCTATGGAGAGAGGAAGAGAAGCAGGAGGCTGCATGTACTGTGCTATGGAGAGGGGAGGAGAGGCAGGAGGCTGCATGTACTGTCCTATGGAGAGGGGAGGGGGGGGAGAGGCAGGAGGCTGCATGTACTGTCCTATGGAGAGGAGAGGCAGGAGGCTGCATGTACTGTCCTATGGAGAGGGGAGGAGAGGCAGGAGGCTGCATGTACTGTGCTATGGAGAGGGTAAGCTGGGAGCTGTAGTGCCTCTATGGTAGGTGGAGGGAACAAAGGGGTCACCATCTAATGCTGCTGCCTGGGTGGGAGGTCAGGACCAGGTACTCACACAGGCTTGAAGTCACTGTCTGCAGCAGAAGTTATTCTAAGCCAGGCACCCGATCCTTCAGCTTCCTGATCTCTATTCTGTACAGCGTCCTGCTTCTGCTTCTCCCCACCTGCACTTCAGATGATTCAGCACTCTCTCCCTCCCCCCGTGCTTTGCTATCGGGACTCAAAGGAGGGAAGGGGGAGTGTATACACAAAGCTGCTGTGGCCTTCCTGAGGAGTGCTGCTGTGCACAGAGGTCTGTCTCCATCTCTGCCTGAGCCCTGGGGTTTCTGACATGTCGTATGTCTGCCCCAACGGCGTGGTGAGACCTCCGTGCAGCACTTGTTCCTCTATGCTGCTGCCTGCTCTGATCAGCTGATCGTTACTAACTTCCCTGGTGTTCTGCATTAGCCGCCCGTTGCGCACACACACATGCTGCAATGTGCAAAGCAATGCGGGCGGCTGCATGAAGGAGGTGACAGGTGGATACAAGTCGCTCCCCAGTTGTCCCATGAATACCCCAAGGTATAGATATTCCGGCAATGTAGGTATAGGTCTTGTATTCAGTCCTCTGGCAACTACAGATGACGTCCGTGACGTCTCTGTATTGCCAATCAGAGCGGTGCAGAGGCGTGGCTGGAGAAAACGTGAGGGGCAGAGAGAGCAGCCAATCAGGCTGCACTACTACATAAAGGGGAGGAATATGAAATGAAGGGCAGGCACAGGGAGGAGAAGAGGAAAACAAATAGCCATTTACTGCTGCGGCTCTTCGTACGAATTAGGAGCTGGGAGGCAATGATTTGTAAATCATATTAATGTAAAAATGTGAATGCTTTTTTATTGTGCCTGTGCCTTTTTAGCATGTTTTTAGGCTTGATTAAAGAGGGATATAGAAAACTATTTTTTAAATTCACGCCTAACAGTTACTCTTTAATAATTGTCAATGGCCAGGACACAAAGCTGGGTAAAGGGTGATTGTCTCATGGCTTGTGGATCCACGCTTTAAAGTACTTGAGCTGGGTCTCATACAAAGCAGCCAGGAGAAAATACTAATAAACTGGTGGTGAGTGATGATCACAAGAAACCTTTTATCAGTTCACATTTTACAGTAAAAATAACTCTAGGTACACCTACAATTGTACAACTCCACGGATCCCTTTGATAATTGTCCATGGAAGACTATTTGTAACCTTTCCACTGCCAAGTAAGTCACCCCTCAGCATAGGATTTTGTAGGTGGGACCCAGGGCAGCATTACACATAATATTTCAGCAATGTATAGTCCTGTGTTTTCAATGCAGTTGTCCATCACCATAGAAGAAATTTACAAGATCTGATCAGCAACACTAAAATGTCATAGTCACTCACCATAGAAAGATGGAAGATAGCCATATAGACCATATAAAGATTATGCTTTAAACTGTGAGAAAACTAGAAAATCAGATAAACAATTATTTGCAATAGTTTACCTGGTCTACCTTTTTCCACCACTAGATATTACAGAAGACTTAAGTAGAAATTTTCTCTAAAGTCACCTTACTACGACCAGCTACGTACTGTCTGATGCAGCATAAAGCTGTGCAGTTTTCGATTGAATACTGCTCCCACCTTCAGCCCGCTGTGCTTCCACTGGTATCAACCGTCCAAAGAAGGAACATGTTCGATTGATATTTGATTTGATTTATAGTTTGATGAGCCATTGATTGATCTGCCCCAGAAGTGGATCATCAACAAGGCACTTAGGCTGTTGCCTGAGGCCTGGCAAATGTCAAGGGGCTTTCCTGCAAGTCTACTCTGAGCATCTTCCCATCCCATCTTAGCAAAGAGAGCCAATGTTGCTATCTTGCCTCGTGCCCCCTTTTTTTTACCAGAATCTGTCTCTGATCTGCCCTAGTTTTTAACAGATTTTATTCTATCCTCATTTAAAAGTATCTGTCCAAGGCTGATATCTTGATTTGATCATTTTAGATTGAATAGTGCAAAGGATGCATTATAGTTAGTTGGTAATAAGAAAGCTCTATTATACATTTGTATCATAGACATAGCAGCAATCCAAATTCTAAATAATAGCATGTTCTGCTCATTTTCTTTCCTTTCAGGTTTTAGAAATTCATCTCACGAACAAGCAATATAACTTGGCACAACCAATCAGCATTACATGGCAGACCTAAAAAAACGGGATTTCATTTGGAAATTCTTTGTTTGAAAAGGACATCCAAGAATACAGCATTTTTAACTACACTCCACCTTGAGATATTTGTACCCTTGACATCTTGTAGTAATACTTTTTTTGAGAAAATATATTGCTTAACTTCATGTTCAATAAAAATGTGTTGAAAAAAATATGCTGCATTTTTCTGACTTTGAATAAAACTAGCCTCAAGGAAGAACACTAAAGAGATGTTTTTTATCGAAATGAAAACATTTTGCCCTAATATTACTGGCAGTATTAACAGAATTACCTAAACTGCAGTATAAAAAGCAACCACAAGATGTCACTGTAAAACATAAAGTGCTGCAGTGATCTCTATGGTATTGTGATTTCCTGTATTCATTCCATGTTCCTCTCTGTTGTAAGCAAGCCCTATTACCTGCTGGTGGTGGATGATATATCCCTGCATGTTTTCTTCAGAAAAGAGTTCTAACTTGACCACTCTGCCCCATCAAATACATCCTCCAGTTAAAATGCAGTTGAAAGTGGAATTGTATTAATTAACGATTTACAATGTTGAAGTGTCAGATTTTAGGCGCAATATACATAGTATCCAACACTTTATTCACCCAACACTACAACCGCGTATGTTTAATGCCTGCACAAAACAGTTTTTTTATTAATTAATATAATTAAAGTTATACGTTTTAGGCCAAGAATTGATTAGAGAAACAAAATATATAGCTAACAACATTACAGAAGAACTTGTATTAACATTAATAACCACTAATGAACTTCCCAGACTTGTGAAAGCTAATGATCCAATCTGGTAACTTTTCCAATACTCTAACTTAATATGGAATAATAGGAAACCATTCCTTTAATACACCAGATCAGCTTCAGCAATCATTGGCTAATGAGCTCAAATATAAATTGAACAAATGATCCTGTCCAGCTGTTACTCCCCTTCCTATCTGCGTCCCCCCTTCTTCATCATCACTGGTGGCAGTTCTCAGTGACCGGGTGGCATGTGCAGTGGCACCAGCAAGGATGAAGCTAGAAGGACACAAACTGGATGGAGCCCACAGTCCCTGGATAGGTGAGTGTACTCTGCTCCCACTACTCTGCAGGGACCCTGAGGTGCACCTTTAGGTGGGGGGGGAGCTTGGGAGAGATACTACTAAGGCTACGTTTTTCACTTGTGCATTTTGTGTCAGATTTTTCTCTCAGAAAATTTGCATTGATTTGGCAACTAAAGGTAGGGAATGGGGCTGTTTGCGTAACTTTCATACGCATGAAAAAATCTGAGGTCCTGCATCATTTTTTCGGACATCGTGTATGATTCACGTACAATGCTTTGTATAGGCAATGCTTAGCAATGCAAATTTTCACGTTATTTGCACGAAAATTCACATTAGATCCATGGTTACAGGACGTTGTCAGCAATCATGACTAAGCTGTTACTAGGCTGATTATGTTATATTTAACGAATGCAAATTTTCACGTATAAAAATTTACATAAAAATGCATAAAAATGTACATGCAAATTTTCACCACATGGCTGAGTCCTTTTATAAGACTGCTTGACTTTTTCAGGATGTAGATGTTAAATGAAAGAGGAACTCAAGAGACCTATAGTAGAATGTAATACATTATTCAGGACACCCAATTTTATGTTCATTTTCCTGATTTCAGTATCAGAAACAATTCCTACATCTATATATTGCTGTATAGTGGTATGTGACCACACCCGCCCAGTAATGCTTAGCCTAGGCTATAATGTCACAGAATTCTGCCCCAGAGCATTTTGGGATACCAGGTGCTGTTTCAACTCACTTACCATTAATAAAACTCTACTAAAGTATTTAGTATGTATATACCCAAACTTAAGAACACTGTAAAATGTATCCCAAAAGAACTAGATTTTCAGTTGAAACATAGTGTTTTTGAGATCACTCAGTTAGTTTCAGATTTTGTTTTTGTCTGTGTATAAACTCTCTATGATTTACTGAAGTAATAAATAAATCACCTTCAAAGTCGAACCAGGAAATTCAAGCACAAGGTGTTGTTTGGCAGTACCATAGACCATAATGCAATTTATAATGGATGGGGTGGGACTCAAAATAGGAATAAGAAGCACACAGCATCATAATTAGTTTGACTACACTGTATCCAGACTAATATAGCAGTAGAGTCTGTGATTGGATGAGTTGTGAGTTTGGCTACAGTGTAGTCAAGCTCCTATAGAGGCAAGGCTGAAAGATTAATGTGAGGGGACAGGAAGAGGTTTTAGATTAAAAAATATTAGCATTCTGATGTACTAAGAAACTAGAATGGGAAATAAACTGCGACTATGTTTGCAAGATTTGAAATGAAATTTTGATTTCATTGTCATGGTTGCTTTAAATAATGAGTAATGTGAATGTAATTTTCACACTATGCAATGGTATCATTTGATGTGACATGCAGAAAAATCTGCCAAACTGTGTGCAATCACATTCTTCTCTGTTGACACTGAAGTTAAGCCAAATTCTGCAGTAAAAATCCTGCCTAGAAGCTCTGCATGGCCAGCCAAATACACATGTGAAGCTTTGAAAACTGGCCAGCTAATGAGACCACATTTACATATTGCCCTCTAACTTTTCCATATAAATAGCTAGCTGCATACTTTTATACTCCTGAAGCAAGCAGCCTGTTTTTAAATCTTTTAATAAAAAGTATGACTGTGTAATCACTAAATAAGCAGCTAATAAGATGAATTATGTATAAATAGCTGTAGTCATTGTCAGCGTAAAATATATGTTCAGTATGCAAATAATGGACTATATATATATATATATATATATATATATATATATATATATATATTTTTATATATATATATATATATATATATATATATATATATATATATATATATATATATATATATATATATATATATATATATATTTATATATGTATATATATTTATATATATATATATATATATATATATATATATATATATTATATATATATAATTTTTTTTTTTCATTTATCTTCTCTTTTAAACAGAAGTTGAGTTGTACTTTAAGATTTTTCTGTGGAACAGTCCTAAACCGTCATTACAGTACATTGTGCAGTGGCAATGACATTTTTGTTGACTGAATTCAGATTTTCCTTGTTTCATTACTTTGCACACAATCAACACATTCTTTACAGCCCTTGATGCTTCTGACCAAATAGAGCAAGAATTGGGAGCTACACATTTTACTGTTTTAATATGACAGGAAGAATATTAAAGTAAAGAACAGTCTCTGCTTACAAATCCTGTAGGTGTCCACAGTGTAACCCCTTAACTTGATTAATGCTCTATATTAATTTGGCTCTCAGGTCACAGCAACTTATGAATTTAAACCACAACTGAGTATAATTCATAAAACATAGTTTAGCTTTTGAAGGCCTTCTTCAAGGTTTAATGGATATTTATATTGCTGCTTAAATGTCCATTAAGAACAGAATGGTAACTGCTCCAAGAAGCCTGTCTTCAGGGGCATAAAGAAGAGCTAATTTGCAGATTCAGTAGTGGTGCATGGTGGGAAAACGTAAATCTGAATTATTGCAAATACCTTCTATTTTTAGAAGGAAAATTACACTGAGTGTTGATGTTTACTAGGAAGGCATTTTGGTGTCTTTAAGTCCCCTATACTTTCCTAGTGTTTCTGGGTCACACCGAGCTGCTTAGGTATTCTCTTGTTCCAAGGGAATACCTACGCAGTATCCCTCTAATCAAATTCTGACAAATAGCAAAAATTCATATGAAACATGCAGTTTTTACAGGTGCTATCTGAAGGGTGATGCTGCTGGCATTACTCTGCTCATGCTATGTGTTTAAAGTACACCTAAAGTGAAAAGTATATTATTATTATTATTATTATTATTATTATTATTATTATTGATTTATAAAGCGCCAACATATTTCGTGGCACTGTACAAAGTAAGAAACAAATATGGGGTACATAATAATACAGACAATGGTGTACACCAGTGTATACCAATATACAAGATACATAATTAGTGACAAAATACAAACAATGATACAAAACACAGAATACAAAATATAGAATTGGTAATGACAGTGATAAAAGTAACATGATGAATAAAATGTATAATGATTTCCAAGACACAATAGGGGGAGAGAGCCCTGCCCTTGCGAGCTTACAATCTAAAGGGAATGAGGGGAAACAAGAGGAGGGGTAGTATATGATAAAATATAGGCAGTGTGTTTTAGGATACCTAGTATATAAAAGGATACCTTATTTATTTCCTCTTAAACAGTATCAATAGCCTGGCAGTCCTGCTGATCTCTTTGCCTGCAATAGTGTCTGAATCGCATACCTGAAATAAGCATGCAGCTATTCCAGTCATACTTCAGTCAGAAACATTTGATCTGCATGTTTGTTCAAGGTCTATGGCTAAAAGTACTAGAGGTAGAGGATTAGCAGAGCAGCCAGGCAACTTGCATTGTTAAAAATATGTCAGCCTACATAACCCTCTCCCTTCTTCTCTACTTTAACCACTTAATTCTATCTGGATGGATATTTCCATCCATGTAGCTTGCACTGCTGCCGCTGCCTGTGGCGTTCAATTGCCACCTTCTATTAGCCCGGAGATCAATGAATGAGAAAGAAGTTCCCATTCATTCATCTAAGTCCCTGTGTGAAAGACCAACAGCATCAAAGAAAGACAAACAGCTGTCTTTTACAAATCTTCGCATAACTTCCGCTTTGCATAGTAATACTATGCATGCAGAAGTGAGCTGCGAGGGCATCTTGTGGCCAAATAGTAAAATTACATCTGGAAATAAAAATTTCCAGATAATGACATTTCTTTACTTTTAAAATGAATCCCTTACCTCCCACACTCCCCAATATCTACACAACATTTTTTTTTGTAAAAAATAAAAAAAATACATAAATAGTTACCTTAGGGACTGAAATTTTTTTTTAATATGTATGTGGTGAGGTATATTATTGTTAATTTTTAAATTATGGGCTTGTAATAAGTTATGGATGCAAAAATGAAAAAATGCACCTTTATTTCCAAATAAATTATTGGCGCCATACATTGTGATAGGGACACAATTTAAAAGGCGTAATAACTGGGACAAATGGACAAATAAAATACATGGGTTTTAATCACAGTAGCATGAATTATTTTAAAACTATAATGGCCAAAAACTGAGAAATAATTAATGTATTAAATTTTTTTCTTAACCTTCCTGTTAAAATGGATTTAGAATAAAATAATTCTTAGCAAAATGTACCACCCAAAGAAAGCATAAATGGTGGCAGAAATAACAAGATATAGATCATTTCAGTGTCAGTAATCCTGTGCTTACCAGCTCAGTTGCTGCTGCCACCACTGGCAGCGCGTCTGGGACTTCCGGTGCGGCTGGCTGCAGTGGCTGGGATAGTGTCAGCGACGTTCCTGTGGAGATCCGGCCACATGATACTCAGAATGTAAATGAGGGTGGACGCATGCGCTGGCAGCGTCGCTCCTCTTATGCTCTAAGGAAGCGTATAAGCTGATCAGCTGTTAGCTGACACGTGTGGCTACACCTCCGAATTGGCCACACGGCTTGTTCTCCTGCTTACCCAGGATTCTTAAGCGCTGTTCTGACACTTGCTTACTGTCTGCTCTAGCTAATACTTCGCAGTGAAGGATTCAGACCCTAGTCAGTTCCTTGTGTGGCTTTAACCAGCAGGACCCCGGGGATTCCATACTAGCTCAGTATATATATATATATATATATATATATATATATATATATATATATATATATATATATATATATATATATATATATATATATATATACATATATACTGTATATATATATATATATATATACTGTATATATATATATATATATACTGTACTGTATATATATATATATATATATATATATATATATATATATATATATATATATATATATATATATATATTACTTGTGTTTGACTATTGCCTGTTTCTCTGACTTCTCTTTGCCTGCCAATTCTGTACTTTTGCCTATCTGATTTGTTACCAACCTCTGCCTGATTACTCACTTAAATTTTGCCTGCCGATTGTGTACCTCACTTTTCTGATTTATTGCCAACCTGTTTCTGCATGACCATTCTCAATATCTGTATTCAGTGTTAGTACTGCCTTCTACTATCACTGTTTGTAAGACATTTCCCTTTCAGGGAACGTTGTAATATTGTCTGTTTGCTAGTGGCCACACACACTAGCAGAGCGTTACATTCAGTGTGATAAGTAGTAATAAAGTTATTGGCAAATTAATGGGAGGTGAAGTTGCTCAGATGCATAAGGTGAAACAACACTGAAAGCTGAAGTGGTTAAAGAGAAACTGAAGCGAAAAAAAAATATGATATAAGGATTTGTATGGGTAGTACAGCTAAGAAATACAACATTAGGAGCAGAGACATAAGTCTAATATTGTTTCCAGTACAGGAAGAGTTAAGAAACTCAAGTTGTTATCTATGCAAAAGAGCTCCACGACTTTCAAAGTTGCAGAGAGCTCTGTCTTCTAAAGTTTGTTATCTCCACTGTCAGTCACTGTATTTTCTTTTTCTCTGCAGAAGACATTTCAATAGTTCTGTGGCCTGCTCTGTAAAATCATTGTATTATGCTGAGTAGTGTGTAAACTGCAAATATTAGAGAATGATGCAATGTTATAAAAATCACTATATAACAGAAAATAAAAAAATGAGAATATTTTATTTGCTAATAATGTTCTAGTAATTATACGTACTACACAACCAATTCATTATATCATAATTATTTGTGCTTCAGTGTCTCTTTAACAGTTTCCACAATCTATATATATTCATTAATGTACATCAAAAATGGTTCTGCTCAATGAGAAACACATGCAGCCAGCAGTTTGATCAGTTGATTTGTGTGTAAATTTCTGATCATGTCATGCCTCAACCCATCTGTCTGTACAGACTAAAGCATTAGGGAAAAGGTGAGGCATTAAGGGGATTATAAATCAGCCCCCATCTGATAAAATCAATTAGATGTTTGTTTGTGAATTATCCTGAAGAATTGATTATTTCTACGGCTTAAAAACCTGATCTTGTGTAGCACAAGCACACAGGGACGCCTGTCTATAATGTTAAACTAGTCATTTCAGTTCATAAAAATGTGACTGGTCTGGTAGGCATTAATGACCGATGCGTGTTTTGCATACCTTCACACTGTGCTTCAGGGCAAAACCAGTCAGTGTTTTATGTGTGGACAATATCACTAGTAGGGGTCATGCCCTTTATAGTTAGACCAGTGTCCATCCTTGTCACCACCATGTGGTCTAAAATATTGTCAATTTTTACTGAACTACATTTCACTTTTAAAACTGTAACCAAGGATTGAACTTCATTCCAATCAGTAGCCGATGTCGCCTTTCCCACAAGAAAATAATCGTAATGTGTCAATCTTTCACTAGAAAATAATCATCTTGTGGGTAGTTTGCACCTGAAAATAATTGGACCTGTAAAAAAGAAGCATTTACTCACCTGCAGAAGTCTTCTCTCACGGCGCACAGCTCCCCCGCCTCCAGCTGTGAAAGTCCCACACTGACAGGCAGAGAGCAGGGCTACTGGAAGATGGTGCCCGAAGCCCTGTATTGGAGACACAAAAAGTCTCCAGTGCAAGGCTTCGGACGCCAACTCCCTTAGCCCTGCTCTGATTCTGCAGGCTGAGGTGAGCTGCGTGGAGTGAACTGGCGTGGCGTCTATTACACGCTGTGGCCAGTTTACCGCCTGGGGGGTCGGCATGGTCCCCCCGCCTAAGGCATGATGCTCCAGGTGACTGCTTGGTTCGGCCTGGTGGACGAGACGCCCCTGCTTACATGCTAGGAACACCAAATGTTCAAGGTATGTGGAGGAGGACAGTGAGTACAAGAGGAAAAATGTTTTTAAAAGACCTTATAGTTTTTGAAAAAATTTATTTTAAAATTCTCTTTCTCTGAGTGGGAAATGTTTCCCTGGCCACCGATTTTAGCGGTTAATAACTAAGCCCCCTTGTGTGAGAAACACCGAATTTGCTAGGTATGTGGAGGAGGAAAGTGGGTACAAGAAGAAAAAAAATAAAAAAGACCTTATAGTTTTTGAGAAAATTGATTTGAAAGTTACAGGGAAAAAATAGAAGCCTATAGCAAAGCCTACTCCACATACCCAGCAAATGTAGTGTTTCTAACACATAAAGGGGCTTTTCTATTAACCGCTAAAGTCTGCGGCCATTTCCCACACACAGAATGAGAATTTTAAAATCAATTTTCTCAAAAACTATATGGCCTTTTTGATTTTTGTTTTCCTTTTGTACCCACTGTCCTCCTTTACATACCCAGTAAATTTGGTGTTTCTAGCATGTAAAAGGGCTTTGCTATCAACCGCTAAAGTTGGCGGCCATTATAACTTTTCCCACATTCAGAAGGAGAACTTTAAAACGGATTTTCTCAAAAACTATACGGCCTTTTTGAATTTTTTCCCTCTTGTACCCAATGTCCTCCTCCACATTTGGTGTTTCTAACACATAAGGGGGCTTTGCTATTAACCGCTTAAGTAGGCGGCCATTCACCTGCCATTAAAGTCTATTTAGCCCGCTGCAAATGGTCTGTTCGTGAATGTTTGCGTAAATTCGGGTTCAAAGTTTGCGAACCAAAAATTTGATTTTCGGGCCATCTCTAGCTTTCAGGGCGATTTCATGGAATGTGATTTTGGGTCCTAAATTCCTTGAATAAAGTTGCTCTTAAAATGCTGCAGATACCACAATAGAGATTTCAGCAAATCCCAAATGGATCTAGGGAATCACCACCATAGGTTTGTAATTGCCCCAGCACTTTGAAATCACCTGCAATTCTAGAAAGCAGAAAGCACTGCAGGAAGCACTCTAGTGGAACTTGGGCCAAAGGATAACTTCAAACAGTATGCACAAACAAGTGCATTGTGGTCATTGTGGAGAAGAAGCTATCACTCTGTGATCCATGAAGATGGTGGCAGTTGTTGAAAATTCTGTCTCATGTTTGTTCACTGATTACCAGGTTAAAAGAACAAGGTGAGCATGCGGAATTGCAGAAGTGGGTGGAATGTGTTACGAAGATGGAAATGATTTTGGAGTGGGTCTATTTGTGAATTCTCTGTGGAGAAGTGCAGTAAAATGGCAGTTGGAAAGGAGCTATGGTGTGTGGTTATCTTCTTATCATTTCACTACATTTAGGAATAATTGCACTACATTTAAGAATAATTCAAGGGGTTGAAAAAAATAGTAATTCATAAATTCAATTTTCTAGTTTTACAAATAATGATAGCTCAATAGAATGTTAGAAAAGTGAAAGGTCTGTTAATAAAGCATCTATACTATGCATTATGCAGTACGTGCTAGAAATTGTGCATACTATTATTTGCTTGTAGAGCCACTTTCAGCATCATAAATGACCCCTGTGTTTAGTAAGTTATTCTGGATCAATACTGACAGATCAAGCCTTAACACGATGAATATTTGGCCTTATTTAACTTTCTATACATTACCTACATACTTGATTCTGTGCTATCAATGTAAATAAAAATAACATATCCATTGATGTTCATATCTTAGAAAGCGCTCTTTTGACATTTGTTTTAGCATATTATTATGCATATCCCAAGTCAATGGTCTGTTTCTACGATCTATAAAATACTACATTCAATATTGCTGCCATTCCCAAGCTGATTGTTAGAGGATTCATTAACACTGAAAACAACCAAAGTGGTGTTAGGCGGTCGGTAAATAGAGACATGTCAGAGAATTTGATTGTGCTGGATCAGCAACATATACAGCCTGCCTTTATTAAAAAAAAAAAAAAGCCAAAGAAAGAAACAAGCCTAAAGGTATGCCACACACGTTGCAATAAAAAAATATCCACTTTGCTAAAAGTGATCAGTTGTACAGAAAAATGCAAAGCTTTTTTTCAGAATTGGGGAAAATATAACGTGTATCAGATTTTCAGACTTTTGCAATAATACAATCAATCAGAAAATTTGACTGCACTTCTCTAAAAGAAATGAAAAAGGTATCATTTGTGGCCATCTTTAGGCTGTCTTAGGGGTATGTTTACACATACAAAATGATTGTTGCCCACAGAACAAGGCAAAATATTTTCATGGGGCTGGTAGGAAGAATGCACGGTGGTGTGACATGTGGTAAGAGAGGCAAAGAGGGGAACAATGCACTTGGGGGTCATTGTGGTTTCATGATATGACATTCCAGGCCTTAATATGGCCTCAGCGGACACCTATACACAGGGCCGGTTCAAGTAACAATTGGGCCCTAAATTAGCCTGGGGGCCCCCCAACAGACACCCCCCAACCAAAACGCATCATTAGAGGCCCTTTGTTGCAGCCAAATGTCCCTCCTGGGCCCCTGAGCTGACTGCTGACCCTCCTCCAATCACCTCCCAACTTAGACTGTGCATAGTCCCTCGGGAGCAACAGTTAAGATGGGGGAGGGACAACTTGGGGGCCCCTACAGGCTCTGGGGCCCTGGGGCAATTGCCCATTTTTTCCTATGGTAGCTCCGGCCCTGCCTATACACACTCTGGATTATCAGCCAAGATGGCAGCATATAGCTGCCTTGGCAGAGCTCAGTTTATATGTGCACAACATATGTAATTATGGACATATGCTGATACTAACCAGTCAGAAGTAGGAAATCCTAAAACCATCACTGTAAATGGGATAGCCTAAGTGGAGACATGTATACCTCCAGTTAGCAACTAATTCAAGTGAAAATGTCCTCAATAACAAAATCACATGAAAGGTAGTAAGCAATTTTAATTGGCTGGTATGTAGGATAGCACTATCAAGCAGTTAAAGAGACTCTGAAGTGAGTCTAAATTCTCTTTATTAACTTGTATTCATTTGAATCACCCTCAGCCCTGCTAAAATGCCACTATACCCCCCAAATCCCCTGTCCTGTGTTTGGGGAGTGCTTCCTGAATGAGGCAGAGCTAATGGCTGTAGCTCTGCCTCTTCGCGCGTCAATCCCAGCTGATCGCCACCTCTCCCTGCCTATCTCAGTCTTCCTTCACTGAGAGGGGCGGGGGAGAGGCAGAGATCCGCCAGCAGATTGACGCGCATGGTGGCAGAGCTGCAGCTCATAGCTCTGCCTCCATGAGCAGCAAAATCCACGACCAAGAAAGTCTAGGATTTTGCAGAGGGGATTTGGGGGTATAAACCCCTTGTTTTGCCGCAGGATAGCAGCGTTTTAGCAGGGCTGAGGGTGATTCAAATGAATACAAGTTAAAGAGAATTTAGACTCTCTTCAGAGCCTCTTTAAAGATTGTGATAGGTGACAATAAGGGCAATAAGCTGTATCATTGCCAGTTGTTTGTTTACTTTTATCACTCTACTAATCCTGTGTAAATAAAGGCATTGACTGTACTAATCAGCACTGCTAACAGCATGGTGAAAGAGCAAAAGTCTTGTGCATGCAGCAGGGTTTGTTTGCTATGCAGCAACAGCAGCAACAAAAAATGTTTATAAATACAAAGATTTAGACAGAAATTTTCCAAATGCAAATTTTAGCTTTGTGCAGGTTTTCAGGTTCAGGTTCTTTTTCCATAAAAGGGCACTATGACTTCTGGAGAGGGTCTGAGACTTCCTCAAAGTCCCATATGGTATTCTATAGAAGGCAGTGTTGGAATTCCATTGTATCAGGCCTGGAATTGACTAGGTGTCAGCATTTAGGTTTTTCACATGTGAAGTCTCTCTAAAATGACTATCCCACACATGTTAGTTCATGACATCTGCATCCTAGTGCCATCTAACTATGAGCAAGATATTAGGATTACTCATGAAAACCTGATATATCCAATTTTGATGTCTCACATGACTTCCCCTTCCCTAATTCTTCCTCTCTTCTCTCATCTCCTAGCTTTTTTTTTAACCCTCAATACCCACCCTAATCCATAACATTAATATTCATATAAAAGTCACAATCCTGGTAGAAAGATGCATTTGACATCCTGTATCTCTTTTATATTCCTAATGTCAATACATGTGAGTAGAAAAATACATAAATATTTAAAGCTCCAAAGTGGCTGACTCTCACTACCTTTAGTGGTCTAATTTAAGTGTTATAACCTGTTAGTCACCAGAAGCAAAGCTCATCAACCCTTGCGGGATTCTCTGCTGAAAACTGGGTGGTGTCTGAGACTCTGCACCTTGGAGAAGCCCTCAGCAATGCCAGTATAAGCATATGCAGCCCTGCTACAAAAACAAATGATTCTGTCACCTACAGTACTTACTTTGTCCATATGCAATTGTTTTGGTATGCACTCCTGTAAAATAGATTCAACACTATCATATAGAATATAGAATAGAATCAAACATCAAAAATTAATTCCTCCACTGACAAAAGATGTATGTTTGATAAAGCTATTTACATTCCTGCCCACTCCCCAACCTTTCTTCCTTAGAGGACCACCCATACTGACACATGGTCCTTCATATCTCATGCCTCAATCTGTGTAAACATTGCTATGGTTCTTCTGATTATACAACCTGGAAGTACAGAGTAGCTGTATCAATACAGAATGTCATTGATAACTGCTAGTACCAGATTTTAAAAGTATGTGTTACTTTTCATGGCATGTACCAAAGCCCATTATGTACTTTAAATAAAGTACATAATGTGTAAAAGCCCTTACTCCTGAAAGTCTTCCTGCTACATGTTGACTTCAGGGTCTCTCATTTTCCCTGTTCTTGGGCTTTTTAAAATTCAGCTAACTCATCAGTAAAATCCTTCCTCGGGAAATGCCTGTGGCCTGCCATGAGCACTTTTTTCAATGGGCATATGGGGTTCGTAACTTATGCATGCCCACTTCAGAACCCCTAGTTTTCTATGAACTTCCAGGTGTGGGAAAAAAACTAGAATGGAGAATGTGGGGGACCCTGAAGACAACAAGCAATATGAGGATATATAGAAATAGTAAGTGCTCTTGCCAACCAGGCATTTGAATTTAAAATTTCGGCACAGTTTATGTGTACTTTAAGTAAGTATAATGTCTGTGTTAACATACGTTTCTGCCTTCCTGTTATTTTAGCAGAAAATCTACAAAGTATTGTATTATTTAGCTGTAATTTTGAGCTAGTGGTTCATATATATATATATATATATATATATATATATATATATATATATATATGTATATATATATATATGTATATATATATGTATATATATATATATATGTATATATATATGTATATATATATATATATATATATATATATATATACACACAGTATATTATTTTTTTCTGCATTATTTGTCTTGTACTATGTACAGCGCTATGGAAGATGTTGGTGTTGTATAAATAAATAAAAATATATGCATACAAGTTGAATAGTTTGGTATGCTCTGGTAAATATTTTTTAGATTCTAAACTTTACCCATGCTAGTAAAATCTTAACAAAATGGATGGAGTCTATTTTAACTTAAAATGTTATTGTTGAATCTTTACACTAATTTTTTTGGTAGATAATAAATGTAACTAAAGTGATACATTCAGAAATAATAGAAATAAAAATAAATTCTATTAATACTAAATCAGTAAACAATACAGATAAAAGCAACTATAGTTTTTATGAGCAAAACCAGTTGCAAGGAACATGTCCTTCTAGCTATGGTAATGAACAATTTGGATGTTTACAACAAACTGTGCCGCCTCTGAACAATCTCACTGCGAGATACGTTTGCTCTTTCATGTAGAGATGTGTTATCATATCAAAGGTGTACATAGAAATGATTACTTATTTACAGGACCAAAATACAAAATAGAAAATCCTTTTAGAGGAGAAAAATGCAACTATTTTGCGAAATCAAAGTTTTCAGCCTCAAGTATTTCTGTTTGTCAGCAAGACAAATCTCAAACCAACATGTGTTCTTGACCTAAATATGCATTAGATAGTGAAATATTTTTCAATATACAAAACACCCCGTGAAAAAAAAAGACAATACTGACAAATATGTTTTTTCTTCCTTGAATGCATCCCATCAGAAATAATGTTGAGGGGGAAAAAAAGAATGACAGTTTTTGCGGCTAATTGACAACCAAGGGTACAAACACATAAAAGAAGAATATTATCAGATTTCTCCTGTGAATAATGTCAGTAGGAAAAAGTAGTTTGCTGGTAAGTTGAAAATACACATCTGTTTTGATGTAATCCTTTAAAAATGTGGGTAGATCTAATAAAAAGACAAACATGTTAGAGCTTTAAAACCATTTATTAGTGGGCACTGTGTAAAGACTCATATTGTGCCAATATTTTAGGAGGATTTACTGTGTGTTTGATCAAATTGTAAATGGCACAAAATGACAAACTGGAATACAAGTCTTTTCTTACTGACGGCTTTACAAACAGAAATAACGCTATAATCTAAAAATAGAATAAAATGAGTTTTATAAATTGAATGCGATATATATTTTATATCAAGTACATTTTCATGCAGCAACCAAAAGGCATGTACTATCAGTGTAACCAAAATATATTTTTAAATATATTCTAAAACGTTGCATACATAAAACTCTAGCCTCTGAAGTGTACTTGAAATACAACTATCGTAGCTAGATTTATTGAAAATTACAAAAAAATAAATAAGACCGGTGCAATTAGGTGGTGACGAGTTTGACTTTTCTGTTCAATCATACATTCCTACGTAGTCCCTGGTTTCCAGTAGTGTTCATTTTTAACTTGATATTGCTAAACACATTGCTGGCTTGGCAGATATAATCTTGGTTTCTAAACCAACAACTGGTGACTAAGTCAGAGTTTTGCTAAACAATGGATGCTTATTATGAATAAACACCTCATGTTTGTATGCTTTTTTTAAATGAAAATCTTCCCACATTTGTTATTCTAACCAGAGTGTTATAATTAGAAATAAAAGAAGGTAATGGAATATTAGGAACTCAGTGCTTTTTTAATTAACTTTTTTGGTCTAAAACGTCTCAGGGATCAACTAAAATCTCCAGAATCAGAAAACATTTCATAATTAATAAGTAACAGTACACATTTAAAAAAAATGAGGAATAAAATGCATGGAATCATAAGTGGACCTGGGTGACCTAGAAGGGCATTGAGCATCTAGAAAACCAGCCCAGATTCCATACTCCAACACAAACAGAAAATATATTTTCCCAATGCAAGACAAGGTCTGTTTCCCCACCTCTGTATACCCCACAAGTGGTGATGGTGGTGTCAGGTCCACTGTACTCCCACTGTATTTAGCAGCCACTAGCTGTGCTAATACCGTTGTGTGGCTCTTGGGCATTCTTGTGTGTGTCACGTGACATGGCAATGCTTGGGAGCTAGGGCAGATAATGTATGCTGTGCTACAGTGCTCAGTGGGGAGACTGTGAAGCTATTGCAGTTGCTTTTGTAAGGTAGTGGTTGTGGGGGCTACAATGGGTACATTTGTTGTCAGGTAGGTTGGTTTTATATGTGTGACACAAGCTAATGTGGGAGTGTAGGGATATTCTTCTGACGTTATCATAAACAATTGTCTTGGAATGCTAAGGTGGGATATATTAATCTGAAATGATCACAAACCATTGGGCAGCAAACAATTATCATTTATACGTATGAAATCATTTGGGAACAGGTAACTTGGCTAAAGTAAAGGCCAGCCAACTGCACCCTCATACATCATCATTGGGCTAAACTTTGACCCCGTGCATTACATTCAGCAGGAAAATGGCAGCCAATCAGCCTGCACTTCCTCAAGAAACTCCCTTCCCCCTATAAAAATTCAGCAGCATCGGCCATGTTTCAGTCTGTCTTTGGCTGCTGTAGTGAGAAGAAGGGAGAGACACATTGCTGACAGTGCTGCTCATCCAGATTCCAGGTATCCGGGTAACCCGGATATCCAACCTTTTTTCAGCTATCCGATTCGGATTTGGATTCCGGATTTCTGTACAAATTCAGATAGCTATCTGCGTATATTTGGTTGCATACCCGGATATCCGCGGATATCCGGATCCGAATACTGTAACTAAGGAGATGACATCCTGGAGCCAATCAGAGGGCTCCCAGCAGAAGCCCTAGCAACCAATCACAGAAGGGAACCCTAGTAGTACTGCAGTCAGTGCTAGTAGTTTTTAGAGTAGTAGTACTACTGTGTTAGCTTACTACAGAACTGCTGTGCTGCTGAGCAGTGCCAGTGTGACAGTTAGTGTCTTCTCCTCTGCTGTCTGACTGTCACTCGGCATGTGGCACTTGGCACGTGGCCCTTGGCACTTTGCACATGACACAGGGCACTTGACACTTGGCAGGTGGCACTTTGCACTACGCACGTGGTACTTTTCACTTGGCACGTTGCACTTTCCACTTGGCACATGGCACGTGGCACGTGGCACTTTGCATGTGGCACGTAGCACTTGGCACTTTGCATGTGGCACTTTTCCCGTGCAAAGTGAGAAGTGCCATGTGCCAAGTGCAAAGTGCTACGTGCAAAGTGCCACATACAAAGTGCCACGTGTAAAGTGCCACGTGTAAAGTGCCACGTGCCAAGTGCCACGTGCCAAGTGCCACGTGCCACGCGCCAAGTGCAAAGTGTCATGTGCAAAGTGCCACATGCAAAGTGCCATGTGCAAAGGGCAAAGTGCCACGTGCCAAGTTCCACATGCCATGTGCCATTGCCAAGTGCCATGTCTGGCATGCCCCTGGCACACGTTACACCTGCTGCTGCTGCATTGCCCTGCTCTTGCTGCCTTTGCTACTCCCACCGCCAGGGTGTCACAGGCCACTGCTCCTGTGCTGATACCACCTATATTTAACCCAAAACACAATTGCTGCATCATTTTTTGGAGGTGTCTGGGCTGAAAACTGCCATGTCCCAGTTGTGCGGCTGGACTTTGGACACAATGTGGGCTGCACAACCACTGTCTGGAACCTAGTCCTGGTGTTAATTGACAGCCATATTTTTTTTGGGGGGGGGGGGATTTTAAGTCCCCACATCATCAATTAGTGTTTCCCTTTAAAAAATAATGATGCTACATGCCTCATTAACTCTAAAAACGTTTTTAAAGCAATTTAAAGGCCACTTCTGGTTTTTCTATCTAGATATCAGAATTTGCCCGGATACTGAGGTCGGATATCCAATTCGGATTAGAAAATTTTGAAATCGGATATCCGACCCGGATCGGATATCTGGGTATCCGGATCCGGATCCAATCCGGATTTTGAAAAGGGGTATCCGAGCAGCACTGATTGCTGAGATAGGGAACGCGTTAGCTAGGCTTGTTTTTTTTTTTTTTTGTTTCTCGCTCACTGACTTGCTGTTAAAGCACCCCAAAAAGCCCATCTGAGGGCTACTACATCGTTCTGCTGTGGTTTTGTGTGTGTGTGTGTGTGTGTGTGTGTTTGTGTGTGTGTGTGTGTGTGTGTGACACTCCAAAGCCCACAGGCACCCATCCAGAGCTATACCCACTACTATAATTGTGTGCCACATTAGACACAAACAGAGTAGTACTCCAGTGCAGGGATGGTCGTAGTCAGCCAACTTCGCTACGCTGGAACTACGTGTATTTTTACGCAAATACGCTTTGCAATCTACGGCTGCGAAATCAGCAACTTCGCGACGTTAGCATACCGTAGACTACGCATTAAAATACGCAAGCTTCACATAGTGCGTAGCGTAGTTAATGCGACCGCTTATGCCCTTATGCGGAAAAATTTCCGCAATAATCTGCTAACTATGCGCATATATAAACTAATATAAGCATACATTCAATCATCCAATGCGGAATTGTATGCGTATAAAGGGCAATAACATTTCTGCGCATGTGCAATGATCCATATAGATGCAGTTACTGCACGCGTAGTTGACTTCGCAATACATACGTCAACTACGCGTAGCGGGCGAAGCTTCGCATAGCGGGACTACGCGGAAATGCGTACGTGTAGTTCTTAAACTTCGCCTACGAACTATGATGTGTAGTTGCGTACTACGACGCGTAGATTCACGCTGGCGTAGTTTACGAGCAACCCTGCTCCAGTGCCTCTGTTATCACTGTATTGTGTTTGAACTATTGCATATCTCTGTGTCTGATACTCCACAGAGCCCACTGGTACCCATTCACAGCTGGTACCCATTCACCACTGCTGATCTAATTGTGTGCCACCTTAGACATTAACAGAGTAGTTCTCCAGTGCCATATTTACCAGTATATTGTGTTTGAACTATTGCGTATTTCTGTGTTTCTAATACTCTACACACAGAGCCCATTGGCACCCACTCACAGCTGTGCCTACGACTGCTGATATAATTGTGTGCCACCTTAGACACAAGCACACTATTACTCTAGTGCCTCTGCTATCACTTTAATGTAACTATTGCATATCTCTGTGTGTCACACTACACAGCCCACTGACACCTGAAGCTGTGTACACTACTGCTATTGTTGTTACCACATTCAGTTGCAGGCGTAGTAGCACCTCCAGTACATTACTTTTCACTTGTTGCAGGCATGGTACCCCCAAAAAAACAATGACAGGCAAAGGCAGGCCACCCTGCAAGGGTCCTTGAGTTCATACTGCTGTGATTTCCTGCGGCCCTGAAAGAATGCCCAGTGTTCAGAGGGTACATATCATCAACACCCAAAATGCAGAGGAATTAGTTGACTGGTTTACATGGCACACCCCATTTTCATACTGTGCCAGGAATCCTCCTCCTCCCACGGCTATGTCGGCAAGGACAGGACACTCTTCCGATGTGTTGGTGATGTCGGACATGCGCAAATTGTTTTGTCGGACACATCGCTACAGTTCTTCAGGATCCACCCTAAGAGAACGCCTCGACTAGCGGACTACCTGGCCTTAACTTCCGATATCAACACTCTGAGGAGCGATGAACCCCTGTACTATTGGGTTTGTAGGCTTGACCTGTGGTCTGAGCTCTCACAATTTGCCATCAAACTTCTCTCTTCCCCACCTCAAGCGTCCTGTCAGAGAGGACCTTCAGCACAGCAGGAGGGATTGTCGCTGAGAAGAGAAGTCGCCTAGGTAAAAAAAAGTGTTGATTACATCACCTTTATTAACCTTCCTGGCGGTAACCCCGAACGCAGTTCGTTGTAAGCCGCGCAGGAGGATTTCTCAGGCCCTGCTGGGCCGATTTGCATAATTTATTTTTGCAACACGCAGCTAGCACTTATATCATTGTGCACAGACCAAATTCAATCGATTGGCTGGATATGTTTTGGGAAAACCTTTGGTCACCTCAGGTGAAAGCCTACTAGGCCAACACTGGACCCACACTGCAGAACCAGTGTTTTCTGGTTCACTTTACTGTCATTGAGCTACCTCAGCCCAACCATAGGGGCTGGAAAACCGCCATGGCCTGCACTCTCACCAACGAGCACACATTAGCATGGCGACCACTACACAAATATTGCGGCCAGGAGGACTAACATTTAAGTCCTGAGTGTGTTAACTATTAACAACTCTTTGCGGTTGTTTGCGGTGCATTAAATGGTGAGTTCGGTCTGTCAGAGTTTGGTCTGTCCGGGTATAACCATTACATTACCACTCTGGACATTTAAAAGCAGCCCTTTGTTCCTCAAATGTAGGAATGTACTGTGATTTATACACTTTAGTGATTCAAATCCGACTGCGTCAACTGCGTAATTTTTGGTGGGACTTTTGGCATGGATTCCCCTCCGTCATGCCACAGTCCAGGTGTTAGACACTTTGAAACGAGTTTTCCATCCATCTTTAATCTCTAATGAAATATACTGTAAGTAATCATAAAATGTTTGATAGAATTTGTAGGGCTGCCGAATAACATATGATTTTAAATGGTTTAATGAACTTCTTGTATGTATTAATTATTGTATCAAAGATTGGTGCCATCATTAATTATTTTGCTTCTTTGTGATTTTGTAGATGCATACATAGGACTGGTCCAGATTTATTTTCCGCATTTTCAGTAATGGACAGAGGTCAGCATTAGCACCGTCTGGTTGGCAGCTGTACAGCACTGTTTAATATGTTTCCCTTATGGACAGCATTACGTTTTTAGAAATTTGTGCTACACTAGTTCTTCTATGGAATCAGTCCTGGTGCATTAGCGTTTAATCCCTACAGCAGGCTAATTTCTAGGGGCGAGCAAGGCAGGTCACTGCCCAGGGACCAGTGCCAGGGGGGTAACTAGCAGATGCAGAGGGAGAGAGGGAAGATTACTGACAACCTGCAACTATTGGCGCCCAGAAGCTGAAAGAGAAAGACAGATCATATGTCTCTCCTGGCCCTGGATTGTAATGTGCTCTACATGATGGAGGGCTCTGGCTGCCTACACTGGGGGAACCTCTGGCTGCCTACACTGGGGGAACCTCTGGCTGCCTACACTGGGGGAACCTCTGGCTGCCTACACTGGGGGAACCTCTGGCTGCCTACACTGTGGGGGTCATCTGGCTGCCTATACTCATGTGGCTACAACTGGCTGCCTACACTGCAGTAGTCATCTGGCTACCTATACTGGTGGGGGGGAAGGGACATCTGTCTTCCTGCACTGTGGGAATCATCTGGCTGCCTATACTCAGGGTGAGGCTACATTTGGCTACTAGGAATGAGCAAAATTGCCTAAAACATTTCCGCAAACTTCTTTGTGAAATGAAGGCAATTTTTACATAATTTTCTCCATTTTGAGAATTTGTATCTGTGATATTGACACCAAATGTGGTATGCACACCAAGGCTAGCACCGGAAAGAACAAGGAACAAGAGAAATAATTGTTCAAAAAGACCTGATAGTTTTTGATAAAATCAAAATTGCAGGAAAAAATGCATGTTATCACTTCCCCTCCCCCGGGACGGGTTACTACGTCTCTGCAATTTCCCATAACTTCTCGCAAAGGCGTCGCTACTACGTCCCTCCCACCAAGAACTCCTGCTTGCCCTGCCGCACGTTCCCGCCACCCATCCTTAGCCGGGAGGTCAATGATTGGGAACACAGTTCCCATTCATTGTTGTAAGTCACTGTGTGAATGAACACCGCCGTCCATTAGAGGGTGCCTTCATTCACAAAACCGATACTTACACATACACACATAACTTCCTTTTTGCGTAGTAATACTACACATACAGAAGTTATGCACAGGGACATCTTGTGGCCAAATAGTCAAATGACATCCCAAAACATTTTTTTTAAATAAAAATACCTATTTTTACTTTTTAAATTAGCCCCTTACCTCCCACACTCCCCAAGAGTTGCCCAAAAGATGTTTTTTGTAAAAAAAAAAAAAATGTGCAGTAAAAAAACAAACAAACATAAATAATTACCTTAGGGACTGTATATATGCCAAGAGGGTATATTACTGTTACTTTATAAATTATGGGCTTGTAATTAGGGATGGACACAAAACTAAAAAAATGCACCTTGATTTCCAAATAAAATATTGGCGCCATACATTGTACTAGGGAAACATTTTAAACTAGCCGACCCACCGCGTAGCATATGCCGCATAAGGGGGTAGTGGGCAGGAAGGGGGTATTGGGTACAGCAGTGGGGAGGGGGGTTGGACCCCCCCTCACCTGGGTCCCCCATGTGCGCTCCCCCTGCAGCTTAAGTCTGCGGCGGGGAGAGGGGTCGGACCCCCCTCCCTCACCTGGGTCCCCCATGTGCGCTCCTCCTCCAGCTTAAGTTGTCGGCAGGGAGGGGGGTCGGACCCCCCCTCCCTCACCTGTGTCCCCCATGTGCGCTCCCCCTCCCGCTTAATTTTGCAGCGGGGAAGGATGTTGGAACCCCCTCCCTCACCTGGTTTTTCCCATCTGCTCTCCCCTCTAGCTTAAGTTGAGCAGCAGCCGCTGCTATTAGTAAGAGGCAGGGATGACTCACCTCTTCCGCGTTCCAGCATGCGTTCCACTGTCGTCACTTCCTGCAATGCCACCCACTGTATTGTAAGTGGACGGCATTGCAGGAAGTGATGAGAGTGGAAAGCACGCTGGAACGTGGAAGAGGTGAGTCATCCCTGTCCGCTGCCTCTTACTAATAGTGATGGCTGCTGCTCAACTTAAGCTAGAGGGGGAGCGCAGATGGGAGGCCCAGGTGAGGGAGAGGGGGGTCCAACCCCCCTCCCCGCCGCTGTGCCCAATACCCCCTTCCTTCCCGCTACCCCCTCCAGCTCAGTGGCAAGTGTAGGACCGTCTCTGGGGGCAGTGCGCTACTTCTTCTTGCTTGGCCTGGCCCTGGGGGCAGGGCGCTACTTCTTCTTCTTGCTTGAAGGTTGAGGCACTTAGCCTATTATATATACATATATATATATATATATATATATATGTTGCAATAACTAAGACAAATGGGCAAATAAAATGTGTGGGTTTCAATTATGGTAGCATGTATTATTTTAAAACTATAATGGCCAAAAAAATGAGAAATAATGCTTTTTTTTCTTTTTCCTGTTGAAATGCAGTTTGATTAAAATAATTCTTAGCAAAGGGAACCCCTAAAAAAGCCTAATAAAAAGCCAAGATATAGATTTTTTTTGTGATAAGTAGTAATAAAGTTATAAGCGAATAAATGGAAGGAGCGCTGAGGTAAAAATTGCTTGGAGGTGAAGTGGTTAAAAGCCAGTGCAATGACATATGGAAGCGGATTTTGTCTAATTGTAAAGCATCCATACTGTATGTGCTATTGTTACCAGATTTGTTATCTATGTCAGGAGACATAACAAAAAATGTATGGGGATTTCACTATCATTCGCAAAAAACGGCCCCATACTCTTCTGTGCAAATGCAAAATCTAGACAAATTTTTGCTGTAATTTTGCACATTTTCATGGAATGAAAATTAGCAAAATTTGCTGAGAAATCATGAATGGGAATTTTGTCAGCTCATCCCTAATGGCTACTAAGCGGGCATCTGGCTGTATCTAGCAATTTTTTATACTGCAGTTTCATCTGGCTACTTATGAGGGCAACCTATATTAAAGGTGAGGCTACATCTGGCTACCTATAATTTGGGAGTTATCTGGCTACCTATATGGGGGGGGGGGGCTACATCTGAATACCTATACTGCAATGGTCCTCTAGCTACATATTCTGCAGTGGTATTTGGCTACTTATACTGCAGGAGCTACATCTGGCTTCCTTGTACTGGGAGCTACCTCTGGCTAATGAATACTGGGAACTTTCTGATTCTAGGGGCACCTCTGTTTACCACATTACAATAGCATGCGTAAGTCTATGGAGGGAAATATTTTTACACCCTTGCCCTGGAAGCTATTTAGCTACTTATAAACTGTCCTGCCCTACACTCAAACGCAAACCCAAGTCTCTATTGTCATTATGTCATATAACTGCCTGGTTGTCTTTTCCTTGGGCTAGTTTTGGAAGGTACTAACCACTACATATTGTACTCAGCCTACAGAGCCTGCCATTTGGTGATTCTCATTGTTGTTATATTGCCCTTTTTCCTGCCTTAATCACTTACCTTCATGAACTGACTTTTCACTTTCTTCCTAATATATCCAAACTCTTAACAAGTGCCACAGTAAGGCGATAATCAATGTTATTCTCTTCTGTCAAAATGGGTTTAATGTTGCAGCTAATCAGTGTACATATTACCTCTGAAATAATTAACTTGAAAACATTCATTTTAAATTCACTGTTTTCTGAATTTCAAGATGCACTGATGCAATGCCACACAGAGTTCATGAGAGTACTCATGAACCCATGGGTATGCAGGTATGGGTCTGCAGGTAAATCAAACAATACTCAGCTTAATGTGTAATATTGTCCATATCACACAGACACAGCATCATATCTCAGCATTACCTAATGCTAGAGGCCCAAAACTTCATGGAATATTATTTTCCATTCTACCCTCCTGGTTAACTTTCTTTTATCATGAATGTAGACAATATCCGAAAGACTCTATTGAGTTTTCCAGTATAAACAAAATTAAATTAAAAAAAATCTGTTGAGTTTGCACTTTAGCTATGATTAGTAAGGCATTAGTAAGGTGATTAGTAAGGTAACGAGCAAGAATGTTATGGTCGATCTCACATGAATTGGGCTTCTCTTGCTTGCCATGTATTTTCGTGATAATGGCACGTATTCACATGAATTTTCACCTTTACACATTTCTGCAAATTCACCTGCAATATTCAGGGTAAGAAAGCATTAAAGAACAGCACATACATTCACGGTTAATAGCAAAGCCTGTATACATGACAGTATCACCAAATTTACTAGGTATGTTAAGGAGGACCGAAGGAACAAGGGAAAAAACATCTTTCTAAATGACTTTTTAAGAACATCGATTTTAAACTTACAATAGAATATTTTTATTTTTTTAATTGGGGTAAATGACCGACAATCAGCAGTGAATATGTACATACCATATATCAACAGAAAGAACAGTGATTTCTAGGTGGTCAGTATGCAGGGCATAATTATCACCTGGAAATCCGTTGGAAGTGACAACGCTTTAGCCACAGATTACTGTACAGCCACAGTATTGTTGTACAAGTGGCCCTGGCAAATATATCTTTTGTGTTCAGTTTTAAAAGTAAATAGAAAAATGAGGTGGGGGTCTTCCCTCTACAGCCTCTATAACCTCTTGAAAAAAACCCTTGTCACCCATGTGGGCTGGCCTAGCCAGAATGAAGAGCCCAGACCATGTAGGGCTCTGCAGCCTGAGCTATGCCAGCCTGCATGGTCCATGATATGAGGCGGGGTCCTGGAAGAGAGGGACTTCAAAGCCTCCTTCTCTCCTCCAAAATAAGGGAACCCCCAGATGCCTGCCCCCGAGTAAAATAAGTGTAGGGGTTCTGAAATACCCCTTGCCCATTTCAACAAAGAGTTAAATAAGGAATGAAAACATAATCATGAGAAAAGTAGTTGTTCTGAATTAACCAGAAATACTCAACTTTACTGTAATTATTGTCCCCATACCTTTTTCTTTGGAAATGTCCCATGCCAATATATTTTCATTATGTGGATTGAAGATCCCTGATGAGAGAGAAACAGCACCTGCACATGTCTTCACCAGCAATAAAGTGTAGCAAGCCCTAGAAAACCATCTTTGAAGGTTTGGTAAGGGACCAATGGGAAGCCCCAGCAGAACCTTTTAAAGATGCTCTGCCTGGGCTTACTCTCCATGCACTGCTGCACGCGAACCCCTTCTCACTCATTGCCCAGCAGGGGTTAGCATGGGGCAGGCATAGGTTGCCGGGGGTGTTAGTACAGGGTGCTGTGGGTGCCCTCAGTACCAAGCTTACTATGTGTTTCATGAAGGGAGGAGAGGGTGGGTGCCAGTGGCAGTTACAGGGTCAGAGCTTGCTATACTGGAAAGTGTTTAGCAAGCCCCTTTGAAAGTCAACTACTACCGCCTGTTTAAATGATTTTTACTGTATTTTACCCTGGTTTTGGAGCCTCTGTTTCTATCTTCAGTTTATGGCTCAGTCGTGGGCTACTGTGCACGCGCATGAATGGCACTGGCCATGCAACTCCTCAATTGCGTGCCATGAGCATTCTGTGTGTGTGCAATTGCAAGTTTTATGAGCTGCGCATGTGCAGAATACTGCTGGCTATGGCAGTGGTATCAAGGAGACGTGAACTGCTGGGACAGACCTTTCAGTGATAGAGGCACAGCAGCGTGGACTGGGAGGACAGTAGGGGGCCTATTAGACTACATAGGGCAGCAGATTTGAGCTAGATCTTCAGTACTAGCTCTTTGAAGGGGCATGGGCAATATTGATTTAAAATGTATAGATGGCAAAAAAGGTTGGTTATGGGTCTTGAAAAAACAGGCCAGTGAAGGGCCCCACACCAAGAAAGTGCATCCACCAAAGTTATCATCTTTTTCACCCTGTAAGAAATATGATAAAGATATCATAGCAGGTGCTATGAAAGTAACTACTATAGTCATTCTAGCTAACTTTGAAAGTCAATAAAAGCTCAGACTATTTTCTTTCTTCTCATTACAGACAAAAACAACAGAGCAAGCAAAACAATGAAAAGATCAATAGCCTTCTAAAGCAACATAGAACTATCTGAACAGAATAAAAATGTACAATACAGTGCAGTGATTCTTTGGCTAAAAGAATACAAAAGTCTTTAAAAATGCAGTTTATTTTCTGCTCTGGCAAGGTGCATGCAGTCTATTTTGGATGGCTTGTTTTTCCTTCCTGTATGTTGTGTATAAGTGACACCACTGAGTCCTGTCTCACAGACGGAAGTCCCAGCCTTCCAAATCAAAGAGGTAAAGGTTTAAGTAACCTCTGATCTCCTACCTTGTTATGAGCATCTTTAATCTCTGGCACAATGATTCAGATTTAACAGAGTGTGAAAGGAACAGGTTTTGAATTGAGACAGTTATGCTGCCAAGGGGATTTGTTGCATCATGATGTAAAGATTAGTTCACAATAGACACCATTAGGTCAAAAGTCTCCACGTATGAACATTACTAAAACAGTATCTGCTATGAATTATTTTACCTACGATTGTTGTCATTGTACCATTGTTTAAAGCAATGAAAGCATATTTGTGGTATAATACAGGTGTCACCTAATTGCTGTTTTAGCACAGGAATGGGTAACTATGTAGATCTGTGCAGGTAACTGGAAATCACTGTGTATGTGTCAAATTTACATCAGAGTCAGCTTTTAACAATCTGGAAACATGCAGAGGCTAGTTTAAAATATCAATAGGAATATATTTTAAAAGGGAAGAATGCAAGAAAAATACTTCCAGTTTTCTTTTAAAAATTCTACTTTTCTGTTTTTCTGAACCAGCAGTACTGATCATTTGCTCTTTATATACCATCAGCAGCATTAACTCAATAAGAGTATGCATAGCAGATATTTTGACTTCATTGACCATTTGCTACATCTGGGTATGTGACACAGAAACTACCAAAGCCCGTAGATTAGAATTTCACAAAATAGAGAAAGCCCTATTCACAATGCAATGTGCACGAGGGGTCATGTTGGTGTGTGTTGTGGTCTCATTTAATATACATAAACGGGACCACCATTGCAATATGTCAAAAATGGAGGTCTATTTACAGTATTCTCAGTTTGGGCCATCTTGATGCAGGGCTTGACGTAGGGTTACAGTTATAGAAGGGTTCTGATAAGCACAACTTAATGTCATCCATGGTTTGTGTTCTACATAGGAAGCTGCATTTTTTCTTTGGTTTTTACATTTTCATTTTCAGCTATCCGCTGCACTAAAATTGCCATGAACATATCAATCAGGCCACTTCTTCCCATCTCTACTTCTGAATTGTTACCTATTATGTGTAGACAAGACAAATTATGTGTAGACAAGACAAACATTTATATCTCGCTTTTCTCCTGGCAGACTCAAAGCGCCAGAGCTGCAGCCACTAGGACGCGCTCTATAGGCAGTAGCAGTGTTAGGGAGACTTGCCTAAGGTCTCCTACTGCATAGGTGCTGGCTTACTGAACAGGCAGAGCCAAGATTTGAACCCTGGTCTCCTGCGCCAGAGGCAGAGCCCTTAACCATTACACCATCCAGCCACTGTGTAGGTGATCAAGGGCTGTGTTTTCCCTGTAATCCCACTTGATGCATGCTAAAAATCAGCACCAATCAATTGCATTATGTTTAAAAGAACGGAAGGAATATGGAAGCATCCTTATTTTTTTATTGATGGTGTTTTCCTTTTTTTCAAACCAAGAGTAGATTAAAATGTGTTTGTGGTTGCCTATATTTTGATTTAATATAAAATGTAGTGGATGATGAATATATAACCTAAACTTATCATGATTGACATAACCCTGACTATTGTTTACCTTTCCATTTCCTCTTTCCTCATGTTGACCTAATATAGTTTGTATTCATTATGGCTATATTGCATAATCGCATGGTGGTAGAATAAAGTCTGTTTAATGATTCCAGTACAATGCTTTGTCTGCATTAACCTACACCATTGGTTCTGAGCAATGACATTAGATCTGAGAAATGGCACTATTACTAGTTACAGACGGTAGCTGAAAGGACCACAGTGGTCCACATAAATAAATGTTCTGTAAAATGGAAGCAGTCACATGAATACAATGGAGTAGGCAGCAGCATTTATATTAGATGTATGCAGAGATGTTTGAAGTGAAAGAAAAATGAAAAAGTGATAGAATAAAATCCATGATAAATAGTGAAACAGACTTGTCTAAAGATAAATATATTTCATGCCTGTATTTTTATTATTATTATTATTATTCCATCCTGTTGTATTCATTGTTGTTGTTATTTCACAATCAAGAGCAAAGTTCAATATACACTGAATAAAAGGTTTTCTAAGTCAGATGTCCAGGAACAAAGGAAACAGTGCACTTGCAATATACCAAAAGGGATGTTTTTCATTGAGAGCTCACATACATTTGTACAGGAGTTTTTGTTGTATAAAATATTTAAGCAGTATGGAGGCGCATGCGCGACGTCACAGAGATGGCAGCCTAGGCTCTGAGCTTCAGCCCACCGCTCCTTCAGAAGAGCCGTTCTCCGCTTCCCTACGCCGCAGATCCGCACGGCTCAAGCCGGACCAGACACCCCATGGTCTCCCCTACCTGATGGCCGCTAATGGACAATCCAAAACGCCACAGGCTCCAGGCATGATGGATCGCTTTCTCCGCCCTGCGAACACCCAAGATGGCGCCGATCAGCTAGACCACGCTGACACCTCCCCACAGGCCAGTATAAGCCCGGACACTGCTCCGATCACCGCTGCTTTCCTAGAGTCCACTCTAGACAGACACTGTAAAGCCATACATAATTCTCTACAGAATCTATTCCTCTCCGCACTAAAAGACATTAAGGCTGACATAACAAGCCTGGGGGAGCGCACCAGCGCCCTGGAGGATAAAGCAATCACTTTCTCTCAGAAACAGTCTGCCATTGAGGATGAACAGACCATAATACAGTCAGACCTGAAAGCAATTCGCACTACACAGTAGGACTTTGAGAACAGGGAAAGAAGGCAGAATCTGAGGGTAAAAGGGGTCTCCATGTCAGTTAAACCTGAGCAGATCAAGCCACACTTAATGGAACTATTCAAATCACTTGTGACAGACTTTCCAGATGAGTTATGGCGCATGGACAGAGCTCACAGGTCTCTAGGAGAGTGTCAGCCTCACAATCAGAGGCCCAAGGACATTATAGTCCGGATGCACTATTATGAAGCTAAAGAGGCCCTGCTACAAGCATTGCGCAAAGTTCCCTCTCTCACTTTTAAGGGAGATGAGATTCACATTTATAATGACTTATCTCTTATCACCCTGGCAAAATGCAGAGCTCTGAAACCGGTCACACAGCTCCTACGAGAGGCCGCCATCCCCTACAAATGGGGCTTCCCCTTTTGTCTCACTGTCAACTGCTAGGGGCTGACCTTCACCCTAACAGATATTGATGTGATGCCCCCCTCTTTCTTAAGCAGATGGGACTCAAACTCCCAACTTTACAGATGGTTCAAAACCCCAGATGTCCTTCCACTTCTTCACCCCCCAGGAAGGCACGTCATATCTCGGACTGGACTCGCGTCCCTGTACGGAGCCTCACATACACCCAAATCCAAGATGATATGGAAACCTTGCCCAGCTGAACTCCTTATTATACCCCCTTTACTCTCCAACAGAGGGATCCTCCACTTCTCACACCAGCTTTTGAGGCTCTAACATGGTAGTCTGAACCTACCACTACCCTACCCATAACCACATCTCTGCTCCCGGCTTTCAAATATATGGACACTGGGACTCCGGTCCCTGGGCTGCTCCCCCCCCCCGGGAATTCCACATGCACCTCAGGAGGTTTGCCTTTGGGCTTGTCTAGCTACTTTGGAGCCTGGCAACCCCGAAAGCTTCCTCATCCAGGCAGCCTTTTTTAGCTGCCGCTACCTATGGCCACTTATTTTTCAGTGGCATAAGCTTCCTACCTCCCTATCAACCAACATTTCTCTCTATTGATCTGTTCTTAACGCTGATATGGAAGTATGTTTTGTTATGGTTCATATTTTTTATTTTTCTTGTTTACTATGAGTCACGATGGTCAGACCCTGCTACATATACTCTAAGCATGTTTCCTATTGCTACAGACTATGGTTAAGTTAATGACACTAAATGCGAAGGGCCTAAATATACCTCAGAAGAGACTATCCTTACTAAAAGACCTTAAAAGATTGGACATAGATATTGCTATGCTCCAGGAAACTCACCTCCGACATCAAGACCCCATCAGGATTGGAGACAAACTCTATTCTAAGGTATATTTGGCTTCCGCTCCTACTAAACGGGCAGGTGTTGCTATTATGTTCAGATCAAATCTCCCCCTCCAGATCACTAGATCCATATGTGACCCAGGCGGTCATTACCTTATACTTATCGGATCTGTAGCAGGCAAACCTATTACTTTGGCTAACGTATATATCCCCAATAAGGAGCAAACTTCTTACTTATCCTCCTTTCTGCATAAACTCCAAAAATTAAAAAATGGCATGCTAATACTGGGGGGAGATTTTAATCTGACATTCTCAGCGGTTAACGACAGAAGCTCTGTCAAAAATTCCTCCTCACAAGGTAACCATGACCGCAATTCCCGTAAGATCAGAGCACTTATGAGAAAACATACTTTATTAGATTTGTGGAGAATCTCCAATCCTAAATCTATTGAATACACTCCCCCCCCCCACGCCTCTCACTCTCGTCTGGACTATTTCTTTGCCAACCCCACCCTACTACCCTTATTAGACAAATCAGAAATACTGCCAATGGCTTGGTCCGACCACCAGAGTGTTATACTACAGCTAAATTGGTTACGCAGACCCCATAAGCCTTTAAATTGGAGACTTAATGAGGCCCTTATACGAAATAAACCCTTTGCTAAAGAGCTTAATGAGGAGCTGCGGTAATTTTTTAACATAAATAGTGATACTGTATCCTCCCATGGCATCTTGTGGGAATCACATAAAGCATTTATACGGGGATTGTTTATTGCCGAAGGTTCCAGGAGGAAAAGACTCTCCTCTCAAAAACTCCTTACCCTCCACACCAATCTAACCAAAGCTCAATCAACCTATAAAATATCACCCACTCAAGAACACTTTACTACAGTACAAAATTTAAAATTAGAAATACGTTCCCTACAAACCCTCCAACTCGAGAAGAGCCTAAGGTGGTCTAGACAGCTTTTTTTCGAGAGGGGAAACAAACCTCACACTATACTAGCCCGAAAACTGAACCCCAAATCCTTCCAGCAACTGATTTACTCCATGAAAGACTCAGAGGGTACAGTGCACTACGACCCACAGAAAATTGCTCAGATTTTTTCTGATTACTACTCCCAATTATATAGCTTGCCAGACCTATCCAAGAAACCCTCCTTCTTTCCTAAACTAGATGCATTCGTCTCCCAACTCAACCTCCCAACCCTTACAGAGGATCAACTTGCCCTACTCAACGCCCCAATCTCAGACACTGAAATCCTTGAAGTCCTAAAGCTTCTTCCCTCCTCTAAAAGTCCTGGACCAGACGGCCTACCCTACTCATACTATAAAACATTTAAAACTGAATTAGTCCCACACTTAGTCAAACTGGCGAACAATATACTCCAAGGAGACCAACCCCCCTCCACCATTTTAGCCTCTCTACTCACAGTAATACCTAAAGAAGAGAAGGACCCCCAACTCCCCCAAAGCTACCGACCCATCTCCCTTCTAAATTCAGATTTGAAAATTATAACAAAGGTTATGGCTAATCGCCTAAATCCTATCCTAACTACGCTGATTAACAACGACCAAGTGGGATTTATTCTAGGGCGCCAAGCTGGGGATAATACCAGAAAAGCTATAAATCTTATTTCACTCATCAAAGTGGGAGGCCTTTTCTGCTCCTAAGTTTGGATGCAGAGAAGGCCTTTGATAGACTATCTTGGCCTTTTCTATTCAGGGTATTGGAACACCAAGGTTTTAGGGGACCCTTCCTTACCTTACTTAAATATCTATACTCTACTCCATCCACTTCAATCAAACTTCCTTTTGCCCCCATACAGCCCCTTCTAATACAGAATGGCACCCGTCAAGGATGTCCCCTCTCCCCCCTATTATTCGCCATAAGCATCGAACCTTTAGCCTCAGCAATCAGACTGAACCCAAATATACATGGGGTCCATCAAGGCAGCCATGAACACAAGATATTTTAATTTGCGGACGATGTCCTACTTACAATCACACAACCTCTTATCTCTCTCCCGACACTACACTCCATTATAAAAGAATATGAATTTCTCTCAGGTTTTAAACTAAATCAGGACAAGACAGAGGCCCTCCCTATTAAAAAACCCCCACTCTACTATTCTCCCTAAAAGCCCACTACCCCTATAGATGGAAAACCCACGCTCTCAAATACCTAAGAATATACCTTACACCTACATACTCCACATTATATAAGCAAAATTATCCCACTCTCATTCAAACAATTCTTAAAGACCTACACAAATGGACTGCTTATAAAATTTCCTGGATGAGGAGAATATACTCCCTAAAAATGAACATCCTCCCACGCCTACTCTACCTATTCGAAACCCTACCAGTCCACGTACCTTCAGCTCAGCTCTCTAAACTACAAACTGAATTTTTTAAATTCATATGGAACCGCAAGCACCCCAGAGTTCATAAGTCAATCATTCTATCCCCACGAGAATCGGGAGGTCTGGGAGTCCCCCACTTGAAATTTTACTACCAAGCTACCCATCTCAGACAGCTAACTGAATGGACTAGTCCAAGAGTATATACCAAATGGGGCATAATAGAAGCCACAAGTATCCTACCAACCTCCTTAGCTTCACTTATTTGGTCAACATCCCCCCCAAAACTTCCCCCCACCAATACACTACCCACCATATCCTTCTCTACTCATATATGGAGTAACACTGTAATAGCTGCCCGTCTTAGATCCACTCCATCCCCGCTCTTCCCAATACTGGGAAATCCGTCTTTTCCTCCTGGAACCTCAAAACAATTTATGGCTCGCTGGTTCAACCTAGGCTATTTTAACCTTAAAGATTAGATTAACCCACTGACGGGTAAAATTTGGGATAAAACAACACTAGAAGAAAGGATTTTGTTTTCTCCTCAAATATACCTAGAATACTACCAGATCAAACACTTTCTCCAACGAACTACTAAAGGGGCTACTGTAACTCCCTGCTGGACACAATTTGAACGTCTATGCGACTTTAGAGGACACCAAAAGGGTCTGATATCACAAATTTATTCCCTTTTACATACCAAATCAAACTCACTCACCCCCTCCCATCCTTATATGACCAAATGGGAATCTACCTTATCCACCTCCATTACATTAGAGGATTGGATGGACATATGGGAGAACGCCAAACATAGTTCTATCTGTGTACAGATAAAAGAAAATATATATAAGATCCTCTACCATTGGTATTTAACCCCAGATAGACTCTCCAGAATATATAATGGACCTTCTGATTTATGCTGGAGAGGGTGTGGACACATCGCCCATATTTGTTGGTCCTGCCCTCTAATCAATACACTATGGACAGACACCCAATCTCTTATACTCTCCGTTACTGATATTCCGATTCCTCATGACCCCCTTTATATGTTATTGGGAAAGACCCTATCTGGTGTTCCCTCACACTCAATGCGATTAATCACCCACATATTGACAGCCACCAGACTCTCCATAGCAGCTGCATGGAAACAGATAGCCCCACCTACAATTTCAGAGGTAAAAACCAAAATTACATGGTATAAAACTATGGAAAAAATGACAGCTTCTCTGAGGGACTCTGAGGATAGATTCCACAAGGTCTGGGACCCATGGACTTTTAATTCCTCAGACTACATGCCTCCTTAAAAATGGAAATCAGCCATTTATCCCTCCCTGAAACTGATCAGAACTCTAACTACTACAATCTATACTCTATGCCCCTCCAAGGGACTTTATTCACTCTTTTGTTAGGCCCTCCCTCCCTTTTAACTTCAAATAGCCTTAACCTCCTATGAGACAACATCTAAAGCTGATATGCAGGATCCCTGACCATCGTGACTCACTTAGACCTCTTGTTCATTAGTTCCTTAATCTTGTTCTTTTATTATGTGTTTTTTCTACTGGTTGACCATAAACAATAGCCATAATCTACTTCCCCTTATTCCTTCCCCATATCCCCTTTCCCACTCCCCCCCCCTCCCCAACCACTCCCCCTTCCCTTCTTCCCTTCCCCTCACTATGCAACTCTGTCTACTCCGTCAAGATTATCATTTCACTACCAGTGTGCACCCACTAGAGTAGATAACTGTACGAGTCACACGAAGACTGGCTGAAGATCCTGTTATCTTATGGTCGCTTGACCACTGACCCTGAACATTTGTATTATCTGCCTACAAGCTGTCATTCTCTTCACGGTCTTTGTGTATCATTATGATTGTTTAATAAAAAACAGTGTTACAAAAAAAAATATTTAAAGAGGAACTGTAACGACAAAACGGCCCCTGGGGGGTACTCACCTCGGGTGGGGGAAGCCTCAGGATCCTAATGAGGCTTCCCACGCCGTCCTGCGTCCCTTGGGGGTCTCGCTGTAGCCCTCCGTACAGCCGTGATGCAATATTTACCTTCCTGGCTCCTGTGCAGGCGCTCTGATGACTGTCGGCGCCGAAGTAGGCGGCAATACCCGATCGCCGTCGGGTCTGCTCTACTGCGCAGGCGCAAGTTTCCGGCGCCTGCGCAGTAGAGCGGACCCGACGGAGATCGGGTATTTCCGTCTATTTCCGTGCCGAAAGTCGCCACAGCGCCCCCGCTGGAGCCAGCAAAGGTAAATATTGAACTGACAGTCGGCACAGTCGCCGGCTGTTCGGAGGGCTGCGGCGAGACCCCCGTGGGACAGAGGACGGCGTGGGAAGCCTCATTAGGATCCGGAGGCTTCCCCCACCCGAGGTGAGTACCCCCCAGGGGATCTTTTTGTTGTTACAGAGTCTCTTTAAGCAGTATATATCAAAAGTGTTACCTACCAACATAGTTATAATCATGTCCACCAATCTTGTGAGCTTCACAGTATTACCTAGTGTTGTTGTTTGGCAAGCTAAGGCATTCCACAATCTTCTGGGCCACCCTAGCAGTCAGCCATTGGCCAGAGATGAACAGGGGCATGTGTCCTAAAACTCCCCGCATGAACTCTAAACAGCAGTATTGACATACTGTTAGATGCCTGTGGACCAGGCCTAGATTTACATCATAGGAGCCTATAGGCACAGATGTCTTGGCACCCTAGATATTGCCCTCCATGAACCTACAAACACCTGACAAACCGCACTGCAAGTGTTCTGGCTGTCCCAGCTATCACTCCTCTCTTACTTCCCTTGCCTGTCACAGGTAGCTACAGGTACTCCTTAGTATTAGGTAACCAGAGCTATCCTTAGTATTAGTATTAAGCTATTAGCTAGAGGTGTCTGTCCCCAAGTATTGGGTAGCTAGAGGTACCACCGACTGAAGAGAAATCTGGTCAGTGGAATGTAGAGATGCGGGGGAGTAACCACTCATTTATACTTTCAGGACTCTGCATAGGGAAGGAGGGAGGGAAGTGCTCGGGGAGGGGAGTGAGATGCCTTTCTATCATCAGGTGCCTGTAGGCACATGCCTACAGTGCCTTATGGTAAAAACGGTACAAAAAACGCTGTGGACACCAGTTCAGTGGGATGAAAGTGTTCATAATTCTGTGTTTTTTTTGGGAGTGGGACTTGTGCCATTTCCCCACTAAATAACACCACAGAAGGTTCTTCCCACTCAACATAGCAATCTCCTGAGAAAATCCCCCAACATCCCCCTTCCCTGGCTTAGTCATCTACCAACCTGGATAACCCCACTTTGGCCGACCAGTCCATCAGCTCTCCTCTATTTCCCGAGGTCTTAAGTGAAGTTTATTATGTGATATTATGTGCAGCATGGGGGCTCAGTGGTGAAGTTTTAAAGACATTAGCTTTTTAGCCTTGTACACATGCTAGATGAAACTCAGCTGAGATGACCAATAAAGACCACCTCTTCCAAGAATCTAGCATGAGTACAGCAGTCCCAATGCCTTGGACAGCAATCAGCCCAGTAGATCGATTTGCTGGAACACTGGCCAAGTGCATTGTTTTCCTCAATCACGCCCCCTGTTGTATGATGCTCTTTGTGCACTGCTGTATTGTCCCTCCCCCCACATAGCAACAGAACATGTTACTTGCCTTACTAGTCATATGTTTGTACAGCCTCAGCACTGTACTATGACCCAAGGTACTCAATTTTGATCCCTCTCTGATAGCATTCCTCATATGTGTGTATTATTTGAATGCAGCTAGTCACAGCTGCTAACATAGCAGGGCACAGATCCAAGTGTGGACAGAGTGTAGGAGCTTACAGTTCTGCACATCATAAATGTTTACTGATCAACAGGATGTGATCAGACCTTACCTTGTCATTTTAGGTATAGTAAGAATCCCAATTTGTGGTCGCTTGACATAAAGTTAACCAGAAATAAGAAAACACACTTCAGGTTTGATACTTACCTGAGTAGAAGGAAAGCTCTGTACAGTACAGTCTTCCTGTTCCTGCTCAGTTGAACAACTCTTTGGACCTACTTGCATCCCTGAGGAGTTCTGAGGATAAGTGCATTGCTATTGTGCATGCGCAAGTCCAGACTAGCACATGCACTGTAGCAATACACCCATCCTCGGAACTATTCACGGACGCAAGTAACTCCAAAGAGCTATTTGACCGAGAAAATTTACCAGCAAGCAAGGCTAAAAGAATGGGCTGGGCAGTGGAATGGCCTGGGAAGGCTCTATACTATCCAAAGCCCTCCCGCTACTCAGGTAAGTATCAAACCTAAAGTGAATTTTCTCATTTCAGGTTTACTTTAATAGATAGCCCCAATAGATAGGCATAAATAATGTCACTCACAATATGTTCAGACTTTAAAGTTCTCTGGTTGTTTACTAAATTTGGCTGAAAATGTTATAAACATCAGTAAAAGCAACTGTTTTATGCTTAGCAATAAGCGCTTAGAATAATGCATCCATCAAACTCAGGATTGCCAAAATAATAAAATAAAAATGCTTCATTTGATTGCATAGCATTTTACTGCAATGGTAAATAATAATCTTGCAATCTGATGAAGGAGACGATTGCTACATGACTAAGTACAAATCAAACACAATCTGATCAGGGTGAAATTGTTCACTCAATTTAATAATATCATTCAAAGGAGAAAGTCCTATCTACTTTTTTTCCCGTTTTTTTTACTTGCCTCATAAATGTAAGGAGAAAACTTTCGGGAAATATACTCAGTTCATCATTTTAATAGAATTGTTTTTCTTACCCTTGATTTAATATTTTTAAACTTTACATTTTACATTTTGTAGCTGATAGCAGCCCAAAGGCACAGATTAGATACCAATTTAAAAAGAAGGCTTTAATAAAGTAAATATTTTTAACCTTTGCGCAATGGTGTGTGAAATCAGTCATTTTACATGAAACTGTTCACTCAGTTCCATCTGTCAGATTAGCTGCAGCAGCCTTTGCTATAATTTCACACATATTTTGGGCTCAATACAAAATGTCATGCTCAGAGTTAGGACAGTTTTCAAACACACACATAAATACAAAACATAACATTAAATGGGATCAGCCACCATTATTTTGCTATTGGAGTTGCAAAGTGCTTTTAAATTTAAAGTGGAAACTGCTGAAGGTCAAAAAGTAACTAGGTTTTAGTGCATGACCTATATAGATTTGTATGTATGTGATGGCTGAAATGTCATTGTAGGCCTACACACATTGGAGATAGAGATGAGCGTAATGGAGTAATTACGATTTCGCGAAATTTCGCGTAATTAGTGTAATTACGTTTATGGCCGTAAGTACATAATCGTAATGAAGAAGGATTTCGCGAAATTTCGCGTAAGCGTAATTTTCGCGTAATTTTCGCATTGCAACGGCTATTACGAAATTAATGCGTATGGTCATGCTCCCGAAGCGGAAAAGTTGACGCATGTATCAATGTTAGGTAGCCGCCGACTTTAAGGGTTAATAGCAAAGCCCCCTTAAATGCTAAGAGCCTCAAATTTGGAGAATATATTAAGGAGATCAGGAGGAATAAGAGGAATTTTTTTTTTTTTTTTTTTAAAAGACCTTATAGTTTTTGAGAAAATCGATGTTAAAGTTTCAAAGGAAAAATGTAAACATTTAAAAACCCGCCAACTTTAACGGTTAATAGCAAAGCCTGCTTAAAGTTTAGGAACACCAAATTCACAGGGTATATTAAGGGGAACAGTGGAAATAAGAGGAAAATTTTTTTTTACAAAAAGACCTTATAGTTTTTGAGAAAATCGATTTTTAAGTTTCAAGGGCGAAAATGTCTTTTAAAAGCAGAAAATGTCAGTTTCTTTTTGCACAGGTAACAATAGTGTATTATTTTCATAGATTCCCCCAAGTGGGAAGAGTTTTACTTACTTCATTCTGAGTGTGGGAAATATTAAAAAAAAACGACGTGGGGTCCCCCCTCCCAGACCTCTTTAACCCCTTGTCCCCCATGCAGGCTGGGATAGCCAGAATGCGGAGCACCGGCCGCGTGGGGCTCCGCACCCTGACTATACCAGCCCGCATGGTCCATGGATTGGGGGGTCTCGGAAGGGGAGGGGCAGCCAAGCTTTCCCCTCCCCCTCCGAGCCCTTGTCCAATCCAAGGACAAGGGGCTCTTCTCCACCTCCGATGGGCGGTGGAGGTGGAGGCCGCGATTTCCTGGGGGGGAGGTTCATGGTGGAATCTGGGAGTCCCCTTTAAAAAGGGGTCCCCCAGATGCCCACCCCCCTCCCAGGAGAAATGAGTATAGAGGTACTTGTACCCCTTACCCATTTCCTTTAAGAGTTAAAAGTAAATAAACACACAAACATTTAGAAAAAGTATTTTAATTGAACAAAAAACATAACCACGAAAAAAGTCCTTTAATATTCTTAATTAACCATTAATACTTACCTGTCCCTTTAAATAAATGATCCCTCGAAATAGCCTCGGAAATGTTCTATCAGTTACAATGTAACAAAGTTATTACAATGTAACAACTTTGTTACATTGTAACTACGCCGCACCCGAGCGTCACTCGCCGCCGCCGCATACGCGTCTGCGCTGCACACATTCCCGACAGAGCTCTGAGCTATATAGCTCAGAGCTCTGAGAAGCATCTTTGTATTTTGGCTCCAAGGAGCCCCATTGGTCCTTAGCAGACCAATGGGGCTCCTTGGAGCCCAAATACAAAGATGCTTCTCAGAGCTCTGAGCTATATAGCTCAGAGCTCTGTCGGGTCCGTGCAGGACGCTAAGTCCCCGCAGCTCCCGCTGTCCACCCCGCCCACATCTGTCACCCACATGTCACCCACATGTGAGTGACATGTGGGTGACATGTGGGAGAGGCGGGGAGGGCAGCGGGAGCTGCGGGGACTTAGCGTCCCGCGCTGACCCGACAGAGCTCTGAGCTATATAGCTCAGAGCTCTGAGAAGCATCTTTGTATTTGGGCTCCAAGGAGCCCCATTGGTCCTTAGCAGACCAATGGGGTTCATTTTGATTTGAAGGAACCCCATTGGTCTGCTAAGGACCAATGGGGCTCCTTGGAGCCAAAATACAAAGATGCTTCTCAGAGCTCTGAGCTATATAGCTCAGAGCTCTGTCGGGAATGTGTGCAGCGCAGACGCGTATGCGGCGGCGGCGAGTGACGTCGGGTGCGGCGTAGTTACAATGTAACAAAGTTGTTACATTGTAATAACTTTGTTACATTGTAACTGATAGAACATTTCCGAGGCTATTTCGAGGGATCATTTATTTAAAGGGACAGGTAAGTATTAATGGTTAATTAAGAATATTAAAGGACTTTTTTCGTGGTTATGTTTTTTGTTCAATTAAAATACTTTTTCTAAGTGTTTGTGTGTTTATTTACTTTTAACTCTTAAAGGAAATGGGTAAGGGGTACAAGTACCTCTATACTCATTTCTCCTGGGAGGGGGGGTGGGCATCTGGGGGACCCCTTTTTAAAGGGGACTCCCAGATTCCACCATGAACCTCCCTCCCAGGAAATCGTGGCCTCCACCTCCACCGCCCATCGGAGGTGGAGAAGAGCCCCTTGTCCTTGGATTGGACAAGGGCTCGGAGGGGGAGGGGAAAGCTTGGCTGCCCCTCCCCTTCCGAGACCCCCCAATCCATGGACCATGCGGGCTGGTATAGTCAGGGTGTGGAGCCCCACGCGGCCGGTGCTCCGCATTCTGGCTATCCCAGCCTGCATGGGGGACAAGGGGTTAAAGAGGTCTGGGAGGGGGGACCCCACGTCGTTTTTTTTAATATTTCCCACACTCAGAACGGAGTAAGTAAAACTCTTCCCACTTGGGGGAATCTATGAAAATAATACACTATTGTTACCTGTGCAAAAAAAACTGACATTTTCTGCATTTAAAAGACATTTTCGCCCTTGAAACTTAAAAATCGATTTTCTCAAAAACTATAAGGTCTTTTTGAAAAAAAAAATTTTTCCTCTTATTCCCACTGATCCCCTTAATATACCCTGGGAATTTGGTGTTCCTAAACTTTAAGCAGGCTTTGCTATTAACCGTTAAAGTTGGCGGGTTTTTAAATGTTTACATTTTTCCTTTGAAACTTTAACATCAATTTTCTCAAAAACTATAAGGTCTTTTTTGAAAAAAAAATTTTCCTCTTATTCCTCCTGATCTCCTTAATATATTCTCTAAATTTGAGGCTCTTAGCATTTAAGGGGGCTTTGCTATTAACCCTTAAAGTCGGCGGCTTTTTTATATTATACGGAGCGTTACGGTTTAACGCGAAATTACGGTAGCGTTTAATGCGAAATTACGGCATGAACGAAACGCGAAATTACGCTTTGAAAATTACGCTTACGGTATTTTCAATTACGATTTTAATGGCAATTACGCTACTGTAATTTTGCATCGTAATCGCAAATTTCGCATGCGTAATTTTAGTAATGCGAAATTACGAAAATTTCAGCTCAACTCTAATTGGAGACACACCTGGAGGGCATATGTCTAAATATGGTTGAGGTTTAGCAAAAGTAATATTAATACACAGCAAGCATTAACATGTTTGAAGTCATATATTTATGAAATTGTAAATAAGTGGGTTACTGTTTATGACTCCATAATGGATTTCTGTAATTATCTGGTTTAAAATGACAACTTAATGATGGACTAATTATCAAATAAAGCTGGGCTTAATATACCCGTAAGGGCCCTTTTAAACTTAATGTATTTAATGTGTTGCTATACATTGTGTTTCTTTATGTTTTAATGCATTTTTTTCTCCATAGCAGTGCTTTGGGAAAAAAGCGTCAGTTTTTCAGTGTATAGTGTGAAATAGACCATAAGGAAGCATGGGCACTGGATTGCACATCAGTTGTCCTTTCAGTTACAACTGACAGCAACTGATATAGTGTAAAAGGATCATCAGGCTTCTGATAGGGACAAACTTGTCTCTGGCAATTAGACACCAGGTGAATTTCTTAAAATACCTAGGTATGCTCACAGACTGTGTTCTTTAGCCAGTGGCAAAAGACAGGTTGAATTTACAGGAAGCACTAAGCTTTTTGGACTGCTATTCAGGACTGCTTCTATATAAACAAAGATATGGGAGCTAGTCTACTTTAGGGGACCCACCGTAAATCCCCATAGAGAATTTGAGCTGTGCTGAAAATGGAGAGAATTTCCGCTTTCAGCTTGTTTAAACCCCCACAAGTCATATATTATGGAAAGCTCAGAATCTGCTCTAACGAATGGTGCCACTTTCGGTGAGAAAAAGCTGAAACTCACCGTGTACGAGGCGCCGAACGGCCGTGATCGCGGCTCCGTCAGCCATCTTTACATCTGTGCTGCTCCTATTTTTCTCCCTCCTCATTGGAGGGATTGTTAGCTGGGGGGGGGGGGGCGTGCCAGAAACTGCTCTCACAAGACTCACAAGTTACCATGTCTACCGACCTTCAGGGCTGTGAAAAATAATAGTTTGGCCGAATGAAATTAAACTGTGCCGAACAGATAGGAAATTACATCCTCCTGCTCCCCCCTCCCATCTGCCAACACACCGCCCAGCACAGTAGTAATAGGAAGCCAGTAGAAAACATTTCACTTTTTTTTCCTTCTCTCTGGTACGCCCCCAGCTAACAATCCCTCCAATGAGGAGGGAGAAAAATAGGAGCAGCACAGAACCAAGATGGCCGACGGAGCCGCGATCGCGGCCGTTCGGCGCCTCGTACACGGTGAGTTTCACCTTTTGCCCACCGAAAGTAGCATCATTCGTTAGAGTAGATTCTCAGCTTTCCATAGATATATTAACTTGTGGGGGTTTAGAAGAGCTGAAAGTGGAAATTCGCTCCGTTTTCAGCACAGCTCAAATTCTCTATGGGGATTTACGGTGGGTCCCCTAAAGTAGACTAGCTCCAAGATATGACCAGGTTTTGCTTTGAATATATCTGTTGATTATTGTGATTATTTATTGATTATTGTGGAGTACTGTGGACTGGTTTCTATGCTTGAAAGAGGTTACCCCATCATCCCATGGATCTTCTACCAAACACACCCACCCACACACATAATTTTTAAAACAGTTGGTATGCTGGGTAAAGGTACATACACACATGCAATAATTGTCAGCCAAAATGTCTGATAATGACTGACAAGCAGTCTGGGTGCACAGTGGACTGGCCACCAATTGATCCTACTCTGGCATGGACAATCATTAAGAATCCATCATGTAGGATCCTTAATGAACCCTGAAGCCTGAGCAGGACTGATCACAAGGTTATTGTTGCTCCCACCACCCACAGGAATCCACAATCTTTGCCCACTCCCCCCATAGAAAAAGAAGACATCACAAGCCTGAAGATTAGCGATGCACCCTAGGAAATTGTTCCCTGGTCTCTGATGGGTGACCATTATCCCGTGTGGATGCTTAGCTTAAAACTTAAGTTAAGCATTAAGCAATGGTGTGCAAGTCATTTGAGCTCTATGTGTAACTGAAAGTAATTCAAAGCAGGATACCAATGTTGAGACTGTTGAATTTTGTTATTGTTTTAAGAAATCTATATGCCTATTTTGAGTTTTGATGCTTGCAATGTGCTTCAAAAAAGCTCTTTTGGCTGCCTTTTATTGAAGATTAGAGGGCCTGAGAAGGAAGGGAGAGCTCAGAGGAAATGTTTCTTCTTCAGTGTCCAAGAATGTATCTTGTGCAATGGTTGCATAGTGTTAAACAGCCAATCAGTGAGCTCTTGGAAAAATGTGCCTTCCCATGCTTGTATAACCTAATGGAATTGGTGAACAGGGAGAAGGACCAGGATCAAGCCAGGAAAAAGCTGTTGTCACTGTTTTTGCCTAGCATTCACAATATTTTTTTATGCTTATAATAGTAGTTTTTCAGGTGAGACACGCTGTAGTGCCTACAGCTTTTTTTTTTTTTTTTTGATGGGAGGGAGTGCAATCTGACAGCTATGTTGCTGCCAATGTTTACTTGGGCTTTAAGCTAATTATCTTAGCCTCCTAGAAATCCCAATTAGGTACAGCATTATATAATAGGTTGATAATTATGATGGTGGAAAAAAATGCCCATACTTACTCAAACCAGTAAAAAAGGTGTTTTTTATTTTTTCCTTAATACTAATTATTTCAAAGCGTGCTTAGATCTATTCATTTGATATTCAATTTGTTGTTCAGGAGAAGCTTGATAAAAATATAATTAAAAGTATTAGTATGTGGCTAATGGTTTTATTTAACTTCCATGCCATAACTTTTCTCCAATATTGCTTGGCTCTTTAAAAAAACTAGTTTATGGTAGAAGTGTGATCTGTTTTATTTATAACATGGGAATACATAACCTTTTGCCCTTAGTTTTCCCTGAACATTAAGAAATTCTCCAGAGAGCTCTTCTATCGACCTTAAATAGAGAGAGGGATAGAGAGATTTACAGAGAGTCCCCTGAGGTCACCATCGGAATTAGTGCAATATTAGTTAAATACAAAATTGTCCCTCATGTGTGCTCTATGAATATATTATTCAGAATATTTCATCATTGTTTCAGTAAAACTGGAGAAAAACGGGCACATACTAGAAAGAAGACTGCAAATCGCTCTTTATAAAATCAGTTTCAAAGTTTATATATTGTCTTAATCTTCATGGTTTCTGAAAAAAATGAAAAAATACTGTATATATATTTTAGGTTATTTTAGCTCAGTACGACATATGACTGTTTACAATACTATTATGTGGTCCAGATTCACATTGCCTACTCATAAAGAAGTGTATTCTCAAGCATCCCTGGTTTCAGAATTGCCATATAATATAGAGGAAAAAAAAATATGCACATATTCTCTTTCTCAATTATAACCTGTCCAGTGCAGCAAAATATTATTATTATTATTTTTTTTTACTCATATTTAATATTTATTATCAAAACTACTTCCTTGTTATTGAGTTGAGTAGGACACATATAATTAACATTATGAATGTAGTTAGAATTGTCATATATAGATTACAGTGCAGTGCAGTGCAAATGTGACGCAAAAGTTTGGGCAACATTGTTAATCATCATGATTTTCTTGTATAAGTTGTTCCGATAAAAAAATGTCAGTTAAATATATCATATAGGAGACATACTCAGTGATATTTGAAAAGTGAAATGAAGTTTATTGGATTTACAGAACGTGTGCAATAATTGTTTAAACAAAATTAGGCAGGTGCATAAATTTGGGCACCACAAAATAGAAATTAAATCAATATTTAGTAGATCCTCAGTTTGCAGAAATTAAAGCCACAAAAAGCTTCCTGTAGGTTCCAGTGAGAGTCTGAATTCTGGTTGAAGGCATTTTGGACCATTCCTCTTTACAAAACATCTCTAGTTCATTCAGGTTTGTTGGCTTTCAAGCATGGGCAGCTCTCTTTAACTCACACCACAGATTTTCAATTATACTCAGGTCTGGGGACTGAGATGGCCATTCCAGAACGTTCTACTTGTTCCTCTGCATGGATTCAAAACAAGAAAATAAGCACTAAAAAGTAACCTGGAAAAAGAAAACCCATGGCAAGAAATATCACAAGAACAAATAATGGACTATGATAAGCAAGAAAGTCAGAGGATCATTAATATTTCAGGTATGGAAATTCCTAATGACTGTCTAACTGGGTTGGAAAAGGGCCTGAACTTTTCAATAACCAGTTCCTTTGATAAATCACAATTTGATGTGGACTGGTATAAGTCGGTCAGGAGACTTAATATAGCATCCTGGCGGAAAGGAAAGGGGAAACCTAATTAAAGTGAGGAAGTTATACCTGGTAATCTAGGCTTTGTCCCGACATGTAACGTAACTGAGAGTGACAAATCAATATTGGAAGTGTTGGAATCTCTATTGATCAAGAATGGGTGTATGCTAACAACACAAACTGAATCTGAGGAAATAATCCTACCAAGAAAAATCTACAATCCAAGGAAATCTATTAAAGACTTCCCATGTAGCCCAAGATCCGCTATTGAGAAATTAGACATACTAGTGAAAACAGATATGCGAGCCTTGCTATACCCCTCTGATGTAATGAACATCAGTGAAGGGGAAGTAAATGCCCTTAAAAAATCTGCAAAAAAACGAGTCTGATATTGAAAAGAGCGGACAAAGGGGGTAATTTGGTACTGATGTCTCAGGAATACTATATTAAGGAAGCAGTAAGGTTACTAGAAGGTACTCCAGGGGATTATATAAAGCTACCCAAAAACCCCACGGAACAGTATAAAACCCAATTACAATCAATAAGGGGGTGGAGACAGGTCAGATTACCAAAAAATGGGGGAGGGTCTGCTGCCATCTTTCCCAAAAAACCCAGTGTGGTATTTTCTTCCAAAAATTCACAAGGACTTATTTCAGCCACCGGGTCACCCTATTGTGCATCCTTCCCCTAAACCATGATGGTGAACAATCTTTGTCTTCAGGTCATTTGAGAGTTGTTTTGAGACCACCATGTTGCTACTTTTCAGAGAAATTAAAAAGAGGAGGGAAACTTACAATTGACCCCCTTAAATACTCTTTCTCATAATTGGATTCACCTGTGTATGTAGGTCAGGGGTCACTGAGCTTACCAAGCCAATTTGAGTTTCAATAATTAGTTCTAAAGGTTTTGTAATCAATAAAATGTCAACAGTGTCCAAATTTATGTACCTGCCTAATTTTATTTAAACAATTATTGCACACTTTCTGTTAATTTCCCTTCTCAAATATCACTGTGTGTGTCTCCTATATGATATATTTAACTGACTTTTTTATTGTAACAACCAATGATTTATACAGGAAAATTATGACAATCAACAATGTTGCTTAAACTTTCACATCCCACTGTAGCTCAAACTAGGGATGCTCATTTCGACTCCACTAAGATTAAATTACCACATTTCCGATCGGAAATGGAAATCATATTTCTGCAGAAATAACACATTACTGAAACTCGTTCATTTTAGCCCAATCACAGAACTCCGGACCATTGGACTAATCAGAGAGTGCAGTGGTATTTGGCAAATCAGAGAATGCAAAAAATGACAAAAAAAAACCTCAGATACCGGAATAGGAAAACAAAAATTGGAAATCCGAAGAATCTGTAATTAGCATTGGCAGAAATCAGAATTTCCGCTGAATTGGATATCAGCATTTCTGACCAGCCTTTGCTCAGACCACATTTTTATTCCTTAATGTGTACAATATATCATGACTTGCCATGTATAAGATTTTGTGCATTGCACATAAACAATGTTTACATTATTCATTTTCAATCATGTATATATTTTTTGACTTCTGACTTCCTATGTGAATGTACAGTAAAATGCAGCTTGGTTAGAATGAACAGCAGTATGAGAACTGTCCAAACTCCAGTATAGAGGAGTTACAAAAGATCCAGAGGTGCACCTTCCATCCAAACGGTTTATTACCACAAAAGTGACAGTGCTACTGAGCGGTTTTAATATAACTGTATACATTCAGTAAGCCATACAATAAAAGTTGTATCCAGTTCTTATGTGTCCGGTGGACTTGTGGTCATAGGTTCAGGAGGTGGGTGGCCAAGGCAGCCAGCTCCGATCATAAGGGAAGTGACGTCCCGGATGGGGCGTGGCTTCGGCCCCGTATATGCCGGAACTTTGCTTCCCTCTTTTGAATGGTATGCAAGCGTCAGTGAGACGCGAAACGGCTGTTGCTCACCATCTGTGTGCCCACCTCCTGAACCTATGACCACATGTCCACTGGACAGGTAAGAACTGGATACGACTTTTATTGTATGGCTTACTGAATGTATACAGTTATATTGAAACCACTCAGCAGCACTGTCACTTTTGTGGTAATAAACCATTTGGATGGAAGGTGCATGCTCTGGATCTTTTGTTACTCCTCTATACTAGACTGTTCTTTCTTATTAATAGCGGATCACACATCAACTTGCAGTGCTAGACAGTGGAGCCAGTACAAAGGTTATATGTTATCGATGCCAGTAGGAACCCAGCCTCAGCTTAGAGATTATCTATGGGATTTGCCACACCGTGATCTGTCTTCTTGTTGATAACCAACTGTCCAAACTCCGCCTCATTCCATCACTCATCCCATCACCACAGATATGAGGAGGGGAGGGGGGCCAACCAGTATTTCACAGTGAATATGGAGGTGATCCTCCGTACCTACTCTCTGTTGCTGCTAAAAGAATAAATATCTGTGACCATCACTGCAGCTTAAATTCTGCACAGTCTCATCATCAGTTCCTGTCTTGTCCCACTCTGTTCTATTTTTGTAGTTGTATTTTTTTTTAAATACTATATAAAATAATAATAAAAATAATAATTAAAAAACATCTTTTGAAACATAAAAAATGAGCTGTAAGATCACCAGTCTAGAAAGAAATATAACACACGTCATTATTATCATCCTTCTAGAGTTTCTCCCGAGTTTTCTCCCAGGAGGTAATGGTTCTTCTCCTCTACAGCTTTTCATAAACTGGAAATTGAAAAACTACTAAAAATTGGATTACAAAAAAGTACAATCATGTCTCTTATGTGTATTTCCTTGCTTGCTGGGGACTTAGAAGGTAAGTTTTTAATTAGGTTAAAAATCATCTCCTGTTTAAAAACTCAGAAGAATAGCTAATTGAGCAGTGACCATGAGGCTTTAAATATCAGCAGAAGCAAAGTATATTTTGGATTTAAATATGCATGGATATGAAGGTCTACTGGGCACAATATTAACAGTGTTTAAAATACAGAAGAGTAACAGGGTTATGGCGTTTATATTAGTGACGTCCTAATAGTGATGATCGTTTGGCACTGAATAGCAGGCAACACACATATTTTAACTGTTAAGGTGGCCACACAATACAATAAAAATGATCCGATTTTACAGCATTTCGATAAATATGATCAGATCTCCCGAAAAAATCGAAAGCTTTTTTTCATTCAATTAAAAAAAGGTCAGGTTTCCTGTTTTTTTCGATTTTTATTGATCCGGAATGCTGGAAATGTTTCTTCAATTTTTCTAAAGATTGTATGGTGTGGGTTAGATTGTCAATATATTAATATACACAGCCTAGCAATTTTCTCTGAGTTTCCGATCATTTTATCATGGGGAAAAATTGAACATAGGTGTGTGGTATATTGGTCATATTTTTGAAATGTTACAATTAGTCAGAATGTATTGCAATTCTTAAATTGAACAGATATTTAAAAATTGTATGGTGTGAGGCCACCTTTAGGCTTCCATGATTCTAAATATTACAAGCCTGAAATGCTTTATTGCTTCTGCTGCTATTTAAAGCAACAGAAAGTTTTTGTTTTTTTTACTTATGAGGTTTGGGCTGAGAGTTAAAGCGGAACTGTAGATATAAAATAAACACATTGTTTCACTTACCTGAGGCTTCCCAAAGCCCCCAGCATCTGTCCTGTCCCGTGCCACTCCTCCACGAGTATCGGTTCCCCCGCCGCCACTCGGTCCTGTACCTCGACTTGTAAGTCGATGCCAGTGCGGCTCTGGCCAAGCGTATCCTTTCTTCGCATTCCCCTCTGCAATAGCGGGGAACGCAAAGAAAGGATACGCGTGGCCAGAGCCGCGCCAGACGCAGTGGTCCGGTGGCAAAACCGAAAGTAGCTGGCGGCGGGCGAACGGAGGCTAATGAGAAGCGGCGCGGGACAGGACGGCTGCTGGGGGCTTGGGGAAGCCCCAGGTAAGTGAAACAATGTGTTTATTTTATATCTACAGTTCCGCTTTAAGTCAGAGTTTATCTTCCAGTCCAAATGAGGGGGTATCTTGTGGATCTGAACAGCAAATATAAAGGAGACCTATAGGCCTTTCTTATTTTAATATTT